>NC_143520.1:34328592-35737342 GCF_031878675.1 Megascapheus bottae | reverse complement strand
AAACAATTACTCTCTTCCAAAAACTGACCAAGTTGCTGAACTTAATATCACATTTCCATAATAACCTTCTGGTTTGATTAGGAGTATAAATTATTGAAAGGCAATATCCTAATGGTTCCTAAAACTTTGTAGATCTATTTATTTCTAATAAGTATCACAGTCTGTACCTTTTATGTTTTTGTGTGGACT
This sequence comes from Megascapheus bottae, assembly GCF_031878675.1. NCBI lineage: Eukaryota > Metazoa > Chordata > Mammalia > Rodentia > Geomyidae > Megascapheus > Megascapheus bottae. The sequence goes on along the minus strand of NC_143520.1, from coordinate 35,737,153 downwards.
TATGATTTCCTGTCTAATTCCATGCTAGTGGTGCTGGTCTTTCACTGCCTTTCTAGTGCTAGTCTTCACAGAAGCTCTCTCTCTCTAAAGGTCACTGCTTCCCAAACAGGCAGTGTGTATGCACTGAGTTACTTAAAATCATCAGATTTTGTATTCTTAATGAAGACTACTAGTCCATTCTTAATGAAGACTCCTAGTCTATGACATAAGTCCATGACTAATGACATAAGTCTATGTCACTGGCATGAGGTTTCACTACCTAAATTGTGCTTCACAGCTTAGACAAAAGAGGTGATTTTGCTATATGATTCAATTCTGAGAGATGGAATTTGGCTGTTTTTATTATGTAGAATATTTATCTCTGAGTAAATGGACAACTTAGGTCATGTCTGGAAAACTTGAGATGCATATCTGGAAAAAAAAGTAATCAAGTTAGTCAAAACTAAACAGTATTATCACAACAAATAACATTTTTTGAAATGTGATTTAAAGTCAGTAAATTACACAGAGATGTTGAATTTTAAAAAGTACTTCCATTTCTCATGTTAGTTTTGATTCTAGGAAATGTCTGTTTTGGAATTAGATAGTTTATATTGGCAGTTTATCCACAACCATATATCCTGTTGCAAATGCAGAAAACAAAAACAGGCCAATTTTTAGTACAGTCCAACCAAGTTAGAGTGTTCTGTTCCTTCCCAGACAAAACAATTACTGTGATGGTTACATTATAAATTACTTTCCACTCGCATAATGAGTTTTCTTCCCCCACCACCCATTTTTAAGAAATGCATGAAACTTGTGAACTAATTTTGTTTGCTTGACACAAGAGAATTTAAAGATGTTGTCAGCATCGCCACCCTTTTCATACATTTGCCTCTTTGTGACACAAAGGCTGTATTCAAAAAGAAAAACTTTTTGTACAGCAAAAGTAATTTATACATATAAAAATACTTAGAGTGCCCTAGGCATTGCTCATATTGCAGAGAAACAAGATGAGTTTGATTTTAAGTTTAAGCTTCAAACATTTATGGCCTAAATGGGAATGTCATTCTGAATTAAGCCTGGAATGCATTTTTATAGTCAAGAAAGAATATCATTGCTAAGATGAGCTACAAAGGAGCAAAGCAAGGCCCCAGTTACTTCTACTCATCAGAGGATTCTTTCTCCATAAAGAGCAGGGATTTCAACCCACAGTCCCTCTTTCTTTCCAATTTGAGCATCTGTTCTCCTCTTCTATGAATCCCCTAGTGGTTTCAATCAGTGGAGATATTTTCTTCTTCCCTCCTGCTGTTCCCAGATATGTTGAATGGCTGATGTAAAATCATTGGCACATGAGAGCCACTGTTGAGGCTGTGATGACCCAGCTCGTCATTGAAGGGTACCAGCTAAATGTTACAGATTCCCATCCCTAGGTACAGGGTCCTGGGTTCCTTCTCTCTTTCCCTTTAGATCCTGACCTTAAACAAGAATATCTTTGGAAATCTATTTTACAGTTTGTCTATGTTTGCCTCCTTGGCTATTTATGAAGCCTGAACTAGCAAAGAGTCTATAGCCTGACTCACTCCTACCCCCATCTCACTCCATCTATTCCTAACTGTCATTTACCATTTGCCAGTGATTCTCTGAAGCTAAAATGATTAGACGATTAATCTGAAGGAGTTTCAAGTAGTATGTCTGTAGTAAATATTAAGCACTATCCTTGGACTTTCTCAAGGCTAGAGCTCTACCACTTGAGCCTCAGCACCACTTCCGGCTTTTTTCTATGTATGTGGTACCAAGGAATCGAACCCGGGTCTTCGTTCATGCTAGGCAATCACTTTAACCACTAGGCCAAACTCCCGGTCTCACTATCGATGCTTTCTGACCTTTGCAGAAATGAAGAAAATGCCAGTCTTCATTCTTACATTTCCTCACATCCTCTAAAAAGCAATATCCATCCAGAACACAAGATTGATTAAAAGATCTTAAAGTACTACCTTTTTAAACATTTTTTGCCATACTGGAATTTGAACCCAGTGCCCTATCCTTAGTAACTGGACACTATTATTTGAATCATGTTTGTTTTTCTGAGTTAATTTTAACATAATGTCAAGCTTTTGTCTTGAATGGCATTAAATGGGGATTCTGCTACCTCATATATATCTACGATTATAGGTTTGTGTCACACACCTGGTCCACCAAAATTATAACAATGTATCAAAGACTTTCTCATTTTGAGTCTGTGATGTAGGTCAAGCAATAACAAGATTATACGAAACTTCAGTTAATAATAATATTTTAAACAGCATGCATGTACCTTAATATATGTAAATATACATCGTCTAATATTTGTAATTTGTAGGGTACATTTGGTATCATAATACTTAGGTGAAACTTGCTCAGGAACTATGTTTCAAGACCACCAAATGGAACTCTAGAGCAATGTGTGTTTGCCTCTGTGTGTTTATGTGTGTTTGTGGGTGTGTTTGTTTGTGAGTGTGTGTGTTTGTGTATATGTTCATGTGTTTGAAGCATGGTTGACATGAGGAGAATTAAATAGAAAGAGTAACATTTAGGTATCAGTTTGTATCATATAAATGCTTATAGGTGCCACTTATAAATATAGACCATGGTTTGACGAAAATCATTAAACCCATAAAATATCAAAAAATTAGTAACTTCTCTATGACACTTTTTGTGAGCTATATTTGCATTTTTCTTTAGTATTTCTCTAAGTATCATTTAGCTAGCTCTCTACTATTTTCAGTATAAAAAGAAAAACATGGTTGAACCTCAATAAATAATCCAGAATATTCTAGTGATCTGACTTTCTAGAACTTACATAGACTTAAAAAATTCTCATTTTTAAACTGAATCATTTGGAGCATGGTAATTAATAGCATCTTAGTCTGAATTTGCTCCTGAAATACTCTCTGCTGCCTTGACCCTCAGCTGCACCTCTATCCTTTACCTTCTTCATCAGCATTAAATGTTGAGCTCCTTCAATGTTATACCCAGCACTTGTTTACTACATTGTTTAACACTTATCTGAGTATATTACTTGGTTGCCTTTAACTTTCAAGCTTTCAGTGGACAAGGGCTAGTGTGTTATCATACATACTATTCAGAATGCATACAAACATTCTCTGAAATGCTTATCAGTGTGCCAGTGGTTTGGATGGCAGAGTAAGGCCTACATTCGTCTCTGCATATATTTTTCCGTATAATCTGACATGATGGAAGGAGGTAGCTATCTCTGTGGGTTAGCTCTCTTAAGGATACTGATCAAGTCAATTAAATCTTTACACTATGACCTGATCAAATGCCAATTTTTGGCTGACTTAATGGCTTGATTTTTGTGATTAGAGTCCAACATATGCATTTGTGGAACCACAAGCATTCAGACAACAGTAAGATAAGCTTATGTATGCATAGATGCATGCCCATGTACATAAACATAGTATACATGAAAAAAAGAATATTTGAAATTCTGCCCTGTGAAATTTTTTATTTTTCTAAGAGTCTGTTTTTTCACGTTGCAGATTTTCTCAAATATTTAGAAACTATTTATGTAATAATTATATATAATATTTAAACTATATTATACTAACATAATTTGAAAAGGTATTATCATTAAAATTATTGGTGATTATAGTATATTCTAATATAAAAATGCTATTAAATTAAGAACTTTATTCTATAGGCCAGAATTTGTTTATTTTCAAAGTGTATAATAACAAAAATTATTTAATTCTCGTAAAATTGTCTCCTTACTATTATAACTGGAGTATTTTTGGAATTAGCAATACTATAAAGTCAATTCTTGACAAATTTTCTGGAGTTCTCTTCTGTAAAAATGTGAACAAATGAAAATTAAGCTGTAGGACAAGTAAAATTCTAGAGAACATACAACCAGACTACATGACATTATCTTTGTAAGTGATATATCTGTAATTTTGGAGGAAGAGGAACATTTCATTCTTATGGTCCATGAAATGCAGAAGAAATCTGGATTAGAAAAAGCTAAACAGCTTTTAGTGTGTGTGTGTGTGTGTGTGTGTGTGTGTGTGTGTGTATATGTAGAGTGTGTGTGTATGAGTGTACGTGTATGTAGGTGATAGGTGTGAGTCTGTGTCTACCTAAATTTTATGTGTAAGTATTAAACTGTTTTTTCATCTTAAAAATATGTTTATTCCATCACCTTTTTATCTATATCCCAAAGTGATATTCTGAATTATTTTTCTGCAAGTTTTTTATAAATGGAAACAAAATAGTAATTTACAGTAGAAGTAGATGACGTGAAAGCAAGAAATAGGAATTCTGTAGAATCAGTAAACTGGTTGGTAAAACAAAAACACTAAGCAAAAATCTAAAAATAAAGACAATTTTTCAGGGAGAGTATTGGAGCTCCCAGGTTGTCTTGGTGATTACTAACACTTAATAATCACTTGAAACTTAGAGTACTAGTCAGAAAAATTACTAATTATGTTTATCTTCTAATTGTGAAGATATTTCCAAGAGAGAGTTATCCCTTATGATTTAGAAGTAACTGATTTTTAAAATGGAATTACAAAATTGACACAAAGGAAAAAAGAAGTTTTTCAATTTATAATGATTGTCATTTGGCTGGTTACATTGGATAGAAAGTTCAGTTAATGTCTTGGTTCTTAATAGTCGTTACCTCATCTTAACTAGTGAGAAACCAGAAAGAAAAGCAACAGGTAAATTGTGTAATTAACCTCTGTTTTTCATCTCCATATAACCCTGGTAGTTCATGACCTAAAACATTGGCAAATAGAACAACATAATATCATATTTTCAAAAATAGATCTAGTTTTAAGTATATATTTATATTGCTTATGGAATTTTCAGTCTTTTTATGTCTTAGAGCAGTTTTCAAAGGCCAGCGGAATAACTGAAACTGTAAAATGCTTGCCTAGAAATCATATTGCTCTGAATTCAAACACTAGTACTACCACAAAAATCCTGAAAAGTAAAAAAAAAAATCTCCTTGTCAGGTAACAAAGTCAAATATAATAACAACATGAGATAAACCGTAAGGGCAAAAAAAAAGAGAAGAGAAATAACAGTACATTAAGAAAAGAAATCACACGAGATAAAGCTCTTATTTCCATATCCTATAGTTGTTACCTGGTATATTGTATATATATTTATTTGTTTATCTGAAATAGGGAAAGGAAGGGGGAAAACAAGATGATTGGGAAAGGGGTGGGGGAAGAAAACAGGGATAAAAACATGAGAAGGTGTATCAATGTTCGAGAAGTGCTGCACCTACTACCTGACAAATGTTACTGTAAACCCTCTATACAATATCCCAAAAATAAAATGGAAAAATATCCTTTCATATATTGATGACTTATGGCAAAACACTGTAAAGTATCTTCATTAGCTTTTACTAAAGAATAATTTAAATATTAATTTTAATAATGAGTAGTTTATAATTCTTGTTTATGGAAGGCATACATTAGTACTACAAACAAATACATGAAGAAGATAGAAATTCAGCACAGAAAATATATTTAACTATTAAAATGATTCCACTTTATACCATGAATGATTGTAAATATTAAATTTTTAAAAATAAGGTTTGATAACATGTCATAAAGCATCTACTGAAAATAGACACTGTATTTATTGATTCATACCGAAAACTACATTTGTTAATGAGAGTCACATCATTGAAGAGTTACTTTAATTTTGTTACTGTGTAATAGACTTCTCAAGATTATGGCTTCTAAATTATATTTCATGCATGATATTCTATAATGAAATGGAGAAAACAAAGTCACCCTTTTGTAAACAATGAGATAGCATCCTATCAACTCAATAACTTAGGTGTTAACCACCTTTGGCACAAAAGAGATAGCATTTTAAGCCTAAAAACATGACAGACTTTAGAAATGCAGAATTTTATTTTGTTACCTATTAACTAACATTATTTTATGTAATGTTTTGACAGACTGAGAAAAAATTAGAGAAATTCTACAGATAATATGACTCACACCTTTCATCAATTTCTCTAAGCATCTGCTACTTAGAGGCCAAATGGATAAACAGAAGTCATAGGTTCCTGCTACTATTGCAAGCAAGTGAATAGGCCTCAAATTCAAGAAAATATGTTATTTAAAAGTGTTCCATTTATTAGAAATCATAGCTCATGTCAGGGGAACATAAGCGTTGTATGGTATGAATGACACTGTGGCTCAAGTGGTACAGTCATAGCCTTGAACTAAAGAACACAGGGACATTGCTCAGGCCCAGAAATTAAGCTGACCAACAAAACACATACAAATAAAATACAATAAATAAATATTCAACTAATATAACAGTATATGGAATGATAAAAGTAATACAAAATGTGATTCTCAAAATATGGCAAGAGAAGATATTCCAAAAAATAAGACTAAGCAAATATTAGAAAGTGAGTTTAATGCAGGTTTTTCTAAGTGGAGACAAGCTAAAGCGGGATTTTTTTTATATAAAGATGAGTGATTTATTACTATCATTAAAGTTTGGTAGACATGATTATTCATAAACACACAGAGATTTATCTATTCAAATCCCTGTACTACAAGTCTAAAACGTCATTTGGCCCAAAATGGTTCAACTATAAGCTTTTGCCCACTGTCACTTTTAGTTATATCAACCCAAGTTGAGATCTACAAGCCATCTTTATTTCCTTTATTTCCTGGGCCTTTTGTTTACCTTTTTTTAATCCTAGATCGGTTCCAATTCCATATTTACTATTTCAAATAAAGTACTGCACAATGTAGTGCTCACTCGTGTTTCTTTTTTAAGTAGCTTTTAAGAGAACTCAGGTGACTAATACCTGCAAGTTGGAAACAACTAATTCATTTCTTCCCAGCTCCCTTCATGACATTTCCAGAGGAAACAAGCTATTTTCCCTGAAAAGTTCAACCTGCTTTGCTATAAATCACCACCTCTTCATGTTCCACCTATATTCTAAACTTCCACTAGGTAGACTGCTTGAAATTCATGTGAACAGATTTCATATCTTTTTCAAATTGTATCCATAGCTCCATTTCCTTGTTCTTATTCTAGAAGTTTCCCAAAATATGTCAATAAAAATTCAGATGCAAATTTATTTATGCAGTTTCTTCAAAAGACTTTATTAGAGTTAGGAAATTTTCTTATTTAAAACCCACAAGCATTTATTTGTACCTTTTCTAAGATACTTACGTAGTTATTTTACATACAGTGAAACTATATCATACCTAATTTTCATTATGAACTTGCTTTCAAGGAAGCATAACAAATTGAACATCAAGAACATGGATTTTTTTCTGAGTTTTCTTTTAGTTTCAAAGTTTGTGTTTGGATTTTGTATTGTTTGGTTTTAGATTCTAAAGACCTGATAAACAAGCCAACAATGTCATTTGGTACTTACCCATACAACCTGTTTCTCCCTCCCCACAAAACAAAGCAAGATATACTGCACATGCTAAAAGTACCTCACATCCAATTCCTTGTAAAAAGGAATTCCATATGAAATTGCTTTTAAAATATAGCGCAAAACCTAGATACATAAGGTCCTATTGGATGAGGATCTCCAGGATATGGAAACAAGAGTTTTCTCTTGTGTGAATGTTGTTCTTAATGTACTATGTTATTTCTCTTCTCTTTTGTTTCCCTTTTGTTAATATCATATTGTAACTGTATCTGACTTCATTATGGGGCATATTGCATATGTGCTTGTTTATTTAAAATAGGAAAAGGAAGGGAGGAAAACAAGATAAGTGAAAGGTAAGTGAAAGGGAAATGGGGACAAAAACATGAGAAGGGGTATCAATGTGTGACTTGCGATTTGATGAATATAAATGTAATCTCTCTATATACTACAATAAAAAAGATGATTGTCATGTATGGTTATTCACATTCATCAGTGATTTTGGAACTCACATGTCAGAGTATATTTACAATGTTCACATGACTTGATTGTTTTAGGACTTGATAATAGAAAATGCGTGTCTAAAACCTAGTTAGAGAGTGTTTTGCATCTTTCCTTATTTCAATTCCTACACAGTAATTTTCTTGAAGGATATAAATGGTTATATCACATCTATGCCTACCATAATAACTTGATTCTAATGCTGCTTTCAAAACATATATCAACAATAGGGTCACTACACACAATATATACACATAGACAATATATACATGTATGTATACAAATATTTATATAGAGAGATGTAGGTATACATTCATCTATCTATCGCTCTATATACATATATGTATATATATATGTTTAGAGAGAAGAAATGAAGAAATAATTTTCTAAATTATATGCCTTTATAAAGTGAGTGTAGTACAGTAATCCATTACATGCAGAGTGAGTTCAAATTAAAGGTAGTTGATTGAAAGCAAAGATGATTTGAGACACTATTCAGTGATGTATAGATGCCAGGGAAAGTTATAAAATGTAATTTCTTTTAAAAAGCCTTGGTACGATGAAACCCAGAGGGTAAAAAGCAGTGGCAAATCTAGAAGCAGCAATTCAACTAAAAAATAGCTCATCAGACAACATCAAACATGATAGGCACACTAGAAATAGCTCTTCTGCCAGTGGCACTCTCAAGTACAAAGGGAAACCAAGTCCCTAAAAAAATGACTTGCTTTTATTTTGCTCAATTTTCACCTCTTTCTCTCTGACTCTCCCATCAAGTGCTCTAATTTTGGAAAGTCACCATTTCCAAAGACCAACTCCACAGAGGGCTATATTTTGTCACTTTGCAATCAGCAACTCAAGCAGTCATATCGCTTTTCTTCACAGTTGCTGTGTTCTTGCCAAATTGGTCTGGGATATTGAAAAAACAGACTTGAGGTAGTACTCATAAAAAAATCCCATTTCTCTGTTCAGCTTTTTTAAAATTTCTCCTTTCAACATTTTGATTATCTGTTTCATTTACATCTACAGCTTGCTTTGCCTCAGAAAGGGATTTCCCTATTGGGTAATTTTGATCAAGCAGATATCAGGACATCCAGATCCAAAAGCTCCCTTCTGAGAAATAAAACCTAGCCCTTCGTCACAGCAGGAGATTTTGGACTTGAATATTAAATTTTGTTTTAATTGTATTCTTATTTAAACCTCAATTATAGGGTAAGTAGCGATAAAGCTTGCAACTATTCAAATTCAAATGCTTACCCTGAATGTTGTTTCCTAACATTTCAAGTTTACACTATGAAAATCTGATGTAAAGACAAATGTTATAGCAGTATCTACTATCTAAAGATTAACTGAATTGTGTTTTTTTTAATCAAGCTTTTTATTGCATTGTATTGTCAGAATAAAAGTTACATTTGTCAGGTAGTAGGGGCATTATTTCTAGCACCTTGGTACCCTTCTTATGATTTTGCTCCCTTCTCCCTCCCTCTATCCCTTCCAATCATCTTGTTTTTCCCTTTCCTTCCCAATTTCAGATGAACAAGTGCGTATATAGTATACCAGGTAAAAACGTCAGTAACCACATGAGATTAGCTGCAAGTAGAGAATAAAGAGAATAGAAATAGCTTCACATGGCAGGTTAAGAACAACAATCACAAAGACAAACTTCTTGTTTCCATAACCTAGAGTTTGTTCCATTTAGTATCATCCTGTATGACCATATGTATACAGGTTTTGAAGTATTGTGATCCTCTACTAGAAGAATCCTATATGAGTAGTAATTATTACAAATGAGGGATGACACAGAGCCTTTGTTTCCTTGGGTCTGGCTTTCTTCACTTACTATGATTTTTTTTCCAAGTCTTTCCATTTCCTTACAAATGGTGTGATGTCAGTCTTTCTGATGGTAGCATAGAATTCTGTTGTGTATAAGTACCACCTCTCCTTGATTCATCTTAATGGGATCACAACAGCCGAATTGCTACTTGCATAGGACTATATATAATGAAGCATATCAAAATGAACACCAAGAATTGAAAAATGAATCTCCTTATATATCTATATTGCAGTTTCATAACTGGCCAGTGATGTTGCTTCAAGGGTTCATGTTGTTGGAAGCATTTCAGTAGAACATTATTAGTTAATGCCTTAATCATTACTTTATATCAGCATTTGTGGATAGTTTCATATTATCTCAAAAGCAAATCTTTTAGAGAGATTCAGTTCACATAAATTTCTTCTCTGCAGACCCATCAAAAAGCTAGGCACATGTGATTCATCCCTATAGTTTTAGATATTCAGGAGGCTGATATCTCAAAATCCTGGTTTTTTATATCTAATTAATGGCCAAAAAGACAGGAGTGGGGCTGTGGCTAAAGCTATAAAGCACTAACCTTGAGCAAAAATGCTCAGGAATAGTGCCCAGGCCCTGAGTTAAAACATGGGGATCAGCACAATACACACACACACACACACACACACACACACACACACACACACACACACACACACCATCATCTATAACTCATAAAATATTTTGAGTATATCTCTCCAATTTAAAGTATTTTTTTCATGTAAGATACAAAATAGAACAATTCTGACCAGGATTATAAGTTATAGAATTCTAAGAAGTTTCATTACATCTTCCAATTTTTTTACAGAAGTATCAAATATATACTTTTATTCCATGTATTCTAAGGATTCCATAATCACATGAACAGCAAATAAAAGTAAAGTCCTATGCTCCAATGTTAAAATATTGTATAGAGACAGTGAATATACTGGTAATGTTTAATTATTGGAAAGATCATTGGCAGTACCTAAAAGAAAAGAAAATATTATATAGGGAGAATTTTATTTTGCTGCTATTGTTTTTGTTTGTAGGTTTTTATAATGTGCCAGGAGTTTGGCCTAGTGGTAGAGTGCTTGCTTAGCATGCATGAAGTAGCAGGTTCAATTCCTCCATACTACATACACAGAAAAGGCCAGAAGTGGTGCTGTGGCTCTAGCCTTGAGAAAGCCAAAGGACACTCAGGCCCTGAGTTCAAGCTCCAGAACTGGCAAAAATTAAAAATAAATAAATAAATAATTAAAATTTTAAAGTGCACAATAAACATATGAAGAAATGGTTGATATCTCTAGCCATAAAAATTGCAAATTGAAACAACTCTAAATACAATTCTTTTTTTCTGTTTATTTTTATTGTAATTAATAGAAGGGTTACATCACATTCACCAGATAAGAAGTGCATTACATCACAAACATTGATATCCTTTCTCATGACATGGTCCCCATTTCCCTGCCCCATTCCCCCCACTCATCTTGATTTCCCCCTTCCCTATCCAATTTCAAATAACCAATTAAGCATATATAAAATATATCAGATAACAAGGTGAAATATTGTAACAATATGAGATGACCAAGGGAAAGTGAAAGAGATGAGAGATAACAGTACATTAAGTACAACAATCACTCATTATATGGCTTTTGTTTCCTTATCCTGGAGGTCCTTACATTTAGTCTCATACTGTATAGCCTTATGCCTCTAGATTTTGTTGTATTGTAAATCTCTGCTAGGAGATCCCTAGGTTCCTACTGATTATGACAAATGAGGGAGACTGTTGGGCCTATGTTCCTTTGAGTCTGGCTTACTTCATTTAATATGATTTTTTCTAATTCTTTCCATTTCCTTACAAATGGGGCGATGTAATTCCTTCTGACAACAGCATAGAATTCCATTGTGTATAAATACCACAACATGTTGATCCACTCATCAACTGAGGGACATCTGCGTTGGTTCCATATCTTTGCTATGGTAAATAGTGTTGCAATGAACATTGTTGCACTAGTAGATTTCACATGTCCTTGTTTCTGGACGATTGGGTAAATGCCTAGTAGTGGAATTGCTGGGTCACAGGGGAGTTCTATGTTTCATCTTTTGAGGAACTGCCATACTGCTTTCCATAGTGGTTGAACGAGTTTGCACCCCCAACAACAGTGTAGTAGTGATCCCTCCTGGCCACATCCCCCTCCAGCATCTGTTGTTATTAGTTTTCTTGATCCTGGCCATTCTAACTGGAGTGAGGTGGAATCTTAGAGTTGTTTTGATTTGCATTTCTTTTATGACCAGGGATGTCGAGCATTTCTTCACTCCAAAACTGATCTCCAAAGAAACAACCATCCCATTAAAAGATGGGCCAAAGACTTAGAGTCTTCTCTGAAGAAGAAATAAAAATGTCCTCTAAATACAATTCTTATATTCAATGTTCAGATGCAAAAATGGGTCCACATAAATAAGGTTGATGGGGATAGTATATAGTATATATTAATGTCACTGCTCTAGATATATGCGTAAGCTGACATATTGAATTGAAATAATTTGCAATGACATAATATAATTCAAGGAAACAAGGACTTTAATAAGGACATAAAACTTAATAAATGGAGTTATCAATTATGCTATACATTTTATGAAAATTTTCAATAATTTTTGCTCAGATTAAAAATAACAATAATCTGAGAACTTGTAAAATGTTATATCATGTTATATAAATAATGTCTTTCTGATTATATGTTTTTGTGCATCTCTCCCTATATAAAATGCAGTCTAGTATGAATGAGGTGAAATAAAGAGTTTAAAAATAGCTACTGTATGGGGCCGGGAGTTTGGCCTAGTGGTTAAAGTGCTTGCCTAGCATGCATGAAGACCCGGGTTCGATTCCTCGGTACCACATACATAGAAAAAAGCCTGAAGTGGTGCTGAGGCTCAAGTGGTAGAATTCTAGCCTTGAGAAAGTCCAAGGACAGTGCTCAGGCCCTGAGCTCAAGCCCAGGACTGGCAAAAAAAAAATAGCTACTGTAAAACAGAAATATTGCTATCATGTCTATTTGCTTGACTTAGTATATGAAAAAATAATGTGCACCAACCAATTGTAGCCCATGCCTTTATTGTATAACCTTTGAGATAATAGTAGCTTTTAAACAATGGATTTTACATTTTCAATAATGTTAACAAAAGAACAGTGAACAGAAATCAGAAGAGAATACTGACTGGATGCATTTATGGCCTTGGTATCCTGAAATATAGACTATTGGACCATTTACAGAATAAAAATGCTATTTCCAATTTCAGTTATAAGCCAAAGGTTCTACATTAATAAATTCATCATAATTAAGATGTATTATATAAATCCTTACTGAGATTCCTTCATATTTATTAAAGGCCTAAAATCTCTTTAGTTAAGACAGATAACAGCACCTGGAATTCCAGGCCTAGGGACAGGGACCTTTAAGGAGAATAGCCTGGAGAAGCTGAGATGACTCTGGCAACCTAAAACTGAGCCATTACATGATCCAGTGGGTTTTGCCACCATAAATACATGAGGAAAGGCAGAGCACATTTTCTGCAGCTGTCACTGATAACAGGAAAATATGCTTTCCATATGCCAAGCAAGGCTTTGGAAAGGTCATTTTTTGTCATAAATTTTGAAGTGGTACATTTTTTGAACATCAAACAGGATATATATTTTGCCCTTGATCTGCCTATATTTGCTGTTAAGAGAGAGAGAGCTTGTTACATTTATTTTTCTCTCCTTTCTGTCTCTTTAAAGTTGTCCTATCACTTGGTTTCTTTCACTTTTATAATACTAATAAAATCACATTTATTATGTTAAAATATAAAAGGCAAAAAATAATGAAGAGCTTACATAAATAATTTCCAGGTCTGATTATTACTTCATACAAAGCTTAGCTTAGCCCTTTGTGTAAGTTGGGAGCAATTTATTTCTGACACCTCTCTATGCCATAGAAGGAATACACTTCTCGTTTTAGCTTTGTAAAGCATAACATGATGTTTTTCCAAGGAAAGTAGAATTGACCACATCCTTTCTAACTCCTGATTATTTCTCCTGCAGGTTATAGCCATGTTATTTTGAAAGTTCTTTCAGAGAACATGCATTATACTTCACTAAAATTGATTTCACAAAACTTGAATAGCAAATAAAATGTAGTAGCAGTCCATGTATATTGGAGTACCAACTCCTACATTCCAGAAAACCAACTAGGATTCCCAAAAGTTGTTAAACAGACATGGCTAATTATTCCAGCAAGGGAAGGTTTCTAGAATCCTACTGTACATTTTCATTCTTGTTCCATTAACTTAAAAACTCACACTCCTTATAAAATAATATTAGAAAAATTTTAGTTGTAGCTTCCCAGAGATATAATAAATATAATTTCTCTGTAGTGAATTTTAGCCAAATATGTTAATAAATGAAATTTCCACAAAACTTTCTGACCTTCAAAATTAATAACATGTATTTTATAGATAAGGAGAAGTTATGACACATTACATCATTTTGCTTAACCTGAGTCTCAATTCCAGTAATCAGCACCCCAAAAGAGAAAAATTATGTTATTGATTAGAGCAAGGAGAGAATGTGCCTCTGCTTCTCCTTATATTTTTTGAGATAAAAACACTATTCAAATTTCCTTCCTTTGACAGTATTGAAACCTAAGAGGTTGGCATTAAATACAATTACTCTGGAGCTAGTACAAAAGGGCAGGGATTTGCATTAGAACAAGCACTAAAAGTTGAGCTTCAGGCAAGGAGAGATCATTATTTATAACAAACTGATCTATTTCTATATGATTAACGGAAGAACAGTGAATTAATGCTGTTATCTTAATATTGTTTAAATGGCCTCTCGATGAGCAGAACCATGCCAGGCAGAGTGGTTAACACAAAATAAATGTCAATCCAAGAGAGATTTCTGGGAAACATTTTCAAGAGAGAATTTGCTTAATTAATGGCCTCAAAATGATAAGCTCTGATAAGCCCCTGGTGTACAGTCTTATTTTATTTGGGAAAACAGGACAGCATCGACTTAATGGGATTTTCTTCAGAGACTGGTAAACCTGGTAAGTTTCTGGGTAATTATCAGCCATTTTAATGATTTCTTCTTTTCAAGATGTAGTGCATGCCCTAGGTTATCTGAGAGAATGGATGAGGAAAGTATGAAACTGGCAGTGCTTGTTTCATTTCCTGTACATTTAACTGTCTGCTTGAAACAGATGTTTGATTTCAGGGTAAAAACAAGTTTTCTATTATCCCTAAAATAAGGTTTTATTAAGTGACTATTTCACAATTTGTCATCCATGACAGAAAAATACTCAGTGGAAGGAGGCTTAAATAGGACCCTGTCACTAATTGTCCTGAGACTTACTTCATTTTTGTAAAGCAGATAAATTATAAATTCATGTTTGCGTCAACTAGAGTAAGATTTGGATATGAGAGTTTCTTACTGTAATAAATGTGAGAACATCCAGAGTATACAGAAGCCAGTCTTCAAAGTTCGAGTCTTGGAGTCTATTAAAAGGCCAATGACTGCGGAACAGCCGCCGGCCTCAAATTCCAGCAGCCAGAAAACACAGTCAATACAGCTAAGAAATGGGCCAGAGATGACAGAAACAACAGATACAATATCAATATCAATACAATATCTTCAATGAAGAGCTGAGATGGGATGCCATGATGACAGAACAGCCAGGAGACAGGACACAGCACCTGCACATGGAGAAAAGTGGCATGGTGTCCTAGCACCTTAGCTGGTTCAGATTCAGCAGTGGGCAGGGCCATAGGAAACTCCCAGTCCCAGTACTAGACTGATGGCCTAATAACCTACCAGGCAACTGTATACCCCTGTCTGCAAGGATGCAGGCAACATCCATCTCCTGGGCTAGGGGCCTTCACCTGCCCCTACTAGGAAGACAAGGACCAGAGCTTAGATCGTCATATTTGTTTTCTCATAAACAGAGCCCTTCCTGCTGACCTTGAGAATAGGCATCTGCATTTAATGAATAGCCTCTCTCATCATTAAGTTTTCTAGCACTGGGTAGAGAATTCCTTTCCCTCAGCAAGTGGACCCAGTATTTCTGAGAAGGTAAGAGCCCCTAACACCTGGCCTGGCACTGGCATGGCTCTGATTCAGTTTCCTTAGTTTCAGCCACCTTACTTCATTACAAGTAATAGATAGACAGATGAGGTTAACAAGAGAGGAACAACTGTTTTGTTTAGTCATCATTTTATGTGACACAGATTTCCTTCTTTCCAGGCAAGAAAATCGTAGAACATAAATTTATTTTATAGACTTAAGTCTAACAGCATCTGGAGAACAGTTTGATATTATAATTGGACAGTAAAGATATAATGCAATGAAAATAGACTGAGTTAGAAAAACTTGCAAGGCTTAAATGTCTAGACTATTCTTTGCTCTCCTCTGTGGAATTTCCCCTTCCTGGTTATGGCAAGGCCAATGTGGAATGGGAATCTTCATTTCTTGATGAGCAGCTATTACACGGAAAGATGAGGTGAGGAATAGGGTTATATTTTTTTGGCCTAGTGTGTTAACAGGGATTCTGGTTTCTGAAATACCTCAAGGAAGAGAA
Organism: Megascapheus bottae; assembly: GCF_031878675.1. Taxonomy (NCBI): domain Eukaryota; kingdom Metazoa; phylum Chordata; class Mammalia; order Rodentia; family Geomyidae; genus Megascapheus; species Megascapheus bottae. The sequence continues at coordinate 35,720,805 of NC_143520.1, read as the reverse complement.
ATTCTAGCTATTTTGGCTTGCTTTGGGAGTAAGTAATAAGAACAAAACAAGCAAGAAAAAGTCAGAGCACTCTATAGTCAGTTTCCAATTTTCTGGAAGATTCTTCCCATCAATCTCTGCAGTTTAGATTTTGAATTCTCTTCAAAGTTTTTAAATTATGATCTCCAAGATACACTAATGGGAGTAGAAACCTTTAAGGAAGATGAGCTATTGTGAGGTTTTCTCATAACAGGAAGGAATATATAAGCAAGTAGCAGGTTCAACTAAGTAATGTCCACTTCATGGGATCAGTTTTTTATAAACAAGAAGGTTAAAGTCGGACAATGTCCTCCCCTTAATATTATGAAATCCCACTGTCCTGTACTGTTTCTGTGAAAATTGTCTGCTAGGTTTGTTTTTCATTTTGCCTTTTTGTGTTGTTATGTTTCTCTCTGGGTGTATAAATTCATTTCTTCCGAATAGGATTATTTTGCACGTGGCCATCACACTACAACATTGCTATAATAATTGTGCATTTTCCTTTTAAGGAATTTGTGGGGATTTTTTGCATCAGTATGAATACTTTCATGATTTAATTGCATTCTTGTTAAATTTTCAATTACTAATGGAGACAGACTTGAGGTATTGATTTTGATACTTTTGTACTTTAACGATGGGAATTCCACAGCATAAACAGTGCATGTGGATTTTTTATTGACAACCTTCAATAAAGCAGGATTAATTTGGAAACTCCATATTTGTGTCCATTCTGCTTTCTATTTTGGATAATCTTCTTAAGTCTGTCCTTGAAACACTGATGAAGAGAGAAATATGCTTTGGTTACAGCATTTCATTCAGTATATTTTTGCCAGTCTTGGGCTTGAGCTCAGGGCCTGAACACTGTCCTTGGACTTTCTCGAGGCTAGAGCTCTACCACTTGAGCCTCAGTACCACTTCTGGCTTTTTTTCTATGTATGTGGTACCGAAGAATTGAACCCAGGTTGTTGTGCATGCTAGGCAAGCACACTACCACTAGGCCAAACACCCGGCCCCTTTATGTAGTATTTTTCACAAGTATTTTCAAGAAAAGATTTATAGAACAAGGAATTTCTTAGATCTAATTCACTCCAAAAATAACACAATTACTCTTGTTCTTTTACTGTTAGAGTTCTCAGAATCCTTGATATGTCAATGCGTGCTATGAAGACAAAGAGACAAAGATACCACTATGTAAATCTACTTCATATGGAATCTTTATCTGAAAAAGTGTATTTTTCAGGCAAGATACCATAGATCAAACTGGGATATTCCACAGCAGTGTAAGATTTCTGGTAGAAATGAACATAAGGCGGTTGCATCAAATAGGGGAAAAGGTTGCGTTTATTTGCTCATCCACTTTTAGCAATTTATCTGCTTATTATTGTTGTGTTGAGTTTTGTTGCACTCAGAAGATATGGTATAATCATAACCTTGGTACTTATTATGTGACCTTACTTGAAATATTATCTTTGTAGCTGTAATTAAGTGAAGATGAAATCACCAACAGGATAAGCTCTAGAGCCATGTGTCTATATAAGAAGAGGAAAAAGAATAAATAAATAGGGAGGCACAGAAAGCTAGTTTAACCTACAGAGGCACAGATTGAATATTTTGTGGAGAAATATAGAAATGGAATCAATCTACTTAAAAACCAAGGAGTGTAAAGGAGTGTCTGTCTAAATTTAGGAGACAGGCATGCAACAGATTTTCACACAGAGCTACAAGAAGTGATTCACATGATTTACACCCTGACTTTATTACATACCTTGGGATCCAAACCGTGAGATAATAAGTTACTGTAACCTAGCTGGTGATAATTGGCTTGAGAGTATCAGAAACTTAGGCAGACATTGGTAGTATGAAATGTGGTATTACAGCAACAAATCTGAAAATGTGGTGTGAAAAGAAATGGCAATTGTTAAGTTTGGAAGAACGTTGAAACATTTAATTGAAGAAGTCTGTATTTAATCAATGAGACCATGAGATTGTTGACATATGTATGTTGAACATACCTTCTAGGTCAAAAACAGAAATGAGGAACATGTCCTTGGGAAGTGGAGAAAAGTCAACCTTCATTATAAAGTGGCAGATAATTTGATTATATCTCCTGTTGTGATAAAAATAAAACTCAATGATAAACCTATATATTTAGATGAGACTGTTTCTAGGCAAAATGTGGAAGGGTCATTCTGCTTTCTACTTGTTGCTTACACTGATGAATTAAAGAAAATTAATTAAAGAAGAAATCCAACACTCAGTGACATGATATACTATGCCAGCCATGTTTATTAGCTGATATGTATTTCTTTCATCACAGAATGTAACCTTACAAAGTCTGATAGTTTCAAAGTCCCCAGATAATTACAGAGTCAGTATGTGCTGAAAGAATGAATGACACTAATAAGTGGAACGAATATTACTAAATAATACCCATTATTTTTCATGCATAAAATTCTCCAACAAATTTATAAACATTTTATTATAATTCTTAAAATTAGGAAAAAATACTATTTTCAAATTAAAATACATAAAATCTCTAATAGATACTGAGATAATAATAAGAAATTGAAATTACTGTAATAATGTAATATGGAATAGGGACTACTTGCCTAACTGCTCTGAAGGGAAACAATTTCTGGAGTTTGGGAAATAGAAACATCATATTCAAATGCAGATTAGAGGCTACAGATGAGATTGGTTTTCAAGTGAGTTCTTATTCCCAGGATAAGGTTTGTTAATAACTGTTTTTTTTTAATACCACAAATCCTATAAACAGTAATAGCAAATAAAGAGCCAAGCATCTATAGAATATATAAAGACCATAAAAAATGATGGCTGTCTTTATTCTAAAGTTAATCAAACTGCTACCTAAATCTTTTATTGTTTAACCTCACTCCATTTAGAATGGCCAGGATCAACAAAACTAATAACAACAGATGCTAGAGGAGATATGGTCAGGAGGGATCACTACTACACTGTTGGTGGGAGTGAAAACTCGTTCATCCACTATGGAAAGCCAATATGGCAGTTCCTCAAAAGACTAAACAGAGCTCTCCTACGACCCAGCAATTCCACTACTTGGCATTTACCCAAACATCCAGAAACAAGGACAGACTAAATCCACCAGCACAACAATGTTCATTGCAACACTATTTACCATAGCAAAGATATGGAACCAACCCAGATGTCCCTCAGTTGATGAGTGGATCAACAAGATGTGGTATTTGTACACAATGGAATTCTATGCTGCTGTCAGAAAGAATGGCATCACCCCATTTGTTAGGAAATGGAAAGACTTAGAAAAAAATCATATTAAGTGAACTAAGCCAGACTCAAAGGAACTTAGGCTCAGTAGAAACCTTGGGCTCTCCTAGCAGAGATTTGCAATAGAGCAAAACCTTGATACAAAAGGCCATATAGTGTGACACTAAATGAAAGGATCTCTAGGATATAGAAACATAAGCCATATAATGAATGATTGTTGTTCTTAAGGTACTATGTTATCTCTCAACTCTTTTGCTGTCCCTTGGTTATCTCATATTGTTACAGTATCTCACTTTGTTACCTGATATGTCAGATATATTTGTATTTGGTTATTTGAAATTGGATAGGGAAGAGGGGAAAACAAGATGAGGGTTGGGGTGGGGGAGAGGGAAATGGGGACCAAGACATGAGAAATAGTATCAATGTATGGGAATTAATTCACCTGGCAAATATCATGTAACCCTTCTATTAATTACAATAAAAAATATATGAAAAAAATAAAAATAAAAAGCAAGCACAAAAATGCAACGAAAATGATGTAGACTTTATGAACAATTCAATATGTCAGGCAAAGACAAAAATAACAACAACAAATTAACTTTCTGTCCTCATTCTCTGTTCAGTAGCTTTCCATAATGAAAATACATTTTCTTATGAGAATAACTATACAATAGCTATTAACAACTTATAAACTTTTGTGCTTTATTATTATATTTGCCTATATTCCATATTATGGAAAGATAAATATTTAATTTATATTAGCTATTCTAAAATGTATTTTATAGGTTTTAAATAACTAAAATTATCATTATTATAATATGTAGTAAAACTTGGGAAATTTTATTCTTTCACTACATAAGTATATACAACTTCCCACTCATAATTTTGCATTAACACAAGAGATTTCATTTTAACTTGCAGGTGTATATGTGTATATATTCATGCTATCCTGTTTCATCAGACTCCTCCTTCATCACTCTCTTCTATTCCTCTTCCCTCTTCCCCATATTAATTTTTTTTTTATTGTTGTGCTTTTGTGCCTTTGTACTTATTCACCCTCCTTCATTTTCTCCTTTCACAGAGCCACACGTGTTAGGAAATTTTTACATTTTTTGCCAGTTTTGGGGCTTGAACTCAAGTCCTGAGCACTATCCTTGGGCTTTCTGAAAGCTAGTTCTCTACCACTTGAGTCACAGAACCACTTCCAGCTTTTTCTATGTATGTGGCTCCAAAAAATTTAACCCTCGTATCTATGCATGCTAGGCAAGCACTCTACAGCAGGCCAATTCCTGGCCTCCTTTTTACATTTTTTCATTAATTTTTATTCAAATGTGTTAATTGTTCAAAGGGATTTCCCTTTGCTATTGCACATATGGATATATTGTATCCTAATCATTTCGACATATTAAGTTATTCTCATTTTTTGTCATCTCACGGAATTCTTTTTTTCACCAGAGACTCAAAATGTTTGTAAATATCAGGAAACAGGTTAATACAGGTCAATAACAAGCTTTCAGTCATCCATCTGTTACTTCCAAATTCACATTTTGTGAAGACTTTCAGATTAATCTCTTTACCACTCAATTTCATACATCCACACATACTTCTCTTTTCTCTACTTTCCACATTGTCATTTCTATGTACTGTTAAAGTTACTACTTTATATTCTGTCAGCCCACTTTTCCCTATTCTTGCAAATTGTATTTCAAAGCAAATCTTAACCAATTTTCTGCTTGGACACCCAAATTCATTCTTCCTACTCCTGCACAAACATTCATATTTCTCTCATGGATTCTACAACATCTGCAGTTAGTTATTATGCTCTTTTTATCCTTCTTTAGTTGGGCTTTGTGGGATATCATTTAAACTTTACTGCACTGTGATATTTGTAAATTTTTTTCCTTGCCTTTTTGATGTTCATGCACTATCCAATGCAAGTATGATGCTGGATGAATTGAGCTATACTTAGATCTTCAATAAATATTCATTGACTAAAAACGTAAACAAAAGAATCCCAGGTACCAAAAGGAGAAACAAGTCTATTTATAACTAATTTGGTGTACTTTATCAAGCATGATGAAAATAAACATCTGATGGTTGCTTATGTGGTCACCTTCATTACTTTTGGTGCAGTGTCAATGGTCTTATTTAATTTGATGAGATATCATTTGGCCAACTGGAGGATAAAATAGTTCTTGTTAGTCTTAATTGTAATTTTTCAGAGATCGCTTATTTCTGTTTCTATAATGTCATCTCATGATTCTTATGGTCATGACAATATTCTCTCTTATCCTTTATTTAGTCTTTTCTCATCAGATTATTAGAAGAGGATATAAGTTCATCTCTTCAGATAAAAACAAAGGAGTCTGTGTACTGTACTTGAACTGAGGGATTTGTGCTCTCTCTTCGCTTGTGTGTTAAATGCTGGCACTCTACCATTTAAACCACACCATCATCTATGGCTTTTTTACTAAGTAATTGGAGACAATAATCTGTAGAATTAATTTGTTCTGGGTGGCTTCATATGAGGTTCCCCATGTCTTATTCTCATGTATAGCTGGGATTACAAATATGAGCCAACCGCACAAGGATCTCTTACTCATTTCAATGAAAGGATTAAACAAAAATGAAACAGAACCAAGTAAAACTTAGTAGTTTTAGTGGGCTTCTAAGAAACCACTATTCAAGAAGAATGTGAAGAGATGTTCTGCATTCAGTACTATGGGAATCTGGAAAAATGAGTTGCCAAAAGCTTAGAGTCCTGTGTTTTTGCTAAATGAGTTGGTTGCATAATGAGAAAAGAACATGCCTTAAATAGGAGAGTACCATGTTCTCTCTAGTGTTTTACTCCTCTACTCATTTGTTGTCATTGAATTTCATCTTTTGTAAGCTAATGGTGATAACCATTCCAACAAGAGGCCACAGAGAGCCCTAGAACTTTTCCTAAATTCCTCTTAGAATGAGATATTCTCTCCTCCGTGGGCTCATTAACTAATGAAAGTTCCATTCATTTTGATTTAGAAAATATTTAGTGCCTTTTCTGTGTTTGACAAGGTAAATCATTTTCATTATTCAGTTATTCATTGGTACATTCTCTCATTAACTGTTTACTAAACTTCTCTTGGACGTATTTATTCATGGAAAAATTATTTTTTCTTTATGATTTAACATACGTGTTTCTGTTATTGAATATTGTCTTAACATTTTCATGATAACACATATATATCTTGAACAGGTTTTTAAATGAGCCATTCCATAGCATAAAAAAAGTTGTGTGCCATGAGAACATCTTAAAAATTAAGTGGATTATTTCATGTGAATGTTGAAGTCTATATAGAGAATAAGTCAATTAGAATTTCCTCCATATGGTAAGGTTTCTAACATTCACCAACAATGGGAACAGCACTGGAAACGGAAAAGATCTTTCTCTACATATTATCTGAGATGCAAAATCAACCCTATCTCCTGTTCATAGCCTCTGCTGAATGCATTGTCCAATGCCTTGTGTCTCTAATACATTTTACAGGATTAAATGAATTAAAGAATGTCTTCAAGGTTTGCTATAACAATCAGTTCATCTTATTTAGGATATGAAGAAGAATATAGATAGATAGATAGATAGATAGATAGATAGATAGATAGATAGATAGATAGTAAGACAGAAATAATCTTCTGTAATCCATGTTTTGGAGTAAAACACTGTGAGAAAGCTTCAGTACTTTACTTTTTTTTTTCCAGTCCTTAATATTGTCCTTGGACATTCCTCAAGGCTAGCGCTCTACCACTTCACCTATGGTAACAGTTCTGGCTTTTTTCTGTGTATGTTGTAACAAGGAATCAAACCTAGGTGTTCGTGCATGCTAGGCAAGCACTCTACCACTAGGCCATGCTCTGGTGCTTCAAAACTTTTTTATCGACTGTGATTTCCTAAATTGCTTCAAATTTAGAATACTATTCTCTGATTAGAACCTCAGTGACTTGTAATGAGTCAATAGCTTATAACCTGTTTGATTTCTGTACTTAACTTTCCTTTTAGTCAGTTTTGGTTAATTTTGTTTTGTATTGCTTTGTTTGGTTTTGTGGGAATTGCTTTTCTTAAGGCAATAAACAAGGAATTTAGTCTTAAATACACAATGTTTGTCAAAACCATTTCCTGACTCTTGCATTAGTTATTTCTGTCAGTAATTTTCATATCAGTTGAGACTGATATGAGCCTGTAAATTCTTAACAATGAGAAGGGTTAGTATTCAATATTATATTCTCAACAGCTTACACCTTGAAATACTGCTAAGCTTAAAAAATGATTGTAAATAGACTAGATAAGTAATTCACATGAAAGTCCTCAGGAACGTAGCAGCTACAGGGAAATTTTGTTGGCTGAAGAGGGAAAAAATGATTCTGAAATTAATTTGCATGATAATTGTTCTGATTAGTTTCACTTAGCATGAATTAGGAAATTCTCATTTTTAACCATAATAATCAGGCATATATTTAAGAAGTTATTAAGTATCTAAGAAATATTATGATTTAATGAGTTCAAATTATTTGGAACTTAATTGAACAATAGAAGCAAAATCACAATTTTTCTCCACATATATAAGTAACAGATGACTGGACATTCTCATGCACTGGAAATTTGGTGATTAAGTTGAAAAGGGACAGATTGTACTTATCTCTTAGGAAAGCCTATATCCTTAGAGTCCCTGAAATTGAAAACAAGAATCCATCTACTTTATAACTATCTGATTAGGAGATTGAAAAAGCCTAATATAATAATTGCCTAATATAATTATTTTATTCTATTTAAAACAGACAATTTCAATCACAATGTTCTTTGTATACTCAATAAAGACAGAAATAAAATGGTGCAAATAGGCAATTTATGATATGTACATTTCCATAAAGTCTTTGAAACACCTAGCCAACTGAGTGATAATGATACCACTATTTCATAAAAAATGATAATTATAATTCACTTTATACAATAAAACAAAGAGGAATGTCATTTGGAAGAAAGGAATAATGAAGATTATGTTTCTCTGAGAAGTTTATTCTAGACACATTAGATACTAGAAAGTATACATTGTGTTACTATAAAATGATTGAATGAGCTGAGCATAATTTTCATCTTTCCAAAATGATTACCTTGAATATATTGCCACATAATTTTGGAGAGTAATTTGATTTCAAAATCATTCATGGTGAAATAATACTTTCACAAAATATAAATATAATTAAAATGTTCAAAATGTTTTAGCACAAATGTTTTTATGCTCTAAATTATTACTTCTCTTTTCCTACTCTATTTTTTAAGCCACAAGTTGCTTTTTACAAGTTTAAATGAGCATACCTTTTAAGAAGCCCTTCAGTGGAAATTGTCGTTATATTATTGATTTTTAAAGTGCCTGGCAGCAGTCAGGTTAGTTGGACATACTGGGAGAGTTTCCAGGCATTGGCAAAACCTCAAGCTGAACTTTCCTCCAAAAAGCAAAATGAATTTCATTAACCTTTTAATAAAAGGTATATTTCTCATTTGTTCAATACTAAGGCCACATATTCCCAAGACAGCCAAATATACAAATATACCAAATGACCCTTATTTACATTAGGATTTCTATTAGAACAAGTGAAATACGAGGATTGACTCTGTAGGCAATTAATATTCCTCTCCTTTCATCCATAGATAACACATAAATTTGTATATGTGTGCAAGACTCCAAACATCAACGTTTAAAAAATGCCACTAATGCCAGGGATGATGGCGCTTGCCTGTAATCCTAGCTACTCAGGAGGCTGAGAACTGAGGATCATGGTTCAAAGCCAGCCCTGGCACTAAAGAATTTGAGACTCTTACTTCCAATTAATCACTAGAAAACTAGAAATGACACTGTGGCTCAAGTGGTAGGGTGGTAGCCTTAAGCAGAAGAGGTCAGGGACAACAACCATGCCCAGAGGTAAGGTGCTAATCCTGAGCTGAAGAGCTATGGGACAGTACCCAGGCCCAGAGTTCAAGCCCCAAGACCCACAAAACAAAACAAAAAAAAAAAAAGTGCTTCTGAAGGAATAGGAGATACACTAGTTTGCCTTGGCACAGGTCAAAACTTTCATAATAAAGACCCAGAAACACAACAAATCAAAGACTGTTTGGATAAGTTGGACTGCATTAAACCACAGAGTTTCTATATGGCAAAGGACATAGCTAGCAAGCTAAATAGAAAGCCCACAGAGTAGGAAATCTTCTTCACTAACCATACAACAGACCAAGGCTTCATATCTAAACTATATCAACAGCTCAAAAAATTGAATCACTCCAAAACTAATCTCCAAAGAAACAACCACCCTATTAAGAGATGGGCATAAGAATGGAACATAGACATGAAGAAATGCTTGATATCTCTGGTCATAAAAGAAATGCAAATCAAACAACTCTGAGATTCCACCTCACTCCAGTTAGAATGGCCATGATCAAGAAATCTAATAACAACAGATGCTGGCAGGGATGTGGCCAGGAGGGATCACTAATACACTGTTGGTGCAAGTGTAATCTCCTTCAACCACTATGGAAAGCAGTATGGCAAGACTAAACATAGAACTCACCTATGACCCATGAATTCCACTGCTTGGCATTTATCCAATCGTCGAGAAACCAGGACATACTAAAGCCACTAGTGCAACAATGTTCATGGCAGCATTATTTATTATAGTGAAGATATGGAACCAACCTAAATGCCCTTCAATTGATGATTGGATCAACAAGATGTGATATTTATAAACAATGGAATTCTATGCTGCCATCAGAAAGAACAACATCACCCCATTTGTAAGGAAATGGAAAAACTTAGAAAAAAACATTAAGTGAAGTAAGCCAGACTCAATAGGCTGAATGGTTTCCCTCATTTGTCATAATTAGTATAAACCTTGGACTCTCCTAGCAAAGGTTTACAATAGGGCAAAACATAGATACATAAGGCCATATAGGATGAAGCTAAATGAAAGGACCTCCAAGATATAGAAACAAGAGCCATATAATATGCCATTGTTTTTCTTAATGTACTATGTTATTTCTCATCTCTTTTGTTGTCCCTTAGTTATCTCATATTGTTACAGTCTCTTACCTTGTTATCTGATATATCTGTTTATTTGAAATAGGATAGGGAAGTGGGGAAAAAGATGAGGGGAGGGGGCGTGGGGAAGGTAATGGGGACAAAAATATGAGAAGGGTTAGCAATGTTTGTTAAGTAATGCACCTTTTATCTGGTGACTATAAAGTAGTCCTATTAATTACAATAAAATATATTTAAAAAGTAAAAAAAATAAAATATAACTAAGGATCATAATATATCAATATTCTCCCTCAATAGCAAATCCTAAGGAAAAGAAGGAAAAGAAAATTAATATTTACTAGTTAATTTTATTAACTTATTTAGCAGGATTTGAATTCAGAATTTAATTCAATGAGTTGCACTTGCTCTTCTTGCTTGATTGGTTGATGTCCTACAAATTGTCATTTCTCCATCTTTTGTTTTTTCTGATTATTTTGGAAATTTCTTCTAACATTTTTTTAAAGTCTAGCCTAAAAACATGACCCTCTAGCTCTAGATTAACCAGGGGTGTTACTGAAGTCCAGGGGATGTATATTGAAATTTTCTTGTAAATAATGGTAATTTCTAATGACTATATATTGTATATATCATATAGGACTTAGTAAACAGAAAACACCTGAGCACCTTAGATAAAATTGCATGTTTAAAGATCTCCATAAAAAATTTCATCATCAGTATTACATTAAGGTTTGTTTCATGGAAAATTTCCCAGTTATCAATGATATTTTGAAATAAGTTCTCAAAAAAACTGAATAAAAAGGATAATCAAACTGCTTCAGTAAGTGAACGTTATGTGATTTGGAATAATAACACAATTTATTACTTATAAAATTTCTGCTAAATTGAAATATTTAGGTTTAGTCAGAATGCTGGGGAAGGCAAAACTAAAAATTCTTGTATACTTTTGTCAAAAGATAGTCCCCTCTCAGAATGAGTTTGGTGGATTGATATGAAATAAAGGAATGAAAGCAATATTTGGAGTGAAAAAAATAAAGCAAAGATGATGAGAAAGGGAACTAAACTTTTAAATCTTTTTGTGGACATAAAAATGTATGTTTTTTTGAGAAGTTGAATAAAGATATGTTAGATTATTTCTGACTCATGAGACTTATATCGATTACTATAGTTAATTTCTTCTTAGAACTTGCACAGCTGCAGATAGTATGTGTTTGGGCACATATTTTTTAATATATCTACTTAGGAACTGCCCTCTGAACCCCAAATTCTTGCAATCACATTAGTAATGTCATTCACTTTCCAAATGGCTGCATTGGCTCTTCCAGGACTATGTAATAATCCATTTTTATTGATGTCTTGTGTATCCACACAGTGTTTTTTCCAAGTTAAAAGTCAGATTTCATTGTCTCCGCAAATAATACTGGTCAAATAATGGAAAAGATTTCTGGTAGCTGTTGTACTTCCATGCTATTGTGGTGACACTGTGAACTTCTGATGTTCTCTAGGTAGCTGTCCTGCTCCTCACTCCAAACTTGTCAGATTCCTTGGCACCTGGTTTGACCTTAATGTCTACAAGGAATTGCTGAGCTATGAAGTGTTCTGATTTTCAGATGCTCTGCCAAATTTCTCCCCCACCCCTATCACCTTTAAAATGACAAGGTCAGTTACAGAAAAGAAAGACAGCAATGTTTCAGCTCTGTGGTGCTTATTATCACTATAACACGTTCAGTTCATCATTACATCAACTTGTCCTTGAAAACTGTGGTAAATCTAGCTAGAATTGTCTAAATCTGCTTCAAAGCCATTTGGAAGCAAAAGTGTCTAGATATTTTAACCAACACATTTGCCTCATGACACACATTTTTAAATCTATTCTGAAGTAATAGTTTCTTAATTTCTAATCAATGAACTTTGGGAAATTTTAATAGTAACTCAGTTTATCCCTGCCAACATAAATTTTGAATAATTCTGAATTACTGAACTTCACTGGATGTGTCCAAATAAAATGAGTGAAACAATCACTTTTTTGTTTCAATTCTGATCAGGCAAATTGTAAATTGATATCAATAATATGTGAAGACAGTAAAAATATGCACTTAAATTTAATATTGTATACCAGGCATGTAAAACACTAAGACTTCCTTTCTTATGCTTTGGTTGAATGATAATTTTAGCGAAGTACTTTATATGGCTGCAAAATGAAGGAGATGCAGAAAAGGAGTAACGTTTTCATCTTCTTTTTCTGTTTTTGTTTTATCTGTCCTAATCCCTTGAAAATAGTACCCTGCTGTCTCATGGCTTAGATGTTTGTTCATATTCATAGTCACATTAAAATAATTACAGTTTTACCTGAATATATTGCAGTTCACTACAGACTTCCAACCTCAATGTAGGGTGAAAAGTAATAAAGTTACATAGACATGATTCTTTTTTCATCAGCAATCAGTAGTGTCAGTGTTCTAATTCATACAGAAATGTGATTGTTAATATGATGCACATGTGGAATAAAAGTATTATATCAGATAATTCAATACAGTCCTCAGGAAGTTATCTATTTAGTAAGTGAATATTTCTTCAATAATATGTAAAAGCAGCAAGTGAGAAGTAAATTGCATTTTATTCATTCAAATGTCCTTTTTTTAATAGGCCAACTTTATACATAATACTACAGTATCTGACTAGATATTACATTAGAGAAAGTTTAAAGAAGAAATGTCAGTAATCATGTAATATTATATACATTAGCAAATTGATAAACTGGTATTGATTAAGTATGGACAATTACAAATCTAATTACAAATTTGAGTATATAATGAAAAAGAAAGATCTGAACAGACATCTCAGCAAACAATATTTGTTGCATATATAAAGGTGCTCAATAGGGGCCAGGAGTTTGGCCTAGTGGTAGAGTGCTTGCCTGGAATGCATGAAGACCCAGGTTTGATTCCTTGGTACCACATGCATAGAAAAAAAAGCCAGAAGTGGCGCTGTGGCTCAATATAATGCTCAATATAATGCTCAATATAATGTCATCAGATATTAAAGCTTAAATGCTCAATATAATGTCATCAGATATTAAAGCTTAAAACAATAATGAGGTATTGTTATATACATATTGGAATGGTAAAAGCCTCAAACATGACAATAGTAGATGCTGATGAGAGTGTGGAACAGCAGGATTTTCTTCTTTATTGATGATGTAATACAGAATGAAGCATACATATTAGAAGACAGCTGGTCACACTCTAACCATACAATCAAGCCTCTGTATCTTTCGGTATGTATATAAACTTAAGGACAGACAAAAGTTTGAAGGTAGATTCTTAAAGCAGTTTTGTGCAGCATTGACAAATACTGTAAGCACCTCGAATGCTCTTTCATGAGTAAATGGATAAAGAAATTTCTGGTGCATCCAGAAATGTAATCTTTTACACAACTAGAGAGAAGCACACCATTAAACTCCAAAAAGATGTACAGGAAACTTAAATACATATCACTCAATGAGAAAAGCTAATGTGAAAATAATTTTCAATTTCAACAAAATAGGAGAAGAGAAAACTATGTAGAGAATAAAAAAGACAGTGGTTATTAGTGTTTGGGGAGATGGATAGATGAATAGGAGCAGAACAGATTTAATGCACTAAACTCCTCTACAATATAGTGGTAGACACAGGCTATTTTAGATTTTCATAACCAATAAAAAATTCAATAACAAAAGTGAGCCTTGAGTTAAACTGGGATTTTAGGTGATTATCTATCAGTGTTACCAACTGTACCACCCTTGTAGGAAAGGGAATAGTGAAAATGCAGCCAGAGATATATATCTGCTCATATTTATTGGGAGCCTGAAACTTCTAGGACCGGGAGTTTTGCCTAGTGGTTAAAGTGCTTGCCTAGCATGTGTGAAGACCCGGGTTCAATTCCTCGGTACCACATATATAGAAAAAAAAGCCAGAAGTGGTGCTGAGGCTCAAGTGGTAGAGCTCTGGCCTTGAGAAAGTCCAAGGACAGTGCTCAGGCCCTGAGCTCAAGCCCAGGACTGGCAAAAAAAAACACATTGAAATACAATATGGAAAAACAGTTATATATTGTAACCTTTTTGTAATTTAGTAGTTGACATGAGAAAGAACAAACCTTATCTGACAAAGGAACAGGACTCTAGGATCCCCATAATTTGCTGACTTACATATGAATACTTACCCACACTACAGATTCTAAATAGACCACTATCAGCCAATGCCATATATCTAGCCAATTTTGTAATCTTGATAAAACTAGATAATGAAAATCAAACAATAAAAGCAATATCATTTTCTGTTTGGTGTGACGGACAATGAAGCACATGTAAAATAGATAACAAATTTTAAGAGGAAATAAGATTCAGAAAAGTAGTCAACAATAAATCTTTCCTCAGAAGAGTATTTCTACCCTTTGTAGATCAGTCACTACAAAAGCAAACAATATTTAACTTTCTTAGTATGGGGTATGGAAAGACTAGTGCTTAAGAAAACATAGACATTAGACATTTAACAGAACTTCCCTGAAAGGGTACAAGGTATAACTACCTACCTTATAAGAATAGTAAATATGATCATTAGGGTAAGATAAATGTCAATCAGTACTCTAGGAAAGTTAGAGATGACATAGGAGGGAAGGTAAAAACTATAACAATTGTTGAATATAAATTTGTGCAGGTTTCAATTTTCACATTTAATTTATAAATAAGATATTATCTCCATTTGCACATGCGAATCATATGGTCTAAATATCATACCGTCCATAGGAGGTTTTGCTGGAGTAAGTAGATTCTTTTTTTTAAAAATAAGCCAAATTATAGGAGTCTTTATTCCAAAAGCTGGAAGCTACATGGAGGTATAGGCTTCCCAACTCACGCAGCCCAAGGCAGCTCAGAACTAGCCTTTTAAAGAAAAAACAACCCAAAACAGATTTTTGGATAAACAAGTATATTATTTTTGTTTTGCTATGAATATATAGAATCAAAACTCACTGATCTTTTTTAGTTATTATTAATTTTCAAGTCCCAATCCTGGGGCTTGAACTTGGAACCTGGATACTGTCCTTTATATATTTTGCACAATGCTGGTACTCTACTACTTGAGCCACAGCTCTACTTCGGCTTTTTTTTGGTGGTTAATTGGAGATACACCTATAATGCCAGCCACTCAGGAGGCTGAAATCTGAGGATTACACTTCAAAGTCAGTCTTGGCAGTAAAGTCTGTCAAACTATCTCCAATTAACCAGCAAAAAGTCTTTTTTTTCTTATAGTGTTCAATAAATAAAAATTAATAGTTTCTTGATGCAGTGCCTTCACAATGGTATCTTTTTATTTAAATGTTTGATTTATAATAGATACTGTTATGGAGGAAATGTAAATGTAAATATACAAGGCAGTCTGTGAACTCTCGCAAACCTAATACAGTAAGCTATATGAAATTTTTGTGCCATCACAATCTCCCAATTGTAATATGGGTTGTTTAACGAGCTTTCTCTGGTGGCAGTATTGGTTAATTGCACTTCTTCACAACACTTGTAGTTCAGTGGTCTCATTTCCTAAGTACTGAACTTATGAAATAAGGATTTTGTGGATCCTCAACTTCTAGTCCAATCACTAGCAAGATCCTATCTCCAGTTCACGTTATTGTTTCCAAATGCATACTGAAAATAGTTTTAAAATATACTAGAATGCATGACACTAGTTTGTATCACTACCAATTTGTGCTGAGCAAGATACTTGCCCTGAGAAAAGCTCCAGATCTCCTACCCTTTCCCTCCCCTTTTCATTGTCTGAAAATCCTCTTAGTTTGCTATTTACAGCACTTAGTTCAAAATACAAAAGATTTGTTTAACCATCCATTTCAGGAAAGGCATTTCAAACTGAGAAGGCTGAATGTAAGGTTAATACATATCAAACCAAGACAGTGGCAAAATATTCTTTCTTCCTGTAGACAATCCATATCCTTCCCACGACCCTGGCAGAGGATAGATACACAGCCAACTATTGGATTAAATTCTCTGTTTCTCACCACGAGTGAAGTCACGGACAAACCGAGGACAGCATGGCGTGAGTGAAGAGCAATTCTACCTTATGTCAAGCCATTCGTAAGCCAGATCAATACTATCTTCAAAAGCACCCAGAAAAACAAAAATAATATTTTAACCTCATCCAAGACCCCAGCCACCTATTGCTAACAAAAGACAATGTTCTCCTCCACACAGCTGTAGTTTAATGTTCCCTGCAGCTGTGGAAAATGATATATTGGGCAAATGGACCACACTGTGGCTAACAGATTAAGTAGTATCTACAGAATCTCGGGCCATCACACACAGACACTACACATGTTGAGCACGGAACAGAAAGTGCCCATGGTATTGATTTACACAGTGCTGAAGGCAAAGGTAAAAAGAATGACGTTGTTGAGGAAAGGACAATATTGAGTCATGGGCAAAAAGGAAAAGGAAATTTCTTCAGAAAAGCTTTGGGTTAAAATCAAACACAAACAAAAATCATCACAGTGCATTGTTTAGCTGATTTTGAACGTATGTAGATTCTCTTTATATCATAAACTATCAATTCTCACTTGAATTCCAACTTAGTCTTCTCCACAATTTTACTTTTTTATTTTCTTTTTTTTTCACCTCTCCTTTCCATCCCAGACTAAATGGAATATAATTTAAAATGGAATATAATGGCATGAAAACATTATAGTTCGTCTGCTACAGTGAAAGTATACAAACAATCCACTCAATATGTGACTTCTTTGAGAGGGAAGGTATAGAATACTTTTCTTTTTAAATCAGCATTGTAAGTCTCATTTGAATTTCCTACCACTGTTTTACATTAATATCAAAGGTATATAACGTTTCTCTTTAATGCATTATCTGGTACATTGTATGTATGATTATTTATTTGAAATAGGAAAGAAAAGGGGGAAAACAAGATGAGTGTCCGGGCAGGGGAGGGAAGTGGGGACAAAAACACGAGAAGAGGTATCAATGTGTGTGAAGTAATGTACCTTCTTTCTGGTGAATATAACTGTAACCCTTCTATTAATTACAATATAATATACAACCAAAAAAGGTATATAACATTTCACTCTCATCTCTTCTAATGGTTTCTAAGTAGATCTTTTTTCTCCAACTAAACAAACCCTTGTTTATCTATTTAAGATGCTTTTTAACAGTTCTGCATTTTTCCATATATGATCACTAAGACATGGTAAATTATTTATGACATTGTAACGTTACCTATCTGTGAAACGTATGAAAGGCCACTAATTTAGACTGAGTTTCTAGACTAACCCAACAAGGCATACTAAACAGAAGGAAATCATTGTGCTAAATATTATGCAATCAAACTACACTGAAAGGGGCTACTTCTCTAAAACTTGGCAATCAAAAGAATTGTTTGTTTTTCCCACTTCCCCTTCCTATTTCAAATAACCAAATAAACATATATAAAATATATCAGAGAGCAAGGTAAAATACTGTAAAAATATGAGATAACCAAGGGACAGCAAAAGAGATGAGAGATAACATAGTACATTAAAGGGAGAGGAAACAAGATGAGGGGTGAGAGTTGGGTAGAGAAATGAGGACCAAGACATGAGAAAGGGTGTCAATGTATGTGAAGTAATGCATCTTCTATCTCGTGAATATAATGTAACCCTTCTATTAATTACAATAAAATAAGTGAAAGAAAGAATTGTCTGATGAATCTAGATTAAAAGACACATTTGCTGTTGGAGAGTAGTAGCAGTCTTTTCATACAGGTTATAATTATTTTCATATATTTCTTAATTTGGCCCTAATACCAATTTTGATTAGGAATTTAATTCAAAGAAAAGTGGTGCTACCTGATAAATGTAACTGTAACCCCTCTGTACATCATCCCAACAATAAAAAAAAAAAAAGATGAGTGTTGCTGTAGAGATACTGGTCAACTATGACCTGCATGCTATGAATGGGATTCTAGCACATGCCTACCTTTCTGATCCATGAAACATTTCGAGTTTACTATAAGAATATACTATGTTAAGTACTGTCAAAGTTTAAAATGCATAAAACTGATTTTGTTATATCAAATTGTCATTTTTCCTGGAAAAGAAGGTGTGAGCATAAGCTATTCACTTTTACCATATTTGTTTTGGCACCAGTTAGTTGCACAAAGAAGTTTAATTTGATACATCACAGTGATATTAGATATAAGAGTCATGTCTTAGTTCAGTCTCTCGTCACCAATCCCTTTGTTTTCTTTTTATTTTTTCTTTCCTCTTTTCCTTTCTTTCTATTTTTTCCCTCTTTTATTGTGGGTGCTGTAACTGAGCTTTCTGTACAAGATTAGAACCATAATCATCTAGGATTATAGGCCTGAGTCACTGCATCTTAATTTTTCTCCTTTTAAATCAAATTTCAACAATCTTCATTGCTGAATTTTCACACACATACCTAAAGTATACCAAGAGCATTAACCCTCTTCATCCACCCTCCATTATATTTCAGATCGATGATTTTGATATTTTCTCCACTTTCACATCGACTTTAACTTCAAATATAGAATTTTTCCATTGAAACAGTAGTTGGGAAATCTTACTATATCACTTTACATCTTTGTCATCTTGAGAAAAGGGTGATAATTAGCATTTTCTCAATATGGAAATGCTGCATAACACATAATAACTTAAATGAGAATGCATTGCAAAATTGTGTTGTTTGTTCCCTTTTAGAATTGGGCATTCTTGCCTTAATGAATTCCACTTGTGTATTCCACTTACTTCACTTACTTCGATATCATAAAAGCAACAGAGGGAAGATTCTCATTATAAGGAAAGAACTATAAGCACAGATAAATATATGGAATTAATAGACCCACAGTGGTCATGCCACCCTTTGACAAGCTATGGTTAGCATTATTATATCATACTCCTCTGAGGACCATTTAGTAGCAAGAATACAACATAGAAAACAATTGCCCTCAAGTTATAAAGTGAAGTTTTTCCTGATCCTTATTTTTTTGTAGACAAGTGTTCTCTTCTGATTTCAGAAGTAATTAATGTAAAAGCCTTGCAATACTTTTGTTGTTGTTGTATTGTGGGTTTATCATACAAAAGTTAAAATTTTAATCATTTTATGTGTATTGTTCAAAGGCATTCAGTGTATTCAGAATGTCATGCGACTCTCATCATTGTCCATTTCCAGAACTTCACAAACTCAAACAGAATTTGTGTATTCATTAAAATTATACTTCTTTTAATGAATATTCACATGCACATTAATGTACACATTAATGTGTACATTAAAGGACTGTTGATATGCTGAAAGAAAAAGCTATAAAAATAAAATAATACCCAATAGAATTAAACATATGTTTCAACATTCTTAGAAAAACAAAGGAGAATGTAGTATGGGATTTATATTTTACATTGTTTCATTTATCAATTTGTGTCAAAAAGGGGAAGAGAATCAAGTGCTTAAGCTTCTTGATTTTGATCTCAACAAAATTAACTGAGGGATTTCTGGTAAATCCGTCTACATAAGTACTTCTCACAATGTAAGTTTTTCTAAAATGTTTTCTTAAAAAGTAACATATTTGTCCAGTTTTGCTTAATGGTAGAGTGCTTCCTGGAATGCAGGAAGACCCAGGTTTGATTTCTTGCTTCCAAATTTGTAGAAAAAAAGCCAGACATAGTCCTGTGGCTAAAGAGGTAGAGAGCTAGCTTTGAGAAAATGCAAAGACAGTGATCAGGCCGTGAGTTCAAGCCCCAGGATAGGCAAAAAACAAAACAAACAAACAAAAATCCCAGAACACATTCTCTGGATGGAAGGTATTCAAAAAAACAAACAAATTTGTTGAATTTGTTCTGAAATTTACATGCACTGGAAACCACAGATAGTCCCCCATTTTTATATAATGTGCTCACATAAATTTTATGCAAAAACACTCATATTAAAATGCATTTCTTCCTTCCTTAGGAATAATGCTATAATTGGGAGCTGTACTCCTGAGCAAATACGACCAACAAGCTGTCTTAAAGCAATACTATAAAAATTGAAAACTTTGTAATCATTTAAAATGTTAAAATTACACTCCTTCATAGGACTTAGCAGCTAGAGGGAATGTTAGAATATTGCCAAGATCAAGCTCCATAGTTTGCAGATGAAACTACACATGTCTGGAAATACGAGTGACATTTCCTTAATTTACCAAACTAGTTTATGGCCACAGGGAGTAAATTTGAATGCTCACTATTGTTCCCTTGATTCACTGAAATACTTTTCTTATATTAAAAATTGTGGAAGGATTTTTATTTCATACTTGTTGAAAATATTAAGTAGATTGCACATACAATATATAAAAATGTAATACTAAAACACATAGACAAGCTATTTGTAATTAATATTTTGATGTTTGAATTTAATTTACAAATTAATTTCTTTTCATTTTCAAATTTTATCAGAATTTCTCAGATAGTTAAAGTGGATTAATTTATCTTATTGATTTACTTTTTTATTGTGTTTTATTAGTGTGGTGCATAGAGAGGTTACAGTTACATTCCTCAGGTAGTGGGTACATTCCTTCTCAAATATTGTTACCCCTTCTCATGTTTTGGTCCACATTTCTTTCTCCCCATTCTCTCACAATCATCTTGTTTTGCTCCTCCCCTTCCCTATTTCAAATAAACAAATAAGTGTATATACAGTATACCAGGTAACAAAGTCAGATACAGTAACCTTAGGAGATTAACCATAAGTGGAAATAAAGAGAAAAGAAATAACCTCACATAGTACATTAAGAACAACAATCACACACACAAAAACAAACAAACAACAACAACAACAACCAAAACACTTGTTTCCATATCCTTGAGTTCATTTCATTTAGACTCATTTGGTATGACCATATGAGCAGAGCTTTTGAGCTATAGTGATCCCCTTCTAGGAGGATCCTAGATGTGTACTAATTATTGCAAATGAGAGAAGTCATGGAGCCTATGCTCCTTTGAGTCTGGCTAAATCTATAGTAATCAAATCACCTTAGTACTGGCTCAAGAACAGACCTGAGGACCAATGGAATAGAACTGAAGAACCAGAAATCAGCCTACATACCTATGACCACCTAATTGTCAATAAGGAAGAAAAAAAACGGAAGAAAGACAGCCTCTTCAACAAATTGTGCTGGCAGAATTGGTTAAGCACATGTAGAAAACTAAAGTTGGATCCTTATATGCCACCCTGCACCAAAATTAATTCCAAATGAGGTTAAAGCAGATAACTTGAAAATTTTACTGGAAGGAATAGGAGATACACTAGGACTCCATGGCACAAGTTGAAACTTTCTTAATAAAAACCCAGAAACACAACAAATTAAAGAAAGCTTGGACAAATGGGACTGCATTATACTACAGAGCTTCTGGATGGCAAAGGAGATAGCTAGAAAGTCATATTGAAAGGCTACAGAGTAGGAAAGATCTTTACTAGCCATACAACAGACACGGGCCTCATATCTGAACTCTACCCACAGCTTAAAAACTGAATTTCTCAAAAGCAAATCATCAAAGAAACAACCATCCCATTAAAAGGTAGGCTAAAGTCTTAAAAAAAATACTTCTCTGAAGAGGAAATAAAAATGACTGATAGGCATATGAAGAAATGCTTGACCCTTCTGGCCATACAAGAAATGCGAATTAAAACAACTTTGGATTCCACCTGACACCAGTTAGAATGACCATTATCAAGAAATTTAATAACAACAGATGCTGGCAAAATCCCTACTACACTGTTGGTTGGAGTGTTATCTCTTCCAACCACTCTGGTAAGCAGTATGGCAATTCCTCAAAAGACTAGACAAAGAGCTCCCCTATGAATCAGCAATTCCATTCCTTGGCAGTTACTAAAATCTCCAGAAACAAGCCGAACTAAAGCTACTAGTACAATGATGTTCATTGCAGCATTATTTTCCATAGCTAAGATATAGAATCAATCCAGATGCTCCTCAGTAGAAGAACTGATCAAGAATTGTGGTGTTCATACAAAATGGAATTCTATGTTACTATCAGAAATAATGACAACTTCACATTTGTAAGGAAATGGAAATACTTGGAAAGTATATTATTTTAATTACAATTGTTTCTTAGGGGGTTTTGATTGGATTGGTGTCTATAAAATATAAGATTTCTTATTGAGATGCTCCAGAACAGTAATGATGATTGATTGTCATTATTAATTGTATTCTTTTATTTATTTGCTTTTTTCTTTGGCCAATTTTGGGGCCTGAACTCAAAAACTGAGAACTTTTCCTGAATCTGTTTGTGCTCAAGGCTAGAGCTCTTCTACTTGAGGAACAACATCCCTTTCAGCTTTGCTGAGTTCATTGTCTATAAACTGGGCCTTTTCTGCCCTGTGTCTGGCTTTGAACCATGATCATTGAATATCATCTTCCTCAATAACTAGATTATTACCCTGAGCTATTGGCATCCAGCTTATTACTGCTATTCTTATGATCATAAAGTGATCACTGATTATCGTGTTGATATTTAAAGTATCATTATTTCAAGATAAATTATAAAGCTTGATTTTGATAGCTTAATATAAATATATAACCTTATGTGGTAAACCAATGTTAAGGAAAAAAAAAGATTCCAGTTAGATAGAGCATGAACCCAAGAAAATCCATGGGGTGTTAAGCTAGGTGTTACAAATGAATGAATTAAAATGTAATGGGTTCTACAAAGAGTTCAAATGAATAATTGTTTTAAGAAGACTAAATCAGAGCCCCAAAAATAAAGACCAGAAAATTGGTATTTGCAGAAGGGGTGAGTAGTAGCAGAATGAAGGGGACAAGGTGGAAACATGCATACAAAATTTCATTGTATATACAAGGAAATGAGAAATAGAATGGAATGGGTGGGTCAAAGTGAAGTGATGACATAAACTGCTTTGTTAAATGGCAAGAAAATCAATACATAATGGCAAGAAATTCAATATAAACCTAAATTTAAGCTGAGTAGGGATGGGGTAGGTTGGTAGGGGTGGGTGATTAAGACACACTGTATAAAGTGCTTTAGGGAATGGCAACTCTTTTATACAACTACTTAAAGAGAAACACAATATTCAAAAAGGGGGAATATTTTAAGCTTTGTTACCTAAGATGTCCTCAAACTATGATCATCATCAACTGAATAACTAGAATTATATACATAAGGCATGTATATATACTTTTTTTGTATATATACTTTTATTTCTAGCAATCTTACAAATATATTTTCTCATATTTAAAACATAAATAAATGAACAGATCCATCTGTACAGTATGAGTAGGAGAAACATTTTCCTAAAAGCTGCATAATAATTACAGTTTGTTATTAGCCCAGTTTGAATAGTATATCACTTGGAGACAAGTATTTTCTTCCATATGAAAAGCCACATCTTCTAGACTAGGGATGGAAGCATTGAGCTTGGAAATGTAATAAATGAAAGCATTCAGAAATGAATATGTTGATTCGTGAGAGAAATGGTGAAATATGGAAAAGAGCTGATATGTTTTGCTTAGATATTTAAGGATGAGCAGTACTTACTAACATCTAGATGAAATAACTAATAAGTAGGTATATATAAGAAAACGTAATTATTAAGGATTTGACAAATTAAATAAATATAAATGTGCCATTTGGCTTTTCCATTCAATGCAGTCAAATAACATTTTAGCTATGACTTCACAGCAGAAGTCTTTGGCTTGAACTTCCAATGTGAGAAGTGCTGAACACCGTAGTGAATATAAGTGAAATGAAAAGCTAAACAGATAACAATCAATAATCCTATTTTTGTATATACAGGTGCATCCTCTGATTTTTTATTCTAGATTCGCCCACGTCCCTAGCCCACTGCTGTCTATGTAGCTCCTAGTATATTTCTGCAAATCCTTGTACTCCTTTTACCCTTTTAGTCTCTCTCATCCATTCACAGTCAATATTGAATACCCATTCGTTGTGTCTATGTGGAATTCTGAGTGTATTACAAAAATAAAGTAAGACATACAGTAACAACAAGGAATAAACCCTGAGGAGAAAAAAATAGAAAATAAATTACTTCACACAGTACAATAACAAAACAACAACCACAAAGATAAACCTCTTTTTTCTATATTCTGGAGGTCATTTAGCTTAGCCCCATTCAATATGGCCATATATGCATAGCTTTTGAGCTGTTGTGATCTCGTGTTGTTACTGTATCTGACTTTCATATCTAGTATACTGTATATACATTTATTTATTGGAAATAGGAAGGGAAGGGAAAAGACAAGATGATTGGGAGGAGGTGAGGGAGAGAAAGAGGAAGAAAAACATGGAAAGGGCTATCAATGTTCAAGAAGTAATGTACCCACTACCTGACAAATGTAACTGTAACCCTAACCCTTCTATACACCACCCTGACAATAAAATACAGTAAAAAAGAAAGGTAAAATAAGAACCAGGAGATAGTGGATTTTACTATCAAATTTTATTAGGACATATAAAATTAAGCAATAAGCTACACTTTAAAAAGTTGAGAGCCATTATTGAATTACTGATATGATAAAGATTAATATTTATCATATATTAATAATAATAAGTAATAATATAAAACATAAATAATTACAAAAATTCACATCATCCTAAATTAAAGCTGAGTATAAATGAAAAGAACTCAAACTAAGGAACCTAAAGGAATAAGTTAAAAAGAATTTTATTCACAAGCTTACAAACAAGGAGATTACTAACATCGAATATTGAAAATTGTTAGTCTAAATACCTTTATCAATCCATTAGAAAGAAGAGTATGTCATTTTCAGAGAAGTGGATGGACAAAAAAAGGACATGTTAAGTGAAGTAAGCCAGGCTCACAGAGACAAACAGCAAATATTTTCTCTATATGTGGAAGGTAGATCTAAAATAAAAATAGGCAAGGTAACCTATACAGAAATCAATGCATTTACATACCAACTGAATAACGATGGTATATTTAGGGGAGGAATAAAACGATCTAACTGATTATCAAAATTAAGACCAGGAAGTAGAAATATGTTTTAGTGGTAAGAGAACCGAGGAGGCACATTAATGGAAGGAGGAAGGGTAAGAAAATACACTCCTCTACTTTTTATTACAAATGGCTTTAACCTTGTGAGTAATGTTGGAATGAACGCTTGTGCTCTGTTGATCTTTCCATGGTATTTTCCACACCTTATTCTTCACACAGAGCATATTGTTGCACAATGAGAATGTTTTAATAGTGGACACACATTTATATCTATTTTCAGGGCTTGGAACACTAGTAGGCTATGCCCAATAAATTATTTTAAAATTGCTAAGATCAGAATTGAAGTTAGTTTACTAAATAATGTTTGAAATAAACAAATGTGACAAATGTTGTGCAAGGGGGTATAATTTTCATTATTCCTTGACTTCCAATTATATTTTTCCTTCTCTGTTAAAAAATTAAATCCTCTGCATATTTAAAAATACATTCCATCAAAGTACCCAGCAATGATCATTATATCATGATATGTATTTAATGTGATCTAATGTATCTCATATTTTTGAAGTACGTGTTCATATATCATGACATTCTGGTTGGATTCAACAGTGGTATAGACTAATAAGCAGTAACTAAAAGGATGTGTTTATGCAGAAATTACCTCTAAAATATTAAACACTACACTGGGTATTCATTTTATTTTCATTAGGAGATAAGCAATTTGTATTTTAGATTAGTGGACTGTAGAATATAGCTTTAACCTAATAAAGCTGGCTTTGAGTTAGGGATGCTGCCAAAACATTTCAAAACTTAGTTTCTTATCTAATTCTTGTGATCAATAGCAATAACTATTTACCAAAGAAGTTAGCTAATGAAATACCATATAAAGGGTTTGTATTCCATGGAGAGTTATCATGAGATTTCCATAGGCTTTACACAACTACGAAACATTTCTGGATGAGAAATCACAAAATTCAAAAACATGCTCTACTGAGCTAAATCCATTTCTGCAATGATTCATAACAATATTTAGTGAGTTTTTCCTTTGATTGAAATACCCAGTTGCCTTATTTGGATATAGGTTGCATCCAAGCAATGTCTTTTTGTAATTCAACATGACATATTGATTTAGTCACTAAGAACTGTAGATGGGGCATGAAAATCACAAAAGAACCATGGCTGGGATTGAAGTCATACAGAAGTTCTCTTTTCCTCCTATTTATATAATCCTACACAATTGTTTTCCTCATTTAGAGAATGAAGGTACCTGCTCATTTATTCTAGCCTGAGGCTGTGATTTTAAGTTGCAGGGCTCTGTAGTTTGTGCAGAAATGTGTAAGCATGTTGCTGTGTGAATAGAAGCTTCATAAAGAAAAAAAAAAGAAAGCATGCAAGCAAGAAAGAATGAATAAAGCAAAAAAAAAAGATGGTAATCTTGCCACATAAGAAAATATTCCATATTCTAATAGAACTGGCACAGAAAGAATAGATTTTCCTAAATCATTTCAAAATGGATATATTCTTGTTAGCAAGACAATGAATATTTTCCTGAGCAAGCTACTTATTATAGAAAAAATGAGAAGCATATGAAAAAGAAGAGGGATGGCATCAAGCATATTAAGGAAAATAAGGATGTGGGTAAGAGCATTATTGTTCATTCCTCACTTGAGAAGTCTGAGCAAAACCCTTTGGAACACAAAGTTTGGTACCACAACCACAAAATGAAATAGCAGATAATAAAACTGTTATGATTAAGTGAAGTAAGCCAGATCCAAAGGAATATAGGCTCAATGATTTCCCTCATTTGTAATAATTAGTACATACCTTGGACTCTGCTTGCAGAGGATTACATTAGCTGAAAACCTAGATACACAAGTCTATATAGGATGAGGCTAAATGAAAAGACATCCATGTTATGGAAAAAAGAGATATATAATGTGGGATTGTAGTTCTTAATGTACTGTTATTTCTCATTTCTTTCGTTGTCCCTTGTTATTTTCATATTGTTACAGTATCTTACCTTGTTATCTGGTAATTGTATATATGATTATGTGTTTATTTGAAATAGGAAAGGGAAGGGGGATAAGCAAAATGAAGGGATAGAGGAAGGAAATAGGGACAAAAACATGAGAAGGGGTCTCAATGTGTGTGAAGTAATGCACCTTCTATCTGGTGAATATAACTGTAACCCTTCTATTAATTACAATAAAAACAAAAATAAAAATAATAAAACTGTAATGAAGAAAATTGAAAAGACAGGGTCCATTTTGTTACAAATCTTTTTTACCTAAACTAAGTCAACCCTAGTTCATGCCAAATTAAAGCTAAATAAATCATACAGTTAACACACTGATTGCCAATACAATTAAAGACTGAATTAAGAACAATGTGAAACCCTCAGGTACAAATGTCATGTAATGGGATGAAAGAATACTACTAATAATTTTTTCATCTAAAATGTACAGGACTTTAAAGAGCAGACATCTGAAAAGTGTTAATTTTTAAACAAGGCTGAGTCTATTTCTAATGTCTGTACTGTTATTCATGTTGTACTTGTAAGTACAACTGATGTACTCCATGAGGACATGACTTGGAAAGGTGTTTCCCTTTACATTATTTTAATATGTTGACAATGTATTAATTAAGGTAACTATTACTTCCTCAGTCTACAAAATCATGAAATTCTGTTTCAGCAATATGCAGCTTGCATTTGAGCTAGAAGATTGTTGAGTAGTTTTAAGGACATTCTACACACATTCATAAAAGTACATTTTTAGTTATTGGTATGCAACCTATGTATAATTTGAAGCTAAAGTAAAACAAATATGGAGATTATAATATTAAATATTTTCATAATTGTAGAACTTGGAAAAGGCTATTTAAACCTCCTAACTTGTTCACGTTTTCATCCAATTATCTATCTCTTTATCTAGATATATGTTCAATTACTTACAGATATTCTGGGGAAAAAGAATTTTCAGTTTTTTTAAATCTCACATGGAACTGAGATAGAAAACTTAGTTGAGAAAAATGAAAATGAGAGTTTGAAAGAATCAAAACGGAGTGCATTAATTATTGAAAAGAGACTTTGTTCATGAGGAATATTAAGGGATTCATTGATGTAAAGAAGTTATAGTACATACTAGAGAGAAGACACTTCTGGCTTTCTTTAAGACATAGCAGATACGTGACAGCAGAAAGTTTAACAATTATTTGATTCTTAGCTGCTTTATGTGCAAAATAGGAATGATAGCAGCTACCTCATAATGATGTTGAAAGGTTTAGAATTGGTATAAAACACTGAACATACTTATTCTCAGGATAATTGTCTATAATATTGATTTATAAATGTTTAGTTGGAAATGTGTGTGTTTGTGTGTGCTTAAAATATTTTCATCATGCAAGTGTATTTCACCTATTTTGTATGTATATATCTGTATATATTCATAGATATACATTCAATACAGATACATATACATGCATATGTATATGTTCACATAAGATATTGTCTACAATCATATATCTAGACCATCATTTCTTCCTACAGTTCTAAGATAATCATCTTACATATTGCAAATTTCCTCTTCATGTTCTTACATACCTGGTTACTTTATGTACTTTTGGAAAATTCACAGTAGTCATAAGACAATATGGTTTTTCATATGGACTATTTTCCTTTTCAGGGAAAAGACAAATCCAACTTAATTAGAGACCATATTAAATCTGGTCAGTTATTGGTTAAATTGTCATTGTTCACAACTTGAAAAAGAAATCCCAGGAAAGTGATTGTTTTGCAACTTTTCTCCAGTCCCATCCTTTTGCATGAGCTTTGTACTCACCAACTGCATTTAGTAAAATACGGTCTAGAAACAATATTAATTACAACAGTATACAGAGATTTGGTTGGCTTTTAGGGGAAGATAAACAAAATATAGAGTACTATATGACCTTTTAAAAGAATTAGAACAAATTATGTCCTTTCTGAAAAAGGGAGAAATTCAACTTAATAGGTAATAAGTACCTTTTAAATAAAGTATGTATTAGAAAACTAATGAAATATTGTAAAGTTATAGTTGGGCAGAAGGATTTGGGATGAGCCATAAAGCAAACAATTTTCAAATTCACAGTTTGTTTCCAAGGCAAGAAATCTTTTCTTCAGGAGAGATTTTAAAGTTAGGATGAATGAGCTTCTGACGTTCAGTGGGAATTTACTGTTGGAATAGAGAGCAGTGCACTGAATGACCTTCAGAGTTGCTATAACTCTTCAGCTGGACTCCATGTCACTCCTCATGAGAGGAAATCTATTCCAGAAGCCCACAAAAGCCTAGATCTCAGCCTCCTTGGTTTCTTGCCACATCTGCACATTAAGAAGGAAGTAGACAGCATGGAGTCATTAGAATTCTCTACAGACATCTAGAGTGTTTCAATGATTTTACTGTTTTTTATGTCATTGTTTTTACACTTTCCATTTTCCTGTGATAGGGTGTTCTTATGGCTTTAAAATCACATTTGAAATGACGAATTTTCAAGAGAGAAATTAAAAAAAAATGTTGCTAGTGATTGCGTATAGAAATTCCCTTCTTGATTTTCTGTTAGCTAAACATGACATTTGAAATATGATGTAAAATCAGTGTTAGTAAAATCTTTCAAAAACTATTTTAGGCAGTTGTGCAGAGATTATAATTCCCTAAATTAGTTTACAAATACATTGTTTTGACCAGTGTCATTGCTTCCATCATCTCTCCCATTTTTCCCTTTGCATTTTTATCTTCACTATATAATTGAATTTTTATATATTATATATAGAATATAAAGAACACATTTGCTCATCTAACCCTGGCAAGATTGTAGTCATTGTGGTTTTGTCCTAATGTAATTACTATAGATTTTATAATACAACCTTAGATATTGAGGCTTAAATGTCCTCACCATGGGGTTTTCTAGTGACCCTCCTAAGCTTGAGTTGTTTCTAAAAATTAGCCTCAGGGATGAATATAAAACGAAAAAATGCAAGTATCCACTTGAATACAAATAAACAACCAGAAACAGATTTTACCTGCTAAGATTTAGCATATTTTTATATTTACAAAAATTAAAAAAAACATACTAAGAATTATTTTGGAATTAGAAATTTTTACCAATTTTTAAAAGTGATGCAATCTACAGTTTAAGGCAAAAACTTTCTGCCAGTATTTTATAGAGTACTTTATACAATAGATTTTGATTTGTTTTCTTTGTGCTGTTATTTTATATAACTCTCCAAACATTGTCTATTACAATTACCTCAAATTTTCTTATTTGTCCCTATTTATAAAACATTTGAATGGGAAATTAGAGTGGAGTGTCCAAGAATTTTATCTTAGTTATACCTTCTTCTTGCCAAATTGTAGAATAGAATTCCACTCTGTAAGTTGAAATTTGTGTGTATATTTGAAAAGTAAATGTACACACGTAGATAAATATAATTCATTACATGTAACGCAGTTTATATAACTGAAATTTGTAACATCAAATGTGATTTGGAGCCAATAAGACTTCTCCTCCCGTGTGAATTTGTTCATCTTGAATAGTTGAAATTAGATTCAACCTGCAAAGGCTTATTTAGGTTCCAGAGTTTACCCAGTGTTCTGTTAATTGATAACAAGCTAATTATGTGTGAAATGATGAATTAATACATTAATAAATGGTTAATGAATGTTTACTATATGCTAAGCACTTTTCCAGGTATATGAAAAATAGAAATAAACAGAACTGGTTACAATCAAGGATGTAATCCTATTATGAAGGAAAGGAATGGAAACACAGAAGAATGTAAGCCGGGATTTAGTCAGTAAATCAGAAGTGATAAAATAAGTAAGGAATCTTATTTCTTCAGCTCTAAAATACTACGAGTCTTCACTGCTCAGGAAAGGCTTTGGGAATGGATTGATTTGCTCTTGAGGTATAAGAAGAATCATCCCTATTAAATGAATAAAAACCATTCAGTAATGGCTGGTGCATATTCATTCAGCAGAGTCCAGAGTTGATCCAGGAATGACATAGAGCTCTAAGTGTCAGCATGTTAATAACAAGCACAGTGAAAACCAAAGGCAATCAAAACTCCAATTTAAAACAGAGCTGTTTCTTCTTCCTGTTCTTTTTCTTCCTTTTGTTACTCATCCTTCTTTTCCTGGTGAGTTATGAAAACATTATGGTAGTACAGTATGGTAAGCATGTGTTGCCCTGGGGAAGAAAATGTCTGAGAAATGAGACAGGAGATAATGAGAAAGTATAGACTATGTGCCTTTAACAAATTAAGATTTTTTGTTAGGGAATATTTATTCTTCCTATATTTCTTTATAGTTAGGTTGGAATCATAACATGTCATTCTCAAAGAAATGTGCGAGAGGGGCATTCTTGGATGAGGATTACATTGCTTCTGTAGTGAAGTTTACAAACTTCTGTCAGCTTTCACAAAGCTTCATCATGACAGTTGAATAGTGTAATGCTTGAAGTCTTAAGCTAATACTATAATGTTCAGCTTCTACTTTATAAGCCTTGGCTTTTATCCTTTGTTAATTGGAAAATAAACCTATTAATTCCACATAACTATATTTCTTTGAAAAATGTGGAGATCTTGAAGACTGGGCATATCCTCTCTTTATTTTACCAAAAATAAAATGCATAATGATTTTCATGTTTATCCATCATTTAAAAATCTGAACGTATTTCCCATAAAAGTTCAAATAGTTCTAATAAAATAAAAAATCTCATTTTAATATGAAAAAATCTCAAAATAATTTTCAAATAAGCATCTAAGGAATCAGAAAATAAACATATGTATTATAATAAGAAACAAAGAGAATCGGTTTTATTATTCTATAGATAAAACAGAAATGTTAAATTAGTAAAAATAAATTAAAAACAAACGGTTTAACATATGTACATGTGGAATTTTGGCAGAGTACCTTAAGAGAATTCTCTCATCTCACTTGGAAGATTTTATAGTGACACTAATCATGTAATTCAGGAAAAAATTGTACAGCCAGCAACTTCTAAATTGAACACAAGCATTTTGAGTTTTATGCTTAGAGGAAACATTCAACTTGGGATGATATAAAGAGACTGGACTTGTTGTGAGAATGCTTCAATTCTTGACTGAATTCCACCAATAATTAAGCTTATGACAATGCTGATTCCAATAACTTCATACTACCACGAGACCATTCATTTTCTCATATACAAAAGGAGAATATAAAATGCTTCTCTACTCTGTAGGCTTCCCACTTAGTTTACTAGCTATGTCCTTTGCCATACAAAAGCTCTGCAGTTTAATGCAGTCCCACTTATCCAGCCTTTCTCTGGTTTGTTGTGATTCTTGGTCCTTATTAAGAAAGTTTTGACCTGTGCCAAGGAGGTCTAGTGTATCTCCTATTCCTTCTTGAAAAGTTTTCAGAGGGTCGGCTTTTACCTCCAGGTCTTTGATCCATTTGGAGTTAATTCTAGTACAGGGTGACAAAGAAGGTTCCAACTCTAGTTTTCTGCATATGCTTAACCAGTTCTGCCAGCACCACTTGTTGAAGAGGCTGTCTTTCTTCCATTCAATTTTTCTTGGCTCCCTTGTCAAAGATTAGGTGGCCATAGGTCTGTGGTTTAATATCTGGGTCTTTAGTTCTATTCCATTGGTCTTCAGGCCTGTTCTTGTGCCAGTACCAAGCTGTTTCAATAATTATAGCTCTGTAAGAGAGTCTAAAGTTTGGTATTGAAATTCCTCCTGCACTGTTCTTTCTGCTAAGAAGTGTTCATTGCAGCACTATTTACCATAGCAAAGATATGGAACCAACCTAGATGTCCCTCAGTTGATGAGTGGATCAATAAGTTGTGATATTTGTACACAATGGAATTCTATGCTGCTGTCAGAAACAATGATATTGCCCCATTTGTTAGGAAATGGAAAGACTTAGAAAAAATCATATTAAGTGAAGTAAGCCAGACTCAAAGGAACTTAGGCTCAATGGTTTCCCTCATTTGTCATAATCAGTAGAAACTTGGGCTCTCCCAGCAGAGATTTGCAATAGAGCAAAACCTTGATACAAAAGGCCATATAGTATGACACTAAATGAAAGGATCTCCAGGATATAGGAACATAAGCCATACAATGAATGATTGTTGTTCTTAAGGTACTATGTTATCTCTCCTCTCTTTTGCTGTCCCTTGGTTATCTCATATTGTTACAGTATCTCACTTTGTTATCTGATATATTGGATATATTTGTATTTGGTTATTTGAAATTGGATAGGGAAGGGGGAAAAACCAAGATGGGGGGGGAATGGGGACCAAGACATGTGAAAGGGTATCAATATATGGGAATTAATGCACCATCTATCTGGCAAATAGCATGTAACCCTTCTATTAATTACAATAAAAATTTATAAAAAATGCTTGTCTATTTGACTTTACAAAATGTGTAATTATAGTCTCACTCCCCTATCCCTCTCTTTTTGAAGAAGACAATCTTTTCTTTCAAACTATAGTACAAGTATCATTGATTCCATGAACCCTTCCCTAAATAACCCATGCCTCCTTCTTCCCGAAAAAAAAAAGGACTATTCTCTACTCTATACTCTTATACTTAAAAAAAGTCTGTGCTATATTATTCTATGAGTTTTTTGACATAGCTGTCACATTAAGCTATGTCGTGATATTGTAATTCCTTATTGTAATTTAGTGTGTGTGTGTGTGTGTGTGTGTGTGTGTGTGTGTGTGTGTGTTTGGGTGCTGGGACTAGGACTTGAACTCAAGCTTTGGGGGCTGTCCTTTAGGTTTTTTGTTCAAATCTATGCTATACCACTTGACCCATGTTCCATCTGCAAATTTCTGCTGGCTGATTGGAAATAAGAATATCACTTTCCTGCTTGGGCTGGCTTGGAACCTCAATCCTCAGATCTCAGTTTCTGAACCACAAACACCTGGCTTCCTTATTCTAATTTATAATAAATAGAAAGAAGAAAAAAAAGGAAGGAAGAAAGGAAGGAATCTCATTTAGGTGTTAGAAACGAGCTAATGGGCTATAAGACCGATAATCATTTGTCAATGAGAGATGAGAAGAGAAGAAATTTACACAGAGCTAAAATGGCCAGACTCTTCAAGTATATTTTATCTCAATGTGTTCTCACTGTTTTAATTAATTCTTTTCATGCCTGAATCAAAGAAAGTGGATGTTTGCTATGAGTGTTTCATTATTTATCCATTTTTTCCCAGATCTGCAGTGTGAACTCAGGGCCTGAGCACTGTCCTTGGGCTTTCCTCAAGGCTAGTGCTCTATCATTTGAGCCACAGTGCCACTTCAGGCTTTTTCTGTGTATATGGTACCAAGGAATCAAACCTGGGTCTCAGTGCATGCTAAGCTAACACTCTACCACTAGGCCAAATTCCTGACCCTTCTATCTACTTTTAATAAACACTAACAGGTTTCTTTATGATGTTTTGATTTTTAGTCTTTTTCCAAGGAAATTTGACAAAACTCAGGAACAAGAAAAGGAACTTATGCAAAAGTACTAGTGCCATAGTTCTATAAACATAACCAATGAGGAGTTTAGCATCTGAGAATAACAGGCAGCCATACAAACAAAACTTTCAGGTACTTATCTTTAATTAACTGGCAAAAATCCTTAACTGAAGGCATGGCTCAAATGATATAGCTAGAGTACCATCAATGAGTTGAAGGAAAAGGACACGTGATAATAATATCAGTTAAGACCTCAATACTAGCACAAAAGAAATAGAAGGCAAAAGAGGACAAAGAATAGGAAGATGAGAACAAGAAGTAGAGAAAGAACAAGAGAGAAAAAGTAGTTTATATGATTAGCTAATAGAAAAGCCAGAGTAGATTAAAATTCTAATTTATTCCTTCAGGAGAGATTGTGTTTCAATGGGAAAATACATATTTTGTGTTCAGCTCATTAAACCAACCCACATGTAATTTATGTCTCCCAAGCTGAACGTAGCCCTGGGCTTTCGTAGTTCTCATGTGGACAAGTGGGAGCCTGGTAGGCTAAGGACTGATTATGAGGGAGCTTGAGATTTATCTTAAATTGGATATGTGAAAGTATAGCAGGAAAAGTATTTTGCTATCATTGCCTTTTAAAATATAAGGTTTCAGGCTGAAAGTTAAGTGTGAGGTTGGAAATGCTGGAACTTAACAAAGTGAGGTTTCCCATGATGCATGGAGATGGTACTTCATAGGCATAATGACATCTGTGCCACTGAGACAGCTATAAAAAAAATGGAAAGGAGGAGTGGCTTTCAAGATGCAAGTTCAGGTAAAGATGGAATAATGAAATTTAATGTATGCTAACCTTCCCCCACCCAGTTTGTTTTATTGGAGTTTGAGTATCTTATAAAGGGACAATGGTTGTGAAAAATTGTTTGGCTTTGTGATAACATTCAGACATTTTTTTTTCCTGGACTTAATTATGGAGAAGAGACCCTAAGTTTAAGCCTTAGGACCAGCACAAGAAAAGTAAGAAAGAAAGGAAGACAGGAAGAAAGGAAGGAAGATAGGAAGGAAGGAGGGAAGGAGGGAGGGAGAGAGGGAGGAAGGAAGGGAGAGAGGGCACGTAGGCAGGCAAGCAGGCAAGCCATTATCTCTAACAATTTCCTTTCTCAGAAAAAAAATGCCTTTTTCATTTCAATTCTTAAATTCGTTTCTAATTATTGTGTATTTTAACATATGATCACAGTAAATATAGCATCCAACTTAATGTATAAGATTTTAAATACATTAATTTATAAACTAAGAAAATGAATATTATCTTCAAATGAAATGTATATTATATAGTTAAATTTAAATATAAGATAATACATATTTTGATATAAGCATATATAAATACAGAATATATTTTAAATGATTTACTATTTAACTGAATATAACTGATATCTTCAATCCTTTTTTTCCTCTCTATTTTCTTTTTGCTAGTCCTTGTCCTTGAACACTGGGCCTAAACACTGTCCCTAAGCACCTTTTGCTCAGACTAACACTCTACCACATGAGCTATAGTGCCACTTTCAGCTTTTTCTGTGATTAATTAGAGATAAGTTTTTCACTGGCTTTCTTGCTTGGAGTGGCATGGAACCTCAGTTCTCAGATCTCAGTTCCTATGTAGCTAGGATTATAGTCTATCAGTTCTCAGGTTTGGACTTTTTAAAAATGTAAAAGATAACCTCAAGTAACTGGGGGATTTAAATGAGGATTTACATTACATTGCAACTCTATAATTTTCCACATTTTATATGTCCCTGATATTCTCTTGTATAAGTGTTTATTATTTTTAATCAAAGAACACTGAAATATTTTGAGTATTTCTCAGTTGAAATTTTATTACATTTTACAATGAATCCCCAAGGTGATTCATTTTTTCAATTTTGTACTAGTAGTGCAAAATATCAGCCCAGCTTTAAAACGGTCTCTACTCCCATTTATATTTTAGCCGGTTCTCACTTATTTTATACTAAATATAGGTGGATCAGATAGTAACAACTTCCTTCGATTTACCAGTCCCAAGAAAGTAGCTATACTCCTATTGAATTGAAGCCACAATTAGCACAATAGTGACATTGGAATGTTCTTGACTACTGTCTCTTCTGGACTTTTCTTGTGATGATTTCCCATTGCTCACATCCTCTTCTAGTTCTTAAAATAAATATATATTAAAAGGGGAATTTGGTTGCAGAGAATAATAACTGAAATCTACTTCTTGAAACCCAAATCATTTGACTAATAAAATTGAGGCAGAGAAAGTATCACACACTTCCTTCAGTAAACCAATAGTGTATATGACTATATATAAGAACAATTAAGAGAGAATATGTGTAAACTCAATGACACACCTCTGTTTCAAATATTTACTGAGTCTCAGTCACACTGATGACAAACTAAGAACATAAAAAGTTCAGGAAAAGCAGCAATACTCGTTCAGTTGTTTACATTTATCTACCATTCCGACTGATTCACACAAGTTGAAAGAAATAAAACCTTACAACCATCAGGTACAATTTCTTTCTTTTATAGAAGCCAGTGTGAATGCATTGAAAATTGTTTTCCTATATTTTGAGGTCCTAAAACTAGCAAACAGAACTCAACATTTCCAATCCCTTATTCATCTCTTTCCAACTACTTCACAAACCACGCACTGCACACCCATGCTATAATAAAATACCTACCGAAACAAGTGGAAAAAAAGAATAGTTTCCTTTAGTGGGTAAGTAGTGAGGATTGAACTTAGTGCCTCCAATTTCTTTTTGAGCCATGCTCACAATTAAGAATAACTGCCTTTTGTTAAAAGGTTCTCTGGTAGCTGGCTTCCTTTAATTCCTTCATAATCTAATGGCATTGTACATATGTTGGAAGGGAAGGGATGAGGTGGTAGGGAAATTAGAAGTAAAATGAGGGAGAAAGTAACAATGTTAGACAAGAAATGTACTCACTACATTATGTATGTAACTGTAACCCCTCTGTACCTAACCCTGACAATAAAATTAAATTTTAAAAGATAAAAGTATTGTACATAGACTGGCAAGCAAGTCTGTGGAATGATATAATTCAAATTACTATAGGTGATGAAGACAAGTTTTGCTTATCTACATTTTAATCCTAAGTAATATTATATTTATATAATAAGATTTAGAAGATCTTTACTAATAATGCATTATTATAATTCCTTAATAACTTGTTTCATGTAAGGATAAGGCATTTGATGAATTTGTAAGGTTATTGGAAGTTCATATCAAGCAGCAGTATTTGCTATTGTTCTGAGGCTTAAATTTCACCAATTGAATCTACAGCTTGGAGAGGACATTGCTGCTGACTTTTCAGAGTGTGACATTTTTTCAATTCTGTAATTTAAAGGATTTATTAGCAGGAATGTTGCAAGATCATCATGTGTAGAGTTCATGATGTAGCCCTGCAATGGGAACCAGAGACTAAACTAAATTGACAATTTATCAATGGCCCAAGAAATAGCCCAGACTGGAGATTGCATTAGTACATGCCACAGAAATGAAAGCAGCAGCTTCTAATATGAATTCTTCTCATAAACAGGCAATGCGCTGCTGGCAACAGGGCAAGCAGAACACTGTAAATACATGTCTTTTAATATCTACAGATCCAGTCAAACATATAAATTCTTAGTTAAAATCTGCAAGCTCCACTTAACATATTTCTAGTATACAAGGGTTGCAAAGGAATGAGCTACGGAGATTACAGTGTGAACTAGAATGAAATTGAAACTGTTCCAGAAAGTTTTCTTGGCTTCAGGTAATCTTTGTTCTGTGGCAGTGAATCAAATATAGATGGTTGTATGTAAGTTACTTCAAGATACTAATACATTCAGAGAGGTTTGGGGAAGTTAGCCAATTAATAAAGACAATGAACCCTATGAAATTGAGGCATAGAAAACGACAGCTGTTTTAGTTACCAATGCTTTTCCTCAAAAGTACTTTCCACAACATATTTTCACATGATACTTTTCAACAATTTTAGAATGCCAGTGAATTCTTCAACTTAATATGAACTAGATTTGTTTTGGATGTTAAATACTCTTTGAGATGACCTCCAGAAGCTGGTCAAACCAATGGGAAAGAAGTAATCCAAAATGCCTACTGGGAACGAATTTGGATATTACTAAGGATTAGAACTTTTTCATTACAAACACTTATACTCAAACTCCTATGCTTATTTCATTAAGGGTTACAGAGGTGGGATAAACTAAAAATCCTATTTTAACCGTGTAAGGCTTTCTTGAGAATATCCCAAACATGAGCCAGGCACCTTTGCTCTAGCCTGTAATCCTATGTACTTATAAGGGAGGCTGAGATCTGAGGATCAAGGTTCAAAGTCAACCCGGGCACAAAAGGACCTGAGACTCTTATCTCCAATTAACCTCTAGAAAAAGGGAACTGGGGCTTGGCTCAAGGTAGGGCAGGAGCCTTGAGCTGAAGAACTCAGGGACAGCACCCAGGCTGAGTTCTACACACACATACACACACACACACACACACACACACACACACACACACACACACAAAACAAATATCCCAAACATCCAGAAACTCAGAAACACCAGGAGTGATTCAAGCAAAGATAAAACATCTACCTTTGCATAACTTTGAAGGCAGACCCACTGGCTTTGTCATAGAAATAACCCCAACAGACAAAGAGCTGTGTGTGTTCTTTATCTCCTTCAGTACCCATTCTGTTATAGTGTGCCCTTTCTTTTCTGCTTGTCTGTCTGCTTTTTGTCTTCTTGTATGCTTACTTGCTTACTTGCAGAATAAAGTTCTGCTAAGTTTTCTTGAGAAAGTGAAAACAAGAGGAAGCTATATGTACACAATCATTTCAAAGAAAATCAATTAAGGCACTTGAGAAGTAACAAATTTTCTTGCAACTGCCTGAAGCTACAAGGGAATTTAATGATAAGGTTAATATATACCAACAATGAAAAAATATTATTTAAAGTTACAGAAGATCACAAGACGAAGTTATATGTAATAAGGTGATACATTTAATCTTGAATAATCATTCATAATTTATTTCCTAATGAATTATGATTAATACTGAACATTTAATTCTTGATAAACTGTCTCATGGTCCAAATACATTTTATTTTTGGAGGTGAATATAGTTAAATTCAAATACACAATTTTTGTAAAAAGATCTATTGTGAATAAAAATTGCCATCAAATGGGGATTATTTTCCCCATTTTGATTCATTACAAATCAAATGATCCAACCAAGTGTCAGTGGCTCATGCCTATAATCCTAGTTATTCAGGAGTTTAAGATCTGAGGATCATGGCTTGAAGCCTCCCTGTGCAGTAAAGTTCCTGAAATTAATCTCCAACTGAACACCAGAAAAGTGATGCTGTGGTTCAAACTGGTAGAGTGCTAACCAGCATCCAGTCCCTGAGTTCAAGCCCTGGTACTGAAAGCAAAACAAAACAAACAAATAACAAAATTAACAAAGAAAGAAAGAAAAAAAATGACAGAGTGGCTCAATCTGTCACTTTCCAAAAATTATAATTTTACTTGTATTTATTTTTTTCCTAAAATAATTTTTGTTAAACAAGCTTCATTATTCAAGTCAGAATTCTCCACATGCAAAAAAATCACACCTGCATACTGCTGTATGATCCTACAGGCTGCCATTATTTAAAACTTCCTAACAACTCTGTTAATTACAGTACAACAAATGGAAACATAAATCTTGCCAAAACCACCAATTTACTCTCTCTGATATGATCTATTTTTGCATAGGATTCAAGCTGCTAGTGAAAAAAATTCATTTCAAGGAGATAACAACTTAATAAATACATTTGTAATAAGAAAAGTAACTCAAGATCAATCAAGGACATTTCGATAAAAATCCTATTATCCTAACACTGAATATTGGAATAAAAGGTAAACTGGTGAAAGGAATGTAGCTGACAATGTCAGAAAACACATTGATATCAATACCTTCACAAGGTTTAGCTCTCACAATACAAATTGAATTTGAGCATTTCTGGGCCAATAGATACATGAAGAAATGTTCAACATCTCAGACCATAAAAGAAATGAAAATCAAAACTACGTTGACATTTCCACCTCATCCTGGGCAGAATGGCTATTATCAAGAAAACAAATAGTAACAGATGCTTGTGGGGATGTGACCAAAAGAGAAAACTACCACTCTCTTGGTGGGAATGTAAAGTGGATCAGTCACTTTGGAAAGAATTATGGTGGTCCCTGAAAACACAAACATAGCACTCTCCTATGATAAAGCAACCCCACTCCTGGGTATTTACCCAACTGATCACAAACAAGGGCACACTACAGCTATCAGCTCAACTGTGTTCATTGCAGCGTTATTTACCATAGTTAAGATATGGAACAAACCCAAATGCCCCTTAGTAGAGGAATAGATCAAGAAAATGTGATACATATACACCATGGAATTCTATTCTTCCATCAGAAAGAATACCATCATCCTATTTGCAATGAAATGGAAAGATTGGAAACATATTTAATGAAGTAAGACAGTCTAAAAAAATATGGACTCCATGGTTTTCCTCACTTGGAATATTTGTATATGTTTAGGGTAGCCCTAGCAGAGGATCACAATAGCTATGTATGTATAAGTGTTGTGTCCGTATAATAATGCTAATGAAAATGAGTCCTAAGACATGAATATAATGTTTTTAAAGTTAGCTACTTAGGCACTTTAGTGATTTTTGCAATTTTTATATTTCTTACTTCTTATAGGTATTAATTTAAAATACAGCCATTCACTGGTCTCATGTGGAATTTCTTACTTCCTAATTGTATTGCTGTAGTAATTAGTTTTATTGCTTGTGTCATACACACACATAATTTTTTTTCTCTCTTATGTATTTCATTTCTTAAAGACAAGAGGGTTAGAGCATGTGTAAGCATTATATAAGTATATTTAATTTTTTTCTTTGCAAGGAGGTAATTTATTATTCCTATGTACACAATAGGAAGTGCTTAACATAAAGGCTGAGTTGACACTCACTGTTCATATTTACTGTGGGACCAAATCTTTTCAGTGTCCATGTTGCTTAACATGAAATCATGTTTATTTTGCTAAATACTGAGTCATTATCCAAGATAAAACTTCTTTCCAGCTAGAATGAACTCATAATTCTATTCCATTTTCTATGCAAATTCTTTTGGTTCTATCACTGTTTCTTGTGATTTGAAATGTATAAAAAAATTTAGCATCTAAGACAATGATTTTATTATAGAAAAAAAACACCTTACAAAAATAGAAGTTACTTTGCAAGAAAAACTGAAAATTTTCTTCAGGATTAAACTATTTTTTGTCAAGTCTCCATTTGTACTTCCTAGGGTTACTGAGTTCAAGATGTCATAATTTGGCAGAAAGGATTTGTAAAGGAGAAAAACATTCAAGAAAGAGGAAAAGTTGAGTGAGAGCAAAAATACACAAAAATAGTTGCATTTGGACTCTTCCAATAAAAGTTGATGACCTATAGAAGGTTACTTGTTGATATGAACCAAAATAGTATTGCAAACTCTAATTTGAGATTAGATTTCAAGCGTTCTTGGAGGTACTGCCATAACTGGATTCCAGTGAGCCAGGCTTTGTCAGCCCTTGTATCAAATATTCTGTTTTAAGTAATCTATGTTTGGCCATGTGACTTGCATTGGCTAATGATCCTCAGAGATGTATATAAGTGTATAAATGAATGTGATAGGTGTTTTTCTTCTTAAATTTTGCTTTAATATAAGATGATCAGGGTAGTTTTCATGAATTAAGGAACAGTTTTGGGAAGAAAGGTGCAGTGCAGTCATCCCAAAATCTCAGTTTAAAATTTTGCGTGCTTATGGTATTTTTACTATATATATATATATATATATATATATATATGTCTTTGGTTCATAGGCTAAATTTTATAGCATTTGGGTATGCTGCAATAAGTGACATAGGGTTTAATATTTTTCATGTGGAAAATAAACCAAAATGATTTTATTTATTTAGTTATTGGGTCTTCAATATAATAAGAAGAGAATTGATAATTATGGACCCTGGTAGACATGGAGAATGCCTCCAAACCCAGGTGAAAAAAAATTTAAAAATCTTTGCCTAGGCCTAGATAACAGATAATAAAGGTGACCAACAAAAAAATGTTTGCTAGTCTCAGTAGTAGATGGAATTATCCCCGACTACCAACCATATTGACTTTAATATTGTACTTCCTTCTTAGTCACTAAGTAAACAATTCAGCAATCATATTGACTACTGTCTCATCCTTATCCTTATGGTGAAGTAATCATTCTATAGTGACTTATCTGTTTATTACACCTTTATTATTTATGTCTCTTCATAGTACACATAGGCATTGTATCATCTCATATCGCAAGAATAGTAAGCAGAGTACACATTAAAATACTGAGGGGGAATATACACAGCACGTACAGTACAGAAAACCATGATTATTGTTCTTCTTTAAAAAAAAATATTGTCAGGCTGGGAGTTTTGCCTAGTGGTAGAGTGCTTGCCTAGCATGCACAAAGATCCAGGTTCAATTCCTCAGTCCCACATACATAGAAAAAAGCCAGAAGTGGTGCTGTGGCTCAAGTGATAGAGCTTTGGTCTTGAGAAAGCCGAAGGACAGTACTCAGGCCCTGAGATCAAGCCCAGGACTGGCAAAAGAAAAAAAAAAAAGAAAAAAAATATTGTCAATATAATGTATGGGGGAGTTATAGTTGTATTTGTTAGGTAATGGGTACAATATTTCTTGAACCTTGATAACTCTTTTCCCCTGCCTTTCCCCTCCTCTCCCAATCCTATTGTTTTCCCTATTCCCTTTCCTATTTCAAAAAAAACAAATAAACACATGTACAATATACCAGGTAACAAACTCTGATACAGAAACCACATGAGATTAAACAAGTGGAAAAAAAAGAAAAAATAACTTTAAAAAATACCTTTGGTACTACATTAAGAACAATAGTCAAAAAGATAAAACTCTTGTTTCCATAACCTAGAGTTCAATTCATTTAGTCTCATCCTGTATGACCATATATACATAGCATTTGAAGTATTGTGATCCTCTGCTAGGAGAATCCTAGATGTATACTAATTATTGCAAATGAAGGAAACCATGCAGCCTATGCTTCTTTCCATATGGCTTACTTTGTTTAATATGTTTATTTCCAAGTGTTTCCATTTCTTTACTAATTGGGTGATGTCACTATTTCTGATGGCAGCATAGAATTCCATTGTGTATAAATACCACATCTTCTTTACCCATTCATCTCTTGAGGGGTATGAGGGTTGGTTCCATATATTAGTAATGGTCAATATTGCTGCAATGAACATAGTTGTGCTAGTAGTTGTAGCATGGCTTTACTTCTGGACATTTTGGTAACTGCCAACAATTGGGATTGCCAGGTTATAGGGGAGCTCTATGTTTAGTCTTTTGAGGAATTCCCATACTGCTTTCCAGAGTGGTTGAAGGAGTTTACAGTCCCACCAACAGTGTAGTATCGATCTCTCCTGGGGATAATTGCCATAATTTCTGTCTAAAGCTTTTTTTTATAAGTATGTATTGTTGAAAGATAAATCTCAGATGTGAATCCAGCCATGAAAAAAACAGAGAAGCCAGACGTTGAGAGGTCGAATCTGAAGTCTTTATTGGAGAGCCATAGTCTGCAGGCAGATCCAGGTCTCAAAAACCTGGATCCCAGAACAGAGCTTACACAAAACTTTTAAAGACAAAAACCACATGTTTGGGTGGATCTCCCAAGATCAACAAAAGCAAACCATATTAGGCCATAGCTAAGGTGTTAGTTCAAAGGTCAACTAAAACTTCCATACAGGGAATAGACCCTAAATTATCCATACATCAAAATAGTCAGAAGAAAGCAAATTAGCACATT
The DNA here is from genome assembly GCF_031878675.1 of Megascapheus bottae. Classification (NCBI taxonomy): domain Eukaryota; kingdom Metazoa; phylum Chordata; class Mammalia; order Rodentia; family Geomyidae; genus Megascapheus; species Megascapheus bottae. Next base: position 35,675,994 of record NC_143520.1, on the reverse strand, counting down.
TAGGGGAAAGCAAAGGCCAGCAATTTTGGAAGCAAAGCTTTCCAAAGGTTATGATATCTGCATTTCCGTCAAGCAAAGTTCACCTAACTTACATTTACTTGATAATATAGGCATTGGAGATTCAATAAATTGCCTTTCTCATCCCTAGGCTTTTCAGTGCTGAGATGGAAAACCCTTTCTGCACAATGAGGCACCAGGGTGGCTGTGGGAAGTTACCAATAGTCAGGATCCTCACTTCAGCACACATAAGAAACCACATTGTCTGTACTGGGTTTGGTGTTATCCACATCTTTAGGCACTCACTGGAGGCATTGGAATATGGGTATATGTAAAAGAAAATGCTCTGCATTTCATAAAACATCATTTGGTGGCCGGGAGTTTGGCCTAATGGTTGAGTGCTTGCCTAGTATGCACAAAGATCCGGGTTCGATTCCTCTGTACCACATATGTAGCAAAAAGCCAGAAGTGGTGCTGTTGCTCAAGAGGTAGAGCCCTAGCCTTGAGAAAATCCAGGGACAGTGCTCAGGCCCTGAGCCCAAGCCCAGGACTGGCAAAAAAAAAATAAATAAAAATAAAACATCATTTGGTAGCCAGGATGAGACTTTTGTAGGCAGTAATGCTTCCTTACCCTTATATAAACTGAGCAAGGCAAGTGTGGAAATGAGTTATAACACGAGATTTGGTCTTAAACTCATGGTCGCAAACCCTATTGTTTTTAGTTTTGTCTAGCAATTTCTCTAAATGACTTCTTTCTTTCAGTTGGCTGATATACTTCAGTAATATATTGTTATGTCTTCCAACTTGACTATTCAAGTGATCCAGCATGAGACAACATGTAATTCTTATTCACAGGGAATAAATAGTTGAGATGTTGAGTGTGAATACAATTATATATTTTCAGGACTGGTTCTTCTGAAGCCAGTGGCTCACTCTTAAACTAGTTTCAGTAAAGTTTCTTTCTGTTGAATTGATCTAGTTGTGACTTACAAGTCTGGAAGGACAAACTGCAGGAGGAATGTGTTAATTTGTCATGTGATGCAATTAGTACTAAACATAGAGACCATATAACCCTGGTACACTTTTCTCCATTAAATACAATAGCATTCTTGGATGGCTTTCTTATCCTTTGATGGCATTTGAAGTCTCACACTGCTGCCCTCAGCTCATTTACTTTACTTCTAGATTTTGTTACTAAGAATCTTTTCCAGCTAGATTCATGACTATGGATAAGGTTCAAACTATTAGAGAAGCAAAGTTCCTGAGGGAATGAGAACTTCTCATTGTTCTTCATTATTTACATATTCCCCTGTATGTTTCTGAAGCACTTAACCCAATTTACATTTTAATGAACTACCATACTGTACTTACCAAATGCTTAGTGGGTCAATACTACAGGCTCGCATTTTAGGAATCAGAAACAAATAATAATCAGACTGGGAAAAGAGCATCTGCATAACATGTATGGCCAGAAAAAATTATAGATAGGAAATCTGCACCATTTATTCGAGCATTGTCATTCTATTGGTATATTTCTTTCCTTCCTTCCTTCCTTCCTTCCTTCCTTCCTTCCTTCCTTCCTTCCTTCTTTCCTTCCTTCTTTCCTTCCTCCCTTCCCTCCCTTCCCGCTTCCCCACTCCCCCCCCTCTCTCTTTCTCTCTCTCTCTCTTTCTCTCTTTCTTTTTATCAGTCAGGGAGCTTGAATTCCATCCCTGAGCTCTTACAGCTCAAGGCAAACACTCTACCATTTGAGCCATAGTGCCACTTCCGATTTTCTGGTGGTTAATCGGAAATAAGAGACTCACAGCTTTTCATAGCTGGGCTGGCTTTGAACCTCAAGCATCAGATCTCAGCTGCCAGAGTAGCTAGAAATGCAGGTCCCAGGACAAGTGTTAAAATGTAAGAAACTTTAAACATTAAGCCCCCAGGACTTACTAGGCAACAGAGTTGCTGTTCTAAGGCTAATGAAATATATATGCCTCCAAATATATTTGGAGACTTTTTAATATTTTTGTCGGGATAATGTATAGATAGGTTACAGGTACATTTGCCAGATAGTAGGTGCATTACTTCTCACACATTGATACCCTTTCTCATGTTTTTGTCCCCAATTCCCTCCTCTCACCCCCTCCCAATCATCTTGTTTCCCCCTTCCCTCTCCTATTTCAAATAAGCAAATAAACATATTTACAATATACCAGGTAACAAAGTCAGATACAATAAAAATATGAAACTTGACTGAAATATATTTGACCTCAATGATATTGTTTACTGGCCTAAGTAAGTAAGTATGGAGCTGTTGCTTTAAGAATGATTTTAAGTTCCACTTTAGGTTGAAATATACAATATTCTTAATCCATAATTAGCTGTGGACTCAAAACCCTATCTTCCGATATCTTATGACTTCAGTAGGCCACAGGGAAAGTTGAACAGCTTAATGAAAATGTTACTGCTCAGAGAACTTCTGATCCCCTCATTCATTTTATATTTCTTTACATTACCCCAACATATATTTGTAGATATGAAGCACCATATCTACTTTGAATAAGTGATCAATTCAAAGACTGATATCATTCATATAAAAAGTTACTTAGCTTTATTTTTAGGGATTATTTAGCTATAATAGCTCATAATGAATATGTATATGTGCATATATACAAATATATATACACTCATTAAAGAAGTGCATACACATATATAATATAAACATAAAATATGTGCATATACTATGTACAATATACACATATATCACAAAAATCTATACATATAACATATAGAAGTATGTATGTGCATACATACATAATATATATATGAATATATATTTATACCAGATAATTAAACTAATTTTGCTAAAAAGTGCTGATTCTTTACTTCAATCCACAAATAAAAAGTGGGAGAACTTCTAATTCTTCCTTCCATTTCATGTCTGTCTTTGTTGTGAGTTATTCTCAAGCAGTTACTTTGAAATCACTTGAGAATCCAAGATAGTCAGGATTTATGAATAACATTTTTACAAGAAAATATGGAATGAACTTCTCCCTAGGAATGAAACAGCAGAAATCCTACTCAAGAGAGACCACCTATCTGGTAACAGTGACTTTTTTGTTCTAAGAAAAAAAATACTTTATTAAGAAATGACAGCAATGAGTTCTCGGCAATTCATCCACAGTGATCTACCAGGCTTTAAATTAATCATGACTGTTTACTATGTCTATCTGAAAAATAAAATCACTTGTGGTCCATTTTGAAGATAAGTTATCTGACCCTGAATGAAAAGTTACCAGGAGCCTACATACATGATTCTTAACAGCTTCCTGATGTGGCAATTATAAAATTCATGCTTCTGCAATATATGCAGGCAAACAGGACATCAGGAGGGAGCTGCCTTGCAGAAACAGAGTGATCCACAATGTAGTGAGGGAAACAAAAAGGAAAAAAAGAAAAAAAAACAACTAAAAACTTTGTGTCATAGAATACACACTCACAAAAGTTCTCTCCACAAAGAAAAAAAAAACATAGGTTGGGTGTAATATAAACCACAAAGACTCATTCTAAAATTCAACCAATCTCAAGAAGTGTGTATATTAAAATAAATCAATAATGAAACATAGACTATGTGCGGAATGATTTTATATTCTGTAGTACTCATTCAATAAGGAGCCAAGAATAGGGAAAGATACCGAATCTTGCAAGAGTAGTATTGAATTCTAATTTATATTGCATTTGTTTTTTCTTCAAATCTATTATCTATGCCTTTGAGGGTCAGGGCCCTAGCAAGTGGTGAATCCTACTTAATTGCACAAGGCATGCTCTGGCTGGCTGCCTTGTAGCTTGAGAGATGCCATAAATAAGCTTGAGGCCATTCTCCCTAAGAATAACTCAGAGGAAAAATAAAGCAGTCCTTTTTGGTAAGCATTGTTTTGGTGGTTACAAGTTTGCAGAACTTCAGTGTGGTAGGACTGGCACCAATAAAAGAAGCTAACTGCAAAAAGATGTGTAAGAAATCTCCATTGATGAGACCCAACATGAAACTTCTGGAGTTTGGGCTTTGAACCTAAAACTTCATTGCCTATTCATTCCTTCAGTTTTCTTTATCTTTCTAGTCTAATGATGATGGAAATATCATTTGCCTTTTGTTAATTTGTTTATGTACCCTTCATATCAATTTGTAGAAGTACCAACACTAACATCCATGGAACAGGGAAGATGGAAACTTTTAAAAGATAATTAAGGTATAGACCCTAATCTAATAAAACTGACTTGTGTTTTGTAGTGCTGGGTGCTGTCCTTGAGTTATTTTTTTTGCTCAAGGCAAATGTTCTACCATTTGAGCCTCAGCCCCTATTCTGGCTTTTTGGTGATTGTTGGAGATGGGGTCTCCAGGACTTTCTTGGTCAGGCTGGTTTCAAACTATGAACTTCTGATCTCAACCTCCTGAGTAGTTAGGGTTACAACTGTGAGCATCAGTATGCAGCTGTCGACTAGATTTTTTTTTCATAAAAGAACACAGACACAGGGAAAAAAGGAGATGAAAGGATGAGGGAAGGTGGACACTTGAGGCTCACACCTGTAATCCTAGCTTTTCCACTAGGAAGACTTTTCCTCTTAGAGAGGTCCTGCCACTTTTTAAAATCTTAAGTGTATCCATTTCTACTTTTGTTGTTAGATTTACTACTTTTTATGTCAGTCACCCAGTTTATACAAGAGTTGAAATGAACCTTAAAGCTGGAATAAAACCTAACTCCTTGACAAAAGAGAGAAATCTCCTTTAAGTTGATTATATATTATATTCAAGATTTTTAATCCCTCTATACATTACCTTGCTAATAAAAATAAAAAAAAAATAATTTTAAAAAGCAACATCTCACTACCGTTCTTTTTGTTAAGTAGCATTAATAAGCCTAGTTCACAAACTCTAAGTATTTATTTTCATAGATTAAATAAGTCATTTGTAGTTTGCTCATGATATAATTTTTCCTGATTTAGACTGTGATCTTTAAATGTATCAGTTTCTTCACTGAAGATTAGCTCCTCAAGGTCAAGCATTATGTGTAGTTCAACTATTTACCCCAGTATACAGACTACAGTGCAATAAGTGTTAAATTAATATTTGCTGTAGAATCAATCAGTAAAGAAAATTTTAAAAATGAGGGAGTGGTAACAATGTATTTATTATCTTATTTGGGTCACTATAACCCCTCAGTACATCACCTTTATCATAAAATAAAATTTAATTTAAAAAGAAGAAAGTGGGGCTGGGAGTTTGGCCTAGTTGGTAGAGTGCTTGCCTCACATGCACGAAGACCCGGGTTCAATTCCTCAGTACCACATACATACAAAAAAGCCAGAAGTGGTGCTGAAGCTCAAGTGGTAGAACTCTAGCCTTGAGAAAGTCCAAGGACAGTGCTCAGGCCCTGAAATCAAGCCCAGTACTGCTAAAAATAAAAAAAAAGAAAAAGAAAAAGAAGAAAGTGATGTTAAAAATTTCATATAATATTTGGCTTAACATGTGTATTGAAATAGTCTATAAAGTAGAAAATCAGTTCAGTGAATTGAAACAATTCATTTTTCAAACTTCTTGACAATGATATAAGCAAGTATGGAGACCAGAGAGATTATTAAAGGGAAATATGGAGGGGTCAGACATGATGAACTCAAACCTTGCTAAGTATGTTAGTATGTAATAATGAGATTACATGAAGATCCTAATCATTTAGTAAATCTAGGGCTATGACAGACAAATTGCAACAATAATTATGTTCTAATTAAATGTCCACATTGCCTGTGAAGTGAAATAATAAATGAATCCTTCACTATGGAACTTTGCAACATAGTTCCTAACAGAAATTTAGTGTAAAATTTTATTTCAGTCATAATAGGTCTTGTTCTCATTATCACATATTTGAAAACTTCATTTTGTACCCATCACTGTGGCTGCAAGTACCTAGATTATGGAATGTTAAAATATCATAATTTAAATATTATTTCTATTCAAATGTGCTCATAATTAGAGCCTCAAATATATGCCTTGTGTTAATACTAATATATAATGATTTTATGGGCTATGGTTTGGTCAGTTTTAATCTCAGCAAAGCCTTAGATATTTTTATTTTAAAGAAAAATAAACTTTGACACTCTCTTATCTACAAATTTTGAAAAGACATACATCTATATCTATATCTAAGTGGCTAACATCTGTAACCATATCTACTCAGGTAGCTGAAATCTGGAGGTTGCAGTATAAAGCCAGCCTGGGCAGGACAGTCTTTGAGCCTCTATCTCCAATTAACCAGCAAAATGTTTACAACTATGAGCATGCATGCCTAGGAAAAGCTTGAGCACCTGAGTTCAATCTCTGGTAAAGACACAAACACAGAAAATTGTGCTTACATAAACAACTAAGGAAATTGAGTAGTGGTTGAATGCTACAAAAGTATAAAGCAGAAGCCTACAAATGAACCAGGACATAGATTTATCTGGAAGATTATGATAGTGCTTTCCACAAATATGAGTATAGCAAATCTTATTTTTCAATAATTTAAGAATATATTTGCCACTACTCTATTTTAGATTAGAAGTGTCCTTGAGAAACTTCTCAGTTGATAAGAATTCTACTTCTTGAAATAATAATTTATGTATGAATATTTTGCTCTATTGCAGATCTCTGCTAGTAGAGCCCAATGTTTCCACTGATTATGACGAATGAGGGAAACCATTGAGCCTCAGTTCCTTTGAGTCTGGCTTACTTCACTTAATATGATTTTTTCTAAGTCTTTCCATTTCCTAACAAATGGGGCGATGTCATAAGGCCATATAGTAGGAATCTAATTGAAAGGACCTCCAGGATATTGAAAAAAAGCCATATAACGAATGATTGTTGTCCTTAATGTACTATGTTGTCTCTCATCTCCTTTGCTGTCTCTTGGTTATCTCATATTGTTACAGTATCTCACTTTGTTATCTGATATATTGAATTTATTTGTATTTGGTTATTTGAAATTTGATAGGGAAGGGGGGAAAACCAAGATGGGTGAGGGGCGTGGGGGGGAGGATACCAAGACGTGTGAAAGGGTATCAATGTATGTGAATTAATGCACCTTCTATCTGGCAAATATCATGTAACCCTTTTACTAATTACAATAAAAAATTTAAAAAAAGAAATAATAATTTAAAAGATATTTGATGTATTGAGTGTACCTAGGTTTTGTGAGATTGTACATATAGCATCCACAAAAGGAAGGAAAGTAACCATGAGATACACAAAGGATTTTTTAGTCCAAATTGGGCCAATTCTATTTTGTATTGCCAGTCTTCTGAACTCCTTCCCGAAACAAAGATTATACAATGAAAAGAATAAATCCTTTATGATTGTAGTGCTAAAAAGTAATGCTTGTGTCTCAGGAAAAGCTTGTTTCACCTAGACTTACATCAACAGCTTTGTAAAAATATCCAGTCAAGCATATTTAGTTCTAATTTTGTAAGATCCCAGAAGTCAGCAAAAATATTCTCTAGAGATGTTTAATAAATGAAATAACTAGGGAAATGCATAAAAGCCAAACCTGTGAGTGAAATATGAAAGTAAACTGAATTATAAAGACCTTTGGGGAGTCTATGAGTGTATAATAATACTATAAAGAATGACACAGCAACAAGAACTAAATCTGAAGGCAGGTGAATGAGATTTTATGTAATCTTGTAACTTGAGACACATTAAAAGAAAAACTTGCATTTTTGTATGAAGAATTACTGTCTGGAGTTGGTTTTTTCCCCCCGCTCATCTGCCATTCCACTGCCATTGCAATTTTCCATTCACTAGAGAAGTCTCATTATGAGTATCATAAATGGACTTTCTCCTACGCAATACACAATCAGAGACATATGGTAAGTTAAATTTCTTAAAACAAATGCAAATGTTAGAGTAACACTGACCTGGAATTCTTCTGATTTCAAGGACAATATTTTTCTACTTTAGCAATTTTCTTTTTGTCAGATAAATCATGGACATATTTTAGTAAACTTTTTCCTCCACACGAAGCCTCTTCCACAATCCTGAAGGCAATGTTTCCACTATTTACTAAAACACTTCGAGCTATGAAGAGTTTAATACTGAAAAAAATTACTGCAGTATTGAAATTTATAATTATGACAAAGTCTGTCCTAAAATAAATTTCACCTCCCTGCAGCTTTCAGCTGCTTTTTAAATTAGACATCCCAGTTCTGTTACCTATACTACGAAATCACCTTCAGATGTTCAAAGGGGACCTCTCAATTCTCCATTTAGATTCCCCTCATTAGAGAAATATCCCTTTTTCCTCTATTAAACTCTGAAATGGTTTCATGTGTAAATATGCTAATATTTTCCTTACAATGTTGCCTCCCAAATAGAATATGAGTATGTGAATCCCATAAATAAAGAAACATAATAAAAATATAATATAATATTTTATACTTTTTTTGAAATATCCTTTTTTCCATATATTTTTAATTGTAATTAATAGAAGGGATACATTACATTTGCCAGATAGAAGGTGCATTACTTCACAAACGTTGATATCCTTACTCATGCTTGGTCCCCATTTCCCTCCCCCCACCCCCGCCCCTCATCTTGCTTTCCCCTCTTCCCTATCCAATTTCAAATAACCAAATACAAATAAATCCAATATATCAGCTAACTAACTGAGATACTGTAACAATATGAGATAACCAAGGGACAGCAAAAGAGAGGAGAGTTAACATAGTATATTAAGGGCAGCAATCACTTATTATATGGCTTTTGTATCTATATCCTAGAGGTCCTTTCATTTAGCGTCATACTATATGGCTTTATGTATCTAGGTTTGCTCTATTGCAAATCTCTGCTATGACAGCCCAAGGTTTCTACTGATTATGACAAATGAGGGAAACCATTGAGCCTATGTTCCTTTGAGTCTGGCTTACTCCACTTAATATGATTTTTTTTCTAAGTCTTTTCATTTCCTAACAAATGGGGCGATGTCATTCTTTCTGACTGCAGCATAGAATTCCATTGTGTGTACAAAGATGTCCCTCAGTTGATGAGTGGATCAACAAGATGTGATATTTTATAATTTTTACAATGCAATGAGGAACAATCTATTGTCCATGTAAACAGGCTTTGACCAACTTCTATAAATGTGCAGTTGATGTTTGAAATCTAAGTAATTTACAGTTCTGTTTATTAGGTAGCATAAAGAAGTATATTTTTTACTCTAGTTAAGTACCTTATATTTTTAGGATCATTTCAACACTTGATCTCAACATCCATAGTCATTGCTTCAGGTAAGTTGATATGCTCTAAAGAATTAGAAATCACTTCTTTTCTTCTGATAAATATGCCAAACAGAATATTCTCCATGGGTAAATCCACGGAGAGTTCTCCTTTAGGTTAGTTCTGCAAATCAACAGCTATATGGTTTCACCATTATTTTATCTTGTTAATAACATTCAACTATTCACAATGCAGCTCAGACATACTACCCAATCAATTATTTCTCTAAAGTAAAAGTACATAATGTCTTAAAATATGTAAGATATATCTTCCTTTATTAATTTTATTCTGTCAAATGTGTATTCTCATCTGAAGAATATGAAATATCTATAATATTTTATCAGTTCCTAATGACTGTTTCTAATTTTCTGAGACTGCCCTCAAAAATCATCCTGTTTACCCAGCAGCAATTTGCCATTTCATCTTCTAAGGGCATATTTGGTCTCCTCCATTCTATACAGATAGCATCCATAGTACTGTTATTGTGACAAATAACATAATTGGATATGATCATTTCATAGTATATGTCATATAATTAGACCTTCACACAACATATATTCATCACATAATTAATTATAATCATATTTACTATTTACTCCTAATGTGTTTTATATGCCTGATTATACTTGATCTACCTATGAGGCATTTTTGCTGCTATTATCTTTCATTCAACAGAATAATTTGAGGATTATAAAAAATAACAACTATATATAATAACAACAAGTATATATATATGTAACAAAGGAATGACAGGGTCTTGATCACAGTTTTTCTGAAGCTAAAATTCTTAACCCATATAAAAATATACTTGCATAGTTCATCACAATACATGCAAATAAAACCTTTTAATAGACACTACAAATTGATCTCTGAAAATCGTAGAGATACATAAAAGCACATTGTTTTAAAGTTTTTGTTCCACAACATTCTATACTGTTAATTATTTATTTTCTCCTTTATTCTAATATCTATTTTAGTTTTCATGTTAAAGTTTAGGGAAATTTTAAAACTTTTTGTAGATTTTAAAATTCTTTCTTTTTCTGATTTTTTTTCCTGTCCTGAGCCTTGAACTCTGAGCCTGGGCACATTCCCTGAGCTGCTTTTGCTCAAGGCAAGCTCTCTATCACTTGAGCCATAGCACGACTTCCAGCATTTTTTCCATATATTTTTCTCATAACTAATATAAAGGTTACATTATATTCACCAGATAGAAGATGCATTACTTCACAAACGTTGATACCCTTTCTCATGTCTTGGTCCCCATTTCCCTCCTTCCACCGCCATCCCTCATCTTGCTTTCTCCCCCTTCCCTATCCTATTTCAAATAACCAAACATGCATATAAACAATTTATCAGATAACAAGGTGAAATACTGTAACAGTATGAGATAACCAAGGGACAGCAAAAGAGATGAGAGATAACATAGTACATTAAGGACAAAAATCACTCGTTATATGGCTTTTGTTTCTATATCCTGGAGGTCCTTTCATTTAGAGTCATTCTATATGGCCTTATGTATCTAGGTTTTGTTCTATTGCAGATCTCTGCTATGAAAGCCCAAGGTTTCTACTGATTATGACAAATGAGGGAAACCATTGAGCCTATGTTCCTTTGAGTCTGGCTTACTTCACTTAATATGATTTTTTCTAAGTCTTTTCATTTCCTTACAAATGGGGCAATGTCATTCTTTCTGACAACAGCATAGAATTCCATTGTGTATAAATACTACATCTTGTTGATCCACTCATCAACTGAGGGACATCTGGGTTGATTCCATATCTTTGCTATTGTAAATAGTTCTGCGATGAACATTGTTGTAGAAGTGGATTTAGTATGTCCCTGTTTTTGGATGAGTGGGTAAATGCCAAGTAGTGGAATTGCTGGGTCATATGGCAGCTCTATTTTCACTTCCAGCTTTTATACACAGTTTATTGGAGAAAAGAGCCTCACATAGTTTCCTTCCCAGTTGGCTTTGAACCCGATCCCCAGATCTCAGCCTCTAGATCAGCAAGGATTATAGTCATAGGCCATCAGTGCTCAGCCACATTTGAAATATTTTGCATATATTTTCAGAATTGTAATGAATATTTTTCTCTGTTGCTAGTGATATAGATGGAGAAAATGTATCAGAATTAATTCCAAATTAGTCAAAGATACCAATGTATGATCACATACCCTGAAAATATTACAGAAAAGGATAGAAGTAATACTAAGGATTCATGGCACAAGTCTAGACTCCCTAAGTAAAGATCAAAAAAAAATTTAAAGCTAGAAAATGTAATTACATCAAACTCAAGAGTTTCTGCTTTATTGCTGTCCTTAATGTACTATGTTATCTCTCATCTCTTTTGCTTTCCCTTGGTTATCTCATACTGTTACAGTATTTCACTTTGTTATCTGATATATTGGATATATGCGTATTTGGTTGTTTGAAATTGGATAGGAAAGAGGGGAAAACAAGATGAGGGTGGGGGTTGGGGGAAGGGAAATGGGGACCAAGACATGAGAAAGGATATCAATGTATGTGAAGTAATGCACCTTCCATCTGGCGAATGTAATGTAACCCTTCTATTAATTACAATAAAAATTTTATGGAAAAAATGTTGGCAAGTTTTAAGAGACTTCTCAAAGGAAACTGCAATGATATATATATATATATGTGTATATATATATATATATATATATATATATATATATGAAGAGATGTTCAACACCTCAGGCCATAAAAGAAATGAAAATTTTGTTCTGGGAGCATGGCTTACTGATAAGAGTGCTTAACCAGCATACACAAAGTGCTAGGTTTGATTCCTCAGTACCACACATACACAAAAAAATGCCAGAAGTGGTGCTATGACTCAAATGTTGGAGCACTAGCTTTGAGAAAACCCCAAAACAGTTCCTAGGGTCTAAAGTCAAGCCCCAAGCCTAGCAAAAAAGTGAAAATTAAAACTACATTGAGATTTCACTGTACCCCAGTTAGAATGGCCATTATCAAGAAAATTAACAGATGCTGGCAGGGATGTGGCCAAAAGGGAATGCTACTACACTGTTAATAAAAAGCTAAACTTGTTCAACCACTCTGGAACGCAATATGGAGGTTCTTCAAAAGACTACACAGCGCTTCTCTATGATCCAACAGTCCCACTTCTGGGCATTTACCCAAATGACCATAAATTAAGCCACCGTGAATCAATCAGCACAGTCATGTTCATTGCATCATTGTTTACCATAGTCAGGACATGAAAACAACCCAAATATCCATCAGTGGATGTATGGATCAAGAATATCTGTTATATATAATGGAATTCTATGCTTCCATCAGAAAGAATGACATTGTCCCATCTGTAAGGAAATGAATAGACTTGGAAAATATCATATTAAGTGAAGTAAGCCAATGTAGGTTTAATCATTTCTTTCATTTAAAATAATTAGAATGTGCCTACAAATCTACAAATAAACACAATGGATGGTAAAGGACAAAAAAATCACATGTGGATATGATAAATTAAACAGGACTTTAAACATTCGAATATTCTTAGGAGATCACAAAGGTTCAATAGCTACGTGCAATTAGTCAGGTAAAAGAGTGCTTATTGAAATAAATTCCAGGAAATTATTTTTTTTTAATTTTAAGTTTTATGTTTTTGTTCTCTTTTTGTTAATTTTTGATTTGTGTACCTTTTGTCTTGTAGTTAGATTTTTCTGTTTTGGGGAGGAGAAGGGAAACAGAGAAATGGTGAGACAAATGGAGAACTAATTCAGCAATGAAACTTACTAGGCACCATGTTGAAAAATGAACTATTTAATTTGTGGGGAAGGAGAGTCAGGAGGGAAAAACCTGGCAAAAAATGTTTAGAGGTTACTCTGTTCAAGGAATGTACTAGTTACGTGACCTATGTGACTATCACTCCTTTTTATATCACTTTTACAATAAAATAAAATAACTTTTTTAAAAATTGCTTTGCTCTGAAAGTATGAGCTTTCCAATCTCTGCTTCCAAATAACTGTGAGGCAGCATGTTTTACTTAAAATTGAAGGAATTTTATTTGAAAAATAATGTACAGTTTGTTTCATCAGTATTCAAGATATTACAAAGTCTTGCGGCTACCCAGGGAATTTCTCACTTTTGTTTTGTTCTGTTTGTTTGTTTTCTCTCAGAATAGCTCCATATAATTGTCACTCCCTCTAAATACCTCAGATTTCACTGATTCAGAATCCATCTGTTAATTTGTGTTTTTCCTCATTAATAATAGCTGATACCATCACATTTCAGGAAATTTACTTAACTATATGGGGGCACATTGATTTTTGTTCCTTCTTCCTAAGTAGTTGATTTTAGTTGGGTAACTGTTCTGAGAGTTGATCTAGGTTAAACTCTTCATTTAATAATGAAGAAATAGATGGCTTGGGAGGTTATGAAACTTTTCCGCAGAGTATTCTTAATGATCATGACTCACAGTTTAGTTTTCTATTTTGTTGTTCTTTTTAATTCTGTACTAATGGGATTAAGGTCTCTGCTGGGGTTGGAATTTGTAATAGATTCAGCTATTTTTTAAGTAATATTAATTAAGTGCCACCTATTGGATAGATTCTAGGAATGTAAAATTAGGACAAATAGGAGCCATGTTATATATGAACATTTTCTGTGGGGTGAAGGAAATATCAACCAAATAACATTAAAATAACAATAAACAAGCAATAATTAAACTTATGATAACCATTACAAAGAATAAAATTACATAACTCCATGTAATTCAAACAATATGTAGTCCAGTCTAGAAGACCTAAAAGGAATGTCTCAATGAAGTGAAATCTGAGTACTTGCTATTTAGGCAAAGTGAAAAAACACTTCATAAATAAAGAAATAGTGTTTAGGCGGAGGAATAAACTGACCATGAAAGTTTACTGAAACTTTGCAGAAAAGAAGAGAAACTTGATATGACTAGAAACATTGAGAGAACGAAAAATGAGGAAATGTCAGGAAAGAAGGTTAAACTCTATTGCCCAAATGTAATCATTAAAACCAACAATTAATGGCTTTAAATCTTACCTTACATGTTATATCACATTAAGACAACATTGTTTCAAAATTTTAATTCTTGCCTCATGGGTAGGGTAGTAGCCTTGAGCCCAGAGACAGTGCGCAGGCCAAGTTCAAGCCCCATGACCCACAAAAAAAAGAAAGAAAGAACGAACGAAAGAAAGAAAGAAAGAAAGAAAGAAGGAAGGAAGGAAGGAAGGAAGGAAGGAAGGAAGGAAGGAAGGAAGGAAAGAAAGAAAGAAAGAAAGAAAGAAAGAAAGAAAGAAAGAAAGATTAACATAGGTTCACTTTTCAGAACTGGGTATTTTGGTATACACTTTGTACAATTCCTTGGAGGCTGAGTGAGGCCAAGGCAAGCCTTGGCCACACTCAGAAATTCTATTATCAACAAATAAAAAACAAAAATCTAAACTTAAGCCTTTTAATTTTGAAAGGCTTTTGAGAAGTACAATTGCATATATTATACAAAAGATTGGTGTGGTTGTGGAAATAAGTATACAAAATTGTTTACAGAATAATGTATGTGTGCAAAGGACTGTAGGGCAAGAATAATAAGAACAACACAAACGAATTCAACTATTTTGAGAAGGAAGAAAAGAAGAAAATGCCTGGCAATAACAACCATTATAAAAGATGAAAACAAACAAACAAAAACTGTGACCAGATACATAGTTCTAAACTCATGAATTTTCAGAATACACGGTGCGATACTGTAGGCATACTCCCAACCTTTTTTGCTTTATTACTTAAATTAAGTACATTAATTTTTATTTGATTTTTGGCACCCATTTGCTTTTAGGAAGGCATAATTTTACAATATCAAAGGCAGAAAAAGATACAGAAAAACATATCTGATGATAATACCGGTCTGAGTGAGAGTTTCTCAGTATCAGTGGAACTGTCAAATGAGTATGTTGGAACTGCTTTTGAATTATTTATTTATTTTAATTTTATTTTTGATAGTGCTTAATACTAGCTAAATAACAAATTGGAATATGGAACCTAATAGTGAGTTAGTATGGTACACAGCTCATCTGTTAGACTTCAAGGAAGCATGCCCTCTGTTGTTCCTGCTGATGTGTCACATCTGCCCTTTCACAAAAGATGATAAATGAAGTAAAAAAAAGAAAACAGATGTCTCATTCTAAAAATAAAATTACCAGAAACCTACCTTTGCTTTTGATCTTGCTTTTGCTTTTTTTGTAAGTAAAACCAGCTGCCAATTTACAGGCCATGTTACAGAATGGTGTATTAGCTAACAAACCAGAAAAGGACTTTTTCCAACAGCTTGTGAGGATCTGATACTTTCAGTGCAGCTCATTAGGAAGTACATTTTGTCAACCATATGAGTAAACTCAGCAGTGACTTCCCAGTGGAGTCTTCAGATAAGAGCACTGACAAAACTGAGACCTTGAGTACAGCATCTGACACAACATGAGATGGAGATACACACTCAAATTCTGGACCTACAGAAATGGTAAGATAGACACAGCCTAATTTTAATTTCTTAACTTTTGAGAAAATTTTTATATTGGAAGAAATTATAAATAGTAGCAATTTTCTACTCAAATAAGCAAAAATCTGAAACTGATTAAAATAATTGAAACTGATTCTAGGAGATCTATGGACTATTGATGGGCATGTTCTTTAGAAGTCAACTTTCTTCTTTCTAATAAGGGAAGATCAACCAGGTCATCAGTGCCTTAAAGTCACTGAAGCAGAGAAAGTAAACCAACATGAAAGTAGGAAGATTGTATTTAAAACTGAAAAAGTGAATAAATTACACATCTGTATGATATCAACACATTTTTACATATTCCTGCAGTGGAACACTAGATAAGTTATGAGTGATTTTTATTTGCATGCAATGATTGGCAGATAATCAACTATTTATTTCTTATTATATATGTAGACTTAGGAGATATAATTAGTGCATTCATGTACAGAAACTAATATTTTATATGTAAAAATAAATCAATGTGATACATACATGTATTAGAATAATAGTAATAACAATGGAATAAAAATATCCAAAATAGACTGGGAGGAAATCTAGTACTCATGTTTAAGTTAGTCTGCCTTAAAAGAGTATCCTGTTTCCATTAATGACACAGCTATACAAAACACAAACGTGCCTCCAATCTGATATGTACAGAACACAAATATGTCTCCAATCTGATACGTACATAAAGAAAAACAACACACATAATATACAACATTGCGTAACAATGTCTAGAGAGATTGATTATATTTGTAATACTATTTTTGGTTTACATTACTAAATGTTTATAATGGTGTCTGTACAAGAGTGAAATTATTTAACAAAAAAAACCAGAATGAGCTGGGAGTTTGGCCTAGTGGTTGAAGTGCTTGCCTAGCATGCATGAAGACCCGAGTTCGATTCCTCGGTACCACATACATAGAAAAAAGCTGGAAGTGGTGCTGAGGCTCAAGTGGTACAGCTCTAGCCTTGAGAAAGTCCAAGGACAGTGCTCAGGCCCTGAGCTCAAGCCCAGGACCGGCAAAAAAAAAAAAAAAAAAAAAAAAAACAGAATGCACGGATATAATAAATAGCCTAAGATAATTTAAGCCTAAAATAAAAGATATATGGCACTTTAGGTAAGTGGAAATTTTCTTTTTTTGATTTCATAAATTAGTTTATTTTATTTTAAAAGATGTAGCACAGGCTGGTCTCAAACTGGTCATCTTCCTGCCTCTTCCCCTTCATTGATTTCGGCATGTACCACCATGGCTGGAATGATTTAAATACTATAAGGTTTATTTGAATAACTTAGAAAACATTCTTGATAAAGTTGTTTCATTTAGTACACATTTAAATTTTAAACCAACAAAGTTTTTCCAATACATTAATAACACAATAAACAACATTCAGCATACTTATCTTCAAACTGGTTATGCAAATTTATTATAAAAGTATCAATTTTTTCTCTGGTATAAAAGACTGATTAAAGTATAAACTTTCTCCAAGCATGGTGGCTCATGCCCGTAATCCTAGCTACTCAGGAGACTGAGATCTGAGGATTGAGGTTCCAAGCATAAAATGACCAGAGACTTTTATCTCCAAGTAACCCCTAGAAAAATAGGAAGTGGAGGTTGGCTCAAGGGTAAGGCAATATAGCCTTGAGCTGAGGAGCTCAGGGACAATGCCCAGGCCCGGGGATAGCTTGATGGCCTTGAGTTGAACAGCTCCAGGACAACACCCAGATGGATTTCAAGCCCTATGACCACCCCCCCCCCCCACAAAAGGTAAATTTTCCTGTAAGGTTTCTGACAACTCCAATAAATATAAAATATGGACATACTAAAAGCACTATCTGTTCCTATAAACACTTAGAAGACTTTATTTTTTTAAGTTACAAATATGAAAATGTAAATACAGATAATGCAATAAAAAAATGAAACTTCTGCTATGATTATTTAGCTACATTATTTCCTATTATGAGCATTATGCTTTTATAAGTATTGCATTAATGAATTTCAATACATGACTTAAAGACAAGAACCTGAATTCCAACTAATCTCTAAGTCATCTTCATCTTATCTTTCATAAATGTAGGCCATAAATTAAGCTAAAATTATTATCTTGAATTTTCTGTGATTATACAATCCTACTGTTTCTTACTATCCCAATTAATTGTCTCTTTGAGTATTTTAATTCATGCTGTCAGTCAAGTTTCCCATATGCTCAAGCTAATTGTATTTCTAAGAAAAAAGCAATCTCCAGAGAAATAATTATGTGTATATATCTGTTAGTATATAGACACATGCATCTATATGTAAATATAAATTAATGTATTACATAGAAGTAAATTTAAACAGAAATATGTACATATAGAATATTGAAAAATTGGTCATGAAACATTCTGTAATTTAGAATTAACATTTATTTGCAATTTACATTCTTATTTCTATGGAAAAGAATTGGATAAGACTGAAGTCAGCTATATTAAACTGAAAAATGCAATATTAGGTAATAGTGCCATACATTTGGGTTACAGGCATCAATAACTCGCCATTGTACTCTTATCTTGTAAATATTATAGCCTAATATATGCTGATATCTATTTCTAAACTTCATGAATGAGTTCATGTAGAATTGTGATTTAAAAATATTAAATTCTAGACATATGTTTTGTACATCAAACAAAATAAATATTTCCTGGCAATTTGCATAGAGTTGTCCTCCATCACTTAAAAGAATATGACAGATTTTTCTACTTCTCCTTCCAAGACAACTCATTTTTAATTACGATGATTTTTTTTTACCAGTCCGGGGGCCTTGGGCGACAACTGTACCACTTGAGCCACAGCACCACTTTTGGCTTTTTTTTTTCTATGTATGTGGTACTGAGGAATCAAACTCAGGTGGTCATGCATCCTAGGCAAGTTTGGAACACTAGTCCAAACTCCTGGCCTTTGGGACAATATTTTTGAGGACTATTAGGTAAAGACCACATGGGACGTAGAGACAGACAAAAGACATGTATGAGTAAGTGCCATTTAACTAACGTGTTTTGAAGAAAATACAACAATATTTTTTTATATTTAGACATATCTAAGAATATAATATTCAATATGCTTGAAGAGATTACCTCTGAAATTAAAAGGAAAATAAAGTCAAGGTTGACATATGGTGTAGTTGCAGAAAGAATTTTGTAATAGCAAATATCATCTAATAGATGGCATAGCATGTTTAATTTGGTCCATTACGAATCAGATTTGGTGGCCACTGAAAGGTATCAAGTAGCTAATGGACTATTTTAGAAAGCATTATTTTCTGAAATATTATTTTCTGGATATCCCTTTAGTATATTCCAAGAATTTATGGTGTCATACTGTAGTGATTGTACAATGTATTGTTTCAGTGATCAAAGGGAATCTGAATTCCTAAGCATATGAAGTTAGAATGAAATTATGAATAATTTATCAATCCAGAAACAATCCCCAGTTTGCTAGCTATTTCTACTATTTTGCAGAAAACTTCCAACTATAAGATATGATGTAAGCCTGAAATATCCTATTTCAAAATGTCTAGGCAATAGCAGAAGTCAATTAATTACTGTAGGATATCGTGTTAATTGAAAATGTTTATGGTTTGCTTAAGTATGTGACTTGATTTCTTAGTAGCACTTGAGACTTGATATTCTTGAGCTGCTTTTTTCTTAATATTCAGGCGAATTGAATGAACTTTTTTACTCATATGTCATCACTTTTGTCCTTAATTCTCACCTTCAATCTGAATATATCTTTGTTGTGGTTGTTCAACAACCTATTATGCATCTGCTCTTGGGTGTCTTTATGGGGATATCATTTGGAAAATATGAGGCTAGAATTTCTAAGATAATATCATAACCTTAGTGTAAACCTGATCTCTCCTTGAAGTTAGCTCCTTAGCAAATATTGTGAGTACTCACTACATTTCCTAACTGGAAATATATTCTGATTTCCTGATGGAAGCATCAGAAATATTATGAAGCAACATACTGTCAGTTTTCTGATCCTTATTAGACTTTCAGTTCAAGTAATATCTTCTTGGCTTACGTTAATGGGAATAATATCCAAACATTACTCCACTGGTTTTCATAAAGAGAAACCAAAAACAACTTCTCTAAAATGGTCATTTGATAAAATTACTCTTGTATTTAAAATTATTCAGCCACTGCAACCTATACACAGTACATGAAGGATCGAGACTATGGTTCGTGATTGTCTTGTTCTTCATATCTTTATTCTAAAATTGAAGTGTACTGAACTTTTGAGTTCCCCAAAATTGTACTTACTATAGAGACTGCACAATCTGTTCCCTTTCCCTATCACTCTCTTTGCCTATAATCTCTCTCACTTGACTAATTCTTACTCATCATTTCTAAAAGGTATTTGTCATTGTTTCTTGGGAGAAGCCTCCTCAGATAGCTGGCTTCAAAGACTGGCATAAGCTCCATCCTAAACTCTCCCATTGCAGAGCAAGTTATTCAGACCCATCTATAGTACTTATCGAAGTATTCTCAACTGAATACACAATTTTTCAGGGCCCATAGCAAATAAAAAATAAAAATGAGAGACTCCCTGCTCAAAAATTACAAAGATTGGGTCAGGAGTTTGGCCTTGTCGTTGAGTGCTTGCCTAGCATGCATGAAGACCCTGGCTTAATTCTTCAGTACCACATACACAGAAGAAAAATATGGTAGTGGCGCTCTGGCTGAAGTAGTAGAGTGCTAGTCTTGATTAAACCCAAGGACAGTCCTTAGGCTCTGAGTTCAAGCCCCAAGACTAGTAAAAAAAAAATGAAGATTTTTTAAGTAGGTGACAACAGACCTTCAATCAAGCAGTGTGCAACCCTAAAAACAGGACATTTTTTGGTTGTGCTGAGCATAAAAGGATGAAATTGTGTTTATCTCATAGCTTTCATTCTATCTCAATGGATCACTCACCCAAAAGTTCATAGATTCATAGAAAGAAGTAATAGTAACTTTTATTCCCAGTATTTCTTTTAGGAAATCAGCATTGTTCTTGTCCATAAAGGGAACTGAAGCATAATGATATCTATCTTAATATTGTTATGTTTGCCTATGAACCCCTGTAACCTGCAGTGGAAATAGTTTGTGCCAGTCACAGGTACCTTTAAGGAGTGTTCAGTCTTGTATGGTAATCTTGGCCTTTGTATTTGCCTAAGTTCTTTCCAAAATTTCTTCGTCAATTAATTACTTTCAAATGAATATTCTTATCCTCTCCTAACAGCATCTGGAACCTTAATTTCTTACTCAATGTCCCTCCTGAGCAACCATCAAATGCCTGTGCGACCTCTGTATTTGGTTAGGAAAATATGTGCACGGTGTACATTTCTGTTTAATGGTATTTCCTAAGCAAATCAGGCCAAGACCTCTTTCTTCCTCTTCTCTCTGTGGACCTCTTTGAAAAGCCTCTTCCACTGAACAATGATTCACATTTGGGAATTTCACAGCTGCCCTTTCTTATAGGTTTTATTATTCTTCCAGTAGGAAATCAGGGTTTGGGATGAAAGAGCACTCAGTTAAAGGGAAGAAAAGAGGGAGAATAATGAACAAGGAAGGCATGGATGAACTAAGCACTCTGCCTTCAGGGCACTACATGTGAGCCCTGTAGCTTCAGCCACACTGCATAAAGCATGTCCTTATGGCTGAATACCTCATGCTCTAAGAACATCTGTCATATTGATCATTGACTACTCCCAATGATACAACTCTCACTCATATTTTACAGATATATTTATTAATTTATAAATAAGCATCAAAACTAAATTCCATAGATACCTAGAAAAAAATCTCAGGTTAATAAAAATCAGGCTCGTGCTTTTCCTAAGTCCATAACAAAAGGAATTCCCTAAAATTGCATTCAGAAGAATTTGTGCCCATTACCATAAATTTTCTAAAAAAAGAGAAAGTTGAAATCAGAACAATAATCTCTGTTTAGATATCTTCAGAGAACAAGTAGTGATCTTTAGGAAACATGATGAATATACAGATATAATTCTGACAAAGCTGGTACAGGAAAGGAGAATTAAATGACAATAGGTGAGAAGAGCATCTTGTTACTTCTTTTCTGGGTCTCATATTTCTGCAGATGATTACATCCCATTTCTGCCTATTATTTTTCTCTCTGAATAATTTTTCATGGGTTTTGTTCTGCATACTCTTCATCTGTGGTGTTCTTTTTTATAGCTGTTTTTAACCCAATGTCTCTTTTCAGCAGATTGAATAACTAAAATAACATTTCTCTAAGTTCTCCATTCAAGAGTGCTTTAAGAAATGACTTTGATTATTTAATGACAGAATTGCCATGTAGAAAAATGATTGTCCACAATGAATTATGGACTGTTAATGTGTATCATGCAAACTGGCTCTGTTTTGTGTGTAGAATCTGTTTTTCCCTAAATTTATCCATGGTATGTAAAATTCTCTACAGATGTCCTATTTTCCATTTAACCTAACTTTGATTTAGATATCACCAATCAGATGAATAAGTATATAAAATAATAAATATAAATTTGACATTTTTCTGATATCTCATTATATAAACTCATAGAAAAAGACAAGTTTCTGGGAGCTCCTTGAAATCTAATTATATTCCTGATCTTTAAAATAAGCCTGAAACTTGGTCTCATGTTATTGTTAATAATGATTGCGGTATTAGGTCCTATTATATAAGTTTGTTGTACAAATTTAGCAGGTATATATTTTTACCCTTACTCTTATTACTCAGGAATTGAAGGTTCCAATGTTACGTTGCTTGGATTTATGAAAATTCATAAATCCTTGATAATTAGAGGTAATTTGTAATTAGCTCTACTAATAATTTTCTGAACCATGCGACGTATCATCCATTGTTATGAATAAAAGGAGCTTGCCTAAATAATAATCACCTTTCAATCATCTTCACCACAATTGCAATGGCACTGCAAAGTTCAAAAAGATATTTGAAGTACTAAAGATAACAATACAAAAAAGAAAGGGCCAAGTTTTGCTTGAAACAGAGTAACTATACTCATTTAATGTTACTGTCAAACCTGAGGAGAAACTAGCTATTGTTTATGTGTTCATTCACTTATTTTTTACTTCCATTTTGTTAATGAAGTTTCTGTGCCATTGACATAACATGGTAGCATGTTTATTTCTCCTTGACTATTTGAAATTCTAATTTGCAAACAAGAGCTTTATCTTGTATATTTGTTGTTCATAATTGTTGTTCTTAATATCTAAAGATATTTCTCCTCTCTTTTTTTGTCCTTATGGTTAATCTCATATTGTACCTACTACCTGAGGAATGTAATTGTAACCCCTCTGTACATTATCCTGACAATAAAAAAGAATTCTTACATACAGTAGTATCACAACATCTCATTGCTTATAAATATGTAATTCAGAAATGTCAATTGAAACAGCATTTGTTTGGAAACCGAATATCCACAACAAGGTCTGTGATACGCTCCAGAAATAAGTGTATTCCTCTTATCCTACTCTTTCTACTTTCATTCTTAATAGACATAATCCTAAGGAAAGACAAACTGTCATTAAAATAGCCTGTTATTGTCATAATATTTTTCAGAGTGTATCATAGCTTTTTTAAAATAAACTTTTTACTTACCTATTTATTTTGTAGTATAAAGGTAATGTACAGAGGGCTGCATTTACATAAGTTGGGTAATGAGTATGTTTATTTTTGAACAATCTCAACTCTTCGCAGGTTTTCTCCCAGATTTTTCACTCTCCCCCACAAGTTGTATAGTTTAATTTCAACATACTGTCATAATAAAGGTATAAAAAATAGGGCACATGTTTTCAAATATGAAATATATATATATATTCAGTGCTTATTATATAAGATCTAACTAGAGAGATAAAACTAAGGAATGATACTGAACAGAAGACACTTCAACAAAAATTAAATGTAAATAGCTAAACATCATCATGTTGTAAGCTTCCATTTTGAAACTTTTGAAAACAGATTAAACATGTTATATCAATACATTCATCAACCTTTCTCAGCAGACAAATTGGAAAATTAACTGACTAGAAATTTAAAGAGATTCAAGTACATTGGAAAATTAAGAAACTAAATATGCATATTTGGCCTCAGTGACAACTAATTGAAGATGCAGTAAGTTAGATGGTTGTCCTCACTGATAACTTCAAAGAGTAATTGCTTACCCTGTGATTCAAGCAATGAAAATTATTGGAAACATTTAGAAACATACCAGTAATAGACACATCTTTAGGATAAAGTTTCCTGTATTGTTGGAGAGTCATTTTCCAAAATAAAAGAGCTAGACCCATTTCTTTGATGAATATTGATGCAAAGCTTCTCAAAAAAATATTGGCCAACCATCTAAAACAACTTATCAAAAAGTATACACTATGATCAAACAGGATTCATCACAGGGAGGCAAAGCTGGATCAACATATGCAAATCAATTCATGTAATTCAACACATCAAGAGTAGCAAGGACAAGAATCACATGATTGTCTCAATAGATGAAGAAAAGGCATTTGACAGGATCCAACACCCCTTTATGCTAAAAGTTCTGGAGAAACTAGGAATCCATGAAACATTCCTCAGTATAATAAAGGCTGTGTATCACAAACACACAGCTAGCACACAGGAACAACACAAGGATGCCCACTCTCTCCACTCCTCTTTAACATAGTATTAGAATTCCTAGCCAGAGTAATAAGGTGAGAAGCAAGCATAAAGGGAATCCAAATAGGGAAAGAAGTGAAACTTTCCCTCTTTGCAGATGACATGATTCTGTATTTAAAGAACTCTATACACTCCACTTCCAAGCTGCTTGAGCTGATTCAGGATTGCAAGGTAGTAGGGTAAGAAATTAACCCTCAAAAATCAACCACCTTCCTATATGCCAACAATGAGAGGAACAAGGCCGAAATCAGGAAAGCAACTCCTTTTGCAATAGCCTCAAAGAAAATAAAGTACCTAGGAATTAACTTAAATAAGAATATAAAGGACCTTTTTGATGAAAACTTTAAAACCCTGAAAAGGGAAATTAAAGCAGTATTTAGGAAATGGAAAACCCTCCTATACTCCTGGATTGGAAGAATTAACGTCATGAAAATTACAATCATGCCAAGGGCTATCTACAAATTCAATGCAATACCCATCAATATTCAAATGTCATTCTTTAAAGAAATAGAAGAGGCAATTCAAAATTTCATATGGAATGATAAAAGACTCCATATAGCAAAAACACTTCTTAGCAGAAAGAACAGCGCAGGAGGAATTTCAATACCAAACTTTAGACTCTATTACAGCATTATAGTGACCAAAACAGCTTTGTCCTGGCATAAGAACAGGCCTGAAGACCAATAGAATAGAACTGAGGACCCAGATATTAACCCACAGACCTATGGCCGCCTAATCTTTGATAATGGAGCCAAAAAATAGAATGGAAGAAAGACAGCCTCTTCAGGAAATGGTGCTGGAAGAACTGGTTAAGCACCTGCAGAAAACTAAAGCTGGATCCTTCTTTGTCACCCTGCACCAGGATTAACTCCAAATGGATCAAAGACCTTGAGGTAAAGGCAGATATACTGAAAATTTTACAAAAAAGAATAGGAGATACACTAAGTCTCCTTGCCACAGGTGGAAACTTTCTTCATAAAGACCCAGAAACAACAAATCAGAGAATGTCTGAATAAGCGGAACTGCATTCTACTGCGTAAACAGAGCTTCTGTGTGGCAAAGGACATAGCTATCAAACTAACTATAAAGCATAGAGAGGTGGAGAAGCTCTCCACTAACCAAACAGCAAAGACCCCACAGCTAAAATATATCAACAGCTCAAAAAATTGAATCACTCCAAAACTAATCTCCAAATAAACAACCATCCCATTAAAAGATTGGCCAAAGACTTAAAGAGGGTCTTCTCTGAAAAAGAAATAAGAATGGCCTATAGACACATGAATAAATGCTCAACATCTCTGGCCATAAAAGAAATGCAAATCAAAACAACTCTAAGATGCCACCTCACGAAATCTAGTAACAATAGTTGCTGGAGGGGATTCGGCCAGTAGGGATCACTACTACACTGTTGGTGGGAGTGCAAACTCATTCAACCACTATAGAAAGCAATATGGCAGTTCCTCAAAAGATGAAACATAGAACTCCCCTGTGACCCAGCAATTCCACTACTTGGCATTTACCCAATCATCCAGAAACAAGGATATATGACATCCACTAGCACAACGATGTTCATTGCAACACTATTTTCCATAGCAAAGATATGGAACCAACCCAGATGTCCCTCAGTTGATGAGTGGATCAACAAGTTGTGGTATTTATACAAAGTGGAATTCTATACTGCTGTCAGAAAGAATGACATAGTCCCATTTGTAAGGAAATGGAAAGACTTAGAAAAGAATCATATTAAGTGAAGTAAGCCAAACGCAAAGGAACATAGGCTTAATGGTTTCCTTTCATTTTTCATAATTGATAGAAACCTTAAGCTCTCCTAGCAGAGATTTACAAAAAACAAAACCTGGATACATAAGGCCATATAGAATGACGCTAAATCAAAGGACTTCCAGGTTGTAGAAACAAAAACCTTATAGTGAGCGATTGTTGTCCTTAATGTACTGTTATCTCTCATCTCTTTTGCTGTCCCTTGGTTATCTCATATTGTTACAATATCTCACTTTGTTACCTGATATATTGGATAGATTTGTATTTGGTTACTTGAAATTGGATAGGGAACGGGGGAAAACAAGATGAGGGGTGAGGGTGTGGGGAGGGAAATGGGGATCAAGACATGTGAAAGGGTATCAATGTATGGGAATTAATGCACCATGTATCTGGCAAATATCATGTAACCCTTCTATTAATTACAATAAAAATATATAAAAAATGTACTATGTTATCTCTCCTCTCTTTTGCTATCCCTTGGTTATCTCATATTGTTACAGTATTTAACTGGTTATCTGATATATTGTTTATATGCATATTTGGTTATTTGAAATAGGATATGGAAGGGGAAAAGCAAGATGAGGGGTAGGAGTTGGGAGAGGGAAATGGGGACCAAGACATGAGAAAGGGTATCGATGTATGTGAAGTAGCACCTTCTACCTGATGAATATAATGTAACCCTTTTATTAATTTCAACAATTTATGGAAAAAATTGAAAAAAATACCTAACTCAATATTCTTGCCAGAATCCATTTCACAATTCCACAGATATCTAATCTCATAAATAAGCATAATATGATCATTTATTTCTTTAGAAACCAACATTTTCTTTAAAAAATGAACATGCCATTTTATCATTATTGTGTTAGCATAGGAAGGTATTGTCAAGATCCTTTTAATTTTCTCACATTACAGATTTATAGTTCATAGAATTGAGTGATTCCTCTTCTACTTTATTTTCGTTAGACAGAAACAAATGCAACAATCAGTATAAAATGTGTCACCCTAAACATTTTAATATGACTGTGAACTAGGTAGACTGTTGGCTAATGATTTGTAAACCAAGGATCATAAAGCACAGTAGGTCATTGTATCAGTACAGGTCTCACAGGTATATGTTACTTGTTAGTTTCAATCTCCTTTACTTTCTCTCTTAATGTTCTGGAAAGGAGTAGTAAGTATGACCTTTGTTACTTTTATATTGCACTGAAATACAGCTCAGAAATAAGTTTCATTTCAGAAAAAAATGTATGGAACTACATGAAGCAGGAGTATGAACATTTAAATAATATTTAGATTGTTTTACATCAGAGATCATTGTTGATACAATATGGGACTTGGAATTGATTACTAGCAAAATCCCAGAGGTTGCATTGTTAATGTTGCATGTAGACATCCAAATGTTACACATGCCTGAGAAGAAATCAAAGTCAGAGTCACAACAAAACTACAGATTTCCTTCCAAAATTAATGATCTACATCACTGCAATAAAACTGCCTCCAAATGTAATCAGAGCCATAATATTTGATGGCAAATCCAGAGTAGTAAGCTGAAGGAAATGAAGTCAATTACCACTGTGTTGTACATTAATGCCATGACCATTGTGATGAGGCTAAGGAGTATTTTTAGCTTAGGACACTTCTACTCTATCCTGCTTTGTTCAAGCACAGCCTAGCCATCACCAGTGATGGGCCAGTAGCACAACGCAACATGGAAGAGCTACAATACAACTTTTCCAAACATAGATGCTGTTTCGGTGAGGAACAGATTAAAACTGCATGATTTTGAGTAGATATTCTAATGTTGTGCCTACATACCAAACATATTCCAACTCTAATTTGTAGAGGAAAGACTTCTAACTCACTGAGAAAATACCTTCATTCAGGTTTGCACTAAAAGCACAGATGATCTGTTCACAGAAATAATTCTGCCTAGTAGAAATTTTATGCGGCTAAAGAAAGAATACTAACAATCAATAGTGAATGTTGTACCAGATATTAGAAAACAAAACAAAATCTATAGCTTTTCATTCTTGGAAATCCAAGACTCAGATGAAAACCTACAGTGAATATGCCAGTGAAGTTAAAGACAAAGGTTTTCCAAGTCAGACAGAAAACCTGACAGTATACTTATTAAAACTAAAACTAGAATAGCGCAACTGGTATTTTTGCCTTTCTGTAGATTCAAGTAGTTAGCCAGTCTTCATGGTAAACTGTTTTAAATATATACTTATCTATATATACTTATCTTCAAGCTTTTCTCATGAGTAGGAAATTTCCAGGTTCTGTGGAAATCTTTAATACATTTCTGCCTAAGTTCCAGAATTTTGCATATGGAACTTATTCAGTTACAAGTACAATTTGTTCGTTTCGAAGGAACATATTCCTTCCCTATTTGAATGAATTTTAAAATGGAAACAACCAATAGTTTATAGAATTAATTTGATTCTTAAATTGGTATATAATGGATTAACTGTTGGGCTTAGTTAAAATAAGTTATTCTGCTCTATTGCAAATTTCTGCTAGTAGAGCCCAAGGTTTCTACTAGTTATGATGAATGAGGGTTTGCAATAGAGCAAAACCTTGATACATAAGGCCATATAGTATGAAGCTAATTGAATGGACCTCTAGGATATTGAAACAAAAGCCATATAATGAATGATTACTGTCCTTAATGTGCTATGTTATCACTCATCTCTTTTGCTATTCCTTGGTTATCTCATATTGTCACAATATCTCACTTTGTTATCTGATATATTGGATACATTTGTATTTGGTTACTTGAAATTGGACAGGGAAGGGGGGGAAAACCAAGAGAGGGGTGGGGGGGAGGGTAATGGGGACCAAGACATGTGAAAGGGTATCAATGTATGTGAATCAATGCATCTTCTATCTGGCCAAAATCATGTAACCGTTTTATTAATTACAATAAAAAATATAAAAAAATAAGTTATTCTGTTCCTGTACCTCTCACATTTACTGAAATTGTGATACTGGATGTATGAACCTGAACTCAATATATAGTACTTTTTTTTTTGCCAATCCTGGGCTTGAGCTCAGGGCCTGACCACTGTCCTTGGACTTTCTCAAGGCTAGAGCTCCACCACTTGAGCCTCAGCACCACTTCTGGCTTTTTTTCTATGTATGTGGCACCGAGAAATCGAACCCGTGTTTTCATGCATGCTAGGCAAGCACTTTAACCACTAGGCCAAACTCCCGGCCCCAATATATAGTACTTTTTAATCAAGACTCCAGTTTATTTTGATGTAGGTGTTTCAAATATATTCACTAAAAAACATTGAGTTGGAAAATATGTGAAAAATAGAAACTCTTATTTGAAGAAGGAAGAATTTACTCTATCTTATGATTCTCTCCTCCAGTTTTCTCTATCAGTGTTCAGTGAACACTATAAGAATTGGGAGAATATTCATCTACATATAACTTCACCTTCATCAAATAGTGTGAGGAAAAAGAAATACAAGCTAAGTGCCTATATGTTGAGAGTTTCAATCTTTTTTCAAAGCTCAAGTATGACTTCTAAAACGTCCAGTTGGTAGAAGTTTGTCTCCAGCAGCTTTTAAGTACCCTGAATTATACTAATGTGCTTCAGTGTCACCAGCATTATGTAAGAGAGAAGAGAAGTTCTTCAATCTCTATTACAGTTATTTGTATTTTTTTAATGTAAAGTCTGTGAAATCATATATTGACTAGTTGTGTGAAATGATTGTTACTGTCAAAGATGAATGGTGAAATCATCAAAGGACTAAAAGTATACAGAACTAGTCAGTCTATATTTCTAGAGTATTTTCCATTTTATATCTAGATAAATACAACTTTGACAACACCTGGTATGATTTTAAATTGTGGGGAAAGATGTAGCAAACATCTAACATACCCAGCTGCTACCTCTGACCCAATTGTATTTTCATATGTAGTGTCCAGTGAGTATGGCTGCTTGTATTGTTTCACCCTTTGCTCCACCACTTAAGTGGTTCCCTTCCTTTCTCAAATTGGATAAATTTATATACAAGACAGAAGACACCAAAATCTATTACATTTGTTGTGCTAAAAATGTCATATTTCTATGATTGACTATATGCAGATACATTTGAATTTTCAAGTCATTTATGAAGTTGGCTGGTCATTTGCTCTGATCATTCCAAAAGAACAAAGAAAAAAGTTGTGATCCCAATTTAAAGTCTTAAATTTAATTCCTCTGTTTGTGTCTGGTTTGTTCTCTTATTTTTCTCTTTAACTACAAAAAAATCCTGTTACCGTTGTTGTGATTAACTTGAACATTGTTACAATCCTTTAGCACTTTTTGTAAATTTAGGTGTAATTTTGTATAGTGGAAAGCTATTTACATTCTAAAGTTTTACTTTGGAAATTTTATATAATTCTCTGGTGTATTGTACTTAGCAAACAATGATATCAAGCTTTAAAATGACCTTTCTAACTGTGTTTTGCAAGCATGACTTGAATTTTGAACTTTTTCACAATCTGAAAAATATGAAAAACAGACAAGAAGTGTTGACAATGAAGCTGGTGAAATTGAAACAAAGATGACGTTATTAGATAGGTGGGAAGAAATATGTCTGCGGGGCATGCTCATGTTCTTCAAAGTAAACAGTTCAGAAAAAACAAAATCACAGAATGCATATAATCTAGTTAGACAGAAAGAACAATAAGGTGCATGTGTAAATTTGAATTTTACTAAGAATGAAACAGAACTTTAGCTGCATGTCCCTGTGATCTGAACGCTTTATTAGACTTCTGATACTATGCATGATGCTAAACAAATATTAATCATGAGAAATACTAGCTAGATGATTAAATTCCAATTAATATAGAAAAAACAAATGATAATATAAGATACCACCATTATCTGAATGTTCTTCCCAAAGCCTTTTTAGGTGGTACATGAATGCAGGCACTTGGGCTATTCCAGTTAGTTTTTATGTCTTCAGAACTTACAAAATATTCATCAGAGAACATGTACTCAAGAAACAAATTGCAAACAAATGCACTGCTGGAGGAAAACCCAGCTTGATGTAGAATTAATTTCTTCTCTCCAAAATTCCAATTTAAATGGTCTAAGAGAATATGACATGCTGTATTTTCAAAAATTGTAACAAATTCTTCAAAATAAATTTGCAACAATTTCATCTAGATTATTAATTTAATAAATGATATTTTTATCCATACATAAGTTGAGATTGCAG
The DNA here is from genome assembly GCF_031878675.1 of Megascapheus bottae. Taxonomy (NCBI): domain Eukaryota; kingdom Metazoa; phylum Chordata; class Mammalia; order Rodentia; family Geomyidae; genus Megascapheus; species Megascapheus bottae. The sequence continues at coordinate 35,644,475 of NC_143520.1, read as the reverse complement.
AATAGAAGTGATAATCTTCTCAAGGCAAATTGCTCTATGCAATGCAATTTTGCTACTAAAATATTGACTATTTGACTTCATGAACATTTAGAGAGACATATAGCATAAATGAAGGGACAACCATTTTTTTCTATCATTTTACACTAAGAAAAATTTTTCCAAAAAATCTTACATGAAACACTAGTAAGATGTTTCATAATAGACTAAGTGAAAAAATATACATTAATGTTATATTACATAAGACTACTGAGGAAGAAATTACTAAATTATCACCATGTGCAAATTGATACTTGGATAATACTTAAAGAGACTCTTATGAAAATAAAAGTAAGTGATACAATCAGCTTGAAAATATTTACTGTGAATTTAGATTTCATGTTGCAATAACCAGAAGTTTGTCAGGGACTTATCAGTTTTAGAAGAATAAGTAATATGAACTCCAGGATAGAAACAAGAGCTTTATGTTTATGATTATTGTTCTAAACCTATTATGTGAAGTTATTACTTTTCTCTATTTTTTTCTTTCTCCTTATGGTCTATCTCATGTTACTGTATCTAACTTTGGTACATGGTATATTGTATCATTCATTTGTTTGTTTGTAATTGAGAAGGGAAGGGGAACAACAAGGTGATTTGGAGTGTGTTTGGGTAGGGAAACTGGGAGAAAAACATGGGAAGGGATATCGGTGTTCAAGAAGTAATGTACCCACTACCTGATGAATGTAACTGTAACCCCTCTATACATCACCTCAACAATAAAATGAAATTGAAAAGAAAATGAAAAAAGTAAAAGTTAGAAGAAATAATAAGTCTACAATCAGTCTTTCACTGCTTCTATTCTTCTAGTGTGCCTCATTTCTATTAACGACTCGAGGAAATAAGTCTGGAATTGTGATGAAATATTGTTTCAGTTACTCCCCAAGTTTCCTGGAGTCCAACAAAGTTCTAACTGATTACTTAATAACTGAATAAGCCATCCTGATTCACACTCTTGCTAATTCATTACTTTCCATTGTCTACAGAAAAATATTCTGAAATTTATATTGCACCCATCTTGCCACATTTGCAACTCTGATTTCACTTCAATTCTTACCATGATCAGAAAACAGGTCCTTGAGGAAGTACAAAGTTTTGATGTTTTTCAAAGACTCTTCTTAAAAATAGCTGTAAAGAATAATCCTTATATGAGTTAATACTGGAAAATACTTAGAACAGTGCCTGGCAGATAAACATTTAATACATATTAATGTAACACTCAAAACTAGCAGTATTTTTCTTATTGTAATGTTTTATTATATTTCTATGCCAGACTATAAACTTTTTTGCGCAATGAATGTTTTGTTTTCATTTAAATTTTGAGTATTCCCAAAATATTATCAAGAACAACTCAATTTTAAATATTACCCAATGTCCACTCATTTTATAATTTGGAACAACACCTGGAAATACAAGGAGTAAATGTAAAATTTCCAGCCCCTAAGTAGCTTGGGGAAATAATTGATACATAAAACAGTGGAAATTATACTAAATGTGTTCCATTCAAATGCCAAATACCAAATGAGTTCTATAGAATAAGGGTAATGGCAAATGCTTAGACAAGCAAAATCCCATAGATAAGATAGCCTAGAGAATGTTGCCCAAACAGAAGAATGTGATGGTGTTTAAATGCCTATATAAATATATACTGAAGTGAACATTTTAAGTCAGTGACACTGACTAATGTGGCACTGAGGTAGAAAAGACTATGATGAGATATGCTTAGTTAGATTCTTTTAGGATCAACAATATGAAGTTTTGAACTCCCACACACAAGTTCAAGGGACATAAGTGAGTAAAGCAGGTCATGTACTCAACAATAAGAAGCTAAAGAAGCGTCACTTTCACTTTATCCATTGTCCCATGGGATTGGGTTCCAATGTTTCTGCAGGTCTTTGTGCTGTCCCCAGTACTAGTTCGCAATCTCTAAGAAAAGTTTGGAAGTAACATTGAATAGCTAGCTCAGTTGTTTATAATTCTCATGCTAGTAAAAAGCCATTAAGATTTTTGAACAAAAGAATTAGAAGTTCAGGAATATTCAAAAGATTTTTCTAGGAAATAGTTTGGAAGGCAGAATTTTTTAAAATCTCAGCAACAATTTTCAGTATAGCAATTATAATCTAGGTGTGAAACACAAGCTAAGGTGCAAATTATGGGACTAGAAAGGCAGTGATTTAACTTTTAGAGCAAATCACTTGAGCCTCTCTGTACTTTTAGCTGAGTCAAATTAGTTTTTTGTCTGCCCAAGTTGTGTTAATTGCTCCCATTTCTCTTATTTCTCCTTTAATCAAAAGGATTTACATAAGCGATCTCATTAAAAGGAAGTCATGTCTCTCCAAATGAACCTGGCCATTTTGCGTAATAATTATAGCACAAAAGGAAAGGTTAATCTGATCATATATAATTGGATAAACAGAACATTTCTAACATCTGTGCTAAGCAGTCTTCGATGCTTCTTGTATGCCCCCAAGAAGGACAATCACATATGATTTCCAGAGAAGTTATCTTTGCACTCAGGCTTTTAAACATTAGAAGTGCTTAAACAAGCAGCTGGCATTTCCAACTTAAATATAGTGCATACTGGTGTGAAATATACAAGGTGTTATAAGGGTCCCCTTGGCTAAAGATTTTGCATGCTGTTACAAAGACAACTAGGAAAGACAAATTTGTACTTACTATTTGTGCTGAAGCATAATTACCTTCTTTTTTTCTCTCCAGGGTGTTAAATTAAAAAGCAATGGTTAATCTATGGCTCATGTTAGCCTGTATTTATGTATTAATAACAATGATTATGGGTAATTCTCTTTCCTACAAAATTAAAAGCTTTTATGGAAACATCAGTTGACTTAGCAACTGTTCGCATTACTCCCAGCACATAGAGAGAGGTGGGGGAGAGAGAGAGAAGAGAGAGAGGAGGAGAGAGAGAAACATTATGGATGTATGCCAAGGCACTTTGGATTGTCGCTCATTTTGTGCATTATTAAGAGGGGTATTATTTTAAATTTTAAAGTCCTTTAATTCAACTCCCACGTGCCTATCCCTTTTTTGATCTTTCTGCAATGAATCTTGTAGGCAGAAAAGCAACCAGAATTATTTCAATCTCTAAAGTAAGCACTGAGGGATTTTAGCCCCTCCTACTGCTAAGATTGCGTATGGGAGAAACTCCCACTGCAGGTAGGGAGTAAGGCATTTTCTAAGTTCATCTGAAAGAGTTGTATATATCCACAATGGAATCATTCATCAGAAAGAATGTTACCATACCATTACTAAACAATGGAGATTCTTGGGGGGAAATTGGGCGAATTTATGGTAAGTGATGTCAGTCCTAGAGAGACAACAGATTACTGTTTTCCCTTCTATGTTGAAACTAGGTTTAGCTTACAAACTGATAAGTAAATATGTTGGTTAGTATGTAAGTGCATAGGAAATTATTAACTGAAATAGATTCAAAGAAGATATCAGATATCGTGGATCTCTGAAAAGCCAAGATCAAAATTCAGTAAAAATAAAACACTGGAAGCAGGTCCTCAAAAAGGGTGGAGTGGTTTCAAGAGGAAAGGGTTAAATGATTAAAGGGAGTCAAGGGGAGAAATGCAGAGAAGAATCCAATGTATATCCTACAAAATTAAAAAGAGTGAGGAAAGGGGTATGTGAGGAAGGGATAGTTGGGAGGATGGTGGAAAGGATGACATTAATAAAGATATACTACATCGATAAATTGCTTTGTTAAATGGTAACTCTTTGTACAACTACTTAAAGACAATTATTAAAATATTGAAAGAAGAGACAGAAAATGACCTGGCTATGCTGATACAGCTAGTACCTCAGTTTCCCCCAAATATTTCCAAAACCATCTGATAAGCTCTGATGATAAGAAAATTTCTTATTGCAAATAATGTCTGAAATTGCCACTTTTTTCCTAACAGCTTCAGACATTTTCTTTCCCTCAATGTTTTGCTGAATCTTCAGCACCTCCAAGTTCCCTGGTGATTGTGATAAGAGGTTTTTACATATACTTTAATGGCAGAAACTCAGGACTCAATTAAAAATAAGCCAAGTAAGTAGTGCATTTTAATGAGAGAACATGAAAAATGGTGAACTCAAATGATTGTTAAGTAATATAATGTTCTCCGTGAATGACTTATTTGCATTAATGCTTAGATCAGGAATATTTTTAAAAGTACATGGAGGGTCATGACACCCGGAGTTTTATGCTATCGTGGTATTCTTCTCTTTCATTTAATAACCTTTCTTATTTTCAAATGGTATCAGTTAAAGTATTTTATTAACTAGAATTTCTTAGCTTATTATGTAAGGACAGTTTAAAAGATCAACTTAAAACACCTCATAATATTTTGAAGTGCTTCTCAAACATCAAAGAAGTTTTGTTATATAATTCATTTCATTCAACTCAACACACAAAATCCTCTAGGTTTTGAATCTAAAATTTAAGATTACTTCTTTTCTTGAAGCTCTTTAGAGAACCACAAAACTTCAATTAGTTCTTTCTCCACACTGTTCCCCAAGTGCAAACCTGCATCTTACTCCTCTAGGTGTGGTATAATATGTACAATGCAATTTGAGTTTCCACATTATAATTTCTTGTTAAAAATGCATTTAGCTCTTTTCTCTGACTAGATGCCTGAGAGCATCTAATGACACATTCTTCCCATATCACTTCTTATATTACTACAATAGCCTCCTTGCACAATGGAGCCTTCTTGCAAGGATTTGCTTATATTTTGCTGAATTATCAACTATTCATGGGTACAATAAAATATACATCTGGGCCAGGAGTTTGGCCTAGTGGTAGAGTGCTTGCCTAGCATGCATGAAGACCCGGGTTCGATTCCTCAGTTCCATATATATAGCAAAAAGCCGGAAGTGGTGCTGAGGCTCAAGTGGTAGAGTGCTAGCCTTGAGAAAGTCCAAGGACAGTGCTCAAGCCCTAAGCCCAAGCCAAGGACTGACAAAAAAAAAAAAAAAAAAGATATGCATCTGTCTCAGTGTGTTTATTTGAGTTCCAAATTCCTATTTGTGGAGGCTTTTTGGCTATTAACTTGCTCAAACTCAAAACATAAAATTCAACTCCTTAAGCCTCTAATCTGACAGTGAACCTTGCAAGTTATTAGTTATATAACAGAAAGACATTTTATTCTTATTCATTTTACATATTTGATAAAATTTTGCCGTGGGCCCGTTAGTGAACTATATTCCTAAAATATATAACATCATTTTTATCCCATCCTACGGGAAAATGCAGTTATTCTAGACTATACTTCCAGCTTATATATATATATATATATATATATATATATATATATATATTTTTTTTTTTTTTTTTACCAGTCCTGGGGCTTGAACTCAGAGCCTGAGAAGTGTCATTGGGGACTTTCAGGGCTAGCACCCTACCACTTGTGCCACAGCACCACAATGGTCTTCAGTGCATGTGGTTCCCAGGAATCAAACCTGGGTCTTCAAGCATGCTAGGCAAGCACTAGTACTCTAGGCCATGTTCCCAGCGAAGTTATTCTAATTCTAAAGGGGAAGCACTTCCACAAAAAATAAAAGTAAAAAAAAAAAAAAGAAAGCAATAAATTATCAGAAGGTTAAACACCATTCCCCAGGACATTTTAACACTTTTCCAATAAAAGTAGTAAAAAGAAAAGATAATGGAATTATATTCTTTTCTATGATAGTGGTAATCTAGACTTGAATCAAGTGATTTTATGTCTTTTAATTTAAATTGTTTCATAGCTGAACATTAATAACTTACATTTATAATCCTAGCTACTCAGAAATTTAAGATCTGATGATCAAAATTTAACTAACCTGGGTGGAAAAGCCTGTGAGACTCTCTGAGACTCTCACCTCAAATTAATGTCCAAACCCTGAGTTCAAGCCCAGAACTGGCTCTCCCCCTCCCTCCCCCCCTCCTCCTCCCCCCTCTCTCCCCCTAAACCCATGGAATTTATGTGAGGAAAATAATTTTTTAATAGGTTTACCAATTCATCTCTGGATACTTAGGAAGAGACTTGACCAGTTTCAACAATGAAAATTTCATTTTTCATAAACCTCCTAGGAACAAACACTGAAAGTTTTGCCATTGTTTCTTTGCTTCTGGGTACAGCTTATACCACTCAAATAGATTATGCTGAACAATTTTGTTAATGATAATTCTACACAATCCCATTGCCCAATCATCTGCAGTCCCACTTCCACTTTCACAGTCTAGGTATCTTTAAAACAGTGACCACTTATTGCTGGCTGTGCTGAGGACACTGCCAGTGAACACAACGTGTTATCTTCATTCACAGATTGAGCTACAGAGTTTGTGAGAACAGAAGTTACTATTCCCACAGACACATCAAGCAAACACTGAGTCAAACACTGAAATGTAGATAGATGTCAATTTAGAATTTATCAGTTACCACATTTTATGAAGCAGCTCATGATATTTCTGTCTATAAAATAAATAGTGGCTACCTCAAATTTATAGACTTGCATTAAAGATTTATTGTTACCATCTACCAAGTCACATTTCTAGGTAAGTGAAATCTTTTCTTTTTTTCTTTTCTTTTCTATTTTTCTTTTTCTTTTTCTTTCTTTTTGCCAATCTTGGGGCTTTAACATAGAGACTGGACACTGTCCTTGAACTTTCTAAAGGTTAACGCTCTAGCTCTAGCACTCTTTCTGGCTTTTTCTTTGTATGTGATATCAAAGAATCGAACCTGGGTCTTTCTGCATATTAGGCAAGTACTCTACCACTAGGCAATGCTCCCAGCCCCTATTTTTTCCTTTTTTTTTTTTTGTGACAGGCCTAGAGCTTTAAATCAGGTCCTAAGCACTGTCTTTGGGCTTTACTCTTTACTCTCCACATAAGCCAAAATTGCATAAAATAAAAAATCTTTGAAAATATTATATAATATGTTTTTTGTACTATATCACAATTATAATGCAATCAATTCTAATATGTGAATATATATCATAGTATATATATACCTTATATGTGAATATATATAATCTGTAAGGAAGAAAGGACTAGAGGGTCCTACGTGACTATAGTGGAAAAGCTCCTACAGAGCAAACGTTAGGCCTTGAGATCACATCCAGTAGCTACCGTTCAAAAATAAAGAATGGAAAACAAAAAATGAGAGAAAAATAATAAAGTATAGAAAAATGAATTATGTCATTCATCCATATTTTTAAATGCTAGGTATGTAATAAAATCTTAGTAAATATATTTAATTATATAAAATCTTTGTAAATATATTTAATTATATAAAATTAAATGAACTTCTAAATGAACTTCTAAAATTTCTTAGCCATTACATAATTTGAGTAAATTGAACACCTCAGTTCATAGATGAAGAGCTTTCTTTACTCTGACTTAAATCTAAGTACTTTTATAGTCCATAGTCATGTGCACAGAAAAATCACTCATCTATGAAACTGTTATACAAAAGAAAAGCATACAAATGCCGATACTAGTAAGGTCATAAGAACAGAAAATTGTAATTTGTTTCATTACTTTTATCTCAAATATTCTTAGACCAAGAAAATAAGCCTTTTGAAAACTTCTCATAAACATAAAACACAAAAAAATTCTATTTTCAAATACTTACCAACAATTTTCCTTTGAATCATGATATTTCAATCCAATCAGTGTTTAAAAATTTATAATAATGGGTTCTGTTTGAGTCCATTAAATTTTTGTTGGTTGTAGGGCTTGAACTCAAGATCTGAGTGCTGCCTTTAACTTTTGCAGTCAAGGCTAGCACCCTAATATTTTGACCCATTACAGTACTTCCAATTTTCTGGGTGTTCTTTGGAAATAAGAATTTCATGCACTTTCCTACATGGGCTGGCTTCAAACCATCATCCTCAGAACTTAGCCTCCTAAGTAGCTATGATTCCATGTGTGAGATACCAGCACTCAACGTCTTTGTTAATGTTCAATATATATGCTATGCAACAAACATTCTCATCACCAAAGCTTTTTACCTCCAAACTCCTTACTTCCCGTATATAACTTAAATTTCTTTTTCTATTTCCTTATCTAATTACCAAAATTCAAGTGACAAACGAACACCAAAAACCAAACCAAACAAATATAAACAATATATTGTATTGTAGATCATGACACATACCAGCTTAAGTAATTCAATATAATACAAATGAGTATGTATTAACTATCAGAGATACACCAACAATGAATTTTCTAAAATTTATTAGCAGTTTTATTAATCATCATTTCTTATATGCATTATTCACTAGACTTCTAGGCTAAATCTTCTTGTGGCAGTACTAATTCTATATACCCAATGGGTAGGTACAAAAGTGTACTATTAGCATCCTGAATTTAGCCATCAAAATCCATTTGGAGAAAGGATTTAATACCAATAGTATATTTTGAATTTATATTGCATTATTAATTTCAGGAAATATTTGGTCTTTGAAACCAATACCCAAGGTTAGAAATATCCTGTTCAAGAGACTAGGGCATCAAAACCTTGTGGAAATTTCTAGAGTTGCTTTTCTCCAATTTACTTCATGAGTGAGTCCATGAAAACCTAGTTATCTCAGACTGCAGTTAGATACATAGTCTTCATATCTTTAGATCAATAAATATTTATTTAACATTTGCATTGAGTCCAGCATTTTGTCATTTCTTACAGATGCAAATATAAACTGAGTGTGTATACTAGTTCCAGAGACCATCATAGGCCTAATGATGGTTGTACAGTGGGTGGATTGCTATAGCAGACAGATGGAAAATGTCAAAAAGGCAAAGGAGATTATCTGCCCAATTCAGTTAACAACAAGGGTCCATTAATACCTCACAAAAATTCCATGCTGCTGTCAGAAAGAACGACATTGCCCCATTTGTTAGGAAATGGAAAGACTTAGAAAAAAAATCACATTGTGAAGTAAGCCAGACTCAAAGGAACTTAGGCTCAATGGTTTCCCTCATTTGTCATAATCAGTAGAAACCTTGGGCTCTCCTAGCAGAGATTTGCAATAGAGCAAAACCTAGATACAAAAGGCCATATAGTAGGACGCTAAATGAAAGGATCTCTAGGATATAGAAACATAAGCCATATAATGAATGATTGTTGTCCTTAAAGTACTATGTTATCTCTCATCTCTTTTGCTGTCCCTTGGTTTTCTCATATTGTTATAGTATTTCACTTTGTTATCTGATATATCTGATATATTTGTATTTGGGTATTTGAAGTTGGATAGGGAAGGGGGAAAAACAAGATGAGGGTTGGAGGTGGTGGGGAGGGAAATGGGGACCAAGACAGGTGGAAGGGTATCAATGTATGTGAATTAATGCACCTTCTATCTGGAAAATATCATGTAACCCTTCTATTAATTACAATAAAAAATATATGAAAAAATTACAGGCATTTGTTCTAGGTATTAAACTTATGTACGAGGAATATTTTTAAATGAGTCTATGGAAATATTCCAGCATCTGTCATAGATTTTTATTTTGCACTTATAACAATGTTTGTGTTGCTTCAATCAGCATTTTTGAAATGTGGAAAATGGCTTGTAATTGGCACATTTTTGTTACTTTTGCAACAGCAAAGTGAAGAAAATGGGATCAGAAAAGAGAAAAAAAATAAAGATTCATCAGATATTTTTTCCCAAATGTTCTACTTGACATTTTCCACAAATAAATATCAACTCCATTCAAAATTATGTTTTACAATGCCTTGTCTTATTAATGACATCAGAGGAACAACATTTGAAACAAATACCTTCTAATACACTAACCTTTTACTGAACATCAAACTAACAAGTAGGCCTTTCAGAAATGAGAGGACACAGAAGAGGGCCCAAGAAGATGGACTTACTGGAGTAGCACATGCTCACACAAATATCTCAATGGTTTTTTTAAAGAACTTTAAAGAGTAACAAAAGATGCAATTTCTAAACTAATCTTCCAAAATTTCAGTCTCCAGTTAGTTGGCACATGAAAATCTAAACAATTTTAGGCTATTTTTTCACTCAAATATATCACCTGTTGTGATATATTAATCATCTGTTGTAATATATGTAAATATATATCATCTATGAGGGTTAAAATAATTCAGTTGAAAAAATAAAATGGAAAAGAGCAGTTTTAAACAGGGTCAACACTTCTGTGGAATAAATACTAATGATTTCCAGACTGAAGCTTAACTAGAAATTGTTACAAGCCATAATTTATGTATAAACTGGGAAATACAATACAATGAAAAAAATCTCCTGTTCCAAAGCACTGGTGGCTTATGTTAGTAATCCTAGCTACTCATGAGGCTGGGATCTGAGGATCATGGTTCAAAGCCAGCCCAGGCACAAAAACTCCATTAGACTCTTATCTCCATTTAACCAGCAGAAAACCGAAAGTGACAATGTGGCTCAAGTAGTAGAGTGCTAGCCTTGAGTGGAAGAGCTCACACATAATGCCCAGGCTCAGAGTTCAAGGCCCATGATCGACACCCCTCCACTCCTCCACCCCCTCAAAAAATCCCCTGTTCAGATTTAGAGCCAGGAATAAATATTAATATGCTTTTCACATGAAAAATGACTTTAGATTGTGCCCACAGCTGGTTTCTTTCTGGAGATTTACTAACTTGAGAACTTAGTAAAAGAAGACTGACCTAATCTAGAGTTCTCTTTGTTCTGTTTTCTATATTGACAACTATCATCGAAGTTTGAAGAAATCATTTTGTCTCCATTATATTGATTTTTACATTATTTTCATATAAGTGCCAATAGCAACTTGAGAAAATATACTTTGCCTTCTATTTATTGAATAACATTCTATTTATTATAACATTGTTTACTTCAGCTTTCCTTTTTTTTTTTTTCATTTTTTACTCTAGGCCTAGGACTTGAATTCAGGGCCTGGGCTCTGTCTCTGAGCCATTGTGCTCACAGCTACTGCTCTACCACTTGAACCACAGCTTCCTTCCAGTTTTTTGTCATTAACTAAAGATAAGAGTCTCACAAACTATCCTACCCAGGATGGACAAATTTGGACAAAACCATGATTCTCACATCTGTCCCCTGAGTAGCTCAGCTTATAGATGAGAGCCCTCAGCACTTGGATCCAAAGAAGAAATTGCAGTTCAAAAACAAACACTTGAGTTTACCTACTTGCTAGCCAATAAACACCAGGACTTAGAACTCATGTCTAGATGATCACTACCACAGAAAAGGTGTTGAAGTGTAATTAATTACTCTTGATCTTTTATTCCTGAACTTCAGTACAATTCCACTGTCCACTAATTCTTCTAGTTTTACCACCTCTTACATATTCCTGTAATTTGGTTAGGGCATTAAGCCCCTTGAAAAAAAAATCATAGTATAATCATTTGTTACTAGACCCCTCAACCAACCTCTGCAACAGCCATGTATGTTATGTCAATCTAGTCATAGCTAATTTGGCGGTCAGTATTCATCTGACTGCCAAACAATCACATTTTATCCAAGGAATATCAAAATAAAAATTTGTTTGGTAAAATACTTTAAATAGAAAAACAAGCAAGTTAGAGTAATGTGGCTAGCAGATACTCAGGAAACCATCACTACAATGTAGATGAATAAATCAGAAATACACAGATAAGAATACTGGAGATATGATGTGGGGAGAGATTAAAGGAGGGTTGGAGGAGGAGAAGGATCGGGAAAAATTAGAGAGAAAGGGGTTGCTTCATTTAATGGCATTTCTCTAGCTGCTTCTTAAGGCTATCTACCAACACATATGTTCTTCATTGCATTTCTTGTACTATACTTGAAGCTTAGACAGTAATATAAAATTCACAAAGTATTATAGCTGCTCACTTGTTGCCTTTCTATCGGGCATTTGAATATGTATGTATAACTTCACCTGTCTCACAGTCTTTCACAGTTCATAGGTGCATATTCTGTCTCTATCACAGTCCCTCTCTTCCTCTCTCCTCTCTCTCTTGCCCCTCCCTCTGATACTCTTTCCCTCTCTTGCTTGTAACACCCCCATACATTTACATTGAAACTAGTACACAAATGCTTTGGGAGCTATGAAAAAAATCAGACTCTAATTAGTTCCTTTGAATCTATGGCATACATAAATTTGCTTATCCCACCCACATATAAATATTGGTCTGCCAAATTCACTTGAAAACTGAATGCATGTGAATGGTGTTTATTTTCAATTCATCATAATTAAGGTGAAAATTAGCTTTCCCTATTTGAGAGCTTTAAATGTAATGCTAATTGGATCTTACAAAATTTCTATCAAAAAATTTATTATTCCCAGAAATCATGTAGGTAGGTTACTATTTTAAAATAGTACCCTTTTTAGCTAATTAAAATGTTACTTGAGAATTCCTTAATCCCAGTTACTGCTTAGATTGCATATAATTATAGTGAATACAGGTCACATTATGTTCAGTACACAGAACTGGCTGTGTTGTGTGAACCCGAGCAAGTCTCTATTTATTTCCTTTCATACAGTCCTTTCACTTATAATGTGGGCATAATATCACAAACTTGATTGTGATATACAAAACACTAAGGTTGTATATAGCAATAGCATAATCATTACTCATCCATACTAAGCACTAGTAAGGGTTACTCACTAAATTACAATTATGCATTCTCAAACTACCAATGTTGACAAATGCATAGGAAAGATATTAACTAAACATGATTGAACATATTAAGTTGGTTCTATTACAAATATTCTTTCCAATATTGTTTTGTGCCAGTATTTGGGCTTGCATTTACGGCCCAGGCACTGTTCCATGCACTCATGGCTGAGTTTTTACTACTTAAGTTACAGCTCCATTTTCAGCTTTTCAGTAGTTAATTAGAGATAAATGTCTCACAGACTTTCCTGCCAAGGCTGCCTTTGAACCATAATCCTAAGATCTCAACCTACTTAGCAGCTAAGATAACAAATGTGAGCCACTATAACCCAGCTAATTTTATTGTTTATTGTTTATTTTTTAATTAATTAACTTACTTATTTATTTATTTTTGTGGGTCATGGGGCTTGAACGTGGCCTAAGCACTGTCCCTGAGTTCTTCTGCTCAAGGCTACCACCCTACCCCTGAGCTTGGGCATTGTCTTTGAGCTCTTCAGCCCAAGGTTACCATCCTACCCTTGAGTCAAGCCCCACTTCCCATTTTCTAGAGGTTAATTGGAGACCAGAATCTCAGGTCTTTTTGTGTCTGGGCTGGCTTTGAATCTTGATCCTCAGATCTCAGCCTTCTGAGTAGTTAGGATTGAAGACTTAAGCCACCCTGTCTGGCTTATTATTTATTTTTAAAGTAATTTCCAGATTATCAAATAAGATAGAGAAATGATGAGTGCTAATGCAGGCTTAGGCCACAGTCATCGTCACAATGTCAGTAAGTCTGTAAAACATTCTGTGATGTAACCGTTAAAGAAAATGAGGTTAACTGAAAGGAACAATTTGCACTTTTTCCTTCTGTTGCAAATATAAGAGTGAAAGACAAGCTCCATGGCATTGACACTGTAGATCCAGCAATAAAACAGTAGCTCATACCTGGAACTACAATAAGACTTCCACTTGTCATCGCCAAACTTTCATCTGAAACCCAAAGATGTTAGAAAATCTGCATTAACATTCCTAGACTAAAATCAATGGGTTTTTATCGTTTGAGAGATTTGCCCCTTGAGGCAGTGCTAGATTATAGTGAATGTCCCCTTAATTAATGAGAAAGTTCCAAAAAACAAAAACAAAGCAACAAAAAAAAAGAAAGAAATGTCTGGCTAAACCTATCATAGCATTCTATTGAGTCTGATTCTTCACATCAAAAACCAATTTGCAAAGCAGCCAAGTCATTGTTAAGTTTATGTAAATTTTAAAGTGTAGTTTTAGCTCAGTGACACAGCTACTAATGAAAGAAACATGCATTTTTCTCAAAGTGAACACTTCATTTCCAAAGTGTACTTGAGGAAGTGGTGAAGATAATACACAGGCAATAAGAATAATATAGCATAATAAATGCTGTATCTGTTAAACAGCATTGTGAATGCCGGACCAGGTTCAAGTTCATTAAAACTCAACTGTAATGGAAAAAGCCTTTTGTGAGCATTTATTAGTTAAAATTGATTTTTTATTGCCCTTGTAAATTGCCAAATTGCTGGAATAAAAGACAGTCAAATAACATTGTAACTAAAATTAAAGAGAATGAGAAATTACAATAAATCATCAGGATGAAACTTAATATATGTGTGTGTGTGTGTGTGTGTGTGTGTGTGTGTGTGTGTGTGTGTGTTTTAAATGTGGTACATAATGTTTTTGTTCCAGTTCTTATGAATCACTGGGTAATATTCTAATGACCTCCAGTATTTGTTTCATTTCATGTGTAAAGATCAATCAATTAGTTGATCTTTCTCATCGAAATACCAGGTGGTTATCTTACTATCTTAAACTACAAAGAAACTTCAGTCTTTGATTTCTTGAAGTTATTCACTAATCCTTGTTTTGTATTTGAGTTGCTACCATTAAGTCTGAACAGTATTATTTGTCATTTTGTGCAACATATTTACAATAATTTTCTTGAGTTTGTGCTCCTAATTTAGCTCCCCCCACCTGCTTTTTTGTCAGTCTTGGGGCTTGAATTCAGGGCCTGGGCACTTTCCTTGGATTTTCTCAAGGCTAGCACTCTAAAACTGGAGCTACAATGCTGCTCCCAGCTTTTTCTTTGTAGGTAGCACTGAGGAATTGAACACAGGGCTTCATGCATACTAGGCAAGCACTTTTACAGGTAGGCCAAACTCCCAACCCCAATTTTTCCCTAATTTTTTAAACTGCAGCTGCCTATGAAATGTTGAAATCTCAAAAAATAAAATATAAATAAAAGAAAAAGAGGCAAAATATACACCTAAACCAGCATAGCTCTCAAGACATTAACTACATAGTCTTTTTTTCTTTTTAATGAAGTATAACTCATCATATTTAGGAACATTAAATTAACTAACAGGAAGTATTTTTAAAAGCATCTGTTGGATGAACAGATGTATGGATGAATGTACACGTGATAATTCCAGTCACTGATAACAGTGAAATAAAAATATCCTCTCAAGTGATTAATTTACTTCAATAGTATGATTCTCTTCCTACCCCCTCCACTCTACCCCTCCAAATTGTTAATTTTTTCCTTTGTGAACATATTTATATTTTGAATATTGATATTGAAATGTGAAAATGTTTCACTTTGCTAAATATTTATTTTTTTAATTCACATATGTGTTTATTTATATTTATATTTTCTTTCTAAAGAAAGTTACAAGTATTTTACATTTTTGAGTAGTTTCCATAGACATTATTGGGAACTAATGTCCTGGCAGAAAGTTGTGTTGGCACCAGGAGTCATGGATAAAACAGAAAGAACTAAAGACCATTACGGTATAGATTAACTAGGACATGGTATGTCCCAATTTCTTCAGTATTAACCAAGCTAAGAACGCAGTTTTGCTTTTCTAAATCACAATTGAGCCTGGTAAGATGGAGGTTAATTTTGCAGTTTCAGACATCTCTGGGGAGAAAACTATAAATCACTTTGAATTTTGTTTTGTTTTAATTAGAGATGAAACTAGAGGGTCCAGCAGAAGCTCAAAGAGAGGTATTATATTAGCCACATTGTTTTGATTATTATTTCTACATTAAATGTATTTTAGAAGATGGCATCTGGTATCTTTCACTATCAACTTCAATAAGATACTAATAGATACTAAGCCTAATTCAAATTTGTTGTTTCTAACTCCCCTGCGTATTTAGCATCCCTACAGCAATGAATATTTTTGAATTTTACATGGATCTGTCAGCCACTGTAGGTAAAGCCTCCTTCTCTTTATGATAGCAGAATAATTTTGAAAAAAATGAATAAAGCAGAATAATACAAAAAGAAGTTCCCTAAGTTCTCCATAAGTTTGCAAAATTCAACTATCACTTTATAACACTTCTAAGATTGTGTCTTTACTAGAGAACATTAAACACAGATGCCATAAAGAAGATAAAAAGCCCTCCTTAAAATGCTCTGTAGCCTCAACAACAGAACTGGAATGCTCAAGTCCTGTAATTTGGAGAGCAGGTATTTTTATACCTTTGCAAGCATTATACTTTTATTTGACTTTTGACTTTTGAGAAAGTGACAATATGTATGCTTTTTCTCCCCCCAGAAAGCGAATTTTATTTTAATATTCAAATTCCAGTAACAACTTGATGCTTAGAAGAACAGCTATTTAAATAATGGAAAGATGCAAGACAGATTAGGAGGAAAAAAGATGATTTCAGCCACCAAGTTTTAAGCTGACAAGGTGATCAGTTTGACGAAACTTGCTTTAAAGTCAGATTTCCACTCAGCATAAGTTTATGTCATTTGCAGGTGCTAAAAAAGTCTGAGAAATACAAACAGCTTTGGTAGCTTGCAATCTTTCTAGAGCATGCTGTGCTCAGTTATGCTCAGTGACTAAGAACAATAATGCTTTGCTTCTAGACTAATATGTCTAACTCTGCAATTGATTGTAAGCCACTTTATGAGACAGTCTGAAATCCTTCCTGTGTCTACTAGTCTTGATGAGCTCCTTAGCAAAATAAATTAGCAATTTTGATTCTTTTTTTCCAGCTTGCCTAGTGCCAAGATTTTCTAAATAAACCCTCTGTATTTTCTCCCACAGCATGAGTCACAGGTGGGGTTGCAATTCAGACTTGCTCCTGTTTAATTTGGGCTTAGGTGTTTATGTCCTCATGCAGTTCTCAGCAATATCGCCTCATTTCTACTTGCTTGACCTGACTTGATTCCACATTTTTTTTTGGAAGCTCAAAGGTATGATATCACTGTCAATGAAAATTAATCTCTGACCAGCACTCACCCCAAAGGAGCTTCTCAGCCATAACAACCCAGAAAGCAATTTTCTCTCAGCAACTAATTTGTAACTATTTATTAACTACATATTAATAATCTTGTGGATTAAAATGGTCTTTTTTATTTTAATTGCTGAACACGTCAGATGTCATGACTAATATAAATGCACCTACTGTGCCTTCTTGTCATGTGAGATGACTGCTGTTTTTAGGTGAAAAGATGTTTTTCCCTAGAGTCTTGTAATTTGCTCAGTGGTGTTGGACGAAGTACTATGGGGCCAGGACTCCTGTGTTTTCTCAAATATCTAGCCTAATCTTGTTCTAAGTTCGCTTCTGAATACAAAATCCATGTATTGTAAGTGAAAACATTTCTGGCTGATTCAATCAGAAAACTCTTCAGAGACTACTGATAAAAGAATCTACCGGTGCTAAATGTCACCTTGGTTCAGAACTGTGGACAGCAGACCCATTTAAAATTAGAAACATATCAACGCATTTGGGCACATAGTCAATTGAATTCTCCTCTGGCTGCTTTGTATACCTTTAGTTATAACTAAAGGAATGCAGCCTCTCAATAATATTGAAAATAGTGATATTCAATTAAAGTTAGAAAGAAATGTTCAAGGACAGAATATAACCATGACTAATGATGAAACATGGTTGTGATTGATCTAGCTTGTTCTATGACACATAGTGGATGAGTAATGTGCAGCCTCTTAGAAAAACCAAATCTAGCAGGATGTGAAGAAGATCAAATTAGGGAACAGAAGAGTAAAAGCTGACATCATTAGCTCTGACAGTGCTCCCTGTGAAGGGTGATCTCCATGACAGTTTCTACCGTGTTTGACAACACACATTTTCTGAACTGTAGAGCGCCTTATGTTAGGACTCAAGATATGTCTTTTTGTATAAGAAGGAGCACATCAAGAAAATAGACTTTGTACTCTTGTTAGAGTTTTTCAAGCAAAGGGAAAACCACTGTACACCACTGCCAATAAATTTAAAATTTTCCAAGCCTATCTTTCCTCCTTAGATTTCACATTGACTAGAACTGATTCATCATCAATCTAGCTATTCTTCTTGCTTGATTAATTCTGATGATCACTAAAATGATGATATTCAGATATGTGATTATTGAATGTTTATACCCACTTTCAATGCAACAAATATATATTCACAGAGATATTACTTTTAACACCAATCTTTTATAAATTCCCCTTTGGGGCCAAGATCCCATATAGAAATGACCTTGACATATAGTTTAACCATGTCTGGTGTTGATGAATAATATATTTACATGCTCAGTTGATCAGTGACATTTAGTGAAACATTCCTTCCACTCTGTGATGAAGGATGAGATGTTACAATGAGAAGCAGAGAGTAGCAGGAACTATCTAGATCTTTTCTACTGGATCAGATCTGGAGACATGATAATAAGAAAATGTAGGGAATGTGGGAAAAGGATCCAATCAGGCTGTCAAAATTTTAGTCTGGTTTATCATCTAGCAGAGAGAAGAAGTCTACATCATTCTAAGAATGGAAGAGATATTTCATATCCTGCCAAATAATTCTAGAAAATGGAAATTCAAAAATTTGCTTTTTCTTTTTTTTGATAAATGCAATAAAGAAACAAAAACCCTCAAAAGAATAAAAATCAAAACTAAAATGATGAATCTCCTCAATGACTAAAGAATGTATGTATATATATATACATATGCACATACACATACATATATCAATTATATTGATGATTGCAAAACTATGTATTAGATAGTTTGCCTGGGGTTTCAAACAATTAAGTCTAATTTAATTATATTTTGAAAGAATAGTTTAATTTAAAAAGAGGCTTTCATTCATTGTGCTACAATTTTCATGAGTTTATTTAGAACAGATGTGTGAATCAGAACAGGAGTTACTGAATTACTTCTGGCAGACATTATTAGTATTTCTAATATTAAATCTGGTGACAAAAGTTGTCATTGGAAGGACTACAGAGCTTTAAAATGGAATTAGAAGGAACTTTTTCAACAGGAAATGTAATTTCATTTCTTTCTTGCACTGTTTCTTCTTATATTATTCAATAGGTCAACATTTAGTTTGTTATTTTCTTAAAAGAGCATTTTGTGGGGCCGGGGGTTTGGCCTAGCATGCAGGAAGACACAGGTTTGATTCCTCGGTACCGCATACATAGAAAAAAGCTGGAAATGGTCCTCTGACTCAAGTGGTAGAGCTCTAGCCTGGAGAAAAAGTCCAAGGACAGTGATCATGCCATGAGTTCAAGCCCCATGACTGGCAAAAAAAATGCAATTAGTATTACCAGTTCTCCTTAGGTTAAGAGCAAGACAAACGTGCAATATCAGATGAAGCTAAATAGGACAGCAAATATGCAGCAGGGTTTCATCTTAGTAATTAGATATGAGATTTTGCTTTGTGATCATCATTATAATCACTTACAAAAGATTTGAGATTGTCAAGATAATATTGCCCAAGCATTTGCTGAACACTGGCCTAATGAACTAGAAAGCAGTATTATTTTGGTGAAGAGCTGAAGGAAAAGGTTAAAAGCAGATACGGAGGAACAGAAACTCAGACCTTCACACAAAATTTATCTTCTGCTCCAATCACAATATACTGATGCAGAAAAATATGTATGAGATTGTATGTCTAAATAGAGAATGGCAAACTGTGTTGAAGTGGCTAAATTTAGAAAACTTTGGGAGGTCAAAAAGTGTTATCAAAGATCAGAGTCAATGTTTAAATATTATTGAATTTGCTTTATTTTTGTAGAATTCTGGATTATATAAATGCATGTATAATGCATGACAAGGAAGTATTTATCTAATTTTTTTGTAATTTATGCCACCAAGGACAGAAAAGCTGAACATTGGAGGAGAATTACGCTAGTGGGAATTCTAAGAAATAGTTTCCCTCTGAGAAATTACTATTCTCTTAAAATAATTTCAAAGTTGCTGCCTTCTAGTATTTTTCCACATTCGGTCTTCCAAGAGAATAAAAACTCTCCCTTTAATATGAGGAGATAGATTGTTTGTTCATCATTATGACATGCAACCACATGATATAACATTTACATAATTGCCTACTCACCCAAAACCCAGGCCTCATTTCCACCCCTATCTTTTCATTCTTTAAATTTAGGCTTAGGTTATTATATCCTAAAGTGACCAAGAATCTCCAAAATTAGCCAGATTTTGTCATAAGCTACATATATATGTATATGTATATATATATATATATCATAAATCGTCCTCTTTACTATAGGAGTAACAAAGAAACCATAAGTTGCAGGACACTGGTAATTTTTCTCCTGCTTGTAGTGAAGAATTTTAAACTTAGAATTTTAATCAACACTTAGGATAACTGGAAAACAAAAAAGAGACTCTCTTTCTGATAAATTACTTCCAGGGAAGGTGGTGGGTTGTTTAGCCTCCCAGGCTATGGACAATTTCCATCCCTAAATTTTTCCTCTATCGGAATTGCATTTTCTTCACTCTAGCTGATGCTACTTTTACCTTACTTGAAATCATGTTTGTAATAACAAAAATAAGTATTTGCATATATTCATCATCATCATCATCATCATAAATGATTGAATGAGTTGTATAATTGACTTCTAACATATCGCCAGTATAAGATAAATTTTACTTATTGATCAAATATTCTGGCAGAAATTTGAAGCACACTAATATTCATCAGTTTACACTGTTTAAAAAGAGCAAAACGGAGAGCTTCTTTGCCACTTGCAAATTTAAAATTACCTTTCCATTCTTTAGATGATGAATCAAACAAAGCTGGGCACTGGTGTTTTATGCCTACAATCCTACCTACTCAAGCTGCTGAGATCTGAGGATCGCTGTTTGAAGCCAGCTTAAACAGGAAAATCCATGAGACTCCTATCTCTAATAAGCCATAAAAATGTTGAGGTACAGTTGTGGATCAAAAAGGAGAGTTCCAGCTTTCAGCAAGAAGCTTAGAAAAGAGCACTTTGGTCAAGCACAAGTACTGGTACACATAAAAATAGGTACATCAATTATTACATTGATCTATATCTTACATAAGCTAAGAGAATGGTGGAAATGAGTATAAATGAATACTCTGTTGTTAATGTTTTCTATACTTCCTTTGCTTTACAAAAATTACTGTACTTTTTTCAAAATTTGTTAGATTGTTATTCAAAGCATGACAAAATATTTAAGGCTGAATATATCCTCTATTTTTGGTAAAGAAGCATAGAAACAGTCCAAACCCTAGACATCGTGCTGTTAATTGAATTCATTTTCTAATAAAGGATGAGATGATGTTACTAGGTTTTTCCTGTCAGGTAGATTGTAATACATGCCTGGAACAAGAACAGATTAGTGAGAGTGTTATAAGACTAATGTTCAGATAAGTGATGAGAGGATGCAGGGAAAACAACCTGCAGTTTGTTTTTTGCTTTTTTTTTTAAATCAGTTATTCCCAGGAAGAATGGACAGATATCAGGGTCCTAGGTAACTGATGCACCAATACATTGAAATTAGGTATCCTTGGGGTCTAAGTTAGCTCACATTTGTCCAATTAATTTATTCATTGCTGAGTTTTTTGGGGTTTTTATTTGGTTTTCTGTGTATATATGCTTGTACTAGCTTATTAGTTATCTTTCCCATGTCAATTTGGAATACTTTATATTCATCAAGACAGGTAAGATAATGTGTAAATATGTTTAATAAAAGTTGGTTGCATGAACATTCTATTTTCATTTTAGAGATGTTGTCAAGAGGCTTTCCTGATAAATTTCAACTTCAGGAATATCACTCATCAAATTTGATTAAGAGAACACTTCAATTGTTGTTTCCATTCATAATTCCCCTGATAATGATATAGACAGTATCATTTCAGAAATTATCTAACAGTTCAATAAGGAAATGCCCAGTTACAATATTTCATCCCTTTTCTGTTTATATATTTGCATTCTTTTGAAATTAATCTATGGGATGTTCTTTTTTGTCCTACATTTTTATTGTAATTAATAGAGGGGTTACAGTTATAATCCCCATATAGAAGGAACATTACTTCACAAACATTGATACCCCTTCTCATGTTTTTGTCTCCAGTACCCTTCCCCAACCACTCCCCTCATCTTGTTTTTCCCCCTTCCCTTTCATATTTCAAATAAACAAATAAGTGTGTATACAAGGTAAGATATTGTAATAATATAAGAATAACCAAGGGACAATAAAAGAAATAATATAGTACTAGTTGAAAGGAAAGATAAATTAATTAGTGGATTAAAGACTGCATAGATGCAAATGTACTTAATATTTTGAATTCCTTAGGATTTGATTCATGTATGCATCTATCTATCTATCTATCATTTTTGCATTAAAGTATTGTAATATAAAGCAATTATTCAAAAGCATAATATTAAAGTTAGAGTATATGTGACTTGCGATAACTCCATGCATTACCACATTTTGTTTTAAGTATTCTGCAAACTTTTCAAACCTCTGTTTACTTAAATGAAGTAAAAAAATATATGCTAAAATAGTTCAAATTCTTTATTTTTTGATTCAAAAAATGTATTTTTTTCACAGACAATATCTCATATCCTACTGTAGCCCATCAAATAATCTCCTGTCCATATGCAAAAATGTCCTAAAATATAAATGAACATTAAAGAAAAAAAATACATATTCTCAGATAGTCCACTTAAAATTCACCAGAAATATCACCACAAATTAGGTGTAGTTAAATACTGAGTTAATCTTACTTTACACTGCTTCCGGTATGGGAAGTCCCTTTAGTTCCCAGAAAGGCAAAAGGGAGGAAGGAGGAGGAGGGGGAGGAGGAGGAGGAGGAGGAGGAGGAGGAGGAGGAGGAGGAGGAGGTGGTGGTGAGGAGGAGGGGGAGAGGAAAGGGGATGTGGAAGAAGAAGAAGAAGAAGAAGAAGAAGAAGAAGAAGAAGAAGAAGAAGAAGAAGAAGAAGAAGAAGAAGGAGGAGGAGGAGGAGGAGGAGGAGGAGGAGGAGGAGGAAGAGGAAGAGGGGGAGGAGGAGGAGGAGGTGAAGAGGAGGGAGAGTGGGATGTGGAAGAAGAAGAAGAAGAAGAAGAAGAAGAAGAAGAAGAAGAAGAAGAAGAAGAAGAAGAAGAAGGAGGAGGAGGAGGAGGAGGAGGAGGAGGAGGAGGGGGAGGAGGAGGAGGGGGAGGAGGAGGGGGAGGAGGAGAAGAGGAAAACTTTAAAACCCCGAAAAAGGAAATTAAAGCAGAACTAAGGACGTGGAAAAAACCTCCCATGCTCCTGGATTGGAAGAATCAACATCGTGCAAATGACAATCTTGCCAAGGGCTATCTACAAATTCAACGCAAGACCCATCAATATCCCAATGGCATTCTTTAAAGAAATAGAAGAGGCAATCCAAAATTTCATATGGAAAGAACATCGCAAGAGGAATTTCAATTCCAAACTTTAGACTCTATTACAAAGCTATAATAATCAAAACAGCTTTGTATTGGCACAAGAACAGGCCTGACGACCAATGGAATAGAACTGAGGACCCAGATATTAAACCACAGACCTATGGCTACCTAATCTTTGACAAGGGAGCCAAAAAAATAGAATGGAAGAAAGACAGCCTCTTCAACAAGTTGTGTTGGCAGAAATGGATAAGCACCTGCAGAAAACTAAAGCTGGATCCTTCTTTGTCATGTTGCACTAGAATTAACTCCAAATGGATCAAAGACCTCGAGGTAGAAGCTGACACACTGAAAACTTTACAAGAAGGAATAGAAGATACACTGGGCCTCCTTGGCATAGGTCAAAACTTTCTTAATAAGGACCAAGAAACACAACAAATCAGAGGAAGGCTGAATAAGTGGGACTGCATTAAACTGCAGAGCTTCTGTATGGCAAAGGACATAGGTAGCAAATTAATTAGGAAGCCCACAGAATGGGAGAAGATTTTCACTAACCATACATTGGACAAAGACCTCATATCTAAAATATATCAACAGCTCAAAAAATTGAATCACTCCAAAACTAATCTCCAAAGTAACAACCATCCATTAAAAGATGGGACTTAAAAAGAATCTTCTCTGAAGAAGAAACAAAAATGGCCTATAGACACACGAAGAAATGCTCAACATCTCTGGTCATAAAAGAAATGCAAATCAAAACAACTCTAAGATTCCACCTTACTCCAGTTAGAATGGCCAGGATCAAGAAAACTAATAACAACAGATGCTGGAGGGGATGTGGCCAGGAGGGATCACTCCTACACTATTGGTGGGAGTGCAGAATCATTCAACCACTATGGAAAGCAGTATGGCAGTTCCTCAAATACTAAACATAGAGCTCCCCTATGACCCAGCAATTCCACTACTTGTCATTTACCCAATCATCCACAAACAAGGGCATACTAAATCCACTGGCACTATGATGTTCATCGCAACACTATTTACCATAGCACAGATATGAAACCAACCCAGATGTCCCTCAGTTGATGAGTGGATCAACAAGATGTGGTACTTATACACAATGGAATTCTATGCTGCTGTTAGAAAGAATGACATAGCCCCACTTGTAAGAAAACAGAAAGACTTAGAAAAAGTCCTATTAAGTGAAGTACGCCAGACTCAAAGGAACATAGGCCCAGTTGGTTCCCTCATTTTCATATTCAGTAGAAACCTTGGGCTCTCCTAGCACAGATTTACAATACAACAAAATCTAGAGACATTAGACCAAATCGTATGACACTAAATGTAAGGACCTTCAGGATAGGAAACAAAAGCCATATAATGAGCTACTGTTGTCCTTAATGTACTATGTTATCTCTCATCTCTTTTGCCATCCTTGGTTATCTCATATTGCTACAATTTTTCACCTTGTTATCTGATATTTTTTCTATATGCTTAATTGGTTTTTTGAAATTGGGTAAGGAAGGAGGGAAATCAAGATAAGCAGGAAGAGGGTGGGAGGGAATTGGGGACCATGTCATGAGAAAGGGTATCAATGTTTGTGAAGTTATACACCTTCTATCTGGTGAATATAATGTAACCCTTCTATTAATCACAATAAAAATTATTAAAAAATAATAATAAAAAGAAGAAGAAGAGGAAGAAGAAGAAGAAGAGGAAGAAGAAGAAGAAGAAGAAGAAGAAGAAGAAGAAGAAGAAGAAGAAGAAGAAGAAGAAGAAGAGGAAGAAAATGTATACTGTACCAACCAAATTTGCTTCAGATTCACTTCATCTCTAACACAGACAATGTCAGGCTAAGAGTTCTTGCTTTGTGGAAAAGATTAACAGTACGCTTTGGGAGCAAAAATGAATCCATTACTGAGGGTTAAAAATACATGAAAAATACATTGGTAGAAAGTATATTATCCTTAAATAGGAAGAAAAAAAAAGAAAGAAGTTAAAGTAATGAAAATAAGATAGAAAACTGATAAGCGGTCAGGTGGAAAGAAAATTTCTGGCTAGGAAACAGTCATAAGTGATCAGATTATAAAATGTCACCATGTAGGTGATCTTTTATTTCATTCACTTGTCAAGAAGAGAAATTTTTCAATAAACATTTGGAAAGTTAGGATATGGGATATATAATAAGAGAATTATTTCAAAAGAAAAATGTTCATTAAACATTATTACAATATGATTTGTTAAAATGTGCTGATAACAAAATATATTAGACTATATTGGGGATAGTAAGTCAGTAAGTATTTGGCCATTTGGTAAGGATTATTTTAATTTATTTTTGTCAGTCTGAGGAATTGAAATCAGGACCTGGGCACTGTCCTTGGACTTTCTCAAAGCTAGAACTCTACCCTTGAGCCATAGCACCACTTCCAGCTTTTTTTGGGGGGGAGAAGCGGGTCATGAGATTTGAACTCTTGGCCTGGGTGCTGTTCCTGAGCTCTTCAGCTCAAGGCTACCACCCTACTGCTTGAGCCACAGCACCTCTTCTGGTTTCCTGCTGGTTAATTGGAGATAAGCATCTCATGGAGTTTGAACCACAATACTCAGATCTGTCTTCTGAGTAGCTAGGATCACAGGCATGAGCCACCCCCAGATATTTCCAGCTTTCTCTGTGTGTGTGGTACCAAGGAATCAAACTCAGGGCTTCATGAATGGTAAGCAAGCACTCTACCACTAGGCCTGGTTTATTTTAATTTAAAATAGGCACTGGGATGTAACTCAGTGACAAATAGCAAATAGTTCACTTAGCATGTTCAATGCCCTTGGCTCTATCCCAGAACAGAGGAGAGAGACAGAGAGAGAGACAGAGAGAGAGAGAGAGAGAGAGAGAGAGAGAGAGAGAGAGAGAGAGAGAGAGAGAGAGAGAGAGAGCATAATTTTACATATACTTTGAATATAGAAAATATAACTAGACTTTTTGTATGGCATTGTGAAAATTAGAATGCATTTTCCATTCCTTTCAACATTTTTGATTTGGCTGCTAGATATTTATACCGTGTTCCAAAATGATGAAGCAAAATAATACAACCCTTGCCATTAGGTTACTTGGTTATGAATTCTATCTGCTTAACTTTAATGATATTTGATCGGTTTGAAAAGTAATCCGTTACTTTCTGTCTCTCATATTTATCCATTATAGTAAGAGGGAAGTCATTTCTAGGTTGTAAATTAAAAGTCATATATAAATAAGGAAAAGACATAAAAATTTCCTGTCACATAATTCATTTTCAATAAGTATGTTATTATTGTATGTGAACTAAGATTATTCTTTATTTAACATTTTAAAAGGGGTACATTTAAAGAAAGCTTAGAAAAATATAAATTGCCTAAACAATATTTTCAGTATCATAGAACACCATTAATAATTAAATTAATGTCATAAAACTAATGCCATGAGAATATATTCATGGTAAATTTCTTGATAAAGTAACTAATAGTTTCTTCTATAATAAGATGTTTTTATTCTAGAAAGAGAAAAGATATATGCATGTATTCAAAAGGATATATACCTTTAATGCAAATTGATTAGGATTGTTTCTGGATAAGAGATGGCTTTTTATTTATCTTAAATTTCCAATTTGAGATATGAAATATATATGCCTTGTGGAGCAGGAAAGTATAACAAATGTTGCATTTTAAAATATGTGTTCCAAAATGTCACTAAAGATGCATTCTGGAAAGTATGAAAATTGTTTAATTTGGAAATGCTATTTGTCATTCTTGAAGTCATAGGAACTCATGGAAATATATGAAATCAAACTTGTTAATCCATTTTAAAAACAATTTAAAAACCTTGAAGTTATTCAGTACTAGCAATTCCAAATATATTGATGATTAAATCTTCATAGAGAACAACTCAAATTTGATCAAAATCAATGAAGCCTTATCAATAAAATCAATGTATCATGAAAATAAATGCAATAATTAACATCAATAATGTTTTTGCCCAAATGGTATAACAATTTAGAGAATTAATGAATGCAGTTGAACAATACAGTTTGCTCATGGGATTGACTGAAATTTGAAATCGATGCAATTCTCTGCTAAAACATACAAGGCAGAAATTTGTGATGCTTAAAAATACTTTTTTTTTAGAAAAAAAGATGTTTTGGCAGAACTATATGTATTTTAAATTGTTATTCTGATTTAACATCAGATTTCAATTTAGAATTTAGTGTTAAGTAGTGTATTGTATCAACCAAAGAGTATAACTGGAAAGGAAATTAAAAAAACAAAAAACAACAAAACAAAACAAAATCTTTACAACTAAGAGAAAAGAAACCTGAAGCATGCATATTCACAAATGTAAATACAAAATTAAAAGAAAAATAAAGAAAAAAGAATGTGAAGAAAATTATACGAAAGCTTATTTAGAGAAAGATAATTGTGGGCAAAAAGTTCTCTAAGCAATGCACTTACAGAGAGCCATCACTTATCAGTGTGCCTCCAAGTTTTATTCTCTCTATTTTATAGGTGAAGATATTGAAGAACTGAAACATCATTAAATACTAGTCCACAAATCTCACATTTGGGAACACAAGGAAACTTTCTTCTACCTGAAATTCTCCTGAAGGTAAAACACTTTGAATGGCCCTTTGCAATGTGCGCTGCTAAGCTATAGCAGGTTTGCATGCTGGCTCAAAACCCAACCAGCACACCACCTTCCCAAGCACAATGAAGAGGACAGTTTTGAGTCAGAAATACAGACAAATGAAGAAATTTCAGATTTCTGAAATCATGATTTGAGAATACAGATAGTCAATGTAGACCTTACTCCTGATTATCCAGCCTCAAACTTTGATTTTCATCAAGCTACCTAATTGCAATCTCACCTTACTTTCTTCCTCCATAAAATAAGATGAGTGGGAATAATCCCTGACATTCGACCCAAGTCTCTTATATAATGTTTATATCAAAGCCATTGCATCATCTGTCTTCAATCAACTTTGTAAAGTCTAAAGAAGTTTTTGTTTTTTCTTTAATTTTTTTTAAAGAGATTGGCTGGAAGTGGTGATTTTCACATTTAATCACAGTGCACGCCAGAAGGAAGATCTAAGGTTACAGGCAAGCCTGGAATATGTAATGAGAATATTTTACAAAATTCAACCAACCAAACAAAAACAAGTACAATAACAACCAAAACTAAAAAGAGCAAGACAATTATGTGTGCTGGGCAAGGAAAATGTTATAAAAAATTACTAAGTTGTGATGTCAGGGAGGCCTGAAAGAGAGGAGTAACCCCCATTTGGGATAAGTTCTCCCCTAGTCTGAGACTTATCTATAGTTTGCTTCCAGTAGACAGCACTTGTAGTGTTGTAATAACAGGAAAGGAAAACACATATTCTAATGAAAAGCAGTATTTTTCAACATCTATAACAGTTTCTGAAAGGGAAATATCCACCTAGTGGGTAAAATGGGGAAGAGGAACTTGTAGAGAAAGGCACACAGAATGGAAAATATAAGTAAACTCAGTTCTCTAACATCTCTCTGTATTTTGTTCAGTTCTAAGATAGGACTAGAAAATAAGGCAATACATGTCTAATTGTGTGACTCTGTTTCTTTGTTCTGAAGATGTCTGACCCAGAGTGATTGTTCTGTCTGGACTTACCCTTAACCTGAATCATGGTTCAGCACAAACTTTCAGTAAAAAAGGAGAGTGTCTTGGAAATAAAAACAAGTGAAAATCCAAACTGTACACAAGAAAGGTAAGTTCCTAGTTAAGTTCAAGTTCAGCTAGTTGCCCATTACTTATTTTATAATGTGTAGACTGAAAAGACATGAGAACAATTTGAGACACACATTTATTCCTGAAATCTTACTACAGTAGCAGTGTCTACCTAACTAGAAGGAAAATTCAAAGGTGATATCACTATTAGAAGGTCATTCCTGGTTAGAACTTGGAATTCCCATTTGAGATATTACAAGCATACTATTAGTTTTTGCTTCTATTTAATGTGGAAACAAAATCATAATTCCATAGCCTATGATGAAGCAACCTTGCTCATCATTTGACTGTGTCTGTTGTCATGTGATCAAAGTTTAATAAATGTGTTCCCTGCACCTATTCTTTCAAAGAATCAGTTCTGCTCTGTTCTGTCTGAATTTGTTAGACTGCAGGGGGTGGGGCTGGGGAGGAGGGTGAGTGCTTGGATTGCTGTGTTGTCAACAGGTGGTCAGACACTAGATCAGTGTCTCCCAATCAGCATGTCACCATCTGCTAGCTGGAATCTCCATGTGTTCAGTCTCCTTATTACAGCAGCTGAGCCTCAAACCAAGTTCTATGTGGGCTTTAGGCAGATGCTTAACAAGGTGAAACAAAGGGAGGCTGGCCATTAGGAGCTGTGTTAAGTCAGCCACAGCTGGAATCTGTTTTCACTATGTTTTTCAAGTGCTTACCTACTGCTTCCCCTGATAGCTTTTCCACATGACTTCATTGAGCAAACCACCAGATATGGCGATGACACTTGAAACTTAAATGTAAAATAAATACATCCTGATTCTGTGGTACTTGTTTGGTCTTGGCAACATATACTGAGTGTCAAATCTTGTTTTTAAGATTTTCCACATTCTGGCTTAAGCATTATTGGTTTTTAAAGACATGTCTTAATGGAAAGAATTTAAAGACACATGTAGGCTTAGTAAACAATTATTGTACAAAGGGGCTTGAAATCAGAATGGAAAGAATTTAAAGACACATCTAGGCTTAGTAAAGAACTATTGTACAAAGGGGCTTGAAATCAGAAATCACACATCATGGGTTTACATGGTCTATTGTGGTAGTGTGCTTTCAGAATGGTTGAGGTATTGTTTCTCATCAATAATGGTTTCCCCCCAAAAACCTGAATGACTGATTGCTTCAAAGAGGAGAAGGCCACCCTGAAGAATGGCTGGCTAGATGTACACATCGAACTGGACCTTGCCAGTCAATAGGACAATGACCTAAATTATTAGTCTGTTTTGACCCCAGACTTTTCCCTGAAATTGATTCATATTTTCACCTGTATTGCCTTTTTGTTATTTTGTATTTCTACTCAGTTATGCTTAGGGCATACATATTGTTGGTGGAGTACAAAAAATAAGGAAGGAAAGAATCCATTTCTATAGAAAAATCATCATTAGCAATTCTTTTCACAGGATTCAGTTGAGCCAGAAGCTGAAAACCAGTAAAGACCTAAGTGGACACATGTTATGTTCTTTCACAGAAGAAGCAGAGAAAGTAGGTGTTAAATCAAAGCATTTTTATTTAATTGCTGTTTGATGTCTATGGAGGTCCCAAGTTAGACACAAAGGCAAAGCGTCTCAGAGAGCTGTGGATTGGCATTTGAAAAACTGTAAAGAGCAATTTCCAGCTGAGTCAATTTGTGTCAGACATCCTGTGGCTTGGCCAGTTTGGGCTTTCCTGATAGAATGTGAAGCCTAAGGGATGGAGCCTCAGCCTTGGCCATCATGCTTCACAGGAGAGCCGGTCTGGTCTGCGGAGGGGAGTGTTTTTTAACTAGCTGAGTCTGGACCAAGGTCTGGGCTCAGAATGTCAGACACCTCCTTGCTGTCAGCATCATTACTGATTCAAACTGCATGAAGAACACAGAGGATTTGCCAAGAAAAGAAACTGAACTGTCCGCAGATTTGAATCACATCAGAACACCAGTAAAGAAAAGGAAAAAAATATAAGTGCTTTCCTTGCTAAACTACTTGAAAATGGTGCTTTAACTCATTGAATGTCATAGCAGGTTTTGCCAGTCCATGTTTTAATGCTTTTTGATTTTCTTCTAAGTTAGAGGTATCCAAGATTCTCTTTTGCCCTTCAGTCCCAATATGCCTGTTTTATTAATTTCATTTTTTTTTCTGTCTTTCCTTTCCTTGGTTCTTTCCTCTTTCTCTTTCTCCCTTTCCTTCCTTCCTTCCTTCCTTCTTTCTTTCATCCTTCCACTTGATTTCTTTCCTTTCTTTCTTCCTTCCACCGGTTCTCTTTCCTTTGTATTGAATACTGGGATTGAAATCAAGCTTCAGACTTGTTAGTAAGGTCCTTTACAACATGTGCCATTTCTCCAGGCCCTTGTAGTATTTTAAAAGACTAAGAATCATTATAACTAGGCTGAAGTAAGCTTTGATCCTCACATTTGTGTATCACTGTGTTGCTGAGAATGACATCTTGGTATTATTCTGCCCAGTCATTGTGTTTCCCCTATAACTGAGGTAATAGGAATATGTCATTATGTGTTGGCTAAAATTAATTCTCATGAACTTTTATGACTGTGGACATCCATCTCCTAATCTCAAATTGCCTTGTAGCTATTATTACAGGCTTAATCTACCCTTCCCAGCATTTCCAATCGATCTGGATATAAGCAATGCTTAGTTCAAAATATGAGCCCAGCCTTAAATGATATGGTTACATAAAGTATTATGAATTTGAAGAAACATGCTTTATAATAAAAGGTAATCAACATGCTTGTGTATTTATTTTTGAATTATGCAGAATTTACCCTTAGAAAGTTTTTTCCAAACTCATAATAAAATAGGTGATGATGTAAGATCTGAGGTATGAGTATAATTTCCAAATCTTGTCTTCATAGCATTGAGAGCCTGAGCCAGAAAGGTGAAATAAAATTCCATAGCCTGGGAAATGGAGGAAGTTTAAGGAAAACCTAGGAATAATATCTAATTACAAAAATAAATAAAACAAATTAGAATAGAACAGAATAAAATCCAGGAAAGAAGAATAGGAAACAAATAATAAAAAGACAATACTCCTTTCTATGTCAAACTTGATAAAGCTCACTTTGTGTACAAAGATATTTTTTAAACATATAAATATTCCTAGAGGGTTCAATCACTATATTATCTAATAATAGATTACTAATATGAGCAAATAATAACACAAAATAGGTAAGATCTGACATAAGCACCTTCATGTTGATATGAAGACAAAAAGAAGAGAGAGGATAAAGTTTTAGCACATTGAAAGCGGTAGAGGTTACCAAATTAGGCTCCTTTGCCAAAGTGTCCTCCTTTACTTCCTAAAACACTTTTACTTAAATATGGATACAGTCATTTTAAAATTAGAAATGCTACAAGTTTACCTGAGAAAGCATCTCCAAATTCAAATTTTCTAATCATTCCTAACATAGAACTTTCAGGGGTGGTTTTTCCTTGCTTGACCAATACAAACCATTCTGTAGGTTTAAAACTATTTTCTGAACTGGGAAGCACTTTGCCACTGGCCTAGCAAGACTCAATGATCCCCAGTACCAAAAGAGAAAAGAGAACACACACACACACACACACACACACACACACACACACACACACACACACACACACAACTCTTTCCCATGGCAAGAGGAATGACTGTGCTATGAACATAGTATCCACCTGAAAGCCCCCCAAAGTCTTTACTCTTCCTCTTAGAGTTCAGTTCAGTATGACTTCTATTACACACCCTCTTTCATTTTTTATTTTCCATACATTTTTTTGTAATTAATAGAAGGATTACATTATATTCACCAGATAGAAGGTGCATTGCTTCACAAACCTTGATACCCTTTCTCATGTCTTGGTCCTCATTTCCTTCCCCCCACCCCTGTCCCTCATCTTGTTTTCCTCCCATCCAGATCTTATTTCAAATAACCAAATAAGCATATATATATATATATATATCAGATAACAAGGTGAAATACTGTAACAATATGAGATAACCAAGGGACAGAAAAAAAAAGATGAAACCTAACATAGTACATTAAGGACGATTTCACTCATTATATGGCTTCTGTTTCTATTCTTTCGTTTAGCATTATATTATATGGCCTTATGTTTCTAGGTTTTGTTTTATTGTAAATCTCTGCTAGGAGAGCCTAATGTTTCTACTGATTGTAACACTACTATCCTGAATTGTCTTTGGCTGCGTGTTTTTAGGATTAATAATGTTAAAGGGAAATCTTCTGTATTTGCAGTCACATATTCAATATGTTAGTGCCTTTCTCAAATCATGAATGACAGACTTCATATCTTATGAGAAATTTTACTAATGTTCTGTTTAACCAAAAACAGGGTATTATTTCCCATATTAAGGCTTTTATGGAAACTTTAGCTCTTTATTCTGAATAGATGGTCAAGAAAGTTACACAGATTTGTGTGGAAATTACCAGCTATATCTGCCTTTATCAAAAATGGTTCTTTCCCAGGAGATATTTCTTCCTGACTTATGTAACACAGTGACAAGTCCTTTAAATGATGAAAGGAAATTAGCATGAGAAAAAATTAATCTGATTTAAAAATCCAATTCTACCAACACTTTGTCTATCTTCAGACTGTAGTCATTATGAACAAATCTGTTTATCATCATCAACTGAGAGTTTAAATTCATTTGAATTATCTTGCAGGTTGATCCTCTGTATAACTAATGAGTCAAGCCATAAAAATATCAGAAGTATTATATCACAAAAATATGACACAAAAATATAGTAGCCTCACCACATAATGACTGTGATCAGTCTGGTAGGATTTAAAGAGTGAAGGTAAAGCACAGTCATAGCATTCTTTTCCAGAAATTTTATATGAAGGCATGCACTATTGCTAAGAAATATAATAGTTCCTTTCCAGAGATAGTAGTCAACTTAACAAGCCATTTATATTACAAGTTTGGAAGATTTGATTATAACTTGACTATTAAATTATCTGGAGGAAAAAAAAAGTATGTCAATTATAAGATGAATTAAGGAGGCATGGAATAAGTGAAAAAATGTCAAAGTGACACCGTTTGGCACCCTTAGCCAAGATAATCTTCAAAAATCAAGAACTTCTGGCACCCTTAAAGTCTTTACATCCTGATTCCAGTATGAATGTCATACCTAATGTGGGAATGGACAGTAGGGTTGTAAATAAAGACTTTAAGTATTGTGATTCCTTTGGAAACAAGCATCAGATCAGACAGTCCTTCAATAAGCTATCAAATATTATATTATTTTATCCCCTCTTATTCTGAACCTAGAACCAATTTGATTGTGATTTGCCTTTTCTTCCAGTGCAATACAAATTTTGGTCAAGATCATGTAAGGCTTGAATTCCTGAGATACATTTAAAACTATGCAATATTATTTTAATTATGTTTTGCTCTCTGTAAGACCATTAAACAGAGAAAAAGTCATTGATACTTTAAATTAATATCACAAAATGTCCACTCACCCCAATCCACTTTACTGCACTACTTTTGGCCTTTAGTTTTTCTTACCTGGGCAAAGTTAAGAGCCTTTTATATATTTATGGTGTCTATGCCCTTCATTCCTTCATCTACAATGTTTTTAGGTGACCTTCTCCAATTGCAAATCTTGTCATTTTATCCTCTTGCTTAAATTTCTTTAATATCTCCCCACAGTATACAGAATAAAGCTTAAATTGCTTAGCTGGACTCAGGGCCCATTGTGATTTCTTGAGATAATCCCCATACCATCATAATGTGGAGACTGTCTTACTTGGGAATCTTTACACAGGTTATGTGGTTCATAAGTCTGTCTTTTTATATAAAACAATTGCTGTTTTAAAAGGCATCTTTCCTCTTTACTTTCCTAAAACTAAATAAGTTTTTCTATTAAGTCTTGGTTTAATAGCCAAAACGCTATCCATTTTCATTTATATCCAAAATAAAATCATTCTTCTCTCCATTTCTGCTATAAATAAATATATATATATACACCTTGGTATCCTAGAACCTATCACATTTAATTACACTTACTACTTTATATATTTACCTTAATTATAAGCATAATCCACAAAATTCAATAGGTATGCTTTATTCATAATTCAGAACCAGTGACTTGATCATAATATGTTGTCTACAGTAGTTACTTAGCCTTTTTACTGTAATAACAAAGGAAGTTTTCAGTTGAATACGGAAATTAAAAAATAGTGATCTTTATTAGTTGTATACTATAAGGTAGGGCAGCATAGAGTCCATTTAAATCAACTGTTCATTAATTGCTTGATTATTGGAGAGGATGAAAATTAGAAGGAAAAAAATGTCACGCATAGAAACCTTAATTTTATAAAGAAGGTTGAGTTATCTGGTAAACTGCAATAAGAAACAACAAAAGGAACAGCACATTAAATTTAAATCAATGTATAGGTTGTATGATTTGTACAAAGATTCTCTAGTTTTTAATACTACTTAGATTATAACACTGGAATTTTTCATATAGATATAGATAAAATGTTTTGTTAAAAAAGAAAAAAAAAGAAGTTGGGCACCAGTGTCTCAGACCTGTAGTCCTAGCTACTCAGAAAGCTGAGATCTGAGGATTGCATTCCAGAGCCAGACTGGGCAAGTCTGTCAGACACCTCTAATTAACTACCAGAAAACTGGAAGTGGCACTGTGGCTCAAGTAGTAGAGCAGTATCCTTGAGCTGAAGAGCTCAGGGACCATTCCCAGGCCCAGAGTTCAAGCTCCACAATCCACACAAAAAAAAAAAAATATTTAAAAAGATACTCAAACGAAACCATTTATAAGTTAATTTGTGTTGTCAATATGATTTAGCCTGGTCATTATTTTTAATGAGATGATGTTTTTTTAATGACATTTACATTTCATATCTAAGCATTTGTGTTTGAGGTAAGCTTTGCATCTTCCGTATTTTTTCAGGGCCCCTCTGCCCATCTCTTCGGCATTGTCAGAGCTCTGGAGAGCTGTTTAGATGATAAGAAGTGCTGCTAAATACAGGTGAATGGGTTTTGGAACTGCACAAACGGCATTTTGTAATAACAAAGACAGAGACTGGGGAGATCTTATGAATATGTTATTAAGCACCTGCAATCCAGTTCCTAAAGTGGAACTGTTTGAAAAAGAAGGAAGTTAACTTTGGGCAAGTACAGAGGTCTCTTGAGAAATATTGTGTTTATGTTTCACAAAATTAAATTTGTTTAAATTATAACAATTCAAATATGATACTCATATATGAGGGTTAAATTCATCATATATCTAGTCCTACTTCAGGTAATTTCCCTGTTATATAAAAAGGGTTTGACCTTGGAGGAACATTAAATTCATTTTCATTGTAAGATGTTTAATGTAGTTTGTGTTTCTTTTAGAAATGAAATGATTTCTCTGAAAGACAAAACTATTGCACAGATACTGGTCTGTGGGGATAAACATTTCAGAATAAAGAAAATAACAAGGAAATATAGACAGTAGAACAAAAGAGATGCATATGTTCAACATTCAAGTGTTGTCATTCTGACAAATGACAGAAGACCTTAAAGGGAAATCTACCTAATGTCTTAAAGCCCATAGAGAAAGTGTAAGCATGATGTTAAAAAAAGTTTCTCAACAGATTTCACACACTTTTAGGTAGAAGACAGAGCTGTAAGCAAAATAAAGACCACGATGAAGGTCAGAACACACCAAAGTGTTTTAAAATAGTTTGTTTCCAAGTATAAGAAATGTAGCTGAGAGAAAGTATTCACTGGAACTCTCCATTATCAACCAGTGGAAGATAAAAGTAAAATATGATGATTGTTATCATGTTGTTAATCCAATTATAATTTCTTTTTTTTAATATTTTTATTGTAATTAATAAAAGAGTTATATGATATTTGCCAGATAGAAGGTGCATTAATTCACATGCATTGATACCTTTCACATGTCTTGGTCCCCATTACCCTCCTTCCCACCCCCCCATCTTGGTTTTTCCCCCATTCCCTATCCAATTTCAAATAACCAAATACAAATATATCCAATATATCAGATAACAAAGTGAGATACTGTAACAATATGATATAACCAAGGGACAGCAAAAGAGATGAGAGATAACATAGTACATTAAGGACAACAATCATTCATTATATGGCTTTTATAATTTCAAATAGCCAGATATGCAATGAGGTTCAATAATTTGCCCTTGTAGCAAATACATATGGTTATATTTAAAAACTAATTCATATTCTCTCCAAAATTTTGAGGTATATAAAGTTATCACAACCAATATATCAGTTTGATCCAAATTCAGTTTCCCTGATGAACAATCTGGTATTAGATGTCCTACATGAAGAGAAGGGATACAAAACTTTTACCAATAAGTTAATTCTATAAGGTAATTATAGTCAGTCTTTGTAAAAGTAAACTTTCTTAAATAATATGATGATAGAATATGATAATAAGTAAAAAAAACAAAGGAAACAAAGCATCTGAGTTTGTTTTCATTAAAAAATATTCTCATCCAGCCTTACCATAAGAATTCTATACCTAGAATGGACATAAAGAGCAGAATACTGGAAACCTAGGCTTAAAATGTTTTCCAGAACAAGTATATGATTGTCCTTCAGCATAAATTTGGAAAGTAAATGTAAGTTTGAGATTCTATTGTAAGTTAAAACATATTTCTCAGGAAGGTATATTGAGATTTGGCTCCCTGATGCCATGAATGTGATCTTATTTGGATATGAAGTATTTTTATACTATACTTGCATTCAGAGGAAGTCATCTGGACTGGATCTAATCTGATAGGAATAATGATTTAATGGGAAGTAGTCACATATATATCCCAAAACAAAATGAAACCATATTAAGAAATAAACATAAAGGCAAGATGTCATATAACAAGGAAGGAAGAATTTGTATTTGTGCTGTCATAACTCATGACATGTAAAGCCCAATAAGGCATAAATGGGATTATTTTGAGCTATCAATAACTGAATGAGGCAAAATAGAATTATTCTCTACAAATATGAAAGGAAGTATGACCCACCAATACCTTGATTCCAAACTTGTAACTGCTAGTACTGCGCTATAATTAATTTTCTGTGATGTGCTACTCTGTAGCCCTTTGTTATGGAAAACCTAGGACACTAGAATAGATGCCTATCTCATCATAAGACCAAGCAATTAACCACAGTGGCAACCAGTAGAGATAGTCTTTGAATCTTGAAATTCAAAGACATTACCACCTGTCCTCTGATGGATGGTAGCTAAGAAAACTGCTTCTTTCAGGCCGGGAATTTAGCCTAGTGGTAGAGTGCATGCCTAGCATGCACAAAAACCTGGGTTCGATTCTTTGGTACCATATAAGCAGAAAAAGCCGAAGTGGTGAAGTGGCTCAAGTGGCAGAGTGCTAACCTTGAGAAAAACCCAAGGACAGTGCTCAGGCCCTGAGTTCAAGCCCCATGACTAGAGAAAAAAGAAAAAAGAAAACTGCCTCTTTCATTGTTATCAGGGAATATAATTAGCAATTATTGGATTGATGGTGATAGGAAGGACAACAATCTACAAAAAGTCTTATGAGTAGCAACATAATTAGGGTAGCCTGGAAAGAGAATTTACTGGCTGGGGCTGGGAGTTTGGCCTAGTGGTAGAGTGCTTGCCTAGCATACATGAAGACCTGCATTTAATTACTTAGTACTACATACATAGAAAAATTCAGAAGTGGTGCTTTGGCTCAAGTGGTAGAGCTCTAGCCTTGAGAAAGCCTAAGGACAATGTTCAAGCACTGAGTTCAAGCCCAGGATTGGCCAAAAAAGAAAGAAAAAGAAAACTTATCAGCTCTCATTCTGTAAGTTTCTAAACTTATAGCAAAATATTATACAAGAAAAATTTGTTCCTATGTAGAGAGGGTTCTATGTTTATGGTGGGCAGTAATTTTTAGATGTGGAAATTGCCTACCAATCAGTAAAAGCTTCCTAAGGATATACTGTTTGTTAGGATAAAGAGATAACTTAAAGAATGATACCCCCAATCCTCACAATCACTTCTTCACAAGGCACAGTGGGAAGTGATCTTCATAAAGACAAAATGGAGTTTTCAACCTGGAGAAACCAATTGGCTTAAAGGAAAACAAGTAATAGTCCTCTACAACATGGATAATCTGCAGACATTCAGGCACTTCTTATTTATTCCTTAATGTTAGTGATAAAACTGAGGGCCATTGTGATCATATTACATTTTGGCAACCTGCATTTTAGCCACTTGCAAGTCATGCATGTTAGACTTCATTTTTCAATTTACCACTGTGTTCCACATATTGACAGTAGCTTATCTGAAGTCATTCTATCTTCTTCTCCAATGCTTCACAGAGATTTTTTTTTTTAATGAAGAATCATCTCCCTGGGGAATCTCATTATTTCCTCATAGAAGCCCTACAGTTTGAGTCTGAATGATATAGGGTTTAGCGTCCTATCAACATCACTGGACTATTTTTTCAACATTTCATTAGCCAATTAGTTTCTTCATCTTAGATTTAAAAGTCAGTTCAAAAAATGTGGTGATTTCTTCATTTCATTTTCCTCTCTTGTAGAACCACTATAATTTTCTGAAAGGAGAAATTATTCTCTGTACAGTATTATCCACAAGAGTCCTATTTATCATAATATGCTTTACAAAAATGCCAAGTTACACTGCGCACATATGGGAACACTACAGATTTCTATAATAACAGTCCTGAGAATGGCTGTCTAACACTGGTAAAAATTAAAGAAAAATTGTACTTCATGTGAAACTAAACCAATTCTCTAACAACTGAAAAAATCCATTTCTGAATTTCATTCTCAGCCATTTTTTTAAAAAAAAATAGAATTGCTTATAGTATATGCCAAATCCTAACTTGGCAAAATCAGAAAAGAATTTAAGTTTATAAATACACACACACACACATACACACACACACACACACACACACACACACACACGCAACTGATGCTTACACAGCCCCTGTGAACTACTGTGTGGGATAATACATACATAGCTCTAGTACACCATTATCATCCCATTCCCTGAAAGCATCATGGCAACACCTTTTCTGATGGACAAGACCTCTTTCCCCCCAAAAGAGAAAGAAAATAAAAGAAAAGA
Organism: Megascapheus bottae; assembly: GCF_031878675.1. NCBI lineage: Eukaryota > Metazoa > Chordata > Mammalia > Rodentia > Geomyidae > Megascapheus > Megascapheus bottae. Next base: position 35,604,263 of record NC_143520.1, on the reverse strand, counting down.
AGCAATGTTAAAGACCTCATTAAGCATTTACATGAATAAAACTGAAAATAAAGCAGATACATTTTATCTTTTTCCAGAAATGAGAAATTTATGGCACTTTTAAGTTAAACATTACACCTATTTTCAAGGTTAAACTTCAGCTATTATTAGAAAAAGCCACTCCCAATCAGAGCAAGTAGAATTTGACAGTTCTAATTTTTTAATCTATCCTCAGTAGAAGCAGACATTTTCATATTAAACTATTAAATGTCTAGGGCTATAAAAATGTCTAAAGAAAATTACTGATACACTCTGTTTTCAATTCTGTTCAAAAAGTTCATGTGCTTAGGAAACATTCGTATTTTTAAAGAGAAATAATGTATATACCACATTTTCTTGATCTGTTCATCTGTTGTGGTGCATCTGAGTTGGTCCAAGATCTTAGCTATGGCCAATAATGCTGCAATAAGAATAGTTGTGCTGATAGCTTTAGTATGGGCTTGTTTGTGATCATTTGGAAAAATGCCCAGGAGTGAGATTGTTGAGTCATAGGGCAGCTCTATGTTTCCTATTTTAAGGAACCTCCATATCACTTTCCAGAGTCACTCAAACAGTTTATATTCCCAGCTATAGTCGAGTAGCATTCCTTTTGGCCACATCCTCACCAACATCTGTTATTATTTGTTTTCTTGATAATGGACCTTCTAACTGGGGTAAGGTGGGAATGTCTATGTAGTTTTGCTTTTCTTATTTTTTTTATGGCCAGAGAAGTTGAACATTTCATCATAGTTCTATTCATTTATTTTATCCCCAGAGAATCTTTTAAATTCTTTAGCCCACTTATAAATGGGGTAGTTGTTTCTGTAAGGATTTGTTGTTGGGGAATTTAATTTTTTCTTCTTTTTTTTTTTTTTTTTCAGTCATGGGACTTGAAATCTGGGCGTGGGCATTGTCCCTGATTTCTTCAGCTCAGCGCTAGCACTCTACCACTTAAGGCACAGTGTCACTTCTAGTTTTCTGATTGTTAATTGGAGATGAGTCTCTTCGGGGGCCGAGTTTGGCCTAGTGGTAGAGTGCTTGACTAGCATGCACAAAGACCTGAGTTCAATTCCTCGGTACCACATACACAGAAAAAAGCCAGAAGTGGTGCTGAGGCTCAAGTGGTAGAGTTCTAGCCTTGAGAAAGTCCAAGGACAGTGCTCAGGCCTTGAGCTCAAGCCCAGGACTGGCAACAACAACAAAAAAGAGTCTCACGGGCTTTTTTATTGCCCAGACTGGCTTTGAACTGCTACCTTCAGATCTCAGTCTCCAGAGAAGCTAGGATTACATAGTGTCATGAGCCACTGTGCCCAGGTAGATATATTTTTTAAACGATGCCCCTGTCCGTTATATAGCTATTGAAGATCTTCTAGGGTTTTCTGTTTATCTTGCTACCTATATTCGTGCCATTCAGAATCCTTACAAAGTTAATGCAAACTCATCTATCCGGGCTTTCTATGTTTTGTTGTGTTTCTAAATCATTATTTAGAAAGTTTTAACCCATACCAAGGAGCCCTAGTGTATTTTCTATCCCTGTAATATATTTAGGGTATCTTCTCTACCTCAAGGTCTTTGATCCATTTGGAGCTGATCACGTTACGGGGTACTTCGGAGTTATTTCCTTTTTCTTTCATTTTCCCTCCCCCTTTGGTTTTTCTTCTGTTGTCACTGGTTTTGTTTTTGGTACCTTGTCTTATTTGCGTGTTTATCTGATTTGGGGATGGGAAGGTGAATCACAAAATGGTGAGATATAAGACAGAGTGTGTCCTAATACAACAGCAATGCTCACATACATTATGTTGGAAATAAATTTTACAATTTGGGGAGATATGGGGGGAGGAAAGTGGGAGAAACTAAAGGACATATAACATTCATTACTTTCCTTATATATCTGTAATCCCATTGTACCTCCTATTTACAACAAAATGAAATTTAAAATTTACCATAGCAAAGATATAGAACCAACCCAGATGCCCCTCAGTTGAATTATATGCTGCCATCACAGATGGAATTCTATGCCACAGTGGAATTCTTTGCTGCCATCAGAAAGAACTACCTCACCCCATTTGGAAGGAAATGGAAAGACTTAGAAACAAATCATAGTAAGTGAAGTAAGCCAGACTCAAAGGAACACAGGCACAATGATTTCCTTCATTTGTCATAATCAGTAGAAACATTGGGCTCTCCTAGCAGAGGTTTATAGTAAAGCAAAACCTAGATACATAAGGCCATATAGTATGGTGCTAAATGAAAGGACCACCAGGATATAGAAACAAAAGCCATATAATGTGTGATTGTTGTTCTTCATGTACTGTGTTATTTCTCATATCTTTTGTTGTCCCTTGGCTATTTCATATTGTTACAGTATCTTACCTTGTTATCTGATATATTGTACATATGTTTATTTGGTTATTTGAAATAGGATAGGGAAGGGGGAAATCAAGATGTGGGGGGAAGGGAAATGAGGACCAAGACATAAGAAAGATAAGAAAGGGTATCAATGTTTGTGAAATAATGCATCTTCTATCTGGCGAATATAATGTAACCCTTCTATTAATTATAATAAAAATATATGGAAGGGCCGGGAGTTTGGCCTGGTGGTACAGTGCTTGCCTAGCATGCACGAAGACCCAGGTTCAATTCCTCAGTACCACATATATAGGAAAAAAGATCCCGAAATGGTACCGAGGCTCAAGTGGTAGAGCTCTAGACTTGAGAAAGTCCAAGGACAGTAGGACAGTGTTCAGGCCCTGAGTTCAAACCCAGGACTGGCAAAAAAAAAAAAAATATATATATATATATATATATGGAAAAAAAGAAATACATCTAAATTTAAAAAAGAAATAATAAAATAAGAGGGAAAAAGCTCAGCTTTTAACATTATACAATTCAATTTATACACATATTCATATATATGTATAAATGTATATATACATAGATGTAAACGTATATATACAGTTATACATATGTAGTATACAGATTGAATGATATGCAGTATATACCCATTGAATTATGCACAGGTATATATATGTACCTATAAATATATACCAAGAAACTATACACACACACACACACACACACACACACACACACACACACACACAGGGACATTCATCCTCAGATATAATATAAATAGAGATTTATGTCTTATTCCGAACTCTGCTAAGCAAAAACAATAAAAAATACATTTCTTACCTTAAAAATTACCCAAGGTATAGATTAAAATATAGTTGGACAAAATTTTACCCACCCCCTAGGTATGGATTAAAATACAAGTTTTCAGTTTCTGAATGGAAAAATAAAGTATGCCATATTTTTCTTTTCATTATATTATAATTTCCTTAAATTTAAATCAGATTTGTAATCTCCTAGAAACCTAACAGAGCAACACTTATCTCACTCTGTTGAACATTAAAAAAAGTCTTAGTATGTGCTAAAAAATACAAAAATAATTTAAACACACAAGTATAAATACATGTGTACATGATTGAACAGTACTATGTATTTTCTTATTCAAAAATCAAACACCTATATATTGGTTATGAGAAGTCCTAAGAAGGAGACTACCCAGATGTCTATTTCACATATAATATGTACTGTAATTGTGACTTTTATCAAAATAAGTTACTCCAGATAAACTTCAAATCCCCATCTACAGAATGAGATTAAATGCTTTCTTCATTTCTGAAGTTAAACTATGGAACATTGTACAAGAAACATTTCTGAATGCGTAGATAATGGTTATTACTGTTGCTTTACTAGTAATACAAACTCTTTTGTCAACAGCATTAAGAAATAGAGGGTATGCTGCAATTGCCCAAAAATATATACAAAAATCTTAGTGAGGCAATTTTTCAAAAGTAGTCTACATTTTATTTTTATTTTCTAAATTGTCCTTGATGGTTACAAAATAATAAGGTATTTATCAGATTATATACAGAGTAATTTTCATTGTACATGAAACATTTAATGTTCTGACGAAGAGATTATGTAGTAGTTATTTCTGTTTCCCACTTTTATTGTTAAAGAAAATAACATGGAATTATCTAACTTGCAGCATTCACTATTATTAATAGTGGTTGACCTACAATTCCTGCCACAAAGAATGCACAGCAATGTCCTGTTTACAGGTCAAAATTTCTGAATAATGCAGTTAATTTATAATCTGTGTGTATGCTATCATCTCATAGGTTAAAATAACTAGACAACATTTACTGTACAAGCTTGGTTGAATTTCAGCCTATGACTCTGGACAAAATACATACTACGATAAATTTTAATTCTTTTTTTGTTTTGTGTGTATGTGTGTGTGTATGGGGAGGGTGGGTTATGGAGCTTGAGCTCTGGACCTGGGAGCTTTCTCTGAGCTCTTCATCTTCAAGGCTACCATCCTGCCCCTAGGCCTGGGCATTGTCCTTGAGCACATCAGCTCAAGGCTACTGCTCTACCTCTGAGCCACAGCCCCACTTAACGTTTTCTAGTGATCAACTGGAGATAAGAGTCTCACAGTATTTAGTGCCCAGTTTGGATTTGAACTGAGATCCTCAAATGTCAACCTCCTGAAATTAGCTAGGATTATAGGCATGAGCCACTGCACCCAGCTTAAATATTAATTCTTCACCTAAGAATTTAGAACCACAACTTGCAAAATTCTACATAATTAGAAATAACATACAAATAATGAATAGAACTATAGTATTATGCAGTATGATGATGATATTTTGTTAGAAATTTATTTCTCTTCTCATTATTTATCTCTGCATGCACACAGCCTTTCTATATATTGACATATTACATATACACACATGTATATATGTATATATATATACATATAAACACACACATATATACACACATATATATTTTTAGAGATACTGGGGTTTCAATTCAGGCTTTATTTTCGCTAGGCTAGTTTTCTCCTATTTTGGAGTTAGAGTCTAGCAGACTGTTATGCCTTGGGCAGGCTGTGAGTTGCTGTCCTCCGGATCTCAGCTTTTGAATAGGTAGGAATACATGCATGTACCACTGACACTGAGCTTTTAAATCCATTTCCTAACACATTTTTTCAAAAACTGTCTGCCCTTCTGTTATAAAACATAGGTGGAATACATTTTGCTGAGCCGAATTTTTTTCATCTACTGATTTGCCAGTTCCCATGTCATACAAATCTGCACATAGGCTAACTGATGTCCTATGAATAGTAGGAACCCTATGGTTTTTACCTAGTTCACTGAGGATACGGTACTTTAGTATTATTCTGGGCAACCTCTTTAATTTGGCTTATTGGAGGAAAATCTTCTCTGAGATGGGAGTTTCATTTCATGTGTACTGCTCTATGATAATAATAATAAAAAAAGAAGCTGTCAATCTTCCATTGGTAGTACACACTTCTTCTGCCGAAAGAAGGCCCTGGGCTGTAGACTTCTGAGTAGAAACAAACATGCAGGGCTCATGAAGGGCTTGACTTCTGGGAATGGCTAAAATTGCTAAAACTCACTTCTGCCTATAACCAACGATTCATTATCTTCCCAGAAACAGTGGCTGTTATTTCTGCTACAGGGTTGCTATGTTCTTTTAGGGAAAGAAAAAATAAAGTGTATTTTCAACACAAACCTGATGCTCAAACCCTTATGCTCATATCTTTAGATTTAATTTTGTTCTGTAAATCTGTAATCAGACTAAACTAAGAATTTTTTATGAAACACCTTTAGAAAAGAGTTTATTTATTTTATATGCAGGAAATAATGTGACACCTTACAGTAATCTTTCAAAATACTCTGTAAAAAAGAATTTTTACATTTTTATCACACAGTTGAAAATTAATATAAACCCCTTAATTTAAATTTGTATTTGACATGAAAAACTAAGCTGCTGAAACATTAAACTGGATTTTCTCATGTTTAGAAGTGTAGACTCAGGTAATCCGATGATTAAGACTAATTCAGGTTTGTTTCGTGACATGAGCACATCAATTTGAGAAAGAAAATTTACCCCCTTTGTTCACATCTGATACACTGCAGGACTATTTTCACACCACAGAGAAATGAAACTGTTGTTGAGTATGTAGCAGGTAATTTTATCTGAATCTCAGCCTGTGGGCATGCTATCCAACCCTATTTGGAAACAGTACTCCTCAAAATATGTAACTAGAAATATACAAATAATCCTGAATTGTTTACTGTTAGTACATCACTGATCCATATTTGCACATGCCACCTACATGGAGAACAAAACCAAGCCAGGCCCATGGCAGACACAACAAATAGGGGAAAACTTGATATGTGTGAAACCAAGTTTAAATAAAAGTTTATATAATAAGTTTTGCCAAGGAAATTTCCAAAGAATTTTAAAAGAACATAAATTGTTCAACCACGTATTTCACTAAAAACTTTCATATACAAGTAATTAAATCATATTCATCCCCATAATCCTCTGTTATTTTCAGCTAGTTTTCCCTTTCTTGTAATGGGCTCCCTTTCTGCATGGTTTTACTTGGAATTAGACATAGTGGGTATTGTAGATGTAATTCATATCAGCAGTGCTTGGATGGATACTGGAGAAACTTGTCATGTAGACAGAAAGTAGTGAGACAATACTTTTCCCTTTTTTTGCTGGTCTTGAACTCAAGACCTGAGTACACAGCACCAGTTCTGGCTTTTTCTATGTACGTGGAACAGAGGAATCAAACCCATGTATTCATGCATGCTGGGCAAGCACTTTACCACTAGGCCAAACTCCCGGCCCTACTTTTCCATTTTCTAAGTACAGGATATGAAGTTGTACTGAGGCCATCACTTTGAGCTACAACACTGAGTGAAGCGAAGGACGGCCAATCTACATGGCAGTTTATCAAGTTTTTTGTGTGATGAATTATTGAGGTGACTTTAATGTCATCATTACGGTCGGTACTTTCATTAGTAACTAATCATAGAACTGAGACTAACCCTTTATGGAGTCATCATGAGCATAATAATGCAGGTAAATCTGCTTGAAAAGATCCTTTTTCTCAATTTTCATATTGCTGTCCAGACCAACCAGAGGGAAAAAGAAAAGCAGCTCTACTTGTGATGGTAATTATCCTTCAACTTCTAGAAAGACAAGTTTGATTAAAAGTAAATTTCAAGCTATATCAAGAATCCTTGTATTTCAATCTATTCCTGTCCTCAAGGACAGAAGCTGGATATTAATTCCCAATCCAGTCTTTTTATAGCTTCTTCCCTTTGAAAACAAAAGGAGAAAAAAATAGAGCTTTTCATCTCTTTTTGCCTCTGGACACCTACCTAGTCCTTTCCACAAGTCCTTCAGCTTCAATAATACTTTATTACTACATTCATACTTCAAAAGCAGAAAAACAAAAGGAAAACTTGTACAGTTCCTCAGTGTACCTCACTTTTACTATTTAGTTTCAATAGTTTGAATAGTGTAATATAACTATTACACAAATATGATGTTAGATTTCTTTTGAAGTAAAAATGCTTTGAAATTATATAAGAGTATACAACATTTTATCAGTTTTATGATCTTCCTGTTATCTAGTCTTCTCATAGAAAATATGACAAAATCAGAATTGTGAAATATTCATGGCAAAAGTAGCATTAATGGATTACAATAAAAGTCAGTGGTAGGCTAATGAATTAGTAAGAGACATTTTCAAAATTTGTAATGAATTCCATAATCAAAGTTTTAATTTATATTTATATTTATTTGCTTCCATAATTACTAACATTTTATAATCACTTACCTGAATTCACTGATTAATAAAATGTAAAGGTTTAAATAGACATATTATAATCATCTTTTCCAGTCTAAAAGGATGAATGTTTTACTTAAGTTTAATATAATGGAAAATATTCTTGGAAGCCAGACATGGTATAAGTAGCTACTCAGAATGCTGAGATCTGAGGATCAAGGTGCACAAAGTCAGTCCAGACACAAAAGAAACTGAGACTCTTTTTTTAGTGCTCTTTTCTTTCTTATTTATTTTTTGTTATTATTGTAATGATGTATAGAGGGGTTACAGTTACATTTGTAAGGTACATTGTTTCATGTACATTGTTACCCCTTCCCATGTTTTGTTCCCACTTTACCTCCCCCCACCACTCCCAGGTTGTAGAGTTCATTTGCAACATATTTTTTATGACTTCCAATAAGTCTTTATTGAAGACTGAAAATCTCTATATTGAAGTTTCTTTCAAAAAGCTAATTTTAGAAGTCCATTATCAAATTTATTAACTTTTTTATTGCCAGGATAATGTATAAAGGAGGCATAGTTACATTCCTCAGGTAGTAGGTACATTACTTCTCACACATTGATACCCTTTCTCATGATTTGTCCCCATTTTCCTCCCCCAACCCCCTACCAATTATCTTGTTTCCCCCCTTCCCTTTCCTATTTCAAATAAATAAATGTAAATACAATATACCAGATAACAAAGTCAGATGCAGAACAATATGAGATTAATCAAAAGGGCAAAAAAAAAAGAAAAAAGAAATAACACAGTACATTAAGAACAATAATCACACAAGATAAAGCTCTTGTTTTTATATCCTAGAGTTCCTTTCATTTAGTCTCATCCTATATGACCTCATGTTCATAGGTTTTGATGTCAGATTCTTATCTCCAATTAACCTCTAGAAAACTGAAGTGGGGCTTGGCTCAAGCGTAGGGAAGTAGCTTTGAGCTGAAGAGCTCAGGGACAACTTCCAGGCCCAGGGCAAGGGTGGTAACCTTGAGCTGAAGAACTCAGGGACATTGCCCAGGCAGAGATCAAGCCCCATGACCCAAAAAATAAACAAATAAACAAACAAACAAACATACTCTTGGATGGGAAAGTTAAAGTGGCTCATACTTGCCTTAGGGTTCCTACCTTCAGATATTAAATCAATGCAGGGATTACTGACAATAGCCTACAGTTATTGTTTGAGGGTATGCCACTAGATAATTGATATTGAAAGTCAAATGTAGAAAATACAATTGAATAGCTAGGCATAAAATATTAAATATCAACATTAAAATCTATGTTACCGATTCATCTTCCTTATGTATATCTTTGCTAAGTCTTTTCTTAAGGAATAGTTTTATATTGATGAAGAATACAAGAATAAATGTGTTGGGAAAAATGGTTGCCAGGGCAGATATCTAGAATATCTTTATGGTCTGATGATTCTGAGTGGCTACTGTGATAAATGGAAGTTGCTTGATAAACTAGCAAAGAGAGCAAATGACATAGGACAAAACACAAATGCACCTTCATCACATGACATGTTCCCTCTGTCTATGACTCTCTTGCCCCATTCTAAGCATTTTCATGGCCAGTTATTTCACAGTAGACAATATGGAAGATGGAAATGTGTCATCAAGCTGTTTATTCAAAAATTTTCTTACAAACAAACATAAATAGAAACAAACAAAAGGATTTCAATGTATATTAACAACTAAGCCCAATACTCCCATAGCCTTGAAAATTAGAAATATAACAGATTCATACTTTAGCATCAAGTATTATGGACCTTTTAAATTAAAGAGCAGCTACTTGTTTGAGATTTTAAATTAACTTTTTTTTTTTTTTTTGCCAGTCCTGGGCTTGGGCTCAGGGCTTGAGCACTGTCCTTGGACTTTGTCTTTGTCAAGGCTAGCACTCTACCACTTGAGCCTCAGCACCACTTCCGGCTTTTTGCTATGTATGTGGTACCGAGGAATTGAACCCGGGTCTTCGTGCATGCGAGGCAAGCACTCTACCACTAGGCTAAACTCCCGGCCCCTAAATTAACTTTTATATTTAGAATATGTTCATCTTGGTTCCAACATTTTCAAAATCCACAGTAAACAACCATCTTTATAACTGATTAAAATGAGCTCCATAAATTTCAAAGAAACTAAATTATAGATTATGACTTTTCCTGAATGTACATTAATCTCAGTAAAAATCAAATTGAGCTGGTATTTTGTATATAATAGAAGGATATAATTTGCTTTTATATTAGTACTAGTCTTGACCTAAGTATTTACAAATCAATACTAATTCCATATTTAATGGTCTCCATAAATGTCTTTGTGTAAGAAGTTTAATTTTTGTGCTGTAGTTATAGATGCATTTTTAAGTACATGGAGAAATTTTAAATGCCATGAGATATTTTAAAGGTGTAATTTATATAAATGTAAAGGAGTTTCTCTAATGTAAGAAGTCATTCATAAGAACTGCAAACAGGCCGGGAGTTTGGCCTAGTGGTTAAAATGTTTGCCTAGCATGCATGAAGACCCAGGTTCGATTCCTGGGTACCACATACATAGAAAAAAGCCGGAAGTGGTGCTGAGGCCCAAGTGCTAGAGCTCTGGCCTTGAGAAAGTCCAAGGACAGTGCTCAGGCCTTGAGCTCAAGCCCAGGACTGGCAAAAAAAAAAAAAAAAAAAAAAAAAAAGAGTGCGCTGAAGACCTCAGGGACAGTGCCCAGGCCCTGAGTTCAAGACCCAAGACTGGCCAAAAAAAAAACCCAAAAACACCTGTTTTTAAATGTCTAATTTCATAACAATTTTTCTTCCTTTTCTTATCTTTCTTTCTTTCTTTTTTTTTTGTTCGTTATGAGGTGAGTTTAGGGCTTGAACTCTGTGCCTGGGCACTGTCCTTAGCTCTTCAGCACAAGGCTAGTCCCTTTACCACTTGAGCCATAGTGCTTCTTCCGGTTTTCTGGTAGTTAATAGGAGATACGGGTCTCATGGACTTTTCTTGCTTGGGCTGGCTTTGAACCACCATCCTCAGATTTCAGCATTTTGAATAGCTAGGATTATAAACTAGGATTATGAACCCTGAGCTCCTGGCTAGCGATAAATAATTCTGATCCTATCTATCTATCTATCTATCTATTTATTTAGTTTTTTTTTCTTTCATTTCAAACTGTGTTCTCCATAGACCTCATCACCTGCTTCATTATTTCATCTGCAATCATATATACTTGCCAGATTTCATCTTCTCCACATTCTTGTGCCAATGAGAGCAGGCTTAGCTAGCTGGTACTCATTAAGTCCATAAGAACATCTGATTACCTTTTCATTAGAGCTATTTTTTGCACTGTCCCAAGTCCTCAAGCCACCAGGCACTATATACATGCATTGTAATTTGTCTAAACTGATGGTGAAAGTAGTCCCTTAGTGGTTAAATCCACCGCACACAATTATTTTAACAGAACTTATCCTTAAATAATTTGTAGTTCTTGAGTTTTTCAATGAATTCAATAAAGTTTCAAGTAATTTGCTCATTTTTTTCAACTTGTAATTTAGTATTCAGGACTTGTGTTCATATAATGAGTATGCTAATGACTGAGTTGAAAATAATCACTCTGATTTTAGACTTTCTTATATTACACTATGGTTGTGTATTTGTAGCTCCTTCAACATGCCCAGCTGTATCACAATCAAAGAAAGCATGTACATTTCCTTACTTCTCATTCTCATCTATGAATATACAATAAGTAACTGAATTCAGAGGCCATATCCATACAGTCTTTTGGAGAATCTCATTTCCTAGAGTGTGTAACACAGGTTCTCTTATTTTTACCTCTACCATTTTCATGACAGTGAAAAAGTGAATCCCCAAACACCTAACACTCATTGGGGTGGATAACTGAGAGTCAAAAAGGTGCTATTATATTTGCAGTTTAGTAACTTAATTTTGTTATGTAATTAAAATATGTAATTTGAAAAGAGATGGGTTTTTACTAGGCAGTAAAGAATAATTTTAAAAATTTAATATTTCAGGGAATAAATGTATTTCAAGATATATATATATCCTAAAGTCCATATTTACCAAAGCATAATAATATATAATTAGACTATGAATGATTAATTGTCCTACTAGACTAAAATTCTCATACCATATGTGGGAATGAGCATATGAATTACCTTCAGGATGTGATCACGTAAACTTTTCCTTCTGATATATTTCAATTAACCTAGTTTAAAAAGATTCCTCTAGTGGGCTGGGAGTTTGGCCCAGTGGGATAGTACTTTCCTAGCATGCAGGAAGCCCTGGGCTTGATTCCTCCATAACACATATACAGAAAAAAATAAATTAAATTAAAAATTAAAAAAAAAAAAACTGGAAGTGGTACTTAACACAAGTGGTCAAGTGCTAGCCTTGAGAAAGCCAAAGGACAGTGTGCAGGACTTGAGTTCAAACCCCAGGACTGGCAAAATAAATATTCCTCTTGAAATATGAAGTGAAATTTGTAGTCCCTTCCTTTATAGTTACTAAATAGGTCCACTTATAATACCTATTAACAAATAAAAATGCACAGAAAATAACAGTAACTCATAGTTGACTTTGCTAATTTTAATGGAATATGTTAAGTAGTTTAACTTTTCTGAAGCACCATCCTTGATATTATTGAAAGTGTCTTTTCCAAAATAAAAAAATCTTAAAACATTCATGCTCTTCTGGATTTAATTTTTTAGCTTCTAGCTATTCAGCTTTAATGGGGTAGAATTGAAGCAAAGCAAGTATGAGATCAAGTTCCTTGATGGATGGTATGTCAAATATTCGAGGATGCTCTGCATTCCTTTTTTAAAGCTAATGGAATTTACCCTGGAGTATCAAAACTCTACCATGAAATATAAATTCCATCATGTTTTACAAAAAATATCCTTCTGTTACTATTAAGTAACTCAAAGATGCTCTTGGGAGTGGGATAAACAGATGGAAGGATACTTCAAACTGCATCTGCATCTAAAAGACTATTCAGAGCAAAACTATCATTATTGGAGATTCAGAGTCTACTTTATAGTTTTAAAGTATGGCGTGCTTATATACTATATCTTAACTACAAATGCAAAATGCAGAAATTTGTATAGGCTCTCTATAATAGTTGGGTTATATAATATATATCTACATATCTACATATACATATATATATATACTTTTGGTATTTTTATCTCTCATCCCTACACTCAAGTGACATAGTTCATTTCTTATGTAATATATATCAAATGTAATTATATTTGTTCAGGTTTCTTCCTTCCAAACCTGGAATTCCTCTTTGTCCACTACAAAAACCATGTTTCCACTTTCTGCTTTTACTTTTGATAAACAGTACTTTACTTGCTCCGAGGAGTTATAGCTTTTCATTCTTCCCTAAAATAAACTTTTCTTTAGTCAGTTTGTTTGTGTATAAATGCAGTTATTCCAGTATACGTGATCATTCCATAAACTAATAAAAGAATACAAATAAACCAATTTAAATATACACATAATGCATGAAAATAACAAATCTACAACTACTATAATTAACAGAAAGTAATTTTCATACAAATGAAAAAACACTCAGCAACTTATGTGACCAGTTCACATATCACAGTGACAAAAATGATGCCACAATTTTCCAATGTTGTTACTCATTCTTGTTTTTAATTCAGAAAGAATTTTTTTCATTCTTAGCAAGTAGGACATGGCATATTAACTTTGGAAAGAGAAGAATTTAGCAACATGTTTATAACTGTCATAATGTTTATACTCCTAAACCAGTGTTCTTATTAATATTTTTATTCTGAAATAATTTTTAGAAATTTTCAAGAGAGTGGTGTGAAGAAGTGTTGTTTATAACACCATTTTGAATAAGTGAAAATACTTAGATACAATGGAGTAAATTCCTACTTTATCTACAGAACAGAATCAACTAATTTGAATGTTTATTATGTTAATCATTACTATGAGCATTCAATGTATATTATAATGAGCAATATGACCATAATTTATAATGGAAGCGTAATTTATTTATTTTTTTTGTAAAACAAATGTGATCTTTTTTTATTATAATTAGTAAAAGGGTTACATGATATTTGCCAGATAGAAGGTCATTAATTCACATACATTGATACCCTTTCACATGTCTTGGTACCCATTTCCCTCCCCCCCCACACCCCTCACCCGTCTTGGTTTTCCCCCCTTCCCTATCAAATTTCAAATATCCAAATACAAATAAATTCAATATATCAGATAACAAAGTGAGATACTATAACAATATGAGATAGCCAAAGGACAGCAAAGGAGATGAGAGACAACATAGTACATTAAGGACAACAATCATTCATTATATGGCTTTTGTTTCAATATTCTGGAGGTCCTTTCAATTAGCTTCACATTATATGGCCTTATGTATCAAGATTTTGCTCTATTGCAGATCTCTGCTAGTAGAGCCCAAGGTTTCTACTGATTATGACGAATGAGGGAAACCATTGAGCCTAAGTTCCCTTGAGTCTGGCTTACTTCACTTAATATGATTTTTTCTAAGTCTTTCCATTTCCTAACAAATCGAGCGATGTCATTCTTTCTGACAGCAGCATAGAATTCCATTGTGTACAAATATCACAACTTGTTGATCCACTCATCAACTGAGGGACATCTAGGTTGGTTCCATATCTTTGCTATGGTGAATAGTGCTGCAAGGAACATTGTTGTGCTAGTGGATTTAGTATGTCCTTGTTTCTGGATGGTTGGGTAAATGCCAAGTATTGGAATTGCTGGATCATAGGGGAGTTCTGTAATTTAATAAAATGTAATATAACCATATAATATAAAATTAAATAGAAAACAAGTAGTAGCTAATAAAAAGCAATACAAATGTACAATATATGATTGATTAACTTAAACGTTTTGGTGATACATATATAAATAAGTTTGCACAGGAAAAGTAATCAATATAATAGAGCATAATTGTTAATCATAACTGAACATTGAGTTCATCATATTTGTTTAGAGAGTTGAAAAGACTGCTCTCATTGAAAAATGTCAGCTAATATTTTATAGTTTTTACATACTTAGTTTCTTCAGAGTTCTATTCCAAAAACCAATCATTAGTTTGTTAGCCAATACAATATGTTTTACAATTACAAAAGCATAAATACTTAATTAATCAAAATGAACAAGGCAGGTCAGTAGGTCATTAAACAGAACAAGTAGCACCTAGTCAATCTAACATTACTATTTTCAACAATTTCGCTAATTAATAATTTACCCTTTGACCTCTAACTGTATTCCTTCTATTGTAATCTTCAGGATTACTAATGTCTCACCAAAAGTCAAGTATCTCAGTAAGTCTGTTGATATATAAAATAAATATAACTGGATTATTAAATTATTGCTATTTAAGTAAGTTCCCTTCTCCTATCAATCTAAGCAGCCAGATTTAATAAAGAGGTCCTTGAATCAAATGAGTTCAAATTAACTCATTTGGCCAGTACCACACAATTGAAAAATACATTTAACTCAAGAGGAACTAGGTCAAATTTTGGAAAAGCATGCATTCAGAGTTGACTATTGCAATCTTAAACTTCAATTTAAGCACTTAAAGATAAGCAAAGTTGCAGACATAGATATTCAGGTGCCTCTTAGATCTTGATTAAATCTTTGTCATGTTATATGAATGCATATGCACACATATTTACATAGTTCTATACACATATACTTATATTTTTTTTATTTTTTACTGAGAATTGAAGGTAAAGGTTATTATTTTTCCCTTTAGAAGCAATTTAGGTAAATGCTTTTAGATATTTGACATTTAAACATATCCTAATCTAAATTTTATTAATGAATTTGTTTTGGGCAATATTGGACTTTGATGCTCAGGTAGCATTCTAACACTTGAGCCATATCTTCAAGACATTGAACTTTGAGAACTTTTCTGCCTAGGCTAGCTAGCTTCAGCTGCTAAACCTCCAGAGCTCAGCATCACGGAAGGTTAACACTACAGTTGGAAGGCACTGGCATAAGCTACAGATGCAGGCACTTAAGGTCTGTGTCATCCTGTGTTTTAAACTTAAAAAAAATACTAGATGACAAGTAACCATGATTACCAAAAGAAATTTAATGAACATATACTTAAATTACTAAGCTGCTTTTAATACAAACTGACAATAAAAATGGCTTGAAGCTGTGAGTGATATCATACCACATTTCATTTGGACTTAGAGCTACGTCTACTGATGCCCTTCATCAGCAATATCAAATGCACATGCGAACCAGGTAAGGATGCAGAATCTCAGTCCTCATCTCTGAATCAGAACTTGCAATTATCAAGATCCTTAGCGGAATCAATGTACACCAATGTTTGAGAAATGCTAACTCATGGGAATAATAAAATAAAAGTTAAATATTAATAAGCATATAAAATTATTTTTCTAACTTTAACTTACAAAGTTTCCTCCTACATTATTAGTGAATTTTAATTTGAAGATTTCCAAGACATTGTAATATATCATGAAACTAAAGTATGAATAATAAAATATGAAAATGCAAGAAGAACAAATTTTGAGGAAAGATAGAAATTTTGACTAAAGATAGAAATTAGACAAAAAATTTGGAGCTATATTCACAAATCATTCAAAACTACAAGCCAGTTTGCACAAATGATATATAAATCCTTGATGCCTTCATAGACTTTTAAATGTTCAATTATATATGTTTAATCCCACAAACATACACAGAGTTTACAGGCATTAAACTGTAGCAATTTGTCATGGTTTGTCATATTTGTATCACATAAGTAACAGTTAAAAATTGATTTTTTTTAAAGCTCGGGTTATTTTGACCTTATTAGTGCTTATACACCTAATCTGAATATTGAAATGCAAGTCAGATTCTGCAGAATATGACACACTTGAATTATCAATATATCAACTACTGATATGCACATATAATTACATAAATACCAAATATTATGAAATATATTATGATACAGTGTTATAATAATTGAACAATAAGTAATTGCATTGTCCCTGAGTTTTTGTTGAAGGGTAGAAATACACTGTCACTTGAGCCACAGTTCTACTTTCAGATTTTTTACGGTTTAATTGTAGATAAGAGTTTCATGGGCTTTCCTGGTCAAACTAGTTTTGAACCATGATCCTCATATCTTAGTCTTTAAAGTAGCCAGGGTTAAGGACATGAGCCATCAGCACCACCAGGGAAGAATTTTTGTAAGAGGGAAAAACAAACAAACAAACAAAAACACAAACAAGAACAAAGCTTGTAAGATTCCACCTACAGAAAATGATCAAATTACCACAATAAAGGGGAAAATAAGTAATGGTTTTATTAAGGGAATCGAGGAAGCACTTTGGTCTTTTCAGGGTAGATACTTTGTGAAATCTTTAGAAAAATAACCCATTAAATTTCAAAAACATTGGGTGAAAAGCAATTGAATATTTTAACAGTATGTCAAATGCAATTAGGTATTAAAGCATAAAGGAAAGAATCAAAGTAGACATACATTGTAACAAAGAAGGGAAAAAAGTAAACAAAATTAAGATTTCAAGTTTGGGGAATTTGTTAATCTATGGTGTTGTACACTCTATAAGAACTAAATCAGTAGAGTAATACTAAGTTGATGCTATATGCTTAACTACAAAATAGGCATCAGTTTTGAATTTAAAGATTATCTGTAGCATAATCATTTTATCCCCAAGATCTGATTTGTTAATTGACAAGAACTAGATAATGAAAATCAAATGTAAATAAAATGTAGTTTTTAGGTAGAAGAATTTATAAATATTGGTTCTTATTTTTGTAATCTTTTTTATTGTAATAGAAGGGTTACATTATATTCACCAGATAGAAGGTGCATTACTTCATAAACATTGATACCCCTTTTCATGTTTTTGTCCCCATATCCCTCCTGCCTCCCCCTTCACTCATCTTGTTTCCCCTTCCCTATCCTATTTCAGATAAACAAATAAATGCACATACAATATACCAGACAATAAGGTAAGATACTGTAACAACAAAAGTGATGAGAAATAACAACCGAGGAGATGAGAAATAATAACAAAAGAGATGAGAAATAACATGGCACATTAAGAACAACAGTCATACATTATATTAGAAAAAAACATATTAATTGGTTCTGATTTTTACAGAGAAATATATTCTTTTGAAAGACGAATGATACAGACACATTTATTTAAATGGCTGAATTTCAAACAAATAACAGATCACATATCAAAAAAAAAATTCACCATACTGAATTGATAGTTTTGTTGAAGGAATGTTCAACCACAACACCCTTTAAATAATTGGAAGTCCATTCAGAAAATCTGTTCATTTGACAAAGCACTAAATTCTCAACATAATTTCTTGATTTAACAAATTAATGAAAATATTTACCTAAATTTCATTGTCTTCATAATAAAAATATGGACAAAACTTCCATGTTCATATACAAATGGCAGGAAAATTAAATTATAGTGAAATCTTATGACGGAATGAATACAAATAAAATATCGAAATTATTGTGAACACAGTAATTATAAATGTTCATGAGTCATTGTTAAGTAAAAACATTAAATGCTCTTGGGGCAATTCTTTCTCTGCAAAGACATCATGACAGGTTCATTTACATTGTGTGAATCTTAATTTATTATCTGTATTTACAAAGTTATGCTATTATCTAAGTCAATCACCAAAGGACAATTGAAAAGAATGATATTGATTAAAGTGAATTATATTTATACACAGACTTGTTAACCATAACTCATTTGTACAACTACTTGAAGAAAAAATACAATTAAAAATAAATATTGTAATAAATATATAGGAGACATCTGCTCAAAAAGCATGACTTATTTTATTTATTTTAATTTTAATTTTGTCATTGCTAGGGCTTAATTTCAACCTCATTCTTATTGAGAAGGTATTCTACTAGTACAGTCACAGAACCAGTTCCAAAATAATTTGAGTGCTTCTTTATTTATTTGAGCCCTGTGCTTAATTATATTAGAATGTTGTAAGATGAACATAAAACAATAAATATAAAATAAGTAATTAAAAAAGCAATAAAAGATAGACAAAACATACACCAAAAATATTCTACTACAATATTTATGTTTAAAAAGAAAAATGCATACTTAAGCTTAGCTTATTAACTTACTAGTTTTCAGTTTCTTAAAAATTTGCATTGTTGATCAGTAGTTGGGCCTAGTGGTAGAGCACTTGCCTAGCATGTATGAAGACCACATGCAAAGACAAAGCTAGAAGTGGTGCTGTGGCTCAAGTGGTAGAGCTCTAGCCTTGACCAGCCAAGGACAGTCTTCAAGCCCTGAGTTCAAGCCCAGGACTGGGAAAAAAAATTGCATTATTTCAAGCGAGGCACGATATAACTGACTTATAATACAAGAAAACACGTGTGTGTGTGTGTGTGTGTGTGTGTGTGTGTGTACTAGATATTTGGAGCCTGAATTTAGGGCCTCATATTCTTTTTTTTTTTTTTTTTTTTTTTGCCAGTCCTGGGCTTGAGCTCAGGGCCTGAGCACTGTCCTTGGACTTTCTCAAGGCTAGAGCTCTACCACTTGAGCCTCAGCACCACTTCCGGCTTTTTTCTATGTAGGTGGTACCAAGGAATCGAACTCGGGTCTTCATGCATGCTAGGCAAGCACTTTAACCACTAGGCCAAACTCCCGGCCAGGGCCTCATATTCTTATCTTTTTTACTTAAGACTAACACTTCACTTGACCAACACCTCCACTTCTGGCTTTTTGCTGATTAATTGAAAATAAGAGTCTCGTGGACATTTTCCCCCCTGGACTGGCTTCAAAGCACAATCTTCAGATCTCAGTCTCCTGAGTAGCTAGGATTATATTCACAAACCATCATCAAATGGCTTAAAATCAGCAGTGTGGAAAATTGCTTGACAGTTGTTAAACTGTTACTGACAGCAGTCAATGTATTAGATCAAGAATAATTTGTCACACTGTGCTGGCTGTTTTTACTATCACACAAAGCCTGATTATCCCACTTGTAGCACAAGGCCACTCAACTTTTCTATAGGATATAGAAATGAAAGTCAC
Source organism: Megascapheus bottae (assembly GCF_031878675.1). NCBI lineage: Eukaryota > Metazoa > Chordata > Mammalia > Rodentia > Geomyidae > Megascapheus > Megascapheus bottae. Next base: position 35,584,415 of record NC_143520.1, on the reverse strand, counting down.
ATAGATTGTCATTCTTAATGTACTATGTTATCTCTCATCTCCTTTGCTGTCACACGGTTATCTCATATTGTTATAAAATTTCACCTTATTATCTGATATATTTTATATATGCTTAATTGGTTATTTGAAATAGGAAAGGGAAGGGGGGAAATCAAGATGTGTGGGGGAGGGAGGGAGGGAAATGGGGACCATGACACGAGAAAGGGTATCAATATTTGTGAAGTAATGTACCTTCTATCTGGTCAATATAATGTAACTCTTCTATTAATTACAATAAAAATATATGAAAAAGCGTTTTTTTTTTCTTTTCACAAATACACTAAACATTTTGTATTACTGTCTTATTTTAGAAGTATGGTTTTCACAAATTCTATAATCTCTGAATCTCTCACACAATTTCTATTTTATAATGTTTATAATGTGTATTGTGAGAAAACAGAGAAGCCACATTTTGAGTGGTCAAATCACTGGGTCTTGATTAAAGTACAGATGATTGCATTGTAGACTACTATCTCAAAGACCAGCAGCCAGGAAACTGAATCATGAAGTCTAGAAAGGAAAAAACAAAAACAATAGAAACAAATACATCCCTAAAGGAGAACTGAAAGGGAATACCATGGTATCCAGAGAAAAACCAGGAGACAGGAGACAGAGCAAACTTGGAGGTATGTGGTGTAAAGATGCCTGATGCAGTATGGGCTTGAATAGGGTGAGGTCAGGGGGCAGGATCCCAGGAAATGAGTCCTAGGCCCTGGGATGATAGGTTTAGTAATACATTTAGTAACCTATCATCCAAATTTCTGCCTCTGTCACCAAAGATTCAGGCATCCCCATCACCTGAGGGAAGGGTTTTACATCTCCCCACCATGAAGTCAAGACACCAGACCCTACCACCCATTATCTGGCCAATATGGCACCAGACAGATCTGTTCTCTTCACTTCAGCATGAAGCTGTTTAGGAACACAAAGCACAATGAGTTCAGATAGTAGTAATATTTATACTTCAATAAAAGCAGATAGCTAGCAATTCATCCAATTCAGGATAGAACTTGAAAACACAAAATATTATGTTTAAACACAGTATTTTGGGAAGAAATTGTAGTGCACTAAGTATAGTTTACAGAACTTTTAAAGTTCACTATGTTTAATGTCTCAGGAAATTTTCCATACCATTTGTAGGTTAAGCACAAAAAAGAAAAAAAAGAAAGAAAAAGAAAACAAAAGAACACTGCACTCCTGTTTATTAAACAGTTCAAATACTTTCACAATGAAAACTTCATTATTCAGACCAGAAATTATCCTCCTCCTTTTCTTCCTCCTCAGTCACTAGAACATTCTCACAGGCAAACACACTGGAGGGACTTCTCATCAAACTTGTTTAGAATCATTCTTATTCATTTTTTTATTTTCATGTTACCTAGAAATTTGACCAATTGGCCATTTATAGAGGAAATAATTTTAAAATTTGCAAATCAATACTACTGTATGATAAAGCTCCCAGAAGTATTGCTTTACTAAATACGAACTTTGGAATGAGATTTGAAATAATTTCAAAAGACTTTAGCAAGCAAAAAAACCCTCTTATTTCTTTAAATTTATATCTGCTCATAAATATATATTTATTAATTGCTTTGCTTTAAAAAAAAACTACCTGGCATCTGATTGTAATATGCTATACAATTTTATTTATTGCTAATGCAAGCAAAATGTCAATTATATCAACATAATTTCAAAATCCATTCTACAAATGCACTATTCATTACATTATCGGTGTAATGGAAAAGGGAATTTTTGAAAAGTTGAAGTCAAGCTACTCAGGAAGTTGAAGTCAGCCCAGGTAGCCCTGTCCATCACACTCTTATCTCCAATTAACCAGCAAAACCCCAGAAGTAGAGCTGTTTCTCAAATGATGAAGTGCTATACTTGATCAAAAAGTTTAATGACAGTACTCAGGACTTGATTTCAAGCCCAAGGACTGGCACAAGCAAAAAATAAAGAGCAGCAACAGAAGAACATTATGCATAAGTCATATGTGTTGCAAACAGAACATAGAACAATAGTACATTAAAGTGGAAAATGATTTCAATGATATAAAAGTGAGTGGTGGCTTATTCTGATGATTTCAATCATATAAAAGTGATAGCTCATTCCTATAATCTTAGCTATTCTGGTGGCTAAGATTTGAGGATGGTCGTTCAAAGACAGCCAAGGTAAGAAAGTTCTTGGGAATTATATTTCCAATTAACCATCTAAAACCCAGAAGTAGACCTGTGGCTTACAGTGGTAGAGTGCTAGGCATTGAGTGAAAAAGCTCAGGGACAACATAGTGTAAGCCTGACATACTTGGGGGGAAAAAGTTAATATAGTTGAAAAATCTTCAGGAAAAAAAGAATAACATCAATAAATACTGTTTCTGGGTGATGGTACTATAGTGTGATTTAATTTGCTTCTTCAGTCTTTTGCAGAATTATTAAAAAGTTTCAATCACCAGCATTATCTGCTTTTTTAGGAAGAAGAAAATATGATACTATGTTGTAATGAACTGTGGTTCTACAAAATGCTTAAATCAAATCTTTATCTTAAATATATCTAAAAGGATCATATATTGAAAACCAACTCAACAGCTTATAAAGCTTTAGGGAAGCTGTGTATCACATGCACAGAAAAAGCCAGAAGTGGTGCTATGGCTCATACAGTAGAGTGCTAGCCTTGAGGAAAGCCCAAGGACAGTGCTCAGATCCTGAGTTCATACTCTAGGACTGGCAAAAAAAAAAGAAAGAAAGAAAGAAAGAAAAGAAAGAAAGAAAGAAAGAAAAAGAAGAGAGTACATGAAGGAGGGAGGAGGGAAATTGGGACAAAAACATGAGAAGAGATATCAGTGGGTGAGAAGTAATGCACCTACTATCTGATGAATATAACTGTAACCACTCTATACATTACAACAACAAAAAAGAAAATACATGAAGAACTATCTCCTGTATTCTGTACAAGGTAGCCATATCTCATTTTCCCTAGTTTATCTGAGTCCAATTCCCCTAAATCTTGTTCCATTGATTTTAAAGGAAGTATATGAAGGAATATTTCCCTTGTTTGTTGTAAGCTGACCATGCCTCATTTTTCCTAGTCTATTGGGCTTTAGGCTGACAGGATGAATTTAGGTCTCTAATGACACAGAGCCCTTGTATTAAGTACACCACAGACCAAAAGCAACAAGTTCAAGTGGCCATGGAATAAAATCTCTGAATCTGTAAGCCAAACTAAATATTTATTTCTTTTTAAGTTACTCATCTCAGTTATTTTCTCATGGTGCTAAAACATTTGTGATTAAAATATACCAATATCTCCTATATGGAAATATTTGGAGACAGTGACTTTAGGGATATAACAAAGGATAAAAACATACCTAAGTTGCTTATCTAATGTGGTTAAAATTATGTTCTCTCAAAGGGAGGAAGGGAAATGAATGAAGTCTCTCTTTTTACAGCAAGAAGAAAGTTCTCTCCAAAGAATATGGAGAGCACTGAATCTCAATCTGGCTGACTCCTGGATTACCAACATCCAGTGCATTTCTCTTGGCAAAGACACTTAGCCTGTGTCATTTTGTTATGGCAGACTGACTAATACAGTTAACTAAAAATGTTTATAGCTATACACAAACACAGGGATATAATCAATGTCTTAAGGGGAAAAATAAGTCTGAAAAACAGTACCTTTATTTATCAATACAACTGAACATGGTCAGTAACACAAATAGATGTAGATAATCCCATCCCAGACTAGTTATCTATATTTTTCTATTTCTGCCTGCTGTTGATATTTTGTCAATGATATTATTTTAAGAAATCGATGCCCAGAGAATAGCAAATATCATTAACGCTCACTACATTGGTGTATAAATGCTAGTAGAAGATGATAAAATTAGTTTCTTGGGAGAGTTTTGATTAATTGGAGACATGAGTTCTCCTGGAAAGAATGGAGTCAAGAGTGCTGTTTCATATTAAAACTCAAGGGTTTATAGATAATTTTTTCCCTACTGCATGAAGAGTGTTCTACAATAACACTTAGAGACTGAGAATAATAAATAATATTTGTTAAGTCAAGAAAATATGTTTATATATTTAACAGTAAACCATCTATGCTTAAAAATGTAGTAAGTATAAATGCCAGGCACAGTGGCTCATGACTGTAATCCTAGGTACTCAGGAAGATGAGATCTGAGGATCAACTTTCAAAGCCAAGCCGAGCACAAAAGGTCCTGAGACTCTTATCTCTAATAAACATCTAGAAATAGGAATATACAGCTTGGATTTAAGCTAGGGTGGTAGCCTTGAGCTTAAGAGCTCAGGTACAACACCCAGGACGAGTTCAAGCCCCATGACACACAAAATATAATATATATAGAGAGATATATGATAAGAGTTAAAAGATTCTGTATATTTTATAGTATATATTTAAGTAACATTGTTCCAAGCAAATTTTCTTGCTTAAAACATATCAGTTTACTTTTTTCCCCACGAAGCTAGCTGTATTTTCTCATAGGACATTTTCTTAATTTACTAATAATGTCTCCCCTTTGATAACAACTAGATTTATTGATCTGATTTTCAAGGCATCTGTAATGTGCAGGCAGTAGGTGGCAGCCTCACCAGCAGAGACCTGGTAACATTCTACTTGACATCTGGAAAAACTATTTGCTATTTTTTTTTTGTAATACAGCCTTAGAACTAATTAAAAGTGAATTAAATGGATGCATTTAGTCTTTGGCAGGAGAGTTGTCATTTTACACAGAAAAAAAATCTGTTATATAATCTCTTTTCTTTTTCTCATGTCATTCATAGTGTTCCCTTGTCAAGGCAGTGAAGCATCTACTTTAGGCAGAACTCACAACTGGTGATTCTATCACAACTTATTTCAGTGATCATCAAACTGAGTTTCCATTAGCCCCAGGACAGGTCTTTGTTACACATTTCTGGACCTGACCATCCTTGAATTATAGAACCAGAAGGGGGTGATGCCTCCTACTCTACTGTTAAACAAGCCTTCAGGTGATTCTGTTCAACACTGAAGTTGGAGACACACAGCTTTAATTGAATTTTCAAAGAAACTGAACTTCTTGGATTGAGAACAATGTGGGGGGAAAATCACTGCATTTCTTTCCTTTCCTCTATATTTGTGAACTGTTTTTAGTTGCATATTGAATATTTCTCTGTTTATAAGACACAATAAATGTTGAGATCATTTACTAGAGTTCTTTTCACTATAGATAATCAAAGGAGAGCTTTCCTTTCTAGTATAGAATGCTAAGGGAAAATGAATAAGGAAATACTAGAGAAGTATAGACTTTTCAAGCATCTTAGAACTGGCCAGACTGTCTTGGAGTGAAAATAAGAAAATTTAGGACAATCAGAAAACTATTATTTTTGACTGCACATATATCTACATATAGGAAACAATGGCTGTGATATGGATGTCTAGGGGTATGTGAAATCTCTGCTCACAAAAGAAGCTGTAACAGATACCACCTTTGGATGTGTGTAGATGCAGTTTCAAAGTCAGAGCAGTATTGGATTATTGCTAATGTTCTCATCACTGAAAATCTGAAGAGGTTAGTTCAGAAGAGTCTGAGCAAAAAGTAGGATCTAGCTTTCTAGAGGATTTCATTTAAAACTCATCTTCTAGGCAAGCATGGTAGCAGTCTTTCAGTTTCTCTTCAAGAGTTCTCAAGAATAAAGCTGCTTCTCCCAATCAGAAAATGGAAAGAGGAAAATCACAATGAATGCACAATAGGACAAAGAAAAGTGCCTTTACAAAGACCCTCTTGGGGTGCTTACAAAAAACTTCCATCATAGTACAGAAAATCCTTTTGGCACAATGTGAATACCTTTTCTATTTTTTCCTGTGCATACTGTGCGTTCTCTCTCTCTCTCTCTCTCTCTCTCTCTCTCTCTCTCTCTCTCTCTCTCTCTCTCTCTCTCTCTCTCTCTCTTTCCTTCCCTCTTTCCTTCCCGCTCTTCTTCCCTCCAATGATAGAAAGTCCATTGTCCTTTCTCTTACAAAGTTTTTAATTATGTATCAATGACTTTGACAAAAGTTATGCTTATGATCTTGAGTATTAGCTATATAGTTCTTTGAAATCCATCCCAGTTATTTGAGATTAGACAGAGGAAACAAACTCCTTGAAAACAGTATATTTAATCATTTATTTTTACACAAATTTTACCCAAAAGGATAAGACAGAATAATTTTATTGCTATCCTGTATTGGGCTTAACCTGGGCGAGAATAATGGACAAAATTTTGCTTCTGGTAAACTACAGAAAGGATAAAAATGTAAGGAGAGCAAGGAAGGCTGGGTACACACAAATAAACAGCAAAAGATGCACCAGCATTTGACTCATGGAGAGGAATCACCACAAAGACCCAACAGATCCAGCCCTTCATCCTATAAAATTAGTATAGACAGTGAAGGAAACTATATCTAGGAAGTTTAATAAGGTATAGTATTAAGTAGAGTTACATGAGTCACCTTTTTATTTTAAGGCAAAGCTTACCTAAGTACTTTCATTCAAAAACCTGTGGATTTTGTCTACAACCAATTCTCATCGAAGAAAGAGAAGGCAGTCATAATTGCTTAAGTTATTAGGTAGTCTCAGTGAAATTATCTGCATCTCTTAAACCCCTTTAAGTGAAGTCACATTTTTATCTCCTTTTAGCATGTATGCATATTGTCAAGTTTGATGAATAAACTGTTCACTTTCTTCCCTTAGGGGTTACTTTACTTGTCCTGTCCTTAATTTTAGAGCTTTGTTCTGTCTTTCACTCTTCCCAACACCCCACCCCCCACAGGGTTATTAAATATAACATAAAGAGTTTAACTGGAAGATTCTGAAGTGGTCTTTTTTTCATAACAGGGTGAAAATTATAAATCTAACGTCAAACCTCAGGTCTATATATGCCAAAGAATTGAAAAAAACAGTTCTTATATTTCAATCCACAGGAGAAAGATATTAAACAGAAAGTTTACTCTCTGTGTGAACATGCTCTAGCTTTTCTATCCATGCTAATTTGCATCAAATCAAAGGATACTAATTTGTTAAACTTCTGTGGGGCCAAACTGGCACACTTTCAGAAATCACTTGCATGGCTGACTATTTTATTCTCTAAATCAAATGAAGACAAAAACCACCAGCCAGGAAAGAATTTAGGCACAATATACTTTATAAATCCTTTGAGATTACATTCCAAAATATTAATGACACTGATTGTAAATAACCAGTTAACATCAATGAAACATCCTCAGCTTTTAAGTACTCTCAAAATAACTTTGCAAGCTGGGTTCTGGTGGCTCTTACTTGTAATCCCAGCGGGAGGCTAAAATCTGAAGATTGCAGTTCAAAGCCAGCCCAGGCACAGAAGTTTGTGAGACTCTTATCTCCAATTAACCACCAAGAACCTGGAAGTGGTGTTGTGGCTCCAGTGGTACAGCATTAGCCTTGAGCTGAGAAGCCCAGGGATAGCTTCCAGGCTTGGAATTTAAGTCCCAAGGTCGACAAAATAAAAACAAATAAACAAACAAACAAATATTTCAATTATTTTGTCAAAACATACTACCTATTAAGATATTCTTAAATAGTCTTTACATTCACTTTAGTTTTGTATGTCTTTGCTAGATTAGTCTGTTTTGTTGTTACTTTATTTTAAAAGTTACCTTAGTTTTTATATTTATCTAAATAGTAGAGGTGTTCCAAGGGAAAAGTTTTTCTATTCAACACAGTTTTATGTGTTTTGTAATACTGTATCCTTTACTTCTATCACCTAGCATGTCACTCAGAATTTCAACCTATTTTCTGTACTTTTAGCTAAAATGTGGCATTTTAAGTGCAAACTTTAAATATTTATCACTCTTATTTTATTCACTTATATTATTTTTTATGTTTTTAAATGGTTAAAATATAAAGAGAAATTAACTATTGTTCTCTAATAAAATGTGGTTACCATTATAGTTACACTAAAAACTACTCACAGAAAATGACCTATAATGATTATGCTTAAGGGATTGAATTTGTCCACATAGAAGAAATCAGTGAGTAAAACTATACACTTGATTTTCACTGAAAATTAAATCCCAAGATTTATATGGCATATATATATATATATTTCAAGAAGCTATATTTATAGCTTCAAGGATTGCATTATATTCTACCATGAACTTATAAGTTTGTATGCATATATTATTTAAGTTTTCCATTTAAGTATCCCCACATTTTTAGTGGTAAAATTATTATCCTCATATATTGTTTTATCATACATAAAACATGTACAGATGAGAGATATGAGAATTTATAGTCTAAAGTCAAATAAGAGTTAGCTAATGAGGATGACATTGAAAATCAGAGGTTCTTATTCATATCACTCACATTTTATCTATATTCTTCCTGAATTATTTTTGAAATTCATCTCAAAAACCTGAAATTAAAACTAATATGAATTATAGACTGAATGTCTGAGAATTCAAACTTTATGAAATGGAAGGGCAAGTCAGGAATTCTCTACCTCACTGCAAGTACCACTTTTTAATTACCCTATAGTGATACCAAAATTCCCATTAAGGCTACTATATTGCTTAAACTTAACATACTGTGCTTACAGGACCTGTATGACAATTAAGGTGTGTTTTATCAGAAAATTTTCACAAAATCAACACATATTCACTTCTGAAATGGTATTAGTTCTTAAAGGCAAGAGTAAGGCAATATATTCAAAGGGTACACACCCACACACACGCATATGATAGTGGGCCATCGGCGGAATGTATGTGGGTTGTCCACAACACTACTGGAATTAACAACTCAAGTATAATACTAGAGTAGCTGGTTTTGGTGGCTCAGTTCAGTTGGGTTTTCTATTGACGTCAATGGTGAGCAAAGACAATGGCGATAACAATAAATTTTGTAATCCATACTGGGAATTTGAAATATATATTTTTCTTTGTAGGTGTATTATACAAACAATATCTACTGATGACCTTTCAACTGAAATTGGAATTTCACATTGTACTTGTATTGCTTTCTCGATTTTTTTTTTGGCCAGTCCTAGGCTGGAGCTCATGGCCTGAGCACTGTCCTTGGACTTCCTTCTTCAAGGCTAGAATACTCTCCCACTTGAGCCTCAGCATCACTTCTGGATTTTTTTTTAATGTATGTGGCACCAAGGGTCTTCGTGTATGCTAGGCAACACCCGGCCCTGCTTCTTCAATTTTTAAAAAAAATTCCTTCCTTCCTTCCTTCCTTCCTTCCTTCCTGCCTGCCTGTCTTCTTTCCTTCCTCCCTCCCTACTTCCCTCCCTCTTTCCTTTTATTCCTTTCTTCTTTCTTCTGTCCATTTTGAGGCTTGAACTCTGGGCCTGGGCGCTGTCCTTTAGCTTTTCAGCTCAAGGCTAATGCTATACCGCTTTGAGCCACAGCTCCACATTTTCTTCTGAATCTGGCTTACTTTGATCGGTAAGATTGTTTTAAGATCTTTGCATTTCCATTAATGTCACTAATCCTGATATATATATATATATATGTATGTGTGTGTATATGCATATACTCTTTTTACTTTGTAAAACATCTGTGCTTTATTGACACTAATGACATGATACATTAATGGATGAGTATGAAGTCATTGAGAGACTTACTGGAAAAATACTCTTTATATTCAGTTCCTTTATATTAAAGAGAAAGAGTATGTCATTTAAAGTATGGTATAAGAATCAGATGGAAAAAATAGGTAGTTGAGTCCATAACTATTAGTGTAATTCCACTGAGTCATTATTCCCTGAATCTAATCACCTTTCTTCCCCACCCCCCCAAATATGCATGTTCCTAGAAGAGTGTTCCATTTATACTATATGCCTATACATTCTTTTAGGTAACCTCCCTATTGTTTTCTCAAATATTGAGTCCTCTCATTCTGATTTCAAATACTCCCTTCACAAAATTTGTCCCATAAGCCACAAACAAATATAATTGTAATTTCATTGATCAGTGAGAACTATGTACTTAACTCCAAGTCTAGGCTTGACAATATTTCTCAGACCTGACATTTCTCTCTTGAATATTTAGTAATTCTCAACTAATTCTGACCTCGTGAAGGTCAGAGAGAGCCCAAGCCTTTTCATATAGTATAGGCCACAAACACAGCATCACAATTTGCTGCAACACATATAAATACATCGAGGTGTTCCTTTTATTGCTAGGAATGCATTTTCTCTCTGTCTGAATATGATTACATTCGGTGAGTTTGAAAGCTTTTAGTCTTATGCTATTATGTCACCAACTGTAATCCTTACCCAATTTCTTGAAAGTAGATCTCAAGGCACAGTGGAAAGTGTAGAGAAGTATCACCCTCAACGTCTCCCCCTCTAGCTGATTTTAAAGAACAGAAGAGGTCAGGGAGGCAGATTGAACTTGAAACCCCTGTTGATTTGTAGTCAAGTGTGGAAATGAGTTGCTTGCTAATAACGTAGACAATTTATTTATCTTAATGTTTTCCATCTTTGCAGATTATAATTGCAAAAATAGCCCTCAGCTTCTCCAGCTGGTTGTAAACAGCTAAGGGAAGACTCGCATGCAGGTCATTGCTGCTTAATTATAAACAGAGTGAAATCCTGAAGAATAGTCTGAGCCACTCTAATGACTTCTCATCTTACATCACTAGCTTAAAATACATCATTAGGAACAAAATTAACAAAATGTTATTACTTCAAAAGACATTAAATATCCTTATTCTTTCTAATTAACTATCTATTTTTATGATTATAACTAAATTTTCTAAGATTTACTGACATGAAAAATAATGGTTTTAAGAACAGCGGGGCATTCCTTTGGTTAATCTCATATTGTTACTGTATATCATTTTGCAACCTGGTATAATGAATATATATTCATTTGTTTCTTTGAAATAGGAAAGGGAAGAGGGGAATGCACGATGACTAGAATGGGGTGGGAGAAGGGAAATGGAGGAAGAAATCATGGGAAGGGGACTCAATGTCTGAGAAGTAATGCCCCTAGTATCTGGAGAATGTAACTACAACCCCTCTATACATTACCTCAATAATAAAAACTAAAATGAAAAAAATATTTTGAGGTTTATTTGAACTTTCTGATTTGGATGGGGCTTTATTGTTCTTGTGTTTTTAATTTTGTTTTATCTTGGGTTTTGGTCCTTTTTTCCATGGATTTTTTATTGTAATTGATAGAAGGGTTACAGTAATATTCTCCAGATAGAAGGTGCTTTACTTCACACACATGGATACCCTTTCCCATGTTTTTGTCCCCATTTCTCTCCCCCCACCCCCTCCTCTCCTTTTTTTTTCTTTGAGACAAGTTCTTGATACATAGGCCAAGAAAGGCTAACATTACCAATTCTGCTACTTCCCCTTTTCAGTGCTAGAATCATAGACATGTGTCATCAACCAACTTGTGAGGTTTTTTGTATATCAGTTTGAAATGTTTTGAGTTTGAGATTTTACTAGCTTAATAAATACAAATGATATTGTTGGTACCAAAAAAAGAAATATGTGTCATAGTATTTTTCCTATCCCTCAATGTCCAAATCAGAAAGTTCAAATAAGCCTCAAAATTAGCCTAGGAACCTAATTTCTAATTGATAGAAAACAGAACTGATAAAGACATCAAGAAAAAAACAATTTGATAAATTCAGATTGAAAGTCAATTTATCAATATCCAAAACCATGTACATTTGCAGAGAGATGAAATACAACCATTTAAGTGATCTCCAATTAGCAATTATACTGTTAGAAACAAGAGAAAGCTCTGGCACTATCATCATGTCACTTACACATATTTTTGCAGACTCTAGCCAGTGCTTTAAGGAAAATGAGGAGGCAAAACAAATTAGGATAATTTTAACTTTTGGAGGATATGTTAAGTAAAACTAAAGTATACATGATCCCCCAAAGCTTTCTGAGATTTCTCTAGAAATCTCAATGGAAAGCAGATTCATCTGAGTGATGGCTCCTGCCTCATGGGTCAGATTGCCACTGTAAAACTCGAATTGTTATTTTCATATCCCAACAATGCAGTAGTGGACACGCTCATGAGATTGTAAATGCAAGGTTTACAGTTCAAGATCTTCTGCTCCTTAGCTCAGAATCTAAGATCCAGCTTGTTAGACCCCAAGAGGCAACAGGAAACCAGTTTGCCTAGTAATAGTCCTGCTGGTTCTGGCATGCTTCCTCTAGACTATGCAGGCAATACTGGGGAAATTTAATAAAAGCAAATAAAAAATAAAATCTCATAAAGAATAGACTTTGATAAGATTTGAAATTGTAATTAAATGTTATTTGTTTTATCTTTATGATTATTGTTCTTAAAATACTGTTATTTCTTTTCTCTTTTTCCCCCTTATTGTTAATCTCTCTATGGTTTTTCCCCTATGGTTACCGTATCTGACTTTGTTACCTGGTAAATTGTATGTATGTTTATTTATTTATTTGAAATAGGGAAGGAAGGGGGGATTAGAAGGGGGAAGGGGGGAGGGAAAAGGGGAAAAACATGAGAAGGCAAATCAGTGTGTGAGAAGTCATACACCCACTACCTGATGAATATAACTATAACCCCTCTATACATTATCCTGACAATAAAAAAGTTATTTGTTTTTCTGTAAAAAAATGAAAAAAATAAAATACCAGTAAAAAAAAGAACAAGTGGACATTAATCCTGGGATACTTGTTTAAGTGTTCTAGTTCTTATTGCTTAATTGCAGAACAAATGAGTCCCATACCAACACAAGAGGAATTTAACTCACCAAAGGACCAGTGTATGACTTAAAAAAGACATTGTTGCTAAAGTTTTACATAAGTTTAAATGCTTTTATATGTATCAAATCAACCCAAGTTAGTTGCCTTGTTAAACTAGAAAAAGGCTCTTCCAATGGGAATTCAAATAATTCATAAAACACTTTTGCTTTGACAGAATGGAAATTATGCAAGCTGTAAAATGAATTAGAAAAGTATATCAGTAACTATATCATAACCAATGGGGATATATAAGCAATGCTTTAAAATATTTATATTATTATGATGTGTGTATGGGGTGAGGCGTGGGGTATATGTGCAAAAAGTCTCTTGTACTTTCTGCCCAAATTGTCTTCAAATGGTGATCCATACCTCTCAACCTACTGAGAAGCTAAGAATGCAAGCATGAACCAACAAGTTCAAGATATAATGTCTATATTAAGGACTGAATAAATGTGTCTTGCAAAATTTATGTTATAGTTATAATTCCTGATATTAACTTGAAAGTTATTCTCAAAATACTGTTGGAAAATATTTAGTTTAAAAATTAAAAATAGGAACAAAGACGTTTTTGTTGTTATTTTGTTTCATTGTTTTTGCTTTGTTTTATTTATCTGTCATTGGATAAGGGAAGGACATAGAAATAGAGTAACAAAGAGTGAACCAATGCAGCAGTAGTACTCTCTAGATTCTACTTAAAATGATATATACAACTTCTGAGTAGAGATGGGATGGAAAAATTGGAAGAGAGTGAAAGAAGGAGTAACACTGTCCAAAAAGAAATGTATTGATTAACTGGCTTGTGTAACTGTAACCCCTCTGTATAGCACCATTATAACAATAATATAAAAATAGCCACAGATTACCAGAAAATCACAATTGCTAACATCATAGAAATTTGAGTTTATGTCTACTTGTTTCTAGAATCTACTGCACTTCCTTTATCTTTAGCGTAAATGATGATTAAAATGTTAGTTCCAATAAGATTCTGCTCATGAGGATGGTAAAAATGCTCATAAAGAAAGCTAGTAGTGTAAATAAGACATTATTTATAGACATTATTTTATGAAATAAAACTCATAGATATAGTATATACCACCATATGAAAAACACACTCATGGTAACTCTTCCAAACTTATATCATGTGATAACACCGCACATTTTACACAGAAATCATGTATGATATTTCCAGAAAAATCTCACGGAGGACAAATGAGTGATTCTCAGAGATACCTTGCTTTACCTTTGTTTTGGGCCACAAGAACTCAGACACACTCATTCTTTTCAACTGAAAATCCATACTATACTCTTAAGCTGTATTTGCTTTCTTAATTCTTTTATTTGCTACAAATGAATACAGTCTAACGTATTAAAATTTCTCAGAAGTTTCCTGACATAGCGTAAATCCTATGTACTTATTAGGCTAAAATTTGAGGCTCATGGTTTGAAGAAAAATTGAGAAGAAAAGTACCTGACAATCTTATATTTAATTAGCCCACAAAGCTCAAGAAGTGGAGTGGTTCAAGTGATAGAGCACTTACTTGAGAAGCATACAAACAGTATGTTACTTTTGGGTTATTTCAATTTTTATTATCTTTGAGTTATTTCACAGTTTTGGAAATTGTAGAAATTAGTAATAAAGCCAATAGTGCAAATACATGGAAATAAGTTGTGTGGAATAGAATTGATTTCTTTCCTCTGTAGATCTATTTTGTATAGATTTGTAAACCTACTTTAGTTTTCTTATTTACACATATAAATTGTGCATTTTATGTTTTTATAGCTAGTTGAAGCATTTGCCTCCTTACTTAACTAATAAGCTAAATAAAACCTTTGGCAAGTGTTCATTTTTAACAATATTAGAGGGATAATTATACATTTTTTCTTTTACAATTTTATTATGTTTTTTCAATAAGTATCAGCTACCCTAGAAATATAAGTGCAAGTAAGCTATGTAAGTATGAAGTTTTAAAAAATTGAATGCATTTGAGGGCTACTGCTTGTTGGCAGAAGCTTTACTTGTATCAATTAATGGCACAGATATTAAACAGAGATAAAAATACTAAATCCACCAGCACAACAATGTTCATTGAAGCACTATTTACCATAGCAAAGATATGGAACCAACCTAGATGTCCCTCAGTTGACGAGTGGATCAACAAGATGTGGTATTTATACACAACGGAATTCTATGCTGCTGTCAGAAAGAATGACATTGCCCCATTTGTTAGGAAATGGAAAAACTTAGAAAAGATCATATTAAGTGAAGTAAGCCAGACTCAAAGGAACTTAGGTTCAATGGTTTCCCTCATTTGTCACAATCAGTAGAAAACTTGGGCTCTCCTAGCAGAGATTTGCAATAGAGCAAAACTTTGATACAAAAGGCCATATAGTAGGACGCTAAATGAAAGGATCTCTAGGATATAGAAACATAAGCCATATAATGAATGATTGTTCTTTTTTTTTTTTTTTCCCCAGTCCTGGGCTTGAGCTCAGGGCCTGAGCACTGTCCTTGGACTTTTCTCAAGGCTAGAGCTTTACCACTTGAGCCTCAGCACCATTTCTGGCTTTTTTCTATATATATGGTACTGAGGAATCGAACCCGGGTCTTCATGCATGCTAGGCAAGCACTCTACCACTAGGCCAAATTCCCAGCCCATGATTGTTGTTCTTAAGGTGCTATGTTATCTCTCATCTCTTTTGCTGTCCCTTGGTTATCTCATATTGTTACAGTATCTCACTTTGTTATCTGATATATTGGATATATTTGTATTTGGTTATTTGAAATTGGATAGGGAACGGGGGAAAACAAGATGAGGGGTGAGGTGGGGGGGAGGGAAATGAGGACCAAGACCTGTGAAAGCATATCAATGTATGGGAATTAATGCACCATCTATCTGGCAAATATCATGTAACCCTTCTCTTAATTACAATAAAAATATATGAAAAAATGCTAGAAAAGCGAATATAACCATAAAAGTACTAATTATTTTACTTCATAATTATATAAGGTATCCTTTGAATATTAGAAAAAACATTTCTTTAAAGCTATACAGATAATTATTATCAAAGCAAAATAGGTATATATTAGCCTATTGACCAAGCTATTTTTTTTCTTTGACCCAATTGCCTTTTAAAGTTTGGTATTTTTCGTATAAAAATGCTTACTAATTAGGTTACAAAAATATTGATATTTGTTATATGATAATATTCTTCTATTTCTGATGAGTTGTTTACTTGAATTTCATTGGAAAGAACAGGGTTGATATTGTTTTATTAATTTTTGCATCAAAGAGCACATTATTAAATCTACATTTTCAAAAGTACTTTGGCAAGAACCATACCAACAAACTTCTGAACTACTGTAAAATTTATGAGGTCATGACATTAAATAATTTGTGCCATGTAGAATTTTCAACAGTATTCTTTCTGCCCAGTAGACTCTAGATCCCTAATTAGCTGAGGAAATACTGTCCTTTTGTAACTTGAACAACTCCAGTCATAATAAGTGATCAGTAATATCTGGCCTACATATTACTAGAGTTAATGTTGACATAGACACAATAGCTTCATATGAAAGAACATTGTACTTTGGAAAAAATAGACAAGATTTTCAACCCTTTTCTGATACCAGCTGTGGGACTCAAAAATCAACCCTGTAAATACTGTATTTGTCAGCACAATGTTTGGAACATAAAATAAGATACTGAACCTGATGTACAGTATGTAAGTGCCCATAGAACAGTAGGCCATAATTAATGACAACTAATAATAGACCATAACAGCTTCAATTTTCTGGCTCTTTACTATATGACAAGAGCCAATTCATATTGCTTTTCTTAATTGGGCATTATATTATCATCATCAAAATTATTTAAGGTACTATGAAGGTTCTAAATGTACCGTGTTCCAGGAGTTGTACACAATTTTTGTTGCTGTTGCAACCCACAGACATTTCAAACTGTTTAAAGTCTAATGAGATTGTAAGTGGTTTGG
Organism: Megascapheus bottae; assembly: GCF_031878675.1. Lineage (NCBI taxonomy): Eukaryota > Metazoa > Chordata > Mammalia > Rodentia > Geomyidae > Megascapheus > Megascapheus bottae. The sequence goes on along the minus strand of NC_143520.1, from coordinate 35,567,619 downwards.
AGGAGTGCCTAGAACTGCTACATGACAACTGACTGAAAGGTCTAAAAACTGACAAAAAGACTGGAGTGGTGGAGGAAAAAGAAGGCATGATTGACATCTATTTAATCACAAATGGCACAGATATGATGAGCAAGAATTTGTTCATTAAATCCAGAACTACTAGGAGGAGGGGCACCTTTTGACATGTGGGCAAGGTAATTCAAAAATGAATAAAGAAAATCCTACATCAAATAGCAGATAGGGAAGCTATTAAATATGTTATTCCAAGATATGGGAAGGTGGGAAATAAGAGTAGAACAAAATGAGTTTCATCCAATTTATACAAGGCACATCCACAAATGACTTTCAAAACCTGAAAGAATGAGTTCCCCAAAACATCTAGAGATTTTATAAACCTATAGAGTTTTTATGCAGCAAAATACTTGATTATTGCTCCTCAAAGTTTGGAAGTTTGTTTGTTTCTTAAAATAAAAACTCAAAATTTCAAATAAACAAAATTTCAGCCTATTAATAGTGCATATATAAAAATTAAATGCATGTAAATGTATGCATTCTATTTGTATAGGTAGCATAAGATATTTAGCTAAACAATCTATGCAGAGAATGTAATGTGAATACAAATTGGCTAAGGTAGTATGAAGTGAAAATATGTTACATTGGGAATTAGTATATTTTTATTTCACATTGCAGTTTGTTCATCTTAAGATTTCTATTACTAGAGGATTTTAGAGAGATTGTTAAGCAAAATCCCAATTAACATCAATAAAACAGTGTAAAATTGTAAGATTGAATTCTTAGATTTTTTTTCATAAAATTAAAAATGATTTTGTCATGCACACACACAAACTATGATCTAGACAAATTCATAAACTACCTCAGAGATTCTGATAATTTTTCAGACTATAAAAGTCCAAGCAAGCATTTGGTATGCTTCTGGCATCTTTGCTTTCAGAAGAGGCCTATCTCATAGAGACAGCTGGTTTCACACAGTATGCCTGTGCATTTCACCCCACTGCCTGCAGCTCAGAGATTGGCAGACAGCAGTTGACCTGAAGGGAGCAGTGTTCGCAGGAAAAGTGGAAACAAGCTGTGGATATTCAGGTCTTTGTGGATAGTCATTTTCTATCTCAGAACACCAAAGAACGGACTGTATTCTTTATTTTCCCTTATCTGTGTGTAATATATGTCCTAACAAACGTGTTCTATGAACGTGAACTACAAAATGTAATGGGCCAGAAAATGCAAACGCACATTTTTTTTTTGCCTCCTACGTACTGGAACTTTTTTTTCCTTACTCCCATGGCCTTTGAGACTGGTGATGACAGCTACTTTTAGTTTTATGCAAACAGAAAACAATGCACAGGCACAGGATCTATATTTAGAAAAAAAAACACATCACCATTTATAGCTTTCACTGTTTAATGATTTGGAAGCAAATTATTAAGCACAAGTCCCCAAATATTTAGAATCATTGAAGTTGCATATGAATAGGTGGAAGTAAGGATGATGCTTCATGATTCTTCTCTTACTGTTATTAAGGTATCCGGAATATCAGTGATCTGGTCACCCCTTGCCAGCTTGTATTATCTTACTTTCTCAGATATGCAAGCCAATGTTGTGAGGGTTATTCTCATTTTACCAAACTGGAAATTGAATTCAGAGAGGTTGCCTGATGTTGAAAGCCAAACCACTTAAATTTCTATTTGCATAGATTAATTTCTTAAATTCTTGGATCTTCATAGGTCAAATGATATAAATTGGTTTTCATTTCTATCTTTCTTCTAGTTCCTGGTATTTGAGACACTGTTGCTTCAAATTATATGTATGTATGTATGTATATATGCATATATAAACATTTCAAAATTATTTCTGTCTAATAAAATCTTTCCTTCTTTTTTCAAACAGGATATTTCTGTGTAGCCATGGACAATGTAATGTGTGTGCCTTTACTACCTATGCCTCGTGCTAGCAACTCCGGTATTTGCAAATATACCTAGTCAAAGATTTAATAAAATATATTTCAGCCTAACACACACACACACACACACACACACACACACACACACACACACATACACACACACACACACACTGCAGTCAAGATCCTAGTTCATAACCTACAAAACAAAGAAAAGTCAGGGAAGAGGTGGGTAGGGGAAGGATGGATGAGAGTATTGAAAGGGCAATATTGTATTCATAAACAGCTGTGTTAAGTGGCGCTCCTTTATTAAAAGAAGTATAAAATAAAATAAAACTACATAGCTAATGTTTCAAGCCATTTGGGTTTAAAAAAGGGCTTCCCCAAAGCAAATAAAAAATGTCCCTGATATCTTCATTATGTCATTCTACTGCCTTCAGGTACCACCTCTTATCTGAACTAATTATTGTATGTTAAATTCATATTCTGTCCATCCTAGCATTTCTTTTCCCAAGTCATTGTCTTTGGTCATGCATCAGAATATTCCCATAAAATCAAGATGGCAAATCTAGAATTACTCTCTTTCCAGTAGTAGGTAGTTTGCATATAAATGAAAGAACAGGTGGATTTACAAATGTAGTGTAATGAAGCATATTAACACATTGCCTACATTTTAACAAACCTCTTGAGATAACATAAGCAATATAAGAACTTCCTAAAAGTCTCTTATTGAAAAATGTTAGTTGTAGAAATAATACAAACAATAACACTGGGGAATCAGTTTCAGACATATTACAAAGTAATGGTATTTCAAGTTTTTCTTAGCAGCAAAGCCATTTTTGTATAAAGAATTTATTAGCAAATTAATTTATACTCTCTTTGGTGACTTTCCTCTGTGGTTCTATGACCCTCATTTTATGATAATAATATAAGATTCCACCAATAAAAATGCATCAAAATATATAATTCCTTCAGCATGAAGTACAGATAAATGTCTATAACATGACTTTAAAGGAAAACATGTCAATAATTCAGACATTTTTTTCTTGGTATAAATATTCGAACCAAAGCTGTTTTAAGTTGTAGTTTAACAACACTAAAGTGGAGTTGGGATGAATTACATTCACCCAGTTTCATAATCTATTATGATCTAGCACAGTCCCCTATTGAATACAGCTTGATGAAGGGGAAAAGTTTCCTGGAAAGACCTAAGATATTGTGCGTTCTTGCTTAGTGAGGCTCACAACTAACTGAATTCAATTAGAAAAGCACAAAAACATAGTGAAATCATGTTCCCATAGTTTATTCTTATTAATATTTTTACCTTGCCTAGCTTACATTTCCCAGTTCTATTATTTTTTTTCATTTCATATAATTAATATATTAGCTTGGTAAGGTGTTTTGCATTTAGCAATATTGGGGAAAGACTAAAATTTGTAATTTTGAATTGCAAGCTTCTTCACAAGTATTGACAGGAATGTGTAAATGCAAGGTCAAGCTGAGGGTAGTACTTAAGGAAAAAAGAACAACAGATTTCTGGGGGAGATGCTATGGGCTGGAGAGTAGAAATGGAAGTATATAACAAGAAACACAATTTTTGTGTACTTCTACTGTTTCTACGTATTTTCCTAGAATTCAAACTCCAGCTCAGTTTTTCATCCATAAATTCTTGTTGCTAAGATCTAGACTTAACAATACAGTGTAAAGCTCTTTGTATTTAAAATTAGGGAAGGTAATAAGAAGCATTGGTTAATTCTCTTAAAGATGATTAGGCTTTATGATATGCAATAGAAAAATACCAATGTGAATGAACCTTATTCATTTACCAACACGTTTTGAGAAATTAAATTATCTTTTCCTGCTATTTACCTAATTAACTACAGCTACTTTGTCAATTGAATTATCTAAGGAACTTCTTCATAAAGCATCTTATCAGGCCAAAATTGAAACACAAACTCAAAGTAAAGGAACACTGGAGCTGCCCATCAAAGTTAGAACACTGTTTATTTCTTCTCAGATGGATCAACAACTCAGTATATAGGAAACAAAAGAGAAAGTAGTAGTTTTTGTTTTTTCTTGGCAAACATAATTAGAAAATGCTTATAGTGATACAGACAACAATGTTCTTTTTGCAGTCTGCCTTTTAGGTCTTCAAATCTCCTATATGATGGAAGGCAATTGCACCTATCTTTCAAAGGATAGTAATAAACTTTTTTCTTAGAAATACTAATTGTAACTAAGAGACCATTGCTTTAATTTTTGCTTATGGACTTTTATGATGAAATGATATTATTCTATATCAATTTAGACTTCATTACTGGAGCCTACATAAATTCTTTTATACTTGTAAAGTTCACAGGATTATTTTTTTCAGTTGAAATCTATATGTCTTAGACTTTGTATTTCCTGCCCATTCTCTGTTTTTGGTAAAATGCACCCCTAAATAATATTCAGTTCTGTAACTGCTGAAATGAACCCTTAGAAGAATAACAGTGTTATAGTTACTGATTATATGGGCTTTGTTCAAAATTCATTATTGTTCAATACACAAAGAACAAACCACAAAAAAGGCAACATATGCTCATGAACATTGAACATATGGCTAATGAAGAATATGTAATCTAGGTAAAGTAACTGCAGTATCAGCTTTTCAAAGAAGTTTTGTCTTTCCCTATCTTAAAAAACAAATTTCACTGTACATTTACTCCATGTGTTAGCAAAAGATTTTCTGAAGAAGTCTAGACATGTTTTCTCCCTGAGGAAAGAGTGCAATGAAGATAAGGCATAGGTCTTAAGGAAGCTTTCTTTTCTCAATATTATTTTTCAAGCCATCATAAAGTCAGATAATTTAGACAAAAGCAGTTCATTTCTTTATCATTAACTATGTATGTTCTAGAAATGTATATTGGGTACTATTTATTTGTTGGGATTTGTGGAAAACAAAGATTAGATCCACAACAAATGGTTGAAAGAAGATACTTGCTCCACAGCTAGCAAAGGAGCTATTTCATTCCCAGATGCACACAAACTTTTGTGCTCTGAGGGGTCACACACAACTTACAAGCATATTTTGTAATCAATTCTGTGACTTGACCTAATATTACACTAGAAGGTCGGGAGAGGAGAGTTCATTTCCAGATTACTGGGAGAATCGTAAAAAGAAGATAGAACTTTTAATGCTGTCCTTAACATTATACAAAGATCTGTGTCACAATATCTGAACCCAAGTCTCCACATTACACTGGAAATTTCACTAATGGTATAGTTTAAAACATTAGATTCTTATGCTGAATAACTTCTAAGTCAATTAGATCTATTTCTAGCAGAACTAGTTATACTCCTTCTTCTCAAGATTTTGTTCACACCTAAAATTAGGAGCTGAATTTAGTGTCATTCTTTTATTGTTTTATTTCATTTTGTGGCTTTGTATAATTCAGTACTTGCAGAAATTTATGAGAAATATAAATCATTTAGCAGACTTGAATAAATATCTCAGTCTATATATTGAAATAATATAGTAATTTAGATTAAATGTTAGACATTACATACCTCATAATATTATAAGTAAACCCCTGAGAGTTAAATTGACTGCCTCAATAAAGGTCTATTCAATTACCAATAAAGTTACCAATGACACATGATTTACCAATAAATTGATTAAATAAATGTAAATGCTTCTGTTACTTTTGTGAGAATATATTACAAAATGTATACTTGATATTTCACTTTTGATTTCATAAAAAAATTACCAATCTCTTCAATATTGGACAGAAGGAAACTTTAGTATTAATTAACCCACTTACTATGACAAAATTTAAACTTGTCTTCATTTTGCCCTACTTTATGAATATTATTAAATTTTATAAATTATTGCTGATTTTTACAGTTTCACATTTAAAAAGTTACACAAATTATTCCACATAAATATGAATATGTAAATAAATAACAAAAACATATGTTAATAATAATAAAATAAAATAATTATATGGTTTTCTTCACAGGATATAAATAGTCATTTAAATTTGCATTGTCAAAATTTCTTAAAGGTAAATATGAGCTATGCATACAGTAATTACATAGTGAATAGATCAAAGTTACAAATGGTATGCATGCATACTTTTCAAATCTGCTTTGCACAAAATAGGCTACAAATTTCACATTTAAAATGATATAAAACAGCATTATTTCAACAATGTGCCAGTTGTCAGTGATTAAAACTGATAATCCTAATAACTCTGCAGGCTGAATAATCAAGAATTGCATTTTGAAACCAGTTTTGTATATAATCTATATGGCCCTTGCCTCCAATTAAACAGCAAAAGCCAGATGGTTAAACTAGCAGTGAGATTTTGCAATGTAGCATTCAGTTACACACACACACACACGCACACACACACACACACACACACACACACACACAAAATTTTGTGTGAGCATATTACTCAAGTAAAGCATTCAAGTTTTAAGCCAGGCATCAGTGACTCACATTTGTAATCCTAGCTACTCCGGAAGTTGAGATCTCAAGATCACATTTGCAGGCAGCTCAGGCATGAAAGTGCATAAAACTCATAGCTGATGAACTACTCAGAAAATAACTAAAGTTGGGCTGTGGCTCAAGTGGTAGAGTGTTCATCTTGATCAAACACAGCCCACGGACAGTTTCCAGGGACAGTTCCTAGCTGTTTTTGTTACTACTGGTACACAAATCTGGCCCTTGCAGACAGCATAACAACATAACAGCAACAACAAAACAAGTTTTGTGATTTTTAAGTCATTAATCTAGTCTTGACATCAGGAGTGCAATACAGCCAAGGAAACAATTTAAAAAACATCCTTTCTGAATTAACTTTAAAAGTCTACATCTACACAAATACACAGAGCGGGGAAAAATGTGCTTTCTTTAGTTCAAGTTACTAAATTTCTGATTGTTGTTTTTATTATATTGTCCTCTTCCTTAACTTTCAACAAGACAAGTATTACATAAGAACTAATTTTTCTTCATCCTTTAAATATAATACAGTAATTAATAATACCAATGTGATGTTCTAAAATTGAAATTACACCACATTTAGAATTTCTTGGTACTCATCAAATTAATGTGTTCTGATTTGTACTTGCTTTTCTTTGTGGATGGTTCATTGTTTTCATTTCTTTCTTTCTTTACTTACTTACTTTTCTTCTACTCAGGCTTGAAATCAAGAAACTGCTCATGCAGTTTGGCTTCTTCTTTGCTTTTGACTTTTCTCAACAATTTGATGTGAGTTGGGAGATATGTCTAGTAATATCAGTGATAAGTGGACAAATATAGGGATAGTATTCTGTAATATTATTAACTTCAAGGGAATCACTCATTTATTATTTCTTTTTCCTTCTAGGTTCACAGAAAAAAAACAATCTCTCTGGTCTCTTTATTTATAAGCAGAGGACCATGACTAGCAAGGCTAATTATACACATCTATTTCTGGTGGAAATGAACAGAAGCCAGCAAGTGCTTTCTATGTAGTTTATTTTCACTGTAATAATGACCTTGGAATCCATGTTAAAATGTCACTGTCATAAAAAGGAGTTACCAGACGAACTAACTAATCTGCCGAGAGTCATTTGATTCCTTGTAAATAAGAATATATAAGCTGCTAAATTCCAGAGTTAATTTTTTGAAGTGTCTTGCAGATAGTTAAACACTGGAGCTAACATATTATTGGCCATCTGTGAGGAATATATGATAACGCAGAAAAATGAGCCAAATTTAATATTTACCTACAATACCACTGCATTGGAACTGAAAAGGAGATGTTAGGTAATTCTTTCCATGTGATACTTTATGGCTTATTTTGATGTAGAGGATCTCAACAAGCTAATAAGAAACAGTATCAAGGCCTGAGAGTTTGGCCTAGTGGTAGAGTGCTTGCTGAGTGTGCACAAAGACTGGGTTCAATTCCTCAGTACCACATACAGAGGAAAAAAGCCTGAAATGGTGCTGAGGCTCAAATGGTAGAGCTATAGTCTTGAAAAAGCCCAAGGGCATGACTCAGGCCCTGAGCTCAAGCCCAGGACTCACAAAAAAAAAAAAAAAAAAAAAAAGAAAAGAAAAGAAACAGTATCAAGTCATCCCAAAGGTGGCAAGGACAAAGACAGCTTGTTTTCTGTCTGGAAATGAAGAAACTCCAAAATTATTGCTGAAATATTTTCACTGTATATAAAGTAACATTTATAGCACAGGAATAGTATAAAGTGGAGGAAAAGTTTGACCAAAGTCGGTTAAATACTTATTATTCAAATTAAATACTTTTGATTTTCTCTATAACAAGATGTGATGAGCATGAGGTAAAGTCTTGGGAATGATGCCTAGTTTACTTCTGAGATTCAAAACCAGAAAATACTTTAAATATGAAACTGCAACCATTTTCTTATTGTTGTTGCAGTAAAATCTCTTTAAACTAGGAATGCATGGAACATTCCTCAGTATAATAAGGGCTGTGTATCAAAAACCTACAGCTAGTATTATACTTAATGGTGAAAAGCTACAGCCATTCCCTCTAAAATCAGGAAAGAGACAAGGATGTCCACTTTCTCCACTCCTCTTTAACATAGAATTAGAATTCCTAGCCAGTGCAATAAGGTAAGAAGCAAGCATAAAGGGGATCCAAATAGGGAAGGAGGAAGTAAAACTTTCCCTCTTTGCAGATGACATGATCTTGTATTTAAAGAATTCTATATACTCTACTCCCAAGCTCCTTGAGCTGATTCAGAACTTCAGAAGAGTAGCAGGGTATAAAATTAACCCTCAAAAATCAACTGCCTTCCTCTATGCCAACAGTGAGAGGAATGAGGCAACAATCAGGAAAGCAACTCCTTTTGGAATGGCCTCAAAGAAAGTAAAGTACCCAGGAATTATCTTAACAAAGAGTAAAAAGGACCTTTTTGATGGAAACTTTAAAACCCTGACAAAGGAAATTAAAGGAGAACTGAGGAAATGGAAAAACCTCCCATGCTCCTGGATTGGAAGAATCAATATCGTGAAAATGACAATCTTGTCAAGGGCTATCTACAAATTCACCTCAATACCCATCAATATCCCAATATCATTCTTTAAAGAAATAGAAGAGGCAATCCAAAACTTCATATGGAATAATAAAAGACCTCGTATAGCAAAAACATTTCTTAGCAGAAACAACAGTGCAAGAGAAATTTCAATACCAAATTTTAGACTCTATTACAGAGCTATAATAATCAAAACAGCCTGGTACTGGCACAAGAACAGGCCTGAAGACCAATGGAATAGAACTGAAGACCCAGATACTAAACCACAGACCTATGGCCACCTAATCCTTGACAAGGGAGCCAAAAAAATAGAATGGAAGAAAGACAGCCTCTTCAACAAGTGGTGGTGGCAGAACTGGTTAAGCACCTGCAGAAAACTAAAGTTGGATCCTTCTTTGTCACTGTGTACTAGATAGAATTAACTAGGAAGAGGAGATACACTAGACCTCCTTGGCACAGGTCGAAACTTTCTTAATAAGGACCAAGAATCACAACAAACCAGAGAAAGGCTGAGTAAGTGGGACTGCATTAAACTGCAGAACTTTTGTATGGCAAAGGACATAGCTAATAAACTAATAAGGAAGCCTACAGAATAGGAGAAGATCTTCACCAACCATACAACAGAAAAATGCCTCATATCTAAAATATGTCAACAGCTCAAAAAATTGAATCACTCTAAAACTAATCTTCAAAGTAACAACCATCCTATTAAAAGATGGGCCAGAGGGCCAGGAGTTTGGCTTAGTGGTAGAGTGCTTGCCTAGCATGCACGAAGACCTAGGTTCGATTCCTCGGTACCCCACATACATAGCAAAAAGCCGGAAGTGGTACTGAGGCTCAAGTGGTAGAGTGCTAGCCTTGAGAAAGTCCAAGGACAGTGCTCAGGCCCTGAGCCCAAGCCCATGACTGGCAAAAAAATAAAAAATAAAATAAAAGATTGGCCAAAGACTTAAAGAGAGTCTTCTCTGAAGAAGACACTTGAAGAAATGCTCAACATCCCTGGTATTAAAAGAAATGCAAATCAAAACAACTCTAAGATTCCACCACACTCCAGTTAGAATGACCAGGATAAATAAAACTAATAACAACAGATGCTGGAGGGGATGTGGCCAGGAGGGATCACTACTACTCTGTTGGTTGAGTGCAAACTCATTCAACCACTATGGAAAACAGTATGGCAGTTCCTCAAAAGACTAAACATAGAGCTCCCCTATGACCCAGCAATTCCACTACTTGGCATTTACCCAATCATCCAGAAACAAAGACATACTAAATTCACCAGCACAACAATGTTCATTGCAGCACTATTTACCATAGCAAAGATATGGAACCAACCTAGATGTCCCTCAGTTAATGAGTGGATCAACAAGATATGGTATTTGTACAACATGGAATTCTATGCTGCTGTCAGAAACAATGACATTGCCCCATTTGTTAGGAAATGGAAAGACTTAGAAAAGATCATATTAAGTGAAGTAAGCCAGACTCAAAGAAACTTAGGCTCAATGGTTTCCCTCATTTGTCATAATCAGTAGAAAACTTGGGCTCTCCTAGCAGAGATTTGCAATAGAGCAAAACCTTGATACGAAAGGCCATATAGTAGGACGCTAAATGAAAAGATCTCTAGGATATAGAAACATAAGCTATATAATGAATGATTGTTGTTCTTAAGGTACTATATTATCTCTCATCTCTTTTGCTGTCTCTTGGTTATCTCATATTGTTACAGTATCTCACTTTGTTACCTGATATATCAGATACATTTGTATTTGGTTATTTGAAATTGGATAGGGAACGGGGGAAAACAAGATGAGGGGTGGAGGTGGGGGGGTAGGGAAATGGGGACCAAGACATGTGAAAGGGTATCAATATATGGGAATTAATGCACCATCTATCTGGCAAATATCATGTAACCCTTTTTTAATTACAATAAAAATATATGAAAAAAAGAAATAATGGATTCTATAGTGTAAAATCCCCCCCCAAAAAAAAATCAGCTGCCTTCCTCTATGCCAACAGTGAGAGGAATGAGGCAACAATCAGGAAAGCAACTCATTTTGCAGTAGCCTCAAAGAAAATAAAGTACCTAGGAATTAGCTTAACTAAAAATGTGAAGGAACTTTTTGATGAAAACTTTAAAACCCTGACAAAGGAAATTAAAGGAGAACTGAGGAAATGGAAAAACCTCCCATGCTCCTGGATTGGAAGAATCAACATCGTGGAAATGACAATCTTGTCAAGGGCTATCTACAAATTCATCTCAATACCCATCAATATCCCAATATCATTCTTTAAAGAAATAGAAGAGGCACTCCAAAATTTCATATAGAATAATAAAAGACCCCGTATAGCAAAAACACTTCTTAGCAGAAAGAACAGCATAGGAGGAATTTCAATACCAAACTTTAGACTCTATTATAGAGCTATAATTATCAAAACAGCCTGGTACTGGCACAAGAACAGGCCTGAAGACCAATGGAATAGAACTGAGGACCCAGGTATTAAACCACAGACCTATGGCCACCTAATCTTTGACAAGGGAGCCAAAAAAATAGAATGGAAGAAAGACAGCCTCTTCAACAAGTGGTGGTGGCAGAACTGGTTAAGCACCTGCAGTAAAATAAAGTTGGATCCTTGTTTGTTACCCTGCACTAGAATTAACTCTAAATGTATCAAAGTCCTCGAGGTAGAAGCTGACACACTGAAAACTTTTCAAGAAGGAAGAGGAGATACACTAGGCCTCCTTGGCACAGGTCGAAACTTTCTTAATAAGGACCAAGAATCACAACAAATCAGAGAAAGGCTGGATAAGTGGGACTGCATTAAACTGCAGAGCTTTTGTATGGCAAAGGACATAGCTAGTAAATTAATTAGGAAGCCTACAGAATAGGAGAAGATCTTCACCAACCATACAACGGGGAAAGGACTCATATCTAAAATATGTCAACAGCTCAAAAAATTGAATCACTCCAAAACCAAACTCTAAGGAAACAACCATCCCATTTAAAGACGGGCCAAACTTAAAATGAGTCTTCTCTGAAGAAGATATAATAATGGCCTATAGACACATGAAGAAATGCTCAACATCTCTTGTCATAAAAGAAATGCAAATCAAAACAACACTAAGATTCCACCTCACACCAGTTAGAATGGCCAGGATCAATAAAACTAATAACAACAGATGCTGGAGGGGATATGGCCAGGAGGAATCACTACAACACTGTTGGTGGGAGTGCAAACTCATTCAACCGCTATGGAAAGCAGTATGGCAGTTCCTCAAAAGACTAAACACAGAGCTCCCCAATGACCTAAATTCGCTTACAGCATTAATATAGCATATACTATGTTTTGATATGCTTTAAATATATTTTCTTAGACTATTGTTTCTTTTTTTAATATTATCCTCCTTGACTTTTATTTTGTTTTGTTACATTTAGTTTTCTAGGGTCTCCAGTTTGGGTTTGGAGGGAATGGGGAGAAAACATGTCTGTCTTTTTCTTGGTGTTGCAAGAAAGTCAAATACTATTTTGCAATGAAGTACAATTTGAAAATTTTCAAATGAAGTCTATTTATAATTTAGAGAAATCTGAAATAAAATCTATTTATGTATTTTAGAAATTCTCTTTAATTCCTAGCTTTTTCTAATTGTCATGATGAGTATCTGATCACTTCTATAAAATAATTTTAATGCATCTTTGTAGATTATTATCTATGTTTATCTTGTCTTTAATGTGATAAGTTATATTTGTTTTGAACATAAAAGCATCCTAGTTTTGTTTTTATAGTCAAAATCAATATAATTTAGCACAACCAATGAAATTTATCTCACAACAGCAATATTATTTGATGATTCAATTAATTGGATTTGTTTTGGAATATTTGATTGGTTATTTTCACATTTTTTCCACAAGGTATAAACTCTAATAGAAAGCATACAAAACAGTGGAAGCATTCACAGATTGGATGTGGGAATACAAAGTGACAGAAGTATAACAGAAAACACTTGGGAAATTCTTATTCATTAATACATCCTTTTAAATCTGGCTCCTAAACCCAAGCACTACAAATCAGAACACAAAGAAGATGTACTTAGTTTGTACAGTTTCAAGAAATTGTAGAAAATTATAGTGGTAGTTACTTCAAATTGGAAATAACAGAAATGTCTTTCAACCAAAACGTAAATGCAAAGCTTAAATATACACTGGTATAATACTCTGTACTTGAAAGTAGGAGCTACTGATATTACAACCACTTAAATTAATCGCAAGTAGGTTAATTGTTTGCTAGAAAGAAGACCCCAGAAGTTATATATTTTATACTCTCAAAAATACCATAACTGAGATTATAAATTAATAAGGTCAAATGAAACATCAGAAATCAAAACCAGAAAAAATAATTTCCTTGGGATAATTAAAATGTTTAAGACTTGATTGAATTGATATAATACAGTATTATGTATTCATGAATTATAACTGTGTATAACAACTGTGTTTTATGTATATAAATATAACTCAAGAAACCTAAAAAAACCCAATCATTGTTATTCCAACACATGTACTACATGTAGCTATATCGTTTTAAAATATTTTCTGTATATAACCTTTCAATCCCAGTAAAAATTCAATATCATCTTCTTTAAAATTGTATATCCTTATATATTTTGATTTTATGTTGGTTCTTTTCAGTTATTATTCTAACCATTCTGATAATAATATTTTATTTTATATTTTCAAATGTATGAGGAGGGGTGGATTTCTCTAGGAAACTGAATTTTCAAAGACCTACTTTTCAGTTAATTTTTCAAAGCTGATCAAAATCTATGATCCAAGAAGAAATATGAACTCCTTTGACAAATACTGTTAAAGATATCAAAGACAAGTTTATAGAATTTAACTCTCCAAATTTAGATAAAGTTAATATGTTAATCATATAAAAATGGAAGACTTGAGCTACGCATTTTGTTAAATCATTGTAGAGAATCATTGGTATCGCTGATCTCTGATCAACTCTTTAACACAGAATTAAGAATATTTATGATATTTTCCTTTGTTTTTACATTACTAGATTTATATAGTTACACAAAGGAGTTGCCACTTAACAAAGCAATTTGTGCATACAATATTTCTTAACCAATGTCATTCCTTTCAACATTTTGTATTTTTACTAAGAAACTATATCATTATTGTTCTTTAGATTTTTATGAGCAGGATTATTCAAATAAGAACCTTTAATAATACCATTGATGCCTTATATTAAATATGTATGTACACTTAATGGAATCTTAAAAAAGTATAAAAAAATAGATTAGAGGGGCCAGGAGTTTGGCCTAGTGGTAGAATGCTTTCCTAGGATGCCTGAAAACCCGGTTCGATTCCTCGGTACCACATTCATAGGAAAAAAAATCTGGAAGGGTTGTTGTGGTTCAAGGGGTAGAGCTCTAGCCTTGAGAAAGCCCAAGGACATTTCTCAGGCCCTTAGTTCAAGGCCCAAGACTGGCAAAAAAAAAAAAAAATGATTAGAGCCTAGCACAGTGGTTCATGCCTGTAATCCTAGCTACTGAGGAAGCTTAGATTTGAAGATCAAAGTTCAAAGCCAGCCCGGACACAAAAGATCCTGAGTCTTTTATCTCTTATTAACTTCCATAAAGTCGGAAGTGGGCCTTGACTCAAGGGTAGGATGGTAGCCTTGAGCTGAAGAGCTCAGGGGCAGCACCCTGGCCAAGTTAAAGCCCCATGACCCCCCCCCCAAAAAAAAAAAAGAAAGAAAGAGAAAAGAAGAGAAAAGAAAGAAAAAAAACGATTAGTATTTGGTATTTGGCACTTTTTAAATGATGGCTCCTATAAACAATTCTTATGCTATATTTGGATATGATCTGATACTTTACTAAAGGACGCAGTTCCGTGCATGAATGGAATTTCATTCCTGAATACTTTCTCCATTGTTTCAAAAGTATACGCAATTCAGCAACTCACTTAATATACTTTTGAAAGCTCAATACTTTTTGGCCATTAAAAAATAGAAATTACCTCACTTACACCACCATTGACAGCAGAGATCTTTTATCATTCACCAAGATTGATAAGAACACTTGTGATATCATCATCTTCAAGAGCATCCCAACATTTATCAACTGCAATTCCAAGAATTAACAGAAGGCAACGTTAGCTGGTGAATTTATAACATCAATTAATAAGAATTCCACCAGCTTCATCCAGTGTTTTGTTTTTGCTTATGGTAAAACGGAAATGGATTGTATCAACGTTTTTGCACTAGAGAGTTGATACAAATTGAGTTCACACACACACACACACACACACACACACACACACACACACAATATGACAAGTATAACTCCTGGCATGGTATTGAGAAGGTCAGTAAGGCTAGGAAAACTTGTGCTGTCTTTGCAATCAAATGATATAATATTTCTGAATTTTGTCAAATTCGTGCATACCTTTTGCTCTGCCTGAGAAAGGTACATTTAGGAGGAGCTGAGAAGGACTTCAAATGTCCTCCAGTTCCACTTTTATTAATGACTTAGCAGTTGTTAATATGCTACATTACAGCTTCAAGCATGCTCAAGTCCTTGAACTTGAATAGCTACGATCCATTAAAGAATTCAAGTTAAGAATAAAGCAATAGTTTAAACTTATTAGTTTTCTGCATTAACAGTGTCCTTCACACATTCTTCAGGTGCTAATGGCTTCAAGACATACAGTTTGAATCATTACCTCATGGTTGTTGATGTGTACTATGCCTCCTGAATTAAACTTTGCATTTATCTTCATGTATATTTTATCATCAAAAAATACCAGTGAAAGACTTGAGATAACAGGCAGCTATGTTAAAAAATGAATATATTTTGTTAATAGAATTAAAACTACAATACAAACTCTTAGATTTTGTTTATATTTCAAGGTTTTAAAATCATGTCCCTAAAGAATTAATTATCCCACATTATAATTCTTTTCATCTAATTGCACTGTAGAGCAGTTTATTCAACCTATGTTCTAATGTATTCTGGGGATTCTAAAATGTCTCCTTAGGGGATGAAAGGTCCTGTCATTTCACACATCTGAGCAACAGAAATTAGGAGTTTATAAAATTTAACATGGAGAGATTATTAGAATAGGAAATAGGTTGTTTGACTGAAATTACATGCATAGAAAATTGTATATTTATACATAAAATTAAGATCCAGCAGTATCAACTCAAACTTTTCCTCATTGTCTTTCATATTTAACAATCAAACAAACAACAACAAAGAAACTTTTTGTACTAACCATGCTAATAGTTCCAAGATTTAAAAAAAAAAAAATCTTAAGGGCCAGGAGTTTGGCCTAGTGGTTAAAGTAATTGCCTAGCATGCATGAAGACCTGGGTTCGATTCCTCAATACCACATACATAGAAAAAAAAAGCCGGAAGTGGTGCTGAGCCTCAAGTGGTAGAGCTCTAGCCTTGAGAAAGTCCAAGGACAGTGCTCAGGCCCTGAGCTCAAGCCCAGGACTGGCAAAAAAAAAAAAAAAAATGGTTCCTGAAAGATCTAAGAATATTTATTCTACATGCAATATGATTATACTTAAGGAAATGTCTAGCAGAGAAACTGATAAAATTTGAAATGTATCATGTTGTCTAAAACCTTTTCCTTGGTAGGAAATTATTAATATGTCAGACTTAATTTTTATCTATACCTGGGTCTTAAACTCTGGTCAGGAGTGCTATCCATGAGCTTCTTTACCTCAAGGCTAGTGCTCTACCAGTTGAGCTACTATACCACTTCTGGCTTTTTAAGTAGTTTGTGGAGATAAGATTCTCCTGGATATCCCTGCCAGGGCTGGCTTTAAATCATGATCCTCAGATCTCAGCCTCTTAAGCAGCTAGGATTACAACGGTAGTTATTTGAGCCCAGTTGAAATTTTATTTTTCTAAAAAAATAATAATTTACTTGTTTTGAAAAATTTTATATTTTCAAGAACATAACATTTACTGCTTCTGAACTACTTTAGTTAAACAAAAATATGGATATCAAAAGAGATCAGGTGTGTTAAAATACTAGGAACAAGCAAAATGTAAGAACTGCATCCTGAACTATTAGAAAATTGTGAAAAATGTATTAGATAATCTCAAATGTAAATTCATATAATCACTTGCCCTTTTGAATGCTAAAATATTCACAAGAATACATTTCACAACATGGGAAACCATTTCCAACTATATCAGTGGCTTTTTTTATATTTGACATTTATTATTTTAGTGAAATCTATTTTACATTTACATCATATCCAAGGACCCGCACAGAATTTTCTTTAGCTATTACATTACCATTTAGCTCTAATAATATATTTTAAATCCCCAATTCTCAACAATAATCACATCATTGAAGTGGAGTCAAAGATGGAGTAGAGGTAAACCTTCACTGGAAATAATACTCCAGTCTTTCTTCTCCTCATGTTGAACTTTCCTAAGTTGAGCATCACACACAATATATTTTCATTCATATTCTTTCAGTTTCATATTGCTCTTTAATTACTTTATAGTATTTGGGTAGTACTTCACCAGAAGCTTTCTTAAGGGCAAAGGTTATAACTTATTCCTCTATGGCACTTGTTTTACCCAAGCGCATAAAGAGAATGGCTAATGGACTCTTTCTAAAAGGACTGAGAAACAGAATCTAGAGGACAAACTGAAAAGGACAAAGTCTATAGCAGCAAAGGCCTTCTGATAGGTATACCCATGAATTAGGCTGATACAGAAAATGGCAGATATTTTGTCCCCAGAAATAACAAAAAAGAACTCCAGGACTACTCAGTATTAAAGAAATGAGCCAAGAAGTGAAAGATTTACAATCAGAACAAATTGTGTTCTGTTCCTAGTTCCCCACATCAACATGATGTGATCAGAGGCCATTTAACCTCTCTGAATTTGTTTCCTCATTTGGCAAAGGATGAATCATCTACCTGTTCAAAAATTCAGACAAAGTAAAGGAACAGAAGGTGTATGGTATCCTAAATATGTGGCTATTAGATCCAAACAGTACAAGAGTGAGAACTCAATATTTGCATACCCAATGATATGGACATAGTATAAGAAATATGAGCACAACTACATAGACATAAAAACCTATGACTCTACAGATATAATGTTTTATTTCCTAAATTAATATGTATTTATGATATACAAACCCTTAACCTATTTTTTGATTATTTTCTAAAAACTAAGCGCCAGTGATTTTATATAGAGATTCCCTTCTTGAACACTTGTTTGTTAAACATGTCATTTGAAATATGATGTAGAAATCAATGTTAATAAATTCATTAATAAAAAATGCAGACAAGGTATGCATGCAATGAGCCAGTTAACCTGTATGCCTCCAGTATTTAAACATTCTTCCCCACCCGCTTTTCACATGGTGGGAAAAGGCTACAAAATGCCTTTCTTGATTGCATTAATTAAGAGAGTACAAAGTAAATTTTCAAGCAAAATCCAAAGACAGCTACTAGCAAGATAGAATGTACACCTTCTGCAACATAAAAGGAACTAAAATAATGGAAAACAAATGGAAAAAAGATGCCACTCTTGAGATTTAAAGAAAAAGAGCAAAATAAAATAAACTGTATTTGTTCTAGAAAATTAAATTTATACTAGTACTTCTTTCTTTCATTTAGCTCTTACTTGGAGAAATATTACTTCAAGGTTTATTTTATGGGTGAATAAAGTGAACATAGAAGAGGTAGAAATGTATATAAGTGGCTTTTTTATATTGACCAATGCTACATATTCAGGAAAAAACGTGGGAACTTATTTTAATTAGTTTACTTATTTGAGTTAATTGTTAACCAACATAAAAACTACAAGTGGGACTTTGAGTAGTGCATGACATTTGATGTTATTCTTCTATCTTCACTTTAAATTGGAACTTTTTAGAGAAAAACAAATCCCAAGTTAAAATGCAAGATGTGACACGTTTTTCTTCAGCCCCTAGATAACTTTCAGGATGACTGAGGAACAAATAAAAGTATACACTCAGAACAGATGCAGATTTAAAACAATGGAAACATCCAAGGCAAGCCAGCCAGAAAATAGACTTTTCCCTCCTCAGTTGAGATCACAATTGTTAATGGCTTATAAATCAATTCTGTTATATTCACAGATGTTATCACCACTTGTGGAAGACCAACTGACTGGTGACCATCAGGCTTAAAAAAAGTAACACACACACACACACACACACACACACACACACACACACACACGGGGGGGGGGGGGCAAAAAAAAAACACATGCTTGCTTTCTAAACACTCCCGTCAGAAGAAAGATTTATGTGAGTTAAAGTAAGATAACCATTATTCACCAGAGCTAATGTTCTTCATGTACTATATGAAGCTATTTCTTTTCTTTTCCCCTTAAGGTTAATCTGTTATTGTTGCATCTGACTTTGGTACCTGGTATATTGTTGATATGATTTTTGGTTTAATTGAAAAAGGGAAATTAAAGGAAAAACAAGATGACTGGGAGAGGGTGGGGGGAGAGAAAGTGGGAGAAAATCATGGGAAGGGGTAACAATGTTCAAGAAGTAATGTACCCACTGCCTAATGAATGTAACTGCAACCCCTCTGTATCTCACCTCCAAAATATTTTTTTTTTTGCCAGTCCTGGGCCTGAGTGCAGGGCCTGAGCACTGTCCTTAGGCTCTCACAAGGCTAGAGCTCCACCCCGTGCTCCACAGCACCATTTCTGGCTTTTTCTATGTATGTGGTACCGAGGAATCAAATACGAGTCTTCATGCATGCTAGGCAAGCACTCTACCACTATACTAAACTCCTGGCTTAATAAGATAAAAATTTAAAGAAAGATTCTGTTGGTAAAAATATTTCCAAATTAACTATTTAGATTTATTTATTTATTTATGTATTTCCTATTTATTGCCAGTTCTGGGGCCTGAACTCAGGTCCGGACCACTCTCTTTGGTCTTTCTCAAGGCTAGAGCTCTACCAGTTGAGCCACTGCACCACTTCTAGCATTTTTTCTATGTATGTGGTTCTGAGGAATCAAACCCAGACTTTTGTGCATGCTAGGCAAGCACTCTACCACTAGGCCAAACTCATAGCCTTAAATATTCTATTTATTTTGAACTTAGTTTTCACCAAATTCTAATGCAGATCTTAAGCCTAAAAGAGCAAATTTAGACCTTCTTTTCACCACTGATATGTATGTTGTTTTTATTGCATGAAAGGTATTATAATCCATAAATGCCACAAATAAATTATCTGCCCATAATACACTATGATTGGTTGGCACCAAATGAGAAGACAGTTTGAATTAAGAATAAGAAGGAATAAAACAAATTCTGAGTCAGAGCCAGTGATCTCAGAACCTTGTTTGAGGCTATTGAAATTGTTTATGAATCTCTATTTCTATTTTCACAAAAATGTAGAAATACTCCTAAAGTACATGGAAGGGTGCTCAGCACACAATATATATATTTAGTATCGTTCTTGCTTCACACCAAAGACATGCATGAACAGTGGCAGCAATGATATGGCTAATAATAACGGATGGTATTATTTTCCTTTCATAATTACTAGTCGTTTCTTAATTCTGTGAGGAACATGCACTAAAGTTAAATTAAGTTTAAGGTACACATATCCCAATTGAATATAAAATGGTAAAATTCTCATCTATTTCTCTGGGCCATATTTTAGGACAAACAAAGTAAGGTTGTGACAAATCTGAAGCCACAGAAAATCACGAAGATGACACTCCTCAGTAAAAGATAGATGAAGTTGCATTGTTTTATATGAGTAAAGGAGAACAAGAATTCCTGAGAAATATGACAGTCATTGGCCCAAAGATTAAGGAACTTACTTTTAAAAAGAAAAGAGCATTTGTGAATTTGAGATTCTGTACTGTAAACCCATTGATTACTGAGAAGCAATTCAAGAGTTTCAAAATGATCCAATATTCATCATATATTTTACATGTTTATTATCTACCTTGTTATAAAAAGTAAATTGTATTTTGGTTGACTGTATGCTGATTTCAGAATGATACACTTATCTTTCATGGCTACATTTTACATACTAACAGAAAAATTACTTCTTCTTTTCTTAGTCAAATATCATTTTTGCTGATTTAAATAGTTGCACATTAAATACTTTCTGAAATCTCTAAATACTTTATTTAAATCATAACTTGGCATTTTTAAGACAAAGAAAGAATGATACATTATTCTTTCTAAAAAGCTATCTGCTTTCAAACAACAATGAAATCCATGACTAATTTTAAAAAAGACATAGTTATACTTAAACATATTCTTGTTATTTAAAAAGGTAGTAGTCTATTTCCATGCTATGACTTTGATTATTTTGGGGTATTACCTAAAAGATAAAGCATTTCACCACTGAAATAAGACTTTCAGGTTAAGAAGCATAATCACAAGACTCCTAGAAAAAAATAGACACTTGAAAATGCTATAACTTTAAAATAAATCATAATTAAATAAAATATAATTATTTTCCTATGAAAATATATTCTCTTCAAACTACCTTTGTTTTTTTAATTATACAAAATAATAAATGAAACTTCACAATATGTTATTGTGTCTTTGTAAAAATATGTGAATATAATTTATGAGTATATAGTTAAATGTAATTTATAAATTTTTATTCTTACAAACTGATGATACAAAGGGGTATCATTGTGATATTTATATGCATGAATATAAAGTACATTGAATTTAGTTAAGCAAACTGTATTAACTTTCTTAGTTCTATCACCCTTTTCACCCTGCTTTTACACACATTTTAGTAAAATGTGTCATTTCCACAAACATGTATCTTTATATTTTCCCTATCAGCTTTTCTTACTCTATTGCTCCTTCTAATAATGTCCTGAAACAGCACTCCTTTTACTATTGTGTATTATTATTCATATATTCTACATATGAAAGGATCTCTGATATTTGTCTTTCTGAACTTGGTTTATATATTGATGAAGCATTTTTCTACATCAATTCAACTGCACAAAGCACATGAAACAATTTAAATTTTGATGATATAAAATTTATTATTTCTTTGAATTATCATACACATATAATATAATGAAGTTTCCTTTTGATTCTCCATGAATGTTCAGTTTGAATGTATTCAACCCCCTCCATAATGTTAGAGATTATTAGAAGGATTTTTTACTTAATTTTAGAAATTAAATTGCTTATATTTGTCTAAAGATTAGGTCAATTACAATTAAATTTGAATTTAAAGAAACTGTTTGGTACTTATGTTTGTTTCTCTTCTTTTCTTTCTCTGTCTTTTTAACCTAAAGAGAAACAATGATTTTTTTAAAAATCATTCCATATTCTAAATAACTAGGAATATCATTGCAATTGACTAGCTTTGACTTCTTTGTGAACGTAATGGAACACTTTGACAGAGAATCCAAGAGCAAAGTCAATATAAAGTTAATTAATAAACACATTGTTAGTAAGTTTAAAGTTCATAGTAGTAGAATCAATAAAATTAAAATAAAAGAGAGAAGTCCTTGGTGTGTGGTTCAGTGGTAGTGCATCTGTGCAGGAATATAGAAGGTTCTGGATCTAGTCATCAAGATTGCAAAAATTAATAAGCAAATAAATATAAATAAATAGAACAGTAATGAGTTAGGAAGGGAGAAGGAGAAATTCAAAGATAATAAAATAAAAATAAACACTTGTAAGTATACCTAAATAAAGGAATGTCAGAATGACATAGATGTTATGCTGAACAACATGACCATCAGAATTTGAGAAAGGGTATCTGAAATCTAGATAGGTTATGAATAAAAATGGAGAAAGGAAAAGTTCCACAAATAAGATTTAGAATAAACCTATGATAATGTAAGAGGTATGTGGGAAAAATAATATAATGCAAAGTTATATATTTATGTTTTCTACTGAACTGATTTGATCTGATCTTTAGACA
This sequence comes from Megascapheus bottae, assembly GCF_031878675.1. NCBI lineage: Eukaryota > Metazoa > Chordata > Mammalia > Rodentia > Geomyidae > Megascapheus > Megascapheus bottae. The sequence goes on along the minus strand of NC_143520.1, from coordinate 35,544,701 downwards.
ATCTCATCATTGCCTTTCTTCATTGCCATTCTAGGAGCGAATATTTTATTTTTTAAAATGTATGCTATTATCGAGATAATGTATGCAGGAGTTATAGTTACATTAGCCAGGTAATGGGTACATTACTTCTCAAAACTTCATATCCCTTCTCATGTTTTTGTCCCCCTTTTCTCCTCCCACTCCCTCATAGTAATCTTGTTTTCTCCCTTCCCTACCCTATTTCATATAAACAAATAAGCATATACATAATATACCAGGTGACAAAGATGGATACAGTAACCAAAAGAAATTAAACTTAAGTGGAAAAAAACAGAAAAGAAATAGCATCACATAGTACATTAAAAACAACTCTAGAACATGGAAACAAGAGGTTTATTTTTGTCATTTCATTATTTATATGGTGCTGAATTAAACTGAATTATGCCACTATGGTAGAGCAACACTCAACACTCAGACTGTATCCCTCAACATGAAATGGGTTCTTTAATCTCTTGACTCACATTTCAAATATGGCATGGCATGATAAAAGGATTTGTCTGGTAGAAATCACCATGAGTTCTTGAAACTAACACACAGAGTTATTAATGAAATTTGTTTTCCTTTCTATCTCTACAGAAATGTTATTCCAATGGATATCAGTAATGGTATATTATTGTATTAAAATTAATGCTTCATATTTTGTAAAATACAATCTCTTCAAAATTTCAGATCAAAATATCCAGTTAAATAAAACAAGTGAAGTTCTTCAGCTGTCAGATCGTTCAAATCTATTTGGATTGGACAGCTGTAATTTTTGCCTCTATCAACCTCAAGCAGCTCTTGAAGTGTGAATATTACCAAATGTACACACTCGTGAAGAAAATCAAAGCATTGCTTTGTAAGTGAAAAAAATATCAGTTGGTTAACTGATTTTCACTCTGTAATACATGGGCTACTGTTGGCATGGAGTAATAAGAAGTTTAAACTACAGACACTCTTGTTAAGAAATACAGAATTATTTTATACACCATCCTACAATTTTAAATATATTTTAATCATTTATATAATTTGTGTCTAATAGCTTTATACTACAAGCAAAATGAAGTCTTTTAACCCAAGTCAGAAAAATAATATTTCTGCAATAATCCTTAACAAAGTATATTTCATAATATTACTCATCTTTTCTTCAATATGTAAGAAACATTCCAATTTGTAGAGGTACACAAAGTTATTTTCAGCAGCATTATTTCAATAAGAGCCTGGAAACAATCTCTTCAATTCAATTAATATTTTATGACATTTTATTATTAGCAAAACAATGGAGTTTTGAATACTGGTGTATGTATCAAACTTACAATGAATCCTTGGGTTAAATGCAAATTTAGATTTATAGATTTGTTCTGGAGATTAGTGTAGCTATTTTATAGGTTATTGAAAAAGCAAAAAGAAATCTATTTGATTTACTGTTCTTTCTTGAGTGTTGTTTATAAGGTTGAAAATGAGCAAACAGGGTTTGCACTGTTCTTGGGCTTTTCAAGGCTAACGCTACCACTTGAACCTCTTTTGGCTTTTTCTGAACATGTAATACCAAGGAATCAAACTCAGGGCTTGGTGCGTGCTAGACAAGCACTATACCAATAGACAATGGGCATGGCTCCATAAAAATCTTTGAGAATAACATTTTGTTGTAATTGTTTTTTTTTAATTGATATTCATCTCCCTTTTCTGAAGGTGCCTTTGTAGAAGATGAAACTGGTGAGAAATATTTGCGATTATAGACCATTATTCTTTTTTACAAAAGTAATACCACATATATGTGTTATGAACGCATGTGTTCTGAATTGTGCGGCAGGAATTGCATATTAGCCTTCAGTAGAACATAGAAGCGATTGCCTAATTTTGATGGATAAACTACTGTTCCTTATTTTAAACTTGGAGACTCATTTAAAAAGCTCCCTTTTCTCCCCCAGAGCCTGCTTTTACTTTTGTTTGAGGTTTTATTTTGTTGTTCCTGTTATTATTTCAAGAAATAGTCACTGGTAATTCTATGAGGCAGCACCCACAGTTGGAAGGAGTGAAAATTAGGAAGCAAGTTCACAGTTAGAAGCAATTTGTCTTTTATTTTAAATAACTGATGTAGTTTTTATTTTTTTTCTTTTTATGTTTGATGTTGCAATGTGGAGTTAATATAGGTGAATTCTAGTTTAGCTGATAGCATCCACAAGTGTTCTATTACTAGAGAGTGAAAAGTATCAGCAAAAATGAATCAAAACAAAAATACATATCTCGAAGGAAAATTTAACCCCAAACTTTCTGGCTGACTCCTTATAACAATGTGTGGCTCAGGGCCGTTTGCCACATATTCAGCTTAACCATGGGCTAAAGCAGAAGTCATTCACAGACTTTTGTATTATAGACATGCAATCGAATTATTTTGTATCCTTGAACATAGAATAGATTGTATTTGTGAAACAGTTCCCTTTTTGATGAACAACAAATTCTCCAACTGCAGAAAATACACTAAAGAAAAACAATTCTGTTTTCTGAATCTTAATTTTTTCATTTATTTTTAATTTTCCACATCTCTTGTTTAATTATCGTTAAGTAGTTGCCATTTAACAAGACTACATTAACACAAGGCACTTGATCAATGCCACCCCTTTCAGCATTTTCACCTATTCCCAATCAACTGTTTTCATCCTCTGCATAATTTTGTAGACTATTCAGGGAATTTTTTTTACTGCATTTCTCCCCTCCTCCTCTTAATTAATTTATCGTCCCCTTACCCCACCCTTCCTTCAAATACCAGTTTCCCTTCCTGATGTTTTCCTTGAGCACTGTTTCAGCCTTTGCATTCCCATAAATGAACCATATTTCAGATAATACATTCGTATACTTTTGCAAACTACCTAATGGGAAAAAATTCTATATTTCTATTCTGATTTTTCAATGGAATGAAGGCTTCTGGATTATAAAGAAAAAGTAATATCATAAAAATGTCAATATTTTTGTGATTACAGCAAAAGTGCAGCAATCCAACTTTCATGCCTTTTAGAATCCATTTATACCTTGAAGAATATTTCCATATATAAACCCATAGCTTCAGCTAGGAAATATGCTTATTTTTATTAGTAATCATATTAAAATCTGAGATTTATGAACCATGTGTCTTTAAAGTTTGTTGTTGGTGGTGGTAGTGGTGGTGTTGGGGCTTGAACTCTGGGCCTGGGTGACGTAGCTGAGCTCTTCAGCTCAAGACCAGGGATCTACCAATTAGAGCCACAGACCACTTCTGGTTTTCTGATGGTTAATTGGAAATAGGAGTCTCACAGACTTTCATACTCAGTTTGTGCTTTTAAATGCAATCCTGGATCTCAGTCTCCTGAGTAATTAGAATTACAGGGCTGAGCCACAGTCGCCTGGTTGTCTTTTAAGTTTTAACTAATGAATCTACTTTTCTTCATCTGGACTTAAATGCATTCATTCTAGGTCAGAAACTCTAGGTCAATTTCTGGTTCAGAATTCTAAGCATATATTTAGCTGATTTTGCCTAAACCTAGATTTTATTGTTATCAAGCTTTTGTAACTAGTTTTCATGTAGATTTTTCATTAAATTTTTATTTGCATATTTTGAACCTAAATTTCAAACCAAATAGGAATTCAGTTCTGATTTATTGATTAATTTTTCTCACTTAAATGATAAGATAATTTTCAGTGGAAATTTAATAATCAATACTCTATGAGACTCAAATATTGAGAGCTGCTAAACATAAAAAAATTGGCTACATATTTCACCATCTTCAAACATTCTCTTGCATGGGAAAAATTTGTATGTATTAAACATACATGATCAGACAGCTCTTTAGGGTCTCCTTTCCCTTTTGAAATGCAACATTTAATTTTTCCATTGGGAAACCAATCAAATGAATATATGGAAACCTTGTTGACAGTAGTAGAAAGAAAGATGAATAAATAGTTCTAGATGGTAATATGCTCAAGTTTCAAGGAGCGTTTTCCTTCTCTTAAGAAAATTTGTACAAAGATTTGCACAAATTCTTAAGGCATATTGGATTCTAAATCATGTGCCTGGTCAAACAGACTGCATATATAGATAGAGAAATAGATAGACAGATAGATAGATAGATAGATACATACATACATACAGACAGACAGACAGACATATAGACATACAGACATACTTGCGTAATACATCTCTAGATAAAAAGATACATGTATAGTTAGTTTGAAAATAATGTGTATTTGATTATGCGATATATGTCATTTATTATTTGTTCCCTATATACCTTCAGAAAGTTCTTGTAAATGAATAAGTTATATATCCCCGGTGTTCAATATAATATCTTGAATTAGTCATGTATTCACCCTTTGAATCACAGGCAAAATCTGTAAAATGTTCATTGAATGCAGACCCATGTATGGCTGTACAATTGTGGACAATACCTTTCTTGTTAATCCTATCAAGCGAACAAGGTGCTAAGATGTTACTTGAAACATAACTGACAGTTATATCATTTTTAATGCTCAGATAAAGACAGAACAACTAATATCCAATATTAGATTTGAAGATGAATAAGGGATAACAGAGCTGATAAAGCTCAAGAGATACTAGGTTCAAACTTGATAAACTCACTCATTCCTTGACTAATATTTCCTTATTTTAATCTCTGGGGAATTATGCCTTGCCAAAATTCATAAGTCATAGTCCTAAATCACAGTACTTCAGAATGTGACTAGAGAGAGACCCTTGAAAGATACATAAAGTGGAGTCATTGTTAAGTCCTAATTAGATATGATCGGTGTCCCTATAAGAAGAGGAGAGCACAAAGACACATGGAGAAAGGACTATATTTAGGTTATAGAAAGGAGGCTGTCTATAAAACTAGATAAAGATTGCAGAATGAAAACAACCTTTCTAATGCTTTTACTTAGAAATTCCAATCTCTTGTGAGTATCACTGTCACCTTGGTTCATACTTTGTCCTTTGTCTCACAACAACAAAAATACTCTCTACCTTACATATGTAACTGTAACCCCTCTTGTACATCACTGTCACAATAAAATTAAATTTTAAAAATGAAACTCCAACCTGCAAAGTATAAACTATTTTTTTATTTGTGTCCCTAGGCTGTGGTACTGGTATATCTCTAGAAAAATATTTGGATTGACAGAATTCTACAAATGCCTCCCAATACACTTCACTCATAAAATACCTTCTTTTAAAAATATGAGTGAAAGTAACTATGATAAGATATTATACGCCATATGATGTTAATCATGTGGAAGAATGGAGATTATCCAAATGGCCATAACACAATTAAAAATATCTTTTAAAAATATTTTATTGTAATTAATAAAAGGGTTACATGATATTTGCCAGATAGAAGGTGCATTAATTCACATACATTGATACACTTTCACATGTCTTTGTCCCCATTACTCTCCCCCCTCCCCCATCTTGGTTTTCCCCTCTTCCCTATCCAATTTCAAATAACCAAATACAAATAAATCCAATATATCAGATAACGAAGTGAGATGCTGTAACAATATGAGATAACCAAGGGACAGCAAAAGAGATGAGAGATAAAATAGTACATTAAGGACAACAGTCATTCATTATATGGCTTTTGTTTCAATATCCTAGAGGTCCTTTCAATATGGCCTTATGTATCAAGGTTTTGCTGTATTGCAAATCTCTGCTAGGAGAGCCCAAGGTTTCTACTGATTATGACAAATGAGGGAAACCATTGAGCCTAAGTTCTTTGAGTCTGGCTTACTTCACTTAATATGATTTTTTCTAAGTCTTTCCATTTCCTAAGAAATGGGGCGATGTCATTTTTTCTGGCTGCAGCATAGAATTCCATTGTGTACAAATACCACATCTTGTTGATCCATTCATCAACTGAGGGACATCTAGGTTAGTTCCATATCTTTGCTATGGTGAATAACACTGAAATTAAAAATATCTTTAAAAGCATATGGCTTGGGGCCATATGGCTTGGGTAGAGTGCTTGCCTAGCATGCACGGAGACTCGGGTTTGATTCCATGGTACCACATTCATAGAAAAAAAGTCGGAAGTGGCGCTGAGGCTCAAGTGGTAGAGCTCTAGCCTTGAGAAAGTCCAAGGACAGTTCTCAGGCCCTGAGCTCAAGCCTAGGACTGGCAAAAAAAAGGAAAGAAAAAGAAAAAGCATATGGTTTATATCACCTAAGAGCAGAGATGAGAGAGTTGGTGCAAAGCAATGTAGAAACATAATTTTTAAAATAACAACAATAATAATAATCCTCTTTCTGGGTACTAATACATCAGCCTTTTATTTTCAATGTATTTATCATGACTTGTCACATAGTAGACACTTGATTAAAATATGTTGTGTAAAAGAGCCCCACATACATACATATGGGGAGACTTACCTATGGAATTAGAAAGGAAGGAAAATGTGCTGAAGTGAATACAGCGTGATTCAGGACATGGCTTGTACTAAGAGACAAGATTCTGAGTTTGGAAATCTCTTTGATTCTCTCAGACTGAATAAAGTACCTTATTTGAACATCTGCATAACTTGCTACATCACTTAACTGAAGTTTTATAACAAAAATTTTAAGAGTTCCAGAAAACACCTGTCCTAATACTTTATTTAATCATCTATAAAAGAGAACTACCAATAGTACCCAAGGCAAGTCTAATTTTAACTTCTTCAAACCCTTAATGGAAATTAGAAAATATTACTTCATTCTCAAGATAACATATCCATCTGTGGACAGAGATATCAATTCATGTGGCCTGTGATACATATATCACCTTGGTGCTCTGAACTACTGCACTTGCCATCAGCCCCAGTATTGTGGTCATGAGCAAAGGAGATAATCTACACAAGATGCAGTCCATGTTTTGTGGTCATGTTAATCATCTATGTAGTGAAAGGAATTATCACCATCAACTTTATCACAGTATCTTCTTTTTCAGTCAAATCAATTTTATTGCAGAATATTCTGTGTGATTGAACTTTTGGGTAGTTGCATAAAATGCTAATTCTTCCCAGAACTCTACCAAGATAAGTCTTTTCTTTGTGAACTTTCATAGATCCACGTATGTGTAGAATTTTGTCTATATATATGTATATATATACATATACATATATATATATATAAAGAGAGAGAGAGAGAGACAGAGACAGAGACAGAGACAGAGACAGAGAGACAGAGAGTAACAAAAAATGCAATCAAATTCCATAAAGACTCACATGGATAAAAAACACTTCTTTATATAGTTAAAATGCATAATAATTTTTCACTAATCCAAATTGCTGTTCAGAATGAAACATTAAAATACTGAAAGTGGATTATAATAACTTAGTGTAGGATATTTGTAACATGGAAACTTTGACTACCATATGCTGCAATTCAGTTTTTTTCAGAAAATAAACACACTGAAGTAAAAAAAAAAAAAAAAAAAAAAAACCTGAGGTTGGATTTTGTGTTGTAGCTAGAAAGCATTGCAAAAACAGTCACTATCCTTCTAAGTTTTTTATAGTTCACCAGGGGAGTTATTATCAGGACAGTTTTGTTTTCAAGATTTGGAGGAAGTTATCATCCAGCAATTTGTGAAAAAAGTAGATCCTTTTTTATTACTAAAAGGAATATTCATTCGCATAGGAATAACAGTAAATTATGCATTTTCAGAGGTTACCTACTAATATTGAAATGGTCCTTGAATATGTAAGAAACTGATTAGATTATATTCTATATCTCTTTAACAGAACTAATTTATTCATAATATTACTATTTGATATTGGATAAAATGTATATATTCAAGGAAAAAAGTATGTGGGGACTGAACTCAGAGACTGGGAGCTTTCCTTGAGCTTTTTGCTTAATGCTAGCTAGATACCACATGGATCCACAGTGTCACTTTCAGTTTTCTGGCAGTAAACTGGAGCAAGAGTCTCAGAGAGTTTCCTGCTTAGGTTGTCTTTAAACCTCTCTATCCTCAGATCTCAGCCTCTTGAGTAGCTCGAATAACAGGAATGAGCCACTGGAACCAGCCCAAGTTTTTCTTTTTTATTTTTGTTTTGCCAGTTCCAGGGATTCAACTCAGGTCCTGGGCATTGTTCCTGAGCTTCTTTTGCTCAAGGCTAGCACTCAATAACTTGTGCCACAGAATCACTGTCCAGCTTTATCTGTTCACCCGCTACTGAGAAATTGAACCCTGTGCTTTATGTATGCTAGACAGTCACTCTACCACTAAGCCACATTTCCAATCCCTAAGTGGTTTCTAATTGCATTTTTATGCTGATTTCAAAAAGAATATATATACACACATACATATATAAATTTATACATATATGTATACATAAAAGGAAAAGTAAATGGAATATATATGAAATGTAAATTGATTATACATATGATCATAAGTTTATAATTTGTTATTTGTTCTGTAGTTTGTATATTATGTAATGTAGATTTAAGATAGATCCATTGATTGATAGGTTGATAAATATATATATGCATATATACACACATATATACATAAGAAAGCTGCATATATTTACCATGAGTCTTATTAAGAGAATATCATGAGTGACTTTATATTTTTCATAATTCTCTTTTGGAAATATTCAAGCTATTAGCAGGGTTACTTTTTATTTGAAGTCTCTCTTCTTGCAGAGGGCTGTTCAAACTCTATGACAAGGCATTACGCTGAATAGTGAATTCTACAATGAAGAATTATAATATATTAATAGTTATTTTCTCTAGGCAATTCATCTTGAACATAGAGCAATATATTTTTCAATGCTTTTTTTCCCCCTTTGCTTCTGTGACCTGAGAAATTTTGTTCCAGGTGAGGGACTCCCTTTTCTTTTATCTGATCTTATGAAACTGGATAGAAAATAATTTGGATATGTAGCTTTTCTTCAGGGGAAATAGAGAAACAAAAGAGGGAGGGAAGGAAAGAAGGGAGGAAAGGAAAGATGGAAGGAATGAAGAAAGGATGAACAAAAGGGAGGAAAAAAGAAAGAAGGAAGGAAGAGAAAGTAAAGAGGGTTGGAAATGGGGAAAAATCTCGTAAGCTGTTAGCAATGTTAATATGGAAAGTTATTGAATTGATTTACTTTAAGCTTTAGGCTAATTTTGCTCATCATGATATTTAGCCTTTACCCTTACATAAGCATCTTCTGCCATCCCTCCCTCAAATCACGAAAGTAAATCTTAAAAATTTTCAGAAAAAAATAAAGAAATTGATTGGGAATTCAAAGTCTATTTATTATACTGCTCTATTTCCAACAATGCCACTATGGGTATTAGATAATGAGACTCTGCCCTATTGACGATTTTATATCCTCCTTTTCAGTATCCTCCTTTTTGGGTGTGACATAGAAGAAGGAGGAAGACATAGAAGAAAGGAAGAAGAGAGAATGGCACTTGCATTAAAAATAAGTTCATTGGGGCCAGCAGTTTGGCCTAGTGGTTGAGTGCTTGCCTACCATGCACGAAGCCCAGGGTTTGATTTCTCAGTACCACAGACACAGAAAAAAAGCCGGAAGTGGTATTGAGGCTCAAGTGGTAGAGCTCTACCCTTGAGAAAGACCCAGGACAGTCCTCAGACCTGAGCTCAAGCTCAGAACTGGAAAAAGAAAAGTTCATTGAATGCAACACCCTGTGTGCTTAATTTAGCACAAGATGCAATTTATAAAGCACTTTGGAGTAAAAGTCAAATGTAAATTTTTTTACAATGACAATAAAGAATAAAATATCCTTCAGGGGAAAAATGTGCTCATCCATGAAAGGTAAGAAGCCTCCATCCCCAAACCAAAATGCTAGATTAGTTGCAGATAAATGATGGATCGAATAGTTTCGGGGAAGATTCCTTGCTGAGCCTACAGCTTTGTCCCTGCAGAGCCCTGCAAGAGCGTTCGTTTACTGTACATCATCCCTTAAGCCAAGGAGATTTTTTTTTTTATCAGAGCTGTCTGTAGAATTCATCTGTTTCATTTCATTCTCTTTACTTCACAACGTTTCCAAATTTCATTCCCTATAGTTTCCAGTTCATGCAGAGGGACATGCATCTTGTTTATTCCCCCAGGGACCTGTGATCTTGGATCAGAAGACCAAAAAGCAGTGACCTCCTTGTGAAAAGTTGAGGCTGTCATTCCTGAGCTTCCTCTGCCTGAGTAAAATTTAGGGCACTAAGTTTAGTCACCTGTGCCTGCAATCAACCTCTCTTAACATTGCAAAGACTGACTTGTAGAGACTTGTTAGTGATGAATGGTACAAAAAAAAGGAGGAATGTCACCTACTTTCTTTTCCCCATTGTGCTTAGGAAATGAACCTGCAGTAGATATGCCCTTCTAATTCTCAATTACATATTTCTACATTCTCTTGCCCTTCTTATCAGCTCTTTAGTGGGATTGTTTTTTCTTTTTTAAATTGAGGAGGGGTCAATGCCTTTGGCCTTTCTACTTCAAAGGAGAGGAACCTAATAGTAAAATAAAAAAAAAAAAAGAATTGAGAGATGTAAACTGTTCTCATGGGCCTCATATGCTTTCTTTTAACTTGTAAGATCATTTCAGTTTCTCTACCTAAGGAAAAGCTTTGCTCTGAGGCTCTGATGTATTAGTTCATTACAAAGTGACCTGTAAATCACCATGACTTAGAAATAAAGATCATACTTGTGTCCATTTTATTGTTCATGTGGTCTTCCTTTAACACCTTATTCTACTATGTATATATTTTAAAGGGCATCATCTAGTTGCTAATAGCCTCCCATCTGAATCCTATTTTGTTTCTCTGACCTGTGTCAAAATGAAGAAAGTTTAGAAGGATACTATAACAGGATTTCTACCTTATATCCTAGGGGAAATGATATGTATGAAAATATGAAATTCATTAACATTCCAGTATCTTAATAAAGTTTAAAGTCGGGCAACAACAAGAAATTAATAGAAGCAGTGGTCAGTTCATTCAGAGTCACATTTAACTTAATAACTTACAGCCATTTTCATTTTTCATAAATACATCTGTTCCTATTACCCAAGAGACTTGTTATTTTTACCACATTGTTCAATTAGAGATGATCACTCCCAAAGCCAGTGTGAAACAACCCTACTGGGATAGCCTTCCAGGATTTTTAGATGACACTATATTTTTAAATTAGGTGGCCTAAGGGGTCTTCTTAGGAACTGAACCTTTCCTTACCTCAATTTTTCAAAGTAGGAATACAATTTCATAAAAAAATAAATTGCAAGCTCTGCTTTCGCCAATAATAGCTTATTTTAGAGAGTTACAAAAGATTATAAACACAATATCCACTTTAAAAAAAATAGGTAACCCTTTGGGCTGGGAGTTTGGCCTAGTGGTTGAGTGCTTGCCTAGCATGCTCAAAGACCCAGGTTCAATTCCTCAGTACCACATACATGTAAAAGCCAGAAATGGGTGCTGAGGCTCAAGTGGTAGTGCTCTAGCCTTGAGAAAGTTCAAGGACAAGGCTCAGGCCCTTAGTTGAAGCCCAGGACTGGCAAAAAAAAAATAGGTAACCCATATATTTCAGGACTAGATAAGAAGTCAATATTTCTCATGAATGTAATTTTAATCCATTCTTTTTATCCTTTAGATAACTATTCTTCAACTTATTACTCATGGAAGAGTTTATACTTCCTTGACACATCCATACAGAAAGACACAGATTTTTGAAGCAGTAACAGGATACTCTATCAAATAATCCTCAACATAAATTTGTTCACCAAAATCCTGGACATCTTGACATTAGATTGGTTATGAGTTACAGAGGGCATCTGACTTTTTAACAGAAACTCATCTAAACATTTCACAATGAATCAGATACTGTCCCTTTCAGGAGTCACGGAAAGGATGTTAGTTGCCAAGAGTAGTTATACATGGAAGGCTAGAGCTACGAATTCAAGCATGCAGTGGATGGATCGAAGTGAAGTAATAAAATACTATGTTACATGCATCCAGGTAATTTGGCTATCCCATTTTTGTCCTCTTTTTTTTCTTTCTTTACTGCAATATTTTTAAATTTTGTTTCAGAAAGGAGCAGTCCCTCTTGGGAATATTCATTGTTTTACCTACCATGCTGACAGTTCTTGAAATATTAGCAAAATCTGTTAGAATTAATGAATACAAAACTAATTGTTTTCTCCAAAGGTACACCACGTGATTATTGCCATTTCTTTTTTCTCCTTCCATTACTTATGATTGAAATAGAATTTTCTGCTGGAAAGTAAAGTAGCAACTCTGTGGGAAGGTAAGTCTTACAACTCCATGCTGAGGATGATAGAGTAAAATAATGGAGACAAAAACCTCTGTCTTTCTGGAGCTGCCATATCAATTATGAATTGTTTATTTTTGTGGCTTTCTATATAAAATAATACCTAGTTAATTAAGCTCTTATTTTTACATATATTCCAGTGCAATTCTAACAACAAATTCTGTGCACAATTGTTTGGGCAGAAAAGATTTCCAAGATTAAACCACATTACCTCAGTCTGCCAACATGAATGGTAAGTGGTAGCAGAGTTCTTTGTGGACTTATGTCATCCTATGTTCAGATGGTACTTGAGCAAATATATCTCTTTAGTAGGCATATTTTATCTATGGCACTTTCACAAAGATTTGCCAAAATACAAGGTGCTAGCTAAATCTGGCCTGTAGTATATTCCTATACAGTCTTCATGTTACAAAGTAGGTTTCCACTTCCATTTTAAAGGGTTTCATAAACAAGCTAAAGAATAAAAGAATATATGATAGCAGTGGTATGAATCGATGAAACATACCTAAACATTTCCTATCTATTTCCCTAAAGGAAAGAAATCCTAATGCATGAAAAAAGTATATGACAAAGTAAGGCTAATATACAAATTATTATAACACTCCACTTTGCAAATGTCATCATCCCACAACGATCACTTTTATTCTTTGTTGGCCACTTGTGTAGAACATGAACTGTAATTGAAAAACTCTAAATTAGAATATGGAGGGGGTTATTATAAGGCAAGGTGGGAAGAAAAAAAGTGGCATAGTTAATACATTCCTGATTTTAAAAGTAGACTTCCTTTTAAGTATAATAGCATCAAAATGTCAAAAGAACGTTGTACCATCAGATGGAGATGATTGCTGGAAAGGAAATGTTGTCTTAAAATTCAACAGACAATTCCTAGGCAGACTTGTATTTTAAATACTTCAAGATAAACGTGGTTTTAAGGATGATTCAGTGCCACAGATGCAAAGAAGCTTTCATTTCACAAATAAACATTGCATGCTTGTTACACACTAAAGTCACTCACAACTGTGGATAAAAAGAATTAGAAAAAAGATCGGGAATTTCCTGATTTTCTCTTATATTTCCTCATGTAGCTCTAAAGATAGTGTCAATTATAATCTAAATATTTGAAAAAGGTGTTTCCAATGATGTGAAGAAATACATTTCTGTGTTTCTGGCTAAAAATGATCTCTCTTACCCAATAACAAAGATGCTCCTGCTTCTTGGATATTTGAAGTTAAATGCAGAAGTGGAAGGAAATATAAGCTCATAAAACTTCCAGTTGCCTTAATATCTAAAATAATCTTCCATTTTTACTGTATGCATATTTTTCTTGTAAAGCTTTTCAGCTATCAGTGTTCTTGGGTCAATCCCTTCCTCTTTTTTTTTTTTACCAATGTCCTTTTATTTACTGTAGACTTTTGTTACTTGTGAACTTTCACATTGCCATATTGAATTGTATACTGGTTTGGTGTTTAATATCATCTTAAATGCTAACATATTTAAGAAAAATAAATGTATTGCATCATTTCACCTAATATTTGTGCATCTAAGCACACATAGGTTTCAAAAATAACTAAATGTATTGTTCTGCATAGATAAACTATCTCTGGAAAGATAAAAATAATTTTTTAGGTGTTTCTATTCTTAGTCCTGGTCTTTACACTGAGCACATATAGCCATATAATTATAAAATGACATAATTATTTTGTGTACATCAGTACATTGCAAAAGACTATGTTAAAGGAAATGGAAGTTGTGAACCTGTGAATTGAGAAAAAAAATGCCTAATTCTTCATAAAGCCTTAATTCTATAATTTTCTATATATCAGGATTGACTCACTATCTATCTGTAACAGATTAATTAAATATAGGTTGTGATATGTTGGATAGATTAAATATACAGCATAACATTTACTTTTCAGGTTTACTTAGATGCTTGTATTGAATACATTTGTTCTTGTGAATCTTGAGATCATAAACTTTTTCCAGTCGGATATTATTACTTGCCATTTTTTTTTGTCAGTCCTGGGCTTGACATCAGGGCCTGAGCACTGTCCTTGGACTTTCTCAGAGCTAGAGCTTTACAACTTAAGCCTCAGCAAAAAAATTCTGGCTTTTTTCTATGTATGTGGTATAGAGGACTCGAACCTGGGTCTTTGTGCATGCTAGGCAAGCACATTACCACTAGGCCAAACTCCCAGTCCCAGCCTTCTTCTTCTTCTTCTTCTTCTTCTTCTTCTTCTTCTTCTTCTTCTTCTTCTTCTTCTTCTTCTTCTTCTTCTTTTTTTTTTTAACACAATGAAATTCATTGTTCTCTTGGCTTCACCAGTGAAGAGAACTCTTGCATCAGGGAACCATTCTTCAAAAATTCCAGAAGAGATCACAATTAAATGCACTTCTCCTCCAGCCTTTACTTCTTGAAATGGGTTCTATTACTGTATTTTTCTTCACAGAAATTGTGGATCAAGCCAGAAGGCAAAATGCTACAATCAACAGTAATGACCACTTACTGTGATTACACTATGATAATTTTTCCTTCCAACTAATGAGAATATAAGTCTTAATAGTACTGTAATTCGGAAAGAAAATTACAAATGGCCTATATCCATTAAAAATACTGAGATTGTGTCCCTTTATGTATACACATATAAAGCAAAATTCATATGCTATAAAATCTACCTATTTAGGATATGCAATTTTATGCATATATATTTAGAATTATGCAACTGATATCATAATCTAATCTTAAGCCAATTTCATTAGCTTTCCAAATGACTGCATACAATATTAACTGTCTCATGTTCTTCTGTCCATCCAGTATTTATATATTTTTGTGTATTGCACCCTTTAAATGAACAGACTTATAAAATGTCTGGTCATTTTAAACTACATTCCACCTCACAGTCATTTAAAACTTGTCTATGTTCTAGTACTTATTTCCTATTCCTACCAAATAATAATAGTTTGCATATATTCAGAAAATGCATTTATCAATTAAATTTTCCTATACATTTATTTTTACACAGTTCTCATGACCACAAATGGTTATGTGTTATTAAAAACAAATGTGATCATCTTTAAATATAAATAGTAAATTGGTAGAATTTGGAAATGTAAACATCTCAAATCTCCCACGGTAATGGATATGTTCAAAGTAAATAGAAGTAAGTAATCAATCATCTAAGTTGACAACTTGCTTTACTCTAATAAATGACAAGTGTAGTAATAAATAGAATCTATGCTCTTGCAAAGTCTTTTCTCAAAATGTGTATTTTTCTTATGTAAAATATCATAGGTAAGTGAATTCAATGGAAAATGTTATTGCTAATTGATATCTGAATAATATAAAGTAGTATTTATGATGGAATTTTTTTGTTGTTGGTGGTGGTGCTGGTAATGGGGCTTGAACTCTGGCCTTGGGCATTGTTCCCAAGATCTTCAGCTCAAGGCTACCACCCTACCCCTTGAGCCATAGCCCCACTTCCCCTTTTCTGGAGATAAGAGTCTAATGTTCCTTAGTGTCCAGGCTGGATTTGAACCTTGATTGTCAGATCTCAGCCTTCTGAGTAGCTAGGTTTCAGGAATGAACCACCTTGCCCAGCAAGGTAGTTTATTTATTTATTTTCAGATAATACGTCTTTGTTTTCCCATTGGTCACTGGGCTTGAACTCCTGAGCCTGGATGAAGTCCCTGAACTCTTTAGCTTAAGGCGATCACCTTAACACTTGAGCCAGAGCTACACTTCCAGGAGGTATTCCCTGCCCCACCCCCCCACTCTGACATAAAAGATGTATGAAAATGGATTTGATGTTTATTTGATGAGATGACAGGTTCATGGGCTAAATCTAAGTGTGCTAGTAATCTCAATGGCAAAATATTAGAGGTTGTTCATACTGAAAATATCAGGTGAGCATTAAAGCAAGTGGAAACACTATTGTTATGTATTTATAAGGAACATTGTTATGACTACAACTGGGATCCACATATAATAAGTACCCCCTGAGTGTGATATTATACCAGCAGAGATCCTCCTTTGTTGAACAGATAACATTTTTGTCTTTCAGGTTTCAAAAGCACAAACATAAACTATCATTTTTGTAGTGCCCAGGAATATTAACAGAAATAAAATGGCAATATGATTTTCTTAACATTTTTTCCGTATGTTCCTCAGTGTCAACATACATTAGATAGGTCATTAGAGAAACACTCCTTTGTTGCTATGTTTTAGAATTTTATTTTCTTCCTATTTTCATCAGTACTTTATTATTAATATAATCATATAAAATGTATTAGTCTTACAACATTTATTTCTTTTATAAGTTAGCTCTTTTCACAGGTGAAGTTACAAAGCAAACAGAAAACATAGGTTTCGATGTTTTTGTGCTATTAAAAAAAAAGAATCAACTAGGAAAACAGTCATCCATGAAAGCAACTGACATTTAGTTTCACATGGAAGATAAATCCAAATGGCACAAGAACCTTTCTACTCACAGGTATCTAGAGACTCGTCTGAATCATCAGGGCAGTCAGAGTCCCCATCACACAGCCAGCTCTGGGAGACACAAGTCACATGATCGTGGCAAAGAAATTCACCAGGATCACACAACTGCTGATCTGAAAATGAAAACGTTTTGAAATAAAATATGAATGATCTGAACATGAACCGAAGAGTAGTTCAAAGATGAAATGTGAGAAAGCAATAATAAAAAGTATATGAATATGATCTGCATTTAGCTGCAAATCCATACCAATCAATGTGCTTACATTTACCAGCTCAGTTCAACCACACAGATTTGTTCATTTGATTTTATAGAGATTTCCACTAGAAAAAGTAATGAATTTGCATTCATGACTGATGACCTCAGGGTATTAAATATGTTATCTAGATATTTCTGGTGGTGAAGTTTGTGAAATTTATTGGATCAAAACAGAAAGTAAGCGTAGATTTGCTGGTTCTATTTCACTGCTCAGAGATAAACAAAAGTAAGAAGTGAGCTAAGTATTGTAATTAAATCTTATCTCTTGAGAATTTGTTTCCATCATCGCAATAGAGCTTCATCAATACACGAATGGAAAATTTGTACTATTAAATTCTCTTCCATCTTTAACCATATCTTAAAGTAGAAAAAGTGATTGCAAATCTCCACACCCAGACTGAGTTCAAGCCCCACGATCCACAAAAATAAAAACATAAATAAACAAAATAAACATTTTCTATTTTTATCATGTGTAAAATAGAAATAATAAATGATCTCTAAATGCGAGTGTTACAATGCCTTAATCACTTGATATGGCATGTAGTTAAGCCTATTTCTTTATCTATCTCTATATATACACGTATGCAATATATCCACATATGCATATATGTATACATAAAGTTACAAGACTAATTTAAGATAAAAATCTACCCTAAATAATTCTAAGAGCTGAAGTGAAAAAGGCATGGCTAATGACAAATTTGAAGTGCACCAATTTCTGAAAAAATAGACTAACATTAGAATTTGACTGAAAAAAAAATGCTACTGGAGAAATCTCAGTTGTCAGGGGATACAAAAGGGAAGTATTTGGCCCAAGAACCTGTACGGGCAGAATAAGATCCTAAGCATTTACTCTGAGAAAAGACTGAAAAGAGAAATGAAATATCAGAAAGAAGAGAAAATAGTAAAGTTAGTCCTACCAGATTGTTTTCTCAAATAACTTAGAAGTATAATTAGCTTTTAGAAAGTGAGAAAGGTAATATTGGAAATGATAGTAGAAGTGAAGAATAATTGCTTAGTAAAGTAATCAGCGATGGTTTTGTGAAATGATTATATTTTTGTAACAGTGAAATCATAATCTTGGAAGTATACATTTGACACCTGAGTGGTCATTAGATTATTCAAATATTCAAATGTTTGACATGAAGAATAGTCTTCATTTTCAAATACACACTGATATTCACATGTAAATAAATTCATTATGATTTTAAAATACTGATTTTCCTGCCGCCAACCTAAAAGTGAGGCTGACTTAGGGCTATTTTACCTAATGATTATGTGCTATCAGTTTGATAAGAAAGCTCCAATCTTTACAATTTGCATTACAGCAGTTTGGGAATCATTAATATTACCCACCCAGGAAATAACCTTCAAACGGATTTTGCTATACCTCATCTGTTTGTTTTTCAACAGATACACTATTTCAGGGATAACTTTTATGCAATATTGAATACAGTTTTGAAATGAGAAATTTCTGTCTTTTGCAGTGATTATTTACAAATATAACCATTAGATTTAGCTCCTTCAAGCAGAAAGATGAAATGTTGAATGTATTTTGCTTTCCCTTTATCCTATTTCATGTTTCAAATCACAGTTTGGAGACAGTGATACTAAACTTAGTGTCTTTTATTAGACAAAACATATAGGCTTACACTGTAATTAAAATAGGAAGCTTATGGGAATATGAAGGCTGTTTCACTTATATTCCTAAGGAAGAACCACGTATATTGCTTTATAATAATACATTCTTGCAGTTGACTTATACAAAGTCAACTATCTTATGGAATTTACTGAACTTGGAAACATTCTGGCATAAATAGAGATTAATATGATAATATATCCATATTTATATGAAAATATCCAATTCTTTATTTTTTCATGTATTTTTATTGTAATTAATAGAAGTGTTTCATTATATTCATATATATGTACATTACTTCATATACATTGATACACTTTCTCAAGTCTTGGTCCCTATTTTCCTCCCCCTACCCCCACCCCTCATCGTGTTTTCCTCCCTTCCCTATCAGACTTCAAATAATCAAAAATGCATATACAGAATATATCAGATAACCAGATGAAATACTGTAACAATATGAAATAACCAAGGGACAGCAAAAGAGATGAGAGATAACATAGTACATTAAGGACAACAATCACTCGTTATATGGCTTTTTTTTTCTATATCCTGGAGGCCCTTTCATTTAGTGTCATTCTATATGGCCTCATTTATCTAGGTTTTGTTCTACTGTAAGTCTTTGCTAGGAGAGCCCAAGGTTTCTACTGATTATGACGATGTTCATTGCAGCACTATTTACCATAGCAAAGATATGGAACCAACCCAGATGCCCCTCAGTTGTTGAGTGGATCAACAAGATGTGGTATTTATACAAAATGGAGTTCTATGCTGCTGTCAGAAAGAATGACATCGCCCCATTTGTAAGGAAATGGAAAGACTTAGAAAAAATCCTATTAAGTGAAGTAAGCCAGACTCAAAGGAACATTGGCTCGATGGTTTCCCTCATTTGTCATAATTAGTAGAAACAAATTCTTTATTTTAATTGTATCTTACAATAAATACCTTTGAATGTGTGATATCATTCTACCTGAAATATTGTACATGAATTACACAGATAGGTAAATTCATTAAAAATATTTTACAATTATCAACCAATATTGATACTTTTGAAAAAAGTATCAAAATTGCATGTCTATTATTCCTTGAAAGGCATTGCTTTTCTTTAATTTTGTTTTATCCTTGGGTGATGTACATAGGAGTTGCAGTTACATTCATCAGGTAGTGGGTACATTGCTTCTTGAACAGTTACCCTTTCCCATGTTTTTATCACACTCCCCGCCCCAGTCATCTTGTTTTTTCCCTCCTCTTCCAATTTTCAAATACACAAAAAACAGATATACAATATACCAGATACTGGAGTCAGATATAGAAGCAATATCAGAAATCCTAGCTACTCAGGAGGCTGAGATATGAAGATCAAGGTCCAAAGTCAGCCTGTGCATTAACATTAGAAAAGCAAAAGTGGAGCTGTGGCTGTAGGGGTAGGGTGATAGCCTTGAGCTGAACAGCTCAGGGACAGAGCCCAGGCCCAGAATTCAAGCCCCATGACCCCCCCCCCCGCAAAAAAAAGAATTCCCAAGCACCCATATGGTTAGAATAAGAGCCTAAACATTTATTCTGAGAAAAGATTGAAAAGAAGTTTGTAGAGTGAAGGAGAAAGGAACAAAATGACAATGAAATATCAGTATTCTACTTTTTATTTTCAAAATGATGAGTATGTTTATTTAGTTAACCAGTATAATAAAACTAAGTGCTCCCATAGTTAAAATAAAATATTCTGAATAGAAAAGCTTATACTATATAAAATTAAAATATTCCTGAAAACTAAACATCAAACTTGAACAAGATTCCATGATATCATCTAGGGGCTCATAAAAACTGTACTGAATTTAGATTTTACAATAACATGTGTTCATTGTTAACTTAGCCAAATATGATACTTATAGTTTTTGTAAGAAGATATTTCCTTTAGGAATATCATAATTAGAAATGTAAGTTAAAAATGTAGCTCATTCTTTTGAACTATATTTGGGTTTTGAACACTTTGTGGGAATGAGTTGGAAGAAGGTAGAGAAAACAATGGCTAAGTTTTGATATCTCATTTTACCAACAAAATTCATTTTACAAAATGGATGATTGATTTATGAAATAAATGTTATCTTCCAAGTGCCAGTGGCTTAAGTCTGTTTTCTAGCTACTCAGCATATGTGCATCAGTTTAACCAGCAAGGGCAAGAAAGTCTTTGAGACTCTTATCTATATCTATCTACCACAGTATTTAAAATGGAGCTCTGGCTCCACTTTTAGAAAACCAGCCTTGAGTACAAATGCTAAGCCACAGTGTTTGGGCCTCCAATTCAAGTCCCAGGACTGCACAAAAAATGCACGAATAAACAAATTATTCCATGAAGTTATAATACATGCTTTCACTTATCTTTGTCAAGTCCATCCTGAAAGTGTACCCATGAATTGGAGGCAAATAAATGTTGATGAGGATTTTAATTATGATTTCTAACTTACAGTTCTCATTATCATGCTGAGATATTGTTGGTAATTTGGGAACTTAACTACCAACACATATTAGAAATGTACATACTGTAAGTGCATATTCACATATTTTATATGAAATATATTCTTATGTATGTGGCATGGAATTACACCACAATGTCACTCTTTCTTGAAATTACAAAAGATAGAGAGAAAATATAATAATAATTGAAATTGAATAAAATTGACTAAGTGTCCTATGGTATGCTGAATGTGGCACTTCAGAGTGTTGCCCATTTTATTTCCAACCACTTGGGAAAATATCTCCTACCACAATGAAGAGAGTTTGCAGTTTTAGTTAAGAGAAAAGTCTTGAAGTAGGGAAACTGGCATAGATGATTCAGATAGACCAATACAACAAAGTGTGTGTAATAAAAGTGTCAAAGAAGGAATCCCTGAGAGTTCTATTAGGAACTCTCCTGAGGAACGAAACAATAGGCCAGGACTGAAGGCAGAATCCACAATAAAGGCAAAAATTACCTTGAACTTGCTTCTCAAGGAACTCCCTCCTTACTTAGGATTTAGGTCTACAGAAGTACCAGATAATAAATTCATACTGCTCTGAGGCACTAAATGTTGGTGGTAATTTGTTACTACAACAACAGCAACAGAAACAAAAAAAGACAGTAAATATCCTCCCACCACTGAGTCACAATGAAAATATAGAACATGTAATTATGATCAAAGGAGTAAAAACCAAGCAAACAACCAGCTAATTTGCCATTCATTTAAAAGACTTCTTTCTTCAGGGTAGCTTATTCAGTTTGAACATTAAAATTAAATGTCTTGTCTTTTTCTTGATGTGTCATGTCAATCAGAATATGTTCTTAGAATATGACTGAGTTAAGCTGCTGCAATGCCTCTGAGGCAGAATATATAAAATAGGAGGAATGCATGACTGTGTATGTTTCCATTCTTATACATGGATAAAATACAGAAGTAGATGATTTTATAAGCAAGTAATCAATAGTATATCTCTATGCTTTCTACTGTTTATTACCCAGTCTCATCCTGACAACTGACAAGTCATCAGATGATTTTTTTTCTTATATAAAAATTTTAAACAAGAGCTTTATTACAAGGAAGAATCTTTGCTCATTTATCACTTCTATATTATCAAAAATAAAAATAACCTCTGTACATTTCAAATACAAGTTGACATTTATCATTTAATTAATAAAGTCCGGTTTGTTATAATCCCAGCTCATTTAAGCCCTGGGAAACTTTATGTGAATTTTAGGCAAATAGTTGTAAATACCATAAAGCACTTGACATTGACAAGCTTGGAGCTGAATCTTGGCCAAAGGTAATATTAGCATACATACATACACGCATAAATACATATATACACACAAATATACACACCCATACACAAACAGCAGAGTGAAAATTCTGGTCAATTTTAGTGAAAATAGTTACAGTCAGTAGAATAAAGATGATACTTTCAATATGATTGACTTGAGCTTTTATCAAATTAATACTTTGCAGTTTCTGTTCTTTGTTAAAGTTTTGGAAAAAATGAACTATTTTTTATACCTGCTCTTTCTCCAAAGCCACTAAATTGAATCAGTAGAGTTGTTTCATATTTGACAATGCAAAGGATAAAATTTTGACATAGCTTCCTTGAAATGTAAAATAAATAATCAAAATTATTGACATTTCCTTGCAAACTATTTTAGAAATCCTGTAGGATCCTAATTAGATAGCTCAAGGGTTACCAAAATTTATTTCTCTTTGTTTTCTCATGTGCACACTTACTAGTTGTGTTTTGTTTTCTTCAGTGGTGATGCAGCATTTTGTATCTATCATGTTGTTCTTTTACTACTCTGGTTTACTTACTATGGCTTTTTATTTTGATTTTAAAGTATATCATTCAATTACACTTTTTTTATACCCTCTTTTGAAAGTCTCTAAAATGTTTCTTTATTAAAAACTCATTGACTATGAACCAACATACAAAAGTTGTTGATTTAGTCAGAAAAAATACAAATGTTTAAAAAAACTTTATCTCATTGTAATGTAGATGCTAATGTTTCTGTGTGTTGCTGGAAGGGTATTGGAGTGAAACAATGTAGAGATATTCTCTCTCTCTCTCTCTCTCTCTCTCTCTCTCTCTCTCT
This sequence comes from Megascapheus bottae, assembly GCF_031878675.1. Lineage (NCBI taxonomy): Eukaryota > Metazoa > Chordata > Mammalia > Rodentia > Geomyidae > Megascapheus > Megascapheus bottae. Next base: position 35,521,419 of record NC_143520.1, on the reverse strand, counting down.
CTCTCTCTCTCTCTCTCTCTCTCTCTCTCTCTCTCTCTCTCTCTCTCTCCGATACACATATGTATATTCTAATTTAATACATTTTGGAACATCCTAATTCTTACTATGAAAGCAAGCAGGCAGTGTGCTTGCCTCCCCAGTTCTAAACATTTAAGGCATAGATATAGGCATGTAGCTAAATGCTGAATACTGAAAATGGAGGCAGAAGCTACTACAGAACTACCTTAAGGGAAGGTAATCTTTTCCACAGAAAAGGACTTACAACCAGGTGCTCCCCAAATAGATCTAGACTGTGAACACTTGAAATCTGAGGCTGGATACTGGTGGCTCACACATCTAATCCTAGCTTCTCAGGAGGCTGAGATGTGAGGATGACAGTTCAGCCTAAAACGAAAGTCCATGAGGTTCTTATCTCCAATTAACGGCCAGAAAACTGGAAGTGGCACTGTGGCTCAAGGAATAGGGCAGTAGCCTTGAGCTGAAGCTCAGGCCCAAATTTCAAGTCCCACGAAGGACAAAAAGAAAAGAAAAAAGAAAAAAAAAGCCACAGTCATCATGAGAGTACTAAGGTTATTAGAGTGTGAGTATTAATACAACAAGCACTTCAGACTACAAACAGGCTTAATATTTAATATTTTACATTTGGTTATATTGTTTGATGTGAGTTCTATCTCCACCCTATCTCATTAATCTCCAGACACTTTCTTACCTTATGCAATATATTTCATCTTATTCGATTACCACTATTTGAGTAGCTATGTTTCCAAGCAGCATTAGTGATATAGGCATGAGAGAAACACCACTGAAAATGCTACTGGAACCTTTTCTTACCGAAAGAATATGAGCCTGTCACACTGACTAGGGGAAAATGATATACTAAACTAAAGGAAGATCACGAATGGTGGAAGCATCAACTACTCAGATAGCTGACATTTAACTTATGTACCAAAGACAAGACAAATAAAGTTAAATATTGTCTGCATTTTACACTGAGACAGGTTCTTTTTGAGATTGTTACTCCTCTACCCCAGTCTCGGGATGACATTGCCTTTATCACAGAGCTGTACCTACAGTCGCTAGTCGATATCTTAGTATTGCTTTCTGCCACTGTTTAGTTTGGCTTCTTAGTCTTTATTAAGTTGGATTGATTTTTTTTTTTGGTAGGGAGATGAAGTAATACTATCAATAGTAATAACAATGTTGAGTTCTCATTTTGTAACACTGTAAACAATTTATATATTCTATTTAATGCTCACAGAACTGTATGATTTGCATCTTACAAATCAAATAAAACTGTTTAGGAAGCTAAATAATTTTTAACCACCAGTAAATTGGCAAGTACAGTGTACAAATAAACATGTGATGACAAGCTTGTTCTCATGATTCATACAAGAATTTTCATGAAAAAATTTTACTGACATTTTGAGAATGATGATTCTGCTTTAGGAACACATTTAACAATATTGGCTTCCATGCATACATGGCCATGGTTCCTTCAGACATTGTAACAGCCCGAACACCCCCATACACATAAGCACACTGCCTAGAACCAGATAAACATTATTAGTAATTACCCTAAAAATGATTAAGACGTAACACCAACTTTAAAAGAATTATCAGGGTGATATATAGAGGGGTTACAGTTACATTGGTGAGGTGGTGACTATATTGTTTCTCGAATATTGTTACCCTTTCCCATGTTTTTTTTTTCCCCACTTTACCTCCCTCCATCTCCTCCAAGGTTTAACGTTAATTTCCAACATATTGACTTGTGAATATTGCTGTTAATTTGGTCCACCATTTGCCATTTGCCTCACCATCTCGATATAAACCAAATTTAATGCTAACAACATAATCAGTAATATGTTTTGCTTTACAACTCTTTTCCAACTGCCTAAAAATTTTATTAACTTGAATATTAGCTCCACAAGTGAAACTGAAACTTTGCGTCGTATTTATCTATCATTTTGTGCGTTAAGGTAAAAAAGGCATTTATAGAGATGGAGATAAGAGCATTCATGAAGGGAAAGTAGAGGTGGATAGACTGAACATAAAGAAATGAAGAGGTTGGTATGTCAGAGGTATAAAATAGGATTTTGTAAAGGCTTTCCTGGCAAAGGAAAGATGTGGAAATCAAAGGCGTGGAAGAAATGAATGCTCCATCTCTTGCTTCCTCTGCAGGATAAACTTTGAAATGCATGAAAGTTCTTCAGACAAAATATTATGAGGTAATGGTTCTTGTGCAATAGTTACCTTTTTGTGTACATGTAATGATCAGGAATACCAATCATTAAATGAGAAGAAATATGTTTATCAGTTGAAGTTGTAAGATATAAAGGTTCTAATTAGGCAGGTTTGTGATATTTGGGTAAGGACAAAATAGCTAGATAAGTTCAATGGGCATCCCAATAAAAATCTTCAGTAATACACATAATTAAAGTACATTCTACAAAGGTATTTACACATGCAAATGTAATGCAAAAGTTTTCTATCATCTTTTAATCAGGAAGAATTTCTATTTCCTTGCTTAGTTATAGATAAAATATTACATCAAAGAAATCTAATCAGCATAGTCTTTAAGTTGTGTAATTTAAATCCTCACTGTTTTGATTTTAGCATTCTGAATTTTCCCCTCAGGGCTTAGAAAGTGGCAAAAATAATTCCTCAAATCATACTAATAGTATAAAGGATTCACCCATTTAAATTAAAACAATTCTTTTTTGGCTTTTACTAAAAAATCAAATCCATTATCAATCATTCAATTTAAAGTCTGTATTCAAAAGAAGAGAGGACAATAACCATTTTGGATGTTCATGAAACAATTTAATGAGTTATGATGCTGTAATATTTGCCTTTTGAGAGATTATCAGTGAATGGCTAATAAGATAAAAGCATAATTAAGTATGGGAGCAACTGCAGACTTCACAGAGTTTATGCTTTAATTCATATTACATGTTAATATAATGCCTGATTTTTGTAGGACTAAAATTACTATCTGCCATTTTGATTAAAAATTACTTTCAAATGTTTTCAAAAAATCTTAACGAGAGATAAATTTAAGTTAATATTTAGTTAATGAAGATTAAAGAAACAGAATTTTAAATGTTATATCTGTTAAATCCATGAACTCGCTAAATTGTGTTCTTATTTTTTAAATATTAAATTGATTTTAATCAGTGAAATTTAAAATAAGTAAGCAAACATAATGTCTCATCATATGTTTAATTATCTAACATTAATTATTATTCATTACATTTATTTATGATCCTGTTTCCCAAGGATATTTTCTTACTTCTTTGATCTGGAACCAAGAACATAATAATTACGTGAACATTTTTATGTATCTTAGTCATTCTTTAAAGTCATTTTAATTAATTATATTACAAATGACTTATAAATGAGGAATCACATTTCTCTCAAAGTTGGCAATGTGATAAATTTTAAAACTCATCAATTTAAATAAATTTCAATTTCTTTATGAGCAAATAGAATATAATAAACATTAGAATTTTCAATCTGTGATATTTTAATCAATATAAAATTATAGGAAGAAAGTAAATAGCTACAGAAAGGATTGAACACAATGAATTTTTTCTGTTGAGATTGGAGACAAATATTGAGTAATTAATACTACCAACAGCTCAGACTCAGAATACCTGGTAATACTCTAACATTATTTAATTTTTTTTCTTCTCACTCTTTCTCTGTTGTCCCATAATTGATATATTATCACACTTTTCACATGAAACCTTTACTACAATCAAAGTGATTTGAACAAGGATAGGCACAAGTCCTAAGACAATGAAAAATGAATTCCAATACCAAGATCTTACCAAATAAAAATCAAAGCAATTAATAATATGGTGCACATCTTGTTCTGAGGATAACAATAATTAAGCAGAATAAGAAAATTAGGCATTGAAAGTTGGTCAGTGAAAGAGAAATTGTCAGGAATTAAAGCAAACTATAGAAATAATAGAATAGGATCAAATGGAAACAGCATGACCTATTCCTTAGCTGGGTCATTTTGATAAAGCCATTAAACTTTTGGCCTATTTCAGTTTCCTAAATAAAAATCTGAAAAGAGCCAACACGTAGTGGCTCATGCCTTAGGATCATGGTTCAAAGCAGCCCAGCACTAAAGTCTGTGAGACTCTTATCTCCAATTAACCACTAGAAAACCGAAAGTGGTGCAGTAGCTCAAGGGGTAGGGTGATAGCCTTGAGTTGAAGAGCTCAGGGACAATGCCCAGGCCCAAGGTTCAAGTCCCATGACCTACAAAAAGAAAAAATCTGAAAAGTAACTAGCACATATACATTTGCAAATCTGAAAGAAACAAATGCATATAAAGTACTCATTATCACCACTAGGCAAAACTAAGAAGTCAATTGCGAGTTACTAACACTGATTATGGTTACCTGATTCATTTTTCTTTTCCAATTAATTTCTATACTGTGATCTGAGAAGACTGTTTAGGTATCCAGGTTTACATTATGTCTAAGTTTGTTGCAAAAAATGAAATTTTTGAATACTTATTTCTACATGTATTAACTCAAGTGAGTAAAATGTATGTAACTAACACAAATAGATAGAAATAATTGAAGTTTTCCCAACCACTATGTTTCTACTGAGTTTTTCTGTCAAGGAGCATATTTGTATATGACAGTTTTTTTAATGTTATTTTTATTTTGTTTTGTTTTTCTTTTTTTACCATTGGTTTTTAAATTAGCAAAGTTACTGAAAGATTTTAAAATACTTTTCCTAGCTAAATACTATGTTCAAAAAACATACCTAATAAAATCATTCAATAAATCCTTCATTACATGGAAAAAATTTTTGAAGCATTTCACTCACTTTTATTTTTAGTAAATTCTACAGACACAAGGATTTAAAATGGATGAGTGAGGGACAGTATGTAATTTGGACAGATTTAGAAATTGAGTCAGATATTTGAAAGTTTTAAAAAAGACAGTGCCATCTATGACAGAGAAATACTGATGATTATAAGACAGGCAATACTAAAATTCAAAATTTCTCTAAGAAACCTTCACTTATTTGCCTGTATTTGTGTCTTATATAAATAAAATCACTGTGTTCCTAATTGATATGGTAAACTATAAATTATTTTTCTGTGTAAATAGTAACCTAGGACAACTCTCCAAAACTAAGGTGAGCACATGTAGTATAACATAGAATAAAAATATTAATTTAAATTACAGAACACACTCTCCTGGGTTATGAAAGTTCTACTAATTTGCATATTTTTCTTTGCTTCAATTTCTAACCTGTGATATTCAACCTTTTCTATTTGCTTTCCTGAAATCATATTTGTGATTCAAAATACTTAAAAGTACACAGAACTTACTTAATCATGTTCATAACCTGGACTAAACATAGCATATTATGCTCTCTTAGCATTAAGAATATACAACACTGTTATTTATAAATGTGCAACAACAAAAAGGTTTAACATTTCCTTCAAAATATTTATCTATTTTGGGGACTTGTCATGAGAAATGAATCTAAAAGTGTTTCTTTTTACCTTATTCCTCTCTGTTTCAAAAATAATTCCTTTGGTGGATCAACTGTAATTTTAAGTGCAGATAGCACCTACCCTGATTGACTACCTTAAATATAGACACAAAATATGAACTTGATGGATTTACATTTCTGAGTAAATTTAGAGCACAAGAATTTAATATATCCCAACTCAAAGAAAAGTGGTATATAAAACAAAATGAAAAGCTGCATGTTGGATGGCAATCCATGGTGTTCCAAACTAATCTCTGAGATTTCTCTTTGGCAAGTGAGTACATTGTTTTCCCATCAAGAAAACTGAACATCAATAGAACATCTTTGTTGTTATTTTGTGATGTGATTTTCCCCCACAGTTTTTTTAACATCAATTATTTCTACAAGGGAATTTCATTTTGAAATGTTCATCTAACATATTCCTCAATCAGTCTCTTAATCTCTGTCATGGTCCCTTTTTTCTCCCTAAACTGTTAGAAACAGGTTACATTGCTTTATTTTCTTAAAAAGAACACCTACAAGATCTTACTCCTTTGGTATTTTGAACCCAGTGCTGTGTAATTATACACTGAATTACTGTTACACACTGAGTCACTTTTTTTCTGAAATTCCCTTTAGAGAAAAATTACTGGATGAATTTTATTTAAATACATTTGATAATCTAATGCTTCCTCTTCCTCTGAGCAATGAATTCTATTCAGTTGAATGATGTATTAATCCACCCAGACTTTATTTGTTTGATTTATGAAAATCAATTTGTATATCCATGGACTGGCAAATGGTAATGTTATGTTTCAACTTATACCAGAAAACATATCTTATACCAAAATAAGGTTGATTTTAATAGGATATAACAAAGATTCTCAGTTCAGTTTTAAGGTATTTATCCTTCAAATTTATTCTCAGTATTATTCTTTAAATCTGTGATGTGATTTATTTTAGAATACATGTGTTAATTTTTATATGCTCATGTAATTTTTCAAAAATGTTTATTAAAAGATGTCCAATCTAGGAGATATAATCCAAGTGCCTCTCCCACTGAACCTTCGTTCACTCCCACTACCCTAAATTAGTATAGCATTCCAACCCAAATTGATTTATTTTTGCTATTTTTTCCATGGTTTTTCTTGATTCTGTATTTTGGCAGACTCTGTTCCTTCTGCTGAGATTCCTCTCCTGGCCTCTTCTACCTTCTTCTGCCATATTTATCTTAGGACTCATTTGAAAAGTCAATTTGTTGAAACTTGATTTCTATAGTTTCCACACTTAGAAATATAATTGTATCACTTATTCGTACTTACTGTTCAGCTGTTTGCATTTCTTACTAGAAAATAAGTCTAAAGTAAAAGTACAGACTATATCTTGTTAATCTGTTTTTACCAAGCAGTATCTGCTAATGGAAGTGATTTTTTTTTAAAAAATAAAAAGAATAATAAGTCAGGACAAACAGACAAAAATATACATGTTTTTCATCATTGTGGACAATAGATTTAGTTTATTAACTTATAAGAAAAGTCATTGGATGGTATATAAGTATATACAAAAATTTTACCTTAAATATGGTAGATTCAATGGAGAAGTCATATAGAAAGGAAAATTCAACATTAAACTAAATAAACACCTGGAGTGGGGTGAAGTCAGTGAAAGGGATTGAGTAATGCTGAGGACAAAATGAGGACAATTCAGTTATGAATTCAATGTGTATCCTATAACATTAAGAGAGTGAGGGAGGGATTGATTTGGGGGATGAGTGAGAATGTTGAAAGGCATGAAATTGATCAATATGCACTGTATTAAATGGCAATCTTTTGTATATCTATTTGAAAAGAAGAAAAATATATCTCAAAATACTTAGAAGCAAATATATTTGGTTATTTGTAAATGGTAGATAACTTATTTAAATTTCCAAAGACTAATTTTTATTTGTAAATCCTGATATCTGGTACAATATTGTAACTATGTTGTGGAAAATATTCAGTGTTACATATAAAGTACTCTACCACTAGGCCAGACTTCTGGCACAACAAAAATATTCTTAAAAAGAAGAGAATGTGTTGCTTTAATTAAAATAAACATGGATATATTATCTCAATTAAAAATACAATATGTATTAGTAATTATTCTTGAAAAATATTATTTATGCAACTCCTCTTAAAACAAATTAACAAATGTCATTAAAATAAATTTATAATATTTTATTAAATAACACTACAACTTCATCTCTTTCATCCGTAAGTATTCAAGCCTTTGGTAAAATATAAAAGACATAAGACTGGATTTTGTACCCATGTTAAGAGAACAAAAAAAGGTCTGTCTGTATTGTTGTTCATTGTTAGATAAGAGTTGTAGAGGAGGGATAACACCCTTTCCTTTTCAAGTGTAGAGAGGCAGAATAGGAAAAACGAAAGCAGATATGCCTCTGAATGTGTAGCAATGATGGATATGGTTTATCAACAAATGTGTGCAAAGGGAAAAAAGAAAATCTGTTGATTAAACCAGATTAAGCAAAGTAAATGTCACTTGAGAAACACATAAATAATTCAACACCTGGTACACAGCAAACAACCCATAACTATGTTAACATGACATGTGAGAAACTGTAAACTATGTAAAATGCTAGTACAGTAAAATTATAAACATAAGAGGAGTAATTGAGATGTTCATACACAAATATATATATACATGTTCATGTATGTATTTATTTCCATAAGCATATATACATATATAACTATTTCATGAGAAGAGAAGAAACATGGAATATTGAAAAAAAGCATTTAACTATGGATCAACCTTATGGAGAATCAATTGCAAGTAAGAAACCTTAACTCAAACAGGCAAACTGGTTAGAGTTTTTCTTTTAATATCTTCTCAGTCATATGATGAAAAAAATGTATACACAGAGATGAAAATACACAGAAGAGGAAAGCAGCATTTTTAGCTGCTTCTCGGGTGGCATAAGATCCATATAAAAACACAGATGGAAATAAAGGTGTTTGTGGTGCAGATGTTTTCCTGAATGCATATACCATTCAATGACTTGAGGAGGAAAAGAAAATATTGAGTAGAAAAGATAATGAGCTTCATTTGAAGCTTCTGGATATGAAGATAAGAAATTCGGAGTAGGGTGTCTTACAGCAGTCAGAAACATGATTCCAGAACAATGGAAGATGTGGCCCTCATGGTGACTCATACGCCCTGTAATTTCAGAGTGATAGGAATGGAACTAGATGAGACTGCTGAGTTGGGAGGGGAAGTCTTAGAGTATTTTCAAAATGACTGTGGTGGAAAGTGAAAAATGGAAAAATCTAGTCATGTTGCTCAATGAGGTGAAAATGAGAAAATAACTGTTGAGTGATAGTTACAGAAGAAATACTGCATGGTGAATATGATATTCTGATTTAAGGCCACAGTGGGTATATTAGCTTATTTGGAATGCTTGTGTGGGTTTCTTTTTTATCCTTCCTTCCTTCCTTCCTTCCTTCCTTCCTTCCTTCCTTCCTTCCTTCCTTCCTTCCTTCCTTTCTTTCTTTCTTTCTTTCTTTCTTTCTTTCTTTCTTTCTTTCTTTCTTTCTTTCTTTCTTTCTTTCTTTCTTTCTTTCTTTTGGAAGGGGGTGTACTGGTGCCTGAAATCAGAGCCTGAACAACGTTCTTGGGCTTTCTCAAAGCTAGAGTTCTACCACTTGAGCCACAGCACTACTTCCAGCTTTTCCAATGCATGTGGTACTAAAGAATGGAACCGGGGTCTTCTACCACTAGCACAAACTCCTGGCCCTTTTGTGTACTTTCTAGAAGATAATCAAAGAAGCAAACCTTAGTCTTACTGAACTAAGCTAAAAATATGCAAAGGTTAAATATTTCATGAGTGCTCTTATGAAGTTAATAGGAGATCACAAGAGATACCATTAAATGAAAATTTATAAAAGAGTTCATCAAGCATACAAAGACATGTCAATAAGAATGTAAAGTATATAAAAAATGTAAAGTAGCATAGTGGATGAAAATTGAGAAATTTTGCATTTATTATTTTGTCCATAGTCAGTGCAAGGAAGAGTTTGAGAAGTGAAGTAAATCTTTGCAACTGTTTGTGTTTAAAATTCCTGTATATTAAAAGTCATGTGGTACCATTAGAAAACTTACTTTAAATTCATTAGCACCATTATCATGAAGTTCAATTAATATTTCTCAGACATGGTTCATTATACTCAACTATAAGCCATGATTTGAACGATATGATTTCACTATTGTGACTGTAATCAAAATAATTATTTCCTTTTCCAATTTAACCTTTATTTTACGTAATTTGGGGATCTGCTAACTATTATATTCTTAGAATAAAACTTTATAATAGTAAGTATATTATTATTGATACTCTCCTCAAAAGAAGATTGATAAATCCATTTTCAAAGGTTCTCAATGCAAATTAAAATGGATCTGACTATTCCTCATGTTTTGCATCATGTCACTCTGCTGTCATATTGTTACTCTAATAACTTCATTAAAATAATAATTTGATTATTACATAATTATCATAAGCAGAATTTATGTCACATTGAGGTAGCAAAACTTTAGAAGAAATTAATGCACAAAGTGAACTGCTGGGATATAAAATTATTGATTTCCCAAGGTTGGATGATCTATTTTTAGCTAAATCAATCAACATTTATAGGTCTTTGATGGATATGTTAGCCATGCAACAGACACAGAGCTTTTTTTATTTTTGGTAAATAATACCAATTGCATCACATCTGTTCTCTCTTTCCCACACCAGCATGGAAAAGACTTGTACATTCACTCAGAATTCATATAAGATTCTATCTCATTGAAAGTCACTTCATTATGTGGAAGACATTTAAATGGTGTGCTGGAGGGGGATAGTATTTGACTTCTAATTGAAAATGAACTGTTAACCTAGGTACATGAAAAGGAGAAGAAAATACATTAGATAAATAAATAAATATGAATAAGGTAACAGAAAGCTCAAGACAGAGAGATCACAAATTCTATTGACATTTCTGTATCTAAATATTTTTATTTATTTCATCCTTTCAGTTTATAATTAAAGAAACTGATTTATATTTTACTTGCAATGTGTGTGTGTGTGTGTGTGTGTGTGTGTGTGTGTGTGTGTGTGTGTGTGAGAGAGAGTGTGTCTTTGTGTGTGATACTGTTTTTGTATTTTTTTTTTGCAAGACCTGGGCTTGAGCTCAGGGACTGAGCACTGTCCTTAGACTTGCTCAATGCTAGAGCTGTACCACTCAGCACCACTTCTGGCTTTTTTCTATGTGTGTGTTACCAAGGAACTGAACTGGGGTCTTCGTGCAAGCTAGGCAAGCCCTCTACCACTAGGCCAAACTCCCTGCCCAGATACTGGGGTTTTATATGCAGAGAATATTATGCTTCAGATGTCTGTGAGTAAATTCAATGACAAAATTAACCAGTTATGAAGCTAGTATGCCTCTAAATTGAAAATGAATTAAATCTTAAATATCACAATCTTGATCTTACCAGTTTACAGTGATTTAATTCATCACTTATAAAGATGATTAAATATGTCACTAACGGCTCAAGTGTAAAATTATATGAAACAACTTATATGGATACTGTTAATTTTATTATGAAAGTCTTAAGTATTAAATCATATACACAGGATGAGAAAAAGTGAAATGAATTAAAGGTATCAATTATAAATAAGGTTCAAAGCAAGGCTACATTGGCTTACTGTGATCCTAGTATTAGTGTTTGAAGTCAGTCAAAATAGAAGGGAGAAAACTCTTATCTCCAGTGAACTAATCAGAAAACCCTGTAAGTGTTACTTTGATTCAAGTGTTAGAACACTATCCCTGAGCACAATGAGAGTCAGGAACAGTATCCATGCCCTGAGTTCAAGCTTCAGACCTTCAAATTTTTAAAATAAAATAAAACTAAACTATGCTAAAGTTTTGTGAATAACTTTAGTTTTCTATGATTTGGCTATTTGTTTCTCCCTTTTCATTTCTAAGACTTCACAATGTTTGTTGTTATTGTTGTTGTTTTATTATAACATTCTGTAAGGAGCAAGGACAAAATAATGGCTTCAGATAAAATTAGCATCCTCAGCAAATATTAAAACTGTTACCTGATAGGAGTAGGGAACATCAATGAGCCTTCAAACAATAACCTGCAGTATAATTCTATAACTCATATTTCAATTAATCTCATATAACTCTAACAGATGACACTAATAGTTAATGATGCTTCCTCATATAGCTATCTTAATTGTAATGTGTCTGTGTTGAATATGAAAATCTCAAGTGAGCTTGTTTTAAAAATATTCTCTTTAGGCCAGAAGCAATGGCTCATGCCTGTAATCCTAGCTACTCAGGAGGCTAAGATCTGATGATAAAGGTTCAAAGCCAGCCAGAGCACAAAAGGACCTGAAACTTTTATCTCCAATTAAACTCTAGAAAATGTGAAGCAGGGCTTGACTCAAGGGTAGGGTGGTAGCCTTGAGCTGAAGAGCATCCAGGCCAAGTTCAAGCTCCATGACCCACAAAAAAAAAAATCTGTTTGACCCAAAGGAACAAAAGCTCAATGGTTTCCCTCATTCGTAATAATTAGTACAAACCTTGGACTCTCCTACCAGAGGATTACAATACCTCAAAATCTAGATACATGAGGCTAAATGAAAACATCTCCAGGATATGGAAAAAAGAGCTATATAATATGGGATTGTTGTTCTTAATATACTATGTTATTTCTCATCTCTTTTGTTGTCCGTTGGTTATTCTCATATTGCTACAGTATCTTACCTTGTTATATGGTATATTGTATATGTTTATTTGTATATTTGAAATAGGAAAGGGAAGAGGGAAAAAAAGATGAGAGGAAGGGGTGGGGGAGGGAAATGAGGACAAAAACACAAGAAGGGGTATCAATGTGTGTGAAGTGATGTACACTCTATCTGGTGAATATATGTGTAATCTTTCTATTAATTATAATTTTAAAAAAGAAAGAAAAGAATCTGTTTGGTTACTAGACATATACCGATTTAACAGAAGTGTTTCAGTCTTATTTTTAATAATCAATATATTTTATAAGGCACATTGATTATTTAAATTATATAGCAAAATACTTTGAACATTTAAGAATATATTAGTAGTGAAATAAACACTAAACATGGTAAGATATTCCTGAATTTTTCACAGTACATTAATAGTCGATAGTTCAGGTGACAGAGGATACTTAGATCATCTATTAATTTAAGAATCAAGTTACTTGGATCAGCATTAATGATAAAGTAGAGAAGACAACCAAGGTTTAATTAGTTGAAACCTCTGGAGAATTAGAGAGAAAATAAATTGGAATAGGAAGATATATCATGTTTTACAATGAGTAATCACAAAGAGAATCTTTAAAGTTAAACTTGTAGAGGTTAGCCTTGAAAAGAAAGCCATGTAAATTAACAGTGATGAACTATGAATAGATCATTTTTATCACTAATTGCTCTTTTTTAGGTCAGTAAAATGCTGATTTTTCAGACCAAATTGAAATGTTTTGGTTTAACTTTGACCTTATTCATCTTTTATACATGTTCTGAAATAATATGAACATATTTGTGTATTAGGATATATGAAGATGGTGGCAAAGTCTGCAGTGTTCACAATCATTTAAAGGCATTCATAAGCCTTTAAGGACTTCTAAGTACTGGATGATTCTTTTAATATTAATATATTCTTAATAATGTTCTATTTAAAACTGACCAAAATGGTGTTCAAAATTGACAAAGAGTTTCTTTTTAAAGACATCCATCAAGTGGATGGATGGGTAGATGGATGTTTATAAAAGATGTAATAAGCTAATCATTCATTTTTGTAGCTTTTGGAAAGAGGGGAAAACAATCTTCCTGTGAATGTGGGAAGGTACATGGAAATGTCTTTTCTGGTCCTTACTTCTTTTTCTTCTGTAAATTATTATTTTTTTCCAGTCCTAGTCCTTGAAATATGGGCCTGGACACTATCCACAAGCTGCTATTTGTTCATGGCTAACACTCTACTACTCGAAATATAGCACCACGTATGACTTTTTCTGTGATTCACTGAAGACTGAATCTCACAGCTTTCCTTACCTGGATTGTCTTCAAACCACAATCACCAGAGCCTGAGTAGTTTGTATGATAGGCAGGGGTGAGCCACTAGCCACCAGCACCATGCTCAATTATTTGATAGTTGAGTACTGATATGCAAATTATAAATGTTTTACTACGAATTTCACTTTTTGCTGCTTTTTAATGGAGAATATATAAATATATTATCTTCAAAATTGACATAGATATCTTTATAAATACTACACATGTAGATGTATGTATGGAATGATGAATGGCTGAATGGATGGGTAAATGGATGTTTATGAAAGATGCAATAAGCTAATCATTAATTTTGTGCAACATTGTCTGCTGGACTTGACAAACACAGTAACCTAAATGTTGTTCACTTAAAATTCAGCAAAGAAATATATATGTATATATATATATATATATATATATATATATATATATATATATATATATTTGTGTGTGTCATAGGGCTTGAACTTGGCCTGGGTGCTATCCCTGAGCTCTTCAGTTCAAGGCTACTTCCCTACCCCTTGAACCACAGCCCCACTTCACATTTACTAGAATTTAATTGGAGATAAGAGTCTCAGGTCCCTTTGTGCTGGGCTGGCTTTGAACCACGATTCTCAGATCACAACTTTCTGAGTAGCTACAATTACAGGCATGAGCCACCATGGCTGGCAGAGAAAATGTATTTTAAGGCAGTCTAAAATCACTGAAGCTAGAAATCTATGTACTTTGTAAGACATAATTTTTTTGTTGTTGTTTTTGTTCCTGGAGCTCAATCTTTGATTTCCTATGGCTCAATCTTTGAGTTATTTTGTCAAAGGCTAACTCTCTATCACTTTGAACCACACTGCCTCTTCTGGTATTATGGTGATTGATTGGAGATGAGAATCTCAAGGACTGTCCTTCCTAGGCTGGCTTAGGAAGAAAATCCTCAGCCTCCTGAGTATCTAGGATTACAAGCTTGAGCCACAAAGGCACAGCTAAAGATACAAAATCTTTTAACATTTGAGCTGGATTGCCAAATCTGCTAAAGAATATACAACAGAAATTTTATTTGGAATAGGTAAAAAAATTGACAGTGAAAATTGGAAATCTGAGTTAACATTTTGTTTCTTTTTGTATTAAAGATATAATACATTCATCAATTTTTTTAAGTAACCTAATGTTTTGTTCAAAAAGACAGTAGGGGAATTATTGAGAAGTAAACAGAAGGATTCCTAAATTTTCACACACACACAAAAAAACAAATAAAACAATGCAGTATGGTTTTAATTATACTTGCCTAAGCTTCAACAAAAATGATTCATGTATTTAAGAAACGTCTGGACTGGACTTAAGAGACACTCAAAATTTATTCCTTTTGTCTAAAATTGGGTTCTGTAATAGGATATGATGAGGCAAATGCTGAATGTGGATCTTTTCATAGTGAAGAGTAGTTAAATACAGAAGGTAATTAATGTTACATCAATTCAGAATCATGTCCATAATATGTGTAGCTTACTTTTCTTACATGTGCACATAAACATGGATCACATTATCATAGTTACATATTATACAATAATTCAACAAAGCACTAAGGAGAAATTCATATTAGTTTATTTGAAAAGTTAATTAAGATAATGAAAATATTCCATTCTTTATAGGAATCTAACTTCTAGGCTGGTCTTTATAACTTGCTATAACTGCCTTATTATGAAGCTGTTGCTCCTGATTATTTTAGATGTCTTAGCTAACAAAATGGAATTTCAACTTTAGCATTATTACCATTAAAGAAAATCTACTTTATATTCTTATATTTTGTTGAACTGAAAATGAAACTGAATGACACTATATAGATACTAAGCAGTGAGAAGTAACTACTTTGCTTAATCCAATGTAGCAAAATCTAATTCATTGAATAAGAAGCTATAATATATTTAACTTAAATATAGAACATATTAGTTTTCCATTTTGAATCCTCAATGTAATGAATCTAAATATAATGCATCAATAATTTATTGTTAACACTTTCCCACAGGTAGGTGCCCTCTTACTTTTGTTAAAGAAAACATAAATTTATAGTATTTTAATTAAATTTTATGCCTTGTAGCATGAAATTTTTTTGTCAGTCTTGAGGCTTGTTCTCTGGGCCTGAGCTCTGTCCCTGCACTCGTCAGCTCAAGCCTAGTGTTCTACCGTTTTGAGCCACAACACCACTTCCAGTTTTCTAGTGGTTAGTTGGAGATAAGAGTCCCATAGACTTTTGCCGGGAGTTTGGCCTAGTGGTTAAAGTGCTTGCCCAGCATGCATGAAGACCCAGGTTCAATTCCTCGGTACCACATATAGAAAAAAGCTGAAAGTGGTGCTGAGGCTCAAGTGGTAGAGCTCTAGCCTTGAGAAAGTCCAAGGACAGCGCTCAGGCCCTGAGCTCAAGCCCAGGACTGGCAAAAAAAAAAAAAAAAAAGGAATCTCACAGAGTTTTGTGCCTGGGCTGACTTTGAACTACGATCCTCAGATCTCAGATACCGGAGTAGTTAAGATTTACAGGCATAAACCACCACCATCTGCTCTATCATGAACTTTTTCATTTATGGAATGAAATAATCATCTCAAGTCATTTTTATTGAGACCACATTTATTTCCCTATTATTTATTGAGCATCTTTTTCAACTCCAACACTCTTTTAGACACTTAGTAAATAATAAAGACAAACTCAGATAGTTTTCATAGGACAAAAGAAATGTAAATAACTAGCAAATAACTATAAGTTTCAGATTATGCTTCATTAGGTCTGTTCACTAACGTTATAAAATATACAAAAGCATATTGACTTGCAATAATAATTTTGTCCTGATGTATTTTATTTATTTTCACTAAAAGACATGAGTTGTTCTTTTGTGTGAAATTCAATTGTAAATGATAGATAAAATACAACCTGGTAGATATTGTAGCAAAAAACCTCAGGTTAAAAGATAAGGACTGTAATAGTCAGGGTGAGAGGAGGGACACTGGACAGATACACTGAAAACTGATTTACTGGGCCAAAGGGACAACTGATGAAGGAATTTTCTAGGCACAATGAGAGCCAGTATAAAATTCTAAAGGTGGTACTGTGTCTGGATCTATGGAGTATGAGCTTAAGCTTGAGAGTCTATATGGAGATATGGAGGTAAAGATTAGATAGATAGATAGATAGATAGATAGATAGATAGATAGATAGATAGATAGATAGAAATAGAGATAATGCATTAATCCTACAGAATCATACTGCCTAGCTTTATATGTGTGTGTGTGTGTGTGTGTGTGTGTGTGTGTGTGTGTGTGTGTATGTCAGTCCTGGGGTTTGAGCTCAGGGTCTGGATGCTTTTTCTGAGTTTTTGCTCAAGGCTACTGTTCTACCACTTGAGCCATAGCTCCACTTTCAGGTTTTTGGTTGGGTAATTGAAGATACATATGTCATAGTCTTTCTTGCTTGGGATGGCTTCTTACTGAGAGCCTCAGATCTTTGCTTCATTAACAGCTACAATTATAGTAAGCCATTAACATCTAGCCATAATTCCTTATGCAGCTATAATATGATGAAATGTTATCAATTTCCTTTTTCTGCAAACATAAACTGGATTTTAACCATAATTGAATTATTTCTACAATCACTATATACCATTGCTTACTATTGCACTTTTTTGCTTTTTTTTAAATTGTATTTTATTGTTGGGATAATGTATAGAGGGGTTTCATTGGGTAATGGATACATTAATTCTCAAACTTTGATATTCCTTCTCATTGTTTTAACTTTCAACAGTAAAATCTAACTTAATCAATTTTCTTAAAAATGAATATTTATTTTCAAAGAAAATGTAAAAATAACTACATTTTGCCCATATAGTTAATCACACAGTTGAATGTTTAATCAAATTTGAAAATTTTGAATGATATTCTTAGAGACATTGTCAAATTTCCTAATTAAAAAATGACAAAATGAATTGATCTATTAGAAGTTACTATTTTATTCTGAAGAAAATAAACCCACAAATTTATAAATATCACATATATAATTTAAGATTTTAGTACATTTTCAATGGTTACCTTATAGAATTATGTCTATCAATCTGCATAATAAATTTGAAAAAGTCCAATATTATATATTTTTAAATGAAAGTATATTGGAAAAGCTAGTTGTCTAAATTTATATAATAAATGCATAGTATTCTCGTTAGTCTTTTATCATGTATATGTAAACACAGCTTCCTTGCTACTGCACCTTTCTCAATAATATTCTTTTCATTTCCCTATTTTAAAGAATTTATTAACATTGATTTTTACATCATATTTCAAATAACATGTTTAACAAACAAGTATTCAAGAAGGGAATCTCTACATACAATCACTGGCACTTAGAATTTAGAACATAATTAAAATTAGGCTGATGGTTTGTATGTCATAGCATACATTTCCCTTTTAAATGGGATTGATGATCATTTTGCACTACACAATGTAAAACATCATTTTAAAAAAATAACCAAGAAGACAGAAGATGGCAGTGGTTCAGTGTGAGTCTTTCGGAGCTCTCACCAAGATACCAGTTCTAGCATGGCAGTGGGAAGCTCATACCCAAAAATCAATACTAAGTAAGCTTTAGCACCACAGAGAACTCAGAGGAAGAAAAAGAAAACCAGCACAAGAAGACAGCATGGAGCGGTGCCAGTGGATCGGAGCCACTGTGGACACAAACCTTCCATCTGGTACCTGAGCAGACAACGCTCCTCGGCAGCACAGACCTGCGAGCTCCAGACAGAGCCAGACAGAGCCTGCAGGACCCCAGAGCTGTCACCCAGCCATTGCAACATCATTCAAAACAGCAAAGGATTTCCCAGAGGCAGCTGCTTAGCCTGACATCTGCACCCCCTACCCCTCCAGCGCTAACAGAAGTTCCTCCCTCTAGACCAGACTACAGTCCTGGTAAACAAAGCTGCTTGGACTCCACCATTTTTTTTTTTCTGCCCAATCAAGCAAACTGATCCGAAAAACTGCAAAGTCAAACCGCAAGGTGAAAAGACGTCTTGAAGTGTTTGGATCCCAAATTTAGTGGAGACACAAGTTTCCTATCCTGCCCCCCCCCAAAAAAAAAAAAAAAACTAAAAGATACCCTTTTTTTCTTCTTTCTTTTTTTTCACTTTTTCTGCCTTTTTTTTATGTGTTCCTTTATTTTTTTTTACAATTTTATCTCCACCTTTTTTTTTTAAATGCTTTGATTCTTCCCCCCCCCCCACACTTTCCTTCTGTCACTGTGGTTATTTCTAGAAACATAGTGACAACACTGGGTACAGAGGGGATATAAATGATATTTATATTGATATAGTCACCAGCTTTTTAATCTGTTGTTTCTTAACCCAAATATTTCTTGTCTAAGAACTCACAATTGTGTGGTATCACCCCCCACCTTTTTTCTTGTTTTCCTTTTTTTTGTTGTTTGTTAGTTTATTTTTACTTTTTAAAATTTTTATCATTGAGCTCTCCTATATATACCTTCCTCTTTTGTACATATATTCATGTTATTACTCTTCTTATTTTCATAAGTATTATCTTATTTTTTCTAAATTTTCCAATCAACTATTATACCTTTCTATCACCTTAGGTCAGTTATCCTTATGCTATACCTTTTCTCCATTACTATATTAATCTTACACTCGTACATTACTCTTTTCTTACTTCCCCTCTTGTCTTTCATACTATTTTTCTATCTCTGGTCCTCTGTTCAATCCTTCAACTTTTATAATGCAAGGATCTATGGTTGATGGTTGTTGAGCAACAGTGTATATCTAGGTGTTCAATTATACTGTAGGTACAGAGGGACTTAAATACAATAGAGATTGGATTGAGAGGTTTATTGTTTTGGTCATAAAATGGTGATCAGTGGTGGTATTAGATTTGTCTGTCAGTGCACAAAAAGAGAGAGAGGGTGATAATACCAATCTAAAATTGTGAACATTTATTGTCTGGCCAACCAAAGAGCTCTAGGCTGGTTATATCTTAACATTTTTAATCTTGTGATGTATTAATCTTGCTCCCATTTTCAAATGGGCAGAACAAGACATCAAGAAAAATGGCAAATTAAGTAAAAGCATATCCCACCCATTATAAACACGCATTGGTGCAGTCAATGGCAAAATTAGAGGAGAGTCCTCTAAATGCTATAGAAAAGCAATTGGTAAACATGATTATTGAAAACATACAGAAAGAGATACGTGAGGAACCCATATCTAAATAAAATGAAATCATAAACAAGGTGATACGTGAACAAGAGGAAGCCATAAAGGAGGCCATAATATAGGATTTACCCCCCCCCAAAAAAAAGAGACAAATTCATAGAATCCACAAACAAAAAGATGACCGAACTCAAACAAATGTCCAATGACAGTAAAGCTGCTGAGCTAACCACTCAAATGGAAATCAAGGAGTTAAAGAATCTACACATGATCTAAAACAAGAGATGCAAGGCATCAAAAAAAATGAGCAATTAGAAGGAAGGGATATGAAGAATAAAGTAGAAAGTTTGATAGCAGGTTAGACAATGCAGAAGAGAAAATTTCCGGGGTTGAAGATAATTTACGTGTTATAGAGAAAGAACAGAAAATGAGTCAAACCAAAAGAAAGCTTTTAAAATGGTGGGAAGTAGTAAATGCTCTTTAAACCTAACTCTCAATATGAATGGTCTTAACTCTCCAATCAAACGGCATCGTCTCTCTAGCTGGATCAAAAAGTAAGATCCAACATTCTGCTGTCTTCAAGAGACACATCTTGCCCCCAAAAAACAAACAGTTTTTGAAAGTGAGAGGCTGGAATAAAGTTTATCAAGCTAATGGCCCCCATAAACAGGCTGGAGTTGCCATCCTCATAACAGATAAAATAGACTTCAAACTAAAATTAGTGAGAAAAGACAAAGAAGGCTACTATATACTGATAAAGAGAATTCTCCTCCAGGAGGATATAACCATCCTAAATGAATACACACCTAATCCCAGGGCACCAAATTATATCAAGCATACTTTACTTTCACTAAAACCACACATAGATCAAAACATAGTGATTGTTGGTGACTTTAACATACCACTCACCTATAGAAAGATCAACCAGGCAAAAACTCAACAGAGAAAATTTAGAATTGAACAACTGTATAGACCAAGTAGATCTAACAGACATCTGTAGATTATTCCACCCAGCAACATCACAATATACATTTTTTTCAGCAGCACATGGAAGATTTTCCAAAACAGACTCCATTGTAGAGCCTAAAAAAACACGTGCAGATTCAGAAACACTGAAATTATTCCCTGAATTCTCTCAGACCACCAGATCATCGAATTGTAACTGAACACCAATCTCCACCAATGAAAACCCTGTAACTCATGGAGATTGAACAACACATTGTTGAACCACCAATGGGTCATTGTGGAGGTCAGAATAGAAATACAACAGTTTATGAAATTTAATAAAAAGAAACACACGAACTACAAACTCCTTTGGGACACGGCAAAGGCAGTACTCAGAGGAAAAATTATAACTCTAAGTGGTTACATTAACAAAGTGGAAAAATCATACACCAACAATGTAATGTCCCACCTAAATCTCTTGGAAAAAGAGCAACAAACCAATGCTAATCCCTGTAGAAGGAAGTAAACTATTAAAGTCAAAGCAGAACTAAATGAATTGGAGTCCAAAAAAATATGGAAAAAATCAACAAAACAAGGAGTTGTTTCTTAGAAAAAAAATAGACAGACCCTTAGCAAATCTTAACAAAAGAAGAAGGGGGCACATCCAAATAAACAAAATCACAGATGAGAATGGTAATATCACTACAGAAATTACCAACATACTGAGCAGCATGAGGGAATATTTTTCAAACTTTTATATCAATGAATTTGAAAATCTAGAAGAGATGAATAATTGCTAGACAATATTAACATACCAAGAAGACAAAACTCAACTAAACAGACCTATTTCTAACACTGAAATAGAAATGGCAGTAAGAGACCTTACATCCAAGAAAATCCCAGGGCCAGATGGATTCACAGCTGAAATCTATAATATCTTCAAAACAGAGCTCACACCAATACTCCTCAAGCTCTTCAACAAAATTGAAAATGAAGGCTCTTTACCAAACTCATTTTATGAAGGCAGTATAACCCTTATCCCCAAACCAGACAGAAATTCATCAAAGAAAGAGAACTATAGACCCATTTCTTTGATGAATATAGATGCAAAATTTCTCAATAAAATACTGGCCACCGTCTACAATAACTCATCAAAAAATTATACATGATGATCAAACAGGATTCATCTCAGGGAGGCAAAGCTGGTTCAACATATGCAAATCAATTAATATAATTCAACACATCAACAGGAGTAAGGGCAAAAAACACATGATTGTCTCAATAGATGCAGAAAAGGCTTTTGACAAGATCCAACACCCCTTTATGTTAAAAGCTCTGGAGAAACAAGGAATCCATGGAACATTCCTCAGTATAATAAAGGCTATGTATGACAAAGTCATGGCTAGTATTATACTTAATGGCGAAAAGCTAAAGCCATTCCCTCTAAAATCAGGAAAGAGACAAGGATGCCCACTCTCTCCACTACTCTTTAACACAGTATTAGAATTCCTAACCAGAGCAATAAGGCAAGAAGCAAACATAAAGGGGATCTAAATAGGGAAAGAGGAAGTAAAACTTTCCCTCTTTGCAGATGACATGATCTTGTATTTAAAGAATCCTATATACTCTACTCCCAAGCTCCTTGAGCTGATTCAAATCTTTGGAAGGGTAGTACGGTATAAAATTAACCCTCAAAAATCAACTGCCTTCCTCTATGCCTACAGTGAGAGGAATGAGGCAACAATCAGGAAAGCAACTCCTTTTGCAATAGCCTCAAAAAAATAAAGTACCTAGGAATTAACTTAACAAAGAGTATAAAGGACATTTTTGATGAAAACTTTAAAAACCTGACAAAGGAAATTAAAACAGAACTGAGGAAATGGAAAAACCTCCCATGCTCCTGGATTGGAAGAATTAACATTGTGAAAATAGCAATCTTGCCAAGGGCTATCTACAAATTCAACACAATACCCATCAATATCCCAATATCATTTTTTAAAGAAATAGAAGAGGCAATCCAAAAGTTAATATGAAATAATAAAAGACCCCGTATAGCAAAAACAACTCTTAGCAGAAACAGCAGAGGAAGAATTTCAATACTAAACTTTAGACTCTATTACAGAAATATAGTGACCCAAAACAGCTTGGTACAGAGACAAGAACAAACCTAAAGACCAATGGAATAGAACTGAGGATCCAGATATTAACCCACAGACCTATGGCCACCTAACTTTGGTAAGGGAGCAAAAAAAAAAAAAATAGCAGATACAGTGAACTTTACAAAAAGGAATAGGAGATACACTAGTTCTCCTTGGCACAGGTTGAAACTTTCTTATAAGGACCCAGAAATCCAACAAATAAAAGAAAGTCTGGATAAATGGGACTGCATTAAACTGCAGACCTTCTCTATGGCAAAGGACATAGCTAGCAAACGAACTACAAAGCCTACAAAGTAGGAGAAGGTCTTCACTAACCATACAATGGACAAAGGCCTCATATCTCAGCTCAAAAATTGAATCACTCCAAAACTAATCTCCAAAGAAACAACCACCCCATTTAAAGATGGGCCAAAAAGTTATACAAAGTCTTCTCTGAAGAAGAAATAAGAATGGCCTATAGACACATGAAGAAATGCTTGACACCTCTGGCCATAAAAGAAATGCAAATCAAAAAAACTCTAAGATTCCAATTCACTTCAGTTAGAATGGCCAGGATCAAGAAATCTAATAACAACAGATGCTAGAGGGAATGTGGCCAGGAGGGATCACTGCTACACTGTTGGTGGCAAACTTTTTCAACCAGTATGAAAAGCATAAAACCCCCCTACAACTCAGCACTTCCACTACTTGGCATTTACCCAATGGTCCAGAAACAAGGACATACTAAATCCACTAGCATAATCATGTTCATTGCAGCACTGTTTCCCATAGCAAAGATATGGAACCAATCCAGATACCCCTCAGTTGATGAGTGGATCAAAAAGATGTGGTATTAATACATAATTGAATTTTATACTGCTGTGAGAAAGAATGACATCGCCCCATTTGTAAGGAAATGGAAAGACTTAGTAAAATTGTATTAAGTGAAGTAAGCCAAACTCAACGAACATAGGCTCAATGGTTTCTTCTTTTGTTCTAATCAGTAGAAACCTTGGGCTTTCCTAGCAGAGATTTACAATAGAACAAAACCAAGATTAATAAGTCCATATAAAATGATGCTAAATGAAATGACCTCCAGAATATAGAAACAAAAGCCAAATAGTGAGTGATTGTTGTCCTTACTGTACTGTTATCTCTCATCTCTTTTGCTGTCCCTTGGTTATCTCATATTGTTACAGTATTTCACCTGGTTATCTGATATATTTTATATATGCGTATTTCATTATTTGAAGTCGGATAGGGAAGTGAGCAAAACAAGATGTGGGGCCGGGGTGGGTGGAGGGAAATGGGGGCCAAGGCATTAGAAAGGGTATCAATGTATGTGACATAATGCACCTTCTATCTGGTGAATATAATATAACCCTTCTATTAACTACAATAAAAAATATATGAAAAAAATATCCAAAACTTCAACCTTAAATGGAATCCACCAAATCATTTTCATACTGATTCAATTCAAGGGTGTTTTCTATCAGTAATATCTTGAAAAATATGATAGATTATTACCATATTTAATTTTGATGTAATAATAGTAAGATTGGTACTTGAGAAAATATTATATCATATGCAAATAAACTTACATTTAGATATGATGCCACAATGATCAAAACCACTCACATGTATGATTTAAAACAATCAATCTTTTTACAAGTAGACATGAATATATGTTCATTTTAACTAACAAGCCACACACCATTATCAGAGAGAAAGTTATATTTAAAGTAGAGAGCCTAAAATTAAGAAATTTGCATTTGTTTTATAAGATTTGTGCAGTCTTATTTTTAGTGTCTCAGCAGTTCATTATTAATTGGATAACCCATTTTCTTGTGAAAATCAAATTTTACAATGTAAGATCACATTCTCTAAAATAATCAAATATGATTTTGGTTTTTTACCTAGACATTACCAGTAAAATTTAATTACAATGGACATTATCAAAGTGAAATATGATTATTGTCATGGTGCTTGTTTTTCTTTTAATGAAATTAATATAAATTATTGGGTTTAATTTTAGAAGATTAGGAATTTGTATACTTCAGAGAATGTAATGATGATAAGTATTTTTTCCTAGAGTTTTTCTAGATAAGAACTTTACTATATTTCCTAACTAGATGAGAAACTCTTAACATACTTTCCAGTTAGATGTGCCCAGGTATATCAATTAATATTTCTTTCCTTCTGTTTCCTCTCTACAAATTGGTTGAAGAATAATTCCTGTTTTAGATAGTATTATGTATGTATGTATGTATGTATGTATGTATGTATGTATGTATGTATGTATGTATGTATGTATATATTTTTGCTAGTCATGGCATTTAAGCCACACACCTACCTTTTTGGGGTACATGAGTGCATGTATTTGTGCATGCATGCATGCGTACATGTCTATGCACAGATACGTGTGTGTGTGTGTGTGTGTGTGTGTGTGTGTGTGTGTGTGTGTTTGTGTGTGTTGATGGTCTTGGGCCTTGAATTCAGGGCCAGGGCACTGTCCCTGAGATTCTTTTGTTCAAAGAGAGTGCTCTGGCTCTAAGCCACAGTTCCATGTCTGGCTTTTTTGTTGCTTACTTGGGGATAAAACCATAGTGGACATTTTTGACCACGCTGATTTTGAACTCTGTTCCCCAGATGTCAAGTTGCTGGTTATCTAGTATTTCAGTCATGAGACAATGACACCCAGTTGCTTATTATTTTAGGTAATATTCCCTGTTTTTTTTTTCCAGGCACCAGACTAGGACTGACATCCATTTCCTTTCATTTTCTTTCATGGGTAGGATTATAGGTGTGAGCTATTAGTCACTGAAAGCTAATTAAATAAATAAATCCATATGATGGTTCCATAAATAAGTGGTTAAATGATTTGAGAATTCTTGATATTAGTGTCCTCGTATTTTGCAAATAAATGTCCATTCTGTTATGAATGTTTTTCTCTGAGGATTTACAAAAAAATATATATTTAGAATTGGAAGTCATGGTTACCAGTTCTGATCAATGATACTGAAGACAACTTGCTGGAGGGCTACACTATTTTCCAATAAATACTTGAATGAATGTTTCAAGTACAATATTAGAACAACTTCATATCAAATAGAATTTAGTTGAAAAATATAGCCATTGCTTAATAGGAACAGTAATTAAAATATTCAATCATTTACTAAATCAAGAGGCAAAGTAAAATCCAAAGCTCCTTTTAATACTGTCACTCTGAAAATATATCCTGAACCAAACCAATTAAGGTGTCTTAATCGGTCAATTTATTTTCTTAGTTATTTGATTTTTGTTTGTTTAATAAATAATTGGCACATGATATTTTGGTTATATTTAACATGTACTAGGAATACTATTTTTCTGCTAATGCAGAAAAATATACAGAGCACAATGCTCAGAAATGAAACATATATGTATATATAAATGTATACATATACATCATTGTTATTATAGGATGATGATTTCCTGAATTTCATTCACTGTAAGTGGTCACTCTGAAATTCCAATGAAGCTTTTAGAAATTGTTCAATTGGATTGTGCACAGGATAAGTCCAAGGCTAATGTATACAGTTTAATTAAATGCATGATCACAAACTCTGTTGTGCGCTGAGAGAATATAATGTTTGATCGTGAGTGTATAGCTCATCTCTGTTCCACTTGATTGCAAACCTTGTGTCTGTATGACTAAAACTAAGTTACAGATAAAAGCTTATGCCAATCTCAATTATAAAACTGGCAAAGACTTCTACATACCATAATTCTAATAATTATTGATTTATGTGAATTTCAGACATGATAGAACAACAGATTGGACTTGATATTAATTTCTCAATAGGAGCATCTAACAAGAAAACAAAGCAAAGTTTATGGGGTTACAAATTATTGCAGAGGGCCTACTCCAGGCAGGAAGCAGCCAATTTCATAAGCTTCCCATCACTTAGCCAGCAAGCTCAGGCAGTCCTTATGAGGGGAGAGGCCACAGGCAATGGGGTATGCTCTTCATCTCATTTACTCAGCAAATGCTTTACCCAGGGAACAATAGCATCCACCAGCAGGGACAACAACTTAAATCCACCAATACAAATGGGGATCCTGAGGCTTTCATTCAATCCTTCCTTGTAGACTGCCTTGGCTCCTATTTAATCACATCCTCCCTTCTCAAGTGCACTTTAGAGCAATGAAAAACTACAAACAGGAAGAAGAGCAAATAGCCTCCATTAGATTTGGGTCTCAATCTAAGAACCCCTGAGGGGTGGAAGGAGAAGGGGAAACCCAAAAGTTCTTTTCCTTCATGCATTCTCCTCAAACTGCAAATTCAAAGTTAAATTGTACATTTTTTTTCTGAGACATTTCCTTACTACATGGTTAGTATATTTCTATCATCTTCAGTTCTCTGTGCTTTCACACAACCCCTCTAATCTTAAATATTTTTGGCTGCTAATGAAATAAATAGTAAATGACTGGGCATAATCGTTGAGGGGCAGCCTCTTTAATTGAGATCACATATAAACACAAACATTAGAAAAAATGTAGTTAGTTTTAAGGAAAGACATACATTTATGACTTTTTTTAGAACCTTTTGTTTGTAATATTTCAGATGCATTGGGAGAAAATGTGTATCAGACTGATTCACAATCACACAACAATATAATAATGAAAGCTGAAAGAATTTAATGACAGAATTTAATGATTTACTGTATCAGACATCTTCTGTTAAACATTACAGAGAGCACATTCTCAAAATTGAGCAACTGGGTATAATGATTTACTCTCCTATAATTCTAGCTTCTCAGGATGCAAAAAATCAGAACTGTGGTTTGAGGCCACAGAGAACAAAACTACATCTCAATGAATACCCAATACAGTACATGGTGGTACACACCTAAAATCTAGCCTATCTGAGAGATGTAGGAAAAAGTATTTCTTCCTGAGATCAGCTGGAACAAGACATCAGGCTATATCAGAAAAATAAGTTAAAACTGCAAGAACTAGACAGAATAAATTACCTGTCTAGAAGGTGTGGGTCCCATAGTTCAAATCTAAAAAAAACATGCACATGCACAAACACACACATTTTAAGATTCTATGACAATATAGAAACATGGATTCTTGCATCAAGAAGTGTTTGTCTTATAGATCCTTTCCATATTTCCTAAATAACTTCATCTCTTTTAAAACTTTTATTTGTCTTTCATCAGTTTATCAATTAGTGTTCTTAATTATACCTTGCATCAGTGTGCTATCAGTAGTATATGAATCCACCTTTTTTGTTTTGTGGAAATTTCTAATAAATCACTTGCATCAATTTAAAAACAAAGCAATTGGATTAGCATTATGCAAGAATACAAAACTCTATGATGGCCCTATGGAGAAAATTCAAAGAATAAAATATGATGAGGATTGGAAATATCTCATTTATTTACATAAATTTATTAATTTGCATTTCCTATAACCTGAATATTATTGTTCTTCCAAGTAGAGGAAAGTATTGGTATAATTGTGGAGATGCTTAGGAACAGTGTGTGGAGAGTGGCTGAACAAAATGATAATATTTCAGGCATTTCCGCTCTTGATCATTCATTCTCTGTAAAATTCTGTGGAAGAAATGAAATCACACAATTTTATGTACTTCACAAGAGTATACATTTCTAGACAAGACTTATTTTTTATGAAACAAAGACAAGAAAGGATTGCAAATGTAGTAAATAAAGGTTAATGAATGCAAAAATGCATATTAGAAAGGTAGAATTAATGCAGCAAAAGACCAAGAACATAAAACAAAATATTATGAGTATTTTAATAAACATATGATAGCGAGGTTTGGTGTTAATGTGGGTGGATGAATTATATCATTCCTAGAATAAACTACATCATATACTTGAACCACAGAATAGTTTAAACCTAAGGGGAAAAAGTGACCTTAAACATCAGGTTATAGATTTCTTTAAGAAAGTAACACTAAGAAAGTTAGTAAAAAAAAAAAAAGAGTAATTGAATGATGTTAGTAACTGAAATAAAAAATCATGAACTTTTAAAATTGCATTTAATTTAAGGAATGATGTATAGAGGAGTTAACGCTACATTTGTCAGGTAGTGAGTACATTATTTCTTGAACATTTGATACCACTTCCTATGTTTTCTTTCCACTTTCCCTCCCCTAATCCCTTCCAAATCATCTTGTTTTATTTCCCTTTCACTTCCCTATTTCAATTAAACAAATAAATATGCATATAATATGCCAGGGATCAAAGCCAGATATAGTAACATCATGAGATAAACCATGAGAGGAGGGAGAGAAAAAAAATAAAGATAAAGCTCTTGTTTCCATACCCTGGAATTCATTTCACTTAGCCTAATCCTATATGGCAAGCCAGACCCAAAGAAATAGGCTCCATGTTTTCCCTCATTTGTAAGAATGCAAACACATCTAGGATTTTCCTAGCAGAGGAAAATTAAAAGGTTAGCTTTGTAGTAGTGTTATAATGACACCATAATAATAAATGCTATTATGAATTCTAACATAATAGTATTTGGGATACCTTTAAAAATTCATTCCTCATACTATAATACCTTATGTATCTAGGTTTTGCTCTATTGTAAATCTCTGCTCAGGGAGTCCAAGGTTTCTACTGATTATGACAAATGAGGGAAACCATTAGGCCTATGTTCCTTTGAGTCTGGCTTACTTCACTTAATAGGATTTTTCTAAGTCTTTCCATTTCCTTACAAATGGGGCAATATAGGATGATGCCAAATGAAAGGACCTCCAGGATAGAGAAACAAAAGCCATATAAAGAGTGATTGTTGTCCTTAATGTACTATGTTATTTCTCATCTATTTTACTGTCCCTTGGTTATCTCATATTGTTACAATATTTTACCTTGTTATCTGATATATTTTATAGATGTTTATTTGTTTATTTTAAATAGGATAGGGAAGAGGGGGAAAATAAGATGAGGAGTGAGGGTGGGGGAGGGAAATTGACCGAAACATGAGAAAGGGTATCAATATTTGTGAAGTGATGCACCTTCTATCTGGTGAATATAATGTAACCCTTCCATTAATTACAATAAAAATATATTAAAAGTGTGTAATTAAAATGTGAAACTGCAAAAGAAAAAATTATTCATAAACTTTTAATTTTAAAAGGGACAAATTAATTCTATATATATACAGATCTCTTGAAATTACTAAAAGATGAATCCAGAAATATTAGAATAGTAAAAATACATGTGACTATCCAATGCTGATAAGATTATAGAACAATTATCTATTTTATTAGTAAGTAAACATTGCAAATGAAAACACCATTGCCACAGGTCTGATTATTAAAAAAAAGTATAGGGTGCTGGCGTGGTGGCTCACCCCTGTAATCCTAGCTACTCAGAAGGCTGACACCTGAGATTCGTGGTTCAAAGCCAGCCATGAGAATCTTATCACCATTTAATAACCAGAAAATGGAAAGTAGGGCTACTCAAGGGTACAGCAATAACCTTTAGCTGAAGAGCTCAGGGACAATACCTAAGCCCACATTTCAACTCACCCAACTGACTAAATAAATAAATAAATAAATAAGATAAAATGAAATTATATGGCATATAAATATCAACTGTTATGTCAACTGAGATAATAAGAACAAGAGATAAATTAGTGAGTGCTGTTCTGAAAACCACTATGTTTCACATATATACCAAAATTAAGCAATCTGGCTTTCATTATAAATTCCTGAGAACTGTCTTAAAGAGAAAACTTGGAAGATAGAAAAGGAGGTAACTAAATATTGTGCTAGGACTTAGAGACTCATAATCTAGCTATATTCTAAACAGTCTAAACAAATTATCTGGGTGTGTTATACACAGTAAAATTTAATCATTACAGAACTTACACACAATATATTGGATTCAACTTTCATGTGCATCAGTAGGACAAACTATTAATACATATTTTGTATGCATAGACATAGATTGGGATATTCTCCAGGAGAAACAAAGCAAAAATTAAAAGCAACATGTAGAGCAAATGTATAACAAAAAGAAATAATTTAAGATTAATATCATATGAATATATTAAAAATGAATACAAAAAATGTATGCCTGAAAAATGAGCATGAAACTATATGAACTAGTTGTAGAAGAGAGATTAAAAGGTTACAGTATAGAGGTAGGTTTTGTTTGTCATTTGTTCTGTTGGGTTTTTATGTTGATGTTGTTGTGCTAGTCTTGAGGTTGCATTCTGAACCTGATTTCTGTTTGTCTTTGAGCTCATTTGCTGAAGGCTAGGCTAGTGATCTACCACTTGAATTACAGGTCCACTGCTCCATTTCTAAGTTTTAGATAGGTAATTGAAGTTGAGAATCTCTTGGAGAATCCTGCCCTGGCTGACTTTGCACATTTATTCTCAGATCCCAGCTAGAATTACACGCTGTCATCCAAGCTCAGCTCAGAAAAGAAGTTTAAATAGATGCCCATGCAAATTGAGCAATACAATTGGAATTTAAAAAAAAAGACAAAAAAAGGCACTAAGCAAAACTTAACATCAGAAGGGCACTGAATAGTAGATGGTGAAATGAAGAAAAAGTCCAGATGCCTAGGGAATAAAATGATTGAGACACAGGAAGTCCTCAAAATTTGTGAAAGATAAACTTTATATACATACAAATTATGTATGCCAAAAATACTACAAAATAATCATTGAAAAGTACATAATTTCATTTTCTTCTTTCTAATTGGTTTAGTTTAAGATAAATTACTAAAAAAAACTAAACATTGAAAATTTTAGGAGCATTAATTTGCAGACCTAATTTTGCAATTTTCTGTTAATGCCATTTGTTTTAATTATTCAATCGCACAGTTTCTTTTCAATTTTATTGTCTGGATGTAAAAAAGGGTTACAGTTACAATTGTTAGGTAGTAAGTGCATTACTTCTCTCACATTGATACCCCTTCTCATGTTGTTGTACAATGTTTCCTAACTAATACTTAGATAAATTTTCAGATATTTAAGTTTCCTACCACATATTTTCAGACTTTCTATATATACAGTTATGTTGTCTACATCCAATAAAACTTTCATACCTTATTAGTCCTTTAATATATTTGACTCTATCAAAATATTAATTGTGATAATAAATTATTAATAATTCAAATAAAATTCTTATTAATATTTTCCTTTGTTATGTTGAGTCTGAATTAAAATATTGAAAAAATTTACTAATCCTAAATGACTGCTTCTTAAAAAATTTGTTCTATTTTTACTTCATCCCAATTGTTTTGTAATTAAGTTTCTGAGGAAATATTTGTTCATATTCTAAAATATTTGATAATAATCAAGATGGAGCACATTATCCAATGAAAAATATTAGGTATATTTTTTAGGAAAAATAATTATTCTACCTAAAAATAATTGAAAATTTATATCATGCTGGAGTTTGTTATTTGTGAAGTTTTTTGTTGGAGTAGTTTTGTTCTTTTAGAATTTGTTTGTTTGTTTCTTTTTGCCAGTCCTGGGCTTGAGCTCATGGCCTGAGCACTGTCCTTGGACTTTCTCAAGGTTAAACTCTGCCACTTGAGCCTCAGTACCATTTCCAGCTTTTCTTTTTTTTTTCTTCTATGTATGTGGTACCGAGGAATCGAACCTGGGTGTATCAACATGCTAGGCAAGCACTCTACCACTAGGCCAAAATCCAAGGCGCAGAATTTGTTTTTTTTTTTTTTTTTACTAATCATTTCCAAATCCAAAGCTGGAGGGGAAGGGAAATATTCATATCTAATCGAAAAAAATGATCAACATTTTGAGAATTTTATGTATACTCAATGCTTAATATTAGTTGATGCCAAAACCATTTAAATTTGCTAAAAGGTCAGTCAGTCATCTTAGCAAACCAAACATTTTTTCAGTCTTATGTCCATTGCACTCTTTAGCAAAGATTAATTCTTCAACTGAAGAATAAAAATGGAACAGTTCAAGACACAAACCATTAGAGTCTAGTTAATTTAAAGACTGTAACTCTAAAGAATGCATTTCAAGACTTCTGATCTTATGTGTTCAAATACAGGTTGTATCCTTCAGAGACTGTATTTACTGGGAATTGTACAAGAATCTTTATCATCCATAATATCATACAACAGAATATATCAGAGAGATATAATATACCTTATAAACTCCTTTTATAAATATTCTATAATTATTAAAATATATTAAATATCAGGTAATGAATTACCGTGTCTGTAATAAATATGAATATAAATGCATAGAGATAAATGTATAGATATATTTCTGCCTCAGAATAAATTATGCATGCTATGTACAAAGCTATTCCTCAAAGTTTCTATTCCTAGAACAACTCAATAGGCTGAGGAAAAATAGGTTAACTAGCCAAGTACTAAGAGGCATCCATCACATATCTGCCCCTCTGGTCCAGGACATTCACCCAGAGTAATAAAAATGTCCTGAAGCATGCACAGTAGTTATTGTTATTTGATGCCTCTGGAATTCTTTATTTTTTTCTCCTTAACAATCAAAGGAATCTTACAGATGCTGACATTAAATATAGTGATGGGAATTATGATCACATGTCAGAAAAATATATAACTCCTTTGGGGTCTGTAGGAAGCTGACAGCATTCCCATAAAACATTAACGACTGACAATAAAATCCCTTCCCAAGGAGTGAGAGGTTAGTAGAATCCTTCAACAATGAATTTTGATTGACAGGGCAAGTTTAATTCTGTTGCTCTAGCCATTTTAAACATCACATAAATGGGTTAAAATGCTTGGAAAGCATTAGTATATACTCATTTGGCAAATGCTTGAAATGCACAAGAATGTTAATATCATTGTTCCTAAGGAATATATGTATGTAAAATTTGCGATATTAACATTTGATAAAAAGGGAGAAATTGAATCATTATGTATTACACTACATACAACTTCATACAGAGGTAAGTGCTTTGTCGCCTTAATAAACAAATCTATATGCCTGTAGAATGCCACCACCATTCTCCATAAATACTTTTGATGGTTTTTAGAGTTGACATTTCTTGAAATACACTGTTATGCCAAGGACTATTCATATTAGGCTTTATTTTATAGTTATTCATCTGAAGTAATTTATCTAGCATTGTGAAAGTTTACTGATTTGAAAAATCAAAACACAGCTTGAAAGGAAATTCATTAGCAATGCAAAAGTAAAATTAGATTTCCCAGGAAATATGCCTACCAAATAAAGCAGTCAAAGTATCAGATGGGCATTAGAAAACCTTACTTTGATATCTTCAGAGGCACAAAAATAGTTCTGAATTGGATAGGATTTTGTTATTATTTTTATTTTACAATAAGTCAGATGGAGTATAAATAATGAATTGGCATTAAAGTAAGAAGTTTCATCACATGAAGGTCAGTAATGATATATTCAGACAGAAATGCATATCAACAGTCCACTTACTTCTGTAGAAAGACTTACAAATATGCTAAATTTTAAAATAGACATCTTGCCTTAGGACAATGGGAACTGGTATAGTGGGTAGAATTTTTTTTTTGAATTTTATGTAGTATACCAAATTATCTTCTAAAACAATACCACTAATTCATTAGAAGATTTAGTCATAATCCTATCAAATGAATTTAGAATGTCTTGTAATTTTGAAAATTTGAAAATCTACTCTTTTAAAAATATGTGTTAATAGAAAGGTGGCAAAATGAAAGTTTTATATATTTCTGAAATGAAATAGTAATGATATATGAGTAGAATATGAACACATACATACCAAATATTTATAGTTCAATTAGAAAAGAAATAAGGGACAAATGGGGCATGGAGTGGACGAGAAATAAGAAAGCTCAAACATTTAGGTTACATAAAATGTTATTTGGGGTCATTTAGGGAAGTATAAATGATTACATATTGTAAGAACACTTAGCTAGCACTTAAAGCTACATTGAACATAAGTTATGAAAAGAAAATGAGAGGTGTTCTATATTATCAAAACAAAATAAAAGAATTAAGCACTTTAACTTTGATTTAACTCAATACATTGTTATTAAGAAATTTACATTACAGAAGAAATGTGCTCTAAAAGAATACATGATAAATATGTCAGTTTCATATAGTGGAACTCAGTATATCACTGTAATATACATTGTATAGATATATTAGTTTAATTGCAATTTTAGTAGTGAAAGTATTACAGAATATATAAATGAAGCTAAGATGAATCAAACAGTACAGCAATAATTATAGGATGTTTTCCATGAAAACAATACATATTAACAAGTTATTCTTTTATTTATTAGATCAATATTTCCAATGATTGGTAACTGTTTATGCCCAATATAAATATGATAAAATAATCTAGATTTAAATTGCATAGATATAACACCACTGCTTCAACTGATTGAATTCTAGTAACCTGAAATATGAATGGTGAGGAAAAACTGCAGTTAGATTTTGGATGCCTACACTATGCATACATTCTAAATAGTACATTCTGGATACATTGGCTGCATCAT
The DNA here is from genome assembly GCF_031878675.1 of Megascapheus bottae. Classification (NCBI taxonomy): domain Eukaryota; kingdom Metazoa; phylum Chordata; class Mammalia; order Rodentia; family Geomyidae; genus Megascapheus; species Megascapheus bottae. Next base: position 35,486,006 of record NC_143520.1, on the reverse strand, counting down.
AAACAGTAAATTAAAATTACTCTGAAGGTTTATTCAGGAAAAAGGTTTATTCTATGAAGATACAATTTCAATGTCTTTTCTACTTCAGTTAATATTTTGGATAAAAGGAAATTTTGTATATTTTCAAGTAGTCTACAAATAAAACTTTTGCTTTCATTGCATTAGACAAAATTTTAAAGTGCATATGTATTTTCAAATATTCGGTTTAGTTAATGAGGTTAAGACAAAAATAAATAAATATGAAAGCTAACTTTATGTGCCTATCAGAGGTAAGAGTGATACTGAACTTTATATGTGACCTAAAGAGTGAGTATTACTGTTTAAAAAATTATAAAAAAAGGACACAGAATTAGTTAAGATAAATGAAGATTGTAAAAAAATTTCTATCAAAATACAAGACAAAACTTTATTATTACACATAAATTGAAGAGACAATTATCCTACAAGAATGAAATATGCCTTCTCGATTAACACCTGTTTTGGGTATATTTCATATGGCTTGAAGAAGACATTTATTATGTTCAGATACAGGGAATTGTGTGTTTGTTATGTAAAGACAGTATTATAATTATTCTAATTAAATTATTTATAGGATAATGCAAGGAAATAAACTTATTTAGCCTTTAAAGTATGCATCAAATCGAAACAAAAACCATATAACGAATGATTGTTGTCCTTAATGTACTATGTTGTCTCTCATCTCCTTTGCTGTCCCTTGGTTATCTCATATTGTTATAGTATCTCACTTTGTTATCTGATATATTGAATTTATTTGTATTTGGTTATTTGAAATTTGATAGGGAAGGGGGGAAAACCAAGATGGGTGGGGGGGGGGAGGGAAATGGGTACCAAGACATGTGAAAGGGTATCAATGTACATGAATTAATGCACCTTCTATCTGGCAAATATCATGTAACCCTTTTACTAATTACAATAAAAATGCAAAAATTAAAAATAAAAATAAAGTATGCATCAAGCTACTAAACATAGTAATCCAATCGAATGGAAAAGAGAAATGTAATGATGCATTTACATAAACCATTCCAATATATCCCAATAACTAATTTCTTTATACCAATCATGAATGATGCAAATATCATAAAATTCAATTAACCACTCACTTTTTAAAGAGCATCAACAATTTTGTGCTATTCACATAGACAGAAATGTTAGCTCAGTATATCAACATAATTGTTTTTGGTGATGCCTAACCATCGAAATCTCTAAGTTCATTTTTGCATAAGAAAGGCATGGAAAACAGATTGCCATTTTATCAAAAATAGTATTTCATCATCACTTTAAAATGTGATGATTTATTCTTTTTTAATTACCTGAAATAGTTGTAAAATGAAGTTGCCATTTTACAAAGCAGTTTATGAATTTTCTCTTAATTAACAATTGGTATTTCAAAATTTTTCAAACAGGGTACATGACTAACACTTAAGCAATCAACACATAAGATGAAAATCAAAAATATTTAGCCTAAAGTCTAGATGACTAACTCCTGTATTCCACATCTGTTCAAGTTCAATTTGCAGGAATGACAGTCTAACTGATTGTTGATCATTGGGAGTGGTACTAAACGATCAGGCATTCTCTTAAGCCTTTAAAAATGTGTAATACATAAATGCATTAGAAAAATTAATTTTTACTCTCTTTAAATATGTATGAGGGATTTCAATTCTACATGTCAGTTTATGAATGTTATGCAGTCTGCTTAGGGTCACCATTTTGACCTTTCTCCTTCACTTGTCTCTTTATTATAAATAAGATAAAAGTTACAATAAAATACAGTTCAAAAATACTGCAAATTGAAAAACCTAAAAACAATAATGTATTATATTTTTAGAAGTTAACTGTAAAATATACGTACAGGCTACATGTTTATTCTGTCTCCTATTCATTTGATGGATAGAGATAAAAAGAGCTGAAACAAAATTGCTCTCAAACTTTATAATTGCTGGGGAAGCAAACTACTGTTTACATGAGCTACAATAATGTTGTGATACAGCAAGTTAAGAATGGATTACAATTCAGAACAGGAAAAGAAAAAAACCCTAAGTTTGCATTTTTTTAAAATTTTGCAAAGTAAGAGCTCATGTTCAACATAGTGTCTATAGGATTTTACTGCTGTATCAGTTTCCCCTTCATCATATCATTTCTGTGCTTTTCCCTTCCTCTCCCCAAATTAGACATGCTTATATTCAAAACAAAGGGTACAAAAATCAATCCTACTTCTTTACTCTGTATCCCAAGACAAACTCAGAATGTTTCAATGTTTATTGCTCCATTTTTTTCATATATTTTTATTGTAGTTAATAGAAGGGTTACATTATATTCACCAGATAGAAGGTGCATTATGTCACATACATTGATACCCTTTCTCATGTTTATGTCCCCATTTCCCTCCCCCACCTCCACCCTTCATCCTGTTTTCCTCCCTTCCCTATCCAACTTCAAAAAACCAAATACGCATATATACAATATATCAGATAACCAAGTGAAATACTGTAACAATATGAGACAAGGGGCAGCAAAAGAGATGAGACATAACAGTACATTAAGGACAACAATCACTTGTTATATGGCTTTTGTTTCTATATCCTGGAGGTCCTTTCATTTAGCGTCATTCTATATGGCCTAATGTATCTAGGTTTTGTTCTACTGTAAATCTCTGGTAGGAAAGCCCAAGGTTTCACTGATTATCACAAATGAGGGAGACCATTTTTTATACAGGGAAACCAAATTTATTCATCATAGTTACCCTCTCATTTAGCCTGTCTGCACTGTATTATCCACGATTCAGCCAGAACCTAATTCATGTGCCTATTACTCAACTTGAAGTTAAAACCTTGATATTTCACACATGTCTTTATGATATGGTAGTTTAATTAGACCAACCCTTCCCTTGCTCTCACTTTCTCCATCCACACTACCCAGTGTTATTTATCAGCTGTCAGTGTGTTTCTTTTTGCCACCTTCATTCACAGATGCAATGAATTTCAGGATTATGTGTTTTAGAAGACTGACTTCTTATTAGACACTTTGTTACATGAATAAAGCTCTGCAAAACTAATCTTATAAAGTCACTTCCAATAGTTGCCACACCAAGGACGAGAAGAGATGGTTAACGAGTTGAAGGTGTAACCTGGCCTGTGCTAAAAGGTTAAAGGTAAAATTTTTCTGGATAACATTAAGGAAGCAACTTCCTTCTCTCTCCACACCCTAAGTAGGGCTTTTCAATATGCACTAATTTGTATTGTCTTTTGACATCTATAGCCTTTAAAAGTACTCACAGAAGGCCAGGAGTTTGTCCTAGTGGTAGTGTGCTTGCTTAGCATGCACAAAGACCTGGATTCGATTCCTCGGTACCACATACATAGAAAAAAGCCAGAAATGGTGTTGAGGCTCAAGTGGTAGAGCTCTAGCCTTGAGAAAGTCCAAGGACAGTACTCAGGCCCCGAGCTCAAGCCCATGACTTGGAAAAAAAAAGTACTCACAGAATTAAAGACTAAAGAAAACAAAAATGATTTATAGTGATTGATAAATTGATTATTGCAGTAATTTTTCTTTATGAAGTTTTAGTGATAACTATACAATAATAATAAATACAAATAAATAATAACTACAATAAAAAAGTTATTTTAAGCACAACAAGGCACCAATATTAATAGCACAAGCATCCAAATTTCTTAACTGAAGCTGCTATGTAAATTAAAAGACAATTATATTAACTGCTTTCCTTTCCCCTCTAAATGAAAATTTGTTTAAACTTGTAAAAGCAAATACCATGCATCAAGAATGTCTTCCAGTGATAAATGTTTTTCATTTTATGCAACCTTCTTGAATTACATTTAGTGTGTTTACAAATATATTACCAAGATTCTTCAGTTTTGGCAAAAGCAAAGAAAAATCTATCCAAAAATCCTTGCTTTATACAAAGCATAAACATGACTGTGCAAAAATGAAATAACTATTCTAGTAATTCCAAGTCAGAGTTTTCAAGTAGTGCCCGAAGGGATCTTCTGTCTGATCCAGCATTATGGCAAAACTTTGTTTAAATGATGGCTAACATTAGCACTCATGCTTCTTTTTTTCTTATGTTTCTTTAGTCTTGAGGGATAACTCTTCATCCTATTTTACACACTGATTCCCCAACGTGTTCAAAAGCAATGAAGTGATCATTCTCCTGTTGTTACTTCTCAAAGGTAAATGTAAATTCTCAATTATTTTCTCAGAGAATCATTCTACCTGGACTCTGATTATCTTTTGTGCTACTCTTTTTGAGAATTAAACTTTCTTGCCTAGCACTTTCTATATGTAAACTCGGAGCACCCAAAACAAAGTAGAAAGGACAGTGTGATATACATTAAAATTGAGACAACCTCTTATTCTGATGGATTTCATTTCTGTGACACCCTATATCACATTGTGCAGCCCATGCCAAACAATCAGTGATTTTGTATTTCCTATGATTTCTAATTATTCAGCAATTTCTTTTTGAATGTAGCATTTTGTACATGTTTATACCTATTTATATTTTATTGTATTTTATTGTGGGGATAATGTGTGGAGGGGTTACAGCTACATTCATCAGGTAGTAGATAAATTACTTATCAAAAGTTGATTCTCCTCATGTTTTTGCCCTCCTTTTCTTCCCCCTTCCCCTCCCAGTCATCCGGTCTTCCACTTTCCCTTCCCTATTTCAGAGAAACAATGGTACATGCAATACTAAGTAACAGAGTCAGAAACATTAACCACATGAGATTAACCTTAAGTGGAAAGAAAAGAAAAGGAATAACTTCACATAGTATGAAGAACACCAATCACAATGATAAATTGCTTGTTTCCATAACGAGATTTCTGTTAATTTAATCTTATCCTGTATGACCATATGTACATAGGTTTTGAGGTATTGTGATGCTCTGCTATGAGAGTCCTAGGTGTGCATTAATTATTACAAAGAAGGGATGTCATGGAGCCTTTGTTCCTTTGAGTCTGGCTTACTTCACTTAATATGATTTTTCCCAAGTCTTCCCATTTCCTTACGACTGGGGCAATGCCATTATTTCTGATGGCACAGAATTCTTTTGTACCACATCTTCTTGATCCATTCATCTACTGAGGGGAATCTGAGTTGGATCCAATCTTAGCTATAGTAAATAATGCTGCAATGAACATTTTTGTGCTAGTAGATTTAGTATGCCCTTGTTTCTGGACATTTCTGCCCAGGAGTGGGGTTGTTGGGTCATAGAACTCCCTCTGGCAATCTCACTCCTTATTTATATTTTTATGAAGGTGTTTAAACATGAATGGAAAGGAATTTGAAGAAAATATGGTTTTTTATAATCTCTTCTAGGTGTGTAGCTTAACCTGTAATTTCTTATATTACAAAATGGGAAAATTATTTAATTTCTGCACTTCTAGATATTTTGTGAGATTGTCTTAGAAGCTATATATTAAACTTCATCCATGTGGTATCATAACAATTTAACTGCATTATTTTCCTTCAATAGCTGTTGTTTAAACATTTACAAGATGAAAAAGAAAATTAACATTCCTCATTTCCTCTTTCTACCACTACAGCTAATTGTTTTCCAATTTCATTGCAACCATTTTAAATTTCACTGTTACAAAATTAGAAATTTGTAGTAGACTTGTAAAGAATTATCTATGCCCTTCCTTGCTATTTGCTGCATTTTACAAAGTTCAATGTCATATCACTTTTTTTCCAGTCCTGGGTCTAGAACTCAGGACTTTGGTACTGTCCTTGAGCAGTTTTGCTCAAGGCTAGTGCCCTGCCACTTGAATCACAGCACCATTTCCAGCTTTTTCTGTGTGTGTGGTATTATGGAATTGAACCCGAGCTTCAGGAATTCTAGGCAAGCACTCTACCACTAGGTCACACATCACCACTATACTTCAAACTAAAATATGTTTATGAAAAAAAAAAAAAGAAATACTTTGTGGATTAGATAAGGATAGGAGGCGGGAAAGGATAAACTCTAAAAGGAGTAACATTGCAAAGAATCATTATTCTCATAACCTAACTTGTGGAATTGTACCACCTTTATTAAAGCACTTAATAGTAATAATAAAATAGAGAAGAAAAGAAAAAATCTAAAACATAAGGCAGTTTTGAAATGGAATCTTATTCCCGTGGTATGGCATTCTTATATTTACACATACATAGAACTAGACAACACAGCTCCTCATAAACATTTGTGGGACTGGCCTTTCCAGCCCATATCACAGAAAACCCTTTTCCCATTTTGCCTGCCATTACACCTAAGTGCTATTATTCTTTTCCCTTGTGTCTAAAGGAAATAAAACATGCACCATTTACTATAATTTGTAATGTTACATGTAAACTAAATTTATTTATACATGCATTTTCCATATTAGAGAATTTTGAATAAAAATATAGATTACTTAAAAATCAGAAGGACCAGAAAATGGCTCAGAGACAATAGGGACGCTGCCTAGCTCTCTCCCACAAAAAGAGAGAACGAGCCAACTACCTTAAGAAATCCACAACAAAAAAAAATCAAGAAGTAACAGAGAAGGACTCAAACTGGAAAAGAAATCCAGATAAAGCTTACATCCAGCTTTCTCACAGAATTCAAAATGGGAGGACCCCTCCCCCACCCCTCGCTGCAGGCTCCACGCCGGGAAAAGCAGTGGGTGAGGGCGTCTGGCCAGGCAGCCCCAACTGGCAGAAACCAGCATAGACCGGGGCCAGTGGCAGAAGCCAGACGCAGGAACCAGCGCAGACCAGAACAGCAAGCAGCAGATCCCAGACGCAGACCACAAGAGGTAGCGGAGATCCGAGGGGAGTGAACAATTCTCCAACACCGTGGAGCACCCACAGCCAAAGGCAGAGGAGTGAGTAGCATAGTGGGTAGCCCAGCAGGTAGCACAGCATGACCCCAAACCCATCTGGGAAGCAGAGCTGGTGCCAAGCTATAGAACATAACTCAGACCCCTCCAACCCGCCCAAGAAAGACTGGCAAGGGCAGGGGGGCAAGGAATTTAGAATCCTGTCCCTTCCCTTAATAGCCCCCTCCCCCAGGCCATTGACTGGAGACTGACAGGTGGGGGGACACTAAGACCCAGCACCCCACTAAGGGAGGCAGAGCTGTCCCTGCTCCCACGCATCCAACAGGTTCCTCTTCCAGACCTCTGGCTGGAGACCAACAGGTGGGCGGGTGCTAAAACCCAGCACCCCACCAAAGGGGGGTGGAGGTGGTCCTCCCAGGCCACTGGATCTGGAGAGTGGGGGGTGCTGAGACCCTGCCTTCCCACAGCGGGTGGGGTGCTCACAAGTCTAGGAGCCAGCATCTGTCCCCCTCAAATCTTGAGCCGGACACCCTCTAGCTGGGAATCCCCAGCAAGACAACACCAAGGGGCCTCCCACAATCAGACTCCTGGCCAAAGCAGCGGAAACCCAGCAGGGAACTGAAGGGCCCACAAGCAGCCAAGCTTGCCTTCTGAGAATCAGAAAAGCCCGGCTTCACCCTTGGAGCCCACGTCCTCCGCTGGGCCCCACCCCTGGGAACAGAGAGGACACCAGCTGGCCTACCTGAGAGTCCCTGGAACCTTCCAAACTCCAGATTCTTGGCCCGGGGCCTGCCCCTGGAAGCAGCACAGGAAAACCAACCATCCGCCCAGCACGCAGATCCAAACCACGGCCCACTGTGAGGCCACTGGTTGGCCTGAGAGCTAGTTGTGCAGCAGCTCACAGCCTCTGGGAACAGGCCGAACACCCGCAAAAACTGCAAACTCTGACCTAGTCAGCAGAAGAATCAATTTGGTTGAGAACCACAGGTTTACACAGAGTCCCAGAACCACTGATTCCTATCCAAGTAAAGACCGCCACCTACCAACCACAGAGCGAACCACAACAACAGTTCTCGATGCCTAGGACAGCTCAAAGATGAATTATGACATACATAAATAATCAAAGTCCCACAGAAAGCCCAAAAGGAAACAAGAGCAAAGGGACAAGAGAGATGTCACCATCCCAAGAAATGTCACCTGAAGAGACATGAAACATGACCCTATTCAAGGAGATGATTGTGGACATGACTAAAGAGATTAAAACAGAATTTCAAAAACAATTCCAGGAACATAAGCAGAAAATCACCAAAGAGCTCCTCAAGTTCAAAAGAGAAATGGAAGAAAAGATTAATACCCTCACAGCAGAAATGATCAGCTCATGGGCCTATATTCAAAGAAACAAGAAAATCTAGTAAAAAATGGATGATTTCTTAAATAAATATAGGCTACCCACACTGAATAATGATGAGGTAAACAAATTGAACAAACCAATCTCTTACAACGAAATTGTGGAAGCAGTCAAGGAAATGCCAACCAAAAAGAGCCCAGGTCCAGATGGATTCACTGCGGAATTCTACAAGACGTTTAAAGATGAAATAACACCTATGCTCTTGAAACTCTTCCGAGAAATAGAAACAGAAGGATCAATACCAAACTCATTTTATGAAGCTAATATTACTCTCATCCCCAAACCAGGGAAAGACGCAACAAAAAAAGAAAACTACAGACCTATCTCTCTAATGAACACAGATGCAAAATTCCTCAATAAAATATTAGCCAACAGAATCCAGAAACAAATTTAAAAAATCATATACTACTATGAAATAGGCTTTATCCCACAGATGCAAGGCTGGTTTACCATTCACAAATCAATCAATGTAATACATCACATCAATAGAGCTATGGATAAGAATCATATGATAATTTCTCTGGATGCAGAGAAGGCATTTGACAAAATACAACATCCATTCATGTTGAAAACACTAGAAAAAATAAGAATAAGAGGTAAATTCCTCAAAATAGTGAAAGCCATATATGAAAAACCTACAGCCAGTATTATACTCAATGGTGAAAGACTGGAACCATTCACCTTAAAATCAGGAACTAGACAGGGATGCCCACTCTCTCCACTTCTCTTCAATATAGTGCCAGAACCCTTAGCAAGAAAAGGACATCAAATGGATCCGTATAGGGAAAGAAGAAATCAAATTATCCCTATTTGCAGATGATATGATCCTCTACTTGAGTGACCCAACAAACTCCATTCTCAAACTTCTAGAATTAATAAACTACTTTAGCAAAGTGGCAGGATACAAAATTAACCTTCAGAAGTTAGTAGCCTTCTTGTACACCAACAATACACAAAGAGAGGCCAAATCAAGAAAATGATCCCATTCGCAATAGCCCCCAGAAGAATAAAATACTTAGGAATATACTTAACCAAAGAAGTAAAGGAATTATTCAATGAAAACTATACAAGCCTAATGAAAGAAATTAAAGAGAACACTAGGAAATGGAAAGACATTCCATGCTCATGGCTAGGGAGAAACAACATAGTGAAAATGGCTATACTGCCAAAATTGATATACAAATTCAATGCAATCCCCATCAAAATCTACCCTGAACATCATGACCCAAGATATTATAAGGACACCTGCTCAGCTATGTTCATCTCTGCACTATTCACAATAGCCAGGCGATGGAAACAATCCAGATGCCCCACTGCAGATGAATGGATACAGAAAATGTGGTATATATACACAATGGAATTCTACATAGCCAACAGACAAGATAAAATAATGTCATTCTCAGGGAAGTGGATGAATCTAGAGTGAAACATGTTGAGTGAGACAAGTCAAGACCTAAGGATCAAAAGGCGCATGGTATCCTTAATATGTGGCTATTAAATCCAAAGAGTACAAGAGCGAGGACTCAATAACTGCATACCCAAAGCTATGGGCATGGTAATGGAATTATAAACATAACTATATAGACATAAAAACCTATGACTCTATAGACATAATGTTTTATTTCATAAATTAATATGTTTCTATGGCATACAAACCCTCAGCCTAATTGTGATTAAGTTCTAAATATTAAGTCCCAGTGATTGTAGATAGAGATTCCCTCCTTGAACACTTGTATGTTAAACTTGTCATTTAAAATATGATGTAAAAATCAACGTTAATAAATTCTTTAAAAAATCATTTTATCCCTTAATCAATTCCTTGCCTACAACAATTTTTTTCTGCTTTGAGTCAGAACATCATTTGGATATCTAAGTGTGAGATGTAGTTAGAAATGATCCAAGTAAACAACCTAATTAAAACCTTTCTTCTAATTGCTTGGACCTTATTTTTTCACAAATATTTACACTTACAATCTGAAGTGTATTGGGTGATATCTTGAAGGTCATCTTTTTTTGATCAATCTTGACAGAGGTGAGATTTTTCTAACTTAAATTTACTCTCAATTTCACCTGTAACCCTACATTTCAAAGAAGATGGAAGAGCCTTTGTTTTTATGAATACAAAATTATTTTAATAGATTTCTAGGGTTTATACCACAATATTGTTTATTTATCTATTGTTTCATTTTAAACTTCTACTACTATAAGCTTGCAGACTCTTTGTATTTTCAATTTTTATCACCTCCTCAAATGCAGGTAGGTCAATAAATAATTACCGAATAGATAAATTCACACCAAACTAGCTCAGCTCTGTAACAGATGAAGAAATTGAGTCATTTGCAGATACAGAAGCAGGGACTGCTATAAACCTAAATATACATTGTGTATTTCATCTCAGTCATGGTATCAAACTCTAAATGTCAAAAAATATTACTGTTATTCTTAATCTGGAGATAGTAACAGCTACTATTGTTATTATAATTATATTTGTTTATCCGGTGAGTAGTAAATAATTCCTATTAAGTATAAGTTTCTGTATTCTTAGTGTTACACAATTATTATTTATTTACTCTTACTGTCAACAAATTTGTTATAATTTTAACATGGACATTTATGGATAGATATTCAAAGCAATTGGAAATATACTAATAACTTTAAGAAATGAAATATGTTGCCAATATTATGTAGAAAAGAGTATAAAGAGGAGACTATAAGAAGAACTTGGGCAGAAAGACTAAGAAGAAAGAGATGCAAAAAAAATAATGTTTACAACTTCCTACTGGAGGTATGCCAGCTGTTCAAGGTGGGCCTCATTTGCTATGTTTCATTAAATTCATCCAGATAAACTTCAAATCTGTGTGTGTGTGTGTGTGTGTGTGTGTGTGTGTGTGTGTGTGTGTGTGTGTGAAATCCTTCTACCACCCTAATTATAGTAACACCAAAACCAAACTTATTCTTAATTGTCTTTTTATTTCCCTAAGATAATTAGCCATTTTATATTCCTAATGCCTATTGCAGATTTTTTGTTTCACTTTTCTTGATCACAATAATTGTTTGAAAAGTATTGTCATACACATAGAGACAGAGGGGTAGAGTCATCACAGCATCACTTTCTTGTCACATTTCCAAATCCTGAAAGTACTTATGGAAAAAATTGTCGCAGCTCCAAACTAAAATCAATGCAAGGGTCACAAGCTATAGATTTAATTACTGGTCCTACTTTCATATGACAAATATGAATGACTTAGTAATGTAAATGTGAGGTATGTCCTCAAGTAGTTTGTCACCTTAGTTTGTAAATTGTGGTGGAAGGGAGTGATATGCACTCATAAAATTCATTGTCAATTTGTATTTAACTTCTATATCATAAAATGAAGAAAGGAAGATGACAGTTTCTTGACAAGTATTGTTCTGTATACCACTCCCGGTTGCAATATGCATTATGTAAGCAAGCATCCTTTGTACTTTAACATAAGAATATAATTTTCAAAGGCTAGATTTCCAGTTTATATTTATTTTAATTGAAGAATTTCAACTTACATGCTACGTTCCTAGAAAGTAACATTCCTTTGGCACATTACTGATATTATCATGTGTATTAGCAGTTGTCACAATGCTTAGTGGGAAATTGTTCTTCCCTATTGTTTGGGCTAAGCCAAATAGCAACCTTTACAAATAAGCATGGAGGTCATTTGAAAGTAAGTATATATATGTTTATATATATATATATGTTTATGTAATTTTGCATCAATTGTTAGTACTGTCCCCAAAGTTAGCTATTTTTCCAGTAAAGCTACACTGTTTTTGTTTGTTTTTACATTTTATGTTCAGTACGGAAGTTGCTATATCATCTTCTTATCTTGATGACATCTTGGTTAAAGAATTTTCAGTAATTAAGCAATTCAAACCTTTAAGCTTTTAGAGAAGTCTGAATTAGCTCTTTGAAGATGGTAAAGAAAAAATTCATCTTTACTAGTTCTTCCTACCATTTGCAAATTATATGTATCCCAGACCTATGCTGATTTTCTAGTTAATGAAGTTAATGGTTTCATCAAGCTGCATAATTCACATTGGGTAGTCTAAATAATAAAAGCCAAAGATGATATAGAATATTCGTGATGTTCATGAATATTAAATGTTAAAAAGTAATTAGATGATAAAAACAGAAACATGAATAAAAATAAAGAAGCATAAGGAAAATGTGTGCAGAGCAATATATTCATTTTAAGAAGATTGAACAGGGCAAATAGTAAATATTTCTGTAGTATTGTTTTTCTAAAGCACTGTCATAAGTATCACATTAGATTTTCACAAGCATCTTATAATATTCTTTACATTCTACAGAGTAAAAACAAATTGAGTCAATAACAACTGATCATGACTTCATCGATGACACATATGTCCCACTGAGATCTTGGCTTCTTTCTCAAAGTCGTGATATTCTTCCCAATCAAAGGCTTTTGCATATAGCTATAGAGCCCAGCTCCCTTGCTGTTATCTGTGCCAGTCTGTTCTATTTTTTCAGTTTAACAATAATGGTAATAATGATGATGATAATAGTAATGATGTTTACAGAGGTATTTAAGATAAATATTTTATATTTCCTGGAAATTGAAATATTGCACAATTTGACTCTCTCTTTTTCTTCCATGTCATTAAAAAATACAGTTCTTATCCAAGTTGTGACTTTGGTCTGCTTTCACATATCCTTGCATTGTTACAACCTCTTCTTTCCCTGAATTCCCTGAGTTTCTTGAAATTTGGATTCTTCTCTTTTAAATCCTAGATATATTGTCCAAAAATTCTGTTTGGCAAACATATGAAGCCTCTCATGGGAACCAAATATAATATTTAGCCTAATTTCCCAAATATGTTAAATATTTTGGTTAATGGGAAAATAATTCCCACAACTATCAGAGAGCAAAACCACTCCAGGCCACGCAGCCAAGTCTTCATAATCACATCTCCACTGATTATAGCAGAACTAGGGCATCCAAAATTTGTAAAATATTGTGAAATATTAAAAGCAAATATTGGTGAACTGAGAGTTTTTTAAGAGTGTGTCTCAAAGGGTATAACTGTAGAAAATTATTTCAGTAGGAAAAATTGCAGACATGTATAGTGGCCTAAATTATGGTATCATATTGCTACTAAGCCTGCAAAAACAACAACAATAACAAAAGATCTTTTTCTACTGTTCTACCATTTACTTTTTCAGAAGTGCATAGGTTTTATTTTGGTCAGAATGACCTTATAAATGGACTGGGAATTTGGCTTAGTGGTAAGAGCATTTGCCTAGCGTGCATGAAGACTGGGGTTCAACTCCTTGATATCACATATATTGAAAATGCCGGAATTGGTGCTGTGGCTCAAGTGGTAGAGCAGTAGACCTTGAGAAAACCCACAGACAGTGTTCCTGCCCTGAGTTCAAGCCCTGGTACTGGCAAAAAAAAATGACCTCATAATAAACCCAATATTACAAAAATATTTCCCAATTTTAATTCTGTGAGGAGAAAATAGCTCTTATCTCCATATTTTAACACTAAACTGGCCATGCTATAGAATGAGATGTGGTTTGTCCCCAGAATGGTTCATGAGGAGGTAGATCTTGCTGGGAAGTGTTTAGGATCTGAGAGAACACAGATCTTAGAATAGAATAAGGTAATTGTTGTGGAGCTATTGTTGATTCCCACAATATTATTACAGAAGCATCCTGGATCCCTTTAGTGTTCTATTTCATCATGTAATCTGCACACACTCATGCCATGTTGTTAGCTACTGTGCAAGACATGCATCTACTATACAGAATCCACACTCCACAAGAGGACTTGAGCAAGAAGGGCCTGAGCTCTACATTTTTATATATGTATATGTATAGGTATATGTATGTATTATATATATGCATGCATATATAGAGAGTATACATATACTGTATTGTGAAATTATTTTGTCTTTGAAGTTGGTTTTTTATTCTAAAACGATAAAATCCATATAAAATACTTTTTGAGATTCATCACAAGTTATAAAATCTACCTTAAGGAAGAAATTGTTTTCTGTAATATTATTTTCACTCATTTAAGGTAAGACAAAAGAATAATGATCATTCTCTCATATTCTCTCTCTCTCTCTATATATATATACATATATATATATATATATCTCACAGGCATATACAAGTTGGCCAGCGTCTTGTATATTTTCATTTACATAAGCTAAAAACTTACATGAGACTTAAAATTACTGTATCATCCTCTTTTTGAGATCATGTAAGTCAGAGTAGTCTAGAAGGGAAATAAGATTACCCAGTCATTTAGTATTCAGTTTTAAAGTGTCAGCATTTACATTTTTATCAGCATTATGCTTATGATAAGGTTCATGGTGTGCTCTCCTCAGTAATCTTGTTCTATGACTGATACAGCAATATCAATGACAGAAAAATAAATCCCATTTCTGGTAATGATACCCATCATATTTCATAGGAGCACATATCATAGTATATGTATTCTGTCTATTTCAATTCAGGATGCCGATTCATTTTTACCAGTACATTTAAATTGAACTAGTTGATATGAAGGGCAAATAATATAGCTTTTACAAACTGAGATTTAATTCAGCATGTGAAGTGTAAGGACACAAGGACTACTTGGAAATCATAGGTTTTACCAGTAAAATTAGCAGCTGAGCTTGGGAATAGACAAAAGATTAGTACACAGATGTTCTCCTACTATTATCTCTGGCTAGTCAGTAGTTTAGTGAGGTTCTTTTCCTCAGTCATCACCTGCTAGCATCTCATCTACAAAATCCCTCAGGAATTCTGTACAAATGTGTTCATTCAAATGCTAAGGCTCAGATTTCCTGCCTTATTTTTGCTCTATCTTATGACTAAATCCAGAAGTTTTGGTAATTATGAACTGAATGGTGATTTGGAAATCTCTGTATACTATTATACAGCCAAATCTCTCGGGTCTCTAACTCCAGAACATACTACACACAGCTGCAGCCCACTGGCCAAACCTACTTTTACAATTTTAACCATCTGTACTTGTGACTTTTTATTTGAATTCCAAATTTGAAATGGTCCTATGTTTTGTCTGTTCTAAGCATCAAAATTTGCATATCATATCTCTCCAGAATTAGTATAGTATCCTTTGTTTCACCTCAGTTGCAGCTGTTCCAAATTTGGTAAAATCTACCCCATCTACTTTGTACAATGCAATAATAGACAACAGCAACTGAATGATTTATTCCCAAAATAAGGATCTAGCCATTCTTACATGATTTTGGTAACCACACTAGTAGGGAACAATTGTCCAGATCATTATCTGTTATTGAATGAAATACTTTTGGAAATGTAATTTTACTTCCCTAAAACTGGGCTTCTTAAGTCAATCAAATTAAGGATTTACAACTACTACATTTTTGCTTAAAGACATTTATGAAGTTTATAAGTTTATGAAAATGACAATCACTTCAGTTGTATATATATATATATGGAAAACAAATACATATATATATATGCATGTATGTATGGATAGGGAAAAATCTTATACTAAGTACTGAGGCCTATTTTCAAAACTACTCATTGATGGATACAAACCTTTACCTACAGGGATCAGAAACTTATTGACCTAACTTTAATGTGACCTAAATATAGAGCAGATGTAAAACCAAATCTTAATTAGCAGGAAGTATCAATTGGATTTTTTTATATTCCTCTTGAAGGGCACAAGGCAATAAGAACTTAAGGCTTTTTGGAAATATAACCAAGCATAGGTGAGGTGAAAATCAGTCTATGGCCATCCAATCCTCTGTATGTGTGCAGTCCAGTCAAGATTCCTAAAATAATGGAGTTGTTCCCTATCCCCATAACAAGCTTAAGAAGCCCATGGAGAGCTGTAGCTTTGGCAGAGCTGACATGTAGCTAGTTCAGTAACACATTTGATTTTTAAGTAATCCTTATGTGAAATTTAAGACAATTACACATTAGAATTTTTCTGTCTATATTTTCCTTTCTTCTTTCTTTTTAAAAAATCTGTACTGAGTTTTTAACTCAGGGTTTTGCCATCCCTACTAAACAAACACCCCACCATTTCAACATTCTCATTTTGCTTTGGTTTGATAGCTTGTTCCTGGGCTTGTGTCTTGGACCATGATACTCCTGCCTATGACTTAAGCATATATGGCATTACTGAAATGGCACAGTGCTTGCTTGGCAGAGATAGCTTCTCACTAACTTTTTACCCAGATTGCCTTGAACTGGATTCTCCCAATCTTAATTACCCGAGTATACTTTCTATATTTTACAACAAATTCTATAACTCAAATAATGATATTAATATATTTTTAATTTCAAAGAAAAATGCCTCATTAAAGTTATATTAGTAACTAATTGAAAATATAATAATTTAAAATTCAACATAAAAGAGATTCAAATAAAGAAACTGCCTATGTGACATATGCCTTATTTCTTACAATAATATGCTAAATAGTAGAAAGCTTGTGTACACAGAAATGGTTCTGTGTTCAAATTTAGAGCCAAATGCTTTCTTAGGCTGGTTGTCAATCACTATATTTATCACTTTCAGTATATTTGAGAAGTTTAAATTATCCTAATGTTATAACAATGTTAAAAATCTTATGTGATGAACATATATACAAGAATCTGGCAGAAATCCAAAACAAAATATGCTTTTAAAACATTCTAATTCTCAAATTCCCAAAATTTATCAGTGATACAAGGTTTTCTACACACACAAAATTTCCACATTTCAGAGAGAAGGAAGTACAATTTTTTGAACTATAGATGCATTTTAATTTAAAAATGAAAGTATATCTACCTAAAAGTGTACACTTTTTTGTTGTAGTTTGCTTTCCTTTGTTATGTCTGATTGTCATGCTTGGAAAAGAACCTTCCGTATCCTAGTTTTTTTGTAATATATTTGATTGTAATTAAGAGAATGGTTACATTATATTCACCAGATAGAAGGGGAATTACTTCAGAAACATTGCTACTCTTTCTCATGTTTTTGTCCCCATTTCCCTCTCCCCACCCCCTCCTCTCATCTTGTTCCCTCCTTCCCTATCCTATTTCATATAAGCAAATAAACATATATACAATATATCAGAGAGCAAGGTAAGATACTGTAACAATATGAGATAACCAAGGGACAGCAAAAGATCCTAATTTTTTAAGTAACTGCAAAAAAGCATAAAAATATAATTACTACCTTAAGATTTCAAGTTTTTGTAATAACAATAATTCAAAGTTCAGAAAAGAGTTTCAAATTTTTCTTCTTTCTTTAATATCCAGTCTCTGTGACATCAATTTTTGCTTAAAATTTTCTCATTTTCTTTTGTTCTTAGTAGCATGGTCATTTTTATTCTAAAGATCCCATCCAGATTAGAAGAAAAACCATCAGCTGAAGTCTCGTCACCAGGAAACCACATTGTGGTCTCATAGCCAGCTCAATGGTAAAGGACTGCTAATATTCATTTCCAAAAGAGATAATTTTTGAAAAAATCATTCGCACCCAAACAATTATGTTTTAATGATTATTTATATCGTAAAGGATATGGGTAAGAATGGCACTTATCTGTTGAAATATGGATAGAAACATTTATATAGATAGAAGATACGTAGATATAGGATCATCATTCATTCATTCAATTCGGGTTTTTCCCCAAAAGTATAAAAGAAAAGCCATCTGGTTGGAATTGGAGGAAAAGATATGAAAAACAAAGATGCAGTCTCTCTTCTCTGGGCTATAAGAGTCATAGGATGGAGGTATCATTCTTACAGTACTCTCATATAAGGCACTGAAAAAAATAAACATAAGAGTTGCTGATGGAAAACACCTTTGTTTTTTAAGTTTTCCTTATTACACTCTCCAGATCAGGAAGTAAATGCTTGCTCTTTCACAGTGTGTTCACTGTGATTTAGCTTCTTTTGGCTATTGAGTGGTAAGTACATAGCTTTCCAAAGTCTTTATACAAGAAACACATTATGAATACCATGTGAACAATTTCACAATCTCCAATAAACAATTGCAAATCATTCTACATTTAAATTGTGAATAACATGATTTGGATCACCAGACACATACATTTCTAGCATTTCTAAAAATTTAAAATCTATCAAATACAATTCTATTACCAGGAAGCTTGAGATTCAGTCTTTCTAAACTTGGCATTGGTTGAGGTTTACTTAACATGAAACTAAGATCTTGTGATTTTTTTCCTAGTCCATATGCTTCAATTTTCTCTCTTCCATACAAGCAAAGGCTGTTTGACATCTAGAGCGTTAAACTGCACTTTTTCTGAGTTGTGCCTGTTTTCTATTTTTTACACAAGCTAAGTTTGTAATAAAAATTATTTCTGAATTGATCTCTTCTTCCTTTTTTTCTACTTGCTAAGTGACCATTGTAGAATTTACATGTTTTTATGATTTTTTTTGTCAGTAATCTTTTCCTTCTAGGAATGAGTATAGTATGGATATAGTTATTTCAAAATAGTTTACAGCTTCCATTACTCATTAGGGGAGGATTGCTTGAATCCAGAATGCAAAACATGAGATCTGTCTCGAGAGAGAGAGAGAGAGAGAGAGAGAGAGAGAGAGAGAGAGAGAGAGAGAGAGAGAGAGAGAGAGAGAGAGAGAGAGAGAGAGAGAGAGACTCTCCAAAAAAAGAGAAAAATAAAAGATCAGTAAGTTCCATTCTAGGTTAAACATCCATATCTGTAAAGAGACTTAAAAAATTCAATGAAATAGCATGATCCACATGTTTCCTACTTTATTCATTTTCAATGCATGATTGCTGAATTTTAAATCGTGCAAGATAATATATAATTTATCACAGTATGCATACATAAATATTCTAAACTGAAATACACGAATACATAATTTAATTTTGTTAAAAGTGTTTGGGTTAGATAATAGAGGCCATGTAGCTTTAAATTGTTTTACTCATACTCCAAATGTTCCATCTATAAGAAAGTGCTTGCCTAGTATGCATGAAGACCCAAGTTCGATTCCTCGGTACCACATACATGGAAAAAAGCTGGAAGTGGTGCTGAGGCTCAAGTGGTAGAGCTCTAGCCTTGAGAAAGTCCAAGGACAGTGCTCAGGCCCTGAGCTCAAGCCCAGGACTGGCAAAAAAAAAAAATAGAAAACTACAACTACCCCTAACATAACAATAAATAACTAGAAGGTTAAAAATTCTAAACAATTCTCAGTAATATATAGATTGGAGAGCTAGCATAGTCAAGCCCAAGTCCATGTGAAAGCATGTAGGGAGAAAGGAAAGAAGGATAGTGTCTATTAACTGGAACACAATCATTAAGGGAAAAAAAAAATTCCTAGGAACAGGAGAGCTTATGTCCCAAGTGTGGAGTATAGAAAAGATTGCTTGCTCCTTTGCAACCAAAATGATTGTAAAGGTCACACACTAGCAAAAGATAATCTTTTGGAGAGAAGTGGTAACTTTGTAAACAAAATTTTTGAGTACTTCCAAATGTTGAGGGTAAACATTAAATATTTTAATATATGTATACATGTATTACTACGAAATAAAAAAAAATACAAGAATTGATGTTGTCGATCATGGTGCTTACACTCTGGGCCTGGGTGTTGTGTCTGAGCTCTTCAGCTCAAGGCTACTGCCCTTCACCTTGAGCCACAGTGCTACTTTTGGTTAATTGAAGATAAGGGTATCATGAACTTTAATGTCCGGTCTGGCTTTGCACTGTGATCCTCAGATCTCAGCCTCCTAAGTAGCTAGGATTACAGGCGTGAGCCACCGTGCCCTCCGAATACTTTTTTTTTTTTTTTAAGAGAAGGACAAATATGGTGTGATGACTAATTACCGACTTCATTGGTTTGACAGATGTCTAGGAAGTTAGAAAGTAATATCTTTGTGCCAAGGTAGTGGTGTACTGGTAGAGTGCTTGCCTATGTGTGAAGCCCTCGGTTGGAATCTTCACTACCATACAGAGAGAAAAAGCAGGAAGTGGTGCTATAGTTCAAGTGGTCCAGTGCTAGCCTTCAGAAAGTTCAAGGACAGGGCCCAGGCACTGAGTTCAGGCCCCAGGATCAGAAATAAACAAACAAATAAATAAAATAAATATGATGGCTTTGCTTAGAATGTGGTTGGTACCATCCAAGATGGAGATGGGGGATGAAGTTGAGGGGAGGATAGAAGGGATAGAAGGGAAGTGGAAGATCCAGAAGGCTAAAAACACAAACATGTCCTTTAATTTTTGGCTGCCTCAAGGTGAGCAACGAGTTCTGTTGCACCATTCTGCCATAAGGCTCTTACCACATGCCACAAAACAATGAAGTCAGAAACCACTAAAATAAGCAACCATACTAAATATTTATTCTTTCTAAACTACTTATTTGGGGTATTGTCACTGTGATGAAAATCAAACTAATGTATTGTGACACACAATTGAGTAAATTAAAGTAGGAAAGTGGCAATAGAAGCCTTAAAAATGGGAGCTAACCCCCCAAATTATCTAAGTAAAATTAATTTGATTAAAACTATTGAAAAACGCATTTTAATACAGAAAAGACCCTTTAAAAAACAATAAATGAGGCCGGGAGTTTGGCCTTGTGGTTAAAGTGCTTGCCTAGCATGCACAAAGACCCGGGTTCGATTCCTTGGTACCACATACAGCCGGAAGTGGTGCTGAGGCTCAAGTGGTAGATCTCTAGCCTTGAGAAAGTCCAAAGACAGCGCTCAGGCCCTGAGCTCAAGCCCAGGACTGGCAAAAAAAAAATAAATAAAAAAATAAAAAACAATAAATGATTGCATAAAATAGAAAAAAAGAAAGGCAATACTATTTAACATACTTATTTAAAAATACTCCTTGAAAAACAAAAATCTGCAATTTGACATCTAAAACTGTAAATAGAAAAATTGGCCAAGAATAACCAATTCTGAGACATAGCCCAATAAGAAAATTAAGTTAACATACAAAAAAGATTCAGAGTATTCAGCAAAACCACCAATCATAGCTACAACAATGGAAATTATGTGGACATCATCAACTCCATAGCAAGAATTAAAGATGTATTTCACTTGATTAACAATGTTGAAAAGTTTAAATGTATAGAAGACAAGATTTTATTATTGAAGCAATGTGTCCTTCCTCTTTTCCAATCACTAAAAATCACATTTACACATGGAAGAATTCAGGGAATATTCAAACTTTTATTTTTCCTGATGAAGTTTCTAGAAAACTTGTGTTTTGTATTTAAACATTGGAGAATTCATCAGATGAATAGTGGTGACAAATTTTTGTGTTCATCTCATAATTACGGCCCTAGTAAAAGTGAGACCATTTGAAATAATAGTACAATAATACACTGTTATAATCTCTGTTAATATGGAGACATTTTAATTAAAATAATTTCCAAAAAGAGTAGAATGAAAGTTCATGTGAGCTCACTAATATAGCTTTGTGTCCTCTGTATTATTAAGACATAGAAGCGATGCCATTAACAATGATCTCATTGTTGATTCTATTAGTGTAACACAGATTCTGCTATCTTCTGTTTTTGAATAGCATCAGTTGGAGACATACAGAAATACAAAATTTATTTTTGTGTTGAATTTATTTTAATCAGGATAAATTTTAAGTTGAAGCTTCAAAAATTTAAAATACGGAATAATTGAGAGTGACATAGACTGTAGTTTATATTAACTGAGTGTATTTCCATCAGGAAAAAGGATGTGTGGCAGATTATGTAGTTACTTCCTACCTCTCCATAAGTTCAGTTCACAGGGACCAGTGCTAATTCTATTATTTCTATATGCTCTATTAATTTTCTACACTTCTTAACCTGGAATATTACCACTCATTTTTTATAGTAGTGTAGATACCATGACTTAATTACAGCATGCTGAGTGTTAGGAGAATATGATAAATGAAAAACAAAGTTGTTAGTATGATATATAAGCCACCGTTTCTTAGTTGCTTTTCCTGTGCATTTGTCATTATGGGAGGGTAATTAGAAAGCCATGATAACTGTCCTGCCCCCAAAATTACAAATGTCTATACATGAAAATAGGACTTCAAGTTTCAACTACAAATATAATTACTTTATCAAAATTCAGCTCGGCCACAGGCATTATTACAGAGTCAAGCTATAACGGCTACATGTTCTTAAACTAGACAGCAAGAATGTTCTCTTCAAAACATTCTATAAATTGAAAATTAAAATAGGAAAGAAAAGATATATTTTATCACTTTAATAAAGTCACTATATAAATTTTAAAAATTTAAGTTATTCAAAGTTTTGTTGAAATTATAGTTTTACACTATGACACAGTACTTACAATCTACTATGTAGTCAAAACAATAACTGTACATGATGTCCTATATATTATAATACTATTCTTTCACATATGATTTTCTCATATTTTAATGATAAAATTGTATTTTGTTTTTATTATCTAGTGTAGTATCTAGTGTCTAGTTGATATTTCTGTTTCACAGACATTGTATGACATTTCTCCAGAGAAACTGCAACAGATTCCATTTCTAAGTGATGCCTGCATCTACAGGGCTCCTTCTAACCACTAGATTATAAGTGACACCATCCAATTGCAGATTAGCGAGATAATGGAGCAACTATGCTTAACTACAGAGTTGTTTATTTCCTAATTATTTTCAGACTAAATTTGGAATATTTCAAGGTACAAAGTGGGAGATTCTTTTGTAACAGAATTACTATGTGGGGAGAAAAGCTATCTCCAGATCATCAGCCATTTTCACATGACTCTGTCGAAATTCTAATCTGTTAATCTCCTCAAATTGATACTCTTATTTTATACAATAGTTATTGACAAGTATTGAATGAGATGGAAGGAATGGGATATTGAAGGCATTGCTTACTTCTACTTTCTAGAGAAAGTGGTATTTTTTCGTTTTTCATTTTTTCCTGAAAATAAGTACACCTGGAACTCTTCACAAAAGGGTATAGTTCTTCACAATGGCAGTACTAATATGATCAGTTATCTCTAAAGTAAAAACATATGACTAGATTTGTACAGCAGGGCTTATAATACAGTATATTTACAGGCATTTTTTTAACTAAGAAGAGAGGAGTCCCATACTCCTTTGGCATATGTCAAAATTTGTTTTGACATTCCCTCAAATGTTTGCATTCTGAAAAATAAGCTTTCCAGCAAACAACGTAGTTTTGGAACAGTATTAAAGTCAGAAGGAAAAAAAATGTGCCTTTGCAAACCAACATCTTCCAAAAGAAAAAAAAATATTTCTTTCCCTCACGCCTGTTTAGAATGTTCCTCCAGGCTGGAGCTCTGAGCAGAAAAGGGCTGAGAGCCAGACTCATCACAGCCGTTGAGTGGGTTAAGAAGACAGTTAGATGCAAAAGAATTTCAACAGGTTATTTCTGGGTAAATGACTGTAAGGAGTTATTTTCTTTCTTTCTTTCTTTCTTTCTTTCTTTCTTTCTTTCTTTCTTTCTTCCTTCCTTCCTTCCTTCCTTCCTTCCTTCCTTTCTTCCTTTCTTTCTTTCTTTCTTTTCACAAACAGAAAGCAGACTTTAAGATACAAGAAGAGGAAGAACTGACAGAAATTTTAAAGAAATTATATATTATATATATATTAATTTGCAATCAGCTTATAAAATTTAAGTTCATTTCTTCCCATTTACCCTTGGCATTTTCACAGTCACTTTCAATAGATCTATATTTTAGACTTAAAAAAAATTTTGTCAGGATGACGTATAGAGGTGTTACAGTTACATTCGTATGGTAGTGGGTACATTACTTCTTGAGTATAGTTACCATTTATCATGCTTTCCTCCCACTTTTATTCAGCCCACTACCTCCTGAGTTGTAAAGTTCATTTCCAACATATTGTCTTTGTGAATATTGTTGTTACACTGGTTCCCCCTTTGTCATTTGTCTCATCTTGTTCCCCTTCTCTTCCCTAATTCAAATAAACAAATGAACATATATAATACACCAGGTACCAAAAACAGATACAGTAAGAATATGGAATAAACCGTGATGGGAAAAAATGAAAAAAATAAGAAAAAATAAAAAAATAACTTTACATAGTACATCAAAAAAACAACCACAAAGATAAACATTTTGTTTCTGTGCCCTAATTGTTGTCACTCAATTAGATTTCTGCTGTATTAGAAGCAATGGATTATGTTGCATTCACCCATGAAATAAAAATTTTGAGAAGTAATCAGACTTTGCATATCATTAAAGAGAATACCAGAAGCCTTCTTGGTGGGTTACCTGTATAATGTTAAAAAACAAAACTAAACAAAATACTGCAACACACAGCACCATTTTAGACAGTGAACTTCTCCCCAAGCTAGGTGTTCTAGGAAACAAAGGGAGCATTTCTAGCAAGGAGAGATTATATAACAATGGAGGTGATGCAGGAAATTTGTGTTTTAAGTTTTATTATGTACTGCTAAGGTTTATAAGAAATTATACTTTGAGATCTTGAGTTGATAGTGGTTAATCTCTTTAAAATTAAAGAGAATTTTTTGCTAATTGGGATGGCAAAATAATTTACAGTGAATATGAAATATAATTTTCTTACCTACAATCAGGTGGATTATGAAATCTAGCCTCATTTTAAAGTAAGTAATGGCCTAGTAAAAAACAAAAAATAACCAACCTTCTCAATTGTCTTACATAATAGAACAAACTTTTCGCAAATGATATGAATGATTTCAGGAGATAAATGGAATAATTGAAAATAATGAACATTTAAACTAAACTAAATATTATCTTGAGTTAAAGCAAAAAAGTAGTGCATTTTTATATATTATGATTACTGAAAACTCATTAATTTATGAAAATAAATATATTTATGGAAAATTCAAAGATGCTATCATTCCCTATCTTTATCATTGAATTATGTTACAATTAAATGATCACTTTTAATTTTTTCACTTCTAAGTGGCATTTGTGTATTTTTGTATAAATTCATAGTTAACATATATGTATGTGAAATATATATATATACATATAAGCATGTTAAGTAAAAGCATGTAAATGAAAAAATCTTGACATGAATACAATTATACATGAATAAAACCAATAATCAGAAAAGGAAAACAAATGTGAAATATCTTATTAAATTGAAAGCTATAGTTAAATAGTATTTATTTGATTTTTGTGTCCATGTAATATATAGATATAAATATAGAAAAGAAATATGTTATATTTAGTACCAGTGTGGTTTTTGTAAACTAGCTACTGACATGCACTTTTAAACCATGAAATTTTAGTAGGAATTTGGCAATATTTATTAATACTTTAAATGTATAGTATGACTCTATTGTTACCAACCAGGATTCTGTTCTACTTAAAATTTTGGTTGTGATTAAAGCATAAAATTAGTAACTGTATCATACTTAATTAAAACTAGACACTATACTAAAATTATGAAAATAACTTATTCTTGTGTTGAATCAAGATGGCAGAAAAAGAAATCTGCATGAATACAATATTTGAGCTACCAAACTATGATTTTAAGAAAATTAGATTTTTAGGCTACAATAATGGTGCAGTGGCTCTGTAGAGAGCTAAAGATCTAGAACATAACTGTTTTTAAATTTGCAATAATTATATTTTTCTTTTTAGGAAAATATATTTAGTGGATGTCAAATAAAAAGCAATTTAATTAGATTTAATTTAGATTTCAGTAAAATTTCAGAATATCAGAGCAAAGGTATTGCTGAACTTGTAAAGGAGAGATAGGGAGGATAGATATCAATCTCGGGTTTGCACAGACAGCAAATACAGATTTGAAATACATAAAAATTTTAAAAGTAAGTGATAGAAATTATTTTAAAACTTGTGAGTAGGAAGGATGAAGAGAGTAAGAATGAAAAACAATTCTGATTTTTAGGTAGGGATTCAGATTGGAGGGCCATTTATTCAGTAACTTATTCAAGGCTGTGTGGTAACTAACAGAAAGGACAAATGAAAAGGAAGTATGACTACACACTTGTAAAGCAAAAACTGAGAGAAAAAATTGTGTGAGTTACTCATTTAACTGTGCAATGAAGTAGTTGATTATAAAGCATATAAAATCACAAGCATATATAGTGCAGTATATATAACATATATAGTGTAGTAGCTCAATACCACAGCACCTACTTTAGATGTATCTCACCCTGGAATCAGTGTCCAGAATTAAAATTATAAACAAAACAAAAATCAAAAACAAAACCAACAGGTGGAAAGAAAAGCATAAATTATTTTGAATTGCCAAATAAGCTCTCCTGGTTATTATGCACATTTTAATTGTATATTCTAAACATACAATTAATTGCAAAGTTAGTTAATTGTGAATTATTAAAAACTCAAGTCATGTAGGAAGGAGCTGAGAAGCTAAATTAAGATGTCAATATTAAGGTTAAATTAAGAAGAAAAAAATATATGTTGGACACTGTCGGAAATACTACACACGAATAACTCAATAGATTTTTATTCATTGCTCCAGCTATATTATGAAATAATGCACAAATGTCATGTACATATAGAAAGAGTTTGTGTTACTCAGGTGGCCAATGAGACTTCTGAAATGAGCCAGCCCTGATTATGATGAAGTAGAAGTCAGACAGAGGTAAATAATCTACGATTACACTAAACTTCAATTTTAAATACAAGTTCACGGTTAGCATTATCAAGGCTATCATGACCACGAAAACAGAACATTAAATTTCACTCAGAGTCCTTTCAAAAACAGGACCGATTATGGTCACAAATCCCTGAAGTCTGCTTTGCTCATAAAATATTTGTAGTCCTA
Source organism: Megascapheus bottae (assembly GCF_031878675.1). Classification (NCBI taxonomy): domain Eukaryota; kingdom Metazoa; phylum Chordata; class Mammalia; order Rodentia; family Geomyidae; genus Megascapheus; species Megascapheus bottae. The sequence continues at coordinate 35,458,948 of NC_143520.1, read as the reverse complement.
AAATGACCAGTCACCATAAAAAGACATATTTTGGGTGTACAAGAAATTTAAAATTATAGTTATTTGAATGTGAAAAGGTTTTAATGCAATATTTAAATGTTTGAAAAAAATTATGGATGATTCAAGCGCTCCTTTGGCTTCGGGAAAGGAACCCTAAACTGATTTAGAATTATGTTCCCTTAATACATAGAAATATGTCAACGATTAAGATGATGAACTAAGACTCTAAAACCAAGAACATTAATTTATTTATCTAATCTTAACATAAGAATCCATCAACTGATAAGTCAAACCTACTTTAAGAATGTGAAACACAAAATGCTAAAAACTCATCTGGGCAATTTAATAGCAGTCTGACCTGAGTGTACCTATGGGTATAAAAAGTAATCCTGAGCTCCAAAAAATTGAATCACTCCAAAACTAATCTCCAAAGAAACAACCATCCCATTACAAAATGGGCTAGACTTAAAAGAGAGTCTTCTGTGAAGAAGAAATAAGAATGGCCTATAGGCACATGAAGAAATGCTTGACATCTCTGGCCATAAAAAAAATGCAAATCAAAACAACTCTAAGATTTCACACACCCCAATTAGAATGGCCATGATTAAGAAATCTAATAACAACAGATGCTGGAGGGGATGTGGCCAGGAGGGATCATTACTACACAGTTGGTGTGAGTGCAAACACATTCAATCACTGTGGAAAGAAGCATGGCAGTTCCTCAAAAGACTAAACCTAGAGCTCCTCTATGATCCAGCAATTCCAGAACTTGATATTTACCCAATCATCCAAAAACAAGGACATACTAAATCCACTAGCACAACGATGTTCATTGCAGTACTATTTACCATAGCAAAGATATGGAACCAACCTAGATGTCCCTCAGTTGATGAGTGGATCAAGAAGATGTATTTATACACAATAGAATTCTATACTGCTGTCAGAAAGAATGACATCCCCCATTTGCAAGATAATGGAAAGACTTCGAAAAAATCATATTAAGTGAAGTAAGCCAGACTCAAAGGAACTTAGGTTCAATGGTTTCCCTCATTTGTCATAATTGGTAGAAACCTTGGCCTCTCCTAGCAGAGACTTACAATAGAGCAAAACCTAGATACATAAGGCCATATAGTATGATGTTAAATGAAAAGACCACCAGGATATAGAAACAAAAGCCATATAATGAGTGATTGTTGTCCTTAATGTACTATGTTATCTTTCATGTCTTTTACTGTTCCTTGGTTATCTCATATTGTTGCAGTATTTTACCTTGTTATCTGATATATTGGATATATGTGTATTTGGTTATTTGAAATAAGATAGGGAAGGAGGGAAAACAATATGAGAGATATGGGTGGGGGAGGGAAATTGGGACCGAGACATGAGAAAGGGTATCTATGTATGTGATGTAATGCACCTTCTATCTTGTGACTATAATGCAACCCTTCCATTATTACAATAAAAATATATGGAAAAAATAAAATAATGATAAGACATGAGTAAGGGTATCAATGTTTGCGAAGTAATGCACCTTCTGTCTGGTGAGTAAAATGTAACCTTCTACCAATTACAATTACAATAAAAATACATGGAAAAATGATAATAATGATAAAAAAGTCATCCTCTTTTTGATTAAAATTAATGGAACACTAAAGTTACCAGAGTCCAACTTCATTGTGCGTTCTAAGTACTTAGCATTATAACACTCACCAGGCTTATTATTGCTGCTAAGTATTACATTCCCTGCCCAAGAAGTCTCAAAATGATCAGGACAACAGGGAGAAATATTTTCCTAAGATTTTCACAAAGACATATTTATAGGTCAACAGCATGCAATCATTTGCTTCAATGACTTCTGTGTTTATAACTGCTCTACAAAACATCCAAACAGGAGTGGAAAGCTGAAACTGGAGAATGATCTTCCTTGAATTAGGTGGAGGAAAAACAAAAGACTTAAATGTAAAAGAAGAAGTACTGCTGGTTTGTTAGTTTTGAAGGACTATTAGGCAATGATTCAAAATTATGACAAGCTTTGTAAAAAGAAATACTCCATTTTTATTTACAGAGACTCTAGAAACTGTAGGAAGACAACATTTAAGATGATTCTGCTCCTGAAGCAACTAGACTAAATTATTTTATCTCAACATTCTTCAATCCCATAGTCACTAGAATTGGCCTAAAAAGAGAAGGAAGAGAATATCAGCAACTGGGAAAGAAAGGTATTTTTGTTTCATAGAGTATGTTGCTAAATCCAAGTAAATATTTTTAGTATATCTTTGTGTACATTAATATGTGGATAACTGAAAGTAAACAAATCCCTTGCAATTTCAAAGAATAGAATTGTGTTTCTTTTTGATTTAGGGTGTAACTTTGTTATTAAATTCTTCATTTGTAGTTACAAGGCCCCATGTGAGACTTTATTCTTAATATGCAATTATGTGATCAAGTTAATGTTTCTGTATCTAAAATATGTTCAACCTCTAAATAATAAATAACAAAAAAATTAGAAAGTTATATTCCAAAGAGAAAATTTTCTTCAAAGACTTTGCAATCAACTTTGCACACGCTTTCTTTTGTTTTCCTCTTCATCTTTGTTAAAACACTTGCTAGATATTATGTGAGAAGAAAGAATTTTTCTGTATTCACAGTGCTCTATATAAGGCTAAACTTTTGAACTAATTCATGATGAAATTTAACCTACCATTAATGCCTGAATTAATATTTTTCATGTCTTTGCAATATCATAACCCAAAGGCACTAGGGTTTTGCAGACGAGGAATGTTTGCCTTCCATTAAATTGGTCTCACTGAAAAGTCAAAATGACACAAGATCATACTCCTACTCAGGTTCCACAAAATATTTTAACACTTAAAAGAAAAAGACAAATAAGCTCTTAGGTCATACCAACTAGGTGAATAGGAAATCAGCTTTGAAGTAATTTATCAGAAAAAATATTCTGGAAATACATTTGAATTGATTGATCGGCTGAGAGGAAGGAGTTGATACATTTTACAAGGTGAATGTGTTATGCCGTGGTTGATGTCTCATTTTCAGCCCAGGTTGATATGAAGTTTTCATAGTGAATATTAAATTGGTATATACTTAGGAATTGATATTAAGGTTTCATATTAGATACTTAAATTGTAATGTGCTTATAAAATATAATTGTATGAATATATTGACAATAATAGCAGTCTAGTTCATTTTGTTAGTATTGAAATTTCCTTTTCAGTATAAAAGAGAATAGATAACAAAATCACAGAGCAGATTCATAACAAATGATGACAAGGTTTTCTCTAGTCAGACATGTATACTGATATTAGAGATGGTTTTTGCACTAAGACATCACTGAGAAAGATTCCAAGGCTGAAATTTAAACCTGTATTAATAGAGAGAATGTATATGATACAAAGAATATAAAGAGAGAAAAACATGATCCAACTTTTTTGCTTTCAACCTTTTAGCATTCATAGATACATTCCTTAATGAAGTGAATGGGAAAACTATGGAGATAATTATGAAACAATTTCGTCAAACCAAATATTACCAAAAAAGTAATGACAGTTCATCAGGGATAACTGTGTCCTTTCAAGTGTCATTGTAGACATGTGACAGGTTTGTGAGTAGATGATCACATAATGTCACAGTGGATGAATTTCTGTGTAAATAAACTTAAAAGCTTAAGAAATAGGGGAAAGTTATCTCTTCTATTCTTAATCTATAGGTATTGTCATTTAGATGAGAGAAGTTTTAAAATCAGGTAGTCCGGGCAGGGAGTTTGGCCTAGTGGTAGAGTGCTTGCCTAGCATGCATGATTTGATTCCTCAGTATCACAGGCATAGAAAAAAGTCGGAAATGGTGCTGAGGCTCAAGTAATAGAGATCTAGCCTTGAGTAGGGTTCCTTTTTCTCCACAACCCTGCCAGCAACTGTCATTATCTGAGTTCAAAATCTTGGCCTTTCTTGTTGGGGTAAGATGGTATCTTAGGGTTGTTTTTGTTTGCATTTGCTTTTATGACCATGGATGATGACCATTTTCTCATATGCTTTTCTGCCATTTTAATCTCTCCTTCTAGTAAGTCCCTCTTTAGTTCACTTGCCCATTTAGTGAATGGTTTGTTGGGTTTGGGGGGTTTATGATTCTCAGGGTAGATGCCCAGAAGTGATATGGCAGGATCGTAGGGAAAGTCAATTTTCAGTTCTTTTTTTTTGTTTGTTTGTTTGTTTTTTCCTTTTTTGTTTTTTATTGTAATTAGTAAAAGGGTTACATGATATTTGCCAGATAGAAGGTGCATTAATTCACATACATTGATACCCTTTCACATGTCTTGGTACCCATTTCCCTCCCCCTCCCACACCCCCCTCCCATCTTGGTTTCCCCCCCTTCCCTATCAAATTTCAAATATCCAAATACAAATAAATTCAATATATCAGATAACAAATTTTCAGTTCTTTAAGAAACCTCCACACTGCTTTCCAGAGTGGCTGAACTAGTTTACAATTTCAGCCAAATTCGGAGTAGCTTGGTGAATATTTGTGAATTAGCTTTGAAGAGTATGGACAAAAAATATGCATCGAAGTCAATTATTCTATTTCTTCACTCACTATTAAGAAAAAACTATTAGATATGTCCATTCAGGGGATGACATATTATGAATAAGACAATAATCATGTCTTTGAAATTCCAACATATTTCTTTGTTTCTCTGGGGATAATTAGTTGAAGTTTTAGAACAGTCAAATTACCAGTCATCAAATAGATAGACAACTGGAAGTTGAATTAGGATTAATTCTATGAAAATTCTATCGACAAAGGGAATATTTGTAAATGTATAGGTTAGGCCATATAGGATGAGGCTAAATGAAAGGACCTCCAGGATATGGAAACAAGAGCCATATAATGTGTGATTGTTGTTCTTAATATACTATGTTATTTCTCATCTCTTTTGTTGTCCCTTGGTTATCTCATGTTGTTATAGTCTCTTACCTTGTTACCTGATATACTGTATATATGTTTATTTGTTTACTTGAAATAGAATATGGAAGGAGGGAAAACAAGATGAGAGAAAGGGATGGGGAGAGGGAAATGGGGACAAAAACATGAGAAAGGGTAGCAATATTTGTGAAGTAATATACCTTCTATCTGGGGAATATCATGGAATCCTTCTATTAATTACATTAAAAATATAGGTTCAATGTACGAATTCATATGGACATTGATCATATTTAGTATAATATATCTAATATATAATTTCAAATGTATATATAGACTATATAAACTCAAAACTTTAATTTATAAGATGATTTATATTGCAGGAAATGATTTAGCAAAAGGTTTATGGACAGATATTGAAACATCTTTTTAAATCATGCAGGAATTCATGAAACTGCTTTGAAACCAAGTTTTAAATTTTTCTGAAAGGTGATAATAGAATACTTTATTATGATCTTTTAAAAGAGATGAATTTCTTTTGAAAAATACTGATTTCGACATGCCTTTGGGTGTTTGCATACAGAGGTAGAATTGTTGATCTTGTATTTTTACAGTTGTAAATATGAATCAAACACACACTTAGCATCTACATATCATAGGAACAAATAATACTTATCCAAGACCTGCTATCAACTTTGCAGTTGAATTACTGTATTTTTACCCCAATTAATTTTTATTATCCTACAGTGCATACAGCCTACTGGGTATTTCTTGATTGGAAAGATAAGAATTTGGAACACCATTTTAATTACTTATGATTTTCAGTATCAGTCAATCATAAATATAAGTCCCAGAAAGCACTCTGGCACTTCAGACTGCAAACTCTTTGTTGCACAAATTGCCCTATGTAATTCCAGGAAGCATGTTTGTCTGCTCAATATTATCGTGAAGAGATCCCAGGTTGTACTTTGTACCTATTAGCCCAGTAAGACATTTGACTGCACAGTTGGTACTATACTTCCCAAGAAGAGGGTAGAGATTTCCCTTAAAATGCAGGGAGTTGTCAATGAAAACTCAGGGGGTGGTTAGATGCCAACAGTGCATCAGGGCAGAGCTTTAGTGTTTTTGGAAATGAAATCTTTAGCTGAGGTGTAGTGCCATTTTTTTTCTATCATTCTCTTTTTATATTATCAAAAAGGAGTATTTGTTTTTGTTCCATGTACTTACGGGTTTTTTTGGAAATAGAAATATAAAGACAGGAAAGGGCAAAGAAAATAAACTCAGATGCTTAGGTGTACAAAGTAGACTACTTTCCTATGCTTTCCAGAAGTGAGGAGACAAGTCCAATTTATACCTGTAAAAAAAGTGTTGTAATTGGAAACATTTCAAAAGCTAGTTCTTGCCTGAATCCCAGAGGCCCAGAGTGTTTATAGAGAGTGCTGCTTGGTTGGCTTTCATTTATAAACTTGGCCATTTCTTCTAATGCAAAAGTACGCATAGAAGCAGGTGTATGATGCAGTTGCATAGAATTTATTTACTATAATCATCTGCTTTTCTGATGATTGCAAGAAAAGTGTTTGCCATACACATGCCATATCACAGGGCATTATTAATTCCTTAGAAAACTTTATGTTTGGGAGAAGACAAACTTTGGAAACTAAATCTTCATTAAAGTTGTCATTTAGCTAGCAGATTTCATTCATGTAGAAGCAGTCTCAATTAAAGTTAGATGAAAGCTTTTTATTAGTAGGTCCCTCCAGATTCTCAGTAAATAGTATCTCTCCAATGCCACCTTCATGTATATTAACATCAAATAATTTCAGTTTCAACTTAGCACTGATATTTTTGAGATGATTCTGTTAAGTAATTCATTCAGCTCTCATAAATCATGGACACACATTTCAGTGATGGAGAACAATTTGGCTAACATATTTCTGTGCAGAAGGCTGTGAATTGATAATAATGTAGTTGGAAAGTGGGCTTCGACAACTATTTGAATAGACGACAATAAGGCAATAAATTATTCTCATTTTAAAATGACAGGGTTGCACATCTTCCATGCTGAGCCTCACCTGGTTGTTGTTATTATAAGCCCTTTTATTCTGTAGCAAATGATGGTGAATATAAAGGGCTTTACAGAGATGACATGCAGGTAAGGTCTCCTGGTAATAAGGATGTAACACTTGCTACCACAACGATGTGCTTCCTGCTGGTATTTTTTATATGATGTTGTATCTGTCATTTCTCTTATTGCCCCTTAGATGTAGGAAGCTTGCTTGTATGTTCTGACAGGTGGACAAAGGTAATATATCCTGTGGAGCCATTGTAATAAGAAAAATATATCTACTATCATATGTGAACTTGGACTGGTTTCATTCTCATTTTCTTATTCCTGGTATAATTAATCTTCAACAATTAAGGGAGTGTCAGAAAGATCATGGTCTTTTAATCAGGACAATTTTCTACTTTGAAACAAGATTAAACCTGATAATCAAGACCACGAGTCCAAGATTTGAGTTGTTTAAGCAAATCTTACATACACTAAAATATCCTCATAGTATAAAAATAACTCCTGTTGTTTTCACCACCCACTGAAGTCCTTTATAGCTCTGGGCTTGCTGCAGGAGGCAGAGTACATGGCTAACACCTGGTTCCATCACTTCCTGGCAACTTTTAAGGGAGGCACAGAAAAATGCCAGAGGCACTAGAGAGCATAGACAGCATATCAAAGTTTTGTTTAAACCAAATAAAAAAATCTAGATTTTGATCAGAAAATCTCATTAAAAAAGGAATGTGACTCATGTCATATGGAAAGAAAGTTAGAAGTTCAATAGATCAAGCAAAAAGCTTAACCTTGTATGACTGCATGCATCCTATGCTTTAATTTAGTTGCTTTGAAATTGTGTTGGAGGTGGGCTATTCGAACTGAACAATCAAACTGGCCACTTCATTCGGAAATCATCTAAGATTCCAACTAAAACCTCACCATCAGGCTATCATTCACATGCACGTGTGTGTGTGTGTGTGTGTGTGTGTGTGTGTGTGTGTGTGTGTGTGTGAATGTGTGTATACTTATGTGTAATCTTTTATACATAGCTAATGAAGATGTAAAAATCTTGTTTTGAGAAATATTTTGAAATATGTGCAGATTTACTTTGAATACGTTGAGCTAATATCATATTTTCCAAACAAACATATACATTTTAAGCAGATAATGTGTTTCTTTTTATCACCAGCTTCTCTTACTTCACAAAGCAGCCAGTCTGTGTTCTTGATGGTTCTTTGATATTTACAAAGTTACTCATGTTAGAAAAAGCAAAGGAAATTGGGAGATATAATGTAGTATATATGAGCAGTGCTATGTGGATTGGTGTGGAGCTGATGCTTATAAGAGAGTGCTGAACTTGTTGAGTTATATGCTTCTATTCAACTCATATTTAGCCTCTTTAAAATATTCAGCTCACAAATAATTCTGACTGTCTCATCTGGTGGAAAAATTAGATATTGCTGACTTGGTTCTACTTGATGAGGCAGTATCAGCCCCAAGTAAAATCTTCCATGCTGATTTTCATGTGAGCAATCCATGGGCCAGCCTACACATTGGAACAGTTGAGTGCTAGCATTAGCTACTTGTTTATTTTATTTTGTATCATTTTGGTTTCAAACTCTATTTTTTCCTTTTCTTTGTCTTTCCCTTGAATGAACTTTTGTCTTTGTTTGGTGAGAAGAGCTACTTCTATGAATAGTGTGATCTTTCACTGACCTAAAAATCACAGAATTACGATTATATTTTAAGGTCAGTCTTCTTTCTAAACTGTTGCAAAGATCTATTTACTGAAAGGGTTACATATTCAAAAAAAAAACAAACTACTTTTGTGCTGACCCCTGAAGAGTCCTGAGTAGTTCTGCTTTGTTTGGAGCTTGTGTTCTAATTTGCGATATTTTATGTTAAGGAAGATGAATTACTGAGATTACTTAGATCCAACAGCAGTTATAATTTATTAAGGGACAGATGTCAGAATTGTAACTATACCCGCTGCCACGCACAAGATGGAAGCTGTGACAAAACAATCGCTATTGTTTTGTTTTACATTAGGAATAATTTTTAAATAGTTTAAAAGCCTGGTAAAAATGAGTGTAAAACTCTTTCATTTCAAAATTTATTATAATAATATTAGCTATGACAATAAGATCTAAATATATCATTAAAAGTATAACTAGTTAATTGCCTTGCCTACATTTCTAATAGCATTTATGTCAGGTTTAGTAGCGTGCATTATATTTTAATAGTCTTGAACTTATTTCTATTTACACCTAATGAAGTACAAAAATGTTGCTCTAAACTTACAAAGAGTTGGAAATATTCTTAGGATAAGATGGGGAAAATAAGATCAAAGACCAATATAGCATCTATTGAAATATCAAAATCAAACCCCTCTGAACATTTAATATACACTAATACAGATGGTACTAATAAAATATAGAATGTATTGAAACTAGGACAATTTTTGACAAATGAATAATGAATGTTGTGGATATGGTACTATATTCATAAGGGGGGCCATGCAATTTAAGGAAACTAAAGTTATCTATGACTTGAAGCTACAGGTAGATTTAATTTTGTTCTCGATGCTGTTTTGATTTGATTAATTGAATATACTTTAACTACTTTAAGTTTATGACTAGTTTAAATTTATATGTGGCTAAATAAAATGCAATTAAGAATTATTTTAATACAATCCCCAGAGTGTACTCAGGAATTTATTTTCCCTTAGGCTTAAGAAAATTGTTCTGTATGATACTTAAATTGTACACTCCAAAGTATTTTGACATAAATAGGCATTTGAAGGCTGCACTATGACCTAGTTGGACCAATGTTCTAAAGAGAAATAATATTTTAAACATTGGTGCAATACTAATAAGAATCCAATACATGTCCTGGTGTTAGGTAGGCAGAGATATGAGAACTCATACTCTGAATATTATTTCTTGAGAATTTCCAATGAAAGTAAATTGGGAGGAAGTGAGAAGCCTTTTCTTTCCTTTTGTTTCTTTTACAAAAGGCCAAGCAAATATCTTAATGTCAAAATATGGCTCTTGGCTTTTAATGCATGTTTAATGTTCACTACTACTCCTTGTTTCCTTCCACATTAACAGAGAATTACAAAACTCTCAAATGGTTATATTTATTTTGAAACTCTCTTTGGTGGTAAATTGGGTAGATATAGAACCAATGACTCTAAAGACATTTTGTTCAGTACAAAAACCTATTTGCAGACATTCCAAGCTAAGCAAATTCCTGACTGTATGATGACATTCTTTATGCAAAAACTGGCAATGAATTGATTTCTTATCTAAGGTCTTCTCTGTTTCTAAAAAGTTTAGTACAATTATTGAAATACACTGAATTATAAATTCCAACAAGAAACGCATACATGTCAAATCACTTACCCAAAATTGGAACCCTACTGAGTTGCAAGTATAACTGAAGAAGCAGTTTTGATTTTAAATTACAAACATAGCTAGATGAGGTGGTTCACACCTGTAATCCTAGCTATTCAGGAGGCTGAGATCTGAGGATCAAGGTTCAAAGCCAGCCTGGGTACAAAAGGACTTGAGACTCCTCTTATCTCCAATTAACCTCTGGAAAAATGGGAAGTGAGGCTTGGCTCTAGGGTAGGGCAGTAGCCTAGAGCTGAAGAGCACAGGGACAGCACCCAGGTCAAGTTCAAGCCCCATGACCCACAATAAATAAATAAATAAATAAATAAATAAAGAAAGAAAGAAAGAAAGAAAGAAAGAAAGAAAGAAAGAAAAAAACCACAAACTTTCCTACCTAATCATGTCTGCATGAGTTAGAAGGCTAGAAAATAAAATCAAAGTTTTAGATTTGATAAAATCAAAGATTTAGAGTCAATGTGAGTCCAGAGAGCATAGTCATTACAATAAACAACAATTTAAATGTGTCTTCCAATGTGTCATTTGCTAAAGCAAATGAGCTAAGCATTCTGTGGCTCAAGTTTATTAGATGTTAATAATGCTCAGATTGTCATATCAAAGTGGAAAATATGTTTCAAATACATGAGTAAATATCTATGGATAGATTTGTCAATATTTTCATAAAATTCTAAAGTATCTGTTTTATTAAACATTTTGAAAGGTGGAAAATGTATTATATTAAAGATGAAGTTCATTGAAATGTCTTACTTTTGTCATCATTTTAATATCCACATCCATTTTTTTTTCTTTTTCTGGCACTCCTGGGCTTGAGCTCAGGCCTGAGCACTGTCCTTGGACTTTCTTAAGGCTAGAGCTCTACCAGTTGAGCCTTAGAACCACTTCTGGCTTTTTTTTATGTAGGTGGGTATGTGGTACCGAGGAATTGAACCCGAATCTTCGTGCATGCTAAGCAAGTACTCTACCACTAGGCCAAACTCCCGGCCCCTCATGTTCATTTTTTAAAGATTTTATTAACATTGATTTTTACAACATATATTAAATGTCATTTTTAACAAACAAATATTCGAAAAGGAATCACAGGCACATAGATTTTAGAATATAATAAAAATTAAGCTGAGGGTTTATATGTATTTTTTTCTTTTTAAAATTACAAGCCTGAAACATAGGTAATATAACAGCTTTTCTCAAGTAAAGAATACAGAAAAAAATTACAAGTAGCCTTTTTTAGTTATTCTTCTTATAGGTATTAGTCATATAAACTTCAATTCATCATTTTGTATTTCAGAAAGAAATATTGTTTTCCCATATGCCTAGTCTGGCCTTAAGTCTTTGACTTACACTATTCTCCTGCCTTAGTCTCCCAAATAGTTTGGATACAAATACATAAAAATTTCCATCATTTTATCCACATACTTTTTATTGATGTATTTTTTCAATGAAGATAAATTATACCAACATATTTTGTATTCAATGTGGGAATCTAAATATATATCCAGTTTATTTTTATTATATTAACATCTATTATTGAAATTTTCTGTGTTTATATATACATATCTTATTTATATTTAAATTTAATCAATCTATACTTCTAAATATTTTTTCTTGGCTTATTTCATCATGTCTGATATTTAAGTTCTTATTCTTTGTTATATTTGGTTCTAGTGAAATAGTTTGTGTAAGAAAACTACAATTGATAGATTATACCACCAAGTACTAATTCATTTAATAATGTTTTATAGATATTTATGTGAAAGACTTTTTCCAGGTCAGCACTTTTTTCTGAATATTAATTTTTTTTAAACTTTTTTTGCCAGTTGTGGGACTTGAACTCAAGGCCTGGGCACAGTCCTTCGACTTGTCTCCAGGCTAGAGTTCTACTACTTGAGCCACAGCACCACTTCCAGCTTTTTCTATTTATATGATACTGAGGAATTGAAACTGGGTCTTCGTGCATGCTAGGCAAGCACTCTACCAGTAGGTCAAACTGCTGAACCCTGAATATTAATATTTTTAATAATTAACTTAGTGTGCATTGAAAAGAAATTTAAAGCTCACCCATTTGCAAATTTCTTTCACTGGAACTAAGATCACATACTTGCCAATTAAAATCACCCCTGAATGTATCTGTAGAGTAATACAGGAAAACAGTAAGGAAGAATCAGAAGAGAAAGATAATAAGTAGCATTTTACAGATTCAATATTTTTGCCCTAAGACTTACTTATATAGATTAATGCCTATATAAATTGACCACTAAATTACTTGAAAATGTTGTGTCAAATAAATTTTCATATCCATATTACATTAGGTTCTAAGTAATACCCCCATATATGGGTTAGATCAGCATCTTCTATCATACTTTATAATAAGTATGGAATTGATACATCTTCACAGATGTATTGGGAGAAAAGTACAAAAGATTTATTTTAAATTGTGATGTTTTCTGTAAGAAATATGCATAATATTTTATTTTTCTTCATTGATTATATTGTGTTAATGGAACATAAACATGAAAATACAGGTTAAGAAAAACTCATGTGGAAGATACAGGAACACATCTAAGAACATTCACTTAGAGTATGTGGATGATGATTCTTTAGACATTGTGAATTTGCAGGTCAACAAATTGTAAACAACCATTTTTAAAATTGATACCTGGCTTAATATGCAACATGCCTACCCAAGTCATGGTCTGAAAATGTTTTATCCAAATAATTGAGGTTAGCAGAATTATTTCTGCAATATTTCTTTTTTCTTTTCTTTCTCCAATTCACTTCTACTTAACACTCTGGAGATTTTGATTGCAGTGTTTTTCATCTAAAAAAGTGTATTTAAAAGGAAAGGAAAAACAAGAAACAGGAGAGTTTTAGTGAATATTTCATTCAATATCATATTGTAAAATGTAGAAGATTAGATTTCAAAAGAAATAATCTCTCTTGATTACGTTTGCATCAAGTCTTGACTTACTCAAATATAAAGTCATTAATCTTTGAATGGCTGTTGAGTCCCTAGCTGTGAGTCAACTTATCTTTACATAGATGATTTAAAGTTAGGTATAAGTTTGAGTAGCTGCTTTCAACAAAAATCCCTTAGCTATCATTTTGTAATAGCATATATGCAATGGTTTTTAGGGCTACATAAATGATTGGTGGGTTCAGGGAAAACTTGTTGCAATGGTCAATGAAAAGATTCTCAGAAGTTCCATAAATGTTCTGCAATTCATATAAAACACAGGGAAAATATATGACTATGGGAGAAATAAATTATAACATGGCAGGTGTAATACCTGCCTAACAACGCAACAGCAACGTGTACTGATAATCACGACAACAAAACACATCATTTCTATCTGGGCATACTTTTTTGTATGTGCATAAGAACATCCATTGTTTTTATTGTTGCTGTTTGTTTTGGTTTTTTTTTATTTGATTTTGTTGTTGCAGTTTTTTTTTTTTTTTTTTTTTTTTTTTTTGCTTTTGTGCTTTTTGCCAATCCCACGGTCCATGAGATAGCCTGCTGAGTAAAACCATCACGGCTCCTACTCTCTCTGGCAACATTTGGTGATTACATACACTTGTAAACTTGTAGACATGCAGTTAATTAATTGAAAATGTTTGGTTAGTATGTAAGAGCCAATAAACACATGTAATTTAAAGTCAGCATGAATTCATTTACCGAGCACCTCTCTTGTGAGGGCCTTTGTGGTAAGTGTTCACAGTGTGACACAAATAGCATAACCTTGCCTGCTGGGACAGGCTCTGATAGCTCACAAAAAGCATGAGAGTATTGTTGGCAGAACAGCAACTGAAGTGAGATATGGTACTCAATACACTAACTTCTGTATGATCACACAGTCTATGGAAAGCTTTCAAAGATAGTTTGGTGTTAGGGAAACAATGCCTAGAGGTAGATGGGCGAGAAACAGAACTGCAAAGGGTAGTGTACCTGGGAAAGCTAGCCTGTATAGATTTAAAAATGGAGTGGAATGGTGTTTTCACAGTACATTGCATGGCATCTGCTGTCTTTTGTAATAATGGAGATGCACTACTAAAAACTTCTCATCAAGCGATTATGGGGAAATGCTGTTTGCTATGAAATGATTACGTTTCTTTCTTAAATGCTCTAGTTTTATTTCTGCTGTACACTTCCTGACACTTTTAGAGTTAAGTTCAGTATACAGCTTCAATGGATTATTGTTTAGAAATCTGTCTAATTTTGATCACTGGGCTACAGTAATAGACAACAAATACTATTCATGAGTCTAATAATAAACCCATAGAGTAAGATAGTCACTGCACTAAACCCTGTAGAAATACTAAACACAGTTCATGCTCTGTGTACTTTTCAATTTGTATATTGCAAAGATTTAATTAGTGTTATTCTTTACTATTCATAACACTTAACAGTCCATGATGGGATTTCTACAATTGGAAACTTTTTCTACTCATTCCCTTAAAAGGCTCATATTTATTTGTATGTCTTTCCAATGAACTGGTAATTTAAATGCACTTAACATGTCCCATATTTTGTATCTTCTATAATATGTTTACTTTGGCAATCAATCCTGATTTTTATAAAGAGGAGCAATGAAAAAGCATGAACATTTGCTTCATATACTGCAGTAACAAGACATGAAGAGTTTCACTCAATAATATGAGATAGTATGCTAAAACTTTTACTATTATAATGAATCCCAGAACCCATGAGTTTTCTTCTTCTTTCCAAATTATTTAAGTTATAACTACATTAATATCTTTGTGGATTAATATTTAGATTTCCTTCCCAACAGGAAGGGCTTCAGCAACACTGCCTTAGGTAACACTGACATTCAACTCATTATTTTGTCTGCCGACTCAGTTTTAACCCTTATTCCCCCTCTTGCTCATTTCCCGCCTCTAAGTTTGAAATTTCTTTCATTTTTGTGGAATATGCCACTTTTTTCCTTTCTCCTCTGTTCTAAGCTCTTCTTTTAGGATTTGATTTTATCTCTCTTTATTGGGCCTAGCCATCCTTTATATTTTGTGAAATTTTGCTGACATTTTACTTAGCATTTTCCAAATATAAAACTTTTTCTTGTTATTTTACCAAGCATGTGTTTAAAGAGCAGATTTTCTCTGATAGAGATTTGCATGGCACTGTGAGAGCTTGATTTGATACTCCCTATAAAATGTGTGAGCTGAAGTTCATTGCACCATGTTTGTGTTTATTTGCTTAAGACTTCATCTGGTTGTAAGATCTCAATATTTTCTACCAAATTAGGATCATTTCTTCAGCCTTGGTTGAAGAACAAAGGAAATACTTGATTGCTCAATTGTCCTTCAGAATGTTAAGTAACCATGGAGTTTTGAGGGAATGTACACAATGTACTATTAAGATACTACCATGTAGGATGGTGATATGAACTTGAGATATAGCCATAGCCTTCTCTGTAGTCTGAAAGTGTTCATAAGAAAGAGGGGAATTGTTATTTTCCTTCCTCTAAACAACTTTCCTACTGCTGTTGCTTACTTCATTCCTACTGTGTATGTGCCAGAATATGTAACTCCATATAGTTCATTCAAACTGAACCTCAAGTAAGCTAGACTGATACTCAGCCTGTGTGAACTTCCTCTGAAAATGAACAAGTATAGCCATTCCCTACTGAATAACTAGGTGTTTTCTGCATTAACTCAATAAAAATTGCATTATTTCTGAAAGGAAAAAGTATAAAAGGGAATTAGTTTGAAGTTTATATGTAGATTATTAAAACTATAGAAACAATGGAATTATTTATAACTAAGGCAGGAAATTATTTTTTCAGGGAAGAATATCCCAATATTGTGGTACTGTACAACTGCTAGCACAAATTGTCAATAAAGAGTAGAGGAGTGAAGTAAGCCAGACCCAAATGATCATAGGCTGAATGGCTTCCGTCATTTGTAATAATTGGTACAAACATTGGGCTCTCTGAGAATAGGATTACAATAGCTCAAAACCTAGATTCACAAGGCCATATAGGATAAGGCTAAATGAAAGGACCTCCAGGATATGGAAACAAGAGCCATATAATGTGCGATTGTTATTCTTAATGTACTGTTATTTCTCATTTCTTTTGTTGTCCCTTGGTTATCTCATATTGTTACAGTATCTTACCTTGTTATCTGGTACATTGTATATAGGTTTACTTGAAATAGGATAGGGAAGGGGAAAATGAAGATGAGGGGCGAGGGAAATGGGGATAAAACATGAGAAGGGGTATCATTGTGTGTGAAATAATGCACCTTCTATCTGGGAAATATAAGTATTAAACCTCTTTTAATTATAATTTTTAAAAAAAGAGTGGAGCAACTTTTTTTTTAATTTGGCTTGTCTTGGGCTTGGTGCTGTCCTTGGATTTTCTTAAGGCTAGAACTCTACTACTTGAGCCACAGCACCACTTCTGACTATTTTTTCCTTTCTATATATGTGGTACTGAGGAATCAAACCTGGGTCTTCATGCATGCTAAGTAAGCATTCTACCACTAGGCCAAACTCCCAGCCCCTAGAGAAACTTTTATCCAGATTTATTTGTGTTCAATTTTCTGAAGTGTACCCCTTCCTTTATTGCCTATAGCGGAGGCTCATTGCTCCTATCTCTTCTGTCTTTGTAAACATTCATGGTTATTATTGTCCAATACTAACATTATTAACTAACATGCAAACTATTTTTTCCTCATTTAATCACAGATTTTAAAGCAAAAATCAAAGAATCTTATAGTCATGCTTTAAGCCCCAAGTATCACTTTCTGTGTGGTTTTGTGGATGATACTGAATCTATATTATAGATTAGTGGAAGCATTGTTACAGAAATTAACATAACTTCTGTGTATTATACAACAAGCCTCTGTTAAATTTGCATCAGATTCTGTAATTCCAGGACTGAGATTTGTGTTTGCAATAGCTTTCTTGAAACTCCAGGAAATTCTATTATTTTAAACATCTGAATTTGTCTTTAAGTTAGGCCTCCACAAATTAAATATCAACAAAAAATTAATTTATCAAGGATCTCTTAGTATATGGAAAATAAAGTAAATGCCAACAAGGAATTGCAATTAACATTTTAACATCTGTCAGATTTTTAAATAAAGTTGGAATTTAAGTTGAGTGACAGTGGCTTTTGCCTGTAATCCTAGTTACTCAGGGAGCTAAGATCTGAGGATTACAGTTTGAAGTTAGTCCAAATAGTGTTAGTTGGTGAGACTATCACTAAGCACCAAAAGAGCCAGAAGTAGCATTGTGACATGTGACAAAGCACTAGCCTTGAATTAAAGCAGCAATAAAAACAACCAAAAAATTATATCAGATATAATTAATCTGCTGTGCTTCTATCAGCTAAGCAAAGCAATTTATTGAATATTGTGGGGTTTGATTAAAGAGAAAATTGAGAATTAGAGGAGCTTTCACTGCTAGTTTTATTTTGAGGTAGGATCTTGTGTAGTTCAGGTCTGGGGAGGGGGAGGAGTTTCTCAGTATGTAGCCTAATATGCCATTGGACTTTTGATTTTTTTGCCCAGTTGGAGGATCCCAAGCTCAGTGATAGTGTTTCAGGCATGTATCTGAGTATAAACAGAGTTTTGCCATCAAAGCAATTATAATTTTTGCACAAGAGTTGGGAAGGGCATCAAATATATTGAGAAAAATGTGACAAATTAATAAAGAACTTTAATTACTAAATAGCATTATGAACAAAAGAAGCAAGATTGTTATTATGTGGAAGACAAAATAAATGAGTGAAGCAGCTACTTGTGTAGGGTGATCAGTATGTTAAGTACTGTCCTGAAAATGTATAGAGAAAGCCATAGGAAGGATTGATAAAGCCATGGGGAAAGGACAGGAGACCTCTCTGCACACTGAATGCTCCAACTAGAAATATGGTAATGGATAAATATCATAAAATAGGAAGCATCATGGATATATGTGAAATTGGAGTCATGAACAAGACAAATAGAATGATATTAAACATAAAATAAAAAGAGGAACCTGACTAATCCCTTTGGAGTAGGTGAACTTTGGCTTAATATTGGAGCATTTGAAATCTATAGAAGTGGTCAAATGAAGTGCATATTTTAAAGATTCTGCCACCAGAACTTACTAATTATAAGAATATAAGGAAAGAAGGAAGTTGGGGAGCAGTAGCCATTTTCTGAAGTGTGGGCACTCATTTCTGCAATCAGAATGGAGGAAGTCAGAGATAAGATGACTGAATTAAATTCAAAGCTACAAAGTGAATTTCTTAGGAACATTCGATGGGAGTATGTGGAAATACTAAAGACCCATTTGGGATCTGTGGCCATATGAAATGAGCCCCATCAGTAGGGTTATCCGTTATTTTCTTCTAGTATGAATACAAGCATAGAAAATGGTCAGGAGAAGGTTCTATCAAGAGAATGAGAGGGAAGGACACAAGCATGTAGAAGTAAGTAGGGATGTTGCCATGAGATGAGCTTGATTATATATAAGGAGGAGACTTGGTCAATACTAAGGTACACAAGTAGAATGCATTCTGATGTGAAAGCATATAATCCTGTGAAAGGTAGAAAACAACATAACAACATAATAAAATGAAGAGATATCTGTGTGTGTATGGATCACCACTGGGACTAGAAAGTCAGGAGTGGAAGGAAGGGCCAAAGTTGAAGGAGAAATATATTCCTTTGAAGGACAAAACTAATTTAAGCTAAATTTAGCAATCAAACATAATGACCTTCCTAATACAACTTATCAGGTAAAAACAGTGTGTAATTAAATGTCTATCTTGAAAAAAATAAAAACAAAACACCTATGCATTCAAAGACACAAGGCATTACATAAACTAATAGATAATCAAATAAGGGTAATGGAACAATAAGCAGTTTATCAACATTTTTGTTTGCATCTGCCCAATATTTTTTCCAGTAAATATCTGGATATGTTAGAGGGATAAATCGGATAAATTTCCCAATTGTGTCAACATAAAATACTTTCGATTGTTATGTATTTTTTTTATTTAGGAGAACGTTTTCAATTGGCCCTTACTGAGCATGATTGTATTATCAGGATAATATTCAGTAAAGCACATAGGGATTTCCATTTAAAGGTTGGAAAATGGCAGTCTGTCAATGGTCTATTCTATTTCCATTAAGTTATCTATGAACGTAAATTCAACAGTAGTGCTTTGATTCTCACAGTGCAGGTATACAAAGAGTACACAGGAAAATATAAAAATCAAACACAGTCTCTACTTAGCTTTCAAGAAGTTGTATGGAATTAAAATGTTCAAAATCTGGAAAAAAGAGCATCATCAAACAGAGTGTAAAGTAAAAGGAACTCTCATTTACTGGTGAAAATTCAGAATCATACAATTACATCAAAGGATAAACTCACAGTTTCTTATAAAATTAAAAATAATTCTTACCAAAGCAGCCTGAAATTACCTGCCTTGGAATTTATTCAAATGAATAGACAACATGTCTACAGAAAAACTTACACATGGACATTTATAATGGCTTTACTGATCATTGCAAATGAGAAGCATCAAAGACATGGGGTAAGTAATTTTTGAGATGTTCAGATAATACAATACTACACAGCATTAAAAATGATATAAAATCTGAAGGAGTATTTAATGCATACACTAAGTGAAAGAAAACAATTTATTAAAAAACATACTTTATAGTTCTGGAAAGGTAAAAACATATAGATAGTTACAAGGACTCAGGAAAAACAAGTGAGTTGAACACAGAGGAATTTTAGGGCAGAAAGATATTTCTGTGTGATAATATAATGATGAATATATTTTTATATAATTGTCCAAAATCATAGAATTGTAAATATCAAGAATAAACCTAAATGTAAACTATCTAACTTGGGTAACTAAAACATGCCCAGTAAAAAAAAAAAAAGATAAATGATAGACAATAGATGATAGATAGATAGATAGATAGATAGATAGATAGATAGATAGATAGATAGATTGTGAGTGTGTGTGTATGTGTGCGTGAGAGAGAGAGAGAGAGAGAGAGAGAGAGAGAGAGAGAGAGAGAGAGAGAGACACAGAGAGAGAGACACAGAGAGAGACAGAGACAAAGAGAGAGTGTACTAGTCCTAGGGCTTGATCTAAGTGATTACATACTGTTCCTGAGCACTTTTGCTTAAAGCTGACACTCTACCAGTAGAGCCACAGCTCCACTTTCAGCTTTTTGATGGTCTGTTGAAAATAAGACTTTTCCTGCCTGGGCTTAATTTGAACCAAAGTCCTCAAATATCGAATTACTCTAGTTAGGATTACAAGTCATTGGCCACAGGTACCAAGCCAAACATAATTTTAACAAATTTGCTACTCTGGTGGTAGAAATTGATAAGAAGAGTTCATAAACGTGATGAGGCAGATAAATCTATAGGAAATCTCTGAACCTTACACTCAGTTTTGCTGTCCACTTAAAAATGATCTTAAAAAACAATAGTCTTTAAAAAAATTACAGTGCAATTTTCTTTAAAATGGCAATGTAATATGAAGACCTCTCATTGGAGATTTAAAAAAAGGCATATGGAAGAAAAAGAGAAGACAGTATCAGAGATAGAAAAGGAAGTCAGAATGACAAAGACAGAGATATTCCCTTACATATTTGTACTTTTAAAAAGTATTGGACTTTTTTCCATTTTCTAAGCTATTTATTAATGAAAAAATTAGTAAGCATTCAATAGACACTATAAGATGTTAGGGAGAAAGTATCTACTGAAGGAAAATAAAAGCCCTAAAACACATAAATTAGTGCTGTTAGAAAACAAATGTTATTATTGTTTTTGAAAATAATTCAATTACAGATATAACAATTTCAAATAGATAGCTTCAGAACAGTTTACATAAACTACTTTTTATTTTATTATTATTATTTTTGTCAGTCCCGAGTTTGAGGTCAGGGCCTGAGCACTATCCTTGGACTTCTTCAAGGCAAGAGCTCTACCACTTGAGCCCACTTCCGGCTCTTTTTTTCTTCTTCTATGTACGTGGTACCGAGGAATAGAACATGGGTTTTCCTGCATGCTAGGCCAGCACTCTATCCACTAAGCAAAATCCCAGGACCATGAACTACTTTTTAAACTCGGTATACATATTTATTATTTTCTTTTAAAATTTTATTTTATTGGCAAGTTGATGTAAAGAGGAGTTATAGTCAAATACCTAAGGTATTTTCTTGTTAAATCATTTACACAAATTTTAAATACAACTACATATTATATAGTGTATCCTGGTTTTGTCTCAGGATGACAAATATTTTTTTTTTTGAGTAGCAGTGTTTAGAGTTAGTAGTAAAGGGGCTACAAACCACATGTATTTGTGATAAAACAAGATTTAACACTGAAATAAAATATTTTAAATATTATATCACATATTCTTATTGAAGAAGAAACCTTAAAAATATAATAGAGACACCGAATTTCATACTAGTCATGGTGGTAATTTTCTTCGCTATATTATGCTAGTAAACTTGTAGAAACAGGTAAATTACTTTTCTCATATTAATAGCAGTGGAAATATTGACAGATATTTTTCTGAGAAAGTCTTAATTACATAGCATGTAAGTACAAAAATCTAAATCTGCAACACCAAATAAATGTTTTTCTTCTTAATTCTTGTAAACATTTTTTGATATTTGCAAATCTTGAGCCTCTAAATTTTAACATTACCAAATAATAGATGTTAGTAGCTACGGTCTATATTTGAAAATATTTGTATTAATTTTACACACTCTATATTTCTGTAATCATTATTTTCAATGACACAGGATTGCATTTCAATAAAATAATGTTTTCCTCAATCTTCATAAGCAAAACAGTTGATATCAAAGCTTTGTTTATTTTCCTTTAAGTATGAATGTATCTCTGTGTGTTTCAAAGTAGATAAAGATAGAATACTCATAATGTTGTAAAACTAGATACAGCATTTCAAATGTTTATCCATATAACATGTCCAGTAGTAGATGTTGGTGTGCCATTTTAGAGCCACCTAAAGACACAAAAATTCTCCTGAGTTTTTCATTTTGGCAGATGGATGCACATGCCCCCTTAGCAAACTTTAGAACATAACTAAAAGACTTGTACCTTCAAAATAGCTTATTTTTGTAGAGAGATGTATTCAGTTCAACAGAAGTGGTGCTAAGAATTTTAGAATCGATATTATCAAATCATTAGTACAGTTGTCTGGATCAATAGAAACCAAAGAAAGGACCCTAAAGGCAGCCAGGGAGAAGGGATCAGTAAACTATAAAAGAAACCAATCAGAATAACCCCAGATTTCTCAGCAGAGACCATGCAAGCAAGAAGTGACTGAAAGCATATATGTCATGCCCTTAAGTCAAATAACTACCAACCAAGAATACTGTACCCAGCTAAGCTCTCATTCATAACTGAGGGAACAATAAAAACATTCCATTCCAGGGAAAAGCTGCACCAATATGTCACAACAAAACCAACACTACAGAGAATTCTCAAAGATGTAAGAAAGTTACTACATACTACTAAAGGGATCTTTCCTCCAGGAAGACATAACGATCCTAAATATTTACACACCCAATCCCGGAGCCCCGAACTTCATCAAGCAAACTTTACTTACACTGAAACCATACATAGATCGAAATAGAGTGATTGTCGGTGACCTTAACACAGCACTCTCACCTATGGACAGATCAACAAGGCAAAACCTCAACAGAGAAACCTTAGAACTGAACAACTATATAGACCAACTAGATCTAACAGACATCTGCAGAATATTCCACCCAGCAACAACACAATATACGTTTTTCTCAGCAGTACATGTTACATTTTCCAAAATAGATCATATCTTAGGCCATAAAACAAACCTGGACAGATTCAGAAACACTGAAATTATTCCATGCACACTCTCAGACCACAAAGGCATCAAACTGGAACTGAACACACATCTCCACCAACGAAAACCCTGTAACTCATGGAGACTGAACAACACATTGTTGAATCACCAATGGATCATCGAAGAGATCAGAACAGAAATCCAACAGTTTATGAAATTTAACAGTAAGGAGCACACAAACTACCAACTCCTTTGGGACACAGCAAAGGCAGTACTCAGAGGAAAATTTATAGCGCTGAGTGCCTACAAAAACAAGTTGGAAAAATTGCAAACCAACAAGTTAATGTCCCACCTTAAGCTCCTAGAAAAAGAGCAACAAACCAACCCTAATCCCAGTAGAAGAAACCAAATAATTAAAATCAAAGCAGAATTAAATGATTTGGAATCCAAAAAAACCATAGAAAGAATCAATAAAACAAGGAGTTGGTTCTTTGAAAGAATTAACAAAATTGACAAGCCCTTAGCAAATCTTACCAAAAAAAGAAGAGAGCATATCGAAATAAACAAAATCACAGATGAAAATGGTAATATCACGACAGAAATTACCAAGATCCAGAATATCATGAGGGAATACTTCTCAAACCTTTATGCCAACAAATTAGAGAATCTAGATGAAATGGATGAATTTCTAGCCAATATTAACATACCCACACTGAACCAAGAAGAACTAAGCCAACTCAACAGGCCTATTTCAAGCTCTGAAATAGAAATGGCAATTAGAGAACTTCCACCTAAGAAAAGCCCAGGGCCAGATGGATTCACAGCTGAATTCTATAAGGTCTTCACACCAATACTAATCAAGCTCTTCAATGAAATTGAAAATGAAGGTTCCTTACCAAACTCATTCTATGAAGCCAGTATAACCCTCATCCCCAAACCAGACAGAGATTCATCAAAGAAAGAGAACTATAGAGCTATTTCTTTGATGAACATCAATGCAAAACTTCTCAACAAAATACTGGCCAACTCTCTACAACAACTTATCAAAAAAATTATACACTATGATCAAACTGGATTCATCACGGGGAGGCAAAGTTGGTTCAACATATGCAAATCAATTAATATAATTCAACACATCAACAAGAGCAAGGACAAAAATCACATGATTGTCTCAATAGACGCGGAAAAGGCATTTGACAAGATCCAACACCCCTTTATGTTAAAAGCTCTGGAGAAACTAGGAATCCATGGAACATTCCTCAATGTAATAAAGGCTGTGTATGAGAAACCAACTGCTAGTATTACACTTAATAGTGAAAATCTAAAGAAATTCCCTCTAAAACCAGGAATGAGACAAGGATGCCCACTCTCTCCACCACTCCTTAACATAGTACTAGAATTCCTAGCCAGTGCAATAAGGCAAGAAGCAAGCATAAGGGGGATCCAAGTAGGGAAAGAGGAAATAAAACTATCCCTCTTTGCAGATGATATGATTCTGTATTTAAAGAATCCTACAGACTCTACTCCCAAGCTCCTTGAGCTGATTCAAAACTTTGGAAGGGTAGCAGGCTATAAAATCAACCCTCAAAAATCAACTGCCTTCCTTTACGCCAACAGTGAGAGGAACGAGGCAATAATTAGGAAAGAAACTCCTTTCACAATAGCCTCAAAAAAATAAAGTACCTAGGAATTAGCTTAACTAAGAATGTAAAGGACCTTTTTGACGAAAACTTTAAAACCCTAAAAACGGAAATTAAAGCAGAACTAAGGAAATGGAAAAACCTCCCATGCTCCTGGATTGGAAGAATCAACATTGTGAAAATGACAATCTTGCCAAGAGCTATCTACAAATTCGACGCAATACCCATCAATATCCCAATGGCATTCTTTAAAGAAATAGAAGAGGCAATTCAAAATTTCATATGGAATAATAAAAGAACCTGTACAGCAAAAACACTTCTTAGCAGAAAGAACAGCGCCGGAGGAATTTCAATTCCAAACTTTAGACTCTATTACAGAGCTATAATTATCAAAACAGCTTGGTACTGGCACAAGAACAGGCCTGAAGACCAATGGAATAGAACTGAGGACCCAGATATTAAACCACAGACCTATGGCCACCTAATCTTTGACAAGGGAGCCAAAAAAATAGAATGGAAGAAAGACAGCCTCTTCAACAAGTGGTGCTGGCAGAACTGGTTAAGCACCTGCAGAAAACTAAAGTTGGATCCTTCTTTGTCACCTTGCACTAGAATTAACTCCAAATGGATCAAAGACCTGGAGGTAAAAGCTGACACACTGAAAACTTTACAGGAAGGAATAGGAGATACACTGGGCCTCCTTGGCACAGGTCGAAACTTTCTTAATAAGGACCAAGAATCACAACAAATCAGAGAAAGGCTGGATAAGTGGGACTGCATTAAACTGCAGAGCTTTTGTATGGCAAAGGACATAGCTAATAAATTAATTAGGAAGCCTATAGAGTGGGAGAAGATCTTCACCAACCAAACCACGGACAAAGGCCTCATATCTAAAATATATCAACAGCTCAAATATTGAATCACTCCAAAACTAATCTCCCAAGTAACAACCATCCCATTAAAAAATGGGCGAAAGACTTAAAGAGAGTCTTCTCTGAAGAAGAAACAAAAATGGCCTATAGACACATGAAGAAATGCTCAACATCTCTGGTCATAAAAGACATGCAAATCAAAACAACTCTAAGATTCCACCTCACTCCAGTTAGAATGGCCAGGATCAGGAAAATGAATAATAACAGATGCTGGAGGGGATGTTGCCAGGAGGAATCACTACTACACTGTTGGTGGGAGTGTAAACTTGTTCAACCACTATGGAAAGCAGTATGGCAGTGCCTCAAAGTGGTAAACATAGAACTCCCCTATGACCCAGCAATTCCACTACTTGGCATTTACCCAACCATCCAGAAGCAAGGACATACTAATCCCACTAGCACAACAATGTTCATTGCAGCACTATTCACCATAGCAAAGATATGGAACCAACCTAGATGTCCCTCAGTTGATGAATGGATCAACAAGTTGTGGTATTTATACACAATGGAATTCTATGCTGCCATCAGAAAAATGACATTGACCCATTTGTTGGGAAATGGAAAGACTTGGAAAAAATCATATTAAGTGAAGTAAGCCAGACTCAAAGGAACTTAGGCTCAATGGTTTCCCTCATTTGTCATAACCAGTAGAAACCTTGGGCTCTACTAGCAGAGATCTGCAATAGAGCAAAACCTTGATATATAAGGCCATATAGTATGAAGCTAATTGAAAGGACCTCCAAGATACTGAAACAAAAGCCATATAATGAATGATTGTTTTCCTTAGTGTACTATGTTATCTTTCATCTCCTTTGCTGTTTCTTGGGTATCTCATATTGTTACAGTATCTTACTTTGTTATCTGATATATTGAATTTATTTGTATTTGGTTATTTGAAATTTGATAGGGAAGGGGGGAAAACCAAGACGGGGGATGGGTGTTGGGGG
Organism: Megascapheus bottae; assembly: GCF_031878675.1. NCBI lineage: Eukaryota > Metazoa > Chordata > Mammalia > Rodentia > Geomyidae > Megascapheus > Megascapheus bottae. Next base: position 35,432,214 of record NC_143520.1, on the reverse strand, counting down.
GGAGGGTGATGGGTACCAAGACATATGAAAGGGTATCAATGTATTTGAATTAATGCACCTTCTATCTGGCAAATATCATGTAACCCTTTTATTAATTACAATAAAAAATTATGAAAAAAAAACAAAAAAAGAAACAGAAAATACATTTCTCATATGTCCCATATTTTTCTTATACTAGAAGGGAAGTAACATTCTCAAAATTAAGGGCAAGCAAAATTCATATAAATATTGTTGATTAACTTAAGTTTCAACCTTTTCTTCATCAAATTAAGAAGGATAATTAGGTAAGACTCAGGCATCTTTGCAATGATACATCTTTGTAATTTACAGACTTTGTCCAATTTAGCATGTAAGTAGGCAAGTCAAATGGTATTTTCTTGTTTTCATTTCCTTACGGAAACTCCTTACCATGTAAAACATAAGGTCAAAAACATGTATGAGTTTCTCTGGTTCTGATGGTATTATTGTTAAATTCTTTTGTAGGCTGAGCCAAAAATACCTAACAGAATAAGAAAAGTTCTGAACACAATATATGTTGTTGAGATTTGGTTTCATAAGTTTAAATAAATAATCAATGTAGATAACCATAAAAGTTACACACATAGTATAGATGTATTAGACACTGAAATTTCCACTTAAATATGATTAAGGTGATTATGTTTTGTATATTTATTTTATCATATACCAATAAGTTAATGTCTCACCTTAACCTCCTGAAAAAAGACCAACAAACCAACCCTACTCCCACTAGAAGGAATCAAATTATTAAAATCAAAGCAGAATAAACTGATATGGAATCCAAAAAAACTATAGAAAGAGTCAACAAAACAAGGAGTTGGTTCGTTGAAAGAATTAACAAAATTGACAAGCCCTTAGCAAATCTTACCAAAAAAAGTAGAGAGTGTACCGAAATAAATAAAATCACAGATGAAAATGGTAATATCACGACAGAAATTACCAAGGTCCAGAGTGTCATGAGGGAATACTTCTCAAACCTTTATGCCAAAAAATTTGAGAATCTAGAAGAAATGGAGGAATTTGTAGCCAATATTAACATACCCACACTGAACCAAGAAGAACTAAGCCAACTCAACAGGCCTATTTCAAGCTCTAAAATAGAAATGGCAATAAGAGAACTTCCACCTAAGAAAAGCCCAGGGCCAGATGGATTCACAGCTGAATTCTATAAAGTCTTCAAAGCAGAGCTCACACCAATACTCCTCAAGTTCTTCAACAAAATTGAAAATGAAGGTTCTATACCAAACTCATTCTATGAAGCCAGTATAACCGTCATCCCCAAACCAGACAGAGATTCATGAAAGAAAGAGAACTATACAGCTATTTCTTTGATGAACATCAATGCAACACTTGTCAACAAAATACTGGCCAACCATCTACAACAACTTATCAAAAAAAATTATACACTATGATCAAACGGGATTCACCACAGGGAGGCAAAGCTGGTTCAACATACGCAAATTAATTAACATAATTCAACACATCAACAAGAGCAAGGACAAAAATCACATGATTGTCTCAATAGACGCGGAAAAGGCATTTTTCAAGATCCAACACCCCTTTATGTTAAAAGCTCTGGAGAAAGTAGGAATCCATGGAACATTCCTCAATATAATAAAGGCTGTGTATGAGAAACCCACTGCTAGTATTACACTTAATGGTGAAAATCTAAAGCCATTCCCTCTAAAATCAGGAACGAGACAATAATGCCCACTCTCTCCACTCCTCTTTAACATAGTGTTAGAATTCCTAGCCAGTGCAATAAGTCAAGAAGGAAGCATAAAGGGGATCCAAGTAGGGAAAGAGGAAGTAAAACTTTCCCTCTTTGCAGATGACATGATTCTGTATTTAAAGAATCCTATAGACTCTACTCCCAAGCTCCTTGAGCTAATTCAAAACTTTGGAAGGGTAGCAGGGTATAAAATTAATCCCCAAAAATCAACTGCCTTCCTCTATGCCAACAGTGAGAGGAATGAGGCAACCATCAGTAAAGCAACTCCTTTTGCAATAGCCTCAAAGAAAATGAAGTACCTAGGAATTACCTTAACTAAGAATGTAAAGGACCTCTTTGATGAAAACTTTGCAACCCTAAAAAGGAAATTAAAGCAGAACTGAGGAAATGAAAAAAAAAAAACTCCCATGCTCCTGGATTGGAAGAATCAACATTGTGAAAATGACAATCTTGCCAATGGCTATCTACAAATTTAATGCAATATCCATCAATATCCCAATGGCATTCTTTAAAGAAATAGAAGAGGCAATCCAAAATTTCATATGGAATAATAAAAGACCCCGTATAGCAAAAACAATTCTTATCAGAAAGAACAGCGCAGGAGGAATTTCAATTCCAAACTTTAGACTCTATTACAGAGCTACAATTCTCAAAACAGCTTGGTACTGGCACAGGAACAGGCCTGAAGACCAATGGAATAAAACTGAAGACCCAGATACTAAACCACAGACCTATGGCCTAATCTTTGACAAGGGAGCCAAAAAAATAGAATGCAAGAAAGATAGCATCTTCAACAAGTGGTGCTGGCAGAACTGGTTAAGCACCTGCAGAAAACTAAAGTTGGATCCTTCTTTGTCACCTTGCACTAGAATTAACTCCAAATGGATCAAAGACCTGGAGGTAAAAGCTAACACACTGAAAACTTTACAAGAAAGAATAGGAGATACACTAGGCCTCCTTGGCACAGGTGAAAACTTTCTTAATAAGGACCAAGAATCACAGCAAATCAGAGAAAGGCTGGATAAGTGAGATTGCATTAAACTGAGAGTTTTTGTATGTCAAAGGACATAGCTAGTAAACTAATTAGGAAGCCTACAGAGTTGAGAAGATCTTCACCAACCAAACCATGGACAAAGGCCTCATATCTAAAATATATCAACAGCTCAAAAATGGAATCACTCCAAAACTAATCTCCCAAGTAACAACCATCCCATTAAAAAAATGGACGAAAGACTTAAAGAGAGTCTTCTCTGAAGAAGAAACAAAAATGGCCTATAGACACATGAAGAAATGCTCAACATCTCTGGTCATAAAAGAAATGCAAATCGAAACAACTCTAAGATTCCACCTCACTCCAGTTAGAATGGCCAGGATCAGGAAAACAAGTAATAACAGATGCTGGAGGGGATGTTGCCAGGAGGAATCACTACTACACTGTTTGTGGGAGTGTAAACTTGTTCAACCACTATGGAAAGCAGTATGGCAGTGCCTCAAAATGCTAAACATAGAACTCCCCTATGACCCAGCAATTCCACTACTTGGCATTTACCCAACAATCCAGAAACTAGGGCATACTATATCCACTAGCACAACAATGTTCAATGCAGCATTATTCACCATAGCAAAGATATGGAACCAACCTAGATGTCCCTCAGATGATGAGTGGATCAACAAGATGTGGTATTTATACACAATGGAATTCTATGCTGCTGTCAGAAAAAAAAATGACATCGCCCCATTTGTTAGGAAATGGAAAGTCTTAGAAAAAAATCATATTAAATGAAGTAAGCCAGACTCAAAGGAACTTAGGCTCTATGGTTTCCCTCATTTGTCAGTAGAAAGCTTGGGCTCTACTAGCAACGACCTGCAATAGAGCAAAACCTTAATACATAAGGCCATATAGTATGAAGCTAATTAGTAAGACCTCCAGAATATTGAACAAAAGCCATATAATGAATGATTGTTGTCCTTAATGTACTAGGTTATCTCTCATCTCTTTTGCTGTCCCTTGGTTATCTCATATTGTTACAGTATCTCACTTTGTTATCTGATATATTGGATTTATTTGTATTTGGTTATGTGAAATTGGATAGGGATGGGGGGAAAACTAAGATGAGGGGGGGTGGAGGGAAGGGTAATGGGAACCAAGTCATGTGAAAGAGTATCAGTATATGTGAATTAATGCACCTTCTATATGGCAAATATCATATAACTCTTTTATTAAGTACAATAAAAAATGTAAAAGAAAAAACATCAGGAAGGAATAAAAATATAGGATACCTTTATAGGTATATTTTGATGTTTTAATTAAGTAAAAATAAATATTAATTATTGCTACTTCTAATATCATCACAGGAGTTACAAATCAATTTATATACAAAATATGAATAGGAAATATAATTTCAATGTTTTCTATTCATATCTATAACCATATAAAATAATTCATGCAATATTATATTAATACTTATCTTCATTAGAACACATACTTACCGGCAAAGAATGAAGGTGGAAGGATTTTTTTAAATATTTAAGGAAATATGATAGTAATGAATTGGGGTATTTTTGTTACTCTGTTATTGCCACCAGAGTCTTCATATATATTCTATTTTGCTCTAATTACAAGGAGAAGTAAAAACATATATTTAAAACATAAACTAAAAACATGAACTTTATCTGTTTTCTTCCATCATTTTTCTTCTTTTGCTGGAGTATCATCATGAAAAGGCAAAATATAATAATGAATATAACCTGTACAAAACAAGGTTCCTCTCTATTCTTAAGATTTCTTAGTATTGCTGCTAAAGATTCTTGCTAAAACCATAAGATTCCACTTGCTCTCCAAGAATCACAACAGTCACAAATTCACCACAATGATGCCTTATAGTATAATTGATTATAGCAGGGTAATTTCTTATACACTATTCCATCTTTTGATATTGTAACCATGAACAATTTTGCTTAAAAATAAAAAATGACAAAACATAATATACATAACTTAGAAAAAACTAAATCTCTTTGCTAATAAACTGTTGTCGGTTTCACTCTAATTACTTTTGTGAATACAGTTTATACTGATTGATTTTGCAGGCAAAACGTGAAGAGAAGAAACTGGATAACCTTCCATTTTATAGAAGTTGTAAGAAGAAGATACTCTAAAAATTGTCTCTTTGGGGACATTAATAACATTTACTTCACAAACCACAGAGTTTTCCTATTTCACGAATCAATTTCATTCTATTACATAGGTGAATTCATTTCTTTTTGTGAACCAGTTGTTGCATTTTGACTGTTCCCCTTCTAGTAGGAAAAGCCATATATTAGGGATGTAGAAAGTGGTCACGATAATAGCTCAATGATATTTCTTCTTAGCTATGCTCATTACTTTTCAGGTCCTCATATATTTCACTGAACACAAGCTTTTACCTTTGAATTCACCATGATAATCCCATCTGTGATTCTTGTTCTAAGTGTAAGGCAGGAGCTGTTTTATGCAGTCCTGATAATGAACACTCCTAATGGGAATGTTTTAACTGATCTGTAATTTCCTATAGAAACTGAAATCCTAAACAGACACCACCATATGCTTGTATTTAACATGTAGAAAAAGTGACCTTGATGAGCTGATTTATTTTTTCTTAAAAAATGATGATCATTTTACAGATCCAAAATGATAATAATCCAAATATTGAAATAAATTGTTCTTTATGAAAATGCATGCATGTATAGTTAAAACAGAATAAAATTTATACTTGTAAATTTGAGTCTATCAGTACAAATATATATGACATAAAGATATACATATATGTGTAAATGTACATAAAGAATAAGAAAGATATATAGAAAAAGAAAGGCAATTTTTAAACACAAAATTATTCTAAAATATATTTTCAAAGTTCAAGTGACATGTTTTAATATGTAGATTGTAAAGTAGTTGTATATATTATAAATATATGCTATGAACTATACATATACATATATATATCCTAGATTTTACTTTTGATCCTAGTATACCACATACACACACACACACACACACACACACACACATATATACTGCATTCCATTCTTTGTCACAGAAGAAAAAAAAATCCTACCACTAGACCAATTTTCAGATAAATTCCTTACACCCAAACAAGCAGTTAGACAAATACTTATTTTGCAAACTGCGCTCACTTTCCTAAGTGACTGTTTCTTCACCTTTATATGAAATAGATTTGAGTTTACAATTATTAAAAATTAATGTAACTAACTGTCATTTTTATCAACAAAGTAATGAAAAGTGGAAACAAGGTATATTCTTATGACAATGATATTCTCTATTAGTAAACGCAATATTAATATTTGACCTTATACTATTTTAAAGTGTGTGCTAATTTTAGCCATGTATAGATTCACATGTGTATACTAAACTGACTTTTTATCCTTGAGACAGAATACCTGATCTAAAACACTTGAGGTTGGAAAGCTGTGCATTGTGTCATTGTTTAGGACATTGTATATTCATAATGGTAGGTAGGACATGACAGAACTGAGCAACACAGCTCTTATCAGAGAAAGCAGATGACAGAAAGAGAGAAGTCCATCTCCTCAAGATTATTTTTCTCTTGTTCTGTCTGAGGCCCAGGTCCCAAGCATCATATCACATTTAGAGTAGTCCTTCGTCCTTAGCTACTATTCCGTGGAAATACCATCCAAAAACTAACCTAGAGGTGTCTTATTAATGTATGTGTGGCTCAATACAATCACATTGATGTTTTATTTTTTATGTAATGTTATTGTCAAGGTGATGTATGGAAGGATTACAGTTAGATTGGTAAGGTAGTGACAACATTTCTTGTTGGACATTGCTACCCCCTCCCATGTTTTTTCTTCTGCTTTCCCTCCCTCACCACCTAAGTTGTAGACTTAATTTCCAACATGCTGTCTTGTTCACCATTTGCTTTTTGTCTCACCATTTTGTTGTTCACCTTCCCTGCCTTGACTTTTAGGATTAAGTATCACAACACTTTGTGCCTTTGATTCAGGACAAATAAAATCATTTGATTTGACTTGATAGTTTATAAAATACTCTTGCTTCTACATTGATTTACCATGGAAACATGAAAATATTTGGTGTCTTCAGTTTTCCTTCTAGTACAGGAGTCTGAAGTCAGGAATTCGTGGTTTTTAGATATGTATTCTCTAACTTGAACTGTGTCCCCAAGAATTTGTGATTTAGTTGATTTTTTCATAAATGATCTCTTTGGATAGACACTGTCCTCAAAGAAAAATGTTTCTCTTCTTTCTCCTGAATAACTGATATTAGAGGCATGTTACCACTATGAAGGAAAATTTTAAGGTCTCTATACTAATTATCTATTCTTTATGAATTTGCTTATAAAATAGAGCAGAAAATATTATTCATATTTATATATTAAAATTACCTTGTAAAATCATACTTTTTTGTCCACCTTTCCCTCCCCCACTTCATCCCTCTTTTTCACAAAAATCTGTTAAATGTATCAAAGTTTTCTGTATTTACTTCCAAAGCAGTCATCTCAGGAATGATCTACTTATCCTTCTAAATATATACTTCTCCAGTGATAAGCGAATATTCCTCCTTGAATATATATACTGTTCAAGAAAGATTTCAAATTCTAGTACCTATAAACATATTTTCTTGCTGGTACCAAGAAGGTATCCTCTTGTAATTTCTTGCTTTCAAACCCAGTCCACAACACCAGAATTTATTTATGCTTTCAAATATTCCTCAATCAAATGTTTTCCCTACTAAATATTTTCATCAAAAATCATCTCAAGTCACATGCATCATACCAGAATGATACTTGCTCCCTCTTTTTTAATCCAATTTTTAGGATTACTTCTTTTTGTGTTTTATCTTTAACCCTGAGGCCTGATCTCAGGGGCCTGGGCATTGTCCCTGAAGTTATTTTGTGAAAGGCTAGCAATCAATTACCTGAGCCACTTCCAGCTTTTTCTGTTTATGTGGAACTGAGAAATTGAACCCAGGGATTCATGCATGATATGCAAGCCTTCTACCAAGAAGACACATTCCCAGTCTTTTTGACATATGTAACATGATAAAATGGAACTAAGAGTAGAATTAAGCTTGAGTGCAGATACTAAAGTTTTATTTACAACAAAAATAGGAAAGAGGAGATTGTCAAATGAATTACTAAGAATATAGACTTCAGAAAACTTCAAGGTGAAGATAATATCTTAAGAGAAGAGAAAAAAACGAGTCATATCATTGGTTGATAATTTGCTTTTGGTGGCATTGTCTGAAATGTAATCAAGAGATTAAACAAAAAAATTTAATAGCTACAATTATAGGTTATTCACACATATTTTGTATTATTTTTAAAGAGCTAAAGTTATTTATACATAATTGATATCTTCCTAGTTCCTTGTTATATTAATAAAGGATAACAACAAATAAATATCAAACTTATCAAATTTTTGTTCTTAGCAGAGACAATAATAAACACTTATATATTCTAATGTATATGTTTTAGTAACATGAATTCTACTGGTTATTTGAACATTTTGTATTGGTTATTTTGCTTTCTAACAAAATTTCCTGTCAATATTAACTTTTTTTACCTATTAATTGATAATCTTCATAAAAACTCACACTGACAGATGTTCTGTGAATTACACATTATCTTGAAGAATCTAATCAAAAATTCAAAAGTCAGCATGTATATAACTTTAGAAAGTGTCATTTCAGGAAATTAGGTTTCTTTTTTTATAACAAACTGCTTACTTTAGATACTTAACAATCAGTTCCAGGTTCAAAATTTCTATTTTCTCATACATGTAAGGTGGTATTTTTTAACACATTGTAATAAAAGGAACTGCATTTTAAGGCATGCTTTATGCATGTGAATATCATGAAAATTTCACACTTCTCTTGAATCCTAAAAAAAGTGAGTCTATGCTTAGAAGAAAAGTATTTTACTTAAGTAAACAGTTTTCTGGTTGAATTTAAATTACTTGTATAGAACATGGTCAATAAAATAGATCTTTGAGGATTTTATATTTCTTCTTTTTTGTATTGTTGGAGATAATGTATAGAGGAGTTACAGTTACATTTGTCAGTTAGTAGGTTACTTCTCACTTCCCATTGATACCCTTTCTAATGTAATTTTCCATTTTCAAAAAATTATGTTAATGTAATAGATTCAAGTATTTCTGTTGTCAAAATATGGCAATATATTTGTGCTTCTGTTTATGCATAGTAACAAATTAAAACGCAATCTAAAATGTATTTACTGTTTGCATCCATACTGAAATATATTGCTTGTATTAGTTCTTATAACCAAGAAGTAATTAACTTTATACATTTATTCTTACATAGGGTAAAAAAAAAATGTTCCATTACTTATCTGGCTTGGAGGACTGAAATAACATACTCACACCTCTTGTAATAGTAACTAAAATGACACATCTTTACCAATGAATATCATTGCACTTTGCTCATTATACTTCTTTCCTTCCTTTCCTTTGTGCTCTATTTCAGAGGTTTATAAATTGGAGATAAACCAGGAAAATGATATTATAATAGCTCTAAAAATAAAGCAAGAGTGATCGTGATTTGCCATTTCTACAGCATGCTCAACGTAATTACATAAAAATAATTTTTCAGATAGCAAAACTGAAGTTCTCCATAGAAAAAGAGGTAATGCTTTTAATACTAGGTTATTAATATGAACTTCTAAGAAAAATCACTCCTTTTTGTGATTATATTTCAGATTTTTCCTATCAAAGAAAAATGTCAAGTTTCTCATTATTGTAATTTAACCTTGAATTTACTGTGATTTAAGAACATATATTACATATACATTACAGATTCTCGATAAAGGACTTCATTCATGGATTGAACCTTCTTTGATGATAACAGGTAACAGTCATCTGGTTGAAATTCTCTAGAACTAACCCATGGATAGACATTTGCTCAAGATAAAGAAGAAATCTAGGTTAGGCATTTTGGTGTTCTAACAGCCATTTTTTTCTCATGACCTACTTTCTACCATGGGCAACATAACCATTTAGTAAAAGGAGAGATATTTCATCTGAAAAGTGTCATGTTAAGGGAGAGAATTAGGGCATTACTCCTAAATATGATTCTGCTTCCCAAAGAATTTGTGATTTCCTATTCATGGGAAGAGAATATTATTCAAGAATTTTCTGTCTTCTTGAATTAAAGCAGATTCTTTTCATTTTGAGATGAGAAATCACATGCTTATTGTATAACCTTATGCTGAGGGGAAGAAAGGGAGAAGAAAATTGAAAATAACATTGAAATAAGATTTATTTCATTTTGATCCAAAGAATGGGCTGTATAGTTACACTAATTGGTTATTATTTTACAGTCTTTTAGAAACAGTATAATTCATCTTGATTATGTAATTATCACCTGTACAAACAGTATATGACAAGTCTAAAAAGCAGGCTTTTTTCCACATGGAGTAGGTAATGTGTCAACCAAATTTTTCTATTACTAATAGGAGGTGTGGTCTGTATTTCCATGCTAACTTCAAATTGTACATACAATGCATGTAATGAATATCAAATACATCACTAGCTTCATTAATGAAATAGTATTTAAAAAAAACTACATTCAGTGTTTTGCTTATTTGTCTCTGCATAAGACCTTGCTTATTTCTGCCTTAGTGGTGGCTCACTACTGTAATATTAGTTACTCAGGATGCTGAGATCTGAAGATCATGGTTCAAAGCTAGCCTGGACACTAATGTCCCTGAGACTCTTACCTCCAATTAACCACCAAAAAGCCAGAAGTAGTGCTGTGGCTCAAGGAGTAGGGCTGTAACCTTGGGGTAAAGAGGTCAGGCACAGAGTTCAAGACCAAGACAGACAAAAAAAAAAAAAGAATTTGTTTCATGGAATAGAATATCTTGGCCTGATTAAAGTTTACAAAATTTTAAGTTAGGAGTTTTATAAACCACATGAAGTCATGCCTTTCTCATGAAACTCTTGTCAAAATTGTTAAAATTACCTATACAACTCTAATAATCCACTTGCTAAAGGATAGAAAAAATTCAAAAACCCATTTGTGCCATGCTAAACACATGTATAAAAGAATATTATAAGAATCCTCTATCAGAATCTTACTGTCTAGGCTAGAAAATGTCCTGGAAATGACCCTAGTTGAAACTAACAGGAGACTATTATCTTTCTCCCCTTTACACTTTAGCCTGGGGTCAGCAAGTTCTATGTTGTTCAATATTTCTATTATATTAATGGCATAATTATCACATAGGGATCAACTTCATGCTGCTATTAGAGACATGCTTCTGGAAGCAATTTTTAGCTCTGCTGGGCAAGTAAATCTATTAGGTCATTTGTAACCTCTACAAAGCTTGGTGGAAAGAATACAGACTTTGGACATCTTGGTGTAAATTCTATCAGCCAAGTACAGTACAGTACAGTTACCTTGGCAAATTATTTAAATCTTTATGTCACCTTTAAGGGATAATAGTGTCTTACTGATAAGGCAGTTGTAAAGATTTATGAGAAATATAGAGAAATGAACTATGAGTGTTTCATATGTCTCAGCCATTAGGTAACTAAAAATTAGTATTTTCATAATGGATACTTGTCTCTCATTGCTTTTTAATGACTGATGTCATCTTTATACATACAAGATATCAGCATCTCAAAAGTATCTCTTCTTAATGACGTTTAGTGTTATCTCAGAAAATAAAGTACTGAAAGAGTGATCAGAATATGTTTTGTCTGGAATTTTTCTAAGAAGTATTAATGATACTTGTTGTCAAAAATGAGTCACTAGATATTCCAAGTCACTTAAATGTTGAGGTTATAGTCCTTTAACAAATGTGACCACAGTTTTAGGTTTTAGAACTTAATGGATGCATGTGTTGGCATACATGATTTATACATCTTCCCAGAGGATGTGAATTTAACTGTATTACTCTCTGTTGTTTTTCTCTGTTGATTCCAGTTCTCATAAATTCAGCCAACTGGAAATATTTACAGTACTATAGGTCTTCAAACACTGGAGAAAATAAACAATAAAAAATAATGGAACTAGATAATTGTTACTATTATTAGATACTACTCCCACCAAGTTTCTACATATCCCATATTTATACAAGTAGCTGAAATACATATTTCATATATAATTTAAATCACAAAACCTTAGACTTTTTTTGTAGAAATGTTGAAAACATGCTGCGATAGGTCTGCATTGAAATTGGTATGTCCATCTATCTATCTATCTATCTATCTATCTATCTATCTATCTATCTATCTATCTATGATTCTCCTTAAGTACATGTTGTTTTTTATACTAAACACTTTCTGGGATTTGTACAATATAAAGAATCTAGGTCTAGGTGGTGTTATTCTATCAATATGAAATTATTTTTTCCTCAAAATTATTTAATTTTTTAGTAATGAAATATTTATGAGCTGGGCACCACTGGCTTTCCCCTTGTACTCTTACAACTCAGGAAGCTGAATTCAATTATTACAATGTGAAGCCAGCCTAGACAGAAAAGTCCATGAGACTCTTATGTCAAATTAACTATCAAAAGGCCTGAAGTGAAGTTGTGTCACAAGTACAGAGTAAAAATAGGTAAGAGACAAGGCTCAGGTTCTGAGTTCAAGATTCATTACTCATGAAGGAAGTAAGCAAAGAAGCAAGAGAGGAATGGAGGAAGGAAGAAAGAGGAAAGAAGGAAGGAAGGAAGGAAGGAAGGAAGGAAGGAAGGAAGGAAGGAAGGAAGGAAGGAAGGGAGAAAGGGAGGGAGGAAGGGAGGAAAGGAGGAAGGGAGGAAGGGAGGGAGGCAGGGAGGGAGGGAGGGAGGAAGGGAGGAAGGGAGGAAGGGAGGGAGGGAGGAAGGGAGGGAGAGAAGGGAAGAAAGAAGCAAGGAAGGAAGAAGCAAAGCATTCAGAAAAGAAAGAAGAAAGCAAATAAAAAAGGAAGGAAGCAAGGAAAGATCACTCTAAATTTAATTAAAAAATAGTTTAACCTTAAAATAATAAACTGTATTTTCACAAAACTTTATGAACCTGCCTGGTTGCCAATAGCTCAGGCCTGTAATCTTAGACACTCAGGAGGCTGAGATTTTAGGATCAGGGTTCAAAGGCATCCCAGAAAGGAAAGTGCATGAGACTCTTGTCTCCAAATAACCATCAGAAACAGGAAGAAACACCATGGTTCTTATTGACAGAGTACTAGCCTTGAGCAAGCAGAGCCAAGGGACAGAGCTCAGATGCTGAGTTAAAGCCCAACAATCAACCAAAATTTAAAAAAAAAAAAACTGTAAACCTCAAAAAAAAAAAAAACTGTAAATCTTTTACTCCACATATAATATTATTTCTGTTTAATTGTGGCAATACTGGATCCTCCTATGTTTACTAGACAAATATATCACTAAGCCATACTTACAGTGCTCTTTCTAAACTTTTTATTTTGAGATCAGAGCTGGTTTCCTATCTATGTATCCCATCAAACTAGAATAATAGACAGGTCCCATTTCTTCTAGTCTTTCTTGAGAAATGATTATGATCTATTTTTCCCCAAATGTCCTGGATTTGTGATCATTCCTATCTTAGCTTCTCAAGAATTAGGATTATAGGTAAGAGCCAGAAGCACCTGAGTCAAAAGAACATTTATATCATGTAACAGATATTTATTGAGGTTTCAGCTCACAGAGGGGAACTATCTATTAAAAGTAAAATATGAACATATTCCGTTTAAATTATTTTCAATAAATTCTTCTAAACTTCCTGTCAATTTTCTAAGCTATTCCAAAAAATTCTTTCTGTTCTAGTTTTCAATTGGGTGCAATGAAGAACTCTAATATATAAAGAAGCTTGCTTGTGCTAGTGATGAGACATTTTGTTGTTTTTGCCTAAAAACTTAAAAGATAATTATGGAAATTTCTGGGGTTCTACTCACTAGCCATATTTGCAGTTTCTTTTCTAATTTAATTTTATTTTTTAATGTCAGGGTAATGTTTAGAGGGGTTAAAGTTACAGTCGGTAGATAGTGAGTGCATTACTTCTTACACAATGATACCCTTTCTCAGGTTTTTGTTCCCATTTCCCTCCCTCATGCCCTTCCGATCATCTTGTTTTCCCCTCTTCCCTTTCCTATTTCAAATAAACAAATAAAAAAGTATATACAATATACCAGGTATATTGTATAGAACTGAAGACCCAGAAATCAACCCACAGACATATGGGCACCAAATCTTTGATAAGGGTGCCAAAAAAATAGAATGGAAGGAGGACAGCCTCTTCAACAAGGTGCTTGCAGAACTGTCTAAGCAACTGCAGAAAGCTAAAGTTGGATCGTTCTATGTCACCCTACACCAGGATTAATTCCAAATGGATCAAAGATCTTGAGGTAAAAGAGAAACCCTAAAAACTTTACAAAAAGAATAGGAGATACACTAGGCCTCCTTGGAACAGATTAAAACTTTCTTAATAAAGACCTAGAAACACAACAAACTAATGATAGCTTGGACAAATGGGACTTCATTAAAATGTAGAGCTACTGTATGGCAAAGGACATAGATCTCAAGTTAAACAGCAAGGCCACAAAGTGGGAAAATATCTTCACAACCCATACAACAGACAAAGGCCTCATATCTAAAACATATCTACAACTCAAAAAATTGAATCTCTCCAAAACAAATCTCCAAAGAAACAACCACTCCATTAAAAGATGGGCCAAAGACTTAAAGAGAGACTTCTCTGAAAACGAAATAAGAATGGCCTATAACATATGAAGAAATTCTCCATATCTGTGGCCTTAAAAGAAATGCAAATCAAAACAACAAATTAATGGACCTCCAGAACATGGAAACGAGAGTTTAATTATAAGTGACTTATTCTTTATGTATTATGTTTTCTCTCTTTCTTGTGTTGCCCTTTGGATAATCTCATATTGTTACAGTATCCCACTTTGTTACCTGGTATATTATATAGATGTTTACTTATTTGAAATAGGAGCAGAAAAATGAGGGGAGGATGTAGGAAGAGGGAAATGTGTATAAAAACATAAGAGTGGGTATCAATGTTGGAGAAGTAATTCACCTTCTATCTGGCCAGTATATCTGTAACCCCTTTATACATGAAATTTAAAAAAAAATACCAGATAACAAAGTCAGATATAGTAATAATATGAGAGTAACCAAAAGATAAAAAAGAAGAGAAATAACATAATGCATTAAGATAAATAACAGCACATTAGGAACAACAATCACAAAATATTCCTATCCTAGAGATCCTTTCATTTAGTCTCATCCTATATGACATTATGTATCTAAGATTTGAACTATTGTAATCCTCTTTAGGAGAGTCCTCGATGTCTTCAAAGAAACAACCATCCCATTAATAGATGGGCTAAGGACTTAAAGTGAGACTTCTATGGAGAAAAAATAAGAATGGCTTATAGACACACAAAAAAATGCTCAACACCTCTGGGCACAAAATAAATGAAAATCACTCCTGGCCACATCCCCTCCAGCATCTGTTGTTATTAGTTTTCCTGATCCTGGCTATTCTAACTGGAGTAAGGTGGAATCTTAGAGTTGTTTTCATTTGCATTTCTTTTATGACCAGAGATGTTGAGCATTTCTTCATGTGTCTATAGTCCATTCTTGTTTCTTCTTCAGAGAAGACTCTCTTTCAGGCTTTGGACCATCTTTTAATGGGATGGTTGTTACTTTGGAGATTAGTTTTGGAGTGATTCAATTTTTTGAGCTGTTGATATCTTTTAGATATGAGGCCTTTGTCCGTGGTTTGGTTGGTGAAGTTCTTCTCCCACTTTGTAGGCTTCCTAATTAATTTACTAGCTATGTCCTTTGCCATACAAAAGCTCTGCAGTTTAATGCAGTCCCACTTACCCAGCCTTTCTCTGATTTGTTGTGATTCTTGGTCCTTATTAAGAAAGTTTCCACCTGTGCCAAGGAGGCCTAGTGTATCTCCTATTCCTTCTTGTAAAGTTTTCAGTGTGTCAACTTTTACCTCCAGGTCTTTGATCCATTTGGATTTAATTCTAGTACAGGGTGACAAAGAAGGATCCAACTTTAGTTTTCTGCAGGTGCTTAACCAGTTCTGCCAGCACCACTTGTTGAAGAGGCTGTCTTTCTTCCATTCTATTTTTTTGGCTCCCTTGTCAAAGATTAGGTGGCTATAGGTCTATGGTTTAATATCTAGGTCCTCAGTTCTATTCCATTGGTCTTCAGGCCTGTTCCTGTACCAGTACCAAGCTGTTTTGATAATTATAGCTCTGTAATAGAGTCTAAAGTTTGGAATTGAAATTCCTCCTGCGCTGTTCTTTCTGCTAAGAATTGTTTTTGCTATACGGGGTCTTTTATTATTCCATATGAAATTTTGAATTGCCTCTTCTACTTCTTTAAAGAATGTCATTGGGATATTGATGGGTATTGCATTGAATTTGTAGATAGCCCTTGGCAAGATTGTCATTTTCACAATGTTGATTCTTCCAATCCAGGATCATAGGAGGTTTTTCCATTTCCTTAGTTCTGCTTTAATTTCCTTTTTCAGGGTTTTCAAGTTTTCATCAAAAAGGTCCTTTACATTCTTAGTTAAGCTAAGTGGCCAGGAGGGATCACTACTACACTGTTGGTGGGAGTGCAAACTCATTCAACCACTATGGAAAGCAGTATGACAGTGCCTCAATAGGCTAAACATAGAGCTCCCCTATGACCCAGCATTTACCCAACAATCCAGAAACTAGGGCATACTAAATCCACTAGTACAACAATGTTCATTGCAGCATTATTCACCATAGCAAAGATATGGAACCAACCTAGATGTCCCTCAGTTGATGAGTGGATCAACAAGATGTGGTATTTGTACACAATGGAATTCTATGCTGCTGTCAGAAAGAATGACATTGGGGCTGGGAGTTTGGCCTAGTGGTTAAAGTGTTTGCCTAGCATGCATGAAGACCTGGGTTCAATTCCTCGGTACCACATACATAGAAAAAAGCCGGAAGTGGTGCAGAGGCTCAAGTGGTAGAGCTCTAGCCTTGAGAAAGTCCAAGGACAGTGCTCAGGCCCTGAGCTCAAGCCCAGGACTGGAAAAAATAAAACAAAAACAAACAAACAAAGAATGACATTGCCCCATTTGTTAGGAAATGGAAAGATTTTGAAAAAATCCTATTAAGTGAAGTAAGCCAGACTCCAAGGAACTTAGGATCAATGGTTTCCCGCATTTGTCATGATCAGTAGAAACCTTGGGCTCTTATAGAAGAGATTTGCAATAGAGCAAAACCTAGATACATAAGGCCATATAGTATGATGCTAAATGAAAGGACCTCTAGGATATAGAAACAAAAGCCATATGAGTGATTGTTGTCCTTAATGTACTACGTTATCTCTCATCTCTTTTGCTGTCCCTTGGTTATCTCATATTGTTACAGTATCTCACTTTGTTATCTGATATATTGGATATATTTGTATTTGGTTATTTGAAATTGGATAGGGAAGGGGGGAAATCCAAGATGGGGGGTGGGGGGAGGGTAATGGGGACCAAGATATGTGAAAGGGTATCAATGTATGTGAATTAATGCACCCTCTATCTGGCAAATATCATGTAACCCTTTTATTAATTACAATAAAAATATTAAAAATAATAATAAACAAAACAAGTGTACTTTAAAAAAAAGAAATGAAAATCAAAACAATATATTTGCAGTATCTCTGTTATTTCATTGTTGTCTCATAATAGAGGATCAATCGTCTATAACACTGTGGCTCCAAAGTTGTTGATATTATTACAGGGAATCCATCAGCTGTTTTTGTCTCCTCTTCCAGTTCAAAATTGCCTAACTTCAGCTTACTCCAGTAGTCACTCTGTCATCCATTCTCCTTAAAGTAGTGGAAGCTAAATCTTTGTAAAGGAAAAAAAAATCGCTTCCAATGCAGAAAGTGAGGTACATTTCTTGAATAGCCATTGGGTGTTTTTGTCCCCATCATATCATTCAAGAAATAACACCCAATTTGTATAGTCTTTTTTATTACACACAAAAAATAAATACTTCAAGCTAAATCCCAATGACTTAAACACATAATCCTTACTACTTAAAAGGTTCACTTCTAAAAATCCTGATTCAATGTCAACCTTGGCAGGAAAGTCACTCTTCAATTAACAGAAAAAGTAGCAGGAGTGGATCAGGCATGGCTCATATGGTAGAAAACCAGTCTTGAGTGGAAAGTTAAGAGATAGTCCTCATGACTGAGTTACAATCTCAGAACCTGTACACACACACCACACACACACACACACACACACACACACACACACACACACAAAAGTGGGTTTTAAACAAAAGATGTTTTTTATATTAGATATTTATATTTTATGCTTTTGTAAAATGAGATAGTGAAGCATTTTAAATATAATACCTCACAGTGAAACAAAACAGAAATACAATCTCTAACTTGTGTGTGCCCACTTAGGATTATAGAGTTTCCTTTAATCTCTATAATAATTTTCATTGACTCAACATTGTTTTTTAGTGTGTTGATTGTTATAATTTCTATTTAGTCAATATACTTGAAATTAGCAGACCCAAGATAGAGTACATATAAAGTCTGACATCTTGAATCAAGTGAATTCATATGTAGTGAAAGAATTTGTGAATTTGGCTTTGAAACAATGTTTCAGAACTTGACATATTGCAAACATGAAATTGGCAAAATTCATGAAAATTTTAAGGACCATGGGGAAGAATTTTTGTCTTGATATAGAAAAATAACATATAAAACACAGAGTAGATTAAGCAGAAAGAGTAGAAGATAATTGTGACAAGGAAGTTCTTTGGCTTCAGAGATTCTTGGCCCATGGCCAAAACATATAAATCAGGACATCTGTGTCTCAACTTAAATATACACCCTAATTATCTTAGTTTGCTATAATTCTGAAGCCCTTCTGAATCCATACCTTTAATTCATCATGGGTATCTTCTTACATATCAGCAATAGAAAGTTGACTTAGAATGCTTGTAGTTTGTTCAATTTTATCTTGATCTTAACATAGATTTCCAACAAGCTATGTGTCAAGAATTCCCAAAAGCCTGCACAGTCTCAAACAGATACTGGGGAAAGGATTTGGAGTTAAAAATGTATGTATGCTTTTCCAAATGCTGCAAATGCACTCATAGGATAGAAAATGTCAAGTTTTAAAATATTTAGGAGAAAATTTTCGATAGCAAAACTGTACACATTACTGCCAGAGATCAATGGATCATACCTGTGATCCAAGCTAATCACAAGCCAGTATCTGAGGATTGAGGATTGAAGCCAACAATGAATAGGGCAGAAGAGTCAGTGAGACTCCTATTTTTAAATTACTACCAATACAGAGACAAATATCAAAAAACAAATAACAAAAGCCTCAGTGGGAGCTCAAGTGGTAGACAGCTAGCCTTGAACAAAAAATGTTCAAGGACGCTTCTGGCCCCAAGTTCAAGATACTAACAAAATAAAAAAAAAATAAAATTTTCCTTGGGTACATGGCCATATCCTTTAGAATTATTAGTTAGAATGACAGCTGTACAACATATAAACATATACTTACCAAAGTATCTTATGGCTAAACTATGCTGGCTAACAATATGTCTTCAAATTTTACTTGTGACGTACATTGAAAAATAAATTACGTGTAATGATAGTTGAACACTTTTGTTAAATACAAAATCATTTGAAAATAAAACTATTTTTGTCTGTGTCTTCCATTAATGTTTTAAGACCAATGTTGATTTAGGGCAATTGTGACCCAGGTTGAACACTGTGGTATATGCATACCATGTACCCACTGGCATTAGCAAAACATATGTCTCATGTTTTCCTACAAAGGTACAAGCTCCTGAGAGGGGGGGTTGGGGAAGTGTTACCCATTCCCTTTGAATCTTTACTTCCTAGCTCAGTGCCTTACTCATTATAAATATTATAAAACTGAAATATATATGTATATATGTATATATATAAAGAGAATCATGATAATACTCTCAGCCATTTTTGCATTTGTCTGGGCATTTGTATCAAATATGCCTGCTGTAACATAGAAAATAATGTATGATGGACATTTCTGGTTTTAGAGAATGTTAATTTTAAACTGTCATTCCTAGAGTTAGAGGCATAATATGAAAATCACTAAATTTCAGCCATGCCCTACTTATTTTAAATTTCTTAGCATAATGCACACTTACACAGTGAAGTAAAATTATTTTGTGGCAATGAAAACTATACACTAGTAGTCATACCTGTAATTTCAACTGTTCAGGAAGCTGAAGTCTGAGGATTGTAATTCAAAGGCAGTGAGGGAAAGAAAGTACATGAGGCTCTTTGGCCCTCAAATTTACAGCTGTATCTAGTGGTAGACCACTAGCCTTCTAGAAAACAACTCGATGACAGTACACAGACCTAGAGTTCAATCCCTAATACTGGCCCACCTTCCATAGAGGCATACATAATGATATATGAAAAATAACAGTGTTGACATAGAGCAACCTACTAGAGTGATAATTCTCAAAATGTGGTAATGATCCAAAATCTGTAGAAATATTTGACTGTGGCAAATAAACAATTGGTTTTTTTTGCCTATTAATGACAAGACAGACATTTCAATGTGCCATGGCATTTTTCAGAAACCCATGATGCATTCTTTACACAGAAGCATCACATCTACTTAAAAAACTTAGATAATATTAAAAAAATATGAATGGAGCTGTGGCTCAAAGTGGTAGAGTGCTAGCCTTTAGCTCAGGTTTTCAGGAACATCTCCTAAGCCCCAAAATCAAACTTAATATCCCCAAAAAGTAACATTAGGCCCATAGAAATGTCTTGGGACTTTTAAGTATTAATGTAAGGGCTTAAGCGATAGTTATAATCAATTCTCCTTACAAATATTAATGATTTTAAATGCTTAAGCTATATCATCATAATAACCATATTCCCTTTAGCTTAATTTTCACATTTTTATAAACAAAACTTGACATTTGAAGTCAGCAAGGAAAACTCATTGCAGCACAGAATACATTTATCTGTCCTAAATGCCAAAATTATTGGACAAAACTTTAACATGGAAGTAATTCATAGATATATCACTTTCTAAGACACTCTGGAATGTTTTAATCAACTCTCTGACTGATTTATGCAATCAATTGTTCTGTGATTGTAGTTTACATATCAAAAATTTGAAAAAGAAAAGAAAAAAATCAGTCCTGCAAAACACATCTTAATCAGAGTTGGCATAATTTTCACTTTGGCCTGTGATTAATTCATTTTGTTTGTTTGGGATTTAGACCATTCTCACTATCTTTCAGAAAGGTATTCATTTTTTTCCTATGTACTACACTTAAGATCATTTTATCTTAAAAGTAGAAGACACTAAAATTTTTCTAGGCCAAAATTTCCTTTTCCAGATAAAGATAATGCTATTTACTTATGTCATCTTCAGAAGAGGCAGTCTTCGGAAATACCTTCTCTCATAATCTATTAGTTTTACTCAGTAAATTGTAAAACTACTTGTCAATAAAATTCAAATGTATATCCATGGAAGTTAAACCATTCTGCTCATTTCCTGGAAACCTCTTTTTATTTCAAAGATCTGAAATATCAACAATGTTGTTCTCTCTGGAGCTTTTAAGCCCTTTATACATAAACATGCCCGTGTAGTTTTGTGTTTTTGTACCCGAAGGACTATTTAACCAAAAATTATATATGCACATGTTTTAGACTACTAGAGAACTATTTCAGTTTTTATGGATAATTTAAAGTACATTTCACATGTACCAAATATGATATATCGTATTATGATCTTTGCAAGAGCACACTACAGATATGCTCACTCCAATGGCTGATAAAATAATAGCTATAGAAATAAAAATAAAAATACAGATATAATAAGTTAAATAAATGTAATTTCTACATAATTATAAAATAATCTATGGCTAGCTATATCTAGGGATGGATGGAAATATAGGTTGATAGATGGATCCCTTGGGATATAGTCATATGGAAAAGATTTAATCTCAACATGAATTCATTTTAGATTGGAAATTTAAGAAGTTTTCCATAGCAAAGTTATGGCACTATTTGATGGAATGAATAGAACAAAATAAGAACAACACTGAAGATGTAGATTGTTCTTCTTCCTAATATAAAACACTTGCTTTTTTTTTTCTTCTATAAGCAGTGGAGGCTTAGCTGATGTTTGAACAGAAAAGTGAAAGTAAAGGCTTTGTCCTTCTTAAGATAACTGGCTGTAATCAGAGACTGGGCAGAATAAGCTGGAAACAATCACTTTAGAGGTTCAGATAAAAATACACTCACCTAATATCCTTGACTTAAATATAACCAGAGAAACAACACTAACATACTCTTGAGCATCCTGTGATTTTAAAACTAAGACATAACTATTTCAGTAATACTCATATTTCTCAGTTTATCAGCTTATCATATTTCTAAATAAATCTGTTTGCTTTTTAGGAAAGCCACAGCTGCTTTTTAAACTATTTTAGCCTGAGAAGAGGATCTTAAAAAATAACAAAAGACACTTTTCAATCCTTTGCAATTGTAAAGAACTGTAATAAAAGTAAAGAATATTCTCTTAATAATACAAGAAGCATAGTGATGACTTTAGACCTCTGAATATTTGAGTCTCCTTCTTAATCCATGTAAGCCCTCAATTTTCCATTTTTCCATCAGACCTTTAAAACACACTCAGACTCATACATAAAAGATTATTTTGCAAAGCCATGTAATGCTTGTGCAAGTATATTTCATAAGAAAAAAGTAATTTGAAATTATATTCAAAGTATTGGTTATTACAAAGCATTAACTACAATACTCAGAAGTGATGTGAATTCTGATAAACTTTGATATGCCTTTTCAACTCAGGACCATCTTGCAATGGCCCAAAAGCCTCAATCATAAATTTTTGACTACATGTCACTTTTTTTGAAAGACTATAGCTTTAAAAACGAATCTATCAAAGTAACTAAAATAAGCAAGTACATGAAAGAATACATTGTATAAATTAAATCTATACAAGTATTATATGATTATCACAAAATAGTTCGTTTTCTCTTTCAGTTTTTTTACAGTATATTTTCAGAAATTCTTATTTGCAATGCTTGTCATTTTCTGTTTTTTTCTTTTTTATTAATGAATTTATTATCATTGGGTTTTGTACCATATTTCAAGTAACATGTTTAACAAACAAGTATTCAAGATGGGAATCTCTATCACTGGCACTTAGATTTTAGGACATAATAAAAATTAAGCTGAGGGTTTGTATATCATTATGTCTATAGAGTTATAACTTTTTGTGTCTATGTAGTTATGTTTATATTTCCAGTACCGTATCCATAACAATGGGTATCCAAATATTGGGACATTGCTCTTGTACTGTTTGGATCTAATAGCCATTTACTAAGGATACCATGTGCCCTTTGTTCCTTTGCTCTTGACTTATCTCACTCAACATGATTTGCTCTAGCTTCATCCACTTTTCTGTTTTTTTTTTAATGAAACTATCAAATAATTATTATGTTCCCTTTATTTCAATGCAAGTAGAACTAAACATGACACTGAGTTCAACATCATTATATCTGATTATTTGGCTGAAATATGTTTTTTTATCTTTCCAAACTCCAAATAATTTACAAACTAATTCAGACATTTAGTCTGTATGCGAGATTCTGAAGGAATTATTTCATTATGTACTTTGCTATTTCCAGATTTGTTTAATTTTTAAATAAAAATAAAACTAAAAAAGTTATTACAGTGCAGGTAATTTCACTGGAAAATGTTCTTTGGATATTTCCATTATGGTAGAACAAGATTAGCATTTCAACTTTGAAATAAATCACACTATTCAATCAAAAAATATAACTTGTAAAACAGTAAAAATTCTTCTTTGGTCAAAGTCTAAGCAAAGACAGGAGAGTGGAAAAATAAAGGGAATGCCATTAAATGCTTACTTCTTCTGAGTATCTACTTAATAAAGAACAGATCAATTCCACTTTGAAAATTTCTGGGAATAGGGATCAAGAGGCAAAACTAGAAAACTACAAAACTGTGTCAACGTACTCCTTAAAAAACTACATTCAAGTACCATATCATAAATGCCAAGGATAAACAAAGTCTAAATCCTCAAAACACAGAACTGAGAAGAAAATTGTTAGTGAAAACTTAATAAATCACTTTCATTTCCTGATAGAGATTTTCATTCTATATGAAGACTATCATGAACAAAAACAAAATGAAATGAAAATGAATAAACACTCAAGTAATAACTGAATCTAATTATGTTATTTAAAATAGTTTTATGTTATAATGATCATATTAAAAGTGCTACCACTCTGGACTTATACTTCATGCTTGGTCTCAAAGGATTCAACTGAAAGAACAGATAAATTTATGAGTCATCTGATCCTATAAATAAAAGGACAATCAATAACAGCAGAGAAAAGTAATCCACATTGGGTAAAGAACAAACAAAAATAAGAAAGGACAGAGATACAGATATTATTACCTGAAACAGTAGGATTATCTGACATAGATAAAAATGCTATTTTATGTTTTTCAATTAATAAAATAAAAAATAGTTTTCTACACATAAAATTTATTATTAATAATACCTAAAGCCAAATGTAGGTTAGTAATACTGAGAGAATTAGTAAATTGGAAAGCATATACATAAGGAAAAGTAATGTAATCAAACAGAAAAATAATTTTGAAAGCGCTGCGATGACATGGATGATGAAAAATGTGATGTACTATGTCATCTCTCATCTCTTTTGCTGTCCTTTGGTTATCTCATATTGTTACAATATTTCACCTTGTTATCTGATATATTTTATATATATGTTTAATTGGTTATTTGAAATTGGATAGGGAAGGGGGAAATCAAGATGAGTGGGGGGAGGGGGGAGGAAGGGAGAGGAAAATGGGGATCATGACATGAGAAAATATATCAATGTTTGTGCAGTAATGCACCTTCTATCTGGGGAATACAATGTAACCCTTCTATTAATTACAATAAAATGCACGAAAAAAATGTGAATTATAAGATGAAGAAATATACATATGTGGTGTGTGTGTGTGTGTGTGTGTGTGTGTGTGTGTGTGTGTGTGTGTGATGGGGCTTGAACTAGGCCTGGGCGCTGTCTTTGATTTCTTCAGCTCAAGGCTATATCCCTACACCACTTACCATTTTCTACAGATTAACTGGAGGTAAGAGACTCAGGTCCTTTTGTGCCTGGGCTGGCTTTGAAAACAAGAGCCTCAGATCTTAGCCTCCTGAGTAGTGAGGATTACAGCCATGAGTCACTGCCACCTGCCTTGAACAAATAGTTTCAAATAGATAATGACTGATATTTTTCCTCACTGTTTAAATAAGCTGACCTGCAACCATAGGAAGTCTTAGCAAATGGAAGAAGGGTAATTTTTTTTTAAAATCATTCTTTGGGCATACTTTACTGAAACTATTGAGCCAATCAATAAAAAATGATATCTGAGAACTTAAAAAAAATTCTGAGAGGGTTGGGAGTTTGGCCTAGTGGTAAGAGTGCTTGCCTAGCATGCATGAAAACCCAGATTCCATTCCATGGTACCACATACATAAGAAAATAAAGCCAGAAGTGATGTTGTGGCTCAAGTGGTAGAGCACTAGCATTGAGAAATGTCAAAGGACAGTGCTCAGGCCCCGAGTTCAGTACCCAGGACTGAGAACAAAATTTCTGAGAGAAAATTTGAAGAATTTTCTAATGGCCTTAGATTCTATAATTTACTATGTAAAAATACTTTGAGGCTTGGGAATGAAAACGTTACTTATTATTTCAAACAACTGGTAATAACTGGAACTGTCTAAGAAGACTGGTATCTATGTTAGCTTTGTACACATAAAAATGACATCAAGACAGATAAATTCTCCATTATAAAATGAAAACAAAGGAGCATAGAAATATAACTTCAATGAGCAGAGAATATGTAATTATAAATATAAAATAACTCATGATCGAAAGGAAATCAAGACAGTTTCAGACAAAGAAACCAGACTTCAGTATATTCTCAATAATGGAAATTCATGACAAATAAGCATTGAATGTAACATCATATTTAATTGGAATAGAGTAAACTTTCTTTATTCACACATTTAATAAAAATTGTTTAGCCAAAATGTAGTGAAAATAAAGAAACATTTAAAATAAAGTCCAGCAGTGGTTGTAGTCTTTATGTCAATGAAATTGGAAATGTTATTTGGCTAGATGTTAAACATTTGCCAGCACACCATTATGCATCATACCACATTTTAAGTGGGTTTTTTTTTTAAATTGTATTTTATTGTCAGGGTGAGCTACATTAGTAGGTAGTGAGTACATTACTTCTTTTTTTTAATTTTTTATTGTAATTAATAAAAGGGTTACATGATATTTGCCAGATAGAGGGTGCATTAATTCACATACATTGATACCCTTTCACATGTCTTGGTCCCGATTACCCTCCCCCCCACCCCCCACCCCCGTCTTGGTTTTTCCCCCTTCCCTATTCAATTTCAAAATAACCAAATACAAATAAATCAAATATATCAGTTAACAAATATATCAGATAAGTCTTGAACACTGATATACGCTTAAAATTTTTCTTCCAGTTTTCCTCCCCCCAATCATCTTGTTTTATCCTTCCTTTTCCTATTTCAAATACACAAATGAATGTATATACAATATAACCGATACTGAAATCAGATACAGTGACAATATGAGATAAACTATAAGGAGAAAAAACAAATCAAACAAAAAGTTGAAGAAGAAGAAGAAAAAGAAGGAGGAGGAGGAGGAGGAGGAGGAGGAGGAGGAGGAAGAGGAGGAGGAGGAGGAGGAGGAGGAGGAGGAGGAGGAGGAAGAGGAAGAAGAAGAGGAAGAACAAGAAGAAGGAGAAGAAGAAGAAGGAGGAGGAGGAGGAGGAGAGGAAGAAGAGGAAGAAGAGGAAGAAGAAGAGGAAGAAGAGGAAGAAGAGGAAGAAAAAGACGAGGACGACAAGATGAGGAGGAGGAGAAGGAGGAGGAGGACACGAAGGGGGAGAAGTAGGAGGAGAAAGAGGAGGAAGAGGAAGAGGAAATGGATTTGGAGTCAATAGCTTGATTTATGTGTTTGTTGCTCTTTTTAGTAATTTTTACTAAGCTAGTGAATAAACCTATGACATATCAATCTATACCAATAAATCCTCAATAGTTTTGAAGATCTCATGGTCTGGGTATCAGAAATATTTGCCCAATCAAACAGAAAATGCAATCATACGGCAAATTTATGGTATATGTTACTGTTTCACAGTCAAGAATTTCTCATTAATACCTCATTGACAATGAAGATGACAAGTCTGAGTAACAGTAAGATAAAACTGACAAATATTTACATGAACAATGAAAAAGACAGAGGAGAGAGTTATGGGGAAAAAAGAGGGATACTGGTTATTTTGCAAAATACATTGAATATTTAGTATACAAGTGTTCTACTTGAAATTGCCACTGTTAGCAGCAGAGAATTGTTTTAGGATTTAAAATACTTTGATAAGTCTTTTCTTCAGTCACTAGCTAACTAATGAATAAGAGTGCTTAAAACCAAAGGCCTCATAAATAGCCACTATTATGTGTTGAACTATTGATAAGAATATATATAACTCACAGCATGTTCTTCATAAATTAGAGAGCTATTATTTCGTGGGCTTCTTAATGAAATGTTACTATGCCTAAAAATTGAAATAGAAAATAGAGGGGGGAAAGGAGCTTAAGGGTACATTTTGAAAAATGCATACTTATTTCTATTCACAATGGAATGAAATGTAATTTTCTTTAAGAGGAAAGTTTGAATATATATATGTATATATGCATATATGCATATGTATATATAATCCCTAAATCTTTTTACTCTAATGTAGCAAATATGAGTATGTATGTAGATTCAACTCATCATTGGGAATTGAAAATTCTCTCATTTGCAAAGAGAGAAGAATATGAAATAGAAGCAGCTTCTAAGTTGAAATTCCTTCAAGAGGTACTGAGAGATAAAGAGTTTCAAACTGAAATAGACCTTATGGATGATCTACTTTAATTCCTCATTTTACTTAAGCAAGAATCTTGTCTACAAAGATGAAGGTACTTTTTTTCCCAAGGACTATGATTCAAAGCCACTCTGGGCAATACAAAGCCATGAGACTCATCTCTATTTAATCACTAAAAATTGGGAAGTGGGGCTATGGCTCAAGGGCAGAGTGGTAGCCTTGAGCTGAAGAACTCAGGGACAAGCACCCAGATCAGAGTTCAAACCCAGAACCACCCCCCCCAAAAAATAGAAATGTAAATCAAAACAACTTTGAGATTCCAGTTGGAATGGCCGTTATCAGGAAATCTCGTAAACAACAAATGCTGGCAGGAATGTGGCCAGGAGGGATCATTATTACACTGTTGGTTAGAGTGTAAACTTGATCAACCACTCTGGAAATCAGTATGGCATTCCTCAAAAAACTAAACATAGAGCTCTCCTATGACCCAGCAATTCCACTCCTTGGCATTTACCCAAAAGTCCAGAAACAAGGACATACTAAAGCCACTAGCACAATGATGTTCATTATAGCACTATTTATCATAGTGAAGATATGGAACCAAATCAGATGCCCCTCAGTAGATGATGGATCAAGAAGATGAGGTTCTTATACACAATGGAATTCTATGCTGCTATCTAAAATAATGAGATCTCCCCATTTGTAAGGAAATGGAAAGACTTGACAAAAATCATATTAAGTAAGCCAAACCGAAGGAACATAGGCTCAGTGGTTTTCCTCATTTGTAATAATTAGTACACTTCTAGGACTCTCCTAGCAGAGGATTACAATAGCTCAAAACCTAGGTACCATAAGATTATATAGGATGAAACTAAATGAAAGGAACAGTATGATATGGAAACAAGAGCTTTATCTTGTGTGCTTGTTGTTAAGGTACTATGTTATTTCTCTTCTCTTTTTTGCTCTTATGTTTAATCTCATCTTGTTACTGAATCTGACTTTGTTACCTGGTATATTACATATACATTTATTTATTTATTTGAACTAGGAAAGGGAAGGGGGTAAACAAGATGATTGGGAAGTGGTGGGGGAGAAGGAAAAGGGGACAAAAACATGAGAAGGAATATCAGTACGTGAGAAGTAATGCACCTACTACTACCTGAGGAATGTTACTGTAACCCCTTTACACATTATCTGGTCAATAAAAAATAAATTGCTTGGTTAAAAAAGTATATATTGATTAGTGATTGATAGGATATCATTTTTTCTAACAGAAATCCTTTTCATTATTTATCTCTACTATGAGGAAACTCAGTATACTGTGGGGAAGCAATTTGCTGGAGTAGATTCTAAAGCTGAAGGGGAACATGTGAGGCTTGAGTGCTATCACCTATTTCCAAATGACCACAGGCTGAGGAGAGAGCATAAGATATTTCTCAAAACATCAACTTTGGCAGCTGGGTTAAGGGGGAGAAAGGCAGGAACATGCTAGCCTCCCCAATCAGGAGGTAGCAATCCTGAGCGAGCCAAAAACAATAATAGACAACCAACAAAAAAAAATGTAGAGTATAAGTGAGGAAGAACCTTTCAGAGTATTGGGGAAAAAACTGAATTTTACCTTTGAAACCAAAAGACATTCTGTTTTCAATAATAGGATCATATTAATTTTTTTTCAGATGTCTTTAAATAGAGTGGAATAAAAATAATGACATATCTTTCTCCTTGCCAATGATGAACATAATAAACTCAAAACACAGTATATTGCATACTGTTTATCAATAAATGTACATAAATTTCTGGAGGGATCTTATTTAATTCCTGAACAAGCATTCAAAATAATTAAAATAGGATGTTTAGCACTTCATACTCCTACCTATTCATGTTCTTTGTTTCTAGCACAATATGAATTTTTGGTGAATTTTCCAAAGTTCCTGCTAATTGACTATTAATCAAAAAATCAACTTCATTAATATTCTTCACTTTACAGATAGGTGTGCTTTTGATGTGAAAAAACACCCAATTTTTCTGCCTTTTTTTTCTCTTTTTTTTTTTTCACCAGGATCGGCAGTTTCTTTGGGCAATGTTCTTTGTTCAGTGAAGTCAATGCCATTATCATTGGCAGCTCTTAGGGATGTATATAAAGGTCAAAAGCAGTATGATGTCAACTTTAAAAATGGGTATGTGAAATAAGGCACCTTCTTTCTGGTGAATATAATGTAACCCTTCTATTAATTACAATAAAAATATATGAAAAAAAGTGGGTAGCTCTTCATTTCCAGTAAGTTTACTTGCCTTCACTACTTTTGGTCTAATCTAAACTTTCTTGATTTAATGTTATTTTGAGAATGAACATATTAAAAGACCTTGCTGTACTTTTCTTTTATCCTGCCACCTTATGGAAAAACAAAAACAAAATAAACCTCAAACAACAATCCAATCATTTGCATTGATTTAACAGTTGCCTTGGTCAATGCATTTTTCTGATTTCAGGTAGACAAAACTTCTGAAATTGTTGAAATTGTTTTGTCAGCTATTTGTATAACAGTCCGGACAGTTTATTTTCCTTAGGGGACTGCATTTCAGAAGAGTCATGGGACACTGGTTTTACTAGAAGCAGAGAGCTATAAGCCAAAGGGGAGACTTCTTATCTGTTCTAGCTAAGAACTTCTAGCTAGTATTCTAGCATGAATACTACATATGGACACAGGCAACTAGATTCAAGAATATAGTGTTCATGTTGTTCTCATTGCTTTATTGTTGTTGTTCTAGTTTTTCTATACTTGTATTACTGGATTACTTAGAATTGTTTTCCTAATCAAGAATATATTATTTTTTTTTCTGTTACACGTGTTTATATTGTTGCAACTATTTTACACTTTTAACCTTGAATATAGATCTTGAAAAAATCTGGGAAGTTTTCCTCTAGTCCCCCCCTGCCATTTTGTTACTATTGTTACAGGAGTTGGTGTCAAGATTTATTAAAAAATGATATATATATATATATATATACATACATGTTTGTCAATGATGTTCTTGTATTTAGGAGAGTTTTTTTAAGTAACCATTTGTTCATTGGACTTTTATATATGCATAAATATAAATATATATATCATCTTTATATAAATATAAATATATATGTAAGTGTACCTTGGAAATACTCTTGATACACCAAGATGTCCAAAATATAATAAAAACAAGTTATGAAACAGAATATACAATATTACTCATATCTAAGCATATAAGCCTATATGGGTATATTCACACAGGAAAATGGTCTAAAAGATAAAAAGCAACATGTTAAACAGAGATAATTCTGCCGGGAAGGCTGTGTACATTTCTTTACCTTTTAATATCTAGTTTTCTCTTTTGGAGTATTTGGGGTTTTTTTCATATATTTTTTATTATAATTAATAGAAGGGTTACATGATATTTGCCAGATAGATTGTGTATTAATTCCCTTACATTGATACCCTTTCACATGTCTTGGTCCCCATTTACCTCCCCCCTACCCCCATTCCTAATCTTGTTTTCCCCTATCCCATTTCAAATAACCAAATACAAATATATCCGACATATCAGGTAACAAAGTGAGATACTGTAACAATATGAGATAACCAAGGGACAGCAAAAGAGATGAGAGATAACATAGTACCTTAAGAACAGCAATCATTCATTATATGGCTTATGTTTCTATATCCTAGAGATATTTTCATTTAGTGTCCTACTATATGGCCTTTTGTATCAAGGTTTTGCTCTATTGCAAATCTCTGCTAGGAGAGCCCAAGGTTTCTACTGATTATGACAAATGAGAGAAACCACTGAGCTTAAGTTCCTTTGAGTCTGGCTTACTTCACTTAATATGATTTTTTCTAAGTCTTTCCATTTCCTAACAAATGGGGCAATGCCGTTCTTTCTGAAAGCAGCATAGAATTCCATTCTGTACAAATACCACATCTTGTTTGGCCTAGTGGTTAAAGTGCTTGTCTAGCATGCATGAAGACCTGAGTTCGATTCCTCGGTACCACATACATAGAAAAAAGCCGGAAGTGGTGCTGAGGCTCAAGTGGTAGAGCTCTAGCCTTGAGAAAGTCCAAGGACAGTGCTCAGGCCCTGAGCTCAAGCCCAGGACTGCCAAAAAAAAAAAAAAAAAAAAAGGAAAGAAAATGACAATCTTGTCAAAGGCTATCTACAAATTTAACGCAATACCCATCAATATCCCAATGGCATTCTTTAAAGAAATAGAAGAGGCAATCCAAAATTTCATATGGAATAATAAGAGACCCCGTATAGCAAAAACACTTCTTAGCAGAAAGAAGAGCACAGGAGGAATTTCAATATCAAACTTTAGACTCTACTACAGAGCTATAATTCTCAAAACAGCTTGGTACTGGCACAGGAACAGGCCTGAAGACCAATGGAATAGAATTGAAGACCCAGATATTAAACCACAGACCTATAGCCACCTAACCTTTGACAAGAGAGCCAAAAAAATAGAATGGAAGAAAGATAGCCTCTTCAACAAGTGGTGCTGGCAGAACTGGTTAAGCACATGCAGAAAATTATAGTTGGATCCTTCTGTCACCCTGTACTAGAATTAACTCCAAATGGATCAAAGACCTGGAGGTAAAAGTTGACACACTGAAAACTTTACAAGAAGGAATAGGAGATACACTAGGCCTCCTTGGCACAGGTGGAAACTTTCTTAATAGGGACCAAGAATCACAACAAATCAGAGAAAAGCTGGATAAGTGGGACTGCATTAAACTGCAGAGCTTTTGTATGGCAAAGGACTTAGCTAGTAAACTAATTAGGAAGCCTACAGAGTGGGAGAAGATCTTCACCAACCATACAACAGACAAAGGCCTCATATCTAAAATATATCAACAGCTCAAAAAGTTGAATCAATCCAAAACTAATCTCCAAAGAATATATTATTTTTATTTGAATTTTATTTGAATCTTTTTTCCTAAAGGTCTGGAAAGTTAGATACAGAAACTAATGATATGTAATATACACATATCCGGTATAATTTTGCATAGGCATTAGATTTTCAAGTGGAGTGTTTTGTAGTTTTTCAATGAAATAAATAAGAGAGTTCAGAAGCTTAAATGCTACATCAAATTCCAATCCTATTTATTAACTTTACTTGTTTTGGAGGCAATCATTTTAGAAGTATTTTTTTTTCTGATTCAACCTCTAATTAACCTATATTTTTATTAGGAACATTGTAAGTAGTTAGGTTTCCAAATTCTATAAATATGCTAGTGTTCTAACAATGGGTCCTAGGCTT
The DNA here is from genome assembly GCF_031878675.1 of Megascapheus bottae. Classification (NCBI taxonomy): domain Eukaryota; kingdom Metazoa; phylum Chordata; class Mammalia; order Rodentia; family Geomyidae; genus Megascapheus; species Megascapheus bottae. Next base: position 35,399,081 of record NC_143520.1, on the reverse strand, counting down.
CAATTTCACAAAATGTTTATAATTTGCATCATACTTTCAGAAAGCTTTTTAATGTTGTGTATATCCTTTGCACACCCTGCTAACTAAAATAAATGGAATCACATTAAGGTTCTGACCTGTTTAAAACTTTGCTTTTAGAAGTAGTATTCTTTACATAGGTAATAATACTTTTATATTTAAATTACCAAATAGTAACGCTAGCCAAGAGACACTATGCATTTATTACACATACACTCAACTTACATTAACTCCTTCACTTCTTTCTCACTGAAGTTCCACGGTATTTTAAATTACTAGGGAAAGTGATCTACACACACAGACGCATGCATACATGCATAAAACACACACACACACACACACACACACACACACACACACACACACACATGCTTTTTCACCCAATATGTCTAAGACAACTGGTCTTTTGGACTCTGCTTGGGTGCTCTCCTTCAGCTCTTCAGCTCAAGGCTACCACCCTACCCCTGGGCCAGCATTGTCCCTGAGCTCTTCAGCTCAAGTCTATCACCCTATCCTTGAGCCAAGCCCACTTCCCACTTTTTAGTAATTAATTGGAGATAATATAATGAATGATTGTTGTCCTTAATGTACTATGTTGTTTCTCATCTCCTTTGCTGTCCCTTGGTTATCTCATATTGGTATAGTATCTCACTTTGTTATCTGATATATTGAATTTATTTGTATTTGGATATTTGAAATTTGATAGGGAAGGGGGGAAAACCAAGATGGGTGGGGGGGGTGTGTGTGGGGGGAAACGGGTACCAAGACATGTGAAAGGGTATCAATGTATGTGAATTAATGCACCTTCTATCTGGCAAATATCATGTAACCCTTTTACTAATTACAATAAAAAAAAAAAAGAATCTCAGGCCCTTTTGTGCCTGGGCTGACTTTGAACCTTGACCCTCAGATCTCAGCCTTCTGAGTAACTAGGATTACAGGTGTGCCCAACTATGCCTGGCTGAGAAAACTCTTCTTAAAATCAATATATTTTAAGCAGTTTCTGTTACAAAAATTAAGTACAAATCTATGAGAAAAAGTGTTTGCTTGTTTTTACTTATTAAAATGATACAAAAACCTTATGTTGAGTCTTATGCATTAATTTTTTACATCCATTCATAGTTGCTGACAGAGCCACATAACACTTCTCCTTTAGTTATGATAAATTCCAGATGTTTCCATTAGATCTAAGATAATTTGTTTGCATAGGCAACCATGTGTCTTTATTTTAGACTTAATCACATTCTTTCCTAAATACAGACTTTTTGTTTTATTTTTATGTTTTAAAGCTAAATTGCTAGAGACTTATTTTTTGCCAGTCCTGGGGCTTAAACTCAGGGCCTAGCCACTGTCCTTAAGTTTTCTCAAGGATAGAGCTCTATCCCTTGAGCCACTTCCCTTAAGTTTTCTCAAGGATAGAGCTCTATCCCTTGAGCCACAGCATCATTTCTGACTTTTTCTGTGTATGTGGTACTGAGGAATCGAACTGAAGGCTTCATGCTAGGTGAGCACTCTACCAGTAAACCACACTCCTGGCCTCCATTATTTTCTTTTCTGCTTGTTTTCTACTATATTTTAATGAGCATGATACTGATATTTTCATGGATAATGTGCTTTAATAGCTTTTGTTACACAGATTTCAGGTATCTGAGGTGAAGCAATTCTTCACAAACATACTTTATATGTATAGAATGGTTCATCAGGCACTAAAATGTTAAAGGTAAGTTTTAATAATCACAATGTTTTATTTCTCTTATTAAATAGTGCATGTCTTTTCTATATATTTTATTAAAATTACAATTTACAAAGAAATATTATTGAAACCCCCATATTATTCACTTCATTTCATAATATATAATTGGTCTAAATGAATTTAATTTATCGAAAGAAAAACAGCAGCTTAAAATATTAAGCATTGTTGATAATATCTACCAGATTACTTAACAAATCATTTTAACAATTGCTATTATTAGGCATTTTCCATCATGCTATGTTTCTCCAACTCAAAGCTCCACAGAAATCAATATATTTCATTGGTTTCATAAATCTTAGTAATAACAAATCAAAGACCTTGTCCCTGAGTTGAGTTATAAACCATAATTCAGAAGGGAACAAATTTACCAAATATTGTTCTAATCTGTTTTTCTCATAGGCCTTCCAAATCAAATCAATGATAAAGGAGAATGTTCATGAAATGTCCATGAAAGAACATATTTTTTTTTTACTACTTGTTAGTAAGTGTAGTGAGCAGCATCTACCTCAACACTCAAGTTCATAGGTAAGATATTTCCCAGAGAGTTGTGGTTGTGGTAAGAGCTCTCCTCTCTAACATTTTCCTTTTTTCTTCTTTCCAGTGATCCATAGTCTGCTTTCAGTAGACTTATATCATGTGGGATCTGAATGGCTCTTGTCTGTTCCTGTTTTCCTTTCATTTAACTTGCGGATTTATTTTTCACCACTGTATCAGTTCCATGTCTCATTCTTTCACAATTGCTTCTTCAAGACTAAAACAACACCTGAAGTGCAATGATTAAGAAGAAACAAAGATGTATCAAATTTAAAAGGGAAATATCCTGTCATCTGGCATACTCAAGGAATACTGCTAAACTTGATATCTGGGGCTGCAATATTGTATAATGGGATTACATGAGGAATGGTAGCAAGAAGAAAGTCTTGATAGTAGGAGCCACAGGGCAAAGTAAAGGATAGGAAAAACACCGAAGACATCTCCAATACAAAATGTATATGCAGCCAATTGGACATGGACAGTTAATTTTAACAGAATATTTATGAATCAGATAAATGGGTTCCTAATTTAACAGAAGAACAATCCATTAGTTTATTCAACATTTTTGGAGATTGTATCATCTAAGTCTTTCAAACGTTTCTAATAAAGCAGAGATTTATAACAGAGGTACAAATGAATCATGATCTCTTACTAGTAATAAGGTGTTTAATTCCAACTATATTTTACAAGATGATGCTCATTAAGATGAAGGTAAATATCTGACTTGCCTTTTTGAAAAGGGCATTAATCAAGATTAGGAACATTTTCATACCTCTAATACTAAGACAGCCTAGATAGGATAGTCCAGGAGACTCAAATCTCCAATAAATTTCTCTCCCCCCCTTCAAAAAAAAAAGATTAGGAACATTTCAGAACAACAAAAGTAATGTTTCTTACATCAATAAGTATCCTTGGAAACCTTACACATAAACTAAAAGTATTGTTTCAGATTTGCAAATGTGTTGTGCGGTGTGAGATAAAAGGAAATTGAAAGTCTGGACAGAAGTGGTTATTGAATAGAAAATGAATTAGACAACATGAAACAAGTATAATGAAAACCAAAAGAGAATGTGCTGTTCCATGAATGCCAAGTTTCTAACAAGAAAAGGAAAATGGCATTGGCTCATGGAGAACTAAAGAGACCATTTGAGAAGAAGAAAGTGAGAACACTAGAATATAAATGAATGTGTTAATAAGCATACATATACTTAAAATAATTTCCTATAGTATGCAAAAAAGTAAGTAGAAAAACATACAGAAGTAAATGATTAAATGATTTATTTACCATAAACATTTATGATAGCTATGTCTAAAATCCAGAAATTTTGATTAGGAAGAATTAGGTTGGCTAAAAGAAATATTAAAAGAATTTCTGATAAAAAAACACATTTTTAGTGGACTCTAATTTTGAATACATTGGTGATTGGAAATCCACTTGATCCCTTCATTTAGGTGTGATACTTTACAGAGTATTCATTAAACCTTAGTTTCTCATCTCCAAATAAAAGTCAGATTATAAATAATTGACTTGAATTTTTATGAGGGAGAAAAAGATATTTTTCTGATAGATATCATTGTATTTCAAAACAAATTTTGACTCACTAATTTTATTTCTCCAAAAAATACTTTTGCACTAATTTACTAAATAAAACATCCTTTCACACTATAGAAATAATTCATAAAGTTCTTAGAAAAACAAAGTGTGACAACGATAAATTATAAAAAATATGGTAGAAGGACTGGTGGCAAGAATGAAAAGCAATATGCTATAGTTTTAAATATAGGTTACTTGTTATAAAGGTGGAGATTAAATTAAATTCACTATTGCAAATTTGTAACTACAAGAATATACAAGATATTTTGAGAAAGGAGCATTTAAATCACATTCATGCTGAGTAATGGAATTACAGATGTGAACCACTAGAATCAATCCCACATCTTTGCAAGAATGTTAGAGCTATTTTTGCAATAAGGGGTCAAATGGTAAACGTAAGGGTATTAAATAAAATGAATGACTAAGGTTATAGGAAAATTACCTACACAAAAAGTGGCACATGTCCCTGAAAAATATCTTGAAACAGAATTACAGATCAATTTTTCATATAGCAGCATATATCAGGAACTTCTCTGTAAACAATGATGAGGAAGTTCTTGGGATATAAAGCTTTTTTATGTTTAAGAGAGGCTTTAGAAGACACATTTTGAAATGTCATGCAATAAATCGAAATTCTGCTTGTGAGATTGTGAAATGTGATTTTTCAACACAATAGAAATCAAAATAACACTTTCAGAATATATCATTGCTAAAATAATTGAAACCTTGCAATTATATTCCTATATATATAACTATGAAGCATAATTCCTACACATTATCCTCACACTGTGTCAATACATATGGCTATCAGAAAAAAATAAACTCTCATGTGTGGCAGGTAGCATAGAAATCTCACTGAAAATATTTTTATAAAGAGAAAACCTTAAAATCTGTCTTCAGAGATTGTAGCAAAAATACTTTTAAAATCATGTGTTCCAGTGATTCTTGTGTAAAATTCATAAATCTGGATAAATTTTATTGTTTAGGACCTGGATGATAACAATTCAAATTTTGAATACTTTGTGAAAATTTGGGAAATTTATATGGTATTGTTAGTTTTAGACTTGCCTTGATGGTGATTGAATGTATGTCTGTAATTTGTTTAGATGCCTCTTTATGAATAATCATTTTGAGTGTTTTTCAGTTTATTAATCCCTTTATCTACTTATATAATTACAATTATAATTGAGTGAATTAAAATATAACATATTAATCTGAAATCAATGCCAACTCTTTACAAGTCTAAATGTATTTCAAAGTTACTTAAACAAGTTATTACACTCTCATGACACTAAAACTAAACAGTTTTTTCTGTCCTTCTGCATTAGAAATGAATTAAATAACAAACCCCTATGATTTAGAGACATTCTTACAGTCACAAGTTATACAAGGGGGAAAGAATGCAGTCAAGTATCCAGAGTGTATAACAAAAATTAAAAAAAGTAAAGCAAATAAGAACAGTTTCTGCTAGACACCTTAATGTCAAGTGCATAATTTATTATAGATAAGTTTACAATTACAAGTGTATACAGAACCCATATATTAAAGGCAAACTTTGCCTCTGTCACTTAACTAGATTTGTGAACTAACATAAATTACTCCATTTGTCTAAAGCTCATTTATAAAGTGGGAAAGTTATAAAACCAATATTCAAGAGATTATTGGGAGCAACAAATTAATGAAAGCCTCAAAGATCATAATATCTGATAAGTATCACTAAAGAATGCTGTTCAAAATAACATGAATGTTGTACATTATATTTGCCATTTTATTTTTGATAGAGTTTAGGCATCCATATCATTAAAAAAATTGTAATGGTGGGGCTGGGAGTTTGGCCTAGTGGTAGAGTGCTTGCCTAGCATGCCCAAAGACCTGGGTTCGATTCCTCAGTACCACATACATAGAAAAAAAAGAAAAAAAAGCACCACCAGCAGTGGTGCTGTGGCTCAAGTGGTAAAGCCCTAGCGCTGAGAAAGCCCAAAGACAGTGTTCAGATCCTGAGTTCAAGCCCCAGGACTGGCAATAAATAAATTAAATAAATAAATAAATAAACAAATAAATAAATAAATAAATTGTAATGGTAATGAAAAGGTGGTTACAGTTACATAAGTGAGTTATAAGTATGTTTTTAAACACTGTTACCCTTCCCTCATTTCCTCCCCCTTACCCTTTTCTACTTCTCTCACCCCTCAAAGTTATATAGTTAATTTCCAACATAATATCTTAGTTCAGCCTTTGTCCTGCTGATTCTGTGATTCCCTTTACCTTCCATGGATCAGATAAACTTGCATACAAGACGAAGGGCACAGAAACCAAAACAGAATGTATATATATATATATATATATATATGTATGTATATATGTATATCTATATACACATCTGCAAATAGGACATATTAACTCGTTTCTAATACTTGGAGTTCTTTTGATACACTTCATTCTGTATCATTGTCTTGATACATTGGGCATCCATATCTTCAGGCCTCTCTTTGTATTGTTCCTTTTTCCAGATAAATTAATCTTAAACTTCCTTATACATACACCAAGCTTTTCAACCTCTGATTGATTCCCTGAATTGGATAGGAGCATTTTCTCCAAACCTCATTAAATACTTCATGCAGAGGGCTTTGCTTTTGACATGTTCCAGCTGTTACATTATAGTATAAATAGTTTCATTATTATTGAAGGATGGTTTAGATATACAGAAAGAAGGAAAGAATAAAAACATGGATAACTCTGTCTCATTGCCAAACTAAAGAAATAAAACTTTGCCAATCAAGAGATACTATTAGAAAGAAAACACCCGAAAAGAGAAAACATGGGTTAATGTTTGCAATAAGCGCAACAATATAACCATGTTCTATATCCTGCTCAGACAGATGTATAAAAAACATGATATTGCATAAAATTCAGGTATCCATCGAAGTGGTGCTGTGGCTCAAGGGTTAGAATGGTAGTCTTGAGCTGAAAAGCTCAGGGACAGTGCTCAGGCCCAGAGTTCAAGACCCATGACCCACTAAATAAATAAGTAAATAAAGCATGATATTGTTATATTTGAATTTCAATCAAACAAAATATTTTAATGTAGATTGATACTGTATACTAAAATGTACTTTCCACCTGTGATAATCCCTCTAAAAATTCACCATTTATGATCATTTAATCAAAATTATTTGCAATTCTTTTTACTACATATATCATTGATAATTCATCATTATTATATGTTTTGGATGGCTTACCTTAATGCATTCTAAGAATCCTGTTTTGCCTTATATCTTAATATTTCTGAAAGCAATCTCCTGCTTAATGATATTTATTTCCAAATTTCTTATTAACATTAGTATTCATTATTTAAATGTATATCCTAGACCCTCACAGGAATTATGCTAAGATTTAGCTTTTCAACCCCCTACATCACTTGGTAATCTGTATTAAGGTTTCCAGACAAGGCCACTCATGCCCTGGGTTTTGAGTGTTTAAATCTATAGAAAACAATCGAGAGATTAGAGGGCAAGGGAGAATGAGGTGGGCTATTTATTTCCTCCTTTCTGTGTCACCTCCCATGGCTGCTTGCTCTTATTGGGAACAACAGCTCCCGTTGACTAGGTTTCTATATAGATGAACACTTTCTTCTGTTCCAATAACCTCTGTATCTTTCAGCCTAGAATAGACAATCCTGCTGACATTAGCTGTGGGATGCTGCAATCAGTTTTGTTGTTGTTGTTGTTGTTAAGCCTGTCTATCTAAAATTGTAAAGATTCTCCTCATGAAATACTGTTTAATTACTTGTTTTGAGTGTGTTGCTGTTTCTGGCTAAAAAACTAATAGTGGTATGTAATTAGAAATAGAATTTCTTGAGAAAATGCATATATTCAAGATATTTCAAGACTCTTCTTCACATATATTTTACTTATTTATATTTCCATCAGGAAAATATATAAATTCCTATTTCCCCACATTCTCAGTGTTGGTGCCATAAGTATAACATCAGGTTTTGCAAAATTGATGACCTATGTACCATCCAATTCAATTATATTTATTTTGTGAACATTTAATTAGAGTGGCTTTTGTTATTTTAATTGTAACTCCATTTTCATTTGTATTCATATTTTTACTTATTTCCAATGTTATTTGATATTTCCATCTTCATTTTCAAAAGCCCTTCAAATATTCTCAACTTTAGTTCTACCTCAGCTCTAGGTAGTATATATATGTACATACATACATGCATATACATATATATGCATTGTGTATATTCCTTGTAATAAAGTGTTACCTTCTAAAGCTCAGGGGTTTAAATACTAATTTTGTCAAATTGATTAGAACTTTCCTTTACGATTCTTGCTTTTTATCTTAATAAAGTTATTTATGTATACAGCCTATGTTTTTATCTGTGTGGAAAAATAAATGCATAAAATTTTGATCTATACTTAGAATTTTGCTTTGCACATAGAAAGAGTAAAGCACAGATAAATATTTTTCAAAATGGGTAAAAATAGTTTAGCCTTCAACCATATCTCAGCAAAATATCTGAACCAGAACTGTATTTTGAGTGCAACATTTCCCAAAAAGAAGAGATAATTTAGTTGACTCAAATATTCCAAAGATGATGTAGACAAATTGAAGAAATATTACTGGAGAAACTCTTTCCTCTCACCTATTTTTGTGTGTATATATTTCTGTATGTCATATAAAACAGAATATATATTGAACATATAATTTATAGTTTTGTATAATATATATAGCCTATATAATAATTTATGCAATAAAATTGAATATATATTCACATAAACAGACACACATATATGTACATATATTCTTGCTATTTGAAGTGAATTTTATATTACAAAGTCAATGCCAATATTATAATATTCTTTCTAAAAAATCATAAACAACAAAAATCATGTGAAGAAGACATTTCTTGTCACAGATGCATTTTAGAATAGCTGAAATAATTTTATAACTGAATTCCTAAGCCCTGATATCTCAGATCATCACATGATGAATATTGTTCCTGGCCAAAGTCTCGTGTGTGTGTGTGTGTGTGTGTGTGTGTGTGTGTGTGTGTGTGTGTGTGTTGTGTGGGTGTGGGTGTGTGCGTGTGTGTGTCTGTGTCTGTGTGTCTGTCTCTGTGTCTGTGTCTGTCTGTCTGTGGTGTGTCTGTCTGTGTCTGTGTATATGTGATGAATCTTAGTTTAAGGTTATTTTTGGTACAGTCATGAGACAAACCAATCTATTGGGTTTCAAATACTTGCCTAATCAAGAGAAGGTATGTACTGAGGAATACATATTATCTTGAGAATTAAAACAGTATATTCAATTTAGTGTTTTGTCTCTCTCCCATCTGACAGACATAGCTCATATATTTACCCAGTGCTTTGGATTTCTGAGGGTATAATGAAGGCTGCTAGCTCTAGCTATTCCTATCATATATGCTTCTAAATTTTAACTTCCCCATTTATGGAAATTAATCAATATTATAGTATTGATTGATGGAAGAGGATTATAATAGAGTCTTCTAAAGAAAATGTGTGAAATGGTAGGGTGATAAAATAAATAACCATTAGTGTTTGCTAACAATAAATTTTCATACACAATCACACATAAGCATGATTATAGGCTTCATTATAATAAAGTTTTCTTGAGGCAAAACATATTTTAAAAGATTATTTACAGTAGCTTGATGAGTATATCCCATGACCTCTTCCATTGAACATGGTGAGTTAGATTTTCTACACGTATTTTAATCTCAACTCTGACTCACTGAACAGCTTGAAAATTTTTCAGTCATGAGGTTCATGATTATAGCTCCTCCAGAGAGTCAAGCATTTATTTGACACTTCAGGGGTGAATTAGCAATTGAGCTAAGTAGCTTCTTAATTGTGAGCAGAAATTCTTCCTTTAGCATTACCCTGATAAATAAAACCACTTGCACTGCCTAACATTGGCATGCTGACTTTGTTCAGAAGGTAGTCCTGGTGCATTAGAGGAGGCAGCTGGGTGGCACAGTAAATGTGTCATTTGCTATTTAACATCTCTGTGACCTGGATTTAAATTTGCACTGGCAAAAAATACAACCTCAGTTCTCTCAGAAGGCTATTATGTCATTCCCAGTAAGCCTCATGGAGAATCTAAAAAGACTAAAGGGTTCTTTGCATTCCAACAACCGCCCTTGTTTGCAATGATGGCAAAGGAGTTTATTCCTCTCTTGATGAAAGGGAAGAGAATGGGCTCAATTAACCAACTGATAAGAATTCATATTGCTACTCAGATATTTATAAAACTATTGTGCTTCAGTCAGGTTTTGTGGAAGAATATAACTATAATGTGAGCGATTTCTAATCAAGTTGGTTTTCAAGAACATAACTTTTAATGTTTTTATCTGTAGGTTAAAGTCAGAATAAAGCAAAAAGTTTTAGAATAGACGTGTTTTCTTACTTAATGTATCATTACCTACATTTCACTGTACAATATTGTCAGTCAGGTCTCTCTAGATGTCAGAATGAATGGCAGCCAGGAGTTGTGAATTCCTAAATCAGACTAGTTTTAAAAACTTACTTTTTTTGGACGGGAGTTTGGCCTAGTGGTTAAAGTGCTTGCCTAGCATGCATGAAGACCCAAGTTCGATTCCTCTGTACCACATACATAGAAAAAAGCCGGAAGTGGTGCTGAGGCTCAAGTGGTGGAGCTCTAGCCTTGAGAAAGTCCAAGGACAGTGCTCAGGCCCTGAGCTCAAGCCCAGGACTGGCAAAAAAACAAAAAACAACAACAACAAAAAAAACACTTTTTACCTAATTAATCCTAAATGTAGTTATAATCAAATATTTCATTTATGATTTCCTGTTCATGAGGTAGTTTAATTTTTATTTTCTTGAATTAAGAAATTTAGCCATTCTCCTTTTTCTTCTAAGAATTCATTAAATAACACCATCAGTGGTTCAGTAAATAAATGAATCATCAAATTAACTTCAACACAGAGGCCGACAAACATGTATTTATTTATTTAGCTAATAAATTCTGCTTTTTAAAAATTCCATTTTGTTTAGTGTCTTTCTTTTGAAGCTAACATAAACACATCACTTATAGAAAAGTGATCTCGTGTTTACTATAGCAGACAAGATGTTAACTGTTTCGAATTATCTTACATAAGCTTTATGATTTGTTGAATGCTACTCAGAATGTTGTCTAACCTCCTCCTTTTGCCTTACTGATAGATGAATCCACACAATTATCCACAATTACAATTATCCATAATTACAATTATGAATAAAAAATAAACAGGTGAAAGTATTTTAAAATGTACCTATATTTTATATAATCTATTCAACATATAATCAGCAAATAATTGATCAATATTTATACTGCAAACTTCATCTTGGTTTTATATCCTTGTAACTTGTTCTGCATTTTAAAACAATGGAATATATCATTTAGGCATAGGTTCATTTAAAGTGACTTTCAATAGACAGACGTGACTTTTGGCTGATGCACTCATCTATACATTACTAGAGATTTGTGAAAATTGCATTTGAGGTAAGAGGTTGACTCTAGGACAAGTAGTTATTGATAGCATTCAGAGAAAATTATGCTTGGATTTTTTAGATTTGAACAAAAGTATAACAGAACAAAACTTTCTACCAAAAGTTATTGTCCAGGAAAGTCGTATGAAATGAAATGTGGCAAATTGAAGAAGAGTGACATAGGAACTCGTGTGGACAGGTTCTTTGCAAATGTTTGTTTTACAAATAAAAATGTAAGGCTCAATAGAGAAGATAGCCTGCCATTTGTAAGACACATCAAGAGTTACATCCTAGTCTATGGCTCTGCACACTTGAGCCATCAATTCAGAAATTCATGATGACCACATTCCATAATGGGATAGAGAAACTCACTCTAGTTTTCTACCTATATGCTCTTCCAGGGGCTGGAATTGTGGCCCAGTGACTTCTGGGAACAAGAGTGGAGTTCTTCATGTGAGCTCTAAGTTCAAGTTTTATGCCCATAAAAAATAAAAATGAAAAAATTTAAAGAGGCCACCGTGACGCTTGCTACCTACTTTGTTTCCAACCAAAATAATTTCTCAAAAAGGCTTTTCTAAAAGTATGCATTTGCTGATTGTAATCATGGTGCTCTGCGGTATATCTGACATTCAGATCATGGTTAAGTGATAGAATTTCCTTTAAATTTCTCTTTTCCAATACATCTACTACTTGTAACTTCCAAAATGCTTCTAAATGATTCTTAAATTTTAAGAAATCAGAAATGTTTAATCCCATATCCTCCATCTCTATCCACTTAGAAATATAATATTATTATTTATAGCTATATCTTTATATTTTTTTACATTCTGCAATTCTAGAAAACACTATAGTTAAAATTATATACTACCATTCCATTCTTTAAGGTAAACCCTGAAAAATCTTTACAGTAACCTAAAGAATAAAGATAGATTATATGAAACTTATTAGAGTTCAAAACAATTTAAAGGAGACTATTTAAAAGCACATTATCTCTAAAAGTATATTACCTCATTCAATTAATAGTTAAACTGAAATGATCTTTCAACAATAACTTGACTAAATTAAGCATTTTATTAAATTTAAACTCAGAATTCCAAGTAAAGGCTGCTCATTAAATGAAAATATAATTAACTATAAATACTAAAGTAGCATAATTTAAATTCATAATGTAGTTACTTCATGATGTATAGCAAACTGCAGCATTTGAAGTAATTATTTATAAAATCACTTGAAGATAATTATAAGCCAACGAAGAGTAATGTGATCAGATTAAATTTAAATGAATTTCCTAAACTTGCAATCATTTTGTCAATGAATCATTAGAAATAAGAACTTCAGGGAAAATAGAAAATCTTGCCTTGATTTTTGAGTGTGGTTCTTTAATTTTCCATATCCTAAGGTAATGGAATGAAAGTAACTTTTAATACACAATGCCCAATATGGGGATTATATATATGCATATACAAGTATATATAATGTATATATAATATATATCCAATACATATTCATATGCAGGTATGCATACATGCATTCATATATGTATATATAAATGTATATATATAGTTACATGTGTATGTATTGTGTGTGTTTGTGCTTGTGTATGTGTATACTCCTAGGCTTGAGTAATGTTCCTACCTCTGCTTCTGTCTTATCTCTGACCATGGGGACAGGGTACTGATGATCATGGATTTTCCCTTAATTTGGCTGTCACATTGAATAGACAAGGACAAGATACCAAGATTCAAAATTGTAAGCATATTTAATAATGGTTTAGATACCAAAAATATTCATCTAAAAATAGCACATCTAAGGAAACCCCACAAGACTAATAGTATACGTAATATGCTTTATTTGCTTTTTGTATTTCAGAGATACTTAGAAAAGAGTGGTATCTTTCCTATGAGTGGAGGGAAGAGGAAGGGAAATGGGGACCATGGCATGAGAAAGGGTATCAATATTTGTGAAGTAATCTACCTTCTATCTGTTGAATGTAACCCTTCTATTAAGTACAATGAAAAAAGAGTGGTATCTTTTCTAGAAGAAGGTAAACAAAAATACTTTATTTGGTACTCTTAATATCCCAAAGAGAAGTAGATAGCAACGTTATACAACACACAATATAGTGGGAAGTATTTTAAGTAGTGTGAAAAGTGGGAAATGTATAGATAAGAGCTATTAGTGAAGTCTTCCAGGTTAAAATGCCATGTAAGTAAATACCGAGAAGAAAGGGCTTGTGTGATTGAAGTTGACATGAAAGACACATAAGTCAAGCCATCACCAGAAGCCAGCTCTTACAAAGTCCTTTATACCACAGTAGAGAGGTCAGCTGAAAGTGAGGTGGAATACGGTAAAAAAAAAAAAAAACAAAAAAAAAAACAACTATTTACATTTATTAACTAATTAATTTACTGATGATACATTTAGACATAAAATTGCCTCTAAAAATATGAATTTATAATTTTCTTTAATAATTCTGCCTCCTGTGACCCAGGAATATGTCTCCAAAAATTGTTGGCATACCAGTATTAATTATATTTTAATTGGGTGAAAGTGGCTCACACCTAGCTACTCCAGAGGCTGTGGTATAAGGAAAGCAGTTTAAAATGAGCCCTTGCAGACTTAACTGTATATACTTATCTAAAATTCACCAGATAAAGCTGTGACTGGAGATGTGGCATAAATGGTATATGCCATCTGTGATTGGAAAGAATAGAGCAAGAGTGAAAAGAGTTCAAATCTCGTACCATACCATACCTAAATCTAAAGTGCACTTTTGACCCCTTGATATCAACTGGATCTTCTTGAATTTTTGAGCACTGTCCAAAAAAAATCTCAGGGGGAGAAAAATGAGGACCAAAACATGAGAAAGGGTATCAATGTTTGTAAATCTGGTGAATATAATGAAACACTTCTATTAATTACAATAAAAACATGAAAAATGTATAGTTTAATGTTCTTTACAGGTAAGCACATTTCTCATGATCACACTGTTAGTTATTACTGGTTAAGTCAATAAACTATGGATGCTTTATTAAACACAGAAATAAATTTTAATGACACAATAACAAAGTTTAACAGAAGAAGGTATTTAAAACAATAAGAATGTCTCTGGTTCAAAAGACTAAACATAGATATCCCCTTTGACCACTACTTGGCATTTACCCGATGGTCCAGAAACAAGGACATACTAAATCCACTAGCACAACAATGTTCATTGTAGCACTATTTATCATAGCAAAGTTATTGAACCAACCCAGAGGCCTCTCAGTAGATAATCAAGTAGATGTGGTACTTATATATAATGGAATTCTATGCTGTCATCAGAAAGAGTTACATCACCCCATTTGGAAGGAAATAGAAAGACTTGGAAAAAATCATATTAAGTGAATTAAGCCAAACCCAAGGAACATACACTCAATGGTTTCCTCATTTGTAGTAATTAGTACTATCCTAGGACTCTCCTAGCAGAGTATTACAATAGCTCAAACCCTAGATACATAAGGCCATATATAATAAGGCCAAATTAATTGTATTCCAGGACATGGAAACAAGAGCTTAATTATGAGTGACTGTTGTTCTTTTTTTCATATATTTTTATTGTAATTAATAGAAGGGTTACATGATATTTGCCAGATAGATGGTGCATTAATTCCCATACATTGATACCCTTTCACATGTCTTGGTCCCCATTTCCCTTTCCCCCCACTCCCAACCCTTATCTTGTTTTCCCCTATCCAATTTCAAATAACCAAATATAAATATATCTGACATATCAGGTAACAAAGTGAGATACTGTAACAATATGAGATAACCAAGGGACAGCAAAAGAGATGAGAGATAACATTGTACCTTAAGAACAACATCATTCATTATATGGCTTATGTTTCTATATCCTAGAGATCCTTTCATTCAGCGTCCTAGTATATGGCCTTTTGTATCAAGGTTTTGCTCTATTGCAAATCTCTGCTAGGAGAGCCCAAGGTTTCTACTGATTATGACAAATGAGGGAAACCATTGAGTCTAAGTTCCTTTGAGTCTGGCTTACTTCACTTAATATGATCTTTTCTAAGTCTTTCCATTTCCTAACAAATGGGGCAATACCGTTCTTTCTGAAAGCAGCATAGAATTCCATTGTGTACAAATACCACATCTTGTTGATCCACTCATCAACTGAGGGACATCTAGGTTGGTTCCACATCTTTGCTATGGTAAATAGTGCTGCAATGAACATTGTTGTGCTCGTGGATTTAGTATGTCTTTGTATCTGGATGATTGGGTAAATGCCAAGTAGTGGAATTGCTTGGTCATAGGGGAGCTCTATGTTTAGTCTTTTGAGGAACTGCCACACTGCTTTCCATAGTGGTTGAAGGAGTTTACACTCCCACCAACAGTGTAGTAGTGATCCCTCCTGGCCATACCCCCACCAGCATCTGTTGTTAATAGATTTCTTGATACTGGCCATTCTAACTGGAGTGAGGTAGAATCTTAGGGTTGTTTTGATTTGCATTTCTTTTATGACCAGAGATGTTGAGCATTTCTTCATGTGTCTATAGGCCATTTTTGTTTCTTCTTCAGAGAAGACTCTCTTTAAGTCTTTGGCCCATCTTTTAATGGGATGGTTGTTACTTTGGAGATTAATTTTGGAGTGTTGTTCTTAATGTACTGTTTTGTTTTTTTTTTTATCTTTTCTCTTGTGTTGCCTTTGGTTAATCTCATATTGTTACAGTATCTGTATTTGTTACGGGGTATATTATAAATATGTTTATTTTTTATTTGAAATAGGAGGGTAAAAGTAAGGCGAGGGATAGGAGAGGGAAACGGGGACAAAAACATGGGAAGGAGTACCAATGTATGAGAAACAATGCACCTTCTATCTCACAAATATAACTTCAACCCCTGTACATATTAAAATTTAAAAAAATTAATCCTTAAAAAAAAGAATGTCTCTGGTAATAAAAAAAATTAATATTTGTTTCATTTTTAGAGTACAACTACAAGGAGATTTTGGATGAAATGTAGAGAAAAAGGATGTTAATGCAAGTATTAATATTATTTATTAGAATTTTTAACATACTCAATTCTACTTGCATGTAATACCTATATGTAACATTTATATATATATAAATACATATGTTGACAGACATTTATGCAACAAAACCTTTATATTTAGGTAAAAATAATTTAAAATATTTAGAATTTTAAAAGTGTTTATAGATAGACATTTTTGTAACATCACATTGACATTTAGACATATAAAATTTTAAAATATTTTAAAGTAACATTTTTTATTTTACATAAATTTTGGGGGAGTGACACTTAAATATCTGGCAGAAGATGAAACTTGCTGTAACATATTGCAAACTTAGATATGACCTTCTCAGCTAGGATTTAAAAATTATATTTAACATTTTGTGTTTAAATAGAAAGTGTGCACATATTAGCCATCTATTTAGCACAAATTGACTTGCTATATATACAAATGGTATTTATTAAAAGACTTGTTCATTTGCATGGATGAGTTCACATCTTCAGTTGTAATTATTTTATAGAATAAAGAAAAATTGCACTTGATCTCATTTGCAATGTGGTAAATTTTGTCCTGATGTATGTTTTCTTGATAGTTTCCATTTGGAAACTATTAAAATAGAAGAACAAAAATGTATTTTGAAGTACACTTAACAAATACAGTTGCTTATCCTATCAGTCAGTGAAGTATAATGTATTACACATAAATCAGGAAGGAACTACTTAAGCCTGCACCTTGTAATCAAAGCTCCAAATTTGGAAAGCAGGCCACATAATCCAGTAGTAAAAGTGCAGCATTACTTTATTCCAGTAACATATTAACAAAACATACAACCACTTTGACTTGGTGGACAATCTAACAACATCCTAGCAAAAAGGCCTGGTCCATTTTTTACACAAATGTCCTTTTACCAGATGACAAATGGGATTTTTGTAATTTTCATGATCAATCTGTGAGAGAAATTATCTTTACCCTTCTAATGTTTAGTATATTCTAATCTCACTGCTTTAGAAATGTGTCCTCCAACTCAACATGATAAAAACAACCATTTTGTATATATTATTTCCCTCAAATTTCTTTCTTATTTTTTTGTAATCCAAAGTATGGCATAGCGTACTTATATATCACTGTACTACAGGCAATTTTTATAGGGGACACTGTCACATTAGGATTTATGAATATGTTGTGGAAAATAATTCAAGGGAATATTTTTATTACTGTTAATATTTCTTTGTGTGGAGTGAACATTTGAATGTACTTTCTCTGACAGCAACATTGGAGTTTATAACCAATTATTATTTTATCATTTTCACTATATTTTAAAGTAAAATATTCATCCCAATTGAGGCCTTGTGTCTTTTGAAAATGAAATCCCATTCTCTAAGTCCTGAAACTTTGGAATACCACCAGCCTTCTTGTTCAGCACACTCTTTCTCAGAGTTCAACTGTTATAGAAGTAAGTGAAGTCATGCAGTGTGGTCTTTTTGAGTCTGATTAATTTCACCAAATATTGCTGTCTCCATTCAGTCCATGTTGTGAATGACAACAACAACTAAAAGTTCCGAAAGCACTCACTGGCCAAAGGAGAGTCTTTGAAATAAAACCCTGTTAGGAAAACTGGACATGCATTTCCAGTAGAGGGAAATTGTGTGCTTCTCACCAATCTTATGAAAAACCACATACTGGTTAAATGCATAAACATAAGACTTCAACCTATAAAATTTTAAGAAATAATAAAAGAGCTGTGTGCCAGTAGTATGAGCAAGGATTTTTAAAAGTTGATTCTTTCACTATGTGGCTGAAAAGGCAAAAAAAAAAAAAAAAAAAAACAAAAAAAAAACAAACAACAACAAAAAAACCCAATTACTTAGTTTTACTTATCTCCTATATTACTAATTTCATGTTCACTGCCCAAGTGTCCTCTTTGACAACAATGTAATCTTCTGTTTCTGAGTAGTTTGTTTGTTTTTCTTCTCTTCTCTTCTTCTTCCTTCCTTTCTTTCTTTCTTTCCTTGTTTTTTTTTTTACTTTTTCATTTGTTGTTGTTGTTTGTTTTGTTTTGTTTTTGCCAAACCTGGGGTTTGAACCTAGGGCCTAGGCACTGTCCCTGAAGCCTAGCATGCTGCTATTGAGTCACAATACCATTTCCCTCCGCTTTCTTGTGTATGTGGTACCAAGGATTCAAACCAAAGGCTTCAAGCAACAAACTCTACTACTAGGTGACAATTCAGATGCTTCCTGGGTCTCTAACATTACAATTAGGACACTGCCCTGCACAATTTTATAATTATTAGTTCCTTTTATATATAATGTTAGCAATTGGTAAATATTATTTTAATTTTTCTTCTAAATATTTAACATTTTTTTATTTATTCACATTTTTATTTATCATGGCATTGTTTAACAATAGAATATACTTGCCTAGAATTTGTTATGTTGATCATATTGCCTCAGCCACCTCAGTGCTGGGATTATATGGGTGCACTACCTTGTGCAGCTTATAGATGTTATTTTTGCAGATGATCTCAAAACAGACTCAGACTCACTCTACAATGGTGAAATGATGCTCATCTGTTTCTCTCAGCAGTAGCTCCTGTATTTTTGTCTCGTTTCTTTATGACAATAGTCTGTCCAAGTTTAGAGAGAAACTGTTGTATGAGTCTGCTTAGGAACCTGCAGACTTTCTGTTGAGTTATACATGAACCCAGCAATAATTTCCTTTAAAAAAAAACCTTAATTCTAAACTTTTTTATTTTAATTTTATTTTCAAGGTAATGAATAGAAGGGTTACAGTTACAGTATATTTCTAGCCCTGCTGGATTTTCTATTTCCTGGTTTCATCAAAAGCACTCTACCTCTAGGCCAAATTCTTGGCTGTGACCACTACCATAATTCTTACCAATCATTTTTTTTTGTCTTGTTTCAGTCCTGCAGGACACTTATCCTTCACTTCATCTCCTAAAACCGTGTAGACTGAGTAGATTTTATTTGCTGTTTACTATGAAATGAAAAACTAGTGGCATGGGTTAAATGATAAAGTGAGCAAGAAATTCAAGACAAAGTGAGAAGGTTCTAGTTAAGATCCTAGTACTAGATTTCCCACCACCTAATGTAATATAATCAACATAATTCAATTTTTGGTTTTGATATTACCTGTAACAGTATTTTACCTGATCCTGGCCAAGGGTAGTTGGGATACTACTATAGAAAATGATTCAGGTTTAGATGCTAAAACAAGAACTTTTGGTAACTGTGATGCTTAAAAGTCAAAGTGCACCAGGAGAAAGTAGCTCATGGTTTTAATCCTAGACACTCAGAAGAATGAATTCCAGAGGATTATATATCCACAGTCTGATTTTGAGCCAGGCAAAAGTCTCAACTTCAGCTGAAAACAGGGCTGGAACCATACCTTGAGTGGTAGTGCACCTACAATCAAGTAAAACAAGTGAGTGTGACAACACTGAGTTCAAGCTCTGATATCAGTCAAATTTTTTTTTTAAGTTTTTCATTTCTTCTTTTCCAATCTTTTGTTTTTCTCAGTATGTTCATTTTTCTTAAAAACAAAATGTAGGTTGACTCACTTATTATTTTATGCATATAATTCTCTTTGAAATCTGACCTCTTTCTTTTCCTATGTCATTAACTATGTCAGTACTAAATTTCACTATTACAGGCACCCTTATCCAGTCATTCTTCAGTCATTCTTCTCAATTTGTATTGTGCTTTCTATAAAACAAACTAAATTCATTATTCACCTCAGCACATCATAATATAAATAATTATTAGTCCCTATATCCTCAGTGTTAATTGCATGACAGAAGATTATTAAATACTTAAAATTAAAAAAACATCTTTATACTTATTTTTTGACAAGTCTTGGGCTTTAGCTCCAGGCCTGAGCATTGTCCTTGGACTTTCTCAAGGCTAGAGCTCTACCACTTGAGCCTCAGCACCACTTCTGGTTTTTTTCAATGTATGTGGTACTGAGGAATCGAACCCGGGTTTTCATGCATGTTGGACAAGCACTCTACCACTAGGCCAAACCCTCAGCCCAGCATATTTATGCTTTAAAAGTAAGTATAAAAGTTGACATATGCGGGCCGGGAGTTTGGCCTAGTGGTTAAAGTGCTTGCCTAGCATGCACGATAGACCCGGGTTGGATTCCTTGGTACCACATACATACAAAAAAAAAGCCGAAAGTGGTGCTGAGGCTCAAGTGGTAGAGCGCTAGCCTTGGGAAAGTCCAAGAACAGTGCTCAGGCCCTGAGCTCAAGCCCAGGACTGGCAAAAAAAAAAAAAAAAAAGTTGACATATGCATACAAATTTAAGTGAAATACAATGACTCTTAAAATAAAATGCATTTTTATTTTTCAGTTTTAACTATTTTTTAACAAGAATGAGCCAATGAAGTAAAAATAACAACACAACTATTTTGAGACACAAAAGTTCTGTTATATACCAAATAAGGATGTTAATATTCTCTAATTCATGCCATTTATCTGTGCTGAATGCTTACTGTGTTGTGGAGTGACAGCACAGTTCCCAGCTACAAAAAAATAATTGGTTTAATGAGTAAAATTAAAGTTAAATGAAAGACACTTTCATATCCTTGCTAGACAGTTGTTTATTCTGGTAAAATTCACTGCTTAATGTGTTAATGCCTATAAATGTGTCATGTATTGTATGATCAAAGCAACAAATAATAAGATGAAACCAATTAGAAAACATAATAAATACAATTACTTCTTTCTGCAGTTATATTGTCTACTCCACCTTTACCACCATTAGAAAATTTCTACAGTTTTAACTGTCTTTTATATTATTTTTTTTTAATTTTTTATTGTAATTAATAAAAGGTTACATGATATTTGCCAGATAGAAGGTGCATTAATTCACATACATTGATACCCTTTCACATTTCTTGGTCCCCATTACCCTCCCTCCCACCCCTCCCATCTTGTTTTCCCCTCTTCCCTATCCAATAGAGCAAAACCTTGATACATAAGGCCATATAGTATAACACTAATTGAAAGGTCCTCTACGATATAGAAACAAAAACCATATAATGAATGATTGTTGTCCTTAAGGTACTATGTTATTTCTCAGCTCTTTTGCTGTCCCTTCTTTATCTCATATTGTTACACTATCTCACTTTGTTATCCGATATATCGGATATATTTGTATTTGGTTCTATTCAATTTTTTATGGTCCAGTTTTTTCTTGTTTTTTCTCCATATATTTTTATTGTAATTAATAGAAGGGTTACACTATATTCACCAGATAGAAGTTGCATTATTTCATAAACATTGATATCTTTTCTCATATCTTGGTCCCCATTTCCCTCCTCCCATGCCCGCCCTTCATCTTCT
This sequence comes from Megascapheus bottae, assembly GCF_031878675.1. NCBI lineage: Eukaryota > Metazoa > Chordata > Mammalia > Rodentia > Geomyidae > Megascapheus > Megascapheus bottae. The sequence continues at coordinate 35,377,267 of NC_143520.1, read as the reverse complement.
TTTTCCCCCTTCCCTATCTATTCAATTTTATGTTCTAAACAAGAAAGCTAAGAGTATGGAGGGAAAGTGCAAATAAAGGAAAGAATTTGAGCCAGCCGTCCCAGCAATTATAATTCTCTCTGTTTATGATATTAGTCATTCCATACTTTTTGTCCTTATTCTTTATAACTTATTCAATTATTATTATTTTTTACTTAGTGTCTATTAACATAGTGTTGATATTTCTTCATATGTTTATTTTTTTTACATGCTCTGCTTAGAAGAATCACTAATACATGTTCTTTACTGTTCTCTAGATTTCTGTCCTCCAGTTTTTTCAATTTCTGTTTCCAAAATTTAGCCCCAAATTAGTGAGAATAAAAATAACCCAATCCATCTGATCAGCTCTTGACATCCTAACTACCTCAGAATTACAAACTATTGCAGTAATCCCACTATGGTGAAGAACTTAAATTATCTTACAAGATTGAGAATAGAACAGTGGTTACTCAGGCTGTGGATATGGATGGTGCAATGATGTGGAAATGCTTATTAATGTGTATTAAGTTATAGTTAGAGAAAAATACTGTGCTATTTCACAGGATGACTAAAATAAGAATATTTTATTGTAAATTTCAATAGCTACAAGAAAGAATTTTAACAGGTTTCATCAAAAAGGAATGCAAAAGATAGAAGAAAGTTTCACTCTGATTTCAGTAATATGAAATGTGTGTATACTGAAACATTGCATGACATCAATTGTATAGTTATAAAATTGCATACCAGTTAAAATGATAATAATTATCTGTTGTAGTAATAAATATTACTATTACAATGAAAATAAGCCAGTACAAAAATTAATCTGTAAATTAAAATAAATGAAAGTTATTAAAATAGAGGGCCTGGAGTGTGGCCTATTGGTAGACTTCTTACCTAGTATGCTTATTTTGTGGCCTAGTGTACTATATACACACACAAAATGCTGGGAATGCAGTTAGAATGGCCAGGATCAAGAAAACTAATAACAACAGGTGTTGGAGGGGATGTGGCCAGGAGGAATCACCACTACACTGTTACTGGGAGTGCAAACTCGTTCAACCACTATGGAAAGCAGTATGGCAGTTCCTCAAAAGACTAAACATAGAGCTCCCTTATGACCCAGCAATTCCACTACTTGGCATTTACCCAATTGTCCAGAAACAAGGTCATACTAAATCCACTAGCACAACGATGTTCACTGCATCACTATTTACCATAGCAAAGACATGGAACCAACCCAGATGCCGATCAGTTGATGAGTGGATCAACAAGATGTGGTATTTATACACAATGGAATTCTATGCTGCTGTCAGAAAGAATGGCATTGCCCCATTTGTTAGGAAATGGAAAGACTTAGAAAAAAATCATATTAAGTGAAGTAAGAAACATAGGCTCAATGGTTTCCCTCATTTGTCATAATCAGTGGAAATCTTGGCCTCTCCTAGCAGAAATTTACAATAGAACAAAACCTAGACACATAAGGCCATATAGAATGATACTAACTAAAGGCCGGGAGTTTGGCCTAGTGGTAGAGTGCTTGCCTAGCATGCACGAAAACCCGGGTTCAATTCCTCGGTACCCCACATACATAGCAAAAAGCGGGGAGTGGTGCTGAGGCTCAAGTGGTAGAGCTCTAGCCTTGAGAAAGTCCAAGGACAGTGTTCAGGCCCTGAGCTCAAGCCCAGGACTGGTAAAAAAAAAAAAAAAAAAAAAGAATGATACTAAATGAAAGGACCTCCAGTATATAGAAACAAAAGCCATATAATGAGTGATTGTAGTCCTCAATGTGCTATGTTAATCTCTCATCTCTTTTGCTGTTCCTTGGTTATCTCATATCGTTACAACATTTCACCTGGTTATCTGATATATTGTATATATGTGTATTGGGTTATTTTAAGTCAGATAGGGAAGGAAGGAAAACAAGATGAGGTGTGGGGGTGGTGGGAGGGAAATGGGGACCAAGACATGAGAAAGGGTATCAATGTATGTGAAGTAATGCACCTTCTATCTGGTGAATAAAATGTAACCCTTCTATTAATTACAATAAAAAATATATAAGGAAAAAAATGCTGGGATGGTGCTGAAGCTCTCCCTTTGATAAAACTTAAGGACAGTACCCAGATCCTGATTTCAAGCCCCAGGAATGACCAAAAATGTTAATAAAATATGATTTTGTGATTTTGTTATGTTATTGAGCAAAGTTTCTATGTAAGATGCACATTAGGAAAATCAAAGCAAAATTTCTTGTATTACATAAAATTACAATTATTACTGCTAACAGTTTAGAAAGTTTAACTTGCTCAATTCCTTACGGCTACTGAGCAATTTAATTCCAGCTTCTAGGAGTTAATATGCTTGCCCAAACACTGAGGTATGTTGCAATATGTTCACCTTAATACTCATATGCTGAATGGTAAGCCTACTCTTTAAAAGAACAAAATATCCTAGAATAACTTGCCACCTTAAGGATACGTCAGTACAGTACTTTTGTGTTATGGAAATCCCTTGTCTCCTCAATGAAAGACATTTTTTCCTAAGGATATCCTTGCCTCCACACACCCTTTAATTTAAGCCATCTGTTCTTAGTTTGATAATGGCTCAGCTTGTTCAGTATCAGGGCCTTTAATAATACGTAGGTGACCTGCTTTTATTTAGTATTGAATTTAGCTTCTATTCATTTTATGATTGTACTCTATTTTTATAATTAAAGGCAGGTACCTACAGGGATTTTGTAGAAGGTAACATTAAAAATTAATAACAGAATGGATAGCTATGGTGATTTATAGTACAGAGAAAGCTCATGAGGCGTCAGTAAAAGATGTTGTTGGGACCTAGAATCAGGTTATAACTGAAAATAATATAACACATAACTCCAGTTATTATAGTAAATATAAATTGTTTTTGCTTACACTCACTCCTGCCAATATTTTCTTCCCTTTTCAAGTCATATATGTGTGTATATTGTATATATATTATATTATATATGATTGAGAAACACAGGCACACACATAAACATACACATCTTGCCTTGAAAATGACCATATGTATGCCCATAATTTCCCAGGCTAGAACTTATAGAAATCCATCATTCTTCACCACTTTATACCCGTCAATCAACAGAGCTAAGTCTAAGTAGCATTAGTAAATTAACGAGATAATGTATTTAAATATAAACATATTTTATAGCAAAGCTATAGGAAAACTCTCATTTAAAAGTATCACATTGAAAAAGTAAACTCTTGCAATATTTGGTGATTCCATGAATACATAAACCCAAACTGTATCAGTAATCTTCAAAAGAAAATAAATGTGACAACTTGTCTGACAGTTTTCCAACCAACACAATTTAAAATGACAGACACTAAACTCTGACTGTTAATGATGTCAGCTTTGCTAGTATCACCAGAGTGAAGATTTGATCTGCAAATAAATTCGGATTACTTACATTTGCACTTGCCCAGACTTTCCATAATTTTCTCCTCTATACATATTCCATATCAAAAGTTCTACTGCTTATCCATGTTTCTTTCCATTTTATTTTGTGGTAAAGTACTACATTTCATCACATCCTAAGTGGAAGAGTTGCAAACTAATGCATTGTGCCAAGATAATGCATGTTCTAGGCCATCAGATACGACATTCCACATATCAGAATTAAATTAGAGAAGTATGACATAGAACTAGGCCAATTTTGAATTAATTTGTTTTTATTACTGCTTGATTTTCACTAATATGTGAACTACTATGTTTGATACTGATGATTTGTTGGGAAAAGTTTGTGCGAAGTGGCATTGTACTATGATATTGGTAACCTTCAAAGTAATAGATTTCCATTTACTTTTTAAAGAAATAGAACTTTTTTTCATGAGTGATTGTGTTTTCACTGAGTTCACATTAATTTGTTTTTGTTTTACAGGGTTTTTTTTGTTTTGTTTTTCTCCCCCTCTCCAACTTTTTTTTTTTTTTTATTTTGGTCTGCTAAATGAGAACAAGATTCTTCCTCAATGGAAATACAAGGCCATCAATACCTTCTAAGACACTGCAGCTGGTCTCAGTATTCATCAGGCTCTCACCCAGGCAAAGCCAGAGAATAGACCATATAAATGTATTGAAGGAGAAGAGACCATAGGGTAGCATGCTCTAATTCTTTTTATTCCTTTCTCCCATTTTAGTGTCTTGGGGACACTGCAGCTGTAGTGCATTAACATAGTTAGTTGACCTACTTTCAAAGCTGTGGATTAGGTGGCTGATTTCCTCTGCTTCTCTTCATCAACACTTATTGTGTTTGATGCCTCCGAATGACCAGGCATTAAACTGTAGTGAGTCAGGCTTATCCTTAAGCCATAAGACAATCTCCAAAGCATTTAATTGCTATGTCCTTAGTCTAAGAAAACTATCATTTCTATGTGAATGTTTTTGAGGAATGTACATGTTCACATTGAGTCAGGATATACCATAGTCATTATTCCATACAATTCATTCATTATTCATGATTCACTCTACCCTTGAGTCAAGCCCCACTTCCCAATTTCTAGAGGTTAAATGGAGATATGAATTTCGGGTCCTTTTGTGCCAGTGCTGGCTTTGAACCTTGATCCTCAGATCTCAGCCTCTTGAGTAGTTAGGATTACAGATGTGAGCCACTATACCCTGGGCATCATTCATGATTATTCCTTTGTAGTGTACATTCCTGTTGGAGACCATTGTTTTCAGCCTCCTGAGGAAGTAAGATTATAAGATGGCACCTGGCAGCTCGCTAATGAGTCAGTATTTGCTGACCAGGAAGTTTCTTTGCATTTGTTGATTTGTTTCTTCCATGCTTGTGGATAGATTGGATTGCTAGATTTCTTCCAGGTTTGTTTGCTGTTTACAGATGACCTTTACTGTGATTGGCTGCTTAAGGACATAAATCGTGTGGTGTTTCCAGGGAAGGCAAGAGAAGGGAGAAAAGACGAGAAGGGAAAAGAGAGAAGGAGAAAGGAGAGAGGCAGAGAAGAAAGGAGAGAGAAATAAATGACCTCTGCTTGCAGCGATTTGAGTCTGTGATCATTCCCAGTCCGCATCTGAAGTGACGTGTCGTTGCAGCAGGCAATGACACATTCCTATGCTGAAATGCTTGCTACTTTTTCAGAATACTAAACAATAATGTATGAACTGAAGATAATAAAACAAATATAAATTTGCAATTTAGAATTATTGTTTGTTAAGCTCTTAAGTGAGTTATTAATTAAACTCAACATATGACTCATTATTTCTTTGCTCAATAATGCTTGTTTCTTCTGATGAACACATATACACATACACATATTTCAAGAAAAGAATTATTCATGCACTATGCATTTTCTGAACTGTAATGTTTTAACAAAAATTACAGAAAATACCTTCTAAATAACTCTGAAGCAAAATCAGTTTCTTATTTTATGATGTTACATTAATTTTGGACATCTTTGTTGATTCTTTTCTATACTATTAAGGTTCAATTTTTAAAATTGTAATTAGTAGACTTATTTCTTGTCTAAAATTACAGTCTATAAAACAGAGTTTCTTTGCTTAATTGGATCATTGGGGAATGTGGCCAATTACTAAAAATTCCAATGTGATTTTGCTCATCAATTTTAGTAAGTTATATTGGAATTTACAAGATGAACCAAGCAATCTGTGAATTTAATTTACCTTAAATAGTATACTGTTGTAATAGTCCCAATGTATTTTAGAGAAATTCACGATTTTGTCAAAGTTGAGATAGGGATGCACACACAAAGAGTGAATAACTTGGACAGTTAAAATTGTGTCCCCAAATGAACTTCTACCTCATTTCTCATATAACTTATAACTCATATCTCAACATCAATGTAGAATGTGTTTCAGGATCCCCTATATCTAGCAAATCTGTGAATACTTGAATCACATATAAAATAGTGTAATGTTGGCATAAAACACATGAACAGCTTTTGGAATGCTTTATGTAAGCTCTACCTTGCTTATAATACCAAATACAACATGAATACTAAATAAATGGTTACTATATTATGCCATTTAAATAACAATTCAAGAAAAATGTGTGCACTGTTTCACCACTAGCGCCTAATTTTCCTACACAATTTAATAGAGTGTGGTTGAACCAATGAATGTGTATCCTGTTACATGCATAGAGAAAGCTGGCTACATTTTTAAAATTATGTTTTAAAGTGATAGCTGTTAAATCACTTAACTGATGTGTGTGTGTGTGTGTGTGTGTGTGTGTGTGTGTGTGTGTTTGTGTGATGATCCTCAGGTAGGGGTAGATTTTGTGATACAGGCTAATGCTCTACTCTTATTTGGAGATAAGACTCTTTATTGCTCATGCTACTTTTCAAAGTTTGATCACCAGATCTCCTTTTCCTGAGTTAGTAGAATTACAGACAGGAGCCACTTTTGCTTAGCTAACAGATATTTTTTGTCTTAAATGAACTTTTAATGTGCCTTCCTGGTTTCTTTTTCTTTGCCACAATGTGAATTAAACTCACTTTCTTTTACTTGCTACTTAAGTGATCTATCCCGAAAACTATTCCCTAAACCCTATTATATGTTTAAATGAAAAACAAAAGGAGTCAATTTCACTAACGTAGTTTTATGCACATATGTGCACATTGCACAGAAACTTCTTTTTATACTTAACTCATGCTAAGGAAAATATTTGAAATGAAATTTTTATTTGAAGTTTCTAATGCAGGTTAATCACAGGTGCTCTGAAAGCCTTCAGAGCCAACAGAAAGGCAATAATTTAACACATATTACAAAACATTCATTGAGATTGAACTGTTTGAAATTTAATTAGGTATAACAATTATAAAATTATCATATAATAAAAGGTTTCCACCAATTTCCATTGTTGTACCTTATCTGTTTCAAAAATTATGTATTGGATTGGTTCATTTGACTATTATAGGATTTTATTTATTTTATTTTATTTTTTGCCGGTCCTGGGCTTGAGCTCAGGGCATGAGCCCTGTCCTTGAACTTTCTCAAGGCTAGAGCTCTACCACTTTTGGCTTTTTTCTATGTATGTTGTACCAAGGAATCGAACCCGTGTCTTCGTGCATGCTAGGCAAGCACTCTACCACTAGGCCATACTCTCGGGCAAGATTTTATTATTTTATTGTGTGAAAATTTGTGGATGCTTTTATTTATTTATTACTTATTTATTTATTGCTAACCCTTGGGCTTCAAGTTAGGGCCCGGGCAGTGTCCTTGGACAAGTTTTGCTCAAGGCTAGCAATCTTCCACTTGAGCCACAGCGCCACTTCTGGCTTTTTCTGTGTATTTGGTACCTACCAATAACTCAAACTCAGGGGCTTCGTGCATAATAATGAGCACTCTACCAATAGGTCACACACCAGCCCATCTTTATTGTTTCCCCTCCCACCCCTGATGTTAAATGTAAGTAGGAAATATTAACAAATATGATCAACAGAATGATTTTTTTTTCCTGGCTAACTTATAAAACAGTCAATTTTAATTGATCAAATACTAAAAGTACAGAAACTGACAACCTGATTGGTTACATATTTGGGTCTTGAAAATGACAACAAAAGGTCCAAGTCACAAAATACTACAAAACAGAAATTATTAAAAAAAAATCTCACTGGATACTTTTCCTGAAGAATATTATTTAATTTGATGTTAGAAAATATTTGTCTTATAAATAAACTACGAATAAAGTATAGAAAAGAACATCTTGCCTAAATTGACTATCTAGTCATAGTTTGTGAGTAGCTACAGAATTCCATTAAGACTGAAATGAAAAACTAGAAATTTCTCTCAGAAAACAATCCTGAAAAAGTAAATATTTCAACATTCTCAGATAAGTGAATATATTTTACTGAATAGAATCACAGTAAAAGATAATGCAGGCCTATAAGTTAATAGATAGATGTAGGGACACAAAATACATAAAACCATTTTTGTCATAGTAGACTCAAACATGGTAAAATGTTAGTTCTCTTCTCATATTTTTCTTGTCCAAGAATATCAACACATTCCCTTCTTTTATTTAGATTAATATTCAAACCCAGTTTCCTTTGTAGTTCTCTCACCATTTGGACATTTATTCTCAATTACACAAAGTTCTTTTGATTTATGTCTCAAGAAACATGACATTCATTTGTATGTGATTGAGAAAGCAAGGAGGCTTCTATCTGAGTAATTTTTCCATTCTTGGACTAAGTCTTGTTATTGCTACAATAATGTTATGGTTCAGATAAGGCTTTGAAAGTTCTAACTAAAAGGGAACAGAAAAAAAATATGCATCTGAAGTGCAAGCCAAGCACATCCAAGCTTAGAAAATGACAGTGAATACCAACCCATTATCTAGGGAGTATAATATAATTTTCAAATTCTTTTTCTTCATATATTTTATTGTAATTAATAGAAGGGTTACATGATATTTGCCAGATAGATGGTGCATTAATTCCCATACATTGATACCCTTTCACATGTCTTGGTCCCCATTTCCCTCCCCCCGAACCCCACCCCTCACATTGTTTTCTCCCGTTCCCTATCCAATTTCAAATAACCAAATACAAATATGTCTGATATATCAGGTAACAAAGTGAGATACTGTAACAATATGAGATAACCAAGGGACAGCAAAAGAGATGAGAGATAACATTGACCTTAAGAACAACAATCATTCATTATATGGCTTATGTTTCTGTATCCTAGAGATCCATTCATTCAGCGTCCTACTATATGGCCTTTTGTATCAAGGTTTTGCTCTATTGCAAATCTCTGCTAGGAGACCCCAAGGTTTCTACTGATTATGACAAATGAGGGAAACCATTGAGTCTAAGTTCCTTTGAGTCTGGCTTACTTCACTTAATATAATCTTTTCTAAGTCTTTCCATTTCCTAACAAATGGGGCAATGTCGTTCTTTCTGAAAGCAGCATAGAATTCCATTGTGTACAAATACCACATCTTGTTGATCCACTCATCAACTGAGGGACATCTAGGTTGGTTCCATATCTTTGCTATGGTAAATAGTGCTGCAATGAACATTGTTGTGCTGGTGGATTTAGTACGTCTTTGTTTCTGGATGATTGGGTAAATGCCAAGCAGTGGAATTCCTGGGTCATAGGGGAGCTCTATGTTTAGTCTTATGAGGAACTGCCATACTGCTTTCCATAGTGGTTCTGAGTTTGGACTCACTACAACAGTGTAGTCGTGATCCTTCCTGGCCACATCCCCTCCAGCATCTGTTGTTATTAGTTTTCCTGATCCTGAAAATTCTAACAGGAGTGAGGTAGAATCTTAGAGTCGTTTTGATTTGCATTTCTTTTATGACCAGAGCATTCCTTCATGTGTCTATAGGCCATTTTTGTTTCTTCTTCAGAGAAGACTCTCTTTAAGTCTTTGGCCCATCTTTTAATGGGATGGTTGTTACTTTGGAGATTAGTTTGGGAGTGATTCAATTTTTTGAGCTTTTGATATCTTTTAGATATGAGGCCTTTGTCCATGGTTTGGTTGGTGAAGATCTTCTAGACTCTGTAGGCTTCCTAATTAGTTTACTAGCTATGTCCTTTGCCATACAAAAGCTCTGCAGTTTAATGCAGTCCTACTTATCCAGCCTTTCTCTGATTTGTTGTGATTCTTGGTCCTTATTAAGAAAGTTTCCACCTGTGCCAAGGAGGTCTAGTGTATCTCCTATTCCTTCTTGTAAAGTTTTCAGAGTATTGGCTTTTACCTCCAGGTCTTTGAACCATTTGGAGTTAATTCTAGTGCAGGGGGACAAAGAAGGATCCAACTTTAGTTTTCTGCATGTGCTTAACCAGTTCTGCCAGCACCACTTGTTGAAAAGGCTATCTTTCTTCCATTCTATTTTTTTGGCTTCCTTGCCATAGGTCTGTGGTTTAATATTTGGGTCTTCAGTTCTATTCCATTGGTCTTCAGGCCTGTTCTTGTGCCAGTACCAAGCTGTTTTGATACTTATAGCTCTGTAATAGAGTCTAAAGTTTGGAATTGAAATTCTTCCAGCGCTGTTCTTTCTGCTAAGAAGTGTTTTTGCTCTATGGGGTCTCTTATTATTCCATATGAAATTTTGGATTGCCTGTTCTATTTCTTTAAAGAATGCCATTGGGATATTGATGGATATTGCATTAAATTTGTAGATAGCCCTTAGCAAGATTTTCATTTTCACAATGTTGATTTTTCCAATCCAGGAGCATGGGAGGTTTTTCCATTTCCTCAGTTCTGCTTTAATTTCCTTTTTAGGGTTTTAAAGTTTTCATCAAAAAGGTCCTTTACATTCTTAGTTCAGCTAATTCCTAGGTACTTTATTTTCTTTGAGGCTATTGCGAAAGGAGTTGCTTTCCTGATGGTTGCCTCATTTCTCTCACTGTTGGCCTAGCGGAAGGCAGTAGATTTTTGAGGGTTAATTTTATACCCTGCTACTCTTCCAAACTTTTGAATCAGCTCAAGGAGCTTGGGAGCAGAGTCTATAGGATTCTTCAAATACAGGATCATGTCATCTGCAAATAGGGAATGTTTTACTTCCTCTTTCACTATTTGGATCCCCTTTAGGTTGCTTCTTGCCTTATTGCACTGGCTAGGAATTCTAATACTATGTTAAAGAGGAGTGGAGAGAGTGGGCATCCTTGTCTCATTCCTGATTTTAGAGGGAATGGCTTTAGCTTTTCGCTGTTAAGTATAATACTAGCTGTGGATTTGTCATACACAGCCTTTATTATATTGTGGAATTTTCCATGGATTCCTAGTTTCTCCAGAGCTTTTAACATAAAGGGGTGTTGGATCTTGTCAAATGCCTTTTCTGTATCCATTGAGACAATCATGTGATTTTTTGTCCTTGCTCCTGTTGATGCGTTGAATTATGTTAATTGGTTTGCATATGTTGAACCAGCTTTGCCTCCCTGTATTCAAACCCATTTGATCATAGTGTATAATTTTTTTGATAATTTATTGTAGACGGTTGGCCAGTATTTTGTTGAGAAATTTGTTTTTTTGGGTAAGATATGTGTCTTGAAGACAGCAAAATGATGGATCCTGTTTTTTGATCCAACTAGATAAACTATGCCATTTAATTGGAGAGTTAAGTCCATTGATATTGAGAGTCAGGATTGAGAAATATTTATTAGTTCCTGCTATTTTTACAAGCTTTCATTAGGGCCTGTGTCTTGATAGTTTTGTGGTACTTAGATGTTATGAGTTTTAGGTGCCATGTCTTTCTGTGTATTACATTTGTGTTGGTTTTCCATGTGTAGAACATCTTTGAGAATTTCCTGTAGTGTTGGTTTTGTTGCTACACAATGCTGAAGCTTTTCCTTGGAAATCAAATGTTTTTATTGTTCCCTCAGTTATGAATGAGAGTTTAGCTGGGTACAGTATTCTTGGCTGGTAGTTATTTGACCTCACTGCATGGTATATATCGTTCTACTCTCTTCTTGCTTGCATGGTCTCTGCTGAGAAATCTGGGATTATTTGGATTGGTTTGCTTTTCTAGGTGATTGTTCTCTTCTCCCTGACTGCTTTTAGGATCCTATCTTTGGCCTCTATCAATCCAGTTCAGATTATAATGTGGCCGTGAGATGTCCTTTTCTGGTCAGGGCTGTTTGGGGTTCTAAAAGCTTCTTGTATCTGGATGGGCCTGCCCTTCTGGATATTTGGGAAGTTCTCTGAGATGATTTCCTGAAGTATATTTCCAATACCATTGACTTCTTTCTCCAGACCCTCCTCAATATCAATTAGCCTTAAATTAGTCTTCCTAATTATATCTTGGACCTCCTGTAGCGTTTTCTCATATTTCCTAGATTTGAATTGACTCATTTTCTGTTCTTTTTCTATAACAACTAAATTATTTTTAATCCCAGAAATTCTCTCTTCTGCATTGTCTAACCTGCTATCAAAATTTTCTACTTTATTCTTCATCTCCCTTGCTTCTAATTGCTCATTTTTGATGACTTGCATCTCTTGTTTTAGATCATGTATGGATTTCTTTAGCTCTTGGATTTCCATTTGAAAGCTCAGCAGCTTTATTCTCTTTGGACATTTGTTGGTGTTCAATCACCTTTTTGTTTGTGGATTCTATGAATTCGTCCATTTTTTTTTTTGAAAAACCTTTATTATGGCCTCCTTTATGGCTTCTCCTTTTTCACATATCACCTTGTTTATGGTTTCCTCTTGTTTAGCTGTGGCTTCCTCCCTTATCTCTTTCTTTATTTTTTCACATTTTTCATTAATGATGTTGATCAATTGCATTTTTATAGCACTTGGAAGGCTCTCCTCTAGATTTGCCACTGAGTGCTCCATTTCCTGTTCATGTTGGATGGGAGATGCTATTCCTTGATTTGACATTTTTCTTGAGTTTCTTGTTCTGCCCATTTGAGGATGGGAGCAAGATTAATACTAAACAAGATTATAATTTTTCTGATATAATCAACCTAGACCTTTTTAGTTGGCTGGCAATAGATATTAGCTCTTTTAGATTGGTAATAACACTCTCTTTTTGTACACTTACATACAAATCTAATACAATCACAGATGACCAATTTATGACCAAAACAATAAGCCCCTCAATCCAATCTCTATTGTATTTAAGTCCCTCTGGACCTAGATTATAATTGAACACCTAGATACACAGCATTGCTCAACAACCATCAAATGTAGATCCATGCATTATAAGAGTTGAAGGATGAACAGAGGACCAGAGATAGAAAAATAATATGAAAGATGACAAGGGAGGTAGGAAAAGAGTAATTCAGGAGTGTAAGAATATTATAGTAATGAAAAAGGGTATCGTGTAAGGATAACTGTCCTACAGTGATAATCAGGTGGAGTATTTGTGTAGAAAGTTTAGATGAACTTAGATAAAACTTATCAAAATAAAAAGAGTAATAAGAAGAATATATAGAGAAAAGAGAGAGGTTGATATAGGAGATTTCAATGATACCAATTTAAGAAAGAAAAGAAAAAAATAAAAGAAACAAAACAGCAACAAAATAAAATAAAACAGAATACACACACACACACACACACACACACACACACACACACAAAATGAAAAAAAAAAGAAAAAAAAAAGAAAAAAGGTGGGGGAAGATTCCTCAGTATTCTGAGTTCTTACTCAAGAGATACTAGGGTTGAGAACCCAGAGTTTAAAAAGCAGGTGACTGTATCAATATGGATATCTTTTTTGTTCAATTTGTACCCAGAGCTGTCACTGTGTTTCTAGGAATGATCACAGTGACAGCAGGATTGCGAGAAAAGAGAGGAGGAAAAAAGAAAAAAAGGAAAAAAAAAGGAATGAATCATAACATTAGAAAAAAAGTTGTAGGTTAAATGGCTAAGAGAAAAATAAGAACATTTAAAAATGCAAATGAAATGGGGTAAAAAATATAAAAAAAATATTTAAAAAGGGTATTCTTCAGTTGTTGGTGGGGGGAGAGTTAGGAAACTTGTGTCTCCACTAAATTCGGAATCTGAACACTTCACAAAGTCTTTTTCTCTTGTGATTTGGCTTTGCAGTTTTTCGGATGAGATTGCTTGTTTGGTAAAACAAACTGAAAGATCCGCGGGCGGCTTTGTTTACCAGGTCTAAGGGCTGCACAGTGGGATGGACTTCAGCAGTGCTGGAACCGGATTTCTGGCTAAGGGATCTCTGGGAAATCCTTTGCCAGTTAGATGGTGCTGTCAACAACACCTTTCAGGCTCCAATTGATTTTGCCTGGGTCGTTGCCAGCAGTCAAGATGGCACTGCTCTCAGCTGGAGGGGGAGGGGCTCCCTCCCAATGCCGTTCTGTCAGCAGAAGTGGAAACTTCTCGGAGGTACTTACAAATTGCTGGATTCTCCTGTTCCGTGAAGCTGGCAGGTCCATGCACGGCTGAGTGTCGTCTCTGGGCTTGCTCAGGCTCTGTGTGGCTCTGTCTGCAGCCGGCAGGTCTGCACTGCTGTGGAGCGCTTTCTCTGCTCTGATTCAGAAGAGCCTTTGCCTCCCAGCCGCTCCGTGGCGGAGCACCACCCTCTCTTTTTGTGCTGGTATTCTTCTTTTTTTTTTCCTTTGTTCCCTCTCTCCCTGAGTTCTCTGTGGTCCTAAAGCTTACTTAGGATCAATTTCTGTTAGAGGACTGCCTCCTGCACTGCCAGTACATGAATCTTGGTAGGAGCTCGGTATGTCTCACCCTGAACCTCCGCCATCTTCCGCCGAATCCTGATTTTCAAATTCTTGCAGTTGGATTTTATTTGTGGTTTAGATTCTCCCTTATGACCTCATTACTATGTTTTTAAACAAGAAAGTTAAATAGCATGTCTTCATAGTATTGGTCAACCTTGTATAACTGAATTGAGAAAAAATCATTGAACCGCCTAAATTATTTTTTCTCTGATATTCATTGCCATGGAAACATGTAAATGTGTCCCTCAGTCTTGGCAACTTGAACACAGGTAGAATGAAATCACATACATATATTTTCTACTATTTAAGATATGACCCTGATTGAATAGTTCTCATTAGTACTACAAAATGTTCTAGAAATATTTATCACAACCATGTGAGTTTGAGTTCTTACATTCCTAATATTACCTAACTGAAATAAAAACATTATTTTCATTAAAACTGAAAATAAAATTGCAAACTTGAGGCAATCCACTTTTCAGGATGTGCTATTGTATTTCTTTTTAGGGTACATCAACTGCTTTGTGGAAATATAGAATATGTATTATAATATATAATATGAATAATTTCAATGGAAAAACTGGACATATAATTCTAAGAATAAATTATTTAGAAGGAAAAGTAACTTATTGTATCTAAAGTTGAAGATTATAAACCAGAACATTGTATGAACATTAAAAATCCAGGCATAAGCACAATCAGGTGACATTTTAGATGACTGCTATATTCATCTAAATTTTTCAATAAAATAACCTTTTACCAGTTTGTAATTTTTAGAAACAAAATCTAGTTAGTGTTACTGAGGAATTTTTAATTTTACTTCATTTTATTTTTTAATGTGCCTGTGCTGGGTCTATAATTCAGGGACTGGGCTCTGTATCTTACTTAACTTTTTTGCTCAAGAATGGTGCACTACACTTAACTCACACCTCCACTTCTGGATTTTAGGTGGTTAGCTGGAAATAAGAGACTCAAGGACATTCTTGTCAAACTAGCTTTGAACTTTCTTCCTTAGATCTGCGTAACTAGAATCACAGATATGAGCCCTCAGTGTCCAACTTTACTTAAGTTTAACTGGCCTCATAGAATTTGACACTACAATATTGGATCAGCAGCTAGATGACATTAGACAAATTCACAATGCTTTGAACCTTAGGTAGCTTATCTCTAAAATGAAAAATCAAATTAGGCTGTTTAACATCAGTCTATTATAAAACATTAAAATAGTGTGTATTGCGGAACTGATAGATATTAGGAGGACAATTGAGGTAGGTTATGGTGGAAATGTCATTTCTTTATCCAGAGTGGTCATGATGGATACTTCTGACATTTGGACATTTCTCAGGATAGGACAGGAGAGTAACAACCTGAACAATGAAGTAAAGGCAGAAGATACACTAAGTGACACATTCCTGATATATGCATAGTCCAGAAAGAAGTAGAGCTGAAACACAGGGAAAAGGGTAGGGAAGAGGTCATCAGACAACATAGTTGAATACAGATGGACATTTCCTTGTAGCCCTGATTAGGAGTTGCAACTCATTCCATGTTCATGACAACTAGTGAAAATTCAAACTATGTTTATTTTTATATAATTGGCATCTGCTATATAGAAAATGGACAGAATGAAGAACAAATGTGAAAACATTGAGTTTCCATAGAAAGGTATTGTAAATAATTGGGGGAACAATATTGGCAATGGGATATATTCCTGATTTGTCAGATACTTTGCATATGTATTTCCAAATAAAGCATCATAAATGTAGCTAACTCTCTACAAACCATTTTCACTCTCTTTTCTTGCTGCTACAGAACATGGGAAACAATTACATTGTGACAATATAGCTACAAAGAAGAATATGAGCATTGAGATTAAAAATTAAGTGTGTCTTCATTTTTCTTCTCCCTATTCTCCTTAATGCATTACCTACTTCCTGTGAGGAGAACTGAAAAATCCAAACCCTGGATTATTGAGTGTTCACATGGAATGGTGCTCCCCACATTCCAGCTCCTAAAACTGCCCTTCCTATTAGACTGTTACCTAAAAATACTTTTGCTCATGAGCATCCAAACTAATTATCATCTTTGATAGCATCACTCATTTCACCAATTGGCATAAAGCTTCTCTAAAGACATATTTCTATCATAGTTTACAGTCTTTTAAAATCAGTACACTTTTGCTCTGAAATAAATGACTGATTGGAATCTGAACTTAGGGTCTAAATTCGCTGGAGAACCTATTTCAGAAGTTTTTAAGCAACACTTGAGACAGTTGCAGTCATCACGCTGTAATCCTACCTACTCAGGAGGCTGAGATCTGAGGACAGCAGTTCAAAGCTCGGGCACTAAAGAATGTGAGACTCTAATTAATCCCTAGAAAATGGGAAGTGGGGCTGTGGCTCCAGAGGTAGTCTTGAGCTGAAGAGCTCAGGAAGAGCGCCCAGGGTTCAAGCCCCATGACCAACAACAACAACAAAAAAAGCAGAGGAACACTTTAAATTGTCAAAATAAATTAAATATTTATTAATATATATTTGTAGGGAAATACAACAAACCTTAGTGATAAAACCCAAACGAAAGAATTGGTATGTTTCCTTAGAGGAGCAAGATTTCAGGAAACACTACACAGAGAAATCAGACAATGTGAATTCTAAGAGTATAAATATAACTTTCCATGGTGAAATATACTCAGTTTTAATTAAATATGAACTTAAAATCACAACTAAGTTTGTTTGATTCCATGAAGAGCTCTGCTACTATAATCTTCTTAAAGAAAATAACTTTGTAGGGAACAATTAAGTATTATGTATTTGTAATTTAAGAGAACAAAAGCACATGTACTCTTTACCTCACATTGGCATTAAATTGCTTGAACAATCAACAAAATTTGCACTGCTTCTCACCATAATTGTTCATAAAACAAGAGTTTTGTTAAGTAAAGCCAATTCCTTCCATAAATACCACAGAATGACTTCAAAACAGTTCTAAAAGGCAAATGGGCAGTAAAGATTATGTTTACTGCAACTAAATATCTGGAGGGGGGAATCTATTCTTGTTTTATGCTAAACAAACCTTCCTTTCATCTTCATTTCTCTCATATTTTAATAAATTTATACTTACAAGTAGCTGATATTTTGACTAATTTCATTCATAAGAAAAATGTAGCCCATTCATGGTGGAAAAATAAAAATTAAGATGGTACTTAGAGCAGGAAATAGAGAATACAGTGATTTCTGGTAGCAAATTAACATTCTAATTCACAAGGAAACTATAAGCTATAATGTTTGTGTGATATAAGTGATTCATAAATTATAATGCAGCCCAAATAACTGAAAGAAGTTCATGCAAATTTGCACTTTGAAAAGATTGTGAAATTTTGTCTGGGATGCTCAAGGTTCTCTGTGTGGTTTCTTTTTGTTCACACTACAAATTCTCAATGTACCAGGGAAACATTCATTTATGTTTATATCCAATAGTCATTACTCTTCAGCCCCAGAACACCATCAAAACTGTTTCAGCTAAGAATGCTGGAGTCTTTGTCATCTATTGAGAAAGGGTTAATCCTATATAACAATATGTCCATGTCAATCATTCTTGTCAAATTGGGAAGGGTGGTATCATCCATTTAACTGTAGTTACTGTATTACATGGTGCAATAAAATAATCTTCCCATGTATGTTTTTTTCTTAAATAGCTACATGTCTGCTTCCAGTCACTGTAGTCATGGGCAGGAGAATGAGAATTGAAAACTGAAAGAATAGTTAATAAAGGCACAAAATGAAACAATCACATTAAAAGTAAATATAAGGACTTATTACTCTGGCTTGCTAGTGTGGTGTGTAGGAGATTAACAGAGAAAAGCTGTCAACAAAAGTAGTACATGAGTTCAAATTGGAATTACTACCAGTAGCTGTGGAGCTAACAAAATCATGGAGGGAAATTTGGAATGGGAACCAAAACATCTTGTTATGGTTTTTATCCCTCCCCCCAATCTTTTTTTTTTTTTTTTTTTGCCAGTCCTGGGCCTTGAGCTCAGGGCCTGAGCACTGTCCCTTGACTTCCTCAAGGCTAGAGTTCCACATTTGAGCCTCCTTATGACTTCTGGCTTTTTTCTATATACTGAGGAATTGAACCCAAGTCTTCATGCATGCTAGGCAAGCACTCTACCACTAGGCTAAACTTCCAGCCTACCCCCCCAATCTTTTTATATAAGAAACTTTACCAGGGATGGGGTGAAGGAAATTGGGACCAAAACATGAGAAAGGATATCCATGTTTGTGAAGAAATGCACCTTTGATCTGGTAAATATAATGTAGCCCTTCTATTAATTACAATAAAAAATATATATAAAAAAGAAATTTTATGATTTCCTGGAACTAGATGAGTGTTAAATTTTGGATGATGATAAGAGTTTTGAAGAAAACAGGACAATGAAATAAGATCAATTATGTTATGGTAGAAAATGCATATTACTATTATGGCACAGAGTAAATATATGAAAATGGCATATCTAAAAAAACAACAACAGCAAATCCTAAAACCAGGAAGGTAACTACAAAATTATGTATCTAAAGAGGTGAGTTTCCATTTAATATTTTTAATTAGATCTTGCTATTTATAAAATTGTAAGTGTTAAAGCACAAGTTGAAAACTATAATTTTGAAACTATGTTCACATTAATGAAACACTTCAATACACACTGTACCATACAAATTAGATACTATTATTTCATTTATGAACATATAAATGCATTATTGGAGGGAATATTAGCCATAAAGCTTAGGCAGACCATCTGTTGCACTCTAAGAATTCACTTTACAATGTATGATATAAAAATTCATTCAAGTTCTATTATCTTGTTTTTACTATATACATTCTGATTTTTGTTGAAAATTAATGGCATGTTATTCTTGGGGAAATAGTTGAAAACAGAATTTACTATTCTTACATATTTTCAATTTAAATATGAGTGAATAATCCACTTTTCAGCCATACATTAACAAAAGTAGAAGAATGACAAATCTACTTCAAAGCTTCGAATGACTCAAATCTGAGATAATAGTTTTACAAATGGGAAGATGGATTATTGCTATGATGAATAATAAATGCCCTTTGAATAGTTAAAAATATAAAGATGACAAATAATTGATTGAGCTTTACATTTAGAACAGTAATAAACTATTCTAAAGGGTTGACTTTTACTAATGTAAATATTGGCCAATAAATAATTTTTACTTAAAATGAAGAGATTAAAGACTGAAATTTTATGTCAAACTGTAATTATAAGCATATTACTATATTGTATTCTTGTTTATCTTTGGATGGACTCATAAAGAATAATCCCAAGAAACTATAATGAAAATGTCAAATTCTTTTCAAAAAGAGAAGCTGAATCCTTTCATTTTCTTTGCTAGGGAATCATTTTTTTCTAAAAAATAACAAATCCAGGGACTGGGAGTTTGGCATGCACAAAGACCGGGGTTCGATTCCTTGGTGCCACATACATAGCAAAAAGCCGGAAGTGGTGCTGAGGCTCAAGTGGTAGAGTGCTAGTCTTGAGAAAGTCCAAGGACAGTGAGTGCTCAAGCGCTGAGCTCAAGCCCAGGACTGGCAAAAATAAAAAAAATAATAACAAATCCATTTAGACATGATGCTTAGATTAAAAAAAAAGAAAGTAAGACTTTCCTATAGGCCATCATCTGAATCTGAATATCAATTTCTTATATGGTAACATATTGATCTGTATAACATTTTATCATTTTCATGCAGTTAAATGATTCTGCCAATATTTTCTAGCTTGAAAAATTCATCAACTGACCTAATATTTGGAATTATCTAAAATAAACAAAATCGTGCCATACAGAATATATTTCACCTAATTGTCCTAAATATTGATGTGGGCCAAACTTTAACTGTAAATTTGGAATTAGTTCCTCCAATTATAGCTACTACTTTAAATTACTATTGGAGATATACAGTATTTCCAGTAAACCATGATACTGCACTTCATATCTTTATTCTGCAATTTAGTATCTATTGCACTAGGTGAGCATTAATTCCCTCTCTGTTTCTTCAATCCTAAAACTGGTATAATAGTAACATTGTTTTCATGAATTAAAACTGCTTTCAACAGGACAGATACATACCAATATTATATCTGTTATTTTTCCTTATTATCTAATTTCAAGATCTATGAGCATTGAATGATAATGCATTCATTTGTGACGGTATCTATTACCCTAAAAAGGAATTGGGAAGACTGAATTATAGGACTTTACTGCTTCAGTGAACTAGTAAACAAAGAATTGCCAAGTTTGCACTTGGCTAATTGATATGCATGTAATTACTGAGGAGATTAAAAAAAACACAGAACTTAATGGCATCTTATTTCAGGAAGTGGAATTTCTACTAACATCATGTTACCTTTTTGCATCTTAAGCACAAGGAGGTAAAGAAAAAATTCTAAAAGTTTATTTCTATAAAGTCTTTTATTTTCCCCTGTTTCTTCCCACTGTGTTATTTCTGACAGTGCTTCTGTTTCTATGTTTCTATTTGCAGCATGGTGGAATTAGCAATAATTAATTAACTTCACAGAAAATTCATGCAAACAGAGGGATCTTTTTGGTGTTGTTTGTTTTCTTTTTCTTTTTATCTTTCTCTTTGTGTTTGTAGCTCTTATGGCTGGGCAGTACTACAATCTGTACAGATTTCTTTGCCTTGTTTTTCTTTCTTTCTTTCTTTCTTTTTTTTTTTTTTTTGTGGGTCATGGGGCTTGAATTCAGCCTGGGCGCTGTCCCGAGATCTTCAGCTCTAGACTACCACCCTATCCTACAGCCAAGCCCCATTTCTCACTTTCTATAGGTTAATTGGAGATAAGAGTCTCAAATCCTTTTGTGTGCACAGGCTGGCTTTTGACCATGATCCTCAGATCTCAGCCTCTCGAGTAGCTAGGATTACAGGCCTGAGCTACCAGCACCTAACCAGAATTTCTTTACTGTAGTGTATCTCCCACAAATCCATTGGCTGTTTCACATAAATGGTATCATTTTTCACTTTTAGAAAGCTTTGGGGAAATTAGATTATTAACCAATTCCTTTTTATAAAAAATAAATTTTAAGTGCTTTCTTAAATCCACTTTTAGTTTGTATTTATCAATAATATAATTTCAGGAGAAATAAAAATAATAGCATATCTTTAGACTTTTCTGCTGTTGTTTAGCAGAAAGCATATTTGTATGGAAAGATATGATATCTTGACAAAGCAAATATCAGATCATGTTACTGCATTATGTATAGTTTCTATTTTGGATTTTCTTTTTGCTTTGCCTATCATTTGTCCCAGATAAAAGCAATTAAATGTCACTCACCAACCTTTCTCTTTTTCCAAGTCCTGGGCTTGAGCTCAGGGCCTGAGCACTGTCCTTGAGCCTCAGCCCCACTTCCAGCTTTTTTTCTGTATATGTGGTACCGAGGAATTGAACCTGGGTTTTTGTGCATGCTAAGCAAGCATCCTACCACTAGGACAAACTCCCAGCCCAAACCAACCATTTCTTTAACTACAAATATATCTTAAATGTGTAGAACAATAACTTATTTCAAGGGTAGGGTGGTAGCCTTGAGCTGAAGAGCACAGGGACAACACCCAGGCCCAGGGGTAGGGTGGTAGCCCTGACCTGAAGAGCTCAAGGACAGCACCCAGGTGCCCAGGCTGAGTTCAAGCCCTCTGACCCCCCCCCAAAAAAAAACCAAACAATAACTTACTGTTAAAGCAAACAGACCCTCCAACTTAAATAAAACTGTAGATTAAGCCATGGTACTAGATAGAAAATTATGTCAGATAAAACGCTATAATCATTGTAACAACATAATCTTCATCAGATAAAAACATAAAATAGATTGAATGTCATTGAAAAAAATGAATTATCAATTTCTTCTGTTTTGGCTTATTCTCTCTCTCTCTCTTTTAAGTCATTGAGAATAGTGGATATGGGTTAATGTAGTGACCGTCAACGTATTTCAAAGAGGTCTTTGTTCCCAAATTGCTGAAATCTACCTATTAATTAAATGTTAATTTGCATGCAATATTTATTTATCCAGTACCTTAGTGGATTTTGTGCAAATAGTTAAAGTAGTCTAAATTCAGTTACATGTTACTCTTCCTAGTCTAAATTTCATCTTTCCATAGGTTTCCTTGACTCCCTAAACAATTACTTTCTCCCTTGGTAGGAGTTTGTTTATTTGAATACCAAATTTTCTTGTCCCCACCTGTATGACTCTCACAAAACCTCCTGCAATATTGAGAGTATTTGGAATAGCCTTCTTCAGATGGTACATTATGGTGAGAGCAGTTCACTTTACTATGATTATAATCTTACAATCTCTCCATGCTTCAGTAAAATGAAATAGCTTCCTCTCAAATGACCTCACTCCAATAATGTGTTTCTGTTCATTTTCCATTTCTGTATATTTTCTAATGTCATTGTGGATATGACAGCTATATACAAAACATTAATAAGTGCCTACTCTACGTATCTATATCTAATATAATCTTTAAATGAATTTATAAAATGGGTATGCTAAGAATTTCATCTACAAGTGATCACTGTTATAATATCGAGCATCTTTGGCAAGTTGTTCTCTTAAGAAAGAATAAATTTCTAGCAGGGCATAGTGGCTCATGCCTGCACTCCTAGCTACTCAGGAGGCTGAGAACTGAAGATCCTGGTTCAAAGCCAGCCAAGGCACTAAAGTCTGAGACTCTTTTCTCCAGTTAACCACTAGAAAACCTAAAGTGATGCTGTGGATGCAGGAGTAGGGGAGTAGCCTTGAGCTGAAGAGCACAGGGACAGATCCCAAGCCTAGAGTTCAAGCCCCACGATTGGCAAAAAAAGAAGAAATTTCCATAATAATGCCTTGCCAAACTTATTCCTCCACTTGTCATATATAAACAACTTATATTTTCTTTCTTTGCTTCAAATACCTACTGAGTGTTATATATTTGGTCATATAAAAGAATAAACACAGAATACTTGACTCTTTTAATGTATAACAGTTTTTTTTTTCTGTCATTGCTAGATAATGAGCATTTTATATATTACAAGGAATTTCCTAATAAATTCACATTTAGTAGTGCTTTTCTATTCAGATGCTGCACTCCCTGAAATTAAAAACATTCTTTTGCTCCTCTCTGATGACTTACTTGTAATCATCCTTTAATTCATTGTCAGAAAAAAGGCACAAGGAGACTGTCACCATGCACAAGAAGAGAACAAAAGCTAAATATCAAAATCAGTAAGCTACAATACAATAGAAATTAGTTGTTGATATAAACATATGTCAGTGTCAGTATTCTTTTTGGTTTTCACTTGATACTATTGGGGATTATACTCAGAACATTATATTCTTGATCACTGACAGCATTCTACAACTTGATCCTTGCCATCAAGTCAATATTTAAAAATATTCTTACATTATTCAAATTTAGCAAGACAGTGCTTTACATTTTATCCAGTGAAGAAGCGTAATAATTTATGGAACATAAGTGATTTTATCTTCTTTTGGTTTATGTATGGAACTGGACTTACCGATCCAGTTACAGATTTTATTATATTTAAATTCTATCAATCCTTTAAATTTTATTGTATGCAGTCTTTCTTTAAGAACTGTTCATAGTTTATGCTGCCCTATAAATACCAAAAGATGATCTTTCACCAGTTGATGTGAAAGAGCGCTTTAAGTTTGTAATCAGGTAAATATCAAGCAAATAGTCTACTTGTAACAAGTGTTCATCTTAGTATGCTTACAGGACACTAAAACACTCTAGAAAAGTGCTTATTTTTATATGCTACATAATCCATATTATATAAATTTATTCTAGAATATGAAATGTTAATTAGACATTGGAGCTAAACTAGCTGCTTATTAATTTTTTGTAGTTTGGGGTGTGTACTCAGCATATTTTTCTTCTGAGGGATTTGCTTTGCCACTTAAATTATGCTTCTGGCATATTTTTGACCTTGATTATTTTTAAGGCAGTTTATTTGGGCCTTGACTTGGCCTTCCCGCTTTAGCTAAGCTGGTGCTACCATGTCTTACTGGATTTCTGTTGAGGTCGGATCTCATGATCTTGCCCAGGTTGGCCTTAAACTACAATCTTCCCAATGTTAGTCATCTGAATAACTAGAATTTTAATATTTAATTCATATCAATTATGATCAAACTGAATATTAATTTTTTCTCTTCTCAGTTCTAATTGAAAAAGAACTTATTTGGGGCACAAAAGTACTGTCCGATCCTCTTAAAAATCTATGAGGAAATCAGAAATCTCAATGTATCTAGCACTTTAAAATGTATTCATGGTCTATTCCCGTCATCACAATCACGTATAAATAAAACACATTAAAATGCGACTACAGCCCTTTTATGATTAATATACCAGCATCAATTAACAAACTAATTTGAAATGTTTTCTTTATGATTACATTTTAATAATTAAAATTATTTGCATATATGTATGTATATACACACATGGATAGCAATTTTAAATAGTATATTGGATGACATTGTAATGAGCCAACTACCACCTTGTAAATTGAAAATAATATTTTCTAAAACTCCACTCAATAACAGGATATGTTTAGAGGAAGATGTTTTGCAATTTTCAGCAATCTGTACAATTATACTTAAGTTTAAACCAGTCAATATGATCTTTCAAACCTGCTAACAGACTCCACGAGAAGATATAATGATTCTTCAAGTATTTGGTACATTGGTCTTAATTTACATCTTGCATTTGGCATTGAAGGTGACAATTCTTGATGCTTTGTGGTTTCTTCATGAAGAGATGTAAATATTCCCTTTTCATTTCTGTTTAACTTCTCTGAAGAAGCTCGGATCACCTTCAACTTTAGAAACAATTGATTTTTTTTTTTTTTCCAAGCCCCGGTTGCGGGGCTTTAATTCTGGGCTTAGGCACTGATCCTGAGCTCTTCAACTCAAGGTACCGCCTACCCCTTGAGCCACAGCACTACTTCCGGTTTTCTAGTGGTTAGTTGGTGATAAGAGTCTCTCAGACTTTAGTGCCTGGACTGGCTTCGATCTGCAATCAGATCTCATCCCCTTGAGTAGTTAGGATTACAGGCATGAGCCACTGCACCCAGCTACAAATGGAATCTCAAACTCTTACGTTGTATTCACATACATTCGTTGTTATTATCTAAATACATTTGTGACACAAATATACGTATTGTTTCTTTTTTGATTTTTGTTGGTAATGGGACTTGAACTATGGGCCTGGGCATTGTCTCTGGCTACAGCTCTACTCTTTGAAGAACAGCACCATTTCTGGTTTTCTGGTGGTTTATTGAAGATGAGAGTTTCACGGGTTTTCATCCCGGGATAGCTTTGAACCATGATCCTCAGATCTCAGCCTCCTGAGTAGCTAGGATTACAGGCATGAGCCACAACACCAGCTAAATATACTTTTTAATTTTATTTTTGCCAATCCTGGGTCTTGAACTCAGAGTCTGAGCGCTGTCCTTGGGTTTTCTCAAGGCTAGAGCTCTACCACTAGAGCAATATCACCATTTCCAACTTCTATGTATGTGGTACCAAAGAATCTAACCCTGGTCTTAATGCTAAGCAAGCACTCTACCACTAGCTCAAACTCCCTTTTTGCTGAATATACATTTAAACCTTTTTCCAACCAAGTCTGTCCCTAGACAAGACCCGTAATGGAAAATAGCCTTTAAATCCTTCTAACATCTATTATCCAGTGCGTGCATAAGTCTAGCCTGCTATGATCAGCCTTTACTCAGGAGATGCAATGTGTTATTATCAATAATTGGCATCAGTTTCACACCTTGTGCCAATCCTTTTATAGGAGATTATAATTTTCTTAATGGAGAGAGATATATATTTTGTAGGTCAAAAAGAGTTCAGTATAAGCAAATTCAAATATTTCAGACTAATGCACTATGTAACTACTCTATTTATAGTATATCACTCCATATGTGGAATTAGGGAAATAATGTTTTTTTGTTGGGACGTACATACCAGATTTCATAATCAGTTTCAATGTAATTCTGCATCTCTGTCATATCTGAGGAAAATAATTACACTATTTGACTAAACTCAGAAGTAGGAGTCATAGGAACATTAAAATTCAGATTTACCTTCTTAATAGCCATTTTTCTCCCTTCCCATTCTTCTTTGCAAACTATGGTCATTCCACAGATACTTCATCAGAATTATTTGATTTTTATCTATACTGTTATTATAAAATTAAGGGCTTATAGAAAATAAGAAAACTTCTGCATTGCACATGAAATAAAATAGTAACGTTCAATGAGTTCTGTTGATATATTCATCAAAACAGCAAATTTCATCTTGTCAGTGGAGTATTTTTGTATGGGCACGGTGGTCTGTGATGATGGAAAAGATGACCTCTCAATGAAGAGGACAATCATCATGGAAGTATTAATTTAGTTCAATGTTTACCCTGTCCTCAAGGGACAATGCACTAAGTAAGAAAAGTAAAGTTAGTGGTTATTTTAGTAGAAATCAACATTTCTCTGATCCAATATCTCATTTTGGTAGAAAATTAAATAAAGAGAAGTATGTATTTCACATGGCCTTGCAGCCCTTTTACTGAGATTTGCTTTATGGAACCTTCATGCTGCTTGACCTGAAAAATGAATTTTCACTATGAAAAGTTTTCCTAATTGGTTTGAAGCTCTTTATTTAGTCTTTCACCTGCTTCTTGTGCCATTTTTTCCGCTTTAGTCCATAGTATGAAATGAATAGTTTTCTGGGCATTATTTCTCTCCCCAAACTATGAAAGTAGTTTTAAAACTGAAGGAGGGTTTTGTTGACACTCTCTTAAAATCTTTTTGTTAAAATAATATTTCATTTTATTGTAAATGTGGTAAACAGAGGGGTTATAGGTGCTTAGATTAGGTAAGGAGCACATTTCTTTTTGTTTATCTTTTTTTTGGCCAGTCTTAGACGTTAAGTTCAGGGCCTGAGCACCGTCCTTGGGCTTTCTCAAGGCTGGAACTCTGTGACATGAGCTACAGCACCAGTTCTGGCTTTTTTCTATATATGTGGTATCAAGGAATGGAACTCTGTTCTTCATGCATGCTAGAGAAGCACTCTACCACTAGGCCAAACCATGAGCACATTCTTTGATGAACATTGTTACCCTCTCCCTCATTTTCTTTAACTTCCCTCCCTCCTGACTCCTCCCTCCCTCCAAAGTGTAAAGTTTATTTCCGACATAGTGTCTTGTGTGATTTGCTGTTATATTGGTTCACCCTTTGTTCTTTGTCTCACCGGTTTGTTGTTTGCCTTGCCTTACACAAATCAAACAAACATATATATTAGGCATAGAATACCAAAATCAAAACCAGTGCAAGGAAATGGACCAAGGGGAACAAAATGAAAGAAAAAAGAAATACCTTGTTAAGAAAAAATGTACTCTTTACCTTACTTATTTAACTGTAATCTCCTCTTTATCACCTTTACAAGATGTTTTTAAATAAAAATAAATATGAAAAAAGACATAACATCACACCGTACATTAAAAAAAAAACTTTCTTCTTTCCATATCTTGGAATTCATTTCTATTAGCATTGCTTTATATGGTCATATGTACATCGCTATTGAGCTATTGTATACTGGGCTAAGACTATCCTAGACAAACACTAATTATTTCAGGTGAGGGAAAACATAGAGCTTATAATACCAGCAATCACCAACACTGAGATGAACAGTACGTATTAGTTGGAAAGGAAATCTGGTGGTTGAATTTCCCAGATAAATTAAATGCAGTTTTTCATCAAATTCATACTTTATTTTCATATTTTTGCATCCTATTGGAAAAGAAAGGGAATTAGGGTAGAATTCAAGAAAGAAGAGGCTTGGTAACAATATGTTTGAGGATGGTTTAGAATAAAAAGAAGAAAGACAAAGGAGAAAGCAAAAAAAAAAATACTAGTTGGATAAATAATAAAGGTACTAATTATCCAAGTTAAAATTCTGCTGTAGCCTCAGGGCCATTAAATAGTATCTCATAATGAACTCTTGATATTCCAATTGGATTATTGACCCCATGACTCCTGAAATAAAGTGAGAGGGCTTGAGCAATAATTCTAGAGTAAGTATTTCTGGCAAACTTGTTCAAATTATGTAGAAATAGGTTTTGCCTACAGCCATCACTGGTTGTTCTTCATGATCTGCAAATGCTGAGGCTTTCCACAATATAAGAAAAAAAAATCAGTCACATGGTCTTCTTTATTTCCATCCTCCAACCTGTCATATGAATCTTACTGGTGGTGCTGATCCAGAAACTTGGAAAAGGATCTGGGAAATGTACTTTTACTTCAGTATACACATGGATATGATAGCCAAGAGACCGACACTTCAGCATGATTTATAATATTGTATTGTTTTGTTTTATTACTCCTTAAAAAATTTAGCTCTTGATTCATTGAGATGAAATCCAGAAACTGCCTTTGGCAGTGATTTGACCATTATATAGTTACACACTAAATGTCAGTGTGTCGGTCTTGCTAAAATCAGGTTATATTTTCTTGACTTCTGAAATGGACAAAGGAATATGATTATTTTTTTCTTAATGATACGAGGTTAAGTTGAGAATATCAGTGCTTACACTGGAATCACTGTTCTTACTGGTTTGTGAGATGCACTCAGATGCTGAACCCCAGTCTGATTCCAAACTGTAATAAGGTCTGTGTCCCTTTTTGTCTCTTTGTTTTAATCTTTTTTCTTGTATAAAACTAAATTTATATTGTCTAAGTATACTTACTGAGAATTATCTTTCCCTTGTTACATTTTAGAACTGATAAGATCTACATCAGAAAATAAACATTTTTTCCTAACACTTTTTATAAGGAATGATATGGAAAATGACATCCTGTGAGCATTTCCCACTTGGCCCTGTGGCCAAGTTACTAAAGGCATAGTCATTTGCTAAGCACCATAGAAGTGAGATGTGAACGTAATGATACTGTCCAGTGAGTAACAACATTGTCATTTTGAGAAGAGTTATAGTTGACTTCTGAATTGTTTCTCATATTTTTTTAAAATTTTAATTGTATTTTATTCTCAGGGTGAAGTAGAGAGGGGTTGCATTACATTCATCTGGTAGTGGGTACATTATTTTTTTCTTCCATACATTATTTATTGTAATTAATAGAAGAGTTACATTATATTCACCAGATAGACGGTGCATAACTTCACATACATTGATTCCCTTTCTCATGTCTTGGTCCCCATTTCCCTCCACCCACCCGAGCCCATCATCTTGTTTTCCCTCCTTCCCAATCCGATTTCAAACAACCAAATACTCATATATCAGATAACAATATGAGCTAACCAAGGGATGGCAAAAGAGATGAGAGATAGCATAGTACATTAAGGACAACATGAGAGATAACATAGTACATTAAGGACAACAATCACTCATTACAAGGCTTTTGGTTTCAATATTTTGGAGGTCCTTTCATTTAGCATCATACTATATGGCCTTATATATCTAGGTTTTGTTCTATTGCAAATCTCTGCTAAGATAGCCCAAGTTTTCTACTGATTATGACAAATGAGGGGAACCATTGAACCTATGTTACTTTGAGAATGACTTCACTTAATATTAATTTTTCTGTCTTTCCTTTTGCTTACAAATGGGGCAATGTCATCATAAAATTTGTTAAAAAGCACTCCATAATCCTTTCTTTTTTAAGCAAATTAAGAGTAATTTGTGGCTGGAAGTTTGGCCTAGTGGTAGAGTGCTAGCCTAACATGCATGAAGAGTTCAATTCCTCAGTCCAACATGCATAGTAAAAAGCTAGAAGTGCCTCTGGGTTTAGTGGCAGACCGCTAGCTTTGAGAAAGCCCCAGTGCTCGGGACCTGAGTTTAAGCCCCAGGTCTGGAAAAAAAAATAAATAAATAAAAAGTGTGATTTGTTTGCTAAGTTTTTTGTGTACTAAAAGAAAGGATATTTCAGAAACTGTAGTCACACAGAGAATGTTTATGGCTTTTTTTCATCTTAAATCCATATGTGTGTATATTATATGTCGGGGCCAGCCGGCAGTGAACCAGGATTCCTGAAATAGGGGGCAGGGACTAGGAAAAAATAGAAGAGAGACAAACAGATGGGGTTCAGGCTACAGCCCAAGTCAACAGCCCAAGAAGGCTATGGGCTTAAGACTACAGTCTCATTTATTTCCAAATCAAGGCTTATATACTTTTCTTGAAGCCAGGGAACTGCCAGGGGTTACATTCAGATGGTAAATCAGGAAACTGCTAGGGGTTACATTCAGATGGTCAATAAGGGAACTGTTGGGCGTTACATTCATATGGTAAATCTCAGATCAATTAAACAGAACAAAGCCAAAAAACAATAAAGCAATGCTTACACAATTGTGTGGGTCCAAGGTCACTGACCCCACAGTTGGCCCCCAACAATTATGCATAGTTATGAATATACATGTATGTAGACTGTGTGCAGGCATATGTGAATGTGAATGTTGTGTGCATATCTATGTATGCTGATATCATAGTTTCTTTATTGTAGAAGAACAAAGGCACCAACATACTGAAGAGAAGAAATATGGGAAGAAACTACTTGCAATGGGACCTAAAACATAAGAAAGCAACCTACCAATTTTACCTCTCATTCTGAAAGTTCTACTTCTTATACGTTGGACCTCCTTACCCATACCATCGAAAGAGTTACAACATGAGGAATTAGCCTCCAAATATAGTTATGACAATTGACCTTTCCTAACATCACAAAGTTAGGTGTATTTTTATTCTTTAATCTATGAGTACTGTAAAAGCAAAATGGGCATTCTTGTAGATAGCATTGAGATATTGAATCAAGTAGGAAAAAAATCACTTAACAACATAATTAGAAAGTTGGAATAAAACTCCAAAATCCTGAATATTTATAATGGGATGACACATAATACAAATTAAAATGTATGTACTAATGATAGCATATTCATTTTTTTTCTTGGCACTTGTATATCTGTCATTAAGCTGAACTTCTAACAAAAAATAATGTATTCACTTTTACTACAGATAGATCAGGAGTCTGACATAAATTTGTCTTGATCAACAATACAAGTATCTGCAGACACATGTCTGGTTCTCATGTAGAATCTTGCATTTTCAAATTCTTGTAGCTGCCATGTTTCCTTTATTCTCATTTTCTATCATTTATGTTCAAAGCAGCAAGTTCTAGTTTATTCCATTCCACTTAGGAGCCATGTGACCTTTTCTGTGGCCCCATCTCTCCTTGGTTCTGATTCTTCTAGTACACTCTTGTATTTTTCCCAAAGCATTAACTATGCTATTGGGCCCATCAAGAGGTTCCAGGGTAATCTCCATATTTTAAGAATAGATATTTGGAAAATACAAGTATATTTACAGATGTGACATTCACAGGCATAGGGCATTTGAAGTTAGGGAATTTGAAATGACTATTTTTCTGCCTGGAACAGCCGGTGACATGACACATAAAATTGATGCAAGAGTTTCATTTTCTTGTCATAAAAAAACACTATCTAGTAGTAAGCACCTACTTCATTTTGTAAGAATAAAAATGATATCCTATGGGCTTTTAGCTTTTAATGGTAGAAATTTTAAATAATTATAAAGTATAAAATGTTGTCATTATTTAATCTTTTATTCTTTAAAAGATAATTAAATGAAATTAAGAGGAAACAAGATGATGTTCTACTGGGAATAGCCATGAACATTTATAAAATGTAGGTAAAATTTTGTTCAGTTTTATGGAAAAAGTGGTAAGGAAAAGGACACAAAAGATCTGAAAATCATTGAGACAATGAGTGAATACTATTTTTAAGTAACTGTACTTAAATCTCAAATCTCTACAACCTAACAGTGATATGGATCCATCTACCAACAAGGATTGCTTCTTGGAGAACAGATAACTTACATAATATTTTTTATCAAGAAACTATTTTCACATCCTCCCTAATATTATTTAGCATTTATGAATCTCAGTTCCTATTTCAGGAAAGGTTAGTTTTTTTCTTTAATGTTGCAATATAGTAATATGGAAAAACAAGTAGTGAGTACTGGTTGAACAGTAACTTTGTTAACATTAATTTTAGGAAGGCTAGTCACAACACCACAGGGTGAAATGCTAGTGAACAAATACAGGGAAAGACTATGAGAAGATAATATTCAAATCTCAGCTCAAAAACAATAAAATGTGATTTTATTTACATTTTAATATATTTCTCATATCAGATGAGATTTTTTGTTCCTTTACCAACTAACGACAGAATGTTTAAAATTATACTTCTATGTTCTCAAATTAAAGAATTTGATAAATACATTTAGTAAGAATCATTTAGGATTTAATTGTTTTGATAAGGAAATATAAAAAGCAAGCAGATTCAACCGGTTAGTCCTTTGCTATCTTGACTTACAATATATTCTCTTAATGAGAAAAGTTAGTCTATATTCAAAGACACAAATACTTTAGGTGTCTTAGAATTAAGCACATGTAGAAGGAATTTGAATGTGACAATACACAGAACACCACTTATGGGCGTTATTGCTAGAGATGGGTCCACTAGACCTCATCAAATGAATATCTGCTCAAAGCAAACTAAATGATTGTGATTATGCATAGTAGTAATTCCACATATTTCAGAGAAAGAGGTAAGAGGATCACCAGATTGGGACTAGAGAGAGTAAAGTTGTGAGAACATATCTTTAAAAAAATAGTACAAAAAATTGTGTTAAGCTATATATGGCTCAAACAAAGAGTGGTGAAATATCTGCCTGTGCCAGCTACTGGATCCCAAGACAAAACAGCAACAACAAAGGAAATAAACAAACAAAACTTCAATTTTAAACAAAAACAAAAGTATGAGTTAGATTTGTTCCTCTAGTGAACTTCATTTCTAATAGCTTTTTCAACAAATGTATTTTAGTACATATTTAAAAATTATGTTAAATTACATTTCCATAAAGCTGATTTATTTTTCAAAAATATATAATTTTGGTTGAATTCCTTTGTACCACATACATAGAAAAAGGCCAGACGTGGGGCTGAGAAAGTCCAAGGACAATTTCTTAATAAAATTAATTCTTTCTCCTAAAAATATATTTTTTTCTTTTGTCATAATGTAAAAATTGGCAAGTAGACCATTTATTTTTCATAATAAGGGCAATAAAATTCAACACAAAATTAAAAGTTGAAAAGGTTTTCAGTATTAATAAAGACCATAGTGACTTATTTCTGCTTAGAAGGTTTTATTAAACAAATATTTTAAATGGATTTAGAGATAAATGTATATAAAACTTGAATTATAATTGTTTAATCATATGCCATATCATTTTAATTAACTATGTATTTTGTCTTGATATCTATACACTAAGAAGTTATATGTGGAATGTGAGCAAATATTCCTCATTAAAGCTAGATTCTTCATTTGATATAGAATTATAATAATATCAAGAACAACATATGAAAACAATTTTATGTTTTGCACATATACACTATTTCTTTCACATATAATATTCTACTTCCTTTTTTGTTTGTTTTGTTTTGTTTTTTTCACCAGTCATGGGGCTTGAACTCAGGCCTGGGCACTGTCCTTGCACAGTTTTTGCTCAAGGCTAGCACTCTGCCACTTGAGCCATAACACCACTTCCAGTGTTTTCTATGTATGTGGTTCTCAGGAATCCAATCGGGCATTGTGAATGTAAGGCAAGCACTCTACCACTAAGCTATGCTCTCGGCTCTGTCTTTTGTTATTTACTTTTTTAAAATTAATTTTACTTTATTATAAAGATGATGTACAGAAAGGTTACAGTCATATGTCATTCAATGAGAACAATTTTTGGATAATGTTGTCCCTCACTTTCTTCCAGCATTCACTCCTGTCCCAGCCACTAGTTACTTAATTTATGTTCAATATAGTGTCCAGTGAGTCACACTGCTTGATTTAAGTTTTAATATCACTTAAGTTTACTTGCTGATGAAGAAAGGGTGACATCAATCAAGATCTATTGTGTTCATAAAATGTTTTCTGGAATGGTAGCTCCTTTGAACAGCTATTTAAAGATTATAAAATATAAATTTAAAGAGAAAAAAGAACACAGCTTAAAGTCAAGTATATAAACTTTGACTAATTCTGCAATTCAAAATAATGGAATTTATGTCTTTAAAAAAATTTTGGATTTTTAAAATAAAAATATAAAGTTCCCCTAAACTATAAAATTGATAAACATATATGTATAACTATGCTAAATGAGTAAAAATACATATGTATATATGTGTATTTATAGTCACATGTTTATTGGCATATATACATTACACACATTTATTTACATCAAAAACTTTAAGGTTTTTAAAGTGTGAATTAACAATAGCAAAACTGCATATATTGCATACTGAAGATCATGCTCTTAAACCATGAACTAATTTATGAACATTCATAGATGAACTTTATGCACTGCAGTTCCAGATATGATACATGAGTGAAGAAAATAAAAATCTTTCATGTATTGAGAACCAAAGCCACCATTAGCCCAATTGATTCACCATTGATTATCTTTCCTCACATTGACAGTATGATAATCACATTTACATTGTGCAAATAAACTTAAGTGGCCTCCCAGGGTGACCTGGGGAAATCCTGTTGTGTAGTCTGCAATGGAGTCACAATGTGTAAAAGTGATACTAAATGATTAATGCATAATTGCATTTATTCCACATTAATGGAGTTAGGTAGTAATTTCTATGAATGGTTAGGGAAAATAAACATTCTGCAGCTTTGAAGGCATATACAAAATTCAAAAGAATAGTTACATCTGTATACTAAAGATAAATGTGTATAGATAAGACTCAGATTTACAGAAAATTTCTGCTTCCTATGAAAAAAGAATGAAAATCATAACATACATAACATTTTCTTGATCCATGTGTCCACTGAGCAGCATCTGGGTTGGTTCTGTATCTTAGTTATGGTGAAGAATACTGAAATGAGCATAGTTGTGCTGGTAGCTTCAGTGTGCCCTTGTTGCTGATCAATTGGACAAATGCCCAAGAGAGGAATCATTGGGTCATATGGAGCTTTATGCTTCCATCAGAAAGAATGATATTGGTCCTTAATAAGGAAATGGAAAGACTTGGGAAAAAACTATATTAAGCATAATAAGCCAGACCCAAAGAAAAAGGCTGCGTGGTTTCTCTCATTTATATTAAATAGAATGCACAAATAAATCTATAAGTAAACAAAAGGGATGGTAAACAACAACAAAAAATACACTTGGACATGACAAATTATACAAGACTCTAAAGATTCACACAGTGAGATCAAAGGAGGATATTCTTAGGAGAGGATCGTAAAGGCTTAATAGCTTCTGCATATGATCATACAAAATGATCTCAATAAAAATTAATTCCATTAAATTTTACTTTTGTGTGCTTTGTTTTGCCCCCCCCCGCCTTTTTTTTATACTGTTTTTGATTTCTCTATCATATGGCTTATATGTAAGTTTATCTGATTTGGGGCTGGATAGGAGAAGCAACAAAGTGCTAGAATCAAGGGAGAACAAACAATCATGAGACACTATCTTGGAAATGAACTATAGAACTTGTGGGGTAAGGGATTCAGGAGCAAAAAATTTGGGAGAAAAATGACAAAAGAGGTGGCACTGTTCAAAAAGAAATATACTCAGTACTGAGATAAGTATAACCTTCACAATAAATATTCATCACCTTCACAACATATATATATATATATACATATATATATCACCTTCACAATAAAAATAAATAAAAGAATGAAAATCGTTGGTGGTCCAATGCAGCTCTGTGATAGTAACACCAAAATACATTCATGGTGCTTACCATAAAAGCTTAGCTTTAAGCTCTGTAGTTTTCATGAATTAATTTAATTATTAGACTGCTTGTTAGTAATTCTTATACTATTCTTAGTTTACCGTGAAAAGATTGAGGCAGAAAGGGTGAATTAACTACCAAAGATCACCCAAGTAAAAAGTGAGAAAATTAGAATTGGAACTAAATTTGATTCTCTCTGAAAGCCATAGCTTGAGTTGTATTTGCTGTTTCAGGCAGATACACCTGCTTCAGCACATTGTGTATGAGGATGGCTGCCTGCTTGTTAGCAATTCTCTTCTTCATTTTAGAAGAAAAATGCAAAGTAGTAAATATTTACTGACCATCAGACTGTCAAATATAAGTCCTGAGAGGTGGAGAAATGAAGGCCAGCACATCCTGCTTCACAGTTTCTGCTTAGTAAGTATTTGTTAATTGATTAGGGACCAGGCTACTCAATGGACTGAATGTAAAAACACTCAAAGATTCAAAGAAAAATAAGGACAAACTGCTATGATAATTATGAGACAAAAATGGGTATTATGTTCAGAGTCTTACTCTTCAAATGCATCAAAGCCTATTGGACATATATTATTAAATCCATGTTATTCTGGAGATATTAACCCCCAAATTCATAGGAGTTTGTCTAACCTGGATGCTGTTTCAAAGCATTGTAAATGTATCCTTAATCAATTAATACTAACATCTAAATTTTGTACCAACTTCAGATGAAAAATATATTAATGCTTTCTGAATATAATCACAAATTAGGAATATGAGCCCGATCTTTTCAGATTCTGACAGCTTAATATGCTGAAAATAGTGGGGTTCATTTTCAAAGCAGCATGCTTTAATTTAGCCATGCAGCTCATGTTTATTTTAATAGGAGTTGCACTGTGAAATCACTACAAAACACTTTGAACACTTACCCAACTGTGTCTACCAAGGGAAAGGAGCACTCATTGAACCAAAGAAAAGGATAATAACTACTTAACCTTGGCCCAAAGGATGGTTTCTCATTGGAAATAATCCCCGTGCTTATATGCTTTAATAAAATAACATGTAATACTGTCATTTTAAAAAGAAATTTTTAGCTTACGACATAAAGCATTTATTACATTTCAAATGCCATCTTAATCTCAAGATATTAAGTAATCAGTATTAATCAATTAAACTCTCAATCTTCATTCCTTATCAATCAAGAATTTCTATTAATCACAACCATATTAATTATACTGAAATCAATAATGCCATGGCACAAAATTAGGGGTCTTGCTTCATCAGAGATCCCACTTTCTGTAAAATTATTAACATCTCATCACTGTCAAACTATGTTAAACTACATTATATTTAAAATATGGGCAGGTCCACATCTCTAAACTAATGATTCATAAAATCATTTTCAGCCATTAGTCTATGAGTGCTGGCGGCTGTTTTATTTCACTGCTTGGTGCCATATCATCAATTTAAAATCTATGTAGTATGGGAGATTCTCATAGATCAAATTATCCATTGATTCCTGTCATGTATTTTTTAATTTGTTTTTCCATTGACAATTATAAGTGAAATGATTCTCCAGCAGGAATTCAGAAACTTCCTTTAACTATCTGCATCGAAACAAAATCCCAGTAAAGCTAAGGTCAACTATACCACTGAAAGTTACATTTTGACATGTGACTTTTATTAAATGGATCTCTAACAAAAGATTTGCTCAAGTCAAACCAACACTGAGCAGAAAGTGGCGAGAAATGAAGCCAGAATCACAGAAGGAATGTTCCTCCAGCACAACCCTGGTGGGGCAATCAGTGTGATCTGTCTCTGTCTTAACATTGACAGAGTAAGGATCACATGTTTATTGCTTTTGTTATAATCTTTATAGGTGATACTTTCACATTTAATTCAGAAGACCTTAAAACACATTTTTGTTTAGCTTTGGTGGCCTCCAGGCCTTAAATTTGGGGCCTGAGCACTCTTTCTGAGCTTTTGTGGTCAAGGCTACTACTCCAAAGCTCCATTCTGCATTTTTTTTTTTTTTGCCAGTCCTGGGCCTTGGAACTCAGGGCCTGAGCACTATCCCTGGGTTTTCTCAAGGCTAGAGCTCTACCACTTGAGCCTCAGCACCATTTCTGGCTCTTTCTACGGATATGTGGTACCGAGGAATCGAACCTGGGTCTTCGTTCATGATACGCAGGCACTCTACCACTAAGCCTAACTCCCAGCCCTCCACTCTGCCTTTTGATGCATAATTAGAAATAATAGTCTCACAGAGTGTTCTGCCTTGGCTGGCTTTGAGCCCTAATCCTTAGATCTCAATCTCTCAAATAACTGGGATTACATACAGGAGCTACCAGCACCCAGTTATGGAATATTTCTTTAAAATTAACAGATAAACACTGTATAATCATTAAAAAAATCATATGATTATAAATTATATCAAAGGCTACCCTGCATAATAAGCAATAAAAGCACAGTTAGGTACTATGACTGTGTAGAGACATGAGCTATATTGCTGAAATGCTTCAAGCCTTGACTAGGTATTAGTAGGATTACAACCGAATCTACAAATATAAAATGAATTCCAACCATATGAAAAGATGACCATATGTACAGTATGTAAATTTTTCAATAAAATATACTAAATGCCAATTATATAATTATCTATATTTTTATGCTGTTTTTCTGAAACTGGACAGAAATATCTAGGAATAAGGCATTTACCTGTATGAGTACTATGTGATATAAAAGATAAGTTAATATAAAGCATGGAGAGAGGGCTGGGAGTTTGGTCTAGTGGAAAAATGATTGCCTAACATGAACTAAGACCCAGGTTCGATTGCTCTGTACTACATACATATAAAAAAGCGACAAGTGGTGCTGTGATTCAAGTGGTAGAGCTGTAGCCTTGAGAAAACCCAAATACAATGCCCATGCCCTGAACCCAAGTCCAGGACTGGCCAATGAAAAAAACATGGGGAAGATGAGCAACCTAACTGATGATGAGCATATCAGATAATTCTTCTTCAGCTTGGCAGCAAGTTATTCATGTCTTTATTGATATCTGTTTACTTATATTTACACAAATTGACATTCCACAATCTTGTGAATGAATTAAATGACTGACAAGATTGTGGTGTTCAGTAAGATTCTTACTCCTGCAATCTTAGTTTCTCACACTTAAAGTACAGTTAGCTCTTCTATGTTACATAAATGATCCAGTATCTAAACATATATAAATTTGAAGTGATTATTTTTACAACTATGAGGCATTAATTTTGTTTAAGGTGTTTGACAAAATAAAATAGAGTTAAGAACCAAAAATAATAAAAAGAGCAATATGTTCAAATAAGTATACCATATGTCAATGTTGAATTAAATACTATGATATTTTAGTGAAAACATCCAAGAATATTTAACATATCAATTTGTACTGTCAAGTTCAAAGACTTACATTATGGTGACAAAGAATTACCCCCCAAAATTGATCACAAACCCCTCCTCTTAGTGAAAATCTTATAGGCAGAATATTCTGTCAATGGCATTCTTAGGGATGCTAAGATTGCTGATATGCAAACCAAAAGAGTTTTGACAGTTAAATTGCAAATGCTATATAGAAAATAGCGTTTGAATGTTGTGTCTTTTGCTCTGTTAAAGAATGAGTAGATTGGAAACAGATGAGCTGTATTTAAGATACTTAGCAATAACCAACCATCAGTTGCTGCTAACCTGAATCTATTTCCTAAGTGGCAGTTAGGATTTGAGAGTTCTGCACACTCTAAGTCTCTATTTTCCTTTTTGGCACTTTGATTCTTCACAAAAGAGGCTTGTTCCTAAATCTTTGACCTGGCAGTG
This sequence comes from Megascapheus bottae, assembly GCF_031878675.1. Classification (NCBI taxonomy): domain Eukaryota; kingdom Metazoa; phylum Chordata; class Mammalia; order Rodentia; family Geomyidae; genus Megascapheus; species Megascapheus bottae. Next base: position 35,337,330 of record NC_143520.1, on the reverse strand, counting down.
TTCAGCTGACTCCTACTTAGTTTATGGATCATTTTACTAATCTACTGTTATAGTTTTCTTATTATTAATGGAAATTAATGGGTGTAATTAATTAAAGCTGAGAACTATATGAATCGGTAGACATAACAACTCACTATTTTTTGGTTTAAAAGCTTTGCTATGATGATAAGCCTTTGTAGGTGCTATGCATTTGAATTCCCTCAATTTGTTTAAATAACTTTTTTTCCAAATAATACTTTGACCTTTTTTTTTTTTACATTTACTTCAGAATATAAATTGGATGTCATTGCAATGCAAGGCTTATTATTTGTAGAGGTAAAATGAGAAATTGTGTGTGTGTTGCATTCCTGGGGCTTGAGCTCAGGGCCTGGACTCTGTCACTGAACATCTTTATCTCAAGGCTAGTGTCCTATCACTTGATCCACATCACTTCTGGCTTTTTACTGAGTAGCTGAATGAAGAGAAGAGTTTTACTGACTTTCTTACCTGGGCTGGCTTCTGAACTAGATCCTCAGTTCTCAGTCTCCTGAGTAGTAGGGATTGTGCAAGTGTTAGCCACCAGAGTCCAGCAATGAAATGGACTTTAGATGTCATTATTTTGTACCAGCAATAAGTTTTGCAATTCAAATAAAAGATTGCATGAATGATATATAACAATACAATGAATGGATGTTTGTCTATTCAAATGAGAATATATAGTAGATAAGAAAATGAGAGAGACAGAAAGATAAGCAATTTTCTTTAAATTTTTACTCAATTTTATGTGATATGTCTTATTATTCAGTCATTTATCGACACATAGTTAAAAAACAATGATAACTTCACTTGCTCATATTCACAAAACTAATAGGTTTAGTAAGAGAAATTGAATTCCAGAGGAACAGATCTATTTTGCATCTCTTTTCTTTGTAATGTTACCATGTTACAATCACTCAGTCCTAGGACAGTCAGCCTACCATGTGCTTGCAAAATATAATAGCAAAACTTTAGGTGTTAAACTGGAATTTGGTCCAATTTTCTTAGGAATCTTGCTAACATTCAAGTGCTTTCTTATTAAAATAATTAAGAGAGATAAATTATGACATACAAACCCTCAGCTTAATTTTAAATATGTTCTAAAATCTATATGCCAGTAATTGTATATAGAGATTTCCTTCTTGAATAGTTGTTTTTTAAACATGACGCTTGAAATATGATGTAAAATTCAATATTAATAAATTCTTCAGTAAAAATATTACTATACACTTATAAGTTATTATTACACACTTAGAAGTGTGTAATATAGATAAACTATCCAGAAAATGTGTTGGAGTATAAGAAAATGTTAGAATTTTTATTTTGGAGTATGACAATTTTTTTTTCTACTTTTGACTTCTATTGGTTCTATACCTTCAAAATATGATATATGCACTTGTATGACAGAAATTTATATGTGTATGTATATATATACATATATACATATATATGCAGACACTGGTTTCTGTTCAAAATTATTATATTTTGGCTGGGTTAAACAATGAATGTATTTTACATAGGTGAATCAATCAAGATGGTAACCTGTTGGTGAGAAAATTTCACTCTAATTGGAGAAACTATACAAGATATTATAGCATAATATTAATTTAATATTTAATGACTGTCAAATGTAGGCTGGTCACTATTTTCCATACAGGGAATGAAAAGTTTCCTAATTGAATCATAATTTAGATAGAGAGATAATATGCATAGAATATGGTATGGGAATAAATTAGATGTCATTTGATATATTTGATATAAAACATCAACAAAACTATCCCAAATAGTGAAAGGAAAGAAGAATAAGGCTGGTTCTACCCTTAAATATTAATTGTCCTTATGTTACATGTGGCAACTGTGGAGAAGCAAACAAAATAGCTGTAGAAAGTCAAAGATATAAAATCAATATTTGGGCAAGAAGGGTAAAGTCTTTCTTCCAACCAGAATTATACGATGACTCACAGGCACTCATAGACATTTTGACTGTTGGCAGGACCTATAACAGGTCATGGCAAAGCTCATAGGATTCAACACATGTAATTAAAGTCCCTAATCAGTTGACTCTAAGTTAATGCTTGCTAATGAAAAAGAACTTATCTTAGGGGTGCCAGCCTAATCAAGTGCACCCTTAATAGAGGCTGTACACTAGGAAGATTGAAACAGCAGAGATTCTATATCTTATTACTGGTTTGAGGAAATAAGCCTCCCCAACTTCTTCAGCTGCCAAGAAATGAATTTTGCTTCCTCCTTCCCATCCTCCTCCTCTTCCTTTTCCTCCATCCTCCTCTTCCTCCTCATTATGTATTGTTAACTTTTAGGCTCAAAAATGTATACTTAGCAGTAGATAGACACATTTAATCATGTGACTGAGAATATACAATATCTCTTCAAATAATATGGGAAGCTAAAATACATGACAGGGAGAATTGAGATTGATAATAGCTCCATAACATTCTGGAATTGATATACCTCCTTTCTCCTTAAAGGTTTTTCATCTCCTGTTATCCACTCAGTTAAGTGAGTAGAGTGGAGACAGAACACCATATTAATAGGTGCAGCCACCATGTAGCAGCTCAACAGAAAATAGGACTATGTTACAGCCTTAATGAATGACCGAAAGCTTCGAAGCTTTAAAAACCAAAACAAAACAAGTCATGTTTTACGATAGAGATTAGACCCTGTGCTATATGTAGGTGTGTTTACCATGAGATTTGGGGTTTTCATGCAGTGAAGATCATTTTGATTACATGCTAATTTTGAAGAATTTGTCTTTGAGATACCATTTGCAATGGGTTTTTTCTTCCTAGCATCAAATGAATTTGTAAACAACTACACAAGTTGTTGTCAAATTTTTAACAGATTATTAAAATTTTTTAGGGCTGGTTTAAACTCTTGAACTTTCTGTGTTTTTGTTTTTTTTTTTATTTGTCAGTCATGGGGCTTGAACACTGGGCATGAGCACCATCCATGAGCTCTTCAGCTCAAGGCTACTGCCTTACCCCTTGAGCCACAGCGTGACTTCCAGTTTTCTAGTGCTTAATTGGAGATAAGAGTCTCAAAGATTTTAGTGCCTGGACTGCTTTGAACCTCGATCCTCAGATCTCAGCTTTCTGAGTAACTAGTATTACAGGTGAGAGCCACCATGCCCTGCTTTATTTTTGGATAATTATCTCATCCTTGTCCCCCACAAAAGAAACAAAATAGCCAACAAAAGCAAAAATAAAAATCTAGCTTCACCATCTCTACAAAATAATGTATTTGGCTTCAGATTTGACTTTCTGTCACTGAGAAGAGCAGTGATACATTGATTCAAGAAATAAGGTTCTAAGCAATTAAGATTATGTCAAAGTCAAGACAATTTTAAATTTAGGAACAAAAATTAAAAACTTCTACTAATTTTCAGATATCTAATTTGTTTGCTTTTCATTTTGTAATTTGAAACAAAATGGCATAAATTTTTGTTACAGAAAAGCTTCTTTAGTTTGGGAAAATATACATTAGCAAAATCATTTTAAGGCTACTGTCTCTCTGGTAAAACTTCTGTGTGAAAGTTTTATATATGTCCACTTGATAATAAAGTAACAGATTTCTATAATCCTGTATATTTTTGTTGCCACAAATTGACCAGAATGGAAGGAAGATTTGCACATCAAATTATTAGACTATCTAATGAAAGTGGAAATAAAGTGTATTCAGACACAAAATAAAACCCACATTTGGGGATCCTCATTTCTAGAAGGATATAGCTTAATAACAGATTGTTGACTAGTAGGTTCAAGACCCTGGTTTGCTCTGTTCCTTAGCACTACAAATGAAAATAACAACAGCACTGCTCTAGAGGGCACTGTGCCTAGTAACCCTTGAAGCTAACCAAAAAAGAAAGAATGTATTTTTTCCTCAGGCTCTAACAATGGCCAACTTAATTTCTTCAAGTTTTCCTTCATAAAGGCAAAGGTCTCAGATAGGGACAAATCAAGACAAAATTTTCCTGAATTAACGCCTACTTCATCTTCTCAAAATCCATCCTGAAGTCTACCATGAATTCTTCAACAGTAAATGGGTATTAAGAATCTGTTATGAGTCAAACAAACATAATAACTTTACTGCCACAAAGATTAATATGTGATTCCCACTTAGATCATTCACCAGCCCTGCTATCAAAGTTTACTTAACCTGGCTCTGCCTGCTTCCTGATTGAAATCTATAGCTTTCAGATAGCAGTTCTTGCATAAATGGATTTTTGAAAAAAATGAGGTTAAATGCTATTTGTATGTTTAATGACAATCCTATGTCATCTAGATCACTATTTTCCTACAACTCACTATACCTTTTCCCCTTAAAGGATAATTTACATACCAGTGTCTGGTTCATTTTAGGCATTTTCATAAGAACATTTAAAAAACAATGTTTTTGTTGCCTATAATAGCTGTACAAAGTAGTTAGTTGTCATTCAACAAATGAGTTTGTAAATATAATGAATTTGGATTGATGTCATCACATTCATCACTCAACATTCTAGGCAATTCTTCCTTAGGCTACCCCCCTTTTCATTTTTCTTAGTTGCAAAGGATATACATCAAATATTAAAACACAGTATCCTCTTCTCCTTTTTTTCATTTCCCCTTAACAAACTGCACTCTTGTGTTTTCCCCTGCAAATACCATAGTTTGGGTAATACAGTTATGCACACTTGCACAAAAAACATTTTGGGTTACTTAAACAAATATAAGGTAGTTCTAGCTTTCAGTTAAGACCTCTGAGGGATTTATTTACCACAAGAACTTTAATTCAACTAGTAATACTTCTTATAAGGCTGTAATCAAGTGAGATTACAGACTTGATCTTGGATCAAAATCTTTGTCTTCTACACAGTGTTGCCCACATTCCCTATCACTTTTAGGGAAATGCATAGCTTGGGATAACTCAGAGGTAAACAGCAAGAGCTGTTGTAGAGAAGCTTCCTAGTAGCTGCTGACAGGATTAATTCACCAACTAGACCTAGCTTTCCCAGTATTTAAGATGAACCATGCAACTCTAAATGGAATCGCAGTCTCAACTTTGGATTCTCTCCTAATTTCTCTGGACACACAGGCAAGGCGCAGAGGTGGTGACATTCTGATGACATCGTATGTAGAAATGATGTCATTCTTTTGGCTGTCTTTTAGATGCTTATATTCATTATCTGCCAACTGACTTCTACCTCACAAATCACACTTTAATTATAGTAGTTTTGTATGACTTTCAAAAAGAAGTGAAATGGTGGTAACTACTGACCAAATATGTCGCTGAGTCACTATTATATTTCTTTCTCTTCTGAGCATTCGGCAGAGATAGTGAGAAGCAGAAGGAACTAGAATTATCCAGACTCTGATCTACCAAATCTCCATATTCACACAACAAATATGCCATATTTTTTATGTTAAATCTCTTGTATATAGAAGGTGTTTAACATAATTTTTTAATTCTTGTCTTTCAGGCACAAATCGATACAATGCCATTTTACAAATATATAAAATCTGTGTGCTCTCCATGAGAGCTCACTTGCTTCCATTTATAAATAAGATATTATTTTTTAAATAATCAGCTCTACTACACCTGAGGTTGATTTGATAGCCTACATTAGTTTGTGTGCTGCTCTAGAGGTTCAAGTTGAGTCACACCTTCTTATGCACTCATTCTCTTGACATATTGTTCTATAATTGCCTTACATGTTGCTGCTAGTTCAGATTTTTGTATACAGTGGCAGTAAATCTTACTCCTCAGGTCTTTGAAAATGTATGAGCTCTCCAAATATACCCTGTGAATGTAAAAAAGTATGAAAATTTTCAAAGGCGTTCTCAACATATAAAAGTGTTTGAAACAAATAAATTCTTTGATTAATTTTTATAGTTTATGGCATATATACATGATTTTGTGTTTTTGTACTTATGGTTTTTATATCTATACATTCAACTAGTACAGACTGATAATGTGCTGAAAATGCATCTCAGCTAAACATATACAGACTTACTCTTGTTGTTATTCACTATAACAATAATATACATTTTCCATGTACTAAAAATATATCTGAAACATGTGGGCGTTTATTCTTGTTGCTGGTTACTAAATAATATAGTACAATAATTTATATAGTATTTATTGTATTTTAGTAATCCAGAGATGATTTAACATATTCAGCAAGGATATATGTATATAGAGAATATAAACAAATACTATTTTTATATGGGATTTAGACAGTTATGGCTAATTTTGCCTGTATGTGTTGGGAACCTATTCTTCCAAATATATAGTCACTATACAAACACAATATATATGTATATATATATACACAGATATTTGTATACATGTTCTTCACATGTTGCATGTAATAGAATGGAAAATTCTGTAAATCTAATAAATATTATACATAATTATACATAACTGATTCATATATGTATATTTGCACACTTTTACATATTTACATTTAAATCTATACATATTACATGTAAGTATATATTTTACAACAGGGAATGTAGATACAGAAAAGTATGTGTATAATAGTATGTATAGAAAAGACTAAGTATATTTGTATGTTTTTGTACATGTCTGTTCATGTCTCTTTACATTAACTCAGCTATAGTTATAGGTTTAATTATGTAAGAACATTTCCAAAGACTCTTCTATCAGCAGTTTCTGGTGGGAGTAATTTTGCCTTCCAGTGAACATTCTGGCAATGACAGAGGTACATGTTTGTCACAGCTGAGGAGTGGAGTTTTTCAGTTAACTCTAAGTATAATATTAAGCATTCTACAATTGATAGCACAGACTTAAAAATATATATGATCCTGAATGTCAACCATGTTGAGATTGAGGGAAAAATGCTTTAATTGTCCTTTACAAACAATAGTCCCCGAGGTCCCTAGTTATCCACAGACAGTCTCCTATTACAGGATACATGTGGTGGGAGGCTTGACTCTGCCTACAGATGAAAATCACTTATTTCAATGGAGGTAACTTTTTACAACTTTCACTTAGTTGAGTATTACCCAAGAATGGCAGTTGCTGATTGTGTGTCATCAGGCACTGGTCTCTGCACAGACAGAAGGTTACCTGGTTTTAGTTGATCTACAAATAAAGAGCCCACCTCAGGGATAACAATAATCATCAGGAAGGTTCTGCTCTCGTCCTCATACCTGGTGGTACATTAATTGTGACTCCTTTCTTTTGACAATAAGGTTAAAATTATTATGCAAGTTCAACTGAGAACACATTTTTTTCCTCCTTCTAGTGAGCTTTTAACAATTACTTGATTGAAGATCTGAACTGTAGGTAGCTGTAATTTTGCAAACTCGTTATATTATTTCTGGCTTACTTAAGTGTTGACTCATTTTGTGCTGTCTGAGAGCTGAAAGGAAATCTTTGGGGAAAGGCTAAAAATATCATTGTGTTTTCTTTCTATTGCTTCAATTTTATGTCTCTGGTGTGTTTTTGAAATCATATTCTATGCACATAAGTAATCTGAAATAAATATGAAAGGGGAAAAACATCTCCTCCCTAAGTACAGGTATACATTGTCATTTGATAATATACATGAATAGGTTTTATACTCAATCATTTCCCAACTCTAATTTGACTCTCAAATGGGACTTAATTTACATCTTGATATAATTTCTCAGACCAGAAAGCGTAGTAACCCTTTTTCTTCTGGAGTTAATGTTGATTTAGCTTAAAGCCTTAAAGGTAATTACAAGGAATATTCTTCAGGTGACAAGTAGTTAGACAATCCCAGATTAGTGATAGCCCTTCTTAATTATATCTATTTCCAACATACATGACTGGATGTTTTCTTTTTGTGACGATCATGGGGCTTCTTTAGTGCTTGGGCTGTCTTTAAACCGTGATCCTCAGATCTCAGCCTCCTGAGTAGGTAGGATTACAGGCGTGAGCCACCATGCTTTGGATGGATGCTTTCCATTCGAAATAGTTTAAAGGCTTATTTTTACATTCTTAAAATTAATTTTAATTGTAATCAATACCTTTAAACTTCCTGGTATTTTCGGCCACTGAAATTTCACCCAGCAATCTACAAACTCCATTATGAAACGAAATTAGGTTGTCATTTCTTTCTTGGTGTGTGAAATGTTAATATATCAACCTAGAAATACATAAATACATAGAAATACATAGAAATATTTGAATGTCTTTTACTCACATATTTTGTGGCACTTATATTTTGTAATCTTTAGGAATATGTTGTTTTCTTTCAGTTTAAGGTAGCAAGTAGATAAGGTCATAACTCAAGAAAAGGTTCCTAGACTAAGATTCAGTGAATTAGAAATTATTTATAGGAACAAAATTTATAAGGGAATGTACTTTATGCAAAATCACTATGACAGTTTTTCATGTTCATCTTTTTAAAGTATCTAAACCATACAGTTGGGTTTAGCCTAAATGTCAGAATGCTTGTCTATAAAGCTTGAGGCCTTCAATTTAATCCTCAGCAGCAATAAACAAATAAATAAATCTCCTTTGCATTTTGTTAATATATATATTCGTCCATATAGTTATATGGACCATATTTATGAAAACATATAAATAATAATAAAATAATCAAAAGGATGGAAGCATTCAAAAACAACTTATAATTATCTTTAAAACTAAATTAAAATTTAGGGGCCGGGAGATTTGCCTAGTGGTTAAAGTGCTTGCCTAGCATGCACGAAGACCTGGGTTCAATTCCTTGCTACCACATACATACAAAAAAGTTGGAAGTGGTGCTGAGGCTCAAGTGGTAGAGCTCTAGCCTTGAGAAAGTCTAAGGACAGCGCTCAGGCCCTGAGCTCAAGCCCAGGACTGGCAAAAAAAAAAAAAAAACTAAATTAAAATTTAAAACCTGTTTTCAAATTATGTAAGTCTGATAATTTATTTTGACACAAATTTAGTTTCAGTTTCTTGTAAAGTTGATTTTATTCAGAGTGTTAAATGTCCATATGGAAACTAAAAATTTTAGTCACATATCCAGATGTTTGACTATATTAAATCAAACCAATCTTTACTTTGGATTTTCATTTTGTTGAGAAGATTACATTTGTCATCCTATAAAATCTATTCTTAGCATTTCCTTCATTCAAGGCTAAATTGGTCTCTAATATATCTGACATGTATTCCTTCAGGATTTGCTGACAAATTGAATTGCAATCTATACTATGCAGACTATAATAATGACAATTACAATATTTAGTGCCTAAAGAGAGATGATCAAATGTGCATGTTTCAGAATCATTTTCTGACAGAAAAGACAACTAATGCTCCAAGGAATATAATAACATGTTCAAAGTCATACATTTAACAAAGAACCAAACTTCAAAATACCTGGATACTTAAGTGTGTTAGAATTTTACCTTGCCTGCATATATGTCTATACATGTATAACCAGTCTAATCATGTGAAAATAGAACTTACTGCTCACTTTTGAAAATAAATATAAAATTGATAAATTTAAGGTTTTATAACACAGGTAAAGCAGTGAAATTTCTCCATAGTTTTATGTAAGAGTAAAGGCAGTCAGGTGTTTTATTTTTCTATGTTTTGTCTCCTTATCTGTAAAACTGAAGTAATTTCCAAAGGATTATTTAGTATATGCTATCCATATAAAATATGTATAGAACATGTCAGGTATATATTCACCGATGTTAGAAGACATTACGTTAACTTGAATATGCGGAGCAAATGCATGCAGCTTTATATTATGCACTTGCTGGATGCCCATCATTACACACAGTACTTGAGCAGAGAACAAAATACTTAGGCTTTGAGTACTAAAATAACTTTCCAACTCATTATCCTTTCTTGAGTAAAAAAGACCATTTATTACATTATCATTTTCCATTTTTCAAAACAAAAGTTAAAACTACAATGTGAGAGGCAGCTGCCAAAGTTATGGGAAAAGTACTGTGCTAAGTCCTTAAAAGTAGCATGGTTCCATCATTAAAAATCATAAACAAGAATTCATCATGATAAACAGATTCATGTAAGAAAGCAATTACATGAATGATACGTAATGTAGCAGTAGATGTCATTAGGATATATAAAAATTTCTCTAATTGCCATTTCTATTTCAGTGCTTGAAATAGGCCTGTTTAGTTGGGTTAGCTCTTCTTGGTTCAGTGTGGGTATGTTTATATTGACTAGGAATTCGTCCATTTTTTCTAGATTCTCAAATTTGTTGGTGTAAAGGTTTGAGAAGTATTCCCTCATGATACTCTGGATCTTGGTAATTTCTGTCGTGATATTACCATTTTCGTCTGCGATTTTGTTTATTTTGGTATGCTCCCTTCTTTTTTTGGTAAGATTTGCTAAGGGTTTTGTCAATTTTGTTAATTCTTTCAAAGAACCAACTCCTTGTTTTGTTGATTCTTTCTATAGTTTTTTTGGATTCCAAATCATTTAATTCTGCTTTGATTTTAATAATTTGCTTTCTTCTAGTGGGATTAGGGTTGGTTTGTTGCTCTTTTTCCAGGCACTTAAGGTGATACATTAAATTGTTGGTTTGCGATTTTTCCAATTTGTTATTGTATGCACTCAGAGCTATGAATTTTCCTCTGAGTACTGCCTTTGCCGTGTCCCAAAGGAGCTGGTATTTTGTGTGCTCCTTTTTGTTAAATTTCATAAACTGTTGGATTTCTGTTCTGATCTCTTCGATGACCCAGACTCAAAGGAACTTAGGCTCAATGGTTTCCCTCATTTGTCATAATCAGTAGAAACCTTGGGCTCTCCTAGCAGAGATTTGCAATAGAGCAAAACCTTCATACAAAAGGCCATCTAGTAAGACGCTAAATGAAAGGATCTCTAGGATATAGAAACATAAGCCATATAATGAATGATTGTTGTTCTTAAGGTATTCTATGTTATCTCTCATCTCTTTTGCTGTCCCTTGGTTATCTCATACTGTTACAGTATCTCACTTTGTTACCTGATATATCGGATATATTCGTATTTGGTTATTTGAAATTGTATAGGGAATGGGGGAAAACAAGATGAGGGGTGAGGGTGGGGGTTAGGGAAATGGGGACCAAGACATGTGAAAGGGTATCAATGTATGGGAATTAGTACACCATCTATCTGGCAAATATCATGTAACCCTTCTATTAATTACAATAACAAATATATGAAAAAAAATGAAACAAAAAAAAGAATAATCATGGTAGTGAATAGACAACAAAACAGTATCTAGGTGGCAAAGGTTTTTCATTTTGAAGTGTGGAAATGCAAAAAATGTTGATCCTTATTGAATACATAATAGTGACTGCTTTTATAAATACATATATGACTCTTACATACATAGTATTTAAAAAAGTGAAGCACAATGAACATTGTACCTAAATACAAGTATTATCCTTCAAAACCTAGTCACAAATACTCTTCCAGCAGAATCTTTTCAAATTACATCCACAGTTCAGCCTATGACCTTGTCTTTCCAAAAGGTTTTGTTTTTAATATTCAGGCAGATATATTAAAACATGTCTTATGAATTATTTAATGAGGAGTAAACCTTTGTTTATGATGTCTTTTTGTAATATTGGATTTTGATTATAATTAAATATGTTCTAAATGATATGGCATTGTATGAGATGAATATTACGTTGATTTTGAGACTTCATTACTCTTAACTGTAGTAATTCCTTTCTTTACTTGCCCTGTTCAAACTTTGACACTCAAATCTAGTAAAATGTATGGCATATGATTAGTGTTGATTATGTATTATGTTGAAATTGAAGAAAATATTAGTATGTTATTCCTTGTAAAACAATGATTTTTGGACATTTGCTGTGTATATATTTATATATACTTGGTTTTATCTTAGTATTTTAAATATTTTTATTAATTTATCTTCAAAACACAAACATCTGGTAGCAGAGTTGCATTAATAGTCTATTATTTATAGTTTAAATAACGATGTTCTAGCCACACGATTTTCTCTGTGTTGGTGTGAAAAAGTTATTGTCTTTTATGTGACTAGAATGAGCTATCATCTACTGTTTGTGTGTTTTACAACAAATTGTCACTTCTCTGATTAAATGTTTATATAATAACCCCACTGTCATCATTCTTCTTAAATTGTACTTGATACTTAAATTATTCTGTATTATTTTCCTGGAATGGACAGACTATTTTCAAAATAAATATCTCTCTTCAGATGGAGATGAATAAAAAAATCAGATATTTAAATACTGACACTCTGTAAACTTTCTAATTTATTATCAGAATTGAACTATAGTCAATTTCCAATAGATTTCTTACAGAATATAATCAAAATTTAATTTATTATTTTTTTATTGGTCATGGGACTAGATCTCTGGGCCTGGGCACTGTCTCGGAACTCTTCAGTTCAAGGCTATTGGTTCTACCACTTGAGCCAAGTGTCAGTTCCTATTTCCTGGGGTTTAACTTTTATATGCTTAGGATTAAGTTGTTTTTCCACAATCCAAAGCAGCTTGTATTAAATGCAGCTTTCAGTTTTTGCCTTGTTTGATCTGATTTCACTTTAGAAAACATGCACAATCCTGAAAGAGCTGTTTTTCTGTTTTTTCCAGTCAAAGTCTATATGCATTGGATTTCTATCTATCTGAAAAACATGCCTATATCATTGGATTTAGTTCAAAGTAGCATTTTAAAATGACTAAATTAATATTTATACATAATTCTTTCTTTCTTTTTTTTTTCCTTTGCCAGTCCCAGAGCTTGATCTCAGGGCCTGAGCCTGTACTTTGGCTTTCTCAAGGCTAGAGCTCTACCATTATTTGAGACAAAGCACCATTTCCAGATTTTTTCTATGTATATGGTACCGAGGAATAGAACCAGGGTTATCATGCATAGAGGCAAGCACTCTACCACTAGGCCATGTTCCCAGCCCTAATTATTTGTATCTAATAGAATTATAAGCCTGAAGCACATATTTTCCCCATGAAAACTATTTGGAAGTTTTGCTGCCAACAAAAATATTAACTAAATTTTCCCTCACTGTACATCAGTTTGGAGATAGATATATCTTACATATCTTATACATGTACTCAGATAAGCTGTGAAAATCTGGAATTTAATTGAAAAGCACAGATAAATTCAAATAAATATTTAGTTGTAGAGTACATATTCCTTGCAACATTCCTGTACTCACATCCGTTTTTTTCACTGCTTAGTAGAAATGATTTATTAAAAATTTCTTAAAGTAAAATTAATACAGGTTTTAATTGTCACAGAATGCAACTAGCTAGCTCCAAACAAAATTATATCTAATTCAAAATTACAATAAATATTTTAGCCTTTTCAAACCTCTTAAATAGTACTCTCATTTTATTTTAACTTCTATAATCAACAAGAAATTGATCATTAGTTCTTTTAAGTTGCTGAAGAGGAAGCTTATGACTGTGTGAGTACACAGTCACTTCAATAGTTTAAATTGTAGAAGGAAAACAACATGTTTGCTAGTAATGAGGTGATTAGGATTTTCCTTGGTACGCCCCTTTGACAGCACACATTCTACCTCAAAATAAAAATCACATTGAGATTGAGTCAGGCTCTGGTGGTTCATGCCTGTAATCCTAGATACTCAGGAGGCTAAGATTTGAAGACCCTGGTTCAAAGACATCCCAAGCAGGAAAGTCTGTGAGATTTCATCTCCACCAGAAAACCAGAAATGGAGCTGTAGCTCCATTCAAGGCTAGTGGTAGCTCATTAGCCTTGAGCACAAAACCTAAGGGACAGTGCCCAGGCCCTGAGTTCAAACCCACAACCAACAAAAGAAACAAGCAAAGAAAAGAAAATAGTGATGTGGACAAACATCAATTCTTATCACCCCCAGTTATTCCTCTCCAGTTCCTGCTGTGACTGTCCACTTATTATCATAGATATCCAAGTGATTGTGAAATCTACCTTTCCCTATTAGCCTCTACTATCCTCCAAGCATCAGGGGTCTTTCTTCAGACACGTATCAGGCATGGGTTTTACTCTTTTCAATATTGTCAGTTGGCTTTCAGCCTGCTACAGGAAAAATGTTCTGTCATTTTGACACAGAATAACTCCTTGATATCAAACTGCTTCCCATTTGGATTATTCCACTCCATTCACTCTTTGATTTTAAGGTCATTCTTTGGCTCTCCTCTTATCTGGAAAATACCTCTCCACAGGTCTTCGGGTCTTCATACATTTGCTTGTGTATTGAAATTTGGAAGAGGCATTTCTTAACCACTGTGAAGGCTCAATGACTAACTCCACTTAATTAGAATTTATTTTCAGCCTGTGTGGAAAATAAAGCAACTAAAAAAAAGAGAGACTAAAAATAAATTAAATAAGCCTTTCCAGTGTGTGAATTCTTGGTTTATGTTGGAAGTTTAATTATATTTTGGATTAGATTCAAGATCAAGGTTGACCATACATACATCTTCTAATTAATTCCTGTATTTAAGCATTTGAACTCTTCCGCAAGTTCAGGTCAATTTTACCTTCTTGCTCTTTTGGTTGCTGCCACAATACCAAAGCATCTAGCAAATGTTCATTCTAGATGATAATTACAAGGTTGCAGTTTCCTGCTGAAAGTTGCAGTAGATACCTCTGTCATCAGAAAATTTCTTTCCTATAAAATGTGAAGGAATACTAATATTTTAGTAAATTCTTGCCTCATTAACTTCATTAAAACAAACATACTTTAGACAAATCTGAAAAAACTATTCTGTATTTTCTAAGCCTCTATTACTTGGCATTTCCATGTTAGCTTTTCATCTAGAGGCAGAATTCATAATCAATGACTATTATAAATGACAAAGCAATATCATTATTATTAGCCTTGTGAAATTGCTCTACACAGTTTTTTGGTCATTTTTTTGTGTGTCATGGTAAGAGAAAAAAAGACTCACAGACAGTCTTGAAAGTCACTGAAAAATTTAACTTTTGTGTTAGCCTTAGAAAAACTGGTATCAAGGAACTGCATAAGACAAGTATATATCACAGTAACAAAAGATCATCATAGGGGCCGGGAGTTTGGCCTAGTGGTTAAGGTGCTTGCCTAGCATGCATGAAGACCCGGGTTCGATTCCTCGGTACCACATATAGAAAAAAAAGCCGGAAGTGGTGCTGAGGCTCAAGTGGTAGAGCTCTAGCCTTGAGAAAGTCCAAGGACAGTGCTCAGGCCCTGAGCTCAAGCCCAGGACTGGCAAAAAAAAAAAAAAAAAAAAAAGATCATCATAAGGAAAACTCATATGACTAGTAAATATCATAGTAACAAATTATCAGCACAAGAAAAACTCATACTAGTTTTACCTTATTCAAGGAGATTTTAAAATATATTTTAGTTAGTTACACATAATTTGGTAATAGAGTTAATTGGACCTTAAATTCCCATAAGAGGTACTATAAAGTACTTCTACTAATATAATTAACTTATTAAAGAATTGAAGTCCTTTGGAGTACAGCAATGTTATTTAACAGATAGTCTGGAAAACAATAAAAATCCATTAAGGCCTCATAAGTTTCACTTTGTGGAAACTAGCACAAAAATATACTATGTATATTTGCATGAAGATGAGGAACATACTTAAATATTCTCCGTGACTTGACCTTTTGTTTCACTGCATGATATTTGTCCTTGTTAAGCTCTGGTGCCAAAAGATTATTGCATTTTAAAGCCATTTAAAGTCTAAAATTATTCAAAATTTCTACTTCATAAAAATGAAAATTTGCATAAGACGATTTATACTCTTAGAATACAAGGAGCAAGGAACCTGATTCTTCTTATTACATTGTGACTTATGAATGACATTTCAGAACTCTTTTGATCTTAACTTTTATAACAATATAATGAAGTTACTAGATTATTCACATTGTTTAAGATATCCAACCAATTGTAGACTAAGTTATTTTGTCAACAAGAATAGTAAATTCCAATGGAGAAAACACTAAAATTATTTCTTTTAAAGTAAAGTAAAAGAAATCAACAATGAAATACTTTTAATTACAAATGACTTGCATAATCTGTAATGTGTAAAGTTAATTATATCAATTTGAAACACCTATTATTATTTTTATGTATTTCTTTATTTTAGAAGTTGATTAGTTTGTTTAAGATATACATATTTTTATTATGATTTTTATTTCCATATTAAAAGGAACAGGTCCAGGGCTTAACAAAATTATTGTTTTGCCATTCTAAGTAGTGTTTACTTGGAAATAAAGCTAATGCTTTACATGGTTTTTTTTCTTCCATATTATTGTTAGTTCACCTGGAAACAGTTTAGCAATGGGAATTCTCTGATTTTCTGTCTAAAAGATGACAACTAAAGATTTGTGTAGAGCAGGTAGAGCCAAAACATTATACATGGATTTCATGGGCATAAACTGTTAGTTTAATCTTGAGCTCTGCCTTTTGGTCAATAATATTCAGAGTGTTGTTAGCCTTGAAAGAGAAATTCCCATAGTTCATAATTTGTCACAATTACATCATATAAATTGGTAAGATATATACATTTTTGTGTAATACATCAATGATCAATAATCATAATGCAATTTATGTAATGCTATGTCTTTACCACTTTTGTTTGTTTGTTTGCTTATTTATTTATTGGTTTTAGTATTGGAGTTTAACCTCTGGATTTAAACTCCCCTTTGGTTGATTTCTTAAGCTGGCACCATACTACTTGAGCCACACCAGCACTTCTAGGTTTTTCCTGGTTAATTGGAAATAAAAGTCTCATGAGGTTTTTAACTTAAGCTGTTTTCAAACCTCAAGCCACGGATTTCAGCTTTCTGAATATCTAGAAATAGTGATGTGAGCCACCAATATCCAACTTATTTTACTACCTTTTTGACTCATTCATAAGATGTCCTTACCTTTTTCCTCATTTTTCAGGCTATTTCTTCATTATCTTGAAACTGACTATTCTAACATAAATTCAAAAGACTTGAGTTTCATACACTCTTCCATTTTTTTTTTGCCAGTCCTGGGCTTCAGCTCAGGGCCTGAGCACTGTCCTTGGACTTTCTCAAGGTTAGAGCTCTACCACTTGAGCCTCAGCACCACTTCTGGCTTTTTCCTATGTATGTGGTACCGAGGAATCGAACCCGGGCCTTCGTGCATGCTAGGCAAGCACTTTAACCACTAGGCCAAACTCCCGGCCCCACTCTTCCATTTTAATGAAGTTATTCCTCCTTTATATTTGAGGTGAAGACTTCACCATAGACTGAATGCAGTAAAGATTATATTTTAATAGAAAATGAAGAATTCTATTTTCTGAAAGGTAAAGCTCAATCTTATGATTGTTCATACACTAAAATATTATATTGTAGATGCATTGGTCCATTATTCAAGGTTGCTACTCAGATATATGAAGGTAAAACAAATAATTTCATGTCTAGGTTACAATGGTTAGAAATGAATAGAAGACACTGACTTTTCAAAATCTGTCGTATTTGAACATATGGACAAAATAAAATGGCTTCAGTATTAGATGGATCTCAACAAACAAAATTCGTGGTATGGAAGCTGGGGCAAACATAGTTTCAGACTTGGATGGAGACTTTGCAGATAATTCTCACAAATTTCATGAGTATTTCCTCTTTCCCTGCTACTATGAAGATTATATTTGCTTATCAACTAGGTACCGCTAATTCTTTTACCAAGCTGACTGGTTTTTATTTTTACAATAATGCTCCTAATCTGTAACATTGCTTTCAATGCCTTTACACTATTAGATACATATTAATTCCATCCTAGTTCATGTGATTAGGCAGCTGTACATTAAAAACAGAAAAATGATATGTGAATACTTTTAGTCTCATATTTCATTGGTGAAGGGAAAGTTTGTTTCCTGATGCCTGCTAGGAAGTATTTGACTATAATAATTTGATTATTACCTGGTGTAATCATTGAGATGTCATCACATCTAGTCCAATAACTCTCACTCTTCTGGAGTTAGTCTTAACTCCTTTCTCAGCCAAGCTTCACTCTTTTTCTTTGTATATTTTTAGTGTAATTAATAGAAGGGTTACATTATATTCGTCAGATCGAAGGTACATTAATTCACATACATTGATACCCTTTCTCATGTGTTGGTCCCCATTTCCGCCCCCCCCGACCCCTCATCTTGTTTTCCCCCCCTCCCTATCCAATTTCAAATAACCAAATACAAATATATCCAATATATCAGATAACAAAGTGAGATACTGTAACATATGAGATAACCAAGGGACAGCAAAAGAGATGAGAGATAACATAGTACACTAAGGACAACAATCACTCATATGGCTTTTGTTTCTATATCCTAGAGGTCCTTTCATTTAGCGTCATACTATATGGCCTTATGTATCTAGGTTTTGCTCTATTGCAAATCTCTTCTATGATAGTCCAAGGTTTCTACTGATTATGACAAATGAGGGAAATCACTGAGCCTATGTTCCTTTGAGTCTGGCTTACTTCACTTAATATGATTTTTTCTAAGTCTTTCCATTTCCTAACAAATGGGGCAATGTCATTCTTTCTGACAGCAGCATAAAGAATTCCATTGCGTACCAATACCACATCCAAGCCTCACTCTTTAGAGATTTCAACAATTTAGAACATTGAATTCTAACTTTAGTCTTAATCAAAGTCATCTAGAAGGATCCTTTCCTTCCAATTCAACTTACCAGGTATATCCTAGAGTCTAGAATTTTAAAACATAGTTCTTTATCCCTGAATAACAACAGGGTCTCCTTTTCCCCAAGTTAATACTAATAACAACACTGAGCAGGCACTTTTGAGAAATAATTGGCTTAGGACTTGATTTCTCTTAATGTCTTCTCTTTATTCATCTGTAGTGCAAAAATCATCTGTACTCACTGTTTTGTCTTTTGCTGTTGTGATAAGGCCTTTTTCAAAATAAAACAGCAACTACCGCCCTGTAGCCTATTGAACTTAGCCCTCTACAGACTCATGCTAATTGAATCTACAGGTTTTCACTGCTAGTCTGAAATGTGATATTCCATTTCTGATTGACTATCTGTACTTATTTTTCTGAGATTGTTTTATAAAATCTGTTTCTGCACCTTAAGCACATATTTGAATATTTTATATTTTCAACTTGTTATTCAATATTTATTAAGACTCAATTAAAGGAAAATAAAAAAATAAAAAAGAAAACAGAAATATGCATTGTTGCATGATGGATATTGCATTCTAATTGGGGAAAGAAAAATATACAAATAAATGCTAAATATATTAGGTAGTTAGGAAAATAAAGCAAAGGAGAATGTCTCTTAATATAATTATATGCATTTTTTCAAATAAAATATTTGTATCACTGCTAATGCAATTATCCAGCCCAATATCTTTGACTTTTTCTTTTCCTTGAGTCTAGAGCCAGTCAGTGTATAATTTTTACTACCAATTACAGACCTTGTCTTATCTATAATCATTAATTCAATGGGTTTTATTTAACCTTTTTCCAGGAAATTTTTAATGAGTAACTTTTATGCCACAAATTCCTGAGAGACATGCTTACCAAAAACAAATAAACAACAACAAAAAAAACCTTAGGATCATTGTACAACTTCATTGGCATCACTGCATGTAACAAATATTTTTATTTAGTTTTTTTATTATGAATTGATGTACAGAATGGTGATAGTTACACAAGTCAGTTAAGGCATACATTTCTTTTTGACATCAATTCTTCCCTCTCCATCACTTATTCACACAAGTTATACAATTCATTTCCTTTTTTTCTTTCTTTTGGTGGTGTGGTTTGAACTCTGGGCCTGGGCACTGTACATGAAATTTTCAGCTCAATGCTAGCTCTACCATTTGAGCCACAGTACCATTTCCATATAATTCACTTTCAACATAATGTCAAATGAATGTCACTGCTGCATTAGTTCAACATTTATCTCATTATTTCAATGTTCCAATGTCACTTTCCTCCAAACAGGTACATTACATACAAGACAAATTTATGGAAATCACAAACAGTCACAAATGGGAAAAAATAACAAACTATACCCCCCCCAATCCTCTTGCTTCCATGTCTTGGAGTTCATTTTGATAAACATCATTTTTTATGATCATATGCACATATATATTGAGCCTTTATGATTCTCTTATTCCCATTTCGTTAAGGGGAATAAAGTATTGTACTAAGCCATAGAAATCTGAATCTAGGTAGTCTGAGTCTAGCTAGTATGTCATTATAACATAACAACTGCATTTAAAAGGGTGAAAACAGTTATAATATTCAATGTACCTAAGCACATGAGAATATGGCTTAGTGGTAGAGTGCTCGCCTAGCATGGGCAAAGCTAGGTTCAATTCCTCAGTATAACAGACATATTCAATGTACCTATGTGATAAAGGAACCAGGTAAATGGAGGGTATGTGTGGGGTTGTGAGAGATGGGGAAGAATATGAAAGGTGTGACACTGATCATATTCAATTTATTTACAAAATGACATGATGAATTGAGCATCTTTTTTTTGGGGGGGGGGTCATGGAGCTTGAACTGGGCCTGGGCGTTGTCCCGGAGCTCTTCAGCTCAAGGCTACAGCCCTACCCTTGAGCCAAGCCCTACTTCCTATTTTCTACAGGGTAGTTGGAGACAAGAGTCTCAGGTCCTTTTGTGCCCAGGCTTGCTTTGAACCTTGATTCTCAAATCACAGACTCCTGAGTAGCTAAGATTACAGGCATGAGCCACCACACCCAGCTTTGATCCTTTTTTATACAACTACTTAAAGATAATACAGACATAAATTTGAAGAAAAAGAGACCCACACATAGAACAGGAAAATGAATGTTATTAACTCAGAGTTCCAAATGTGTTTACCAAAAAGGAGTGAAATGGGATGGTCTAGTAACTTGAGTGGGCCTCAGGTTAAAAGTTTCTTAAAGACAAAAAAAAATTTTTCCATGTATATTTCAGAGGTACTACACACAGTGAAAATAAAAGTTAATTGATGAATTAATTAGTTAATTGATTCTCAATAATACTTAGAAAAATCTTTACCACCTGAAGACTATGTTCATGGGTTTTACTAGCAGACTAAAACAGGTGTGGAATTATAATGATTACAAGAATAAATGAATTTTATCTACTACCTAAAATTTTAAATAATTTTCACTATGCGGCCTACATATCAATAGAACTCAAAGGACACAAGCTCACAATGGTGAGAAAAGAAGAAAAAACTAAGGAGATGTTGACAGGATCTCATAATTTCTTGGTCCACATAGAACATTAAAAATATAAAGATCAATAATTGAAATCTCTGTCAACAAAAGAATTCACATATTTTTTATTTGCCTGCTTCTTAGGAATTGCAAAAGACATTCAAGGCAGTATTCAACCCTCAAGGCAGTATGCAAAATGAAGTGATTTAAATTTAAAGAACACAGCTATTCCCATTTTAAATATAAATATAAAGAACTCAGCTATTAGGTTGAGTTTCTGCATGTGTTCAGATCAAGTTGCACCATGTTCCCTTCCTTGACTATTGAATAAGATAGTTAAGACAGCAAAGAACAAAAGCCAAGTGATCACTTCATTTTGTTAAAGGATGCATCTTAGAACCATACTTGCCACATAATAGTGATCATACTTCAAGCTGAGTGAATTTATTTGATAACTAACAGCTTGAAACTTTCCATATCATTATTTCTTATGTATATATGCATATCTATACATATATAGAAGTATAGACACAACCATATATGAATGTATAATTGTATATGTAAATATATAATATTTTATATGTTTACATGTGCATAATATTTTATCTAAAGATCTCTGATGACTAAATTTAAGAGAAATACTACATTCAATTTAGTAAACTGACCTTGATGCTAGCAAAATATTTTTCCCAAATAATAAAGTTAGTTTGTATTTATTTTATGGCCAAACAAAGTAAGAATCTGTTATGTAGCCAATATTATATTTTAGTAGGACCCAGAGAGTATTATTCTGTGATGAAATTTTATTTTTTTTGTTTTTTTTTTTGTTTGTTTGTTTGTTTTCCTCCAGTCCTAGGCTTGAGCTCAGGGCCTGAGCGCTGTCCTTGGACTTTCTCAAGGCTAGAGCTCTACCACTTGAGCCTCAGCACCACTTCTGGCTTTTTTCTATGTATGTGGTACCAAGGAATCGAACCCGGGTCTTCATGCATGCTAGGCAAGCACTTTAACCACTAGGCCAAACTCCCGGCCCTGTGATGAAATTTTAATCTAAGCTCTCTAAACTTAAATCTGTATTGTTTTCTGGAAATTGTTTGAAGAGTATAATCCAACCTTATAATAAACAATGTTACTTCAAGGAAGATTAAAATATATATCTTGACTGATCATACCAGGAACAAGTATGATTTTGCTTTATAGTAAGTCATTTCTGGATATGTTGAGGCCAAGAATGGGTTACATTTCATATTTTCTGATGATACTTCTTGTCTCTCTCATGAGAAGAATTGCCTTTCTTCTATGACAGGGAAAGAGAAACATTAGCAACTAGTCCAAATTCCTCAAGTTGACAGCATGTATGACTTTTATGGGCACTACAAGCATATGATCGATTTACTTCCAGCAGCAAGGTAAGACTTTTTAATTTAAACCAGCTAGCAAAAGGTTACCCTTCCTCATAGGAAACAGATGACAGGAATTTGCATGTGCATTCTGTGCACAGTATGAATTACATATATCTGAACACATGCACAGGATTTCCCATAGAGGAATGGTCAGAGATTGCATACTTCATTGTTAAGGCACAAGTGAACGTTCTACAATAAAAATGACCTCCCCACCTATCCAGTTCATCCTTTTAATTTCTAAATGACTTTAAAATCTATTGAGATTACACATTTTCCTAATACTGCAATGTAATAAATAAAACACTGTCATTGTGACTTTTGTTCTTATATTTATTTACTCTATATATCCAATCATATACATAGGGATACACACACACACACACACACACACACACACACACACACACGCACGCACACACAAAAATACCTAAGCCAGGCCCTCATCTAACTTTCTCATATTGATTTATTCACGTCTGTACTAAACATTACCTACGGAGAAAGTAATAGAACAGAAACGTTTCTGTTTGTTAGATTAATAAAATAAAAGCACTGTGGTTTATTTAATGCTGTCCAAAGATATATAGTTTTCTGTATCCAGAAAAAAATCAGAATTCGCAGCTTAACTAGTAACTATGAAATATATAAAAGAATGATTACATTCCTATCACATAAAATCTATACTTTTGCTTATTAATTGTGGCTGTCTGTTTCAGGAGTTCAGAATTAAGTAGATTTCACATACCAACACTTATTTCTCTATTTTGATAAATTATTCTAGGCTGTTGAATATTAATTGAGTTGATTGTATTTCAACTTATCATTAATTATAACATAGAACTTATCAAATTATAAATTCATATCAGTTTTAAAATTTATTTAATCACTCATGCATTCAGTAAATAATTACTTAAGTTCTAATCACCTCTAAGTGCCAGTTCTACTCCATCAACAAAAACAAAGTTTGACCTAAAAAAATGGATATAAAAGATGTTTTGCCAGGTTCATTTAAGAATATGTAGCATATATAAAGCCGCTTGATTTAAAGTTTTGTGAGTTTAAAGAAGACATCAAACGCCATTAAAGTATGTAGAAATAACTTTGCCACCCAATTCACAAGTTTTTTTAATTTTTTTTTCTTTTCTCACTGTCATCATTCTCAGTGCCTCCCTCAACTACAGCACTGTCTCGACTCCAATTCTAGTTTTCACTTTTCTAAAATGCCCTATAAAAATAATCAACTATAGGCCAGGAGTTGGCCTAGTGATGGAGTGCTCACATAGCATGCACGAAGACCCAGTTTTGATTCCTTGATACTAAACACATAGAAAAAAATCGGAAAGTGTGTTGTGGCTCAAGTGGCAGATCACCAGCCTTGAGAAAGCCCAATGACAGTGTTCAGGCCCTGAGTTCAAGCCCTAGGACTGGCAAAATATTACTATATATAAATTCAGTATGTGAGATCAATGTATAAAATTATATGTAGATGATAACTGGCTGTGGTTCTATACACAGGATAAAGGATTTGTAATTCCCTCCGTGCAGTGACATTCCAGAATTTTCTGTTGCTCATACAGTAGCATTCTACAGATTCTTTATCCTGAATATGAGTCAAAGTAGCATTTACATTCTGTTTTTGGAAAATATTAGAGTTACTCTAAGCATTCACATACAATTTTGTTATTTCAAATAAAATCTCTCATATCTTGTCATACATTGGATTTCAGAGTTTGATGAGCAGTGTACTTTTAACTTTATAACAAAAGGACTATTAAGCAAGTACATGTTATACAATATATTGCATTCCTACAAAATGTGAGAGTACAGATTTGATTTTCATATCCTAGACACAATGAGCATTAATCATTTCCCCCAAACATTTTAATGAGTGAATATTACAATCTTGTCATTTAAATTCTCTTTTTTCTCCTTATGATTTATCTCATGTTATTACTGTATCTGACTTTGGTACCTGGTATACTGTATATAAGTTTATTTGTTTATTTGAAATAGGAAAGGGAAGATAAAAAACAAAATGATTGTGAGGGGTGGAGGAGGAAAATTGGGAGAAATGGGAAGGGGCATCAATGTACTCACTACCTGATGAATGTAACAGTAACCCCTCTATACATCACCCCAACAATAAAATACAATTATTATGATAAAAATAAATAGATAATAGTGGCAATATTAAATTCTGATTAATGTGCTATCATAGTTTTTTCAAAAGTTGAAAAAATAAAAACAAATCTAAGAGTCAATTGCCTGTGGCTCATGACTATAATCCTAGCTATTCAAGTGGCAGAGATCTGTAGATTGTAGTTCAAAGCTAAAGTGGCCCAGAATAGCTTATAAGACACTTATCTCCAATTAGCAGTGGAAGAAAAACATGGGAAGGAGTATCAACATTCAAGAAGTAATGTACCCATTACCTGATTAATGTAACCTTAATCCCTCTACACATCACCCTGACAATAAAATACTATTTTTTTAAAAAAGTGGAGCTTTAATTCAATTGCAAGAGCAATATCTCTGAGTAGATAAAGCTCTGGGACAATGCCTAGACCCTAAGTACTTGGCCCTTCCCAGAGAATTCTTAAAAAAAAAAAAAAAAAAAGGGACCGGGAGTTTGGCCTAGTGGTTAAAGTGCTTGCCTAGCATGCTTGAAGACCGGGGTTCGATTCCTCGGTACCACATACATAGAAAAAAGCCGGAAGTGGTGCTGAGGCTCAAGTGGTAGAGCTCTAGCCTTGAGAAAGTCCAAAGACAGTGCTCAGGCCCTGAGCTCAAGCCCAGGACTGGAAAAAAAAAAAAAAAAAAAAAAAAAAAAACTTCTAATCCAGACTTTTCTGAATTTCTATTGGATTCTGGAGACTGAGCTATTAGTTTTCTCTTTTGTACAATTTCAGTTGTGACAGGAAGATCAAGAAGATGAAAGATGATGAGTACATTCAATCTTGAAGAGAAGACCCAGTCTTTATGCACATACTTGATAAAAGCTAAGTTCTACCATTCTTTCTTTTTCTTTTTCTTTTTTTGTATTGAAGTTGGGGGGCTTAAACTTAGGGGTATGGGCACTGTCCTTGAGCTCTTTGTCTCAAATCTACTGCTCTACCACTTGAGCAACAGCACCACTTCTGGTTTCCTTCTAATTAATTGGAGATAGGAGTCTCACAGACTTTCGTGCCCTAGTTGGCTTTGAACCACAATCCCCAGATCTCAGCCTTTTAGCAGCTAAAATTACAGGAATGAGCCACTGACACCAGGTGCACTACTTCTGGAGATGCTCTACAACCAGTTTTTCTTTTCTTCTTTTTTTCTGATTAATTAATCAGAAAAAATAATCAGAGTTGGAAAATGTTTCTATCTGGGCTGGCTTTGAGTCAAAAATCCTCCAGATCTCAGCTTCATGAGTAAATCAGATTACAGATATAATCAATTGGCATCAAGCTAATGAGTAAATTTCTTAAACTTAGAGTTTCTTAAATGTAAAGTTGCTAAAAGGTAGTGAGTGACAGGCCAATGGGCTTCAGCCCTTTAAAGGCATCTCATATAAGATTATACTTCTTATCTAAGCCATGAGGATAATTATTATCATGAGTTAATCATTTTAAAATAGTCTATATTTATTTCCAATGTTCATTAAGGAGAGATATGTAAAAATTAAGCCATCACTGCTAAACATACTGAAGCTTATAAATTAAGTAAATTTATGGTCTATAATTTGGAAGGCATAAGTAAATTTATGGACTAGGATTTTGGAAGGGATGTAGTTAGTAATGATTTTCATTCTTTGCTCATTACATAAAACTTTAAGTGATAAATGACTCTTGAACACTTGCTCAGTTGATACTAAGAAAATGAGCTAGCTGATCAGGGAGCTAAGAAGCTATAAAATAATATTATGAAAGAAATGTAAGCTTCAGCAAGGTAAGGCAATTTACACCCCAAATTACTGAATTTAAATTTCATAGGTTATATTAAAACCAGAGGACAACTAATAAAGATCCATAGTAGATTTGTGTTGGTGATGGATTGGATATAAGGCAAGTGTAAGAAATTTATCTGTGCTATCTTATTAGAAATTGCGTGACTTGGACTCAAGACCTAGAAAAAAGTCCCTCTTGTTGGTAAAAAGTAGCCTTTGAAATGCAAGTCATCTTGAAATAAGGACTTTTGCATTCTAAAATATTTAGTACCAAGCGGTGTTACTTTAGTACTTTAGCTTTTTCCAGGCACTGTTTATTAGCTATTTAAATCCAAATGCTCCTCGGTTCAGCTCACACCTAGCTGTCTTAATAGTAGCTGTTTATACTATGGAGGTTGTTACTTAGGCCATCCAGTTTATAGTTTACTCTTTGGAAGTTCTAGTAAACCAAGAAAGAATCTAATCAAAATTCAAACAAAAATCCACAGGTAGGGAACCACTGTTAATCTTCTCTTCTTTCAAGTGATTAAAACATTGCTAAATCACTCATGTTGGTCTTTAATTAATATTATATCCCATGAAATACTTTACACTATGATTATTTATTCATATCTCCTAACAATACTGTTCACATTAACAGTGTAGTATAACACTAGTTTCTATTCTATTGAACCCAGTCCTTCAATCAGCAGTCTTCATCAAGACATTCCATATTTTAAATATTGAGAGAGTTACAAATGCTTCCTGCCTCATTTTCCTTGATATGTACTGCAAACTGGTCTGTAACTTTTTAGCCTATGTGAATCAATAACCACAAAACGAAGCAGTCACCGAACATGTAGGAAAACAATTTTTACCATCTCCTTACTCTTTTAAACTTAGTTTGTGGTCCATAATATGATTTCTCTCCCTCTTTCTCCCTGTCTCTCTCTGTTTCTCTGTCTCTCTTTGTCTCTCTCTGTCTCTGTCTCTCTTTGTCTCTCTCTGTCTCTGTCTCTCTTTGTCTCTCTCTGTCTCTGTCTCTCTCTGTCTCGGTCTCTCTCGGTCTCTCTCGGTCTCTCTCTCTCTCTCTCTCTCTCTCTCTCTCTCTCTCTCTCTCTCTCTCTCTCTCTCTCTCTCTCTCTCTCTCTCTCTCTCTCTCTCTCTTACTTTGTGGCCCATAATCTTCTTTCTTTTCCCTCTCTCTCTTTCTCTCTCTGGCTCGTTCACTCACTCTCCTCACTCTCACTGTCTTCTATGTACTTTTTTCATCTTGATTTTTCTTACTGAAGTTGCATTTAGATAAGTAGGGCATTGACAAAATACTGTTAAGAACTTTTCCATGTAGAAAATCTGTGGGGTATCTCTCAATTAAGAGATTACAAGCATTGACTATCATTTCCATATTCCCTTCATCATGAATAAGTCTAGTTTGAGTGAATATAATGATGTCTCAGGCCTTTCATTGTGAGATTTTTAGACCTCTGAGAATCAGCACTTCTTTTTATATATATTTTTTGTAATTAATAGAAGGGTTACATTACATTTGCCAGATAGAAGATGCATTACTTCACATACATTGATACCCTTTCTCATGTCTTGGTCCCTATTTCCCTCCCCCCACCCCTGCCCCTCATCTTGTTTCCCCCCTTCCCTATCCAATTTCAAATAACCAAATGCAAATATATCCAGTATATCAGATAACAAAGTGAGATACTGTAACAATTTGATTTAACCAAGGGACAGCGAAAGAGATGAGAGATAAAATAGTACATTAAGGACAACAATCACTCATATGGCTTTAGTTTCTATATCCTAGAGGTCCTTTCATTTAGTGCACTACTCTATGGCCTTAAATGCTCGACATCTCTGGTCATAAAAGAAATGCAAATCAAAACAACTCTGAGATTCCACCTCACTCCAGTTAAAATGGCCAGGATCAAGAAAACTAATAACAACAGATGCTGGAGGGGATGTGGCCAGGAGGGATCACTACTACACTGTTGGTGGGAGTGCAAACTCATTCAACCACTATGGAAAGCAGTATGGCAGTTCCTTAAAAGACAAAACGTAGAGCTCTCCTATGACCCAGCAATTCCATTTCTTGGCATTTACCCAACCGTCCAGAAACAAGGACATACTAAATTCACTAGCACAACAATGTTCATTGCAGCACTATTTACCATAGCAAAGACATGGAATCAACCCAGATGTCCCTCAGTTGATGAGTGGATCAACAAGATGTGGTATTTGTACACAATGGAATTCTATGCTGCTGTCAGAATGACATCACCCCATTTGTTAGGAAATGGAAAGACTTAGAAAAAAATCATATTAAAAGGAACATAGGCTCAATTGTTTCCCTCATTTGTCATAATCAGTAGAAAACTTGGGCTCTCCTAGCAGAGATTTGCAATAGAGAATCAGCACTTCTAAACCATCAATCCCATATGACACAATTTTGTCTTGAAATTTAGTGTATTGGAATATCTATAATTTGTAAACAATACTCACTCAGACATTCAATCTGTTTGACTGCCCTACTCTAAAAATCTACCTTAAAATATCATCCATTTAAACCTACTCTCAAATTTTCTATTGTTTTCATTTGATATCTTCATGACCAGTGTCATTCCTAATTTTAGGTATCCATTAGAATCTTCTCCTTCTCATGCCATACATCTTCACTACCTGCTTTGATAAAGCAAAGATTGTTCAGGCTATTGCTCTTCATCCAAACATCTAAATGTCTAGAAGAGTGAATTTATCTGATCCTTGTTGATACAGGCTAATCTTTGTAATTACCTTCTCCTAAGAACTGGTGCAATTAGATCTATATGTACAAATCAGGGTTACTGAAAAGAAACCTTTCCTTGGAAGACACTGAAGAGCTTTTTACTAATAAAGAATAGAAAGTACGTGCCATTGGCTTACACTTGTAGTTCTAGCTATTTCTGAGGCTGAGATCTGATGATCCTATGTCAAGTTTAGTCTGAGCAGACAAATTTGAGAGAAAGAAAGAAGAAAGGAAGAAAGGAAGGAGAGAAGGAAAAGGGAAAGAAGAAAGAAGGAAAGAAAGAAAGGAAGGAAGAGAGGGAAGGAAGGAAGAAAGGAAGGAAGGAAGGAAGGAAGGAAGGAAGGAAGGAAGGAAGGAAGGAAGGAAGGGTAGGAAGAGAAGGAAGGAAGGAAGGAAGGGTAGGAAGAGAAGGAAGGAAGGAAGGGAGGAAGGAAGGGAGGAAGGAAGGGAAAGAAAGAAAGAAAGAAAGAAAGAAAGAAAGAAAGAAAGAAAGAAAGAAAGAAAGGAAGGAAGGAAGAAAGAAAGAAAGAAAGAAAGAAAGGAAAGAAGGAAGGAATGTGAAATCTAAGTAAAATTACAGTAAGATACAATACTAAAGTTCACTAAGTAGCAATATTGAAACATTGTGCTGTATAATAATGCTTCTTCTTGTTAAATCCAAGTAATCTAGGTTATCTATTACTAGTATCTAAAAGTTACTTTGCTTCCAGGCTGCTGTCACATGAGTCGCAGACACATTTTCTAATATTCATTTTTAATTTGATCCAGATACGCCACATGCTCCTAAAATGTCATTTCTGTAAGAAAGTTAATGCATTTTGTTCGAAAAATCTGATATTCTATCAGTGTGCCATTTCTGAATTTTTCCTTCTCTTTCTAATAAGCCAGGGTTTGAACTCAAGGGTCCTGGGCCTTACTTACAGCTGGCACTCTACCTCTTGAACTATACCTCCAATCTGACATTTTGTTAGTTAATTTGAAAGGAAGTCTCAAAACATTTTTTGCTCTAACCAGCTTTGAATCAGGACTTGCCAGGTCTGGATCTCCTAAGGAGGTCAGTTTACAGACCTGAGTCACAAGCAACTGGCTTTCTTTGGGTGTTTGACTGGTAATTGCAGTCTATAATGGCTTCAGGTACAGACCAGAAATATGCTGTCACCTTTCTCAACTTGCCACAAAATCCTATTGATCCTATGTGTAAAACATGTCAGGTCTAAACTCAATGCTATTTGTGCTACTTTGCCAGCAAATTTCTACATATTTTATCGGTTCTATGCATTGTTTTCACAGTTATATTTATAAAAAGACATTAGTTTTATATATTTATATTTGTATATATATATAGCTAGTGATGTTAGACAACTCCAATTTGCTGCCTCTTGGAATGAACTTATATTCATGGATTGATGACATGCTTGAGTACTAAAACTCTAGTCCTGGGCACTGTTTTGGAGCTTTTCTACTCAAGGCTAGTGCTTTCACCCTTGTACCACAGCACCACTTCTGACTTTGTTGATTGTTTGGAGATAAGAGTCTCATAGTCTTTCCTTCCCTGGCTGGCTTCCCACCTGGATAATTAGATCTTAGCCTGAATGACTAAGATTACAGGCTTGGACTACTGGTACCTGGCTATAATAAACTATTATTAGTATAATGTTAATGCTCCAATGAGTCTTATGCTATGTAAATATCCACATTTTTCTCTATGCTTTACCTACCAATATTTTCTTACATGTGTATTTTATCTTTGAAAAAGCATCCCAAGGCATCTTGTATACGGACAACACAGGTACCAGATGCCTGCTGTGTTCTCCAGACTTTTCATTACTGTGAGAAATACTTGGGAGTAACAGTTTAAAGGAGAGGAGATTTATTTTGGCTCATACCTTCAGAGGTTACTGCTTCACTGTCAGTAACTGTATGTCTACAGGGTCTATGTGTGTTAAGGCAGAAAAGCATGGCAGAAGGGTTAGGAGGGCAGAACTGTTCATATATTGAACACTGAGAAAGGAGTAGGAAAAGGGAAAGGGAGAGATGGAAAGAGTAAGGAAAGGAAAAATAGAAGAAGCTCCCATAGGAAACAATCCTGTGATATACATTCTCTACCTCTTTCCTTCATCTCTCAAAAGTTCCATCAAATTATGAATCCAATAGTTAATTAATATACTGGTTAGGTCAGAACTTCTCAATGATTAGAGATCCTTAGTTGCGATGGAGGCTTTACCATATGAGTCTTTCATTTCATAATTAAAACAAGAGACGTACATATAATGAATGTTTTCCCATTTGTGCATAAAATGAAAGCCAGTACTATAACAGATTAATAATAGGAACTGATAATAAACAGAAAAATAAGTAAATATTATAATATTATTTCCATAAATTTGATCTCTAAACTTTAAAGTATTGTTCTTTAATAATGCTTATTTTATTTTTATAAATAAACATATAAATATATACATATACATATACAAATATATCATATATATTATATAAATATATAATGTACATATTGTACATATGTGTGTATATTACATATATCTGATGATTATGGTGTTTGAATTCAGAGCCTTGCACTTACCTTCAGCCATATCAATTTAGGTTAATGTTAGATAGGTATTTGCTCTGGCTGCCTGAGATTATGTTTTGCCTACATACATTTCTCACATAACTGAAATGAAAGGCTAGAAAATATTGCTCCATTTATTTCCTGAATGGAATCTTATTAAGATTAAGCTTAAACTGACCTGAAAATGGATCTTCATTTGTACATTTTAAGTAGCTGGGTTCATAGTTGGTGTGATTTTGTGAGGATGCAAAGGTTATCTATGGAAAAATATACATAAAATACATGGTTTTGAAACTATTAGGATAATAACTTATTTATAAATGTAGTAACAATATTAATGAAAAATACCATCAGAAAATTAATGGCAGTTAAAATCTAACATGACTTCAACTTATTGACCATTTAAACTAGGGAAAGTATTTTCTCATGCTACTATCAGTTTGCATAATTTAAGCTAGCCTTAAATGAAGAATAATTTACAAACTACTTATCATACATTTCAAAGCCCAAAGGAGTAAGATTTACTGCCATTGCATGCAAAAATTTGAACTGTTGCTGGGCACGGTGGCTCATGCCTGTAATCTTAGCTACTCAGGAGTCTGAGATCTGAGGATCAAGGTTCAAAGCCAGCCTGGGCACAAAAGGACCTGAGACTCTTATTTCCAATTAACCTCTAGAAAACAGGAAGGAGGGTTTGGCTCAAGGGTAGGGCAGAAGCTCAGGGAAGAGAGCCCAGGCTGAGTTCATGCCCCATGACCCACAAAGAAAAGAAAGAAAGAAAGAAAGAAAGAAAGAAAGAAAGAAAGAAAGAAAGAAAGAAAGAAAGAAAGAAAGAAAAAGAAAGGGTCAGCTGAAGAAATTTTCCTAGTGGCATGGTTTTCAAACTTGACCCTGCTACACCATCACCAGTAAATCTCGAAGAAAATCAGAGCAGCTGATTCAAGGATTCCTCAGTGTTGAAACCCACTCATTTTTATTTTTTAAATCTCCACAGGGAGCTTTAAAATGCTGCTTGAAATGAGAACTGTGATGATATTTAACCTTGACATGGTGACCTACTTGTGAATGTTATCTTTCCTGGGTATTAGATACTTATGGGTTTTGTTTCTTCCCTTTTCCTTAGTGTAATGCAAAGATATTTTGCAGTCAAGGGACCATTTCCTCTCTCTGTATTTTGTCTTTTAAACCTCTTAAGTCTTAATTTACAAGCTACAGATCCCACCTTTGTCAAGTTAATTTTTACAAAATAGGTGACTCTTCCAGGTGCACCATCACAGCCCTTCTGTGGTAACTGACACATCCTGTTTTAAAAACAATAAATTCACAGGTGGATAAGTGCTTGAGATTTTGACTTTTTTATCTGCTCAGAGAGTTTCTGATAAGACATGTCACCAGACAGAGGCTCCTGGCCATTTTTGTAACAAGAAGTAAGGTTAGCTATTGATATTTTAAAAGATAAACTCTAGGAAATGCTCTTCAGAGTCACGATCCTATGAAAACACAATATTGAAGAACTATGTATTTTTATCTTTCTCTATGAATATCTGGTCCCTAATACTACATGTTGTTTACGTTGTTTACTCAATATTTTGAGGGCACAATTACTATTATTTTATTCAGTAATAGAGTGGTGTCCGCTCTAATGTCTGACAAAATAACAATAGTATAACTGTCATTTTCTAGCGAAACATTATGAGTGACATATTGCTTATAGTGTTGTGTCATCATGAAGCAAAATTTGTTGCACATTTGATGCACTGAACATCCTTTGATAAAAAATAATAAAAATTGAAATTGTAACTGCTGCTTTCCTTAATTAGATATAGAACTTTTGTAAAAAGTATTATACATATCAAATTCCATTGCTCACCTACTCACAAAGTTTGTTTGATCCATCCAACTGAAATGGGCTTAATTCACTAAGGAACAAATTCCGTTACATTATCCCAAGCATAAAGGAAAAGATAATGATTCCCTATCCGTAGTTATGCCTCTACTGTGGCTTCTACTTGCTGTTGCATTTGGCAGATTCAGGCTGGTGCTGAGCTATGAACTTAGCTGTTGTAATGCCTTCAGCTATCCACTTACTAATATAGATTTTTGACTAATACTGCATTTATGTTTTCTAGTTGGAAAAAATTTTCATTTTTCTGGTACTTGTTATAATTCTTCAAAGATTAAAAAGTTTCTAAACTAATATTTGCCTGCCCTGAAAAATGCACTTATCCTTGAAGAGGAGCAATGAAATCATTTGCAGAAGCTGTGTTCTCCTACACTTTTTTATGACTTTGCTAGTTCACATTACTCATTAGGGTTTATTGTGGATTTACTAATTAGAAATGTATTCTCTTGGGCCGGGAGTTTGGCCTAGTGGTTAAAGTGCTTGCCTAACATGCATGAAGACCCGGGTTCGATTCCTTGGTACCACATATATAGAAAAAGCCGGAAGTGGTGCTGAGGCTCAAGTGGTACAGTTCTAGCCTTGAGAAAGTCCAAGAACAGTGCTCAGGCCCTGAGTTCAAGCCCAGGACTGGCAAAACAATGCATTCTCTTTGATTGAAATGAAAGAAAATAGGACAAATTTTTATGGAATCAAAGGGAAATACAGTTTTAAGCCAATTACAACAGGTTGCAGGTAGCTCACACCTGTAATCTTAGCTACTCAGAAGCCCAAGATTTGAGCACTGCAATTCAAAGGCAGCATCTTCAATAAAACAGTGGAGGTGTGGCTCAGGCTTAGTAAGAACATTAGGCGCTGAGTTCAAATGCCAGTATTTGCATAAACAAACACACAAATACTCTAGAAAATGCTCATGAATATTTTTATTGAAAATGCTTACTGAATATTTTACAAAGCTTATTAAATATATGTAACAACTCAATTAGCTGAATTACATCTGAAAATAAGACAAACTTGTCCATGAGTAATATATTTACTCAACAGACTATGTCTTGAAGCAATTCATGTCTATTAAAATGTCAGACAAATTTTCAAGGAAAATGGAAGACTGAATTATTTAGCCTTTAGTCAAAAGGATTAGATTTTTTATTCCCTTATTGTTCCGCTTTCTTTTCAAAATGGATTGATTTATATTTTAGGTGACTGATACTTGAGACATATGATAGAAGTAGTGAGATCTTTAATTTTAGAGTTAAAAGGTTTTTTTCACTGAATTTAATGAGATCTTTCCAACATTAAACACCCTTGGCAATACTCTGTGACACTTTAAGATAGAATCTCGAGAGACATATCTACACACATCAATGCTGGAGCCTTAGAAAGTTCTTCTAATTTGGTATCTGTTATGAAATTAATTGTTCATTTGTTTTCTTTCTGGACATTTATTTTTGTAGCTGAATTCTCAGTGTTACTGAACAGTGAATGAGAAGCACTTTCCTTTAGTTTTAGGTCACAGAGACCTGTCATTGACAAAGTCATTATAAAAGAGCTCATTGTAATGCACTTCACAGCTGAGCAATATCTACACTAGTTCATAATGGGGAAGCTGGAGTTTCATTCATGTAACCAAGACAATTTTTCATTGGAATGATCATAAAGCAAAGGTGGAGAGAAAGCAAATATGTGGAATTAAGTAAAATATGCACACAAATAAACCTCTTATTTGCAAAGGATTTGTTTCCAGCTTCCTACAATAGTCAAAACCTCATACAGAATATGTACATATATATAGTGTACATATTTATATACTATATATAGTATGCATTATTCTTTACATGTATACCCATGTATTATTATATATGCATATACCTGATGTCTTATTTATCCCTTAGAGATTGTAAGAAATTAAGGTATTTTGTGTGTGCAAGGTATTTTCTTTTTTTTTTTGTTTTGCAAATGGGTTATTTTATTTTTTAAATATTTTTATTGTAATTAATAAAAAGGTTACATGATATTTGCCAGATAGAAGGTGCATTAATTCACATACATTGATACCCTTTCACATGTTTTGGTCCCCATTACCCTCCCCCCACCCTCACCCCTCATCTTGTTTTCCTCCCTTCCCTATCCAATTTCAAATAACCAAATACAAATATATCCAATATATCAGATAATAAAATGAGATACTGTAACAATATGATATAACCAAGGGACCGCAAAAGAGATGAGAGATAACATAGTACATTTAGGACAACAATCATTCATTATATGGCTTTTGTTTCAATATCCTGGAGGTTCTTTCAATTAGCTTCATACTATATGGCCTTATGTATCAAGGTTTTACTCTATTGCAAATCTCTGCTAGTAGAGCCCAAGGTTTCTACTGATAATGACAAATGAGGGAAACCATTGAGCCTAAGTTCCTTTGAGTCTGGCTTACTTCACTTAATATGATTTTTTCTAAGTCTTTCCATTTCCTAACAAATGGGGCGATGTCGTTTTTCTGACAGCAGCATAGAATTCCATTGTGTACAAATACCATATCTTGTTGATCCATTCATCAACTGAGGGACATCTAGGTTGGTTCCATATCTTTGCTATGGTGAATAATGCTGCAATGAACATTGTTGTGCTAATGGATTTAGTATGTCTTAGTTTCTGGATTGTTGGGTAAATGCCAAGTAGTGGAATTTCTGGGTCATAAGGGAGCTCTATGTTTAACCTTTTGAGGCACTGTCATACTGCTTTCCATAGTGGTTGAACGAGTTTGCACTGCCACCAGCAGTGTAGTAGTGATCCCTCCTGGCCACATCTCCTCCAGCATCTGTTATTATTAGTTTTCCTGATCCTGGCCATTCTAACTGGAGTGAGGCAGAATCTTAGAGTTGTTTTGATTTGCATTTCTTTTATCACCAGAGATGTTGAGCATTTCTTCATGTGTCTTCAGGCCATTTTTATTTCTTCTTCAGAGAAGACTCTTTTTAAGTCTTTGGCCCATTTTTTAATGAGATGGTTGTTACTTTGGAGATTAGTTTTGGAGTGATTCAATTTTTGAGCTGTTGATATATTTTAGATATGAGGCCTTTGTCCATTGTTTGGTTGGTGAAGACCTTCTCCCACTCTGGAGGCTTCCTAATTAATTTACTAGCTATGTCCATTATCATTCAAAAGCTCTGCAGTTTAATACAGTCCCACTTATCCAGCCTTTCTCTGATTTATTGTGATTCTTGGTCCTTATTAAGAAAGTTTTGACCTGTGCCAAGGAGGCCTAGTGTATCTCCTATTCCTTCTTGTAAAGTTTTCAGTGTGTCAGCTTTTACCTCCAGGTCTTTGATCCATTTGGAGTTAATTCTAGTGCAGGGTGACAAAGAAGGATCCAACTTTAGTTTTCTGCAGGTGCTTAACCAGTTCTGCCAGCACCACTTGTTGAAGAGGCTATCTTTCTTCCATTCTATTTTTTTGGCTCCCTTGTCAAAGATTAGGTGGCCATAGGTCTGTGGTTTAATATCTGGGTTCTCAGTTCTATTCCATTGGTCTTC
This sequence comes from Megascapheus bottae, assembly GCF_031878675.1. NCBI lineage: Eukaryota > Metazoa > Chordata > Mammalia > Rodentia > Geomyidae > Megascapheus > Megascapheus bottae. Next base: position 35,300,040 of record NC_143520.1, on the reverse strand, counting down.
AGGCCTGTTCTTGTGCCAGTACCAAGCTTTTCAAGTATATAATATAGATTCTTAAATTGTAGATTTCCTCAATCATATCAGCAAGGATTTAAAATTTAGAAGTAGCATACTAACTACATCATCAACAAATAAAAAATGTGTTTCTAAATTAAATACTATCTACTACAATTCAATGCAGATCATTTTGCTGAATTTGTGAGTATTTTTTTTATTACTGTAAGTAAATGGAGAAGTGATAAGTTTGGAGGTGTATATTCAAGGTAAATGCTAACAAGAATTCTGTACTGGTGTATTTTTTTTCTGATATTGTCAATACCTTTACCCTGCAAAATCTGAGCTTTTAGCTAGCCTCCTGAGATAAACGACTTTGGCCTTAACTGAATGCTACTTTCAGCAGTACATCATCACTAGGCTTGCTGATTATAAGCCTTACTTGGCAGTAATCTACATCCAGTGGTATTTGGAAAGCTGTAATAATGATGATGAAATTAAAACCCCAGAATTTAAATATCACACAGGTCAATGTGCTGTAAAATGTAGGTAAGAATAATAATGACCTCTAAAATGTTTGTGTTCATTGGTGAAGCCTGAGCTAATAAGGACTGAAAGTTGAAAAATTATTTCTTTTCTAAATATTCTGAACAGACTGTCTAAATAAACACAACCACTTTCACCCTCTACTGTCCTAGCTAGTCCTAAATTTAGGAGATTTTTGGTTTAAGTATTTAAATAAATCAAACCTTATACTATTTTATAGTGGTCACAATAAATATTGGCCAATGTTTATGTAATATAGAATACACACACACACACACACACACACACACACACACACACACACTGACTTCAGAGACACCTTTGTAGCCTACGGAAAGTTGGTGCCTATTTCAAACTATTGAAATATGCTGCCCTAACCAGCTGAATTCTTTTCAAAATTATCATATTTGTTCTCTACCAGATGCAGAACTAAAAGAATTTAATTTCATTTTCCTCCCTGTAACACACAAAAGACAGGTTTTTCCATGAAACGTTTTACTCTTATTTTTATTTTTCAATCAAATGGCATATTAAGGAATTTTTTTTATAGATTTCTTCTATAGACATTGATGCTTCCAAGTGTTAGTAGATACAAAGGGACATAATTAAATCAAGTATTTTTTATAAACTGATATTTTTAACATCTCCAGGGTACAGAAGCTGATTTGGGAAATATTGGTTAGTGATGATATATTTGTTTATCTCTATTTGATCTTAAAATCATTCAAAATTCTTCATCACTGGTTATCCTGTAACTTAAGTCATAGATATCAAGGAGTACCTGATGCAAATGGTGATACAGAATGATCATGAATACAATGTCATCTTTAAGAGAAAATAAAGTTAGAGTTAATAAAGGAGCTCTCAGGCAGGGCCTATTTTACTTCTGTGGACATACAGATTCAGGCTAATATTCATAACTGCTCTAAATACATGAATACTTCTGTCACTTCCTGATTTATTTTATAATATGTAAAATGTATTCATGTCTTTAAGAAAATGCCATGTTAAACTTAGGTTTATCTTACACAAAATAGTTAAATATAAATATGAAAGCATCTGGATTGAGCCTACTTTTCTCAAAGCAGACTTTTAGTTTCTCTTTCAGGAGAAAGAGAGAGAGAGAGAGAGGGAGAGAGGGGGGGGGGAGGGGCAGGTAGAAACAGAGAGGGAGGGAGGTATTCTTTAAATAAAATTTACTTTTTGAAACCATTCTTATTGGGTTATGCACTTTAGTTTTCAAGATTACTGACATTCTGTAATTCAAATATGCATTTTCTATCTTACAATATTCCCAAGGAAAAAATTCAGCAAGGAATGAAGTGCCTGTGTAAGAGTAAGTGGGAATAGACCGTCTCCATACTGTACCAGTCCCACTCTGCAAAATATTGTGTTTTAAATTTCTACTTTTAAATAACTTCTATATCTATCACATTTTTAAAAAATGGATATGAATTGAAATCTCAATCTTTTCATTAAAAATATTCATTTGTCCTTCTTGAGTTGTAGTGATGCACACCTATAAACCTAGATATGTGGAATTGGGAGGTAGGAAAATCTTAGACAAAGCCAGCTCTCCCCCTCGAAAGAGACACTGAAAAACAAAATCTACAACAACAAGAACTGCAAGTTTTCCTAAAGTGGTAGGTAGGTTGCTTAGCCCTGAGTTCAAACTCTAGTACCACCAGAAAAAAAAAATCACATTTAATATCATCATGCTTGCTTTTTAAAGAAAAATTCTCCTAAGAGTTAAATGTTAGCATAGAGCAATTTATTTAGTTTTTACAGATTGTGGTAGAAAGTTTCCCTTGTCAGCTATCATTTATACTTCATACTCATTATTCATCTACAATTTTTAGATAGGACATTTTTTTTTTCTTTTTGTGGATCTTGGAGTTTAAACTCAGCCTGGGCACTGTCTCTAAGCTTTTCTGCTCAAGGCTACCATCATACCTCTGGGCCTGGGCGCTGTCTCTGATCTCTTTAACTCTAGGCTATTGCCCTATCCTTGAGCCAGCCCCACTTCCCCTTTTCTAGAGATTAATTGCAGATAAGAGTCTTAGGGCTTTTGTTCCCCGGGTTTGCTTTGAACCTTGATACTCAGATCTCAGCCTCCTGAGCCATGCCCCTGAGAGCATTAATTTTTATATGCAATTGGTAATAAACCAAATTCTGTCTTTTGCTCGTTCAATTGTTTAATAAATTCATGGAGCAACTTAATTTATTCTTCATTTTCAGTATTATAGTTATCAATACCTGAAAGTAATAATAACGATCATATAATAGATCGCATTTCAGGCCTGTGTTTCTTACTATATCTAATTATCTCTCACTTTTCATCAACATTGAAAGGAGATCTAATAGTTGCCACATTCAAAACTTACTGAATAACAACAACAAAAAAGACATTGAATAGTACCCTAAGATATTTGGCATAGTAGTTACCCAAAATATGTTGAGCATTGAAAGGAAAGATAAATCAGCACTTCAAAGCACTGATTTTTATCTCCATTATAGTGTTAATCAATTTCCATTAGGGCAAGGATTCCGCTCCTCCTAGCAGAATTCACATAGTCTCTCCTGCATTCTTCTCACAGAAGTAGGCAGCATTTACAGAGCTTTATTTTTTCTGTATTCTTGGAGAAATGGATCTGATAAATCTTAAGTGTACATTTATTTTCAGGCATTGAAAGTATGCCATCTTGTACATCCCTATCTTTCAGAGGGAAAAATGGATGCGAGTATGGCTTATAGATTCAATGTTTGTGTTAGTCATTGCCAGAATGAGTACTGCATCATAAGTGATTTATGCTATGTGAAGACCATTTTCCTCCGAAGTACTTCTAGCATGAAGTAGGGTTAGGTGTTTTGTCTAAATCTTAATCATTTACATTCTTGTACATACCTCAGAACTTCCTCACATAGTTGTGGTTAAGCTGACCCAAAGTATAGAAATGGGGCATTTTCAGAAGGCTAAGATATGAGGATCAAAGTTCAAAGTCAGCACAGGCCTGCAAATACATGAGATTCTTATTTCAACTTACTCACAGAAAAAAGTGATACTGTGGCTTAAGTGGTAGAGTGCTAGCCTTGAGCAAAAGATTTTCAGGAAGAGCCACTAGTCCCAAAGTTCAACCCCCAGGACCCTAAAAAACAAAAGGGAGGCTCTCAAGAGCAAGAAACAATTAAACCATGTTTCCTGTAAGTACTCTATTTTTGTTTCTTATGTTTTTACATAATATGAACATAAAATTCTACAATCAAATACTTGTCTCATATATCAATGGAAAAATGCTGGATTTGTAAGATCGATGGTGTTTTATATCTTCAATTATTCCTTAAATTCATTGGAGACAATACAAACATGTGCTTCTAATGTTTTAGTCCATGAAAGACCACTTCTCTAAAGTTGATGTCTATTATGTCACCTGCCGACATCACGCTCAGCATCACAGCATCTTATATTAAACAAGGTTCACAGATTTATGATGATGCTAGTATTAAACTATTGTGATGCCAGTTTTTTGAAACTATAGCAAATGTAATTATGAACCCTGCGTATCTGATGATAATAAATAGTTTTTAGTGGTTTTAGTATATTGTACTAAACTTTTCATCATCAGTTTAGAGTTCATACTTCCTATTTAGTAAAAATATTAAATTCATAATTTATCAAGATGTGCTTGCACATGTTTATAACTGGGAGGCTGTATTAAGAGTTCAAGGACAACATAAGAGCCTGTTGAAAATAATTTAATAACGAAATGTCTGCAATGGCTTCATGCCACATTTTTTGATTACTTAATGTATCACAGCAGGTGAATATTCTGTGCCATTGAGGTGTGTGTAAAGATATTTTGTCATGTTCACAGAACAATGCAATTGTTCAATAAAAAATATCACAGACTCTTCTTATTGTTGAGAAGAATTGTTGTGATTGAATCCTACTTATCAATATTATGTGATTGTTTCCAGAATCAGATGGCTTGGAATGAACTCAGAAACCATAAGAAGCTGTTCCAGCTTCCCCAGATATTCAAAACTATTTCTTCTTCCCTGCTGGGCAAAAAGCTCCATGCCTCTGAGCTCTTCCTATATTTAGGTGTGACCATCTGAAGAAGTTCTGCCCTCTGTATTGTGAGTGGAAGTGAGTCATAGCACCTCTAAAACTGGCCCATTCTGCACAGTGCTTGCTCTGCTTCTTCCCTTATTTGCCACATAAGCTAAGGCCAGCATCCTAAGGGAGAGGCAAGAGAGCCAACAGAAGCTCCTGGCACTCTAAGCCCTTTAAAGTCTACCCTGAGCTATATATTGTGGACAATGAAACCATAGTTCTTTATTGTGCCAAACTACTGAAACAAAAATGCTTTCTTACAGGCATATTACTATAGTTTCATATTTTCATGGTGCCACAAATGCAGATTTTTCACTAGATTTGGACATTTTTTCTGTCACTGCACAGAAACATAGACACGCACACACACACACACACACACACAATACTTTTAAATTTTTTCCTTTTGGTTTAATTTTTGTCTACCTTTTCAGCATTGGGAATTGAACTATATTATATTCCCTCACATTTTATAGGCAAGTACTCTATCAGTGAGCTGCACCATTGTTTATATTTTATAAGTTTTGCATAAGCACTGCATAAGCACTGGCATTTCATTCAAAAGAACTGACTCAAAAACAACTACCCAATCTTGACTTAGCCTACTATTGCAGTTTCCAAAATCTAGGTTCTTTTTGTTTTGAGTATTCTTCTTAAAAGAAAGAATGGAGAAAACATTGTTTTAAGCTAGGCTCTTGAATTTTAAACATTTTATGTATTAGTGAATGTAAACATAAATTGTTGATCATTTACAGAATATTTTGATCAAAAGGTAGAGGTTTTATTATTTATGTGTATACACACACACATACACACACACAAACACACACACATATATGTATGTATCCTTGATGCCAGTCCCAAGCTGATGTCATTTGTCATTTCTATCTGTAGTGCATGAATATAAAATGAGTATGTCACACCAGAGATTATGTTGTGGAAAGTTACTCAGAATATTCTCCAATTTCTAGGTTAATGATTTGATGATGGGATTAATGAAGGGGAGAGTCTTGTGATTTAGGCCAAATCACCATAAAATAATGAATTACAAATACTCAGAATATCACTATATAGGTCTTGGAATGTGGTCTAGTAGTAGAGTGTTTGCCTAGCATACACAAATGTCTGGTCTTAATTCCTCCCTACTACATACACAGAAAATTCCAGAAGTGGTGATATGGCTCAAGTGGTAAAGTGTCTATCTTGACACTGGCCAATTCTCAGTGTCTGAGTTTAAGTCCCAGGACTGGCAAAGAAAAACAAATCACCAGGCCAGTAAAGAGAAAACTTGTCTGTTTCTTTGTTTGCTTTAAAAATCATGAACTGTAAAATATCAGACCTAACAATTTCTGGGGTGCGGTGGCTCACACCTGTAATCCTAGCATCCTAGCTACTCAGGAGGCTGAGATCTGAGGATCAAGGTTCAAAGCCAGCCTGGGTACAAAAGGACCTGAGACTCTTATCTCCAATTAACCTCTAGAAAAGGGGAAGTGGGGATTGGCTCTAGGATAGGGCAATAGCCTTGAGCTAAAAAGCTCAGGGACAGTGCCCAGGCCTAGGAATAGGGTGGTAGCTGAGAGCAGAGAATTGTAGGGACAACACCCAGGCAGAGTTCAAGCCCCATGACCCACAAAAAGAAAAAAAAAGAAAATTTTTGAAATAGCAGAAAAATTATTCTCTGTCTCAAAATGTGGGAATGATTTAAGATAGGAGTAATTTGCTATAAGCAATTATCTCTATATATCTCAAAGTTTTGGTTGAATTCTAACTGCAAATAACTGATACATGACTATCAAATTCATTACCTGTAAAAGAAATCTAGAAAGTGTATTTATTAATAAAAAATAATTTACCTCTTACCAGATGCTAGTAGTTCAGGCCTGTAATTCTAAATACTCAGGGGACTGAGACCTGAGATTCATGGTTAAAGCCAGCCAGGACACCAAAGTCATCAGAATCTTTTCTCCAATTACCCATGAAAAAGTCGAAAGTGGAGCTGTGGCTTCCAAGTGAAGCAAATACTCAGGGACAGTGCCTAAGTCTGTAAGTCCCTGCCTAACCCCATGACTAAGACAAGGAAAAAGACAGACAGACAGACAGACAGACAGAGGAAGGAAGGCAGGCAGGCAGGCAGGCAGACAGGCAGACAGGAAGGAAGAAAGGAAGAAAGGAAGAAAGGAAGGAAAGGAGGGAGGGAGAGAAAGAACTATTTTCCTAAGGAAAACTCAGATACTAAGTATAAAACAACACATCTAAAAAATACAGGACTCAAAGCAGTTAACAAAATTCCTTAAAAAACTTCAAAATATTTTGTTAGTTGAAGGTGAAGTCTCTCTATATAATCTAGGTAAGGCTTGAATGTACAATCTTCCTGTCATTGTTCTGAAATTCTAAAATTGTAGCCCCGCTCCACTCAACATCAATGCATGCAATCAAACACAAATACACATTCAGATAGATAGATAGATAGATAGATAGATAGATAGATAGATAGATAGATACATACATACATACATACATACATACATACATATGAAGATAAATATATAAATATATACATGCAGAGATACATAAAATTGCAAATAGTGTTTTCTTCTGGATGTGTTATTTCACTTTCTCTTTTTTTATTACCTTTAAGTAGTTGTACAGAGTTGCTACTCACCAAAGCTGTTTATAAAGACATGTTGGGTAATGTCACCTCTTTCAACATTTTCACCCAGCCCACTTAGCCCACTCCTTCCTTACTTAATTTTAGGTTATGTATTGCTTGTTTTTGCCAATTAACAATACAGTTTATGTGTACTATGCATCTTGATTTGTATCAGAACATCAACATCTTTATCCCCCTTCAACTCACACCTTTCCTGATATTTCTCAAATCTGTGGGATTCTTGCCTGCATTTTCACTCCTTCCTCTTCATTCTTCTGCCTTTCTCCCCAGGGCCCCATCCTCTCCTAATGCAAGTACGCATTTTCTAATATTTATTTTGCTAGGCTTTGATTTGTCTCTGGGGTTTCTATTTAGCTTCCTAGCTGTTATTAATGAAACTGATTGATTATATCATGTCTCCTTCCATAGCCTTTTTAATCTTTCTGATCCTTATGAATATATTAGTGTGTTGATATGCATTTCTGCAATACAAAATTTAGTCAAGATAAGAAATGGTGGTCATAGTGTTGGAATGCTATCAGAATTACAATCAACACGCTATGACAACACACTGCAATGAAGGGACCACATTACTGGGTTCAAACCATTGCTGTGCTTGCCTTTGTCAGTTGAGGAATTACTGGGGATTTTCCTTTAATAACATACCTCCAAGTTCTCTAAATTGTTTTTGAAAGACCTCATCTACCACATTAAAAGTGACCTTTCGTGATTATCACCATGCTTGATATCAAACTTATGACAGGAACATTGGACAAGAAACAGAGGAGAAAATTAAATATGAATGTTAAGGTTTTCTAAAATTATTTTCTATTCAATCAGATTTAAATAAGTAATATAAATATATATAAAGATGACAAAATAGAGATAGAGGATTGCTATCAGTATTCATCTTAGTGTAGATAAAATACAGAGAGCAAGGGTCAATGAGCTCATCTAAGACAAAGCAAAACATCAGTGTGTCCTTAAGTTTTATGACTGTGGAAACTAGAAGATCTCAATATAAATTTATGTGATCTTGGAAGAGTATTTGCTGTCTGCTTCATAGAGGATTGCTTTCAAAAACAGTTCCTTGATTAAACTTTATTAATATCCTAATAATTCTTTGCTGCTGAATTACATACTCAAACATTGTTTTTCTATTTGTTTATTTACATGAGTGCATGCTATAGCATGCACAAGCACAGAGATCTTACATACTCATGTTCTTATAACATACATGCATTTTACATAGACGTTACAAGTGAAATATTGAGAAGCATGTCTCTTTTCACCATTCTCAAGTAACAAAAATAAATCTTCATAATGTAACAAGAATATTATTATTCCAACCCTTAATAATTCCAGTCTAGTTATACAATCCTACCTTCCAACTTGCAGGTAGGTCATAAAAGTTACAGAAAACAATAGAAAACCATTGTTTTGACAGCTGCCATTATACAATAAATGTTCTTCTATATTTGTACTGAGGATAACAATTGCCAATCTGAATAAGTGATGAGGGGAAAGTACTATGACATCAAATCTTTTTCAATTCAATTTTAGTTAAAAAAACACACCTCTCTGCTAAGATAAAAATAATGGCTATTTGATCTCTTTTAGAAACTTACCTTTAAAGATAATGTTTGACATCCCTCAATTAACAGAGTCACTTTATTCCAAATTTTGCCACCTGGCCAAAAACTTATGAACAAATAACTGTCATGTAGTGAAGCTCTTTTTAATCTTCAATGTAAAACAATAATATGTTGAGGGTAACATTTAAAATGATTCTTTTTTCATATATTTTTATTGTAATTAATAGAAGGGTTACATGATATTTGCCAGACAGAAGGTGCATTAATTCACATACATTGATACCCTTCCACCTGTCTTGGTCCCCATTTCCCTCCCCCACACCCACACCCCTCATCTTGTTTTCCCCCCTTCCCTATCCAATTTCAAATAACCAAATACAAATATATCTGATATATCAGGTAACAAAATGCGATACTGTGAAAATATGAGATAACTAAGGGACAGCAAAAGAGATGAGAGATAACATAGTACCTTCAGGACAACAATCATTCATTATATGGTTTATGTTTCTATATCCTAGAAATCCTTTCATTTAGCATCATACTATATGGCCTTTTGTATCAAGGTTTTGCTCTATTGCAAATCTCTGCTAGGAGAGTCCAAGGTTTCTACTGAGGGAAACCATTGAGTCTAAGTTCCTTTGAGTCTGGCTTACTTCACTTAATATGATTTTTTCTAAGTCTTTCCATTTCCTAATAAATGGGGCAATGTCGTTTTTTTCTGACAGCAGCATAGAATTCCATTGTGTACAAATACCACATCTTGTTGATCCACTCATCAGCTAAGGGACATCTGGGTTGGTTCCATATCTTTGCTATGGTAAATGGTGCTGCAATGAACATTGTTGTGCTAGTGGATTTAGTATGCCTTAATTTCTGGATGATTGGGTAAATGCCAAGTAGTGGAATTGCTGGGTCATAGGGGAGCTCTATGTTTAGTTTTTGAGGAATTGCCATACTGCTTTCCATAGTGGTTGAACGAGTTTGCACTCCCACCAACAGTGTAGTAGTGACCATATTTCTATGTACTAGCTACCAAAATAATGTTCTTTTTTTTGCCAGTCTTGGGCTTAAACTCAGGGTCTGAGGACTGTCCTTGGATTTTTCTCAAGGCTAGAGCTCTACTACTTGAGCCTCAGCACCACTTCTGGCTTTTTCTAATTATGTGGTACCAAGGAATCGAACCCGGGTCTTCATACATACTAGGAAAGCACTCTACCACTATGCCAAAGTCCTGGCCCATACCTAACTAATTACAAGATATTTTATTCATTGTATCTTATTTATATTGAATTCTTTTAGTAGCCTGTGAGGCTACAAAACCAAAAATTATCTGTGAAGAAAATATTTAAGTTAATTTGAAAGTCAGGTTATGCCAGAAGAAAAGCAGTATTAATATAAAAATTATGATCATGAAAAGAAAAAAGAAAGAAAACATCAGGAAACATATGGCTGGTGCAGGCAGAGGGAAGGAAATGCAAGATTTGAAGGGGGATTTAAGTTCTGCTTCTAAGACTACCTTTAAAATGGATATGAATATTTGAAGAGAGTCAAGGATTGAAAAGGGACTTGAAAGAATGTTTTTTTATGCAGTTCTAGTATAGAGGTGTTTCTACACTGTATGCTGTTATTGGAATAAAGGGGGAAGAACATTCATACATAGTCATGGTAGAATTTATTAGATGATACAATGTTCTTGAGTAACAACTTGATAAAACCTACCAAACTTTTAAGTAAGCATTTCTACATCAGAAATTTTGAAGTATAAAAATACTCAGTTGACAAAAGATATTTGCCATTTTTGAATCAAAGCTTGCTTTCACATGAGAATAATCAAGAAAACCTAGACTAATAAAAAAATAGTTGATAGAACAAAGGATATTTTCATACAGTGAAGTAAGAGATAGAGCCACAAAGTACATATTTATTAACTTTCTTCAGTTAGGGATACAGAGGAATATTCAATCATACTCTGAGTAAGAAAAATTCAATATTACAGCAGCTTTTGTACAATATGTAAGTCAATATGCACATAAAGAAATTAAAGGATTTGTACAAGATTAACATTATTAGATTTTTTGTATTTTAATTTGTAATAACAAAATTAATAATGATTGACTTCTTAAAAACACCTCTGAGAAGAGAACAATTGATTTTTATGACAATGAAAATGCAAAATGAGAAATATGAAGGTTCGCCCAAATTCAACCTGAGGATTTAACATAATGTCGCTTTCCAAATTTAGAAATGATTTTAACACAAAGAGATAAAGATTATCTACTCTGAATAATGTTATTTTTAGCATAGCACTTCAAATTGTATGATATAAAATTCCTGGTGAAACTCTGAGTTTATCCCAAATGCAATAACATGGAACAGAGTAAGTCTGGTTTATTTCTTTCCAGTTGAGAACACCAGCAGATGTGACAACCTTCCATGTTACTTTTTTCTCTCTTGAATGCTTACAGATGGAACCTACTGAAATGATGAGGAATCATATTCTATATAAGAATTATTTTCTTTCATTTAAAACCATTTGCAGAAGCCTGACACAAGTGGCTCATGCCTTTAATCCTAGCTACTCGGGAGGCTAAGATCTGATGAATACAATTCAAATCATGAGCAGACAAAAATGAAATACATTTATCTCCAATTAACTCACAAAAAAAGCAAGAGGAAGTGGAGCTGTGGCTCAAGTGATAGAGTGCTACCAGCTTGAATGAAAAAGTGAAGAAGAGCACAGAGCCTTGAATTCAAGCCCCAGTACTGAAAAGCAAAAACAAAGAAAAAGTATAAAAATTGCCAAAATATCTCTTGGGTGAATATTTCTTAACATTTAAAAGCAAAGAAACTCTCCAACAATAGATAAGCTGAAAACTCAACTCGCTTTTGCTGTAATGTCCCTCTGAATCCCCAGAGCCAGGCCACATTTGAAAGAGCCTTTATGTTCTTTGCTCTCTCTCCACTGTTAGAGTCATACCTCAACAGGAAAACTTATTGGCACCTGTTTCCATGATCCTTGATTACCGACAACTTGATATGATATCAACTTTCATTAAAAAAAAAAAAACTCCCATGCATGCATCTCAAGTAATTTCCCTATCACACTTAATGCTCAGGTACAGTCCAACCCATAAATATTTACTTCACCCTTAAGACCGCTGAAAGATCCTCACTTCATGGCTAATAGCAGAAAGTACACCAATGTTTTCTCTTCTCAATGCCCAGCAGTATCCTATGGCCCTTTTTGCTTCCCTTGGTACTTTTTAAGATCCTTTAAATGTGTGATTTCTCAGCTTACACACTTGTATAATAATTTTCATGTGCCAAAAGATGACTCTATCAATACTTTTGTTTGCATGAATTTAAAGAAGAAAAAGGTAAAAACTCCACAGGGGTAGTCTTAATTGATTTTCTTTATAAACACATAAGCAATTAAAGGAGTAACCATCTGCTTTGTCTGCATGAAGTTAATGAATACACAAAAGGAATCAAATTTAGATTTTCCTGAAATTATAAAACCAATTGCCTCGATATTAGCATAGATTTGTCAAAAGGAAAAAAAGTCCAAATCCACAGGATAAACACAAACAAAAATAAATGGAAATTCATATTCTTTTGATAATAGTGAAAATAGTATTATGTGGGCTCCAGTGTCTGAAAGGGAAAACAAAGAAAATTATATGTGACATTATTTCCAAGTAAGGCTCTGATATTTATTTAAGCCTCCATGATATAGAAAGTTGTAAAAATCAATATTGCTGTGGCAAAGTGAAGTTTTCCTTTCATATTGATCTGTTTTTCCCCTTCCCTTTCTTCTTTCAAATAAACAGAAATACAATATACCAGGTAACAAATTTCGAAGGGGGTGAGGGAGGGAAATGAGGACAAAAACATGAGAGAGGGCGTCAGTGTGTCAGAAGTGATATACCCTCTGTCTAATGAATGTAACTATGACCCTTCTATACAGCACAAATAAAAACTACACAAACAACATGCACGTGTGTGTAGTTTAAAAATGTATATATGTTATAGCAGATATACGTCAATAGTTTCTTTTTATTTTAAAAACAAAAAATTGATCTGTTTAATTATGTTCAGCATGTCTGGAGAAAGCACAATTATTTCTCACAATCATTAGAAATAATACAATCTAGTATAGAATCATTCAAATTACCATTGATATAAAATATCACTACTAGATCCAATATTTTAAAAAGTCAATACATATCCTACAAAATTAAGAAAAGTAAGGGAGAAGATGGGTTGGGAGGGATTGCTGAGAATAGTGAAAGAGTTGGCACTGATAGATACACCACGTTTATAAACTGCTTTGTTGAATGGCTACTCTTTCATACAAATATTTACAGATAGTACAAATAAAAATAAAAAACAATACCTTTGTATTATGTTTACCTCAGAAGATGAAGAGTGCATATGCATACATAAAATATATTTGTATTATGATTATTATATTAACTCTATAAAGTATGCATATATTTAATTATGGATAAATATATAAATAGGATATATAGATACCTAGAAAACCAAATAATTAAGAAAACATATTTTATTTTACTTATTTATATATGTACAAAATTTATAGTTTCCCTAACAAATGACTGGAATTTTTATGAGAAATCTATTAATTGTTTTATCAAGTACAGACTTTCCTCTTGTGAATCATTGTGTCATTGAAGAACACACTTCGTTGATCAAGATGGCACAATTTCAAGATACTTACTAGTTAATAAATCAGAATTTGTAAGAGAAATTATAGATGCAACAATAGATCATAAAACATCTCAGATAAAATAATACATGACCCTTAGCTTTGTTGGACTATACTTATATATGTGCAAAGAGGATGGGGTAATGTAAGGAAATGACTGATAATAATTGACTGATGGACAAGAGTGTGAAGAAGAAATGATAGATGATGACCAGGCTAACAGGTGAAACAAATGATATTCTCCATTTATACAGCTGTTTGTTTGTTTTAATAAAAGCAAAGATGTCTTCCAACTTAAGACAATATATTGAAAACCAAATCATAAGAAATAATTTTCACATGAAAATGAAATTTCCTCAATTTTTATTAAACAAATAGCTTTAAAATCATGTTGTCCTACTATTTAAAAATTACAAAACAAAATTTAAAAAATAGTAGATGTTTTACAGAAGGGGGAGAGTACTGGTTTTAAATCTGCAGAGTAATTCCAGAGTATTGAAATTTTAAATTCTACTCAGGAATTGTCAAAGTCTCTCTCAGTCCTAATTTTTCAATTGCTACATAAATATATAGAGAGCATGCCTCACAAACCCTCCCACATTCAATATCTTGAGTACTTTTGATTTTTCCATTTGTGTATATAACTGTTTTCTTTTAACTGTTACATTTCTTCACCATTGGTCTATCATCTTGTTATTTTCTTAATCATCCAGCAAGAGAAGTCCAGTTGTCCATATACATTTATAATGATCCACGTGAAACTTTGGGCTTACATAGTGTTATATACACATAACAATTTAATTCTCTTTATAGACTAGATTCTCTGTAAGGAAGAAGACTCAATGTTCTTCTCATTCTATTACTACAAATTCTTAATTTTATTATATAATAGGGATCAAAATAATTATATTGAATTGAACAAAATTAGTATGTCAAAGAAACCCTAGAATGAACTCAAATTCAGTTTTCTATGGACAACTTTTTTTCCTTTCTGAGACTGAAATGAAATATTTCAATGTTCAACTCTTTTAATATGAAAATACATTGCTTCAGAGTCTGTGGCACAAACCTATAATCTTAACTACTTTGTAGGTGAATTAGGCAGCATAGATATAGTCCGGTTCAGGCAAATAAATTTAAAAAAAAATCATGAGACTCCATCTCATCTGGTTGTGGCAGCTTACATCTGCTTTCCCAACTATGGGAAGAAGCACAATGGCTGAGCACCATAGCACAACTCTGACCCCAATGATATGAAGAAATTCAAGCAGAAGGATCGCTGTCTGGGCTAGTCTCAGAATAAGGACAGATAAACTGCTTAGTAGTTGTGAGGTACATTACATAAATACTGTCCCCCCAGAAAAGAATCAGTCAATAATATGAGTAATTCACCTGTGTGTTTAGTTATCAAGCCATAGGCAGAAGCTTAGTGACTTAACATGTGGGAGAAAATAACATTGATTCTATCTTTCCTTCTTAAATATAACTTATGACACATACGTATTAGTTAGCATAAAACTTGTAAGGATCCAATAGTAAATATGTCAGAATATTTTCTTCATTATTATGCATTTGCTCTAGTGGCAAATAGACAATTGCAAAGGAGTAAGAATATTGACAAATAGCCATAGTAATATGAGAGAAATGAATTCAGCTTTTATACAAAGAAATAACAAGCAGAAGACATTTTAGATATAATGTTAACAAACACTTCAAAATGGGAGAATTTAAACTGGTACTTGAAAATTGTAATTTCTGGATAATAGACTAATGTAACGGCACATTGATGAACTCATCCAACTGTTATCAAGAGACTAAGGAAAAGGACTAATGAAAAAGGAAGAAAAATTGAATGAGAATATACACAGAAATGAATACATAGAGCTCATATGGTTATAAGTCAAGCTTGGTTGTTTATTTTATATAACATTTGAGTTTTGCACCTTACACTGTCTAAATGCATTCTTCTAGTCCCATCCCCTTGTGCGATTGGTTTACCAGTTAGTTGACATCTAGAATACACCATGTTTTATCATTGTACATATTGACAGTCAAATGTTACTGTTACACAATAATTTATTCTAGTGACATTATATCATCATTCAAAGTGTTCCTGAGCATTTAATCTACAAGTTTCATATTTCAATACTGAAAATGATAGTTCTTAATACTTGAAGACTTCACCATATGTTCTGAGCTTCAAGTGTACAGTTGGAATGGCTGTAAATGTAGAACATTTCACCATATTTTGTTCACAGCATTGGAAAATAGACTTTTGTAGTTTATGACTAACAAGAATGCTTCACTTAGATTTGTTGCTGCAAATACAGAAACCAACTTTTCTTTCTCAGTCCCGAGTATCAGCACAAAAAGAAAGAATATAGTGTATTGTGGTTTGACAAACTAAATTTTTCTAGTTGTTAACGATTCCAGAGAGGAAAATCTCTCTTAGTTAGACAGTGAGTCACACAACATGCTCATCAGACTAATCTGCAAGATATTTCATCTTTTTTAATCTTGGAAACAACATGGGTGAAACATGTAGGGAATAAGACTATCTGGAAAAGAGCTTCATGAATGCCATCAAAGATATTTAAGCTTTGTTCTAGAAACAAAAGAGGCTCAGAAGAAAATAAACATAAGTCACATGCCTATGGGCATGAAATAATTGTAATAATTGTGTTGTCTTTCATTCTGTATTTGCCATAGCCCAAACAAAATGATATGGAGGTCTTCATGATTAGAATTTATTTAATTATGTAAATATTCATATGAAATGTATTTAATGTGCCATATATATTTCTTCATCCTATCCAATGTAACTAACTCTCTTCTGTAAATGTTCTAATTGAACATTAGAAATCTGTCTTTTAATATTTTGTAGTTTTTCTTTGTAATAAATATTTATGTTTATGTGGTTACATTTTCACCTAAATTGCATGCTGTTTATTCTCAATAGAAAAAAAAACAGATATGTCAGCATTTTCATATCCCTCACAAAGAAAGAAAATTGAGTGCTTTACTTTTGATGGTTTCTTATTGCTTTTTAAATTATGTTATCTAATGGGACTAATGTTCATGGTTTAAAAATATATTTACCATAAATAGCTTTAGAGGTGATCAAATATCACTGCTTCATTTTGGCATTTAACCAACCTCAACCACTATTTATTGCCTCATATATTTTTTCTCCTGTGAATATTACACCTTAATTACCCCGTTCTTATTTCTAGGCTAGATTTAAAATGCCTGAATGGGAATAACCACTTCTTTTTTCACTTAGGTAACAAGGTAGTATCTGTACCCATGCATTTAGAGAGAAAGGCTTTGAAACCAACAATGTATTTCAGTGACTTAAAAAAAAAAAATCTCAGTTCAGGGAAGAGAGGTTGACCTAGTGGTAGAACGCTTGCCTAGCATGCACAAAGACCTGGGTTCATTTCCTCGGTACTACATACACAGAAAAAAGCTGGAAGCGATGCTATGGCTCAAGTGGTAGAGCTCTAGCCTTGAGAAAAGCCAAGGATAGTGTTCAAGCCCTGAGTTCGAGCCCCAGGACTGGCAAAAAAAAATCTCAGTTCTGAGGCAATAGAAATGTAAATTATCTTATGTCTAAGATAATGAAGGACCAAAGGAGGATATCAAATATTTCTTCTGAGTGCTCACATCCACATTGATGTCTAATGATATTGAATGCTGCTGAGACAAACACATACACAAAATAATCTTCAAGTAGAAACAGAAAATTTTTCCTAAATTATCTTATCTGTAGTTCATTTCATCTCCTTCCGCATTGCTTTTTCCACTTCTTGGACCTAAAAGTAGAACTTTAATTCACAAACCATGGAAATTATAGACTAAAGATTATTAGCTTTGTGTCTCTCACCTTAAAGTCTTTCCAGATTTTGCTTAGATTATTTTCTTGATGTTTTAAGATCAGTTCCAGTTGCTATTTTTTCTAAGAATCTTCATCTGCAGACTGCTAGAGTCACAGAGGCATTTCAAGGAACATTCATGGGCCAGTTCTACTATTTGCACTCAGTGCAATTAGTACCTACTCTAAACTCTTGCCTCAAGCCTTTCTACAGGACCGCATTCACATCTTAATGGATTTATTTCAATGCCTGTCTATTGATTATTTTTTTTTTTACCAAATTCACCAGTAAGATAGCTTAGGGTGATAACATAAAGAAAATGAGTAAGGTGTATCGCAAAAGTAAGGTCCAAAGCAAAAAGGGACTCCAGGCATGGCCAAGTGACTAAGCATCTGTAAAGCCAGGAAGAGGCCCTGGAGTTCAATCCTTAGTAAAACATGTCTTACATTCATCCTCTTTACACTAACCAATTTTAGCACAGAGGATACTTAGGAATCTGGAAAGTGATGTTTAAAGTAAATTTGTTTTGTTTCGTTTTTCTTGATCCTTTAAGATCAGTCATGTAGCTCTTCCTATGAAGATTGTCATCTTCCCCATCTGATTATATTCTATATATGTGACTCTGGGAAAGCAGTGTCAGCTTCATGGTATCACATGAATTAGAATTTGTCATAAATATTTCTAAATAGGAAATGTTGATTTACCAGTCATTTATTTTAGGATCGCTGCATCACTT
Source organism: Megascapheus bottae (assembly GCF_031878675.1). NCBI lineage: Eukaryota > Metazoa > Chordata > Mammalia > Rodentia > Geomyidae > Megascapheus > Megascapheus bottae. The sequence goes on along the minus strand of NC_143520.1, from coordinate 35,281,801 downwards.
CTTACAATACAACTGGCAATCTGTTCTTTCTGTAAATAAGCTTAGCAATGTGAAGTTTCATAGTGATACATAATACATTCATGGTGGGATTCATGAGTAATTATGTATGCACAAGGTCATGGGGATGAAGAAGTTTTAATAATACTGTTAGAAAACTTAGATTGTGTGGAGAGCTCCATGACCATAAGCATAATGTAAACCTGTAGAGTATGAAAATGAAAGGTACAGAACACTGTTAATTAAAAATAATACTGAGTCTGCCAGGCAGATCTGGCCAGGCCAGGATCCCTCACAACACCCTGAGATCAGGCCAGCTGTGCTGCACCCATCATCCTAACTCAGACCCCTCCCTAACAGTAATAATTTTGGAAAAAATGAAAATTCTATTCATTGATCTACTGAGACTTGAGGAGCCATGTCTAGATATTTCTGATCCCGGCTACTTCCTTTAGAGAAAATATGTCCATTTATTTCTGCCTTGCTAATAGCAACAGAAGAAAGGGCTTTGTTCTGCTGGGTTTCCTGCCAGTGGGGTTGGGTGCCCAGGGGTCCTTGCTGGAGGCCAGCTTTCTGCTGATGAACATGGTGTTTGTATTGTTTTAGCAAACTAGGCTGTTTTGAGAATAAAATGAATGCATATTTGTATCACAAACTAAAAAAAAGTAATAAAAATCCTATGTCTGATTGAGCTCAAAGTACACATCATCTGTTCTATCAACATTACTGCTATCTTTGTTATAAACATGAGATATCTGTGTTTAAGTGGTCATTCTTAATGATAGAATTGAGTTCTAGGATAGTTCTTGATATAGCTGATAGGGTTTTACATCCTTACCTAATTAAGCAAAAAACTATTTTTGTTGTCTGTTTTTTATCCAAAAGACAACGAGAAGTCACTTGTGATAATTTCACTTAACGTTCTTGCTTTTCTGTGGGTAAATGATTATCAAATTATTGGTAGGTAGGAAATACACCTTTCTTGACTTGTCAAGAAATGATACTATCTTCCTTATTTCCAGATGGCTTCCTTGTTTTATTTTTTTTATGATAATGCCTTAAGGTAGTTTTTTGGAATGTATTTTCTTTGTAAGTAATGGATAATATTTCAGAAGGAACTAGGTGAAAAGACCTTGAAATAAACAGTTGTGATCATTTTGCCTTCCTCTTAAAGTCATCAAAATATTTAGTTTTAGGTATATAGTTGAATGGAGTCATAGTTACAGAGTGTTGAGTGAGTGCCTTATACACACTTATAAAAATAAATCTATTTTTCTTATGCTTTTGAAAGCATTTTACCTTTTTTTGAAAAAGTAAAAGAAAAGGGCAATTTGAACAGAAGATGAAAATTCTGGTGATCCTGACAGAACAGAATTACAGAATCAATTTAAAAACCTTTTTGAGTTTTTCTATTCCAAGTCTAAATCCAAGTTCTTGAAGATAAACTGTGGATAAAATGCATATGGTTAAGATAAAATTTGCTCTTCCTCTTGCAATAGAAGACTTTATTCTAAAGCATACGTTGTGTCTCACACTGCCTGCACCGCTGTTTTTAACTTTATGAGATGATGGGCTTTAAATGAGACCCATCTGGGTTATGCTGCCTCTGAAAAGGTTAAATGAAAAAAAAAGCCTCAAAACCTTTAAAAGAAAAAGTAACCTGTATGCAGCTTAGGAGCATTATATTTTCAAGCTTGGAAGAACATTTATCTGTTAATTCACTCTCTGACTTGAATAGTCAAAAAATCCATCAGAAGGATGGATATATCATAGATTTTTAAGACAATACCAGATGAGTTTAATATTTGATTAATCTAACACTTTATTGTTTAAAAAGGGATAAATAGCCCTACTGTTCATTAATATTTTCTTGAGGTTAGTAATACAACTCTGATGAGACAATATCTTTCATTGAATGTCAGCCTTAGAAAAACTGTAACTCATATACTAATTCCATGTAAAATTCTCTACATCTTCTTAGAAGGCATACAAAGAAACACTCTTGTCCTTTTGGTAGTAATTATACAATATCATGTAGAACAATCTCCAGCATACAAAACAAGTTTATAATAAGGTATCTGGTTAATAAAGTAATTGATTTGTCAATATCTATTAGTGGAGAAGGTGCTCAGAAGGGTGCTTTGGGAGGAATAAGCATCAAAGTATATCAGCATACAGTTCTAATGCATAATTAGAACTCAAAGAAAAATTGTGAATTACTGCTACAGTGTGAGCTTGAAAGAGAACAAAATAGTGATTAGATATTGAGGTGTGAAGCTCACAACTGGCAAAAGAAAAATCATATTGAGTGAAGTAAGCCAGACCCAAAGGTACATAGGCTCAATGGTCTCCCTCATTTGTAATAATTAGTACACATTTGGGCCTGTCCTAGCAGAGGATTAAAATAGTGCAAAACCTAGATACATAAGGCCATGTAGGATGAGGCTAAATGAAAGGATCTTTAGGATATGTAAACAAGAGCTTTATCTTGTGTAATTGCTGTTATTAATGTACTATGTTTTTCCTGTTCTCTTTTGTTGCTCTGGTTAATCTCATATTGTTATAGTATCTGACTTTCTTACCTGGCATATTGTACATATATTTATTTGTTTATTTGAAATAGGAAAGGGAAGGGGGCAACACAACATGATTTGGAGGGGTTGGGCAGGGAAATGGGTACAAAAAACATGAGGGGGGTATCAATGCATGAGAAGTAATGCACCTACAATCTGGTGAATATAATTGTAACCCCTCTATACATTACAATAAAATAAATTAAAAAAGAACTTGAGGTGTGAAAAAAAAGAAGTAAATGAAAGAAGGGCGCATAACCAAAAAGTATAAAAGTATGGCATGTACATGAGAAGAATATACTTTCTTTATGGGATAATAAAATAAAATCAGTGTTAATTCCAAGAAATACTCTAAATTTTAGATATGGTATTGAGAAAAATGGCTTAACAAATAACACAGTGGTGAAGATGGATATTATTTCCCTTTTTTGAGGAAAGAATTTTATCAGGTGAGAAGAGGAGCAAATATTACTTGGTTTTTCATTTTACTGAAGAAATGTAGATGATCATTCAATAGGCCCTTCAAGAATTTATGAGAACTGCATTGAGAAATTCTTCCTGGTGAGTATAATAAAGCATTATGCCTTTTTAAAAGTATTTCATCCATTTAATGTTCAACAAAGAATACTACATGAGGTTTATGTTCCAAAAGCAAGGGCAAAAACATGAGCCAGCACATCTTAGAAATATTAATGAAATTCATGGAGAAACAGTCAACTCATCCTTAAAATTTTAAAATTCCCCCTGTGCAATATTTCACATAATATAACCAAGTTTAAATGATTATATTACAAAAAGAATCAACATTTAATCATTTCAAAGTTCAGTGTTAACAAAAAAATCTTCTTCATTATTTACTTAAACTTTTAGTGCCAGAGATAATGAATTGTATGTAGTTAATGGTGATTAGGTTTGAGAATCTCAACAATTATAAAAACACTGTCCTTGAGGATGGTATCTGAATCCTTCACTCCCCTGTTGTCAAGACAGAGGATTTTAGATTAATAAATTTGTACGGTACACAATGTTTTGCCAAATGTGCCTGCTTTCTACTTTGAGGAGTGTCTTTGGTACAGGAACTCCAAGGAAGAATTCTTAATAAACAGATTGGATGTTAGAGTGTGGAAAGAAATTTGGTAAAGCTCTTCCTATAGACCAAAGCTATACAGAAACTATCGCCTGACTATAAAATTAAAAAGACGTTTGTATCACTGGTAGCTCATGCTTATAATTCTAGTTATGAAGGTGGCTGAAATCTGAGAATTATCTTTCAAAGTTAGCCTGGGTGGCAAAGTCTGTGAGATCCTTATGTCTAAATAAACCCCAAAATGCTGAAGTGGAGCTAGGGCTAAGTGCTAAGTTGGTAGACAGCTAGTCTTGATTAAAACAAACCAAAACAACAACAACAAAAAAACCCAGGAACCTAAGCCCTAAGGCCTGGATCAAAAATATATACACACAGGGCTGGAAGTTTGGCCTAGTGGTAGAATGCTTACCTAGCATGCACAAAGACCCAGGTTCAATTCCTCAATACCATATTCATAAAAAAAGCCAGAAGTGGTGTTGTGGCTCAAGTTGTAGAGCTTTAGCCTTGAGAAAGACCAAGGACAGTGCTCATGCTCTGAGTCTAGTCCCCGAACTGGCAAAAAAATACATACACACATACATGCACGCATGTATTAATGCATATATTAATGCATATATTAATGAAGTCCTTAAGCAATCATAAGTAGCCTCAAACTCCATGGTAAAAATGAATGACGTTGTTTTCATGTCTAGGTTCATACCATATGCTCAGGAAACCAAATGAAGTAGGCAGTCCAAAAAATCAGGTTAGCTGCTGCTCACACACTATCACCTTTCTAACCTCTAAAAGTTGCAGCATGGAGAAAAGTTAAGTTATAAGGACAGAAGCATGACCCAGAAAATAAAGCTGCAAGGTCTTTGCTGACCGCTGCCTATTCACATCCACGGTGAAGCCTACCAATCATAACAATACTTCATGATCCGATCCCATTAATTTCTGAAAAGATGATGAATAGTCTTCCTTCTACCATAAGATGAAAGCTGGGGAAATATTTTGAGTTGATGTGTACTAGGTGGAACAGAAATAATTACTGTTACTTGATGGAAACATGATTTCCAAGAATGACATAGTATTTGGGCCACTTGTGAATCTAGGGTTAACAGTAACTATATTAAGAGTGTGTGTGTGTGTGTGTGTGTGTGTGTGTGTGTGTGTGTGTGTGTGTGTATGTGTGCAGATAGGGGGTTCTGAGACTTGAACTAAGGGGCAATCCATTGAATTAAAACAGTATCTCCATTTATAAACACAGGAAAGTCTTTTAATTAGACTCATGTCTAATGTCATGTATTGACATTATTTCTGAGCTCTGGTAATCTTCAGGATGTATGAAAAGCATTAATACTTTAAGCTCTAAGTTCAGATATGATCACTATATGACTCTTATTCTTGAGAAATTCTAAGAACTGTAATATTTTAAATATCAAATTCTGTTTCCCTAAATGCATAATCTAAATACATAATAGTCATTAATTTTGGAAAATTAGTATCTGTATATAATATATGCAAGCATTATCTTTTAAACCTAGAACTGAAAACATTAGCAACTATAATATCAAATATTTCTCCCATAACTGGTTATCTATTAAATGTTCACATAAACCAATGGCCACATACTAGTATTGTCTTCATTACATATGTCAAAACGGATAAGGGAATGAAAACACAATTTTTCCATTATTCACTGTAAGTTTTGTCTAAAGTGATTAATTGCAATTAAGGGTTATTTTCCATGTCTTAATTGTTTTCTAGGCAGATGGAGGTCGTATGAGAGCCAATAAAGCTATAAGGCAAGGGCTGCCAAAAATTATGCAACAGATTTTTCCATTGAAATTCCACTTAGAAAGTAAAAAACTCAACATTTGGAAGATTTAATGAGAGGCATTAGAACTTATGAGACTAATTAGTATCAAACTTGCTGGTCTTATTTATTTATTTTAAAAATTATCCAGTAAAGTGTTCTATTTAACTAGGAATATGTCTGCTTTATCTGGACATATAAATAACTATACAAAATGCTTCCAAATTGTTATGAATATTTTATAAGTCTACAAGTTATTAAGAACAAAGGAAAAATAAAGCATGCTTTCCTTTCTTATGTTAATATTTTAAAACAATGTATACAAATTGAAAACTTCCCTTTGAAGAAACCATTTTATTGGATAACATGAAATAAATATTAACACCTTAATATTTTTAAATTAGAGATACACTGCCCAAACTATCAAGTGTGCTCATTATTATAATGATGTGGGTGATATCATTAAAAAATTAATAAAATATTGAAACCAAATCTAATCTTAAATCCTATTTCTACTATATCGATTTCTCTCAGATATATCGCTATCTTATAAATTACTTAGGATCCTTATAGTATGTATATAATGTATACACAAAGAAAACCCAAAGCATTCCAAGTTTTCCCATTTGCATGGAATAATAGTTTATAAAGAATTTGGCTTTTTCAATTTCCATTTAATAATGTATTTCTGATATATTTTAATATTTTTAACTTAAAAATCACAGTGAAACAAAAACAAAATGCATTCTCTTCTAAAGCGTATGTCAAGAAAGCTTGAGGGAAATAGATTCATTATCTACATATAGCCACATTATTAAGACAATGATATTGTAATGATTTGAGTAATTTTAGTATAGCACAGATATCCTTTTATGATTTTGCATTATTTTCTTCATGTTTACAGTTATCTTAATCCTGTTTAAAAAGGTAATGTGAGACAATGCGTTTTATTGAAATTCTCTCATCTCTCCAACATACACCACAATGATTTCTGTCAGTGGGAGGATATTCAAATATGGTGCTCCATCTTCAGTTTCTCTGACTGGCAACAATGTGATTTCATTCATGTGTAAAGTATTTTTAAATCTAATTATTCTTAAAACCAGTTAGGAAAAAGGGTCATTATTCTAGCTCATTAGCTGTTTAATTGGTAGGCAGAAATGTGAATCTGTGTTTTGACTCTCTAATTCTGATATTTGGCACTGCCAGGAAAGGGTAATTGTGTGATATCATGACTAGAAGAGCCAATGCCCAAAATGTAAACTTCTTTGTCTCTTATATTTGAACGATAGCTTCCAGAAATGTTTATGCAGCATTTAAAACATTCAGCGTCTATAGTTGAGACATTACAAAATGCATGTGTTTTATTTTCATAAAAGCATATGAAAGGAAAGCTTTTTGCACAAATTAACACACACCAAATTGAGTCTGCCTTCTGATTTTCAGATGTAGAAATCACTTGACATGATTGCCTATTGCCTATTATGTATGTTTATCTACTGATATTCTTCAAGAGAAACATTAATGAGTGACAAAACGATATCAGAATATCAGATGATTGGACTGTAGCTTCCTTCTTACTCTCCTTCCTTACTAGTTTTCTCCTGCCTTCCTGTCTTTTTTTTTTTTTTCTTGAGTACTGATGGATGATTCATGCTAGGTCTTACTGCAAGTGATTGAGCACTTGATTGGTGATTTGTTACATCTTTTCATTCAAAACTACTTGTGTCTGCATATGTCTTCCTTTCCCTGTCCTCTTTTCACTTCTAAGGCCGTGGGTTTTTTTTCCTACCTTGTACACATATAGACAATTTGATATTATTCTCCTGTATAAAAAGCCTTAACTTATTCACATTTGAGAGTTATTTTGATGTCAAGTCAGGTACCATATTTATTTTTTCCTGTCATGCATGGGCATCTTTGTCTGTCTTTGTGCTAGACAATTAGAATATGTTTCAATTAATATAGTACTTTAACATAGTGTCATGACTCATGTGCTAGAACAACTTCTTGGCAAACCCAAGAATCTGAGTTCAAACTTTAAAACCGTAAGTGATTGAACTTGTCCAATGTTATAAAGGCTTGAAGTTCATTAGAAATCAGATGATCTAAATTACATAACTTTTATTACAAAGTGCCCATCTTGACAATGAGAACAGAATATTCATGGAAAGAGAAGTAAAATGAAGACTGAAGGTAATGCTAGACCCTCCAACTCTAAATAAAAATTATACCTTATTCATTATATGCCCTATTCCAAAAACAGTGTCAGATTGTAAACTGTAGCATTTTCTTATTGAAATTGGCATAAACTTTGCATTTTTCTCTTCATATTTATTTAGTTCATCAAGATATAAAGGTTCTAAATTTATTTTTTGTTTTAATTTTGGACTGCACCAAAATAAAACCAGAGCATCTTTGTCTTAAACCCTGTCAGAAGACTCTGACATGATTTACCACTGAGAATCTTCAGAGTATAGTACCACTTGTCAGAATATAATATGCAGAATTCTGCAAGACTGCATTACAAATAACACAGATCAAGTTACTAGTGTGTTATCTCCTATTATTTCTAAAGTTTAGAAATATATAAAATAAATGGAGATTTTGCTAGTTGTCATCAATATCTCAGCACTTAATGTTGTACCTCCTGAAGGGAAGAGGAGAGACATGAAATAAATGGGCATGGATACACTGCTTATTAACAGCCTGGGAGTTGGTTCGTTGAAGACTGTGTTAATATAATGCTTAACACACATAAACTGATCATTCGCTTCTCAGGGAAAGATTTTTTAAGATTTTGCTTTTCCCATATGTTTTCTAGAAATAATGACAAGACATGCACAAAAAAATTGTTCTCTATTTAAGTGTTCTCTAATAAATATAGTAAAATCCAAGTTTCCATTTTTAGATATGGAAATTATTTCAAAATTTTGTTTATAACTTTTACTTACACTGAAGATCAAATATATCCATGTACATTCACTTTATTTTTATTTGTCTAACTTGTTTGTATTTCATTATAGATAGCAACTTTTATCTTTTTGGCAAGGAATAACAGATAGGAAGATTTCTGACACTACAGTATGGTATATTGGTTCCAGCAGATCAAAATAAAATCATTTTGTTAACAAGAGTTCCATTTATTCCAGTTGAGTCATGTAGATGGTAATTGTGTGTAAGAGAGTTGTCTGGTCATATACATGATCTGTTCGTGTTTTGTACATCCCCTTGTATTGATTCTGAATGTCACAATAACTTTAATTGAATTATCTTTCTCTTTTGTGTACATTTACCTTTTGCTATTATACACACACACACACACACATGAACACACACACACACACACACACACACACACACACACACACACATATTCATCCTGAACAGCAAAACCTATTCATCAATCTTTCCTGAAGAACACTACACAACACAGCCCAGACCAAGCATTCTCATTGTTACTCTCACTACCTAACAATGCATTACCTGATTCCATATCTATTCAAAACAAACTGATTACCTTTTCAGTTTCCAAAATGAGTTTAAAAGTGGTGTGCTTATAATTACTCTATAATTTTAAATTGTTTATATCCCTTTGTTTTCAATCAAAGCTCTCATTCTATGCATGAGATTTCGAATTCATTATCTCTCATCTGTCCCTTGGTTATCTCATATTGTTACAGTATTTCACCTTGTTATGTGATATATTTTATATATGCTTAACTGGTTATTTGAAATTGGATAAGGAAGGGGGAAATCAAGATGAGCGGGGGAGGGGTTAGGGAACTGGGGGCCATGACATGAAAAAGGGTATCAATGTTTGTGAAGTAATGCACTTTCTATCTGGTGAATATAATGTAACCCCTCTATTAATTACAATAAAAATATGGAAAAAAGATTTCAAATTCATTTTTGTGTCTTCAGTATCTGATGAACAAATGTTGCTGAAGAAGTTTCATGAAATACAAATATTAAGAAGAATATGGTTTTATACATATTTCTTTTTTTCATTCCTAACCTTTTCTATTCTTTTCTATTTCCTCTTGGTAGCAATGTAACAGCGATATTCACAAGACAATATGTTGGAAATGAACTCTACAACTTGGGAGAGTTGGACGGGAGGGAAAGTGGGAGAAAAACAGGGAAATGGCTAACAATGTTCAAGAAGTAATTTACTTGCTACCTTACGAATGTAATTCTAAGCTCTCTACATATCATTATAATAATAAAAATAAATGAAGTTTTATTAAATAAGCTAGTAGGGACCGGGAACATGGCCTAGTAGTAGAGTACTTGCCTACTGTGCACAAAGCCCTGGGTTCAGTAATACATACATGGAAAAAGCCACTAATGGTGTTGTGGCTCAAGTGGTATACCACTAGCCTTGACAAAGCTCCTTGACTTCAAACCCTAGAGCTAGCCAAAGAAAATAATACTAACTATACTAATAAAACCGTTTTTACAAATATTTACTTCTTCTTTTTCATTCCCTGTCTGTTTTCATATATTTTATTGTAATTAATAGAGGGGTTACATTTACATTCGCCAGATAGAAGGAGCATTACTTCACACACATTGTTACCCCTCACCCATCTTTTCCCTTCTTTTCTCTTTCCTGTTTTATATTGTTTGTACTAGGCTAAGACCATAACACAGACCTTAATATTGCACACTAATATGGAATGATACCAAATGATGACAAAAATATGCTCTATCTTAAAAAGAATTGAGCCAGAATTTTGAGGATTTTATAATTATAAACTTGTCTGCTTTTGTAGAATCTATTCACCTTGTATCATTTAAGATTTCACTTTACAAGCAGGATTTTCTTGACCCCAGTCCTATTGAATAGCATATTAATAGTTCTACTTAAGCAGTGACCCTGGTTTAAAAGAATGACAACTACAGAACTGGTTTGTCTACAGAAACCTCACTGTTGCACCTCCACCCTGAGACTGAGGTCACACCACCATCTCTTCCCTGTGATCCTCACTTATTTTGTGATTTACTCATGCACTGATTTGAGCTTTGTCTTTTCTAATCTGATTCTGTGGATTCATGATCCCAAATGTTAATCTAACTCTCCACTGAGACAAATACACAGAAAGTTCTTTTTCATAAGAACACAATAAATATGTTTCCAATTTGAACACATGAAAAGAATCAGTATATAAAATTTTATCTTTACTGAGGTCAAGGTTGCAAAATAATTACAAGCTATTAAGGGGTAAAGAGTTCTATTCTACAGAATATTGTATGTAGCTAAATTGGCTTATTTTAAAAATTAGCATTTTGACAATCAGGACTATTCCTTTTTTGCTAATCAACATGTTTGTTTTACAGGGCTTTATAAAACAAATTGTGCAGTAATTAAATGTCTAACAGGGATTTTTATGACTGTTTGTGGAGCACAAGTGTAGTTTAGCTTCATAGTTTGGAGTTACTAAGTGAACATCATAATTTAATATTTTAAATAAAACAAATTATAGGCCTCTTCTTAGTTTTACATGAGACTCATATCACAATGGAACTTGTCTACTTCAAATATAACAGATTTCACATTCCCTAGGAACTACTTGCAAATGTATCATTAGAATACCTTTTTATATTTTTTCTTTCACATATTTCATTGTAATTAATAGAGGTGTTACAGTTATACTCACCAGATAGAGGGTGCATTACTTCACGCATATTGATACCCAATTCTCATGATTATGTCCCCATTTCCCTCCTCCCACCCCCTTCTGTGATCTTCTTTTCCCTCCTTCCATTAACTGTTACAAATAAACAAATAAACATATATACAATATACCAGGAAACAAAGTCAGATACAATAACAATATGAGAATAACCAAGGGACAACAAAAGAGATGAGAAATAACAGTACATTAAGAGCAACAATCACACATATGTAGCTCTTGCTTCCATATCCTGGAGGTTCTTTCATTTAGTCTCATCCTATATGGCCTTATGTATCTAGTGTTTGAGCTACTGTAATTCTCTGCAAAGAGAGTCTAAGGTTTGTACTAATTATTACAAACGAGGGAAACCACTGAGTCTATGTTCCTTTGGGTCTGGCTTACTTCACTTAACATGATTTTTTCCAAGTCTTTCCATTTCCTTACAAATAGGGTGATGTCGTTCTTTCTGATGGCAGCATAGAATTCCATCTGCTGTTATTAGATTTCTTAATCACAACCATTCTAACTGGAGTTAGGTGTAATCTTAAAGTTGTTTTGATTTGCATTTCTTTTATGGCCAGAGATTTTGAGCATTTATTCATGTGTCCATAGGTCATTTTTATTTCTTCTTCAGAGAAGACTATCTTTAAGTCTTTGGCCCATCTTTTAATGTGATGGTTGTTTCTTTGAAGATTAGTTTTGGAGTGTTTCAAATTTTTTAGTTCTTGATATATTTTATGTATGATGCCTTTGTCTGTTGTATGGCTAGTGAAGATCTTTTCCCACTCTGTAGGCTTTCTAGTTAGTTTGCTAGCTATGTCCTTGCCATGCAGAAGTTCTGCAATTTAATTCAGTCCCATTTATCCAAAATACCTTTCTAAAACTTAGGTTTGTTCTTTAAGGAAAATGACTTAGATCAACTAAAGATTAAACACAGCATTGGATTTTAATACAGGGAAGGGAAAGGGAGAAATTAATATTTATTCCATACCTACTACACACCAATCTCTATGTTAGTTATTTCAAATCCTCTTTTCTGAATTACATGGTAGCCAACAAAAGACACTTGATTCACATTTTATAGAATATTAAAATTAGACTTAGTAAGGAAATTATATCATTAGTCTTACAATTCTCTTTGTCGAGAATGATAAAGCTAGGTACTGACAAAACATTTATTTTATTCCTTTCAGCTGCCTACATTAGTGTTATTTGTGTTGTTTGATACATATACACATGCAAAATCCCACTTAATATTTTGACTCTCCAATGCAATGTCCAACAGCATTATCATCACAATAAACCCTAAGACAGTATTATGGGACATGTCTATCATCCTAACATTCAGGTGACAGATTCAGAATTGTGATTTACGGGCCTATCTATGATACTTTCGTGAATTATCTACAGTCCATGCAATGTAAGTATATTCATAAAAGGTCAGTCAGGGCTGAGAAGGTTGCTTAGTGGTAGAGTGCTTGCCTAACATGTATCAAGCCCTGGGTTTATTTCCCCAGTACCACATTAACAAAAAAAGCCAGAAATGGGGCTGAGACTCAAGTAGTGTTCTAGCCTTGAGCAAAAGAAGCTCAGGGACAGTGTTCTGGCCCTGAGTTCAAGTTCCGGGACTGGAAAAAAAAAGATCAATCAATGTTTCCATACAAAAACATTCATTGTTAATGCTACTGATTATACTACTTTATCAATTCTCAAATTACAAACACAGATCATTTCATTGACAATTATCAAAAATTCACACAGAAAATCAAATTGCAAACATTTTGAGGGAAGAAATGCTCAGTACTGTCCTACCATCTTCTAAGGCTCTGGGCACTCAGACTAAGCAAGTACAGACTTGCTCTCTCACCTATTCTCTTGATGTATCAACAAAACTTTATTTCATAGAACAGTAAACTAAGTTAGGAAAAGCTAATTAACTGGCTATCATGAGAGGGCCAAGAATAGAACTTAGGTTTCTAGGACATAAAATCACATTTTTGAGTTTGGGAAATATGGGCAGGATTAAGAAATAGCCGAGGAAAGAGCATTTTTTTTCTTTAAACAGCTCCAAATTCTATTGCTTTTATAGTAATGAAAGGACTATGTTTTATAAAATCTCACAAATATCAATCATTAGTATAGACTTTAACTTCTTAGCAACCAGATCCCATGAATGTCAGAGACAAGTTAAAATTATGACATTTTCAATGCAATATTCTATATTTTCCCCCTTTTCAGACCAAACACCTGTCATTTTCTGTTTGGATTCTTTTATCAGAGGTTAATTTTCTAGTCTAGGAATCTGCAAATAGCAACCTATGACTATTTCCACTCTACAGATTTTTCCTGGGCTAAGAATAGTTTTGTAAGTTTTTATACGATTGGAAAAATTTAATAGACAAAGAACAGTTGATACTGATTAATGTAGATTATATGAAAGTTGAAGTCTATATTTCTAAATATATTTTACCACAGCCATTTGTGTCCTCTTCCATGTTGTCTATGGCTGTGTTAGCACTACAATGACAGAGACTGAGCTGCATATTAGTAAGATACTATGTGGTATGCAAACCATAGAATATTTACTGTCTGCCTCCTTTCATGAAAAGTTTATTATCTCTGCACTTTATTGTCTTCTGCTTTCACAACATACAGTGCCAGAATTAACCCCTTGAACAACAGCTCTGATTACTTGAGTTTTCTCTTAGAACCTTCACCAACAGAAGTCCATGGGACCAGATCAAGATTTTTTCCCCACATTAAATTCTATTGCCAAATAGATCTCCTCTTGGCTTTAACTTCAGGAAAAAAACACCACGCTACAAGAAATTAAGGCAGCCTAGATTAATATGTTAATTTTCACACATCTCACATTGTACTCAACTCTATTGACAAAGAATTCTTTTGATCTGATACTCTTTATTTTTTTTACTTTGTATAATTCTTCAAATCTTTTTTTTCATATATTTTATTGTAATTAATAGAAGGGTTACATGATATTTGCCAGATAGATGGTGCATCTATTCCCATACATTGATACCCTTTCACATGTCTTGGTCCCCATTTGGGAGTAAAATTCATGATTAGTTATTCATAATAGTTTATTTCTATCCTTTCCCTCCTATTTACTGATCACTATGGTGTTTCATAATATTATTACTTTCTTATGTCACTGAAATGACATGCTTTACTTTAATTTTCTCCCATGGTACGCATTACACACAACAACCGCCAATTTAATTTTCTGAAACACATCTGTCAGTGCCCATAACATAAATGTTTCCGATGATCTGTTTGTAAATTGGAAATAGCATACAAAAACATGCATTTGGGATGCTATTTTATCTTCCCATCTTTAATAATGCTCAACAAGTTACCTTGCCCTCTTTGGCACTCAATATTTAAGGTGAATTTTCTGTGTTATTTTTAGAACATTCAATTTTGTTATGCAATACAAGATGGAGAAGGAAGGGCATGGAGTTAAGAGATGACCATAAAATTCACAGGATATCTTATGCACAGTGATCATGAGAAATAAACAGTATGACAGCATACAGAATTAATAACATGGGTGAATAAATACCCCAGTTACCCTGGTGAGCCATGCCAAAAAAAGATGGAACAAACATAAAGCATGAAAGAATAAATTATAATATTATTTACTGGTTAAAAGATAAGAGGTTTGACAGTATCACATGTCATCTGAACCTACACTATGTCTGCTCTATGTCTGCTTGGTAATGCATGTTGTTGACTGAATAAATATAAAGTGTCTGAATGAAGATTTAGCACCAAGTCAGTGCAGCCATCTACAGCAACATCATAATTTTCAGATGAGTAGATTCATTGGTTTCCTAGGTGAGTGTTTCCCTTATACAATATCTGATGTGCTATAAAACATTCCTTTCGGAACTTGAGGAAAGTTAAAATCCTGAACTTTGCCTATTATTGATAACTTCTCCTTCCTCATTAATCAAAAAAAAAAACACTTAAACTGAGGATTTACCTTAGGGAAGTTCAGGGTAATGCAGAAAACAGTTTGTCTTTTCAATCACAATCAAAACTCATGAGAATCAACTGGTAAGCCCATAGGGGCTTGACTAAGAAAATTGTCTGAATCAAATTTCAGGCTGAATGTAGCCCCTAGGTACTGCTCTGTAGGCTTCAATTAAGGCTTTAATTCTCTACTCACTGCTGTAAATCTTAGCTGGTCACAGAAAGGCATTCTTAACCACAGCCCCTCCCACATAATCACCCCAAAGCAATAACATTTCACAGCATGGACATAAAGCACTGACAGGTTTGTGCAATAAAATGTGACCTTTACTGTTAAAGAAATGTTTTACGACATATGAAAAACTGTTTTCTTAATAAGAAGATATATGTTCTCTCCATGCTTTAAAATACTGTAAATAACCTAATTTTTTGAGCAGGTGAACCACCATATGTTCCAAAGAGGGAAATGTTATTTATGTGTACCTGCATTAAGAAATAATGATAAATCATAACTTTTAAAGGTAAAGAACTATTCACAACAATAGCATCTTCAAAGAGAATGGCAGGCAGAATTATCCATACATAGTAATTTTCTATAAACGATAGACACATTTATGAACTAAGAATACTCAAATCTTAATATTACTTGCTAAGAGTGCTTTGAAAAAAAAGCAACAAAAGGGAAAAAGGTTAAAGTAATGTCTTCTTTCACAGTATTGCTTTATCTAACCATCTCTTGCTGTAAGAGGTAGTAAAGTGTTTATTAAAATCATAGAACACAATTTCCAAGTCAAAGGAAGATAAAAAAAGATTCCTGAAAACAGTAATAACTAGTTTTTAAATACTTTCTTTTTCTTTAAAGTAGAACAAGAGAACATTACTAGTACAGACTTTTGTTGAATTTCATCACAGGAATGCGGATCAAAGGAGCTTAGAAGTCCCCAAAGAGTCTTTGGAAGGTCTCTGTAATGTTTCTCTTAATATTTATAATCAAACCCTTCAAATGCATTTGAAAGCAAAAATGAAAATATCATGCCATGAAAATGACATGTGGTATTTCTGAATATTAGAAACATCCTCAAATAAGTATATACAACACAGTTTTTGAGTATAATCATGTAAAAACATTTAGTGAATCATCTTATAAACAACATAAAAGACAACCTTTTATACAGAGTAAAATAAAATTTCCAAGTGTTCTTTTGCTTTTGAATTGACTCCAGGAAAGGGAAACTTATTGTTTCTTATTGTACTGTTTCCACTTATTCTTTTTTTTCCTTCAGTTTATTCCCTTTGTCACAGTTTTTATTAAATTTCTTTACACTTTGTCTTATATATAAGTTTATCTGATTTGAGGAGGGGAAGGGGAAGCACTAAAACAGGGAGACAAAGGGTGAACTTGAACAACTACTTGGGGGAGAGGAAGGAGATTAGGAGGGGAAAAAACTGGGAGAAAATGAGGGAGAGGTAATACTGCCAAAAAAGAAATGTACTCATTACCTGATTTATGTAAATTTCACCCCTCTGTATATCATTTTTGCAGTAAGATTCAAATTTAAAAAATCATCCACAACTAAATCTTTACAAATTCTAAGATACTAGGAGGTGTCATTAGTGTTCCATCACCAGAATCCTGTGAAGTAAAACAGAGATCAAGTGATCACATAATGTTTTTTCTCCTACCTACAAAGTGGAATTGTGACAAATATTTTTTGTTTGTGGTATCCTTCAAATCAGCTTGAGTTAGGCGATATTTAGCTGACCATATTCCTGCAGAGAATCAGAATAAAAATGTTTCCTGAAAATAGGAGAGAAGCTAAAAATTAAGCTCATCTTCATTTGCATTAATGAATATTCTTTGGGAAGGAACCTGTTCAATTTAATATTCACTCAGTGTAGCACACTTTAGTTGTACAATTGTGTTCAACACATAAATATAACACAAATGACCAAATAAAAGGATGCTTCTGGAATTCCAAAGAATGGAAACAAGAGGCTTTAATTGTACTGTTTTCAGGGATTTCTTTTTCATTTTCCCCCCTTTGGTTTATTCCTTTTTATCATTCTTTTTTATTTCTCTGTCCTTCCACTTCTATATAAGTTTATCTGAATTGGGTTGGGGAAAGAGAATCAAAGAAAGAGTGGGATAAAGGTTCCACCAATTCACTGGTGATTCTCAGTAGACACTATGTCAGAAATGAACTTTACACCTTAGAGTGAAATGGTATCTGGAGGAGAGAAAATGGGAGAAAATGAGGTGAAGCATAACAGTGTTCAAAAAGAAAGGTACTCATAATTTACTTATGTAACTCTAACCCCTCCATACAATTTTACAATAAAATTTACATAAAATAATGCATTAAAATATATCTTCACTTGGAAATAGCTTTCCCTTTTTAAATATATTTTTATTGTGATTAATAGAAGGGTTACATTATATTCACCGGGTAGGATGTACATTACTTCACAAACATTGCTACTCTTTCTCATGTTTTTTTGTCCCCATTTCCCTTTTATAATTGGAGGAAGAGTTTGTGCTTATGACCCCAAATTCTTTACTGTTAAAATAAAGCCACTATTCTCAGTGCAAAATAATGATCCATAATTTTCTATGGAAATTTACACTCAGGGTTCTATGAGTTATCATTTGCAGGTTCAAAGATTTTTCTTGAAGTGATAAGAGACAGTCAATGATAACATTCTTCTCTGCTGGGGAAAACGTTTGGAGTACAGTTTTCTTGGTTCCCCGCAGCAGCATTGCACAAATCGCTCGCTGCATGGAATTTGTTTTCCCCAATATCTCTTCTATTACTTCTCCCTAGAAGGTTTTAGAAATGCTCTATTGCTGGTAGTAGGTCATAGATGATAGAAAAACTGAATTGTTATAACAATGAAACAAAAATAGGTTTGGCTAATATCTCCTTGCCAGTCCACAGCACTTGAATATTTAAATAGTATCACTAATAGGAATACTTTTAACTGATAATTAGCCTAGAAATACTTATTGTCTCACTTGAGTGAGCAGCAATGAACATGTCTTATTTTCACTACATGTAATCAAAACATACCCTGAACTTTGTTCTCCATCTCTTGAGTATCTATCATACAATATGCACACATCACAATCATTATGGGTTTAGCCTAGTGCTCAGGGCTCTTTGCAAATTGACAGACTTGCATTTTTTCTTTATGCTTTTTTATTTAGAAAATTTCAGGACAACTAATATTTCTCTGCCATCATCTCATAATTAAAAATTTTCTGACTTTGCTGAAGCTGCATTTCTGTCCAAGATAACCTCTCTTCCTATTTCAGAAAGCCTGAAATCCTTCAGATCTCATGCATGTCAGACATATCCAAGTTAGTCTTTCCTAACAATTGGAAACTACCAAGGTAGTCTGATGACTATTAGTTGATGACTACTTCTATACATTATTGACATCATCATCATCTCAAGTGAATTTGAGATAAGAAAACTTGAATCTGCACACATTTTATGTGCTTTATAATTATATAAACCTATAAAATATTTTAACCTGTGTCTTAGATTCCTCCTCAAATAAAATTGACATTGAACTCTTTCTTAAAGGCACTGAGAAAATCTTCACATAAATGCTTGGTATAGTCAGCACCCTATTGCTATTTTCTTTATGGTGATGTATTTTCACAGAAATATAGAAAGTCTTGAAGAATGTACTTTTATCAATACAGTCTCATGAAAAGTAAACACAGGTGATAAATTGTGAATGTGTGTGGAAGAGGTTATCCAGGTAGGACCTATCATGAAGTGTATGACAACTGTACTAGCAATATACAGTAACTACCCTACTGAAAATATGCAAGAAAAAATTTTGGGGGGGAGTGATTGTCATGGGCCTTGAATTCTGGGCCTGGGCATCGTCCCTGAGCTCTTAAGGTCATGGCTACCACCCTACTCCTTGAGCTTCAGCCACACTTTCCATTTTCTAGTGCTTAATGTGAGATACTAGTCTCACATTCTTTAGTACCCAGGCTGGCTTTGTACTGCAAGCACCAGATTTCAGTTTCCTGAGTAGCTAAGATTATAGGCATGAGCCCCCAAACCCAGCTAAGACATAAAATTCATATATATATATATATATATATATATATATGAAATATGTATAGTTAAATTTTCCACATGCAAGATGTATTAGATATGATCAGTTCTGTACTTTACTATTTTTTATTTTTATTAAATATTTTTATTGTGATTAATAGAAGGGTTACATTATATTTACCAGATAGAAGGTGCATAACTTCACAAACATTGACACCCTTTCTCATGACATGGTCCCCATTTTCCCCCCACTCTCCCCCCCCCGCTTATCTTGATTTCCCCCCTTCCCTATCCAATTTCAAATGACCAATGACCAATTAAGCACATATAAAATATATCAGATAACAAGGTAAAAAATTATAACAATATGAAATAACCAAGGGATGGCAAAAGAGATGAGCGATAACATAGTACATTAAGAACAGTGACTCATTATATGGCTTTTGTTTCCTTATCCTGGAGGTCCTTACATTTACTGTCATACTATTTGGTCTAATGTCTTTAGATTTTGTTCTATTGTAAATCTCTGCTAGAGAGCCCAAGGTTTCTAGTGATTATGACAAATGAGGGAGACTATTGGGCCTATGTTCCTTTGAGTCTGGCTTACTTCACTTAATATTATTTTTTTAAGTCTTTCCATTGCCTTACAAATAGGGTGATGCCGATCTTTCTGACAGCAGCATAGAATTCCATTGTGTATAAATACCACATCTTGTTGATCCACTCATCAACTGAGGGACATCTAGGTTGATTCCATATCTTTGCTATGGTAAATAGTGCTGCAATGAACATCATTGGGCTAGTGAATTTAGTATGCTCTTGTTTCTGGACGGTTGGGTAAATGCCATGTACTTTACTATGTTTAAAATTTGAAAAATGGTATATCATGATTTAATGAAACTAACTATAGACTGTAGATTACCAACAACATTTAGTAGTAAGTTCCAAATCTTTCTTCACCAGAAAATTCATGCTTCAATGAATACATTTTTAGATTTGAAAATCATAAAGTACCCAAAGAATGATATTTTCCCCTACATTCAATATTTTTTCCTCGACCTTGGTGCATATTATAAGCAGATTTTTGTCTTCATTTCGTATTTCTAAACAATGCATCTCTGAATTTGAATTTTCTCAAAAATAGTAAATCATCAGGAATTTCTTCTATAGAGAATAGAATTAAGAAATAGCAGAGCACTGTGGAATTAATTTCAATTTCATTCCTTTCTTTCCTACTATAAATTTTGTTGTGAAATATTACAAAGATTTAACAGTCTGATCTATATATGGGGTAAAACTATATTAGAATTAACTGCAAATATGTTTAAAAATAGAAGAGGAAAAGGAAAACATCCTGTAATAAAGATAATTAACACATAAAACTCACAACAGAATCACTACATGAATCAAAGACTTGGTCAGGGAATACTGACTGATATTTATCATCCAGATTGCAGCTAACTAGTGTGTTAAATCTGTTCTCTCCTTTTTGGAAATAAAAGGTGCTATTAAATGAATAGCCTTTTCTCAGTGTGTTCAAGAGTGTTTGGCAACATGTAATTGTATGAGTCTTAGGGTCAGTTTTCGGTTTCTATGGAAACCTATAGAGGAAATTTGTGGAGATCTCAATATAATTTTATCCACATTGTAGTCTTTGTCTTTAAATAATCAATAGTGAGTATTAGGAAATGAAAATAATGAAAGCTCCTGTTTGTAAAAGAAGAAGAAGAAAACCTTTGTTTTGAAGTAAAATTATGAAATTTGAATTAATTCAACCCAATTTAGTAAAAATTTAACAAAGATATTCACTTTCTTGCTTAAATGATAGTAGTGACTGTTAGTAAGAACTTGCTTCCCATGAAAAAAAAATATGCCACGGTACTGTGTATCATTTAGAATTCTGTTTGGGTGAGAAGCTGACTTGATCTTCTCTTGTTATAATTTTACTCACTTGTATTATTTCTTGACATACTTGTAACATGGATAAAACAACTGATTAGTTGGTGCTGACACCTAATATAAACCAGATTTTAAATTAATGGTAAGCTTACTGCTGTTGCTTTCCCTGCTTAAAATTCCTCAGGAAATGGTTCTCAAGTAGCTACTTTCCATAGGAATTTCAGAAGATAGAGAAAGAATTTACTGAGAGAATGCTCAACTAAGCTCCCAAAAATGTTGCTTGTCCCTAACTGAGGAATCTTAATTAATGTGTGCACTTTTCTCTATTAATTTCCCTAGTTCCAATACTGCCCAAATTCATAAAATTTGGAATTAAAATAATAACTGTGATAAGCTATTGAGAAGTTATATTTAATATAAATTTATATTTAATAGAAATACAAATCACAAATTTTCAAAAC
Organism: Megascapheus bottae; assembly: GCF_031878675.1. Lineage (NCBI taxonomy): Eukaryota > Metazoa > Chordata > Mammalia > Rodentia > Geomyidae > Megascapheus > Megascapheus bottae. The sequence continues at coordinate 35,260,233 of NC_143520.1, read as the reverse complement.
AAGTACCTAATGGGGCTAAAGTCATTTTTATATAAAAGCAACAACATAACAAACAAAAAGGGGGGGTATAATGGAAAAGTATTTTGTGAAATAACTAAGACATAAACTGAAAACAGGGATGCACATAGTTCAGATATGAGAGAATATTATTTATGTCAATGAAATTTTTATTACAGATACATGTTCTAACAGAGTTCAAGTATTCCTAGAAATAAAATGTAGTCACAAAATAGTCTGTACACTCAAAGGTTTTACGGATAATAAAAAAGAACTCCTGTAAGCCAATAATTCCTTTGAGTCTGTATTATGGGGTGAGGGAAGAAACAGAGACAGAGACACAGAGAATAGAGAAGTGATAGAGAGAAAAGAAATAGAGATGATGGAGAGAAAAGAGTTGAGAAAGAGTAATAGAGAGAGCCTACTATTTCAGGGCAACTTAGAAAGTAGTTCAATTTCAATTTATGCCTACTAATAAAAGGTTACCATCTATTCTCATTCTATCTGAGAATAGAATATTGCTTTTTGGAAATTGCAGCACATACATCAAACCATGTAACAAATCTGTATATTGGTAAAGTTATGTGCAATATTTTACAGAGAAAATGAATTCAAATACAGAAATGTATACTAATTTGCACCAGCTAGTTAGTGGTAGGATTCAGAATTAGGAAGATTTCATTTCAGAATTCATGGTAAAAATCACCAAAGATGCTTCTTTGTCAGTAATCAAATGTACACCTTCAATTAACATAATCTTGTTTTCACAACAAATAACACTGTAATTTTTTAAATGCATTTTGGTAATAAACACTATGAACTTTTTAAAAATATTGCTCAATGCCAACAAGCTTTTAAAAGTAATATTGATGATGGTAAATGAGAGTGTCAGTACAATAATGATTTATCAGAAATGTTTTATTTTGACCTAAGAGCTGGTATGTGATACATTGTCATAATAAGCAATATGATGATAAATCAGAAAAGATCAGTTAAAAATGTCTTTTCCACATATAAGAGCTAATTTTCAAAAAAAGCCTACTGAATTTTGCAAAAAGTAGCATAATTGAGGAGAAAAGTGTCAATTTTTTAATTCATTCCTCAGAATCAATAGGCATTAACTCCATATATGATTCAGAAAATGCAAATTTGAAAATCCCGGTTAACCTTTAGATGAGAGAGAGCAATCATAAGCAGGGATTTTTTTGCCTTGGAAATCAACACTAGCTAACGGAAGGAAGGAAGGAAGGAAGGAAGGAAGGAAGGAAGGAAGGAAGGAAGGAAGGAAGGAAGGAAGGAAGGAAGGAAGAAATCAAGGAAGAAATCAAGGAAGGAGAGAGGGGGAGAGAAAGAAAAGAAAGAAAGAAAGAAAGAACAATGGAGGGAGGGAGGGGGAAAGGAAGGGAGGGAGAGAAAGGAAGAAGGAAAGAGATGGAGAAAGAAAAAGTAAACAAAACAAAAGTGAAAGAAACTGTGTGCTAATGGTCCATATCTGTAATTCTAGCTACTCAGGAGGCTGAGATCTGAGGCTCATGGTTCAAAACCAGCATGGTCACAAAAAAACCATAAGATCCTTTCTCCAATTAACCACCAGAAAACCAGAAGTGGTGCTGTGGCTCAAGTCCAAGTCGTAGAGCACTAGCCTTGAGCTGAAGAGTCAGGGACAGAGCCTATATTCCCAATTCAAGCCCCAAGATGGATCAAGAAAAAACAAAACAATCAAACAAAAAACAGAAAAAATGTAAGACAAAAAACCAATGTATTTCTATTGAGTGTGTTTTACATGATATAAAGCATCCAGACGGAAATGTCTCCCAGAAAATGTGTGTTATTTCTAACTATTTTTGTTGTTTCAATTTCTCTTCTATCTTGATTTCATGAGTCACACTCTCTGTCTTCCCTTCCCGTGCTGTGATTATTATCTCCTAGTACTCTTTGTGGCAGGAACTTTCCATTTTAATACTTACTAGCCTGCATTTCCTTCCTAGCTGCTTCCACTCATGTGTCTTCCTATTCTCCAAGATGACCTCCTGCATTCTGCACTATACATCTGTGAAAGGATGAATTTTAGGTTTTTGTTGCTGTTGTTGTTGTTGTTTCCTTCTAACTGAGACTTTCTCCCATATGTTCACACTTATATTAACAACTTTCTGAGAGACATATCTGCATTCTTTGTTACTGTTTCATGAATTCTATTAAATTTAACTCTACAATGCTTCTCCTATTCAATCCCTACATCAAGCCAACTAATTTAACCAATACCTGCTGCTTTTATCATTGAATATTTTTATCACTTAATTTTTATAGTACTTAAATCATTACAATACTTAAATCGGCTTCTGTTCTTATAAATTTGCCCTTCTTAGATCTACTTTCCACATAATTGACAAAAACTTCTGCTTGCCTGCATATCTGACCTTTTTTAGATCCTGCTTAAATTCATTGCTATGGCTGAAAGAAGGAAGTCCAAGCCTTCTTCTCTAAAACAAAACAATACAAAACAAAAATGAAACAAAACAAGACCCTGAAATGATTCATTTTCAAATTGTATCTGATCTACATTACCATTTATACCTCAGAAATATGTCATAGCTGAAGTCACTAGATTCTTTCTAGTTCTACCAGAAGTCTTACTTTTACCATTTTAGAGTGTATCTCAGAAGTCAGTGTAACCCAACAGGTAACCTGCAGCCCACAGGTTACCTTCTCAGTCCTCTTTAGCATGCTGCAAGGAATCTGTGATCTATGCAAATAAAGGGGAGAGTCGTTGGAAGGGGGATGGGAGAGAAGAAAAGAGGGGATAACACTGTTTTACAGGAAATATATTCATTCCTTATGATAACCTTTAAAGGATGCTTGAAATTAGGATGCTTTATTTAACTAATAAGTTAATGTGTTGAGAAGTATCCAAGAGAAAAAGGTAACAATGTTTCCAAAGGCAAAAATGTAGTGCAACAAATATATGACTCATTTTTTGAGATACTTTGATTATTATAAACAGACTTAAAAGCCAGGTGCTGTGGTCTACAACTGTAATCCTAGCTACTCAGGAGGTTGAGCTTTGAAAATTGCAGTTCAAAGCTAGCCCAGGCAAGAAAGGCTATGAGACCCTTATTTCCAGTTAATCACCAAAAGCCACAATTAGAGTTGTAACTCAGGTGTTATACAACTAGTCTTGAGCAAAAATGCTCAAAGACAGTGGCCAGGACTCTGTCTCTTTCTCTGCATTTGTCTCTGTCTCTGTCACTGTTTCTATCACTGTCTCTGTGTCTCTGTGTCTTTCCCTCTTCTTCCTTCTCTCTCTCTCTCTCCCCCTCTTTCTCACAAACATAAACACAAAATAGACTCATCAATCATTTTAAAAAATGAACCCCTACCCGTATTTTCCACTATTTTCTGCAAATATATCAGGATATATCTAGGAAGTTAATTGCAGTAACATCATGTGACTGCAGATAGAGTTTACAGGCTTAAAAATATAAGATTTCTGGTTAAGTCTGAACTACAACTTAAGATCAAATATAGCATTTTTCTAAAATTCAACATTTACATAAGCACTTGTATTTTACCTGTCAATCCTATGTTCTGGATAGTTGTAGGTTCAGTTGAATAGGAAATTCTATTTATGTAACAGAATTCAAAATTTCACTGTCATCTACATGCAATGTCTCTTCACTACAATGTCTATTCTATTTTATGACATTGGTTAGCTATTTTTTAACCTCTTCACTTCTCTTTTTACTCAAAATGATTAATTATCCTTTAAAGATTTTTACATTTCATGAAAATATGTCCCTTTTATTAACTTCATGATCAAGGCATTTTTATTTGGTTGGACAATAACAGCTATCTTATTTCATCAGCAAGAAGGAAAAATGAGATAAAATGTACAGATATAGCTCTCAATTCCCAATTTACACTTATAAAATGTGTATTCTATTTTGCATATATGAGTACATAGCTGGCCTCTTATTTTATGAATTTGGGGTGGGAAAGTAGGTCGAAGGCAGGGAGGACACTACTTTAAGCAAATTTTTTTTCATATTATTTTCAGCAGACTACTCTTTGATTTTTGCTCCATGTATATCTACGATTCTGTAGATTTGATAGATCTTAGTTTGTCAGTCATTTTGAAATGTGATATAAATGGGATAATGAGGATTATTTGTATGAATTACAATAAAAAGTCAAAAAGGTCAAGTTATTTTATTAGTGCCTGTGAAAGAAAAATTGTGAGAAAAAAGAACCCTCAAAAGATGTTTTTCTTTCTTATTTCCTAGCACTTATTAACATACAAATATATTCCAGCAATCATTTTCATTTCATTAGCAAAATACCACCTTCCCAGCAAATTAAGAATAATATCATGTACTTCTTTTCTTCCTAAAAAAGACAAGGAACCACAGAGAAAGATGAATTGTCTACTAAGCTAGATCTTTTGTAAATACTACTGTACTGAATATAGCAGCTTTTTTTCTTAAGCCTGAGAACAGATAATTCTGTTTCAAGTAAGAGATAAGCTCAATTAGCACACAGATAGAAAGTTGTACTTTACAGAACAGTATCTTTTCCTGCCTGCAATGACCTTTTGGAAAGTAAAGTAATTTCAAAATTAAATCTTGGGTATTAATGTATTTTTTTTATCCTTTCCAAAGGTTACATGTGTATAAATACATGTTCATGCATACAAGTACCAAATAGTTCAGGACATGCAAATGTATAAGTATTTGTTTATGGGAGAAACATTATTTGCCACAATTTTTGTAACTAGTTTTAAAATTTTCATTTAGTCCCTACCTCTCTCCCTCTCCCTCTCTCCCTCTCTCCCTCTCTCCCTCTCTCCCTCTCTCCCTCTCTCCCTCCCTCCCTCCCTCCCTCCCTCTCTCTCTCTCTCTCTCTCTCTCTCTCTCTCTCTCTCTCTCTCTCTCTCTCTCTCTCACACACACACACACACACACACACACACACACACACACGCGCGCGCACGCGCGTACACAGGGTTTGGATCTACCTCAGAAATCAGTCCAAAATAATTCTTCCTAGACGCATTCATTTTGCATACTCTATTTTTTAGTATCAATATACTGCACAACTAGAGATGTATTTTGCATTGTACACACGACATGAACAAAAAGAATAACTACATTGATTTAAAAAGCAATAAACCCTACTACTTAGTGGGAAATAATTCACATTTACTAATGTCTCTATATAAATCTTAGATATAATTACCTAGATATAAATTAAGATCCTCTTCTTACTGAAAAAAAATGGTAGTCATACGTAGTCAAAGCAGCCTTTACATGATATATTTTATTTCAAATTATTAAGTTTTATTAGCATTATTTTACTTTCCATGAAATAGTGCTGATATTTTAATGGTTATTGGATTTAAATGCATAAATAACTTCTTAAAATTAGCAAATATTGAGCTTTCATTTTTCACACACTTTGGTAGTTACCAGGGTACATCACAACTGACAACTATTCAAGATTCTTATGTTACTGAAGCTTACATTCCTTTAATAGTAAATGTAGATCCAAGAAATATAAAAATCTACTGAGTATCAATGGTTCATGCTTGTAATCCTAGCTACTTAAAAGACTGAGGTCTGAACATCACTATTCAAAGTCAACCCAGGAACAAAATCAGTGAGACTTTTATTGAAAACAAACAAACAAACAAATAAAGGGCTACTCAGGGAAAGCTGGAAGTGGTGAAAGCTCAAGTGGTAGAATATTAGCCTTTGATCACCAAGAAGCTCAGGGGCAGTGCACAGACCTTGAATTAAAAAAAAATTACATGTTTATGTAACTATATGCCATATACACGTAATCTTATTAATGAAATAAGATTCAATAAATGTTCCTTAATAATACAAAAATTATGCAATATATACTCCAAATGTTCATAAAATCGGATATAAGGTAGACAAAACAATAGCATTGAGTCTAATTGATAGATTAAAAGAAGATTTACAAATGAAGAGAAGCAGAAGACTATAAAATTAAGAAATAAATAGAAGTTTATATATGGAATATGATTTTAAAAATTTGTAGACATAGAAGAAAGCCATATGTGTCAGAAATACCTTATTTATGTATTTATTTTTTAGACTTCTCTTTTTCTGGTACAGAAGATTTAGCCCACGACGTTGCACTTGCTAAGCAAACACTACCACTGAACTACATCAGCAATCCTAAAAATGTCAGAAATAGAATAAACACAAAATTCTAGGTCAAATGCTATGGAGGTAAGAGACTTATCACATATAGGAAGAATTAGAGTTGTGGACACCTGTAGTCTAAGACAAAGGAAAAATGCTAGGTCAAATGGAAATTGCTGGGCAATATAATTTTATAGTAAGACTTTTTTCTCATTGTATAGAGACATATGACAATCTCATATGACTAAACAATTTAATAAATTAAAATTTAGCAAATTTATCAGTTATCTTCAATAACTATCATTTTTGAAATGTCTTCCTAAACATAAATGGTCAAGTGAAAATAATCTCTATACACTAAGACAAACCATAGTGTTATATTTAGCTGTAACTTTTTTCATTTTTTATCACATTTTCTTATGTACTTAGGAATGCTTTGGAACACTTAGAAGACTGATGTCATCATGCAGCCAACATGATGTTTATGAGAGTTACTATCAGATGAAAGCAAAGTGCTATGCATATAGTCTACCTACATAACAAGAAAACACAAATCTTAACAATTTCTTTTTTCTCCATATATTTTTTATTGTAATTAATAGAAGGGTTACATTATATTCATCAAATACAGAGTGCATTACTTCACATACATTGATACGCTTTCTCATGTCTTGGTCCCCATGTCCCTTCCCCCACCCCCGCCCCTCATCTTTTTTCCCCCCTTCCTTATCCAATTTCAAATAACCAAATACACATATATAAAATATATCAGATAACAAGGTGAAATACTATAACAATATGAGATAACCAAGGGACAGCAAATGAGATGAGAGGTAACATAGTACAGTAAGGACAACAATCACTCATTATATGGCTTTTGTTTCCATATCCTGAAAGCCCTTTCATTCAGCATCATACTATATGGCCTTATGTATGTAAGTTTTGTTCTATTGTAAATCTCTGCTAGGAGAGGCCAAGGTTTCTACTGATTATGACAAATGAGGGAACCTAACTTACTTCACTTAATATGATTTTTTTCTAAGTCCTTACAAATGAGGTGATGTCATTCTTTCATCTTAACAATTTCTATTGTCATATTGTTATATGATTTCAATGATTACTACAAATTTAAGTATGGTCAAAGTCAAAATACTTCAATGGTTTGGTTTCTGATGACTTCAGAAGTTATTCTATATATACTTATAAGACTTTTTGCATGACAATTATTTATAACACTGAAATTGAGATTTCTCCTCTGTGACAGCAAATGCAGCTAAGTTTCAAGTTGTTATGAAGCTCTGATAAATACTCTTCACTTATGTTTTATATAACCCAGATTAAAGTGATAATTGAAATGTATTTTGAAGTTTCACAGGTTGGAAAAGTGTAGGAGACATAAGTGCATCCAAAAGCACCTGTTGATATAATAGCAAATGATACAGAGGTTGTAAGTGAAGAGATAAGAACAATTATATGAAGGAAAGATAATGAGAATCCATTTTTTTTGTCAATGCTGGGCCTTGAACTCAGGGCCTGAGCACTGTCCTTGGGCTTTTTCAAGCCTAGAACTCTACCACTTGAGCCACAGCAGTATTTCTGGCTTTTTGCTATATATGTTGTACCGAGGAATCGAACCCAGGTTTTTGTGCATGCTAGGCAAGCACTCTACCACTAGGCTAAATTCACTCCCCGAGAACCCAAATTTTTAAGAATCTTCAAGAGTCTCTTTTACAAGAGATAAATTCAGCATTGGAGGCAAAAACAATGTATGAAATAAGATTTCACCAATTATTCCCACATTTTAAGTCAAGAATATGAATTATTTATATATTATATTGACCTGTGAAATAAAAATGTGCATGTCTGTTTAATGAAAAGTGAAATAGAAATATAAAGTATTATCTATTTGGTGTTTTTTAGCCTTTAGGGAAATACCATCACAGAAAAATTTTTATCTTTTACGAATTAGAACTTTCTAGGCTATTACAGCTCATTTACAAAATGTACTACTATTAGAAACAAGAATATTAAATAAAGGATATTTTTCTAATTTAAAAATGGTAATTTAACTTATATCTTAATAAAACTCCCTTATTTTAAAGATACGATTATGTTAAATTTGTAGATAAAATAGATAAAAATGTAGTTAAAAATTCTAAATGAATTTTCTTGCAATTTTCTCTCATTGGTATTTTTTTTTGATTATCTGCTAAGTAGATAAAACCTGCCTTAATTACCTGGCACATTTTCCATAATTACTTGCTCTTTTCGCAAAGAACTGAATAAGAAGCATGTTCATTTCTAAAATGAAGTATAAATGTCATTCCATATTTACCTAACACATTTATTTTCAGAGGAAATCTCATCTTCCAAACTTTGACAAAATTATTTACCTGTTAATATGGGAGTGTTTAAGAAACACTATGAATTTCAAAACAGCACTACCAGCATTTGCCATGTGACAGGTGCTATTTGTCATCCATTTGGGTCCAAATTTTCTCTACATATGTGTTTCATATGATAAAATACCAAAGTTGGTGCTATTTGTGCTTCACTTCTGAGGCTCATAACAGACTCACCTATTTTAAAACAATAGCTAAGCTTTCTAAAACATATGGAAAAAATCACTCAAAATCTCCTCCTAAACTTTTACATATCTTAAGAGTATTCAGATTCAAAATAGATTATATTACTTTAAAGTCATATTCTGTAATTGTTTGCTATGTGACTATAGGTGATTTTATCTCTGTGGGAAAGGTGCCTACTCCTTAGCCAATATACTGTCTCTCAAGCATTCAATCATTACCCATTAGACACTTTCTCTCAAAACAAAACAATTTTCTTTGTCAAAATATGAGGAATGTAATGTAGAAAGCTATTAGCATACTTTGAATTTTTAAAATTTATTTTATTTAAAGGTAATGTAGAGCTTTTACAGTTTCATAAGTAAGGCAATGCACATATTTCTTGTGAACAGTGTTGACTCCTTCTTCATTTTCTCCTATTTTTCCTCCCCCACTTCAAGTTGTAAACTTCATTTCCCACATGGTATCTTGTGAGTATTGCTCTTGTATGGGTTCACTCTTTGTCCTTTGTCTTAACATTTTGTGGTTCCACTTCCTGTTCCCAATTCAGATCAGCATATATACAAGACATAGGGTACCAGTGATAACTGGAGATAAGTCAAGGGAGGGGGATATTGAAAGAAAGAAGAAATAACTTACTTCCATATCCTGAAGTTGTTTTCATATTTTGGATTTAATTTCAGTTAGCATCATTTTATATTTATATTTCATATCCTAATAGCTATCAAGCTGTTGTAATCCTCTACTAGGAATACGCCTAGAGCTTAAAATATTAAACCTCCAAATCCTCAAAAAACAACCATCCTGTTAATAAGCTAAAAAAGGAAAAGGAGACTTCTCTGGAGAAGAAATAAGAAGGCCTGTAGACACACAAAGAAATGTTCACTATCTCTGGCCATAAAAGAGATACAAATTGAAACCACATTGAGATTCCATCTCACCCCAGTTAGAATAAATATTATTAAAAAGTGAATAATAGATGCCGGTAGGGATGTGGCCAGAAGGGAAGCTACTACATTGTTGGTGAGAATGTAAACTTTTTTTCATGTATTTTTTATTGTAATTAATAGAAGGGTTACATTATATTCACCAGATAGAAGGTGCATTACTTCACAAACATTTATTCCCTTTCTCCTTTCTTGGTCCCCATTTCCCTCCCCCCACACCCTGCCCTTCATCTTGTTTTTCCCCCTTCCCTATCCTATTTCAAATAATCAAATAAACATATATACAGTCTATCGGATAACAAAGTAAAATACTGTAACAATATGAGATAATCAAGGGACAGCAAAAGAGATTAGAGATAACATAGTACATTAAGGACAACAATTACTCATTATATGGCTTTAGCACAGTAAAATGTAAACTGTTTTAACCACTCTGGGAAGCAGTATGGAAGTTCCTCAAAAGACTAAAAAGAGCTCCCTTATGTTGCAATTGTGATGTATTTAGTTTAAGCAATTTATGCCTTTACATTTTTCTTTGGCAGAAATCCTCTCCCAACTTTTCTAATGGAGTAAACATGTACCCAAACTTTTCTAATAAAATGGAAGCTAAGGACAGTTTGAGAAATTTAAACTTTTTTTCCTTCAATAACAAATAATGATATACTCTGAGAAATATCCTTTCCTTCTTTGAGTGGAGAGGCTATCCAGAGCCATAATAGCAAACTTAGTTCTACTAAATTAACTAGCAACAAGATAAAATCCAATATATATTAAAATGGGAGCTAAACAGAATAGAAAAATTTGAGTCACAGTTGAGCCTCAATGCCAATCTATGTAGATTACTTCCATGAATGTTATTTTTTGAAATATATGACTATCCTTTGTTTATGATCCATTACAAATAGGATTCCCTGTTCTATGCTGTTAATATTTGTAATCTTTAGTTTGTGAGAAAGTAGTTGTTATATTTTTGCCACTAAATTTCATTTAGTAATTATGCTCTTTACTTGGAGCTGATACCTGGAAGATTTCATTCTGAATCGAGTTTGAACAGAGAAGATCACAAGATATAAAATAAATAGTAATAAGTTCCATATCTAAAATAACTAGTAAAAAGCTAGACTGGAGGTGTGGTTCAATTGCTCACATGGTAGATAACAAATGTGAGATCCTGAGTTCAAATTCTGGTATCAATAAAAAAATATAGAACAACAACAAAACAGTATTTGTTTGAAGAAAATAATGACATCTTCCTTGTTTAAAACATTAAAAAGTGCTGGAGCATGCTGGTAGTTCATACCTGTAATCCTAACCGTAGAGGAGGCTGAAATCGGAGAATTGTAGTTCAAAGGCAGCACAGACAGTGAATTTTGACTATTATTTCCAATAAACCTTCAGAAAACCTGAAGTGGAGATGTTGCATAAAGGTGGTAGAGCAAGATCTTTGAGCAAAAGAACTCAAAGACAGCTCCCAGACCCTGAGTTCAAGCCCAACCACCATCCCCATCCTCACCCACCCTTGTTTTTCCTAGTTCTTAGTCATGTGAATTTTTTAAAAAAATTCACAAACAAGATGAGGGGCGGTGGTGGGGGGAGGGAAATGGGAACCAAGACATGAGAAAGAGTATCAATGTATGTGAAGTAATGCACCTTCTATCTGGTGAATATAAGATAACCCTTCTATTAATTACAATAAAAAATATATGAAAAAAATTCACAATTTTTAAAAAAAAATTATGTATAGTAGCTGTTTGTTTATATGCATATGACATAGTAAGTCCTTAAAAATATTTCTCAACGGTTTTGTAAAAGTCTATAAGTTTGCAGTAAGATGACTCATAAACGAATTGCTTTAAAAATAGTAGCTGTAATGGAAATGAATATAAAAAAGTTCAGTGTGCTTTCTGCATAGGAGAAAGATACTAGATAAGCTTATTTAAAAAGATGCACAGCAGCTCACGTCTGTAATCCTAGATACTCAGAAGGCTGAGATCTGAGGATCATGGTTCAAAGCCAGCCCAGGCTGGCTTTTATCTCCAATTAATCACTGGAAAATGAGAAGTGGGGCTGTGGCTCAAGGGGTGGGGTGGTAGCCTTGTGCTGAGAACTCAGGGACTGTCCTCAGAGTTCAAGCCCCATGACACGCCCCCCCCCCAAAAAAAAGATGCACACTGGTCAATCACACAAATTGATGAGAGAACACTTGCTTAATATGCAGAGAGTCCTATTTCAGTCCTTAGTACCTGGAGTAAAGATGTCATCTGACCAAACTGAGAGGCAAATATACATTTAAATGAATTTTATGATTTTTTTCAAATGTAGTTTGCCTGGGATTTTTACATAATATACAGTTAAAAGTAATATTTTTGTGGATAAAAAATCTCTATATTTTTTATATGAGATGGTAAAAATATAATGAATGTTTCCAAAGGCTAGAGCTTTACCACTTGAACCTCAGCACCACTTCTGGCTTTTATTTTTCTACATATGTGGTACCAAGGAATCAAACCCGGGTCTTAGTCCAAGCCTGTAGTTTGGCCCCGATCAACAGTCTTTGCATTATTTGTTTTCCAAAGATGGAAATCAAACCCAATGCATGCTAAGGGAGTGCTGTACCATTTAGCTACAACCCTCCACACACAAATATTCATAATTTCCAACCTAGGTAATTTGTTTTACTTAGTAAAAAAAAAAAGGATTGTGAGTGAGGGAAGCAGGAGAAAACAAGGGAGGGCATAACAATATTTCACAAGAAATATATTCACTATCTTACACATGTAACTGTAATCCCTCTGTACATCACCTGACAATAAAATAAAATTAAAAAAAATTGAACACCAAAATCACATAAAAAGATCAGGGGCCATCTCCGTTGACAGTGTCCAGTTTTCCATTCCCAGTTCTGTTCTGAACCTGTCACACCACCAAACTCTTGTATCATGTATTTTCCTAGGAATAGCCCAGCACTTTTCAACATCCAACATCAGAATTGTGGTGCATACTTTTTTATAATGGTATCATATCTACATTTTTTCCAATGTGGTGAAAGATCATATAAACTCATATGATGGCTAATCATACCACAAATCTCTGTTTTATAGTAGACATTGTATTTCTTGCAAGCAAAGTCACTTTTTGTTCTCTTTCTTTCCCTATTCCCCACTAAACAATTTAATATATTTCAGGAGCAGAGTTATTTTACTGACTCAAAGACGTATAAAATAATATATTGCATAGACATTCATGCACATATACACACATACACAGTTGTACTCTATTCCACTTACATATAATCATTTAGGGGCAGAGAATGAATCCTTAACATAGATCAGAACTAAGCAAAGATCAGAAAAACTACTAAAACTTCAAATATAATAATATAATGAGTAAAAATTTAAAGTATTTACAGTCACATCTTCCCCATACGCATTATTCATATCACATACCTATTAATGGTGCGAACTAGAACTAGATCTAATTTAAGAAAAGAAAGAAAGAAAGGCAAGACAGTGGCCATAATTACATGAGAAGTGAACTAGATACCAAAGAAGTTGTATATGTATGTAGGTATAGAGGACTATGGGAAAGACAGAGGATATAGCAGCTGGATAGAGTTTGAGGAAATTAGCAAAAGAAAGAGTAGTGTTATAGGACAGAGATAGAAGAAACTGCTAAATTTGTACATGTAAACAGAAAGAATTTTAGATTTGCTACTAAAACCCATGTTGCATGTAATGCCACTCTCCTTTCATGGTTTTTCAAGGGATTCTGATGTCTTCTTCTGTGTGAATTACTGTATAAAAAATCACCCAAACCAGTATCTTGTACCAAATAAAAAATGGATTGCTCACGCTTTTGTCAGGAAAGTCTAAGATTGAGGCAAAAGTTAAATTCTATGTCTGGTGAAGTTTATTTTCATTGCCATATGAGACATCTCTTTCTTTTAATTTCAGTGTAATGTATAGATTGGTTACAGTTACATTTGCTAGATAGTAGATACATTACTTCTCACACATTGATACCCCTTCTCATATTTTTGTCCTCATTTAACTCCCCTCACCCCTCCTAATGATCTTGTTTTCCCCCTTCCCTTTCCTATTTCAAATAAACGTATATACAATATACCAGCAACTAAGTCAGATACACTAACAATATGAGATTAACCAAAGGGCAACAAAAGAGAAGAGAAATAACATAGTACATTAGGAACAATAATCACACAAGATAAACCTCTTGGTTCCATATTCTAGAGATCATTTCATTTAGCCTCATCCTATATGACCTTGTATACTTAGGTTTTGAGATATTGTCATCCTCTGCTAGGAGAATCCTAGATGTGTACTTATTATTACAAATGAGGGAAACCATTGAGCCTCTGTTCCTTTAGGTCTGTCTTATTTCACATAATATTATTTTTTCCCAAGTCTTTCCATTTCTTTACAAATGGGGCAATGTCATTCTTTCTGATGGCAGCATAGAATTCTATTGTGTAAAAGTACCAAATCTTTCTTCAGTCTCTCAATGGAAGAAGACAAATTCTGTTGGATTCTTTTTATAAGAACATTCACTCCTACTCAGTTTCTAAAAGTCCTGTCTTTCAGCACTTTCACACTGAAGACTTTGAAAAGACAATAATGTTCATGCTGCAGCAGATATTAAATGATTTAATTTCTTTTCAACAGATTTTGGAAATTGAGCTGTTGCATCTTTGATTATGACTGCATCTTTAGAGTTGATTTCAAGATTCAGTTCATTTTTTCTTTTTTCTGGGTTCCAAAAATTATCAGTTAAAGATTAATATGTCAACATATGATACAACATGCATATTGAAAGGGGCTACTTTTTCTTTTGCCGTTGTATTGTGTACAGAAGGATTCTTATTACTAGGTTGTTTATAAAGTTATTCTTATAATGATTTGGTACAATTAGCGGATTAGTAGCATTTCATTCAATAGAAGACAAGTCTCAATAATATATAACTAAATGTAACTGAATAAGTATAATTAAACACATTCAATAATTGATCTAAATTTTGTAGTAATATGCCTTAATTAATTATTTAATTTATTTGTTTATTGCCAGTCTGTGCTTGAGCTCAGGGCCTGAGCACTGTCCTTGGCTTTTCTTAAGGCTAGAGCTCTACCAATTGAGCCTCAGCACCACTTCTGGCTTTTTTTCTATGTATGTGGTACCAAGGAATCAAACTTGGGTCTTAGTGCATGCTAGGCAAGCACTCTACCACTAGGCCAAACTCCCAGCCCTGTAATAATATGCTTTAAATAAACAAGTCATCTTATACTAACATTTGCAATTCAGTGTGTGAAGGATTAACTGGAAACAGAAGAAAACAGCTAAAGAAGAAAATGCACATGCCATGTTTCTTCCCTATAATAAAGACCAGAATTCTGCTTTAGTGCAATGAATATTTCTATCACTTAAGTGGTTTTCAAAATTTCAACAAATTATATTTGCTGCCATTAGATAAGCTTAGGAAAATAAGTATTACTTTCAAACTTCAAAACATTGACTAATATGGAAAAATATTTTTTACTTCAAATTCAGTTATAATAACAGGAAAAAATTGAATCAATATGCACACTTAAAAAGTATTTTTATAAATCAACAGATGGACCCCTATATTTTAGAATGTATTCACAATGAGATACGTACATGTTTTTAGCAAGATGTGAAGCAATCCACAGGAGTATAAGTTACCAAATGTACATTATGCTACAGCACACTCTTTAGCAACTTGTAGTTTTTAAAAGTCCCTTAATAAGAACCTGTGAAGTCCCATTACTGTAGAGTAAATTGATTTCAAGGGAGTAAGTGGTTCAATAAACTCCATACTTTATAGTTCCCTAATATTTACTAAGTAATTAAAATATATAGTATAATTTATATAAACAACCACTTAACTGTAGCTTATGGCTATGTATTTCTGTGTGTCCTTTAATTAAATTCTTTGTTTCATTATATTTAAGAAGACATCAACAACTAAGGTGACCATGTGAATGAGTTAGGTATAACCAATGGCTTAAATATTCTGCAAGAACCAACTGGGTATTTCAGGTCTGAGTTAATTACTGTCTTCAAGCATTATACTGTACTCCTCCAGTGGCTAAATGTACTAAATGCCAAATTTGTTCTCTTTGAAGCTATGTATTTTGGTGAATTGACAAGGAGCTTAGGTAGCACTGACATTTAATATTTAATGCGCACAATGCAACATTATTGTATGAGTTGATGGCTTTAAAATTAAATAAATAAATAAAAAACCTGGAGGTTTGTTGCCAAATTGCTGAGTATAGCATCTCTGCATGAAAATTCAAACCTAAGGGGAAAAAGGCATTTAGCATTGAAAAGATCATTCAGTTTCTAGTAGGAAATTAGCTTGTAGTTCCCTTCTGTTTCTAGTAAGAAGTCCCATGTACCATCAGCTATGAAAAACAAGGTGACATTAGCTGGAATTCAAGTGTTGGTATTAGAGTTTCTGAACTATCTTTTCTATGCTTGGCGTATTCCACTAAAACTGTAATCAGTAATACCTTCATTACACACCTTTTTCCTTTTGGAGGAGCTCACAAATTGCCTCAATTTCTTGTACATTTTCCTGATTCAGAGAGAGTGTACTATCAAATCTATGGGGAGAATACCGAAGAGATATTTTTTTTACTACAATGAGCAAATCAAAGAAACTAAGCTACTTTTTACATGAAGCCTAGATATGATAGCTCTACTAAGAGATGAATTTCTCCAAGAGATTATCCTGCATATTTGCCTATCACACCAGAACTCAGGGTGAAGGAAGTAATCCCATTAGTCACAGGACCCCCAGACTAATTCCTACTCCATGAAAGTCCTTTTGCAAAAATTCCACTGTGGTTTTAATTATGATGACAACTACTTTTCTTTCTGGTAAGTTTATTTGTTCTAATGCATAACTCACAAGAATTAGAACATGATATGGACGGAGTTTTTGAACACAGAATATATTATAATGTGTAGTTTGGAAACAAAATATTTATTTCATCTAATTGCAAGCATGGGTGTCAGCTTTATTTTGCATATTCCACAAAGGCCTTACAAATTTACTTAAACAATAGAAGGAATCTTTTTTTTTTAATCTGATGGAGCAATGGGACACTCAGTGATGTCTACAGATAGACTCCTAGAACTAACCTGGTCCACAGTTGACAGCTAGTAATTCATTGTAAGAAAACAAAACAAAAAAAATGCCCCAGAAATACTACTATTTACTCTACTACAAAACTAGAATTTGTAATGTTATAAAAAGGCTATTAACATTAAGACAGCATTTTTTATAGAAAAACCATCAATCATGTGTGTTTAAGAAACGGAATTGAATTAATTGAATTGAATTGAAATTAAGATACTCTAGTCAAATGTTTTTAACTCATTCCTAATGTAAGAAAGGCAAAGGTGCCATTTGGTATTTACAAATAAATTATGACATTTAATATTAAAAGTCTAGAGATAACTACAAAGGAATTTTCTTTCATTTAACATGCCCTTATATTATTAATTAATATTTTAAAGGTAGATTATTTTATTTAAAAACTTTTTGGAGAAATCTATAAGGAGGAGGCTAAGCAAAATGAACTCCAGGATATGGAAACAAAAGATTATCTTTGTGATTGTGCTCTTAATGCACTTTGTGATTTTTTTTCCTTTTTTTCCCCTATGATTTATCTCCTCTTGTTGTTATAACTACTTTAGTACCTGGTATATTGTATGTATGTAAATTCATTTATTTGGAAGGGAAGGGGAAAAACAGATAAGTGGGATGGGGTGGTGAGAGGGAAATTGAAAGAAAAACATGGGAAGGGGTATCAATGTTCAAAAAGTAATGTACCCACTACCTGAAGAATATAACTCTAATCCATGTATATATCACTCCAACAATAAAATACAATAAAAAAATCTTACGTGGTGTTTTCCAACTTTAAAAGACAGTAAAAGTACCACAAAATTAATCTCTGCATTTCAAGCCATAAGCAAGCTATTATGTATTTTGAATGACAGGGAGATTATTTAATGTCAGTACACACAGATATTTCTACTGAGAAAATATACAGCAGAGATTTTAAAGACCATATAATTACCCTTAAGTTAAGAAGTTGTTTCTTTGAAGTTCATTCTGTACATCTTTGTGAAGATTCTATGTTCTCATTTTGAAACTCTCATGCAGCATTCAGAAGACAGCATGTGCAAATGTAAATAATGTAACAACAACAGATAGTTTTTATATTCCTTCTTCCCTTTTACAACCTTGTCAAGAGAATAAATCACATGGTGTCATTTTTTCTTTTTACAAGTCACCTCTGAAAACACAGCATCAAAGTCTAATATTCTTTCTTATCTAACTTCTTTTACTATTTAATGTGATTGAAATAAGTTAAGGAAAAATCAACTAAATTCATATATCCCTCACAAACTGAAAATAGGTTCCTGTTTTTCATGCTTCTACCATAACAGATTGATACCTACTGGTCAATGGCTGAAAACAAAAGGAAATAAGTTTGAGTCAGATCCAGAAAATAGTCTTCAAGTATTTTAAGGATTTTGTAGGACATCATCAAATGTGCGACACACACTTAGATGTTAGTAGAACTTTAGAACCATTACAACTTTTAATTTGTTTTCTCATGGAACAACCATATTTATGAATACTTGAGAAAAATGTAATTATCAATGATGATATGCATGCAATATATATTATATAATATGCATATATACATGCATCCAATATGATTACATACATACACAAATACATACATACATACATATACACATATCAGACCATTGTCAGTGGCTGATGTGTTAAAGTGTTAGAGCTAGCCTTGAAAAAACAAATGTCCAAGAACATTGCCCAGATGTGGAGTCAAGCCTCAAAAACTGCACCCAAGCAAGCAACAACAGTAAAATCATGGTATTCATTTATAATTCCAGGACTCTGTTGCAAAACTGAACACAAAGCAAAACCTGAATTCTATATATGATTTAAAAATTTTGATTTGATTTATTTAGCAATAACACTGTTATAAAATAAGCAAAATTGCACTTTGCATTATAATCACCAAGAACAGTAGAAATACATTGAGTAGGTACATAATATTTGTGATAAATTATGCCAACCTGAGAATGGAGTTTTCATAATTTACTTGGTGGTGTCTATTATTCTAAAAATCTTATTGAACTAAATTAAAAATGAACAATTTTGAAATGTGTGTGGGGGGGTGGTGATCTTGGGCTTCATCTTTGGGTCTTTAAATGTTGTCCCACAATTCCACTTCAGGCTTTTAGATGGTTTGATTGCAGATTAATTGGACTATTACAGAGTTTCCCTCCTGGGCTGGTTTCTAATATTGAGCCTAAGATACTAACCTCTTGAGTAGGTAGGATGACAGAGATGAGTCATAGTACCTGCCTCAATTGCAATATTAAAAAAAATCATAATTATAAATTAGGTTCAACCTTAATTAGTTTGAATATTTTTCTTTTTCCCTTTCCATGTAGAATGTTAGATTTTGTTATTAAGGTTAATACTTCAACAAATGAAAGAAACTTCTTAGCTCTCAGAGAATAATTTTACTTGTTGCTACCCCCAAAACCTTATTCATATTGACTAAATGAAAAATATGAACAGATCTCCATATCATAATCCATATATAGTCTGCTGAAAAACTCCACATTCAACAGCAATGTCCATGAAAAACAAAATTAAACATAGTTTCTTGGTCTTACTAGGTTAAACTGTTCTTTCTTCAGTAGCCACTCTTCCAGTGGTCTTTACTTACAAAAGATTTGTATTCTAACTCTAACTACAGTTAAAATGATGACACAGTGTGGCAGGACACTGAGAAAGCCTTTATATTCTAAGTCTTCTATTTAACATCATCATAAGCAAATACAATTGATACAATATTAATGAGTTGGCAAATGACATTTTCTAGTTAAATATCAAAAAGAAATATGATCATCTATAGTTTAAGATAGAATATCTCTTACATTTCCTTAGCAAATTTCTTTATGCAATCATACTTTTATTTAATAGCCACAGATCCAGATGTTATCATAAAGTCTCTGTAATATTGGCTTTTTACTAACAAATTGCATTTACTAATCCACATTTTTCTCTAGCTTTTGCTCTTTGCCATTGATCTGAAATTATACTAATATACCCCTGTCTTCAGTTTCCCAAGTGATCAGTCATCCAAGTTGTTGATTTCTGAAGAAAGAATGCTGTACCATACCTCTCAGAACCTATTTTCTAACTAGTTCTACAATTCTAAATTGGTTCATAGCATTTAAGCTTCCCATAGTAAAACATACATCAATGATTGGATAGTTTCTATGGCAACAACCTCATTAGAACGCCACTCCTGGGATAGTAACCTGGATTCTAAATGTTAGAGAGATGCTGATTATAATGGAATCAGATGCACAAAACTCTTAATTTTTAGTATCTATATAAAAGAATATGCTGATTTTTTAATTCCATAAATAATGCAAGTATGGGCACTCTTGGCATAACTGGGTTTCTGCATTTATAAATACTACTTTCACTTGTTAAAAATATTATAGGTTTAGCCAGGCACGGTGGCTCATGCCTGTACTCCTAGCTACACAGGAAGCTGAGATGTGAGGATCGTGGTTCAAAGCCAGCCCAGCCACTAAAGACCATGAGACTTTCATCTCCAATTAACCATTAGAAAACAGGAAGTGGTGCTATTGCTCAAGGGGTAGGGCAGTAGCCTTGAGCTTGAAGAGCTCAGGGACAGCGCCATGTCCAGAGTTCAAGCTCCATGTCTAACAAAAAAATAAATAAATAAAAATAAACTATTATGAGTTTTGGCTAAATTTACAAATACTTGCGTTTTTTTATATTATACCTATCTAACTTTCAGTGTTTATATAAACCTTTTGGAGGATGGCATTCCTGTGGTTGATAAGCAAATAAATTTTCGTGAACAATTGGAAGGAACAAGTCATCACATCAGGCGTGCTTAAAAAACACAATTGCCCTAGGAAGTTGCCTTTATGTCAAGCCAAACATTCATTAGCATTGACACCATAATGTCAACATTTTCTTCTGTGGGAAGAAGCAAACCTAGGATCCAGTCAGTCTCTGGAGTGAGCACCATCTTCTAGAAACTAACATCTGCTCATCTCCCATGCTCCCACTACCAAAGAAATTAGATTTTGCAAAAGTAAATCTGTCCCAGCCGTTTCTTCAAAAAGTGGATTTTCTCTTATCAAAATCAAGTAATGTCTACTTGCCAGTTCTGGGGCTTGAACTAAGAGCCTGAGCACTGTCCTAGGGCTTTTTCAAGACTAGAGCTCTACCTCTTGAGCCACAGTAACCACTTCCGGCTTTTTCTATGTATATGGTACCAAGGACTCGAATCTGGGTTTTCGTGCATACTAGTCAAGCATTCTACTACCATTAGGCCAAACTCCAGGCTCTTGTAATTCATTTTTAATGAATGACTTAGAAATTTTAATATGTTTATTTGAAATAAGAAAGGGAAGAGGGAGAAACAAGATAATAGGAGGGTGTGAGGGAGGGAAATGGGGACAAAAACATGAAAAGGGGTATCAATGTGTATGAAGTAATGCTCCTTCTATCTGGCAAATATAATTGTCACCCCTCTATTAATTAAAATAAAAAATAAAATGGAAGAGAAGTAAAAAAAAATAATTGACAATAATAATGAATGACTACATTTCAGAAACTGAGTTTCTTTACAAAACAAGTAAAAATAATTTTAAGGAGGCATGGGGAGGGGATAGTGGCAGGAAGCTATATACTTTAGTAAATGAGTGATTAATCTCTACCTTTCAAACTAAAGAATAAATGCTTTCAAAGCACCCAAGGGGATACAATGATTCTTCAAGATGATAATAAAATACAAGTTCTCATTTAAGATTTACTTTAGTTAGCTGATAGGCTTTAGTCTATGTCTTACAAGGAAGAATGCTGTAGTCTATTGCTATTGACCACAGCTTCATTCAAAAATAAATTGAGCCAGGGGAAAGAGTAAGAGAACAAGAGAAAATAAAGAGGAAAGTATAAAGGAGCGACCAATAAAAGCAAATGGCATTTACTCAATTATTTCAAGTTATTATCATTTAACCCTTCCTAGTTTCTTTCGGTGAGGAAGGAGATCAGCTAATGATGAAAATTTAGGGAAAGGAATAGTAAAATGCATGCTAATAGACTGAATAATTTGTGGTCAAGGGATAAAGTGTCAAGTGTAAACTGAATAATTCTCATATGGTGGTGACAGCTCTGGTAGTACTGGTCTACAGCCAGTCAGAATATCCTCTGAATGATAATTAGACACCAACATTCATGAATACCACTTCATAATCATTAACTGAGTACTGTGTTATTTATCAGACACAAGCTGAGACTGTATTTCAGTTATATATGGGATCTATATGATTCAGATTAATGTTGGCCACACTCACAGTTCATAAAAAATTGAACACAGACATTTTAGTGTGTCTGTATCTCTGCATATGTTACATATTTTTTGCAGTAAAGCATATGGTAGGAATAGTCTGCATATATTTTAAATATTCACATATAGAACATGTTATACAGCTATATCCTGATAAAATGAGATTCTGAATGACTTTTCCAGTGCTAAAGAATACTCCAAAGAAGCCACCATTTCAGATAGATCTATTGATAAGTGCATATTGTACTGAGGCTATTAAGACAACTTCAAAAATATGTCCATAAGAGAAACATTTTTGAGATATGTATTACAAGCCTACACATCTTAAAGTTTGAAAATCAAAACTGGAATAACTAGTCTACACAGTTCTATTCACAAACCTTACTATCAAAGTTAAGATCGCTATTTAACAATAAAAATTTTACTTTATAAAGCAGGATTTGAAGGTGCTATATTTAATAGAAAAGCTCACAGTCTTCATGGAAAATCTCTCAATAAAAATTCCAAACTGTTCTAAGCACATATGCCCTTACTAAAACAAGTTTTTGCCTCCCATGGGTGCTAGCTAGTGTACAAAGAAGACACTTCCCAGTGTGCTTTGTGTTCTGAGATGTTTATTGTGAAACAAAACTCTCAGCATTTATTTTCCTGGCACCATATTTTATTAAATATTAGTGTAGTCACTGTGAAGCTACATTATGATTAATGTTGAAAACAAAAAAGGGATTACAGTCTAAATGAACTGAGTTCTTTTTTCTGTGGTTCACTGATAATGGGTAGAATTTGTGTGGATCTTAAGTCAGTTCTGTGAAAAATGCAGGTATTCTATTTACACATTTATTTGAAGATGTATTTTAAAGTCTAAAGCAGATTTTGAATACAGTAGCCTTATATGTACCAGTATTCAAAGACATTGTGAACTATTTAACAACCTAAGTGAAAGTCACTTTTGTCCTCCCACTAAATGCCTGAAAACAGCAAAACTTCTATTTATAATACATGGTATTTTCTTATTGTTAAGTTTGAAATTTCAGTACATAAACTTACGCAATAAACTATGTTAGATATTTCTGTGAAACTAAATATTGATGCTAGGTTTCTACTCTTTCTGTATGGGAGGAGAATATTTGCAGATATAAATATTTTCAAATATCCAAAAGTAATTATATGAAGTATATCCTCTTGTTTAGAGAAAGTTTCTGGTCATAAATTGTCTACTAATAAGAAAATTTAGAATGTAAATATTTAATTACTAAAATATATATATGATGATCATATAGAATGTAAAATGAGATTTTTACACATATGGTAAATTTTCTCTTAAATTAATTTAACAGTGAATCAAGTATAAATTAAAAAAATTGATAACCATATCAAGATTAATATTTCAATAAACCAAGATATTCATGCTTTCGAAACTAAAATTTTGCCTTTCTCATGTAATTAATATGAAAGCAAAAGAACTAAGAAACAATTTAGGGATTATCTAATTATCATTTTAATGCTTGAATTTGTGCTTATGTACTCTAGGTATTTCTCTGTAAATATTTTTTCTTCTGTTTAGGAAAATAAATACTGTGGTCCTTTCATACGAAGCCTAAACTTTATAAAAGAATCTGTTTTTTTTATCATTTTTTCATATACTTTTTATTGTTCACCAGATAGATGGTGCATTACTTCACATACCTTGATACCTTTCTCATGTCTTGGTACCCATTTCCCTCCCCTCACCCCTACCCCTCATCTTGTTTTCCCCCTTTCCCTAGCCAATTTCAAATAACCAAATATGCATTTATCCAATATATCAGATAACAAAGTGAAATATTGTAACAATATGAGATGACCAAGGGACAGCAAAGGAGATGAGAGATAACATAGTACATTAAGGACAACAATCACTCATTATATGGCTTTTGTTTTTATGTCCTAGAGGTCCTTTCATTTAGCGTCCCACTGTATGGCCTTATGTATCTAGGTTTTGCTCTATTGTAAATCTCTGCTAGGAGAGCCCAAGGTTTCTATTATAACAAATGAGGGAAACCATTGAGCCTATATTCCTTTGAGTCTGGCTTACTCCACTTAATATGATTTTTTCTAAGTCTTTCATTTCCTTACAAATGGGGTGATGTAGTTCTTTCTAATAGCAGCATAGAATTGCATTGTGTATAAGCATCACATCTTGTTGCTCCACTCATCAACTGAGGGACATCTGGGATGGTTCCATATCTTTGGTATGGTAAACGGAATCACTCATACTATCTATTTATCACTGACTTTACAATATGTGTACAGTACCGAGTACATTAGCTTATTTTAAGATATTCCTTGAAGAATTTTGCTAAAGAATTGAAGATATATTTTATGTAGTGCAATTTTATCAAGGTAAAAATCATGCCAATAATGCACACTGACTAATTAGATTGCACAATTAATTTGGCAAATTATTTGAAGATACTTGTTTCATTTTTATGTATTTTGTAACTTAGGGATCCCAAACTTTTCAACTCTGTAAATTGTCACTTAAATATTAGAAATTTTCACTTGCACTTTTTAAATTCCTTACTTATGAGCATTGTTATAATGACCTTTCCTTTAATAATTAGGCCTAAAACTAACCTTTGTCTTGGAATATTCAATGTAATAGATTTTGAACATAACGGATTTGCTTTTGGCAATCATCTGGAAGGCTAACTATAGTAATTCGTAATGTACAAATTTTACAGTTAAAAAATGAAAGAAGTCTCAGCCAAACTCTTAATGAAATGACATACGGACATTTTTCCCAATAAAAACATTTAACACTCTAATCCAGTGCAGGTTGGCACAATGATTCCTTTAAATAAGTAAACACATACTGTTAGCATATTTTAACCTAGAATATATCACAGACTATAATGGAAGGAATTTGCTAAATAAATGGCATCTCTGACCTCCTTCTACTGGCTCATTCCTACCTGCTGTGTATAAAGAGGAGCCAAATTAAATATTGTGCCATTCCAAGATTCATTAGCAGGCCCTGTCAAATGTGAAAAAGCTGCCTTATAAGAGTGTGATCAGTACTCTGGTGTACACTTGTTGAGCTTCATTTAAAAGATTGTCAGAAAACTAAATGTATTTTTACAACACCATCCAAATCTTTAATCATACCATTGCCAGTAGGCAATTTCTCAATCCTATTCCATTTCATTTTCCTTCCAGTAGATATTTACAAAGGGGAAAAGAAGATAATACACACCTTAGTCATAAAGAGAGGAGTTATCTATAATCCACATATTACCAAATGAAAAGTTCAAGTGCCATTCTTCACTTTGAGAGCAACTTGAGGAGATATGTGTTTTATTACAGAGCCCGGTAATATCAACTCTACATCCTCTTTCTTTCATGGAAAAGTATATAAAGTATATCTTCCATTTATGAAAGGCAACTCTTAGAACTCTGATGCACAAAATGGCATTTATTGGCATTAATACTCTCATCAGTTATTTTTCAGTAGTTTTTTATCCCTTTTGCAATGGGTTTTATTGTGCTGTTTAGCTTGAAGGAAACGGGCACCCTTTGATTTAGCAATGTCTGGTATGAAACAAATGCTACAAGTAGTTTCTATAAAGCAGAATATTTCACAAATATTGGATTGAATCCTGCAATAGGGCTGGGATTAGTTTGTGACAATGCACACTTATAAAGAAGTCCTGAGGTAAGCTACCCAGGACTTAGTTCATTAGTGCTATGATCTGCATTGGAAGTTATGATAGGCTACAACGTATTCTTAGTCTCTCAGCTCACCAGGGCAATTCTATTTCAGTCATATACCAGGAAATGGTGGCCTCACACATTTTCTCCATCACATTTTAGCTCTGTACATAATCAATCTTTTTTGTTGTTGTTGTTGTTGATCATGGAGCTTGAACTCAACCTGGGTGCTGTCCCTGAGCTCTTCAGCTCAAGGCTACCACCCTATCCCTGGGCTTGGCCATTGTCCCTGAACTCTTCAGCTCAAGTCTACTGCCCTATCCTTGAGCCAACCCCCATTTCCCTTTTCTTTTTTCTAGAGGTTAATTGGAGATGAGTCTTTTTGTGCTCCAGTTGGCTTTGAAACTTGATCTTCAGATCTCAGCCTCCTGAGTAGCTGGGATTACAGGCAAGAGCCACTGCACCTGGCTACAATAATGAACCTTTTAAAAGCTTTTTTAAAAAGAAATTAAAGGTCATGTCTTCATTACATCTGGAGAGCTTTGTATATTTTATAGCCATATGTATATTCCCAAATGGGTATCCTACAGATCAACTGAGAAAATTATGTTTTTTTTATTCATCTGTTTAAAAACATTTATCATGTCCCACATACTGCATATCAGAGATAGAATATACAGTAACTATGTGTGTGTACTGTACTCCTGTACTCATGGATATACATGTATACATATAGTTATAGTTCATAGATATTATATAATGATATTATATAGGTATAATATATAATGATATTATTGATATTATACATAATACTATATTATATTGTACATGGTATGAGGAAGTTTTCTTAGACTGATCCCGAGAAACATAAAGGTTACCAA
This sequence comes from Megascapheus bottae, assembly GCF_031878675.1. Taxonomy (NCBI): domain Eukaryota; kingdom Metazoa; phylum Chordata; class Mammalia; order Rodentia; family Geomyidae; genus Megascapheus; species Megascapheus bottae. Next base: position 35,233,475 of record NC_143520.1, on the reverse strand, counting down.
CCTAACCAGCTGAAAGACAAAAGACAAAGAGGAAACTAAAACAGGGAACATCACTGTCTCCCCATACCTGGTCAAGGAAGTTCTTATTATAAAATCAACTGGGCCTTAAAAGGTTTTATATGGATGATTTCTGTCTTTATTTTTAAATGTCATTTTAATAACAGTCTCTCAGATGGATTGACTTTCCTAGTTTTCATCAATTAAGAAAATTGTATTTTAGCTAACTATGTGAATGAATAAAAATGACTGGCTTTGGATAACAAAGTTATGTTCATTTTCTTTGACATATCACAGCAAATAGAACTAGTTATGGTTAATGCAATTTTCATTACTGACTCATTTGCAGAGTTGGGAAAATGTATACTTTTGAAAACAGACTTTTTTTAATCTGTTAAATTTTCTACATATGTTTGGTGATATGGTAGCTAAGATATAAATCGCCAAGAGGGACTAATTTTAAATTAAAAATTCTTTGGGCTGGGCTCTGCCACAACTCTTACCCTGACCACTCAGGAGGATGAGATCTATGGCTGTTTCCAGGCAGCTCAAGCAGAAAATTTGAGAGACTCATATCTCTAATTTATCACCAGAAATCTTTAAATGATAGATCGTCAACCTTGATTGAAAGACATGAGGTAGAACCCATGCCTTGAGTTAAAACCCTTTTTAAAGCTATAGTTTGAAATGAAGTAAATCTGTCAAAATAATATTTTTGGCATGGGCTTACAGATTTCTAGAAACAATATGTTAAAACGGTATATGTGCACTGTTGTAATAAAAAAATCTGTTTCTAATTTTAAACTTCATTATAGAGTAGATATCAAATTGTTCTACTGCCTAGTAAGGACTTATATGTTATGTTTATAAATCAATTATACTAAGATGAAATTTATTTTAAATAATAGTGTATTATTTTATTTTTTCTTGAAATGTATGTTGTTTTGTGTCCTGAGGCTAAATTGAATAAATTATTACTGAACCCTCATATCTACAAAAGGTTACATTTATTAATAATGGAGTTGGATTTCCAAAGAATTCAATATTTGTTCTTCTTTAATTACTTTTTTTTCTGACCCTGGCCGTGTGACTTGATATCAGGTCATAGAAGCTGTCTCTGAGCCCCTTCTGATCAAGTCTACTGCTCTACAGTTGCGTCACAAACACCACTTTCCATATTTTCTGTGTATTTTATTGGAGATAAGAAAGGGTCTCCTGGACTATCATGCCCACACTGATTTGGAATCACCATGGTCATATGCTGTAGTCACAAAATGGAGCTAATTTTTTTCTTTCTAATAAATTGACCAGTGGTTTTTCATTGCTCTTAGTTTTGTTCTTCAAAAATCACTTCTATTTAGCATATCTGTAATTATTTATTTATTTATTTTACCAATCCTGAGGCTTGAACTCAGGGCCTGTGCTGTCTCTGAGCCTCTTCTGATTGAGGATAGTGCTAAACCACTTGAGCCACAAACATACTTCTGGCTTTTTCTGTTTATGTGGTACCAAGGAATTGAACCTAGGGCTACATTGGTCCTATGCAAGCACTCTATCACCAGGCCACACTTCCAGCCTGCAATAAATATTTTTGAGAAAACAAATCACAAATAGAGTTATCTACCAGTCATAAAATTCAGTGAAGAAAGTGATCATTGACCAATAAAGTATTATTTCAAAATTGGAAAATTTTTGAAATTATGAAAGTGAAATGACTGGTTATTATTATTATGGGAATAATAAATGGTTAATTTTGTAAAGTGCTGTAGAATTTGTAATGCGCATTCATTACCTTACTTGGTTTTGAAATATCTTCAATATAAATAATTTGTCATTAGTGATGTTTTGAAGGTTTGAAATTTGAGTATGGGAGAAACTAAGTGACTTATTCACAGTATCTCTGCTGTGAAGTGCACAATATAAAATATAATTGCATTCCTTCAAGATAGCATGCCACCCCCAAATGCTAGATCATATTATTTCATGCTAATAGAAATTCTAGAATATGACTTTCTGGCAGTAATAATTATGACATTGAAAAATCTGATAGCAATAAAAGTATTTAAAATAAGAGTTTATTACCTTCAACACTGATACCATGAGGTTGCTATTATTCTTGTTCATTTTAAAATGAATGTCATTTTTATGTGATTAAGGGAGCAAATATATCTGAGCATACAAGCTTTATTGTGGCATGGCTGGGTTTTTATCTAACTTTCCTTCTGCTAAAAGTACTCTCTGTTAAGAAAAAATGCAAATGATTTATTATCAATGTGGATTAAGTTTAGGAAAAGTGAAATTAACACTAAAATAGAGTTGTCTAACTGACTGAAGACTCAGGAAGACAACAACTTATGGCAAGTATACATTTTGGCAACCCATGGCTGGTATTTTTCGTGTGTGTGTGTGTGTGTGTGTGTGTGTGTGTGTGTGTGTGTGTGTGTGTGTACCATGTGGTCCAGCTTGGCTTGGACACTGCCCTTGAGCTCTTCAGCTCAAGGCTACTGCCCTACCCTTGAGCCAAGCCCCACTTCTGTTTTCTAGAGATTAGTTGAAGATAAGAGTCTCAGGTCCTTTTGTGCCCAGGCTGGCTTTGAACCTTGATCCTCGGATCTCAGCCTCCTGAGTAGCTAGGATTACAGGCATGAGCCTAGTTGCCCAGCTCATCTATGTGTTTTAATGTATTAATACCCTTACACCAGTTTTTCTATGAATTTAAATATATTTTATGTATTTAAAATTTTATTGTTCAGGTGATGTATAAAAGTGTTACAGTACATTTGTAAGGTAGTAAGTTACCCTTTCCCATGTTATTCTCCTTGATCCCTTCCCCCCACTCCCTCCAAAGTTGTAAAGTTCATTTACAACATGTTGTCTTGTGAATTTTATTACATTGGTTCACACTTATCTTTTGTCTCATCATCTTGTTTTTCCCTTTCCCTATTATTTTGTATAACACAAAATAGGCAAGTTATTATTTTAAAATTTTTAATTTGCACAAATTTTGTATGTTTATGTCTCCATCTACTTGAGACTTAATTACTTTTAACTTTGAGTCAAGCCGTTCCCTAAAATCTTCTCTGTAGAATTAATTCACCAAAGTAACTAGACTTAAGCCATTTTGTGTATTTCCTGCAACCACCTTAGGAAAAAGAGAATTACATAATTCCATTGGAGAAGGTCTTAATAAAGGAATCCTGTACACCCAGGATTTGTTACAGTAAGTCTCAAGTAGTATCTTTCTCTTCAATTCCTAATTTTTGACAGTAATATCTTATTTTGTGTACCACAAAATTCTTCTCAAATAAGGTAGAAGACTGCATACAGAGACCAAATCAGCATCAGAAGTCAAGTTGAAGAAAGATACAGAAATAGAGAGAAACAAAAGAGAGGTTGGGGGAAAAATGGGGAGAAAGCATGTGATAACTTCATAAGCAACATAAACCTTGGTGGACTAGGACTAAGTACATTCAGAGTGGACTTTGGGAAGGTAACAGTGGTTTCCCAAATATTGCAACTGCTTAATGAGATCCGTGACCACACATCCATTATGTGGTATAAATGTGACTCCCAGATGACTCCCCAAAGCCCACTGTCATTGATGGTTAGGATGCAAGCTTCCTTTAACACACTAGAAATGGTCTAATGCATTTTTCTTCTATGTCTACAATACTGGATCAAGGCCTTCATTCAGAAAGAAAATTTAAAAGCAATATTAACTATATCTTGGACATTCTGTGTAGACTTTATATTATTTCCTCTAAGAAAAACTAATGACAAGGAGCCATCTTATTTCAATTTGTACATAATTTTGAGGATGCCTATTAGTTTATCAGCATAAAGAATTTTCAGATATCATGTTACTCTAATAAGTTAGGATCTTCATCAGAGAAAGCTCAAGATGAGCATCAGATATTTTTGCTCCAGAACTGCTTGCTTTTACTGCTGGCATCAATGCGAAGTGTAATTTGAGGGCATTAAAGTGAAATTAACAAAGGCAAGATAGGTACCCTGACTCATGCCTGTAATCCTAACTACCTGATAGGCTGAGATCTGAGGATCAAATTCCAATCTAGCAGGACAGAAAAGTCCATGAAATATTTACCTTCAATTCACCAATGAAAAGCCAGAACTGTAAGCACGGCATTAATAGTAAAACACCAGCTTGGAGCCAAAAAGCCAAGTGAAAGCTTGAGGACTTGATTTCAAACAAAGAATGTAAAATATATATTTTTGAACTTTCATGGTTGTGTTTTGTGTAAAGAGGTGCCCTTCTTACTGAGGAGAAAGACAAAATGTGGCTCAAGTGTGCCCAGGTTTGATTTTACTCTCAATGGAATAGAAAATTTGATTTTACTCTTAATTGTGAAAATCTTTAACATACAAATGCTGATTTGAAGGCATGCTCTTCTTTATTTAAATCTATTGTTCAGAAGCCTCAAATATGTACTAGATATGATGTGTGAACTTTATTCCTATGGTTTATTAATTGTATTTTTCAAGTACAGTAACATTTGTGGGGCATCAAGAGCACCACAGCTGTTCTATCTCATGCCTGTCTAGTTTTAAAGAAAATCAAAGAACTCTAAATATAAATGAATAATGAAAAATTAATTTCTTATTTATAATTCATTATGTATGTGTGTATGTGTATGTATGTGTATAAAGGACTCCTGAGTGCATTGTCTTCATTCAAACTTGTAACTCAATCTAGTCCATGGGAGAGTCATCAGAAGAATAACAGTTTGAAATTGGCTATGGCAAACGTTAGGAAAATCCCATTGAAATGAGTGAGCTACATGTTACGTAGGCACTTCTTATGCCAGTTATGCGGAGTCCATGGGTGGGAGGATCTGTCTGCAGCAAGGCCTTGAACAAAATCATTAAGCCCTATTGGAAAAATAACCAAGTCAAAAGGGAACCAGAGTGTTGCTCAAGCGACTGTGTTTTTGGATAGAAATATTGAGGCCCTGAAGTTCAAACTATGGTTCCACCAAAAATATTAAAGTTAAAATTAAATTAATAAAGTAAAATTACTGAAGCACTTACTGGAGGTTAGTATTCATGTTCTTTACTTTGCAGCTGACATCATCTTTGTTTAGAGGATTCCCATCAAGGCAGCCGTCGTCTACATGGGGCATGTACATTAAATAGGATAAAGCACCTCTGCATAAATGTTACCCAGGTTTTGACACAAATCTGGGCATACAAAGCTAAGTCCACAGGCCATGTCTCCTTTTTTATGATTGGTTCCTTTGTGCACAGCAGAAACTTAACAACCACCAAGGTCTCCACTACAACAATTTAACTGGATTATAAGCATTAAGAACTGTAGGAAATACTAGCCCCAAAAAAGCACTACCAAACAACAAAATTATAATAATATGAAAAACATGCATTAGGCAGTATGTTTTGAGTTGAAGGTTTAGAGATTGCTATACTCATAATATCTCTTAGAGCTTTTCTGAAAGAAATACATTTACAGAGTTCCATAGAAACTACATAATGGGTAATATAAATGAATCCTGGCTTTGTATGTGTGCTGATTGAGCAAAAATTATTCTTTCAACATCAATAACATTTATATTTAGTAACTTATTAATTAGGAACAGCTTCAGTGTAGGTCCCTGCATCTTCCAAGCACTTTTCTTTCCTTATATCATAGAAGTAAGGCAAAATATGGGACAGACACATCTGTGGTCAATAGAGAACCTTTTATTCATAAGGAATTTTAACTTTGTTAATGGGAATGTATATGACAAAACTTAAAGGATTTATAGGTATTATCATTCATTTAACTCACACCTTATGGTGTCATAATAAAGTAACCAAACAAGAAATATACACTTTTTGCAATGGAGACTCTGGCATGAACAGATTTGTTAGTGTAAAATCTTCTTATAGGGAAGGACTTCGTCCTGTAAGCACATCTTCCCCACAGTAAATTACAAGCTTTCCTTCATTGCCTACTATGAGGAGGGTACCCCCACAGGACTTTTCTGAAGATCTTAAAAGAAACACCTATTATAGACTTCACCATTCCTTACTGTAAGGACAATTGATACTTGAAGCAATAAAGTAGTTGATCAAATGTGACAGTGCTAACAAGTTTAATGATGTCTTTTATTGTGATGTGCCATGTTTACAACAAGCTTACTTTTGCAAAAGAAAACTTAAGAGCACTGTCCTGGAATGCTTTCTCATTTCTCTTAGCATCTGTATTTATATACTATTAAATATACACATGTCACATTATGACCATTGATATATAAATACCATTTATTTGTCAAAACAACATTGTGTGCAGAATTTTCAACATTTTAATGTAGGCTTTGCATGTAATATCCAGAATATGGAAAATATTGGAGAATAGATAAGCAAAATAATGAAGTAATGAATTCATGACAGAATATTTTAGCAGGAGCAGAAGCATTTCCAAAGGCTTAGATCATGAATAGAACTATGTATTGTAAAGTGTGAGATACAAAAGTAAGAATAAAAGACATAAAACCACCCCAAATAATGTATGCCCAACAGTTACATGTTCAAACAATGATTTTTAAAGCAAACCTAACAAGAAAAGTAGGGAAAAATGGAGAAGTGCAAAATAAGTCATGAAGATCAAAGAAAAGTGAATGAAATGAAGGATATGGTCATTTTTTATATAGGCATTAGGCAAGCTGGGGTAGAAAATGATGTTACTCTGTAATACCCCAGCCTATGTCAACATCTTCACTGCCTAAACTTACAGCAACATTTTGAGAGGGCTATTGGTAGATGATCTCTCCCTCCCTCCCCCGCCCCCTCAGTCTGTCTTTCATATGTAAGTCTCTTTTCTCCATGGATTCCTCTTCTGTTTGTCTAATGAGTTCTGATATTCTCAGTTCAGAGTCCCAAATTGGAACACAAGTGAACTGAGGAGACAAATAACTTGGTACTCAGAGGGTCTGCAAGGCATCCATAGAGCCATGGGTTTATTAGCATGAAATGATATACATAGCAATAAAATGTCAATGTAAATCAGACAAAGGAATTCTTTGAAGTTAATTGTAAACCTATCCTCTTCCTGCAACTTCTGTCCCAGTGAGATGCTAAATAAATATGTTTATCATTGACTAACAGTTCAAAGGAAGATTCCCTTCAGTACAGACAGACAATAAACAGCTACAGCACATCTTGTTGAGGTGGGAGTCTTTGTGCTTTATTCTATTTATTTAACCAGGCAGGAAGTAAGCTCAGAGAGATGCTAAGTGACTTGTCCAAGGACAAAGAGTGAGTCAGACTCAGAGCTGGGAAGGGAGCCCACTTCTCCCAGTTCCCAGTGTACAGCTTTTCTCAGCAAGCCATAATGCCTTTCAGATGGATCAGTTCCTAAAATGTATTAAGTTGCTAAAAATTCAATATGGGTGCTACAATACTTTCAACTACCTCTTTTACGCTCTACCTTACTAAAGCTACTATGAGAAGCTAGGGTGCTTGCCATAGGAGTAATTCCACATTTTCAATTTTTTTAGACACTACCTAAGTAATGTTGGATGTTTTCAAACACCAAAGATAAATCAAAGTCTTTAGACAGCAAGGTTGTATTTAACTTACACAGCTTTAGAAACAGAACACATACATTTTGGAAGCTGGAAGTGAATATGCAGAACAAAAATCTCATTAACCACTAAAAATTGTAGAAACAAAAGCACAATATTTTGTTTATTTCGGAAAGGGACATTAAAAATGCAATGAGATAGAAGTGTATACTTATGAACAATGGGTTATTTTACAAAAGTCTATCAAAAGCTATTTTTGTTTCATGGTAGTATTTACCTTTCACTGGGAATCCTACACTCTGGACAGGTACTATTCTTAATTACAATTGCTAGAGCATCATGCTCTACTCAGAAAACTAAAAGCGATAAGGAGGTTAACTCTATGATGTCTTCCAACATATATGGATCATGGTGCACTTTGCAATGAACCTGAAAACAGAAATATAAATGAAAGAAGAACACTGAAGATCTAAAGCAGAAATTTCAGTGCCATGTCTTGCTAAAATCTTCCAAATGATCTCATCAATGAGTTATATCTGCTTCTCTTATAATTCTTGCTTAAATATTAGACCATCAATTTCTTGTGTACTTGGCTTTTTTTTCTTTCTTTCCTTCTTTCTTTTTTGAGCCAACACTTCTAAAACAAGCTAGTTGAGAAAACATCAATAAGCACTAAGTAATGTTATGAAAGTTTCCTATAATTATCTATAGAAATCTTGAAGATAGTGAATTTTAAATGCTGTACAAAGCATCACCTTCTGTACTCACACTAATCACTGTCACAGCTGGAATTCAAATATTGGAAAATATGATTCTCTTTCAACACTAAAACTATGAACAAAAATTTCTTGCAACTGTTTTTCTCATTATTAAAATAACCTTAATATAAAAGAAAGAAAGAAAGAAAGAAAGAAAGAAAGAAAGAAAGAAAGAAAAAAAGAGAGAAAAAAGAAGGAAGTGGGAGAGAAGGAAGATTGGAAGGAGGTAGAAAGGAAAAGAGAAAAGTAACTTCCATAATCTTCTCCTGCAAGTGATAATTGTTAATATTATTATCAATGGAAGACATTTTCATAGTTCTCCTTATTTGATATACTGATGTCCTGTCTCCATGTCAGGCTGTGTTCTAGAATATAACCAGTATGATATATGAGAAGTCAAACAAACAACAAAAAAAATTGAAATGTTCAACAGGGGCATGACCAAGAACTTCAAATAAGCCCAGGGAATGAAAATCAGTAAGACAGATGGATAAATCCAAGGAGATCCAAGAACATAAAGTAAGGGCAGATTTGTATTGTGAAGTACAAAATCACAAATAGGCTTAAAAATCTTGAATAAATTTATAATCATCCTTAACATGTTCATCCCAGCATTTGATTTGATAACGTATATATTTATGATATATGTAGATTTATGGAAGAAGGTTATATAAGAGCTCTCCGTATTAGATTTTTATAAAGTTTCTATGCCCAAACTTACTTCAAACCAAAAAGATTATAAGAAAATGCTCCAGCTGAAATGATGTGATTGGAAATACTGATTCTTATGTGATACACAGGTATGAAATTTAAAGATTAGTGTGTAGTAATAGATCACACAGGTGGCCCTGTTTAAGTCACAGCATTCCCAAGGAAAGGGAAGATGAGACAGATGAAACTTGAAGCTAAATGTGATCCATTTATGGCTCAGCATGAGAACTTGTCTCCCCATCAGGATCACATCCTTGCCATCTTCACTTGCTGTACACTGTTTTTCTCTGGCTCCCTTTTGGTCCTTTCCTTTTATCCTTCTGCATTTCGATAATAAACTGTGTGAGTCACAACAATGTTGTTTTCAACTCTATGGCTGTTACTTATTGCAGAGTATTTTTCCTGAAGCTCCTGGAGTGCTAAAAAGCTGACTGAAATCTCCTCTTTCCATTTTCTCACTGTTACTAAGAGAGTCTGCTTCTTAAATGACTTTGGTGGTATTTTCCTAAGTAGTCACAATTGAGTCTAATGTCAGAAACTCTCGGCTGGGTCATTAAAAACAAAATCAGCTTCCACCTTCTCTATTATGTTTCACAAAGCTGGGGGAAAGGAAGCTGTGGAGTCAGAGATCTAGATCCCTGTTAAAATTCATCTTTGGTATCCTTGTACCTAACCCCAATTACTGCAACAATATTGACCTACATTGTACAGGCACTATGCTGGGATCTTCAGTAGCAATGGGAAGCTTAGTTTGAAAGGCATCAGGTCACATTTTCCTTATAATCCAGCCTACCTTCCCTTCCCATTACCTGTACCCCATAAGCACTATTGTCCCTGATTCAGTGTTGAATGATGGAATTCATCAAATTTCCTGTTTGGTACCTACAAGGTTATTTGCTGTGCATTCAAGTGTGTGTGTGTGTGTGTGTGTGTGTGTGTGTGTGTCTGTGTGTGTCTGTGTGTGTCTGTGTCTGTGTGTGTGACAGAGAGAGAGGAGGAGGAGAGAGAGAGAGAGAGAGAGACAGAGAGAGAGACAGAGAGAGAGACAGAGAGACAGAGAGAAACAGAGAGAGACAGAGAGAAAATTTCTATGCTATTTTAAGTTGAACACCAATTTTCAAAACTTAAGGTCATTTCCATAAAATTTCCACCCTGGTGTGGCTTATTGAAAGGGACTGTCAAGCCTCACAATGGCATTACACAATGGCATAATATGTGCTAGTTGAATATCAGCTGCCACTTTCATCTTTGAGGTTGTTTTCAATTTGCAAGTTACCCTCAGAACCTTCCAACCAGCCTAGTTGCTTTATGCTTCTGTGTTTGCAAAACATGCCCTATCTCTTGCCCTTTAATTCATAAAGGTCAGTAAATAGGTTGGAATGTGGTTGCTTAACATGATGAGCAAAGGAATTTCAGCAGCCTTTTTTCTCTGAGTCTAGAGATCTCAGAAGCCTAGCCTCACCTAACCTTATTTTCTACTGTAAACTGAAGTAAGAATGCTGTCAATCATCTATCTTATCTTCAGAAAGGAGGGGAAACTGCAGGATTACTTCAGGTTTCTGCATAAGATTCCTTGCTTTTTAAGGAAATGTTGTTATTCTTATAGATGGATCTAAATTCTCACAGTGATTCTCTGACACAGGTTTTCCAGGGTGGCAATAAAGCCATTACTGCTGTATTTCACACAGAAGAGAGTTCCACTAATCCTCTTTGGCATTCATCTCTAAATCTTAGGAACTCAAGTAGCTTCAGTCTCTGAAAGTTTATTTTTGACTTAAGTGATTTTCTTGTTATTGCTAGATATTTCAGATGCCTCGCCAGCTTCACTCACGTCTGAGTAAGTCTTATTTGTTTTCTTTGGCTCCTTACAGCAGGTTTGTGTTCTGTTCAGAGGGGTCACAACATTTCCTGCCCAGATGCCTTTCACTTGGTGCCCGTAGTCAGTAATAATAATAATAATAATAATAATAATAATCATTTTTTTACTTTACTTAAAATATAAATAACCTCCCTATACTCATTTTGAACCTTTTCCCACAGAATTTTCCTTATGACAGAAATAAAGCCCTTCAGCAGAGCTTAGTGTGCTCTGAGCAAAGAGTTCTAGTCAAGAAGCATAAATCATACCTTGTACTCACAAATATACAAGTAACCCTTCCCCTTCCTGCTGTTTTCAATTATGCAGATTTAATTTACTTCCACACATTTGGAGTACCCCTTTGCTAAAGTCCAAAGCAAACATATTTTCAGTGAGCCCCAGATGAAATATCAATGCAGTCTTCCAACCTCAAGTTTCATTTGGTTCATTTACTTTATAACTTAATAAAATCTGGGCCTGTATTTTATATTTAACTTATTTCAAAACATAGAGTTGATTTTAGTGTGGAAATTCTGGAACAGAATTATCAAAAAGGGTTTCTGACAGTATGCATAATGAAGAAACTGAACTGAGTCTCACAAATTGGATTTCTACACCTTCAGTTAGCAAATAGCTACTAGACCCTCACATGTTAGCTCTCTGTAGAACAAATAATTGGTTTAGATTTTTTACTTTGATTTTTATTTAGGCATTTGTAAATTTTATATGCCTGAAATCTGCATGAGTATTGAAACCTCTTGTTAGTTTCTTTAAATGTAAAGACATGCCCATTTGAACACTAAGAATGTAAATTTTATTTTTCATACGTTTATAGGCTATAATGATCATGTAACTTTTCCAATGCAATTTTTCTGAATAGGGTAAGCATTCATAGAATAAAGTTATCAGTACTTCAATATAAAATATTTAGAAGTTGACTATACACTATATTGTTGTTTAGACTTTATTTGATGCTCTATCTAACCTAAATTAAATTGAAGTTGAGAATGCAATGTATATCCTGCAAAATTAGGAAAAGTGAGGAAATGACTATGTAAGGAAAGGGTGGGTGGAAATAGGTGACATTGATGAAGATGAATTGTATTCTCAGACTGCTTTTTTACCTTTTTTTTTTTTTGCCAGTCCTGGGGCTTGAACTCAGATCTGAGGCACTATCCTTGAGCTTGCTCAAGACTAGCACTCTACCACCTGAGCCACAGCACAACTTCTGGCTTTTTTCTATGTATGTGATACTGAGGAATTGAACCTGAGTTTTTGTGCATGCAAAGCAAGCACTCTACTACGAGACCAAACTACAGGCCCCATAAACTGCTTTCTTGTAACATCTACTTAAAGATAAAACAAAAATTGGGGGACTAATTTCATATTTGATGTAATATTCTGAAAGATAATTTTAATATTGTTTTAAAAAACAAATTGAGAGATCAAGGTTTAAGAAGTAATATACCCATTACCTGACAAATGTAACTGTAACCCTTCTATACATTATCCCAACAATAAAATACAATTAAAAGAATAAATAAATAAACATTTTGTTAGAAAAAAATTGAGGTAGGAAATAGAAAGAGGGATAGGGAGAGAGAGAAAAAGACAAAGACAGAGAGTTATGTAACTGTAAAAATGTATGATAACATTACAGGCAATACAGGCCCTACAGGAAGTCAATCAAATGTGTATTAACAGCAATTCCCTGAAACACTACATTCTGTTCTTTCCCACAACCCTACATTCTGATCTTTTCCCTTTTCTGTCAGTTTCACAAACCCCCTCTCCTTTCTCTCTTTTACTGCCCTCATGTGCTTTCCATTTTTACCTCCAAGAAGAACAAAATAAACACAAAGTGTTTTGTTCTATAGCCACAAGCAAGCTTTCCTTGAAAATCCAAAGTTGTACAGTTACTAAAGAAATGTTCTTATTGCCTAACCTGGTTTTAGTTTAGTTGTATTTGTCTCCAGGTCTACAAACCACATCGAGTCAGGTGTTAGCTACTTCAGTATTTGTTCAATGGACAAAAGGGCAAATATAACAGAATAATCATAGAGTTTTGATATTCCTTGAGAACAAATTCCAATAAGTTATAAATTCTTAACAAGCTGCTTTTCCTGACAGCGTAGATTTTCAGCCACTTGCTGGCTGTCAGCAACCTCTAACTTTCTACAATTTTCTTAGAATTTCCAGGGAGCAGAATGAATAGAGTGAATAGAAGCAGTCTTACAATATCTTTCCATTACTAACCTAATCGAATATTCAGTGGCAGGGATTCACAACTGTCAGTACAAATTCTTCTCAATCATGTCAAGGAGTTGGGGACAACTGCAAAGGAACATATTCTTTAATTCACTGAGGATTTTCTCAAGAAGAAAACACAAATGAGTCTCATAGTCTGATATAGCGTTCTCTTGCTGTTATGCTGCTTTATATTGGTAGAAATGACAGTAGAGGAGATTATTTTACCTAAGCCCCAAGAAATACTGTCAGACTGTATCAATATGGTTCCAGAAATCATAAGGATAGATATGGAGTAATTGTAAGTATGATGGCTTATTATAATCTTGATTGGATTAAAATATTTATGTGATTTAGTATGGGTATGGATCTGTGAGGGAACTATTAGATCATAAGGTGTCTAAGGAGGTACTTTAATGTATTCAAAGAATGATGAAATTATTACAAGGTGATGAAAGATAAGAAGCCTAGCCTACTTCAAATAAATAGTTCACTGGGTTTGTACCTTTAGATGCTATCATTTGTCTTGCCCTCTTCCTATGATATTTGCATTTCCTAAATTGCTGTCTCCATGTCTGTTCCCTCACACTCTCCCACCAAGATAATCTAACACCTCTGCAACCATGATCCAAAATATCAATGAGAAAAGTAACTAGACAAAAAGTTGTATCCAAAGAAATGAGGTCCTGGTTCTGTTTCTGTGACCAAAGGGATCTTAGGCCTCTAAACATTTTTCAGGTGGAATTTGCAAGATTTTGAGTATGTGGAGTAGAGAAGTCTTAAGCATGAAAAGCACAGTTTAATGGATGATGTTGATGCAAGTTCAGAAACCAGGAGTGCTCAAACTGGATAGAAGAATGCACTGGTGATGCCTCAAAGGACCGTAATAGAAATTGGACTTGATGTCACTCCTATTACAGTTGGGCAGATAATCTGTCTACAAATCCTGTGTCTGTGTCTCACAATCTCGTGGGATGCTAAGTTTAAAGGTGATAGACCTTTGTGGTGGAATTTTCAGACAATATAACATTCAGGCTGTGCCTGGTTACTGCTGACTACTTTTAGCCAGTATTTCAGTGAGAAATGGGAGCAAACATCAGAGAAGAAAATCATACAAATATATGCAGTCTAGCCTCAACATGAGCAAGTTCAAAATAGTGAGCCAAGTGGGTGTGGTTCTCAAACAGATCAGTCAGAAACTTAAGCATATCCTACTGTGACAATAAGAAACAGGTTTTGAGGGTGTCTCACAACTTGACCAAACCTCGCTTTCCCAGGTTTCATGATTTTAAAATATAAACTCATTAGAATGACTTTCCTTGGTGAAGAGAGTGCCTCCAGGACCCATTGCTGGCCCAAGGTTCCCAAGTGAAGGCTTTTCCAGGTTTAGCTAAATAGATTCAGAGGCTGCAGAAACTGTATGTGAAAGGGGCCTATAGCTGTTCAAGCAGACCTTGTCACCATTCACAACGTGCTGGTGTTACATGGAGGGAGAATGCAAGAGTTAAGGAGTTATAGATATTTTTTCAGGGTTTCGAAGGAAGATCTTGTGAAGCCTGGCAATGAGCAACAAAATCATATTTCTTTAAAGGAGATCCTGCAAAAGCAAGCACGAAGAGAGAAGCCCAAACTGTAATGGATAACTCAGCATGTTTCTGATGCCAGGGTCATGTTACATTGATCCAGGAAAGCTACAGAAAACAAGTGGAACCAGCTCCTGAGAGAAGCCATGTGAGATGTAGCCAGCAGTGGACTGATCAAGCCCATTGGTGTCACATCACTTTACCATCTGCTTTAGAACATGGTAGAACTACAGGATGTCGATTTGGTCCTGCTTTGCTTAGTCTTACTTTGATGCCATTCCTCCATACCATGTTTCCATTACTTACATTTATATTGTAAATTTTTACTTTGTGATATATTATAGAAATATATATGTATATATTTTGAGTTTACACAGTCTCACAACTAGAAGTTTGCTTGAGTCTTGGGAAAAAGAACTGTATTTGAATTTTGGGGGGCACCAGAGAATCTGTTTAAACTATGAGGCCTCTTTTGCATTACAAAATAAACAAAACACTAGAGGAAAGTGGTATAATGTTATGGCTTAATGCTATGTGTTTTATTATCAATTTCTGCAGGATTGGTCTTGTGATAATTAATTCTGATTGTCAATATGACTATATTAAAAAGGAGATTAGTAGATTGGTAAAGCACACTACTTATCCGAGGACCTTTCCACAGTCAGATTACAACAGTGCTGGCTACTATAGAAGTAATGGATTCATCCTGGATGACTTGTCGTATGACAGCATTATTGTTCAGAAGTGGAAGTTAAAAGGTGAGGACAAATTGGAGGAAGTATATCCTTGAGATTATGTTCTTGAGTGCCATATCTTGCCCTGCTGTGCTTTTTCATACCTACCCACTATGGTAGACTCAACCTCCAAAGCCATGAGCCAAAAATAAATCTCCAGGTTTTAAGTTGCTTCTGTAAGTATTTTGTTTTATTAAGCAAAATCTGGCAAAATACAAATAGAGAAGATGTGAATAATTCTGAAACATAAGTAAAAAGGCAATAAAAGAACAAGCAACATTACTAGGCCCAAACAGAACCATCAGTTGACTCTTAGTGTGAAACAAGTTTTGTAGAAATCACTAAGAGGTGCTGCAAATTCGAATACATTCATTTTTTAGATGATCTAAAATAGGCAACATTTTATTTAGAATGTTAACCCTTTGAAACATTACATTTTGAGTTTTTAAAATTTTATACTTTTTCATGCCAATATCAAATGATGTTATATTTATTCTTACAGAAAATCTTCCAAAATTAAACAAGTGAATTTCTATTTTACCTAGCTCATATTTCTCCTGCTTCCTTTTCTTTCAAGCCTAAACTACCTTATCCAAGACAAATAAGATAATCCTTTAACTATATTTAATCTACCCCTTGTTATTCTTCATTTAGTAGTGATCACAATTGCTTTACAAGTAAGTTCTGCCATGCTATACATCCAAACTATCCAAGTGTACATGCAAATATCCAAATGTAGTTTGTTATAGCTACAAACAGATACTCTTTCAACTTGATTGCATTACCCTAGCTGACCTAATTCTACTTTACCAGAATATGTTTGCCTAGTACCTCACTGTATAAAATGTATGTGACTCCATTCAGGCACATATATTGTTATTTGTTTTCTAAGACAAAAGTTGTGATGTCCTTTCAAAGATTTTCACAAAAACTTCCTTCATCAGAAACACTTATATTGCCCACCATACCATGTGGGGTTAATATGTATGTAACTTTCCTTTAAAAATTCTATGGTTACATTGCCCCATTTGTAAGGAAATGGAAAGACTTGGACAAAAATCATATTAAGTGAAGTAAGCCAGATCCAAAGAAAAATAGGCTCAGTGGTTCCCCTCATTTGTAACAACTATTACATGTTTAGGAGTCTCCTAACAGTGGATCATTATAGCTCAAAAGCTATGTACATATATCCATATAGGATGAGGCTAAACGAAAGGTACTCAGATATGGAAATATTAGATTTATCTTTGTGATTGTTGCTTTTACTATACTATGTGAAGCCATTTCTTTTCTTTCCTTTCCTTTTCTTTTCTTTTCTTTTCTTTTCTTTTCCTCTTAAGGTTTATCAAATGCTAATACTGATCTGACTTTGGTACCTGCTCTCTTATAATATACATTTATTTATTTATTTGAAAAAGGGAAGGGAAGGGAAAAAGATGAGTTGGAGGGGGTGGGGGTAGAAAAATGGGAGAAAATCATGGGAAGGAGTAACAATGTTCAAGAAGTAATGTACCTACTACTTAATGAATTTTACTATAACCCCTCAGAGTACATCACCCTAACAATAAAATATTTTTTTAAAAAATTGTATGATTACATCACCTGTCTCCAAAGCATTTACCATATATATATATTTATATTTTTTGTTTTTTCTTAGTGTAAAAAAATGTACTAATTTGGATGTCTATTTCATGTTGATGCTCACACTAACAGACTAACCCCTCCAATTGCATTTTCACAGTTCCTTCATTCTCAATACGTAGGACAGTTCTTACGACTAATCTGCTTATTTTTGTTCCATAAATAAATTAATTAAGGAGTAGCCACCAATAATATAGATTGCTTTAAAGATCAAATGACTTCAACAGGAAAAAAAATTTACAAAGGGGTTAAGGCATCTTGGCAATTCAATGGATTTTTTTTGCTATTAGTAATATATAATTAATGATTATTAATAACTTTATATAAATCATTGATATGATATATACACAAGATCTCTACAAACATTTCTGTGCACTCATGGAAGTTATTAGGAGCACTGACATATTCCTCTTTTCAGAGTGGGCTGAAGCAAATTTGTAAAACTCCATTGGCATTTTCACATGCACCCAATGTATGTAAAATACACATAAAATAAATAAAGCCCTCCTGCTCTTTATTACTTTATGTTCTCTATGCAATGGGAATGGCAAAAGGAGTTGAAAAAATGCCAAGACAGTGATTATTTTGCTGTCTGATTTCATTTCCAAATATTTGACAAGCTAATTTAGCAAATAAAATAGGGGGAAAAACATGCAAACAGGAGGAGCTATAGAATAGAGTTCAATATGACTGGCAAAGGAAAATGTTAAATTTTCAATTTTATCTGTTATTTTATATTTTGTCATCATGGGAAAAAATAAGTATTTTATGTTGTACTAAAGATTAATATAAAATAAAACCACTGGCGTGGTACAAATGAGATACTGACCATTTAGTTGTAATTATGACCATAAAAGATCTCAGCTAGAAATCTGTACTCTGGGTTAGGAACTTCATCCGCAAATCTTAGTTCTTTTTTTTAAATAAAATTTTCTTGAATCCAAATGCCTCTTGAACCTGTGATACTTCCGCCTGAAGAAAGGAAGACTCTCACTCAGGAGTAGAATTTGTTATCATTGTGCTTTCCCAGCTTAGTCATGTGAAAAGCCTTTAAAAATTAATAGCATTGAATAAAGTGGAATATTTCAATAAAGAAGACTTGCTATTGTAGCAGTTTTATGCCAAGAAAATATAACATAAAAAGCTTTGAAAAATGTACAGTAATTTGGTAAGAGTATCTAAATCCTCTTTTCATTTTTTGTTTGTTTTTTTAATCTTTAGAACTTATGTTTCAGCCAAAGTTTGAGAATCCTGATTGCCTTTGATACTCAATCTGCATGGGTAGAGGAATAAATTCCATAAATGTCAAAGTTCCCTCTTGACATCTTTGTCCTGCATCTCCATACAGAACTTTAATTTCTAAAGAAATAGATCTTTCTAAACACACTTCTGTTATTGGTATTTTTATCTAAGGTTTTCTTTTTGACAAATATTTTAAAATAGCCAAAGAGTCCACAAAGCAACCACACCTAAGTCTGATTTCTCTTCTTCGGTGTTCCCCTCCTTCGCTTTAGTTCTTTTCAAAAGCTAAGAAGAAAAAGCTAAGATGACAAATGTCGTTAAAGAAAAACTCAGCGGTAGAAAAATTCTTAAGGAATTATGTATTCATATTTCTAAAGGTAAGCTGTCTTGGAAGTCTTGAGATATGTCAATGCAATGAGGAAAAGTTAGGAAGGAATATCCTATTGACTATAAAAATAAAACAAGAGATGATCTGTGGTACCCTGATCTTACCTGAAGAAGAAATACATTCTTTTGACTGAAATAAGGTCATGTTGCACAATACCTGTCTTTGGTCTGAAGGCTAAGCTAGTCAGGACAATGCAGCTCATGCAACTCTGGAAGGAGATGTCTAACTGTTCATATGAATACACTTTGAGATAAAATGTAATACTTGTATCTTATCCAGGCCCTGACTTCTGCTAGATTTTTAAGTTTTTGGTATTTTTCTTAAAGTTAGAAGAAATCCTATGTGAAATGTTCTTTCTTAACATGCTCTGGGGTGGGAGGGGAAGGCAGCGGAGGAAAAGGGGGAATCTTGATTTCTGTAAATAATTTAAGTGCAATACTATTCAGATTAACAGAAGTTCATATATATATAGATATACATATGAGATTATTTAGCCTTATCTCTAACAAATTTTGATAAACTGAGTCTATGGCAAGAATATATTATATAAAAGACTTTTCATTTATGTTAGTAATGAGAACTTAATGTTTTCTATTTAGAATCACTTTGGACTGTTTTAGACAAATCCCATAAATCGATCATATATCATTATTCATAAACTATACTTTATGCCTAGTATTTTATAGTTTTGATTTTCATTAAGTTGCTTATTAATTTCATCAGTTAATTTAGTTTCAAAAGGTCATCAAAATCATTGAATATGTATATAGAGATAGCCTACATCCATAAGTTAGGTAAGAGACAGAGAGAGACTATATTTTGATATCACTGAATTCAGTGCAGCAATAAATAATACATACTTTCTAACTTGCCCTTGTAGTTATGCCAAGGGGGAAAAGGGAGACCACCAAATCATTTATGAGGAGAAAATAGAGATCTAAAATTGGGAAGACAACTCAAGGTAACACACCTTTTAGAGAAAAAGATAAAAAAAAACCCTGAAAGCCTAAAAATACTGGTTCTGATACATGCCAAAATCTAGAGATGCAGTCAGTGCATCTTTTTCTAATATAGAGGGTTTGTTTTACTTGGTGTCATTAATGCGTTATTTAAATGAGATGGCACAGAAAAACCAGAAACCTGAAATAATAGTGTTAGCATGATGCCTTTCAAAAGAGATTGGGATAGTCTCATTGACACATGTGGAAATTAGCCCCCAAACTAACTTTTTTATTGTATGTTAGTGATAATTTAATTTATTTTATTAGCTTCAGTAAGCTGAACAAGGAGATTCATTTTGACATGTCCATTTGTATGTACAGTGAATCCTGAGCAGTCATTCCCTTTCAACTTTCCCTCTTTCTCTTCCCCTCTCTACCTCCCCAGTCTCGGCCAGCTTCAGTGATCTATTTTCACTTGCACATAAAAATATTTTAACTATAAATTTCAACAGTTCAGTTTAATGTTATAGAGATTTTCATTTTGTGCTGTTTAATGATTAAATACCTGAAAAATTTTCCAAGAAACTGATTACAGTAAAACACCTCTTTTTTTTTAAGTTGGGAAATGGTCCTCAACTCTTAAGACATTTATTATTTAGCCAATGGTTTGTTATACATATTAAACTTCTAAAGAATGATTTCAATAAAAATACACATCTTCTCAATAAAAGACACATTTTTGTCTATTTCATTTATTTTTCGGCAGGCACAAATAAGCTTAAAACATAGTTATTTCTCTTCTCAAAGCAATAAGACAAAATCCTTTCTTGACATTATTCTTTTAAATTTAAGAATAAAACTTTTAAAAATGGGAGCTAGATTTATTCAGGAACCAAAAAAGTGTTTAGGCTTATCCAGAGAAAAAAATGATAGATATTTGGCCAATCATATATTCCCATTACCTCATAATGAGACAGACATTTTGCTTCAGTTTTTCTCTACAATTCCATTTACTGAAACTATTTTTAATACAAGCATTAGGTGTATGATTATTATAGGCAATTCAAAGACAAATACATATGGATGGTGAGAATGTGGCTTAGTAGAGCATAGGCTTAATTAGCACTATTTTCTGGATTTCATACCCAGAACATAAAAAAATATGGCAAATATATTTTGATATTATACTTCTTCCCCAATCTAATTCTGTTGTAACATGTAATTGCCATATGGAAACTCAGTCAACACATATCTCAGAGGCAGTTTAGTTTCATTTCAATTTTTTTTGTTTTTCAATGATTACACAAGTAAATATTTTTAATATGTGGCCATGAAAAATAAGTGTTTTAGTAGTATTTTATTTTTCAGAACACAGTGGTCTTTTACAGGCATTTAAAAATAGATGTATAAATGTAACACCAGGGTAGATTCTAGTTACTACTAAATTAGTTTGACTAATGACATCATGTTGGTACAAGTGTGTTTAACTTTTAGTATTAATTCTACTTTTTGTGAATGCACCTATCTCAAATGAAGACAAGTGTTCTTTTGTATAAGAATTGTTTTGACAGACAGCCACAGAAGATAGAGAAATTATCACTAGGTGTGATTAGTTCATTTTACAACACAGAATCTTATAACCAAGAAGGAACTGAAGAACCGACAGGCTATATCTCATTGTAAGAAGTGGAAAGAATAGGCCTAGAATTAATGACTGAAATGGGTTGAAGACACAGAGATCCTGCAACATTCTAATTGTGGTAAAATACAAATCTTAGCTTATGATGACTTTAAATGCACTTTAAATCATTATTACATGCTCTAAGATCTGACAAAATTGCAATAGGCAACCTTCAAGTACCTAACACCCTGAATTCAATACACTTACAAACTCAGTTCTGCCTATCACACTTCTACCCTGAATGGTAAATAGCATTTAGAAAGTGACATTTCTAAGAGTATATTAGTACTATCACCCATCAACCAGTTTTCTAATACTATTTTCACATTCACTTATCATATAAAATATAAAAACACTACATCAGAATAATTATAGAACTGTTAACATGTACGTTTCCTACACTGTTCACCATACATCCTTTCATTCTCACAGGCTTAAATTATGCTCAATTATATTGATGGGATATTATTTTATGTTATACTACAAATATTTTCATAAAAACCTCTGACATTAACATAAAACATGTTTATTTTAGGAAACTACGAATTTATCTCATGGTAGTTTAATATCTTCTTCAAGAAACTCTGGGATAAGAGGGGGAAACTGGGAAAAAGTAAATAAGGTTTGACATTGTTCAAAAAGAAACATACTCATTAACTGACTCATGAAACTAACCCCTTTGTGTAATACCTTAATAAGAATAAAATTATATTTAGAAAAAATTAAATGAAACTTTTGTTGAAGCTCTTCAAAATTATTTATTGGATGATTATTCTCCATACTTCCCTTTCTACTTCTATTTTCTGTAACTAGAATTCCTTCTTATTGTTTTAAAACATTTAATCTTTGCTTTATATCTCTATCATGTCCTTTCTTGCCCACTTTCAATATGAGTTGGAGGCAGATAAAAAGATGAAAATATTAGACTTCAAAATAAAACTTCTTGGTACTTTATTGAATTTTTGAACATAAAGAGACACAAATTGCAGTTTATTATTTGCTGGGGGAAGAAAAAACAACATTTTACATACATATGATAGTCATTTTTCAGTTGGTTTATATACAGACACACTAAAACAACAATATCAACATGAACTTGAGTATTTGGAAATATATATCTACCTATCACACACTCAATAGTTTAAAAAAGCTAGTTATATGTCTTTCAATTTGAGCTCTTTTCAAAAAATTTAACAATTTACTCCTTATTAGGCAGTACTCTGATATGACACTCTGGATGATAAATTAGTTGATCTGAATGATTCTGATCTATTCTGTTCTTTTAACTGTTAAGAATTACAGACATGCTTTACCTTTTTCAGTTATATTGGAATTTAATAGGAAGTAACATTTATTTAGTTTGATTTATTAATACTCATTAGAAATTAGACAATATGGATGTCAAAGAATATGAGATATATTTGGATTGAACATCAAACATGAAACTTATATAAGTTTTATATATATATATATATATATATATATATGAGCTTATCCTTGTAAAACTTGCAAGAGCAATACAGAGTGGTGATGATACAAACATTGCCTTTCTGTTCCATATAACTTAGGGAACTACCCATTCCCTAGTAAGTATTTGGAATGCTAAAGACAATTTCCCATATTTTCCTCATAAAGTTAGCTCTCTCACTACAAAACACCCCAGTGTTTTCACATAGCCATTCTATTCTCTAAGGACAATTGTCATAAACTGGAGTAGAACTTTACATCTGGAGTAGAACTTTACATCTCATTAACCTCCTTCTTGAGTTTAAATTCCCATATCTTCTGTTTTAGCACGTCTGTGAGAGAAGTTTGTCATAATGCAGCAGTGCTTTCTTTTAAAACTTTTAATAAGATTTTCATTTTCTTTCCTTTTTTTCTCCAAATGAGGGTCCGTCTTTTCAATGTTGATCCTTAACCCATGCCTATTTTTTGTATTTGTTTTCAGTTTCAAAAGTTGAGTTAAATTAATATAATAGTGACAAAGTGTTGACAACTGCCAACTATTTGTCCTTATGATACCTGACAAAGTACTTCTCATAATGGTATTTTTCATGTAAGAAAAATGTTACAACAAAAAACCTAAGAATTGTGTTAGATATGACATGCTTATAGCTTACAAACCCCTGTCCTATGTAGAATTCCCGGGCATACATATAACCTTTTAATGGAGTTATTTAATTTCTTATCTTAAAAACTTGAGAATGCTGATGTTTAACTCTTATACTGGAAATTCTCTTTAGGCAATCATTTCATTCATGAAACAGTGTCCTTGATAAACACCTACAGAGAGGCCCTGTGGACTTAGCTCTAGAAGAGGTCAAATTTCTGGAGATTGGTAACTCCATCAGAGAAAGTGCAATAGGGGTGGTCTTCCAGTGTAAATATATTTTGCTAGCACACTAGGCTGAAAAGCTTCATTCTGTTCATCTGCTCCTGCACAACTTCAAACATGCTTCCTAAGAAAGCTTGGGAGCTGATTGTTCCAGATCAAAGGCAAGATTTCAAGGTAGAGCTATGTGCTGCCATTTTATCAGCACAGTTTTCAACGATTCCACGTCAATTTCAAGGCAAGTTAAGCTAGTTCAAATGCTACATGAATCGATGACAATGATATGTATTGCTGATCATTACTAATAATTGTCACATTTTCTAAACAAATACATGTTTGCCCACTACAGGTAAGTGGAATGGCATATGTGAGCATGCTAGATGACTACCATCTTACAGCAAGTTGAATAAAAGCACCACAATCCCCTCTCCTGTTCTTTCCTATAATGAAACAACTGTCATTTTTGTCAGTATAAAATGTGCTTGTCATAAACACAGTCATTGGATCTTACAATGCAATATTTTACCTATTTTGCTTGGCACTGGAATTTGAATATCATTTTCTATTTATTTTCTTTTCTTTTTACCCTACATAAACCAAAGTGCTGAACTATATTCGTCAATATGAGCTCATTTTATGATTGAAAATTTTACTGATTTTTTTTTCCATTTAAACAGTTAACCATTGCAAGCCCGGTACTAGTGTCCCAAATATTCAGATACTGTTTTTCCTAGCTCTTTAAAAAAATAATTCATGCAGATGTGATCAAAGATTATGAAACTTGCATATGGATTTCTTGTTTTGCAGGTCAAAAGTTCACAGAATGGAGGACTATTATAACTCTCACCTCGTCCCTTTCTTTTCTCTCCATACTCATTTTCCTCAAAACTTCTACCATGAATTGACTACTTGGAAAAATACAAGAGAAAGCACCAGGAAGAAGCAAAGGCACTCCACTGGCTGAGTCACAGAGCTTTCCAATTAAAAAAAAGAAAAAAGAAAAAAGAAAAAAAAAAAAAAGAAAAGTCATGGTCAAGCAGGTGCGTGCTCCCAGAATGTCCTTAAAAAAGGCTTCTCAGTGAATGACAGGACCTTGTCCCAATTGGTTCTAGAAAGGGACAACCAACCTGAACCAGGGATCTCTCTCTAAACCTCCCCCCACACACCCTGACACCCTGGATGCAGCGGGTAAAGAAGTTAACCCTGTATCTAAGTTGAGCGCGGACTCGCTTCAGGCGGAGAATTCAGAGACCGAAAATAAAGCTCGCCAAGTGGAAAGCCAAAAGCGGAGGAAATGAGAATTCTGATCCCAGCATCTGCAGCGCTTGGGGTGCTGGGGCAGAGGCGCACACAGTTAGGTGCAAACACTCCCGGAGGGCACCAAATATGGACCATAAATCACCAGACCTTTAGATTGGGGTGGTGGGGCAGGAGAAGGGGAGAACTGCAAGGGTGGCTTGGCACTCACTCCGACATCAGCTTCCCAAATCTCCCATCGCACTTCTCAGTCCCCAAGAGGCCAGCAGAAAGTGGGCCCCCAAACCGGTCCCTGAGAGCGGTCGGGGGGGTGCAGGGAGCTGCAAGGACTTAAGTTTATGCACTCACTTATCTGCCAGGAACGCGAAGCGAGCAAAGGGATGGAGAGGGTGGGAGGGGGTCGCTCTCCTTACCTTGATCCGCTCCCACGGCCAGCACCTTGGCAATAGGCAATAATCCCGAGAGAGTGAGTAAGGCGAGGAGCAACTCGGACATGGTGGTTGGCCGGTGAGGCCGGCTGCGCCGGAGAAGGCAGAGCGGCACCCTCCGCGCGGCGGCGGCGCTGGAGGCGGCGGTGGAGGTGGTGGTGGTAGTGGTGGTGGCGGCGGCGGCGACGACTCCGAGCCCTGAATGGAGCGGGGTCATTTACAAATGTCACTGGGAAATTCTTCGGCTCAATGAGTCCAGCTAGTCCGCCTTTCTTCCAGCCTGGAGCAGGCTGTGGAAGGTGTTGGGATGCGCGCGTGCGGGCGAGAAAGAAAGAGAGGGAGAGGAGAGAGGAAGAGAGAGGGAGAGAGAGAGAGAGAGTGAGCGCGAGCGAACCGCTCGTGTGTCTTGACTTTTCAATGCAGGGTAAATCTGATCTTACATCACGTAAGAGGGGCCGTGAGATGCCAGTGGACGGGAATCCACTGATGAATCACCAAGTTCACCACACACCCCTTCCCCTCGTCCACACAAATCTCATCGATCACTTGGCCAGAGGCGTTGAATCCCGCAGGAAAAATACCATCGCCAATGGAGAACGCCACCAATCCCGATTATTTCAGTCTCCTTGAAGAGGGAAAGTAACTCCGAGCTGGTTGTGTCGGGATCTGGGTCTTTAGAGGAGGCGGGGGAGCGGGGAATGGGGGGGGGGGGGGAGGGGGTTCTGGCTTCTGCAATAGGCGAGCCAGCCCGGGCGCCTAGGACGCTCTGCGTTTCACAGCCAGCAGAGAATTATCAGCTGAAAGACTGAGGCGGCTTCTTGGCAAAGCGGATCTGATACCTTCGCTCAGCGGAAAAGAGCTTCCTCCTCTGGAAGGAAAAGACAAGCACCAAGTGACCGAGCTTCTCCCGGGGAAATGGGTTCCTCCCCTCGGAGACAGACTCTCAACGCTTTCTGAATGGCACTTTTAACTTTTATGCTGAGTAGCACCTGGGCGCAGAGATGCAAAATGTTAGTGACTCAGCAGACATTCAAAACAAAACAACCCCCAGAATCGCTTATCAGTTAAACAGATAAATAAAAAAGTAAAATAAAAAGGCCTTCTTATGGTCCCTGGGCTGGTTACTTAATAAAACGAGGAATAACGTTTTAAGGTAAAGGTTTTCTTTCCCTTAAAAGCGGTTCTTTCTCTTTTTTAAAAGATACCCTTAAGGGTACCTTGACCCATTTTAAACTGGATTTGGGTGCGTTTGTTTTTCTTCAGTTCTGTTTGATTTTGCTTCCCCCTCCCCCCGAATTCTAGTAATGGTTTAAAAACTTCCCAAGACCATCAGATGAATCCAAATGGATTTCCAACTGGAATTGTTTTTTAAAGGTATTTGCATGGCCACTTACGTTTTCCATGCGGTCATTCATGTATCTAAAATACCAATTTGCCATTCAGAATTTAGTCTGGATTGGCATTCAGAAATCTTAATCATGGAAGATTTTGTTTCTTCATAATAATATCAAGAATTCTAACATAAAAATAAAATTAACATAAGAAATATTTTGTATTTAACATTTTAAAGCCAGAGATGAGAAAAACAGAAAACTGTAGTAAAGAAACAAAGTTAAAAGATAGGATGTTTATGAGAGTCAGTTATCCAGACTTCTTTGGTGCTCCATAAGACAAATTAATGAAATTGGACAGGATCATAATATATAGAAATAATTCTTAAGAACACTGCCAAAGGCCTGTGAGCTTCCCCTTTGCAGACTTAACTTTGATTACAAATGCCTTGGAAGGCCAATTTTTCGAAATGTTTAATTTTAAAGTTAACTTTGGTGAATAAAACTATTTACTGTCTAATATATTACTCTAAAAGCGAAAAGAATCAAGCTGGTTTTCACTACACATTTAATTTCTTCCAGTTATTTTCATTATTTCATAACAACACAACCATATAGAAAAAGATTTTCATGTTTCACTTCGTATATTTTTTTTTTCCTCAAGAGTTTACAGATTTCTCCATTTAGTGTCTTTCTTTCAAGATCCCATTTGGGCAAAGTTGTTGGCACTTTATTATTGGAAAGAAAATGAGAAAAACACCTAAATGCAAAAGGCACCCAGATCCTTCCTCTTGTATACTATTACCACCAATCAACGTCTGTCTATACCCTGCAAGGTAAAAGAAAGCAAATAGGAGTATAAAGAACTTGAGCATGTACAGAAATGTATAATGCAGTGGTGGGGTAGCATGACTCTTCTAGCTCTGCAGTATTTATAGTAGTCTTAGTATCCATATTCAGAAAAAGAAAACATTACAAAAATAATCAGAGAAGTAAACACCCAGGGGATAGTATATCCTAAACAGAGTCCATAGTAAATATACAGTGGAACCTTAATAATCTATGTTGAACAAGCTGAGTGAAGGAATTATTTCCTTTAGGTCAGTTGAGTGGTATTTTTATTTCATTGAATAGGAGAAAATCAAGCATGCATTGTCTCCATATTGTGATACTACAGAAAAATAATTTTTTAAAGGTACTCATAAGTCAAATTTGAAATCACAAATGACACATTATTCTAAGTAGTAGAAAAAGTGGAATCTTAGGTACTGTTAGGCAGACTCTCAATAAAAGGTAACTTGTCATTTCTAACTCAACTAAGAATAAGTTTCAATGTATTACTATTTAAAAAATAGAAGATTTATTTTATGAAAGTAAATAAATGCACATAATGAAGATTCAAAAGCTATAAAAATAATTTGGTGGAAGAAGTCTTGTGTGCATATTGCTATTCAAGTAGACCTAAACATGCATGTATTTTTCAAGAAGATTTTTTAAAATTTAATAATAGTGACAGATTCATATCCCAATTAATAAAAATTGAATAATAGAAAACAGTATTTTATTTACAATAGTAAATCCTATCTTGAAAAATATTGATAAAACATTGTCTATTAGCTACATCAAATTACTTGTATCAGATAGTACTTCTTACAAATATGCATTTTAGTCATCAACATCTCAAAGGAGATTATTTTAATGATCATCAGTTAGGTAGATAAAAATCTAGACTAAATTTAAGCTCCATAATTAAGTAGCTTATTTGTGCATTTTGAAGATCCCACTGATATTAATGGATTATACAAGAAAGGGAACATATGTAATTTTCTATTAAAGTTTTATTTCTCTATAATATGTCATCTAAGGTAGAAGAAAATTAATAAATTATGCTATTAGTATAGAGAAAACAAAATTATCGCCAACATTTATTTGTTCTTATGGCCTATTATAATTTCTTCATTCTATTGAGAGTTATTAACACTGACAAGTTAAATAAATTAATTCATCAAAATATAGAATGCTATGAAATCTCTCAGTGAGACAAATTAAACAAGTAGAACCAATCATAATTCCTTTCTGGTCTAACAACACAGGAATATTAATTACTACTCAGTGATAATCTTATACTTCTCAGTTAAAGCCACTTTGTCTACATGTGATCAAAAATGAGAGATTTCATTTCTGTTAATGTATATATTTTTGTGGAGCTGCTGGTTTTCAAGTTCATGCATTCCATGCCTGAAAGTCTCAGGAAGAGGAGGTTTGTATAAGCAAATTGGAGTGGACAGTCTGTTTCACTTAAGAGGTGTGTGAAGGAGAGTTAGCTGGAAAGTTAGGTTGCTAAGGTTTCCCACAGCTATGGTTCCAAGGGCCACTGAATATCTTATCCTGCCTTTCCAGATAGAAAAGCTGCAAAGTTGCCAGGCAACAGCAGACCCAGGATGAGAAGAAATGAGAGAGAGAGAGAAAGAGAGAGAGGGAGGGAGGGAAGGAAGGAGACAGAGACAGAGAAATTGCAAGAGACAAATGAGTGAAAGAGACAGAGAGACAGACAGAAACAGAGAGAGAAGCACGGAGAATATTATTAAAAATACATTGCATTATCAATGCTTTCAGTAGCTAAATCTGGAAAGTAACATCACTTAGATCTAAGGAAAGTTTATTTTTTCTTCATATAGTCTCAGATTTACTTACTGTCACTGTAAATATTTTAAGGGACACATTCTGGTGAGAAATCTAAACTGAAATACTTGAAAAAAGACAAATGATGAAGTTTTCAACACATATGATTCTTTTAGGATTTCTTTGATTGGTATTTCATAAATTTACAACTATAGGAAAGTACTATGTCTTCACTGATTTATTCAACTGTCCATAGTTTTAAATATTTAAAAATAAGCAGCATTTTTTGTTTTACTTTTATGGACTTGCATAATAATAATGTAGTCCCAAGGTTCAAATAGTGGATTTCTTTCTTCAATGTCATCAAATGGCAAGATCAACAATGTTGATATCCATGCATGAGTAACACAGAATAACCAAAAAAATGGGTCAAAACCTTGTCACTCCCACTCATGCTGATAAAAATCTTTAAATTTCAAGTTGTTGTCATTTGATGCTTTTTTACTCTGATATACTTGTGGTCATGCTGAGATCCATACCATTCCCACCATTTGTAGGGATTGAGAGTAAATCACTCTGATGGTAGCTTGTCAGTACTTACTGGCCAGGATGCATCTTGAATATGCATTGTTCTAACTGGGACCACTGACTTCTATTCTATTGCTCAGCATCTTCCTGCTCCTTTGCTTCAATTGCAGACTGCACAGGTTGTTGGAACAGAAGTAATCATTCAATTCATCTATTCTCATTTATCATATTTTACATACGATAGAAAATCAAAGCCAGAAAAACTTTGAGTGGTATAAGGTTATACATTTTATTCTCAGAATTAGACAACATATATCATGTAGCTAGTTATGTTAATATATCTTCAGGTTTTTCTCCTACAGTGGAATAATAAGTTGGAGGATATAAATTCATTTCATAAAACATGTCTGTCTGTCTCCTCTATCTAACCATGCTATCCTCAATTGATATAATGTAGCAAGGAAATAACTTATAGAACAAATCAAATATTACTTATGATTTATACATTAACAGACTGACTTCTTAAGATTTAGTAGAAATCGTAGTGACAAAGTAGCAGTATATAAAGTTCAATATTGAGAATACTCATAAAATCAGTTATTTATTTTCATGTTCAGAAAATGTCTACAGTCATAGAGAAATCCAAAGCTTCCCCTCGAATTAGACTTGGAATAAAAAACCAGGCATACATTTAAATATAGTAAGTGCTAAGATATACATTTTCAAACACTTTGAGTCTATACCTGGTTTGATATAGAAACTGGTAACCAATTTAAGTTGATTCCAAATCCATAAAATGAAGGAATATTCTCCATGACAGTTCTGACAGATATATGAGATTCTGAATATTCTATTATTTTGTGGCTTCACAATGAATCAGTCAACAAAAGGAGTTGGAGGTGGGTGCTCATGGTTTATACCTGCAATCCTAGCTACTAAGGAAGCTGAGGTCTGGAAGACTGAGTTTTGATGCCAGTTCCTGCTGAAAAATCTGAGACTCCATTCCCATAATACCCAGTAGAAAGTAGAGTTGAATGTGTGTATCAGGTAGGAAAGGGTGTCAACCAAGTCAGCTTGAAGCTCTGAGTTGAAAGGGACCATCAATAAAGCTTTTCCAATGTTTTTTCACTTACCATAAATATATTTATTTATTTATTTATTTTATTGTATTTTATTTTTTTGCCAGTCCTGGGCTTGAGCTCAGGGCCTGAGGTTTTTCATAATTTCCAATCCCTCCATAAAAAATTGTTCTGTGTGTATTTTCTTTTGTAAGAGATACTCAAAGGCATTTTACCTTCCTATTGATTCATAGCTAACCATTTCTTCTCTGAACTTCTTAATCTTCTTTCTATCATCTGTTCCCATCTCAAGTAAACAGAATAGCACAATGACCAAACTGACACTAAGCAAAACATTTGTCAGAGGATCTGAGGAATGGGATATCAAATATACATTTATCACCTCTGATAATTACTGCATTAAAGCAAATTGCTACTAAAATGTGTAAATTAGATTATTTGAAGGTAAATTTTGTCATTTTGGTTTGGTTTTTATTTTATTTATTTATTTTTTTGCCAGTCCTGGGCTTGAGCTCAGGGCCTGAGCACTGTCCTTGGACTTTCTCAAGGCTAGAGCTCTACCACTTGAGCCTCAGCACCACTTCCGGCTTTTTTTTTCCATATATGTGGTACCAAGGAATCGAACCCGGGTCTTCATGCATGCTAGGCAAGCACTTTAACCACTAGGCCAAACTCCTGGCCCTGGTTTTTATTTTTGAGGGTGAAATTATGTTTGTTTACATTTTCTGAACAGAGTAAATATATTTTCCTTCCTTCATCAGAAATTGTCATAAAATGTGAAATTAAATCATAATAGAAAAGAAGAGCAAAAATCATAACAATGAGAAGAAAGGGGAGAAAAAATGAAAAGACAGCATCTCCTTTATCTACAGCTCCTGAGTTGCTTTCACTATCTCTGCTTGGGTACTGAAACT
This sequence comes from Megascapheus bottae, assembly GCF_031878675.1. Lineage (NCBI taxonomy): Eukaryota > Metazoa > Chordata > Mammalia > Rodentia > Geomyidae > Megascapheus > Megascapheus bottae. Next base: position 35,201,662 of record NC_143520.1, on the reverse strand, counting down.
GTCAACAGGGCTGTACTAAATACTTGTGTACTGCATGACATTTATTAGAGACACATTTTACATCTTTAAAGGTTCTCTTTAAAGAATAATCTATGGAACCATTTTTAAACATTATTTATTTCTCAACTTAGAGGGAATCTCTCATTCAGGTAGAAAAATGTCTCTTACCTTCTAAAAGTGTTTTTCTATTATGAAAATTATACTTTTTAATCACCATAAAAACTTAAATGCAAAAGGAGCTTTTTAGCCCAGAACAGAATGCCCTAATTCTATGTCAAGCCTTTCTTTGTAGGAAGAAAAATAGTGACATTTGGACCTAGATATATTTATCAAGATTTAAGAAAATGTGTGATTTTATGCATGGATCCTGGCAAAGTTAAATTACAGTTAAAAGACCATTAAATGCTTTTATGACTTTTCATTGCTACATTCTGCATTGTAAATAGTCCTCACCAAGGATATCATTCATATTATCTGCGTATACTATGAAATAACAACAACCATAAGATGAACATTCAGATAAAATTCTTCACATATACACAATAGAAAAGTTAGACAGGACGAAACAGCAATGTTTAAGCAAGGAAAAACCAGTAGCATATTTGATTTCTTAGTGTTTATACTGTATTATACTATAATTTTTTGTTACTCAGTGACACAGAGCAATACCTCTGCTTTTTTCACAATACACATACATGTGTGTCATGTATTTATGTGCATTGTTCATATATATGCATATGAAATATATATTTATGGAATACATTCAATGAATATTTATATGCATAGATGGTATGTATTGTGCATATAAATTCATACTAAATTGTTCCTATTTACAAAATTGACCTAAATTCAGAGAACTTAAAAAACTAATAAAACATTTTCAAGTCATTTTTTGTTTTCCTTTAATTCAAACTAATGAAATTAAGTAAATGGAACATTTACATAAAGGTGTAGCAGACAGCTGGAAAAATAACTTAGCAACAATACAGAGCACAATTCTTCCAAACAGTAAAAAAAAAAAATCTAAAGAAAACTAATCACTACAACTCTTTAGGGCAAGGGTTTTTGTAGAACCAATCAGCTTCCTGGCTACAGGTTGCAAGTGACAGTAAACAATAGTCTCTGCAATGTACTAGCTGCAAATGTCTGATTTTCTTCGTATCACTAATGTCAGATCCCCTCTGTCTTCTGTTCCTGAAGAAGTTCTGATAGTTTCTAAGTAAAATTTGCTTTCTCTAGCTGGGAATCATGATCTATGTCTGTAATTCTAGAATTCTAGAGGCTATGGTAGATGTCCCAAATAGGTCAAGGAACACAGAAAGGCCTTGATTGATAAAATGAAAGGAAAAAAAAATTATCATGCTGCTACAAGTACATGAAGGAATTGAGATTCTTCTTTTCTCCCCTCCATAATAGTGTTACAGATTTTACATTTCAAGCCAATTTTATAAGAACAAATATTTATACAGCTCTGACCATAATGGGAACAAGGTTATTTACTTCATGTTGCTTAAGCATACATGCATACAGGTATATAAAGTTAGTGACCTGAGTGAAGTGAATGCCCTCTAGAAGATCTGAATCACTGTCCCTAGGTCCTTAGAAGTCTGAAGTGGTGGTACCTGGACCTGGTCCACATTGAAATAAAAAACGCTTTTTTAAAAATTAAAACAAATTAACAATCCTAAGGAAGACAATTTCCTGATTATTTTAAGGAAAACACATTTATAATCGTATTTAGCTGTTATCTCAGATTTTCATTTAGATTTGATTAAAGTTTCTGCTTAACAGCAACAACAAAATAATAATATAGTTGAGTTGTTAATCTTATTCTCACCTTGCATATTTCACCCTTCCAAGAGAGAACTATTGTTATTTTACAGCTACTCTGTGCAAATGACAAACCAAGTCTTTCCTGGACATATTACTCAAAGGTAACTTAAATAGTTTTGTTAATAATATTATGCTTTAAAATCTAGAATAGAAAAATGAGGCACCTAATTCTGCTAAGTTTTATTTTCAGTCTCAAGAAGAGAATGATAATTGTAACCAGCATTGACCAAGCTCTGAAGAAGGAAGTCACTTTGTTTAGAATTTCAAAAATGTAGACTAACCCAGCTGTTTAAGCGATCACACTTAAATGTTTTAAAATAAAAAGGTCCAAATACTATTTAATCTCCCATTTTAATATCCCGTTGTCTTTCACTGGGGAATATATGTGTGACAAAAAGTATTTTCATTTGTTTCACTCAGTTTTGTTCTCCATATAAAAGGTAATATGAAAATGTGCCCAAGGGTCTTCCTGTATACTTCTGAACAGAATCTTGACTTCAGAAGCCAGATGATTCTGTTCACAGTACTTCACTGCCCCCTATGGGATATTTATATATTTTTGTTCATGTTGCAAGCATGCTTTTAAAGTTACTGTGTTGAAACTATTTAAAATGAAAACAAAGTTATATGATAAATTTAAAATCATCAGTCATCAGTTTTTAAATATTTTAAAAACTAAGAAGAAATGTGATTTTTAATCACTTAACTGTTTATCTGATTTTGTGAAACTTTGTAAAAATTTTACCTGCTGTTCTGTTTTTATGTCTGCATTCATAATGGCAATTAAAATATGAATCTAGAAACTTATGGCTATGGTATGTATGTTCTACCTTTACAGTTTAGGAAGAATGATTTACTAGTTATTATTTCAGAAAAAAAAGAAAATATAATTTCTTAGTCTGAGAGCATGTAGGGTTTCCTTAAATTCCAACTTAGCATCTAGGAATAAAATTAAATATAAATAAATGGAGCAGATAACTGCATGTTTCTAATGTCAGGGCATGTGCACTTTGATTTCTTGTGTTTGTTTTTTTCTTTCTTTTTTGTTATTATTTTTCTGCTGCATCTGGATCTCAAAAGGATAGATTGAAGAAAGGAGGGGCACATTTGACCAGAGCATCTATATCCTGTGAAGACTTCTTTATCTGAATAAAAATTATGCATATCAAAAAAACTCCAAAACAAAAGAACAAAAAATTATGCATATCAAGAATGAGTGTTTATTCAGAGTAGTACATTTAGGTGATAGAACATAGTTAGCTTTTATTTTATATTTTTTTGGGGGTGGTCAGTCGTGGGCTTGAGCTCAGAGCCAAGTCGCTACCCCTGAACTCTTCAGCTCAAGGCTAGCAGTATACCACTTTGAGCCACATCATCACTTCCAATTTCTGGTGCTTAATTGGAAATAAGAGTCTCATGGGCTTTAAGTGTCCAGACTGGCTCTTTACCAGGCTCTTCAGATATCAGCCTCCTGAGTAGTTAGGATTACAGACAGGCATGAGCCACCAGCACCCAGCTATCAATAGATCTTTATATAAAATTGCCCAGGATTTACATTCAATGTAATATCTTTGAGGCTTTCTAAATGTTATTAGTGTCCTTCATATAGAAAAAATGAAATAATATCTGACACATATAGGCTCTGGCTGAAGCTTTTCTAGGTTCTGCATTAGTTTAGAGTTAAGTTCCTAGGTGATAGGGTTATAAGAGAACACTGATATAAGTAGGCAAAGGAAAGGGCATCATAATTTTTTTCCTTGCCTCTCTCCTTTCAACTTCCATTATTTATTGTGTGCTTATTATGTGAAAAACCCAGCACACATTGCTAAGATTATTCTCTTCAGTGAAAAAATCCTGGTCTCAAATGGCCTGAAAATATTACTAAAAAGTATCCTGAGAAGTTCAGTAAATCATTAGAGGAAAACATACATTTTGTCACTGTGGAGTAAATTTTCTATGTAGGATGACCTCAGATGACTTTTTGATATTTTTCTAGTAATAAGGCAAGGCACAGAAAAGTAACAGGATGGCACATCCTGATACATCACTAAATTACCACATAGTAAAATAAGACACATGAGACATGTAAATTTTTATGAAAAAATCCAAACTATCAGGTAATGTGGTATCTTGAGGTATATACAAGAGTATTTTTACTGCTAGATGAAGCCAATATAACTGTCTAATTTGAGTGTGTCAAGATCCAGCCAGAAATATATGAATTGTTCCAACTTGCAAACACATTAAGAGTCTATCACATTCATTTTTTTTCATGAACCTGATGGATTCTCATTTCTTATTTTCCTTTCCCCACAGTGAAAGCTACCAGATTCCAGATTTCTAATTTGAGGTTGCAAAACAATTCTTTCTCTATGATAAAGTAATTTAAAAATTTTTAGACCAATTAAAGAAAGGATCAAGTAATCAGTCTTCCTTACTTCTTTCCACAGTTCCTGGATTCATTTCTAAATTCTGTCACTAACAATCAAAATGATTTGTGCCAATTTCTTAACTTTTCTGAACTGTAATACTCACCTTGTACACAAAAGATTTTCAAGCCAAATCTCAACTGTACCAATTACTGGGTCCTGCTGACATCTGCTGTCACCTTGCCAGTCCCATCTCTTGCAGCCTGCCTGTGGGAATTCCCCAGGTACCCTGTTGCATCTTGGCTGATCTATTTAATGATCTGATCTGATCTATTTAGTGATGGAACATAGTCTAACCAGGTAGGCAATCCACCAAATCACGTTCTACAAAATTGACTGTTGTTCCCCGAGGAACAAACTGAGAGAGCTAGACACTCAAGATACAAATGCCTATTAAAGATGATCTGAAATGAAATACAACAAACAAAAATGATAAATTGTAAGCACAAAGAGTTAAATTATATCAAAGATTGATTTCAGAAACAAATGAACAAAATTGTGGGAGGTATACATTTAGATGAACAACAAAATGCCTCTGTATTAGAAATCCTAGGTTCTTTGAGAAATTTAATGCAATGTTATACAAAAATAATTGTTTGAAAAAGTTATATATTAGGATATTAAAGTAGTATGGTTTTATTAAATTAAAAAAAGAGCAAAAATTAATATAAAATATTTAGAGAAGAAGAAACTTTGGTCAAAGATTTTACACTACACTAGAATGGCAGAACTAACTAATGGATACTGTCTTAATTTTACTTCTGAGAAAAATACTTTTAAAAGAGTGCTATAAAAAAGATAGTCTATAAAATCGCCAAATCTCTGTATGTCAAAGAACATAGCTAGCAACTTAAATATAAAAAGATCTTCATTAATCTTACAAGAGACAAGAATAGACAAGGGCCTCATATCTAAAATATACCTATAGCCCCCAAACTTGAATCTCTTAAAAACAAGACCTCAAAGAAACAATCATCCCATTAAAAGGTGGGATAAAGACTTAAAAGAGAGACTTCTCTGAAGAGAAAATAAGAATGGCTAATAGACACATGAAGAAATGCTCCACATCCTTGGCCATAAAAGAAATGCAAATCAAAACAACTCTGAGATTCTACCCCACTCCAGTTAGAATGATCATTATCAAGAAATCTAATAACAATTGATGCTGATAGGGATGTGGCCAAGACGGATCACTACTACACTATTGGTGGGAGTGTAAACTTGCTCAAAAACTCTGGAAAGCAGTATGATGGTTCCTCAGAAGACTAAACATTGAGCTCTCCCTTATGACCCAGAAATCCCACTCCTGAGCATTTACCCAAATGTTCAGAAACAAAGACATACTAAAGCTACTAGCAAAATGATGTTCATTGCAGCACTACCATAGCAAAGATATGGAACCAACCCAGATGCAACTCAGTAGATGAATGGATCAAGAAGATGTGGTATTTATACACAATGGAATTCTATGCTGCCTTCAGAAAGAATGTCATCTTCTTATTTGTAAGGAAATGTAAAGATGGAAAAAAATCACATCTGGCCAGGCGCTGTGGCTCATGCCTGTAATCCTAGCTTCTCAAGAGGCTGAGATCTGAGGATCTTGGTTCATAGCCAGCCTGGGCAGTAAAGAAAATGAAACTCTTCTCTCCAATCACTCACTAGAAAACAAGAAGTGGGGCTGTGGCTCAAGGGCTAGGGCAAAAACCTTGAGCTGAAGAGCTCCGTTTCAGTGCCCAAGCCCAAAGTTCAAGCCCCCATGACCCCTCCACACACAAATCACCTCTGTATTTACTAAGTGCTTCAATTCAAATATTCTTTTAATTTTGTTTTAATTGTAAATGTGGTTACAGTTATATAAGTCAAGAAAAGAGCACATTATTTAATGTAGTAATTCCAAAAACTACTTTTAATTGAAGCATATAACATAGCAAAAATTTAATTTGTCCTATATGCAAAAGATCTATGACAAAATAATTATTGTTGAGATTTTTAAAATAAATATCAAATTATTCTCTACTATAAATTGCCACACATTTAAAATTATTCACAATTTGCTTGTCCCACATAAGTTACATAGCCTAAATTGTGAATGAATACAAAAATTAACCCCAACAGAAAAGTCTCTGTAGAACACCTAGCCAAGAGATATCAAAGTGAGGTTAATTAGGTCCTGTCATATATTAAAAGCAGAAAACAAATTGGATAATCATTAGGCTCACATGTGGCCCTTCTCCAAAAACTGCATTAAAGAGCATAAAGACTTGGTAGAAACACTACATTTTGTCTAAGTCATGATTAGGAATGCATTACGAATATTTCAATTGCTTGACTAAATATGAGATTTATGGTTTCAGTCATCTATTGTGAATATTTCAGACATTTCCTAGAATTCTATCCTAGAATTTGAAAACAATAGAAGTTTTAAATTTTATTTTTGTTTTTGTAACACAATGAATTCATCAGTAAAATAACTGAAGAGAAATATTGTGAATAATAGATGAGAAATTGCTACTCTTTGCTTCCATCTTTGAAAGAATAAATATACATGAACTAGAAAACTAAGGTAATTCTCTTTTACAACCTTCCTTTCAAAAAGTCTCTAAAATGTTTTGATACAATGCCACAAAGAAATATCATGGCAAGAGTTTAAGAGCTATCTCTGAGTACAAAGAGAACATCATTTGTAAAAATGCACATTCGTTAAAATACATATTTGGGTGAAGAAGCTGTTTAGAAAGAAGGTTTCAGATTATATAAAGAGATTTTTCCTAATTTAATGTATGACGAGAGCATCTTCAAAACAGTATATGTCCAAAAGCAAAATGGGAAACCTATATCATTATGGAAAAAGGAAGGTCATTGACTAAAAGAAATGAAGCAATATTTATAAATTAGCATGCTGTAGATTTGACCCTAACATTTACAATGAAAATTAGCACTGGAGGAGCAGCCAAATAATCTGGTTTAAAGCTCAGCTTTATTGCTTGACATTGTTGGACAAACTTAAAATTTTTGCCTTCCATTTCCTTACCTAGAAACTGAGATGGTATAAACAAGCCAAATACATATAGAAGAGTGCTTGGGACTTGTTTAATTCTGGACTAGAAATAATTCTAATAATTCAGTGTACCATATTCAAGAAAAAATAGAATAATAGGAAACACTTGGGATTACAATCACACATATTAAAATGTTAGTAGGATTTTTATAAAATCTGTGAAAGCATGCCATCAATTAATAGTAAACTATGTTAGAAAGTGCTGAGATGGGTCATGGCTTTTAAATATGATTGTACCTAGCTATTATTAAGGCACATTCAACGAAGACAGATGCCACTTCCCCACAGAGACATTCTGTTATCACAATTTTTAAATAAGAGTGTGTGGTCATATGCAGAGGAGGTGAAATATCTGGATGAGTCTAATGTGTATCTTGAACTCAATTAGGAACGGAGATATCAAATATAATATTGGATAAAAATGGTAGTGACAAAATAGTCACTTGTGAAACATGAAGGAATCTGCCAGAAGTATGAAGTATAAAGTTGATAATTTTAAACAATTTAGAAATGCAAGGTCAAATATATCTCTTTAAAGAAAAAATATGGAAGTACAAAAGAGCAAAGGAAGACGAAGAGAAGAAAGTAACCGGCAGCAGATCATTGTTCCAAGCTAGAGTATACAAAGACATAGTCTATAACTTCCAGATTAAAAAGAGACCAACATAACATATCCTACTTAGGTACATCCAAAATGTTTACTTGGCTTATCCAGCATTAATGCTCCAAAGGAAATGAAGACTTACTGGAAAAGCTTTATGATTATCATGACTGCAACCTGAAGACTAACCATGATGAACCTTCCTTTCCTCACTTTTTTCTTGGAGAAAACAGTCATTGGTTGGATCATGCTGTTGCTGATTACAGAGTGAGAGTTATGGTGCTTCCATTTCTACAATTATTAGAATATTTTAAAGTAGTTTTCCCCCAATGTATCCAGCTACATTGTCGGAGGATGTTCTTTGTCGGCAGGTGCTTCACACCTGCACACTTTATTTGAAATTATGCTTTAGCATTTCCTTGGCACATTCTACTCTGTGCCTCTTGTTTTTCACTTTCTTTTTGAGTTCACAGTTGTTCTTTTTCAGTTTCATCTGTACAAACTTCTAACAACATTGCTGAATTATCTCTTATCTTTTGTACATGCCCAGTGTATGTGTTAAGATACTGCAAAACAATAGGGTACTACTCACTGTCTGATGAGGACATTCACACCAGAACTCTGTCCACAATAGAGGATGTAGGATTTGAAGCATTTTGAGACAGAAATTCATTTTAGGATTGGAAGGCTCCCTAGGGACTTTTTCTTGGAGCTTCTTAGTTTACACAGAAGGAATATGAATATCCTCAATCTTTGAAGAAAATTTCAAGGTTTATGTAGCTGATTAGTAAGTAACAGAATTAACACTAGATCCTAGATTTTGTGTTATCCCAGTCATCACCATAATATTGTAACACCAGAATTCTTCCCTCCTTGCAAGTGCATATGAAACAATGAAAAAAAGTTGTTCAGATAAGAAGTCTTATCTCATTAGTCATTTAATCCTGTTGGTGGAGCTAATGTCTGAACTCTTCAATATAAAGCTTGAAATTTATAAGAGCACTTCCTAAATATAAGAATTTGGGACAGGTTGATTAACAGAGTTATTACAGCATGTAAACATCCCTCAAAAGAACGAGAGTTAAATAAAGTATATGGCAATTATGATGTGTCAATGGCTAATGAGGCATTCTCTGTTCTAAAGAAAAATCCATTCTAGAAGTCTTCAGTAACATCAATAAAACTGCATGTTCAACCTAATACTTAATGTTACTTGTCCTTCATTTGTAATGGATAGGATGGTAAGATATACAACGTAAGATATACAATTACATTTAAAGACATTTCAGTAAAGTCCCAAACTGGAGTGAATACATGTGTCACTCTTTGGAACCATAGGACAGATTAGTTTTGTGTCATTCAACTAATCTTATTGTAGTCCTATCTATAATTTGCTGGCTAAACTGAAGTCTTCAAACATATCCATATAATAACTGTAAGTAAAGATCATGATAGTCATATCTGTATTATTCTAGGGTCAGGATAAAGGCATTTGTTCCCAACAATTATAACCAACAAGGACCTGTTAGATTTCCTGCATCCAGAACTTTATGGCTTCACATTCACATCGCAAAATGTTATCAATATGACATATATCTACACTAGTCTACCATAGGAAAAAAAGCTGTTCTTATTACATGCATGTCCTTTTAGTTTTAAAAACTAAATAGCATATTTCTATCAATGTTTCTGCAACAGTTTTGACCTTTTTCTTCTTCAAAATTCTTTCTTTACTTCTGTAAATCTGTCTCTATTACTTTCTTATTTTCTTATTTATCTCCTTCTTCCAATCATGTCCACACTGGTGCTCAAAGAAGGTCCTGTCAGACCTTTTTTATTTTCCTGTTCTTTTTCCTTTTCACATTTAATAATGTCCCCTTTTATTATTTTTTCATATTTATGGTCTTGAGTATTTAAATGATGTCTAATCTTTGCATCTGCTTAATATAACCTTCAGAAATATCACAGAATTTTTTTTCTACAACCATCATTTTCACCAACAATCCTTCACCGACTCAGAGATCAGAACCACTTTAGATTTCTTCCTATCCTTCTACTCCCACTCATTAGATAAAATGGATGATCAAGGTTTTCACATTTTTTGGCACTAATTTGTTTTGTATGTGCTTTATTCTATGCTCCTGACACCAGCCTGTTTCAAGTATGCATCACTGGTCACCCAGTCCTAAAACAAGCTTTCACAAATTATGGATATTTTTTCCTACTTAGTTTTTTCATATTGTTCCTCTCCATTAACAGATTAGCCTCCTTGCCAGAGAAAGCACACAAAGTGAAGTGTCCAGACACAAATTCTACTGTCATTATTTACTCACTACATTAACTATTGACCTTACATTTCTCAACTGTAGGTGGATGGATTCTAACAGAATTTTTTTTAAACTGAATCTCTGTACCTTTGTATGTGATTTTATTTCTTAATTTCGAAACTCTCCTTTTCTCATATGAACTTCTTATTTTATTTAATCCAGAGCCAGAAGAATGTGTTGTTTATTACAATGTACTCCTTGTGCGAAATCTAGCTTCAAATACATAAAAAGTTATATACAATCTTTAAAGTTTTCCTTTTCAATCACAACAATGTCATTATCAGGGTAGTCATTGTGGTCATCATCATCATCACAATTATTATTAGTATTGTAAGTGCTAATTCTTGAAGGTCTGGTATGTGTTTAACTATGAGTTATGCATATATATTAGTTGCATTTTGATTAATATTTTAATGTCATCACTGCATACATCCATGTTAAAATTTTAAATAAACAACAACTAAACCATATGAGGAAGTTTGAATTATAGGGCAGATTTTCAAAGTATTGAAAATTCCTTTCTCCTTGTCATTACATACAAATATTTAAGAGTCTGAGCAATTTTTTTAAATAATACACAGTAAATATTACTACATCATGCTGTACAGCTAAAATTCCATTGAAAGAAATAAACTCTACTTTCCATTGAAACATTAGTTATGTTACTCATGGAAACTTACAGAAAAATAAACTATATCTTTGAAATGAAAAATGTAGAAAAATAATACCATAAAAATTTAAAAGGAATTTTTTCAGAAATATGTATAAAATTTATGTGTGGAAAGATGTACAGTATATCCAAACTAAAATTACTAAAACAGAAAATTACTCTTATTTTGGGATAAGCACCTTAAGTGATTTCCAAAAAAAGGAACATTTATCAAGTATACATTTTCTTAAAGGTTTTATTTTTTTTGCAATTTCAAAACAATTAATAAAATAATTCCAAGACTTGTTGGTCATAAGACTATGTGTTTTCTTGTTCTAGTTTTCAGATGTTCTTAACTCAGAAATTAAAATTCTACCAATGAAATAGATATTATAATTCAGGAGAATCTTAGCATATATGCATATTGGAGTGTCTAAATTTACATTTTTCATTTCTTATTTGTGTTTTTTTACATTCTTGGCTTGTTTTTTTTTCTTTTTTCTTTTTCTTTTTTGCCAATCTCAGTGTTTGAACTCAGGGCCTGGGCACTGTTCTTGGGCTTTCTCAAGGCTACTGTGCTACCACTTGAGCCACAGCACCACTTCCAGGTTTTTCTGTGTATGTGGTATGGAAGAATTGAACCCCAGGGCTTCCTGAGAGCTAGGCAAGCACTCTACCACTAGGCCATACTCCCTGAACCCTGGTTCTTGTTTTGAGAACACTTTTTTTCTAGAGAAGTAGAGAAAAACAATTGGCCTGAGCAATGCCTTTTAGATAATACACATGCATAGATTTGTGTCTTTTACCATTTGCTAAAACTTTCTTCCAGTAAAGGTTATCAGTTATAAGTGATATATAATTCCAGGGTATTCCAGTTATCCACATAGACTTTTGGCTGACTTATCTCAGCATAAACTCAAAATACATTTGACTTGTCAGAAATCACACCTTTCTTTTGCTAGCTGTAGTTTTGAAAGAGTTTTGTTTAGTTAACATTAAAAACATCTTCACTTTTAGGTATTCTCAGTTTTATCACAGAGCTTCTATTTGTTTTGTTTGAAGTATTTTAACAGAACTCTTTTTTTTTGCTGACGTATAATTCACCTGCAATATATCATCTCCTCTCATTGAATACATTTTAGTGCTTCAGAAGTGAAGTGTATCTTCACATATTTTCAAAGTCTAATTTTCAAAAACTTTTATTTCTTGAAGTAGAAATTATGTAACCTTTGGAACATACATTAAAATGGATGTAAAATACACTTAGAGCAATCTGTGCCTACACATATTCAGTATACCATGTCTTTTCAAAGTTCCTTTGTGGTAATTATTTTCAGGGTCTCACAAATACTACTTAAGTGTATTGTAACTGAGCTGTATTCACTGTCCTAAAAAGACTTTTACCTCTCTTTGATGCATACATAGAAGTGTAATGTCTGGGGCTGTGAGTGTAGCTTAGTGGTAGTGTGCTTGCCTAGCATGCATGAAGCCCGGGTTTGATTCCTCAGTACCATATACACAGAAAGAGCTAGAAGTGGTGGTGTGGCTCAAATGGTAGAGTACTAACTTTGAAATTGCTCAAGAACAATGCCCAGGTGTTGAGTTGAAAGCCCAAGGACAAAAAAAAATTGAAGTGTAATGGCTAGATCATATACAATTCTTATTGAATTTCAAATACTTGAAAACTTGCTTGCTAAAACAATGGTTCTCTTGTACAAACCAATCAGCCATACGGATGATCACAATTTCTTCCCAAATGCAGTCATATATTTTGTGTGGTCTTTTTATATTATAGTCACACTACTGGGTATAAAATAATTCAGTACTATGCTTTTCTTTTTCTTTTTTTTTTCTCCAGACTAAAGAGGAACTTGCTTCATATACTCTTATTGAATGTTAATTCACTTATGTTCTTTATTTTTTGTATTGTATTTTATTGTTGTGCTGATATATAAAGGGGTTATAGTTACCTTGACAGGTAGTGGGTACATTACTTTTTGAGCATTCATATCCTTCCAAAGTTTTTCTCCAAATTTTCTCTGCCACTCATTCCCACATAAACAAATGACCTTATATAGAAGATACCAGGTACCAAAGTCAGAAACAGTAACACAAGATAAACCATAAGGTGACAAAGAGAGGAAAAGAGAGGGAGAGAGAGAGAGAGAGAGAGAGAGAGAGAGAGAGAGAGAGAGAGAGAGAGAGAGAGAGAGAGAGAGAGAGGGAGAGAGAGAGAGAGAGACAGAGACAGAGACACAGAGACAGAGAGAGAGACAGAGAGAGACAGAGAGAGAGACAGACAGGCAGACACACACACACAGACACAGACAGAAAGAGAGAGACAGAGGCAGAGAGACAGAGACAGAGAAAAGAAAATAACTTCAACAGTAGGTGAAGAACAACAATCACAAAAATCACAAATATAAACATCTTGTTTTCATATCTTGGAATTCATTTCCTTTATCCTCATGCTATATGGCCAGATGCACATAGCTTTTGAACTGCTGTGGTTCTCTGCTAGGAGAATCCTACGTGTGTACTAATTATTGTGAATGAGGAAAACCATGGAGCCTATGTTCCTTTGAGTCTGGCTTATGCCACTTAACATGATTTTTTTTTTTTTTTGCCAGTCCTGGGCTTTGGCTCAGGGCCTGAGCACTGTCCTTGGACTTTCTCAAGGCTAGAGCTCTTAGCACCACTTCCAGCTTTTTTTCTATGTATGTAGTACCGAGGAATCGAACCTGGGTCTTCATGCATGCTAGGTAAGCACTTTAACCATTAGGCCAAACTCCCGGCCCACTTAACATGATTTTTTTCCAAGTCTTTACATTTCCTTACAAATGCGGTGATGACATTCTTTTTGATGGCAGCATAGAATTCCATTGTGTATAAGTACCACATCTTCTTGATCCATTCATCTACTGAGGGGCATCTGGGTTGGTTCCATAAATAATGCTGCAAAGAACATCATTTTGCTAGTAGCTTTAGTATGTCTTTGTTTCTGAACATTTGGGTAAATGCCCAGGAGTGGGATTTCTGGGTCATAAGGGAGAGCTCAATGTTTAGTCTTCTGAGGAACCATCATACTGCTTTCCAGAGTTTTTGAGCAAGTTTACACTCCCACCAATAGTGCAGTAGTGATCCGTCTTGGCCACATCCCTACCAGCATCAATTGTTATTAGATTTCTTGATACTGGTCATTCTAACTGGAGTGGGGTAGAATCTCAGAGTTGTTTTGATTTGCATTTCTTTTATGGCCAAGGATATGGAGCATTTCTTCATGTGTCTATTGGCCATTTTTTCTTTCCTCTTCAGGGAAATCTCTCTTTTAACTCTTCAGCTCGCCTTTTAAAGGAATGGTTGTTTCCCTGAGGACTTGTTTCTGAGAGATTCAATTTTTTGATCTGTATGTTTTACAAATGAGACCCTTGTCTCTTGTGTTGCTAGTGAAGATCTTCCCCCACTTTTTTTTAAATTACTAGCTATATTGTTTATCATACAGAAGCTCTGCAGTTTAATGCAGTCCCACTTGCCCAAACTTTCTTTAATTTATTGTGTTTTGGATGCCTTATTATAAATTTTTGACCTATGCCAAGGAGCCATTGTGTATGTCCTGTTCTTTCCTGTAATTTTCTCAGTGTATCTACTTTTACCTCAAAGTCTTTGATTCCTTTAGAATTAATTGTGCTGCAGTGTGACATACAAGGATCCAGCTCAAGATTTCTTCAGATTTTTAACCAATTCTTTCAGCACCATTTATTGAAGAGGCTGTCTTTCTTTCATTCTATTTTTTGGCTGCCTTATCGAAGGTTTGGCGGTCATAGGCCTGTGAGATAGTTTCTGGGTCTTCAGTTCTATTTCATATGTCCTCAGGTCTGTTCTTGTACCAATACCAACTATTTTTATTACTGTAACTCTATAATAGAGTCTAAGGTATACTATTGATATTCTTATAGCACAGTTCATTCTGCTAAGGATTGTTTTTGCTATACGGTGTCTTTTATTGTTCCATAAGAATTTTTTTTATTGAGTCCTATATTTCATTAAAGAATGATCTTGTGGTATTGATGTGTATTGTATTGAATTTGTAGATAGCTTTTGGCAGAATTGCCATTTTCACAATGTTATTCCAAATAATACAGTAGCATGGGAGGATTTTTCACTTCTTAGTTTTGCTTTAATTTCCTTTTCCTGTTTTTTAATGTTTTCATCATGGAGGTCCTTCACTTCCTTGGTTAAGTTAATTCCCAGCTCATTTCTTCTTCTGTTCTTTTCTATTTGAGGCTAGTGCAAAAGGAGTTGCTTTCCTGATTTCAGCCTTTGTCTTCTCATTTTTGGCATACAGGAAAGCCATTTATGTTTGATGGTTAATTATTATATACTCTGCTACTTTGCCAAAATTTTGACTGAGCTCAAGTATCTTGGGAGTGGAATCTATAGGGTTCCTTAAATACAGAATCATATTATCTGCAAAGATGGAAAGTTTTTCATTAACTTTTCCTATTTGGATCCACTTCATAAGGCTTCTTGCCTTATGGTTCTAGCTAGACCTTCTAATACTATATTGAAGAGGAGTGGAGAGAGCAGATTTTCTTGTCTCATGCCTGATTTTAGAGGAAATGGTTTTAACTTTTTGCCATTAAGTATAATGCTATCTGTTGGTTTGTCATATATATTATACTGAGGTATTTATGTTCTTTAAAAAATGTCCTATTCAAAAAATTCTCATAGAATTAGAAGATATACGAATATTTCAGCTGGGAGTGGTGGCTCAGGCCTGTAATCATATCTATTCAGGAAGCTGAGATCTGAGGATCGAGGTTCAAAGCCAGTCCTGGCAGAAAAAGACCTGAGACTCTTATCTCCAATTAACTTCTAGAAAATAGGAAGTGGCCAAATACAAATATATCCAATATATCAGATAACAAAGTAAGATACTGTAACAATATGAGATAATCAAGAGATAGCAAAAGAGATGAGAGATAACATAGTACATTAAGGACAACAATCACTCATTATATGGCTTTTGTTTCTATATCCTAGAGGTCCTTTTATTTAGCATCATACTATATGGCCTTATGTATCTAGGTTTTGTTCTATTGCAAATCTCTGCTAGGAGAGACCAAGGTTTCTACTGATTATGACAAATGAGGGAAGCCATTGAGCCTATCTTCTTTTGAGTCTGGCTTACTTCACTTAATATGATTTTTTCTAAGTCTTTCCATTTCCTAACAAATTGGGCAATGTCATTCTTTCTGACAGCAGCATAGAATTCCTTTGTGTACAAATAGCACATCTTGTTGATCCACTCATCAACTGAAGGACATCTGGGTTGGTTCCATATCTTTGTTATGGTAAATAGTGCTGCAATGAACATCTTTGTGCTAGTGGATTTAGTCTGACCTTGTTTCTGGACAATTGGGTAAATGCCTAGGAATGGAATTGCTGGGTCATAGGGAAGCTCTATGTTTAGTCTTTTGAGGAACTTCCATACTGCTTTCCATAGTGGTTGAACAAGTTTGCACTCCCATCAGCAGTGTAGTAGTGATCCCTCCTGGCCATATCCCCTCCAACATCTGTTGTTATTTGTTTTCTTGATCCTGGCCATTCTAATAAGATGAGGAGTGGGAGTGGGGGGGAGGGAAATGGGGACTAAGATATGAGAAAGGTTATCAATGTACGTGAATTAATGTACCTTCTATCTGGCAAATATAATGTAACCCTTCTATTAATTACAATAAAAATATACCAAAAAAAGAAAATAGGAAGTGGGACTTGGCTCAATGTTTTTTGTTGTTTGCTTTTTGTTTGTTTGTTTTGTTTGTTTTTTTTTTTTGCTAGTGCTGTGGTTGAGCTCAGGGCTAGGACTGGCAAAAAAAATCTCATTTTGTTATCTGATATATTGGATTTATTTGTATTTGGTTATTTGAAATTGGATAGGGAAGGAGGAAAGCAAGATGAGGGGTGGGGGTGAGGGGAGGGAAATGGGGACCAAGACATGAGAAAAGTTATCAATGTATGTGAAGTAATGCACCTTCTATCTGGCAAATATAATGTAACTCTTCTATTAATTAAAATAAAAAGTATATGGAAAAAAACCTGCAGGCACAAATTTATAAACTAAATAAAGGTATAAAATATGAGTGACTATAAGGCAAAAACACAAGACCCAAAACATTATCTATAGAATAATGTTTTAACAGAATGCTTAAAACAAGAAAAATTAATTTGGGGATGAGTTAAGATTTAGATAGAAGAATAAAAAAAGGAAGCTGAATGATAATGTGCTTGACATATATAACACAGGAGGGTGAGAGCAGAGAGAATTATGGGTCATGTAGGAGCTATATCAACACTTTGTGAGGAGGAGTTATATAAGTGAATATAAGCTTATAACTTTATTGATATTGTGTTTCAACAAACAGACTTCAGAGAAGCAAAAGAGGAAAATAGGTTCTAAATAAAGTTTTTATTGTTTTTTAATCCACCTAATAATTTGGATTAAAATTAAGAGAACATTGGGGAAAATAAATTATTGTGTAGTGCTATAACAATAGAAATATGATAATTAATTTTCAAAGAAAGAAGGGAAAGAATAATTAAGCTCTAAAAGAAAGAATGAAAAGAGAGAAGTGCCATAATGAATCATCTATTAATAACAAACACAAGAATAAGGCAGTATAAATATTCTAAATAACATTAAGAATGAATAATGTGGGCAGAATTTATATCAAGCTTTCTTATAAACAAATTAGCAAAACATATTTGGAATGAAATTTTTTAAAAATCATTCTTTAAAACACTAGTTAGATAATAGCTTAACTGAGGATGTGGTAAAGCATTGGCCTAGCACATGTGAAATGAATGTTCAATATCTCTCACATTATAATATATACACAGAGCACACATACACACATATCACATACACGGAATACTGATATTATTATTTTAACAGGGAAAAATATCATGAATAATAAAATTATCCTAATATACCAAATCATAATAGTGTATATAGTATTTAAAACAATTTAATAGGAATTAGTTACAATATACTTAGACAGTTATATATTAAGTAGATTAAAATTGAGAATGGGAAGGCATGAGAAACATTTTGAAGCTGATATTCTTTTCTTTTGACAACAAATTGGTGTTGCTAGTGTTTGAACTCAAGATTTAGAATTTTCTAGGAAGTTTCTCCATATCTCCTTAGGGAAAGCTATATCTCTAGCCATTTTGCTGTAGCCATTTTTGAGATAAGGTATCATATTTTCTCAGGCTCCCCTGGATCACCATTTTTATTTGCACTTCCCACAATATTTGGAATGAAAACCACATATCACTATGTCCAACTCAAACCTTGTTTAATCCAAGTACAAGTATTGACATACAGTGACCAGATAATAAAATATTTTTTAATAAATTATGTGCTCCTTGAAAATGTAGTAAGTTATCTGGACATAAATGCTTAGATGAATAAGCCAATAAATATACTTAAATTCACCAACCATACAAAAATAGGAAAACAATATTTAAATCTTTATATTTATATTTTAAAAGCAAGACATATGTGTCAAAATGCTGGCAGAATACAAAATTTTTACATAAATAAAAATCAAACAAAATTAAATTAACTATTCCTGTAACTTTAAAAATAAGAAAATGCCACAATAAAGCTACCAGCACAACTACATTCATGGCAGCATTATTTATCATAACTAAGACATGAAACCAACCCAGATGCCCCTGAGTAAATGAGTGGGTTAATAAAATGTGGTATATATACATTGGAGTTCTAGGCTTCTATCAGAAAGAATAACCCCATTCATAAGAAAATGGAGAGACTTAGAGATTAAAAACTGGGACCAACCCAGATGTCCCTCAGCAGATAAGTGGATGAAGAAAATGTGGTATATATGCACAATGGAATTCTAGGCTTCTATCAAAAAGAATGATATAACCCCATTCATAAGAAAATGGAGAGACTTGGGAAAAGATCAGAATTAAGTGAACTAAGCCAAACCCAAAAGCATATAGGCTCCATAGTTTCCCTTATCTGCAACAACTAGTATGTCTATGATAGTCCTAGCAGAAGATCACAATACCTCAATAGCTATAGTAAAATGCTGGCAGTCGAAATGAACCCCAAGATATGGAAACAAAGGGTTTTTTGTTGTTGTTTTGATGATGATGTTTCTAAATTACTGTATCTATTTCTTTCTTGTTTTATTTTTATTTTTCCTTTTGGTTTATCACCTATAATCACTGTTATTGATTCTGGCACCCTGGTATAATGTGCACACATTAATTTGATTTGAGGAAAGGAAGGGGAATAAGAATGTGGTGAAACAAAGGACAAAGGGTGAACCAATTGGAAAGTAATATTTGTAAGATACTAGGTTAGAAATTAACTCTATAAGTCATAGGGGGAGGTTGAGTAGGGAAGGAAAATGGGAGAAAAAGGCAGGAGAAGGTGACAGCTTTCCATAAGAAATGCACTTATTACTTTAATTATGTACATCACCTTTACAACTACATAAAATTAAATTAAAAATAAAAGAATTACCCCAAAGTAACAAAAAATAACTAATTAAGAACAGCCATCTAAAGTTAGAATACAAAATGAAATGTATTCTTTATCTAACTTAAGTAATTTCACCCCTCTGCATGTTACTTTTATAATAACATAAAAATGCATGAAAGAAAAAGACACCAAAATATCAATTGATAATAGCAATAGCAAAAGTATCAGTAGTATTTTGAGGAGAGTACAAAAATAAATAAAATAATGTACCAGTTAAGAATTCTTAGAAGCCATTAGTTAAAAAACTTTGTAAAATAACTACATTACGTATCCCAGGATTATATTTTGATAATAATATTTAAATACTAAAGGAAGACAAACCTTAAACAGAAAACCAAAAGATATCAAGAACTGTTGCAAAGAAAAGTAATAAATCAGATTTCCTTTCTAATATTAATAATCATAAAGTGGATTTATAGTGATTGTCAAATATATTAGAAATTAGGCAATCTGCCATTCTTTTGCACTTAAGAAATGAGAAAGAAAAATCTATATCTTACTAAATGTATCTCAGGTTTAAAAAGGAAATTTTTCTGCTGTATCATATGATAATCAAATAAAGATGATATTAGAGCAAAGAACAGATTGTTCTTTATACACACACACACACACACACACACACACACACACACACACACACACATATGTTTGTTTTAAGCAGTTGGGGAGATTTTAAACTTGGGGTATTGTTCTTGCTAGGCTAGCATCATATCAATGGTTAATTTTAGTATAGAGGATCTCATTCCACCCAACCATACCTCATCTGTCCTTTTAAGCTTTCCCATCCCTGGAATGACTGGTTGCTGCAATCCTTCTGATCTTAGCCTCTTAGATAATAGAGGATGATAGAAATGATCCACTGCAGCCAGCTATGGGTTAAGAAGGAAGTCTAATAAACTACTGGCATAGGCTGTCCTTGAAACACAATCCTTCAGTTCTGAGCCTCCTAAGTAGTTAAGAGTACAGGTGTGAGCATCTGGTGCCAAGTAATATCAGTATTTTTTAAAGCAATTAGGCATATTTATGACTTAGGTTAGTGATTACCTCAGGAAAAGAAAGGACAATACACCATAGAGAACAGGCAGGATTTTAACTTTATAATATCTATATTTAAAATTATAATGAAATCAATTGGGCACAAGTGACTCACACCTGTAATCCAAACTACTCAAGTAGCTGAGATCTAAGGACAACTGTTCAAATCCAGTACAGGCATGACAATCCATGAGTTTATCCCCTATTAAGCACCCGCAGCTCCCCTCTACCCCCCCCCAAAAAAAGAACTGAAGTAGAGCAGTGACTCTAGCAGTACACAATAGTGCCCAGGCCCTGTATTCAAGCCTCAGGATTGTTTGTGCATGTGAACACACACACACACACACACACACACACACACACACACACACATAATTAAAAAATCAAATAAGACAATGAGTATTTCACTTCTAAAATCCTTATTTCTTACTTTGTTGGACATTTTATTCCCTTATATTAGTTTACAAATTAAAAAAGATCATCTAAACATCCCTTTATACACATTTCATTGTGCTTCTCTAATTTTGATTCTCTTTTTGGACTCCTGCTTTTATATGACCCATAGGAAATTACGAATGAAGACAAGTCAGTTCCCCTCACTAAACTGTGGTGTTGGATTAGGTGATTTTTTTTTAGATTCTTCCTTGCAATATGATTCTGTGAAATCCTGAAGCGAGGAGCATATTTCTTTCACCAGAAGGAGAGCCTCTGTCAAACAATTAATAATAGGTTTTTTACTTCATGGTAAGCTCCTTTATTTTTATTATCTTCATATAATTCCTGACCTGCCTGTGTATGCCAAAGACTGCTTTGAAAATGAAAAACCTTTCTCAGTGCTTAACATCCTTGTACGATTCATAGATGTGGAGGTATTTAAATATTACTGGAATTGCTTCGGGAATAAAGAATGTTCACCTTGACCATCTTTAGAAAGAACAATTGGTTTCTCAACACTTTAAGAACTTGAATGATATAAACAAAAGAAAAAGAAAGGAGCAACTCAACACATACATTCAAATGAAACAAAACTACTGAAGCAACAAAGAAAATACAAATTAATTCATTACTTAAGAACCTGCAGGAAAAACAGTTATTTTTTTTTACTCAGGAATGACAAGGTTATCATGTGTTTGGCATTGGTAGCTCATAATTAATATTCATTACTAGAATAGTGGTTAAAGGCTAGCCCGGACAAAAAGATGTGGACACAGTGCCATGCACCAATTTCCAGGAAGCCTAACATAAGTGGATTGAGTCCAAAATCATGCACAATAGGAAGCCAGATTCTGCCTGAAAAATAATCATGATAATTTAATGGTGAAGTCATGGGAAAGTGGTAAGAAGCACTCAATTCAAACCCTAGTACTATGGGTATTTAAAAAATGCTCTGACTTAAAATGATTGAAAAAAATGTGAGATTTGAATATATAAGTGAAGAAAAATCCATTAGAAAGAAAAAGAAGCCATGTTAGAATGATTTCTACTTAAGTGATAATGTTATGTGGTGCTCCAGATACAGCAGAGTTACCTGTAAATGAGCACAAATGTGGATCTGGGTGACGGAAATACTCTATTTCCACAGGTGTAAATTATATAGATTTTGTGTGTGAGTGTGTGTGTGTGTGTGTGGCAATTGTGCTTCTTGAACTCAGACCTGAGTGATGTCTCTGAGCTTTTTATCTCAAGATTAGTGCTCTACTACTTTGAGCCAGAGCTCCAATTCAGTTTTCTGGTGGGAGTTTGGATATGAGAGTCTAATGGGCTTTCCTACCCAGGCTGGCTTCAAACCAGCATCCACCATCCTCAGTTCTCAGCGTCTGGAGTAGCTATGATTCCACACAGGAGCCGCTAGTTCCAAGTGAATGTTTTTAATAATTGTACAGTTATAGAACTTATAAATGATCACTGCAATCTGTTTAATATATGTATGTATGTGTCTATACACAATGATAGAAATATTTAAACAGTTTTCTATCTACAATAGGTTTATTAAACCATACTTAGTTACAAAATAAAATGGATAAAGTTAATACAGAGTAAAGTAAAGTGAGTTGTGACATTCTTCTTGTTGCTGGATGGAATATAAATTGTTAGAATCAGTTTGGGAAAAACATGCTTACTTTCACAAAATGGATAATTGGTATTAATCCCAAATCATCTATTTGTGCATATTGTTCACCTTGACAAAGGAGTATCAAAATTAAACCACATTTTTTGCCTTGCATTTAACTCACCTGTTAAAATTTAGGGGTTAGATGACATAATTAAATAAAGGTTAAAGTAATAATACTTGAGGATAAGATTTAGAGCTGAACATGCTTTTAAATATAATAGCTATTTTTTTCTTATTTTCACTGCATTGTTAAACTAGTTTCTGTGAGACAATGATCAGTATAGAGACTGATCATGTCCCACATTCCTACAATATGAAAACACATAGAAAATTCTCACTGTTATGTGCACAATTATGAAAACAATGTTATGAAAGCTTATGGGCACAGTGTGACTTTAGCATATAGTGATGTTGGAAGAAGGGTGCTTCTGGGAATTTAGGAAAAGTAGTGATGGAGATGAAAGGAGGGATGTGTTTACTCTGGAAAATTGACTAAGTGATTGTTACCCAAAAAGCTTGTGATGACTTCTTTCATGAGATTATAGTAAAACCGCTTGCACAACGATGTCCACCGCTGCACTGTTCACCATAGACAAAATATGGAAACAGCAAAGATGCACGTCAATGGAGGGAAGGATGGAGAAATTGTGAAATATATACACAACAGGATTGTACTCATTCATTATTAAGAATGTTACTATATCATTGGCAAAAAAATGGATGTGTCTAAAAGTATATTAAGTATAGTAAGTCAAGCCCAGAAACACAAAAGACACATGTTCTCTCTTGTGTGTAGAAGGTAGATCTTTATGCAAGTGTACAAAAAATGTATTAACTTAAGCATGTTATTTGCAGAGAAGAATTTAAAAATTGTAATTTCTTGAAAAATGGAATTCACAATCCAACCAAATAAATACTGGGAAACTATCATTTGGAAGATATAAGGGAAGTCAAATGGAGGGAATGGAATATAAAGAGTTATGGAGGAAGACAGTGCAGGCATAATATTCAATGACTATCCTATGAAACCAGAAAATTTAAAGGAAGGGATTAGGTTTGGAAGGATGTGGGAAAATGATGTAAAGATGCATTGTACTTATAAAATAATTGGTCAAATGACAATTACTTTGTACTACTATTCAATATAATAAAAATATATTTAAAAACAGTGGAGCTATCTGATCTTAAACTGAGTTCTTTTAAGCCACGAGCCAAGATAATTGTTTTCTCTTCAGAAATGGTTATTTGAGGTATTTTTTCATTGTTACAGAAAACTGAAAAAACAAACAAATATCAATACATCATGTTGCTCACCCAAAATAGACACAATATTAAAATCACAGTAAAAAAATGTAAGAATTTATTACTTGGCTTGGCACTGGTAGTTCACTCATGTAATCATGTAGATACTCAGGAGGCTGAGATCCAAGGATGGCTATTCAAAGCCAGCCTAAGCACAAAGGGCCATGAGAGTCTTATCCCAAATTCAATACCAGAAAACCTGAAGTAGTTTTAGACAGCGAACTAACCTTGAGCTGAAGCATTCAGGAACAGGGCCCAGGACCTGAGTTCAAGCCACATGATTGAACAAAAATAAATAAATAAATAAATAAATAAATGAAAAGAATCTATTATATAATAAAAATAACAGCAGTTAGAATGTATTAAACACTGATAGGCTATTTTTACAAATGTTTTACCTATGTTATCTGATTTAATTCTCACAATAATTCCATATAGTGGAACTACTTCTATTTTTCTTTCTCAGATGATGATATAGAAGCCTTCAGAGGTGGAATTACTAGTACAACATTGCACACAGGATAAGTGTCAGCCTGCAGCCCATCTCCCACTCTCTCAGATAACTTCATTCTATTTTATGAATAAAATATTGGCACTTAGTCTCCAAATCTATGATTTTTTCTAGAATTATTATTTAGGCTATAATAATATTTTACTTTATCTTTGTCAGAAGATATTTGACTGTAATATGAATACTCTAAGTTCATAATCAATTTATACCTCTTTGGGGAAAGGGATATTTATATTATAGCATTCTATTTCTAGCACAAAATAGTAGAAATCACATTCGCCTCCATGAATCAACACTAGACTGATTGAGGGCCCCATCTCTTGTTTAACAGAGATACTGAAAAAAAATGACCTGCCCAATTCCTGATGGAAAAAGGACTATCTATAGAAAGGTCTTATGAACCCGTCATCTCCACATTGTAGCTTACCTACATTGTTTACCACTGGAAGCATTTTGATTGCTCTTTATACCCAATAGTTTGAGAGAAATGTACTGCTTTAAAAAGCTATTAAACATGACTGATTTAAAAATCACTTTTGAGCCCAGATAAATAGTTTTCATTTGTATACCCTATAATGTATTCTGACTTATCATTAATGTTAGAAATGAGAGCTGAAAAATTACAGATATCAAGCACTAAGCATGAATTAAAGTTTCTCCAAATTGTGAATATAGTTGGTTCGAAAAGAAAGCAATATTACTGAGTTTGCTTTTTTTAGATTTCTTATACTGAAGATTCAATTATAAAATATAAACACTTGAAAATAATTCATTTCCTTGGGAGTAGGACACAAAATGCAAGATTAATCCTAATCAAGTTAAAAGACCTTTATTTATACTAAAATTTCACTCTTATAACTACTAAGGATTTTAAAAATTACTGAAGTACAGAGACACAAAGGAAACAATTTAACTGCATCATCTATATTCAAAGGACTGTTTTAATAGAAGACAAAGTTATACTAATAATTAGCTTGGCAAATTCACTTGGCCTTCTTTTATTCCATTCCATGTAGTTTCATAAAAAGTGGCATGAAAAAGCCTAAACACATTTTCAGATCTTAACAATTTTTATTTCAGAAATGTCTCTAGCTCTAGAGTCAATGCGTCTTATATGTGACACCTAACATGAACTTATTCTAACATATTCAAAAGCTTTCAAAATTGTAAGATTCACTTTGGGATAATATTTATTTTTATTAAAAAGATATTTGGGAAGCCATTTGTTAAAGTAGCTATAGTTACTCTCACGTATGAGTCATTACTGAAGAAGCCTTCACATGTACAAAACAATTTCAAATACATCCACAATCTGGAAAGATGCATTTTTAAAAAGAAAGTAATATTTAACAAGTATACCCATAATACAGATTCAAGTCAATATAATAGGATATTCAAATATAGTTCATATGGGGTTGATTAACTGTCATTGGGAATCCATATGATCTTACAAAGAATTTTATTTTTAACAGACATCCAAAAATAGCTCACTCACACTTTGTTTCACAGGAATAATCAGAGAATAGCACTTGGTTGGTCAAGTCAGTCACACCCACTCAATGAATATACCAAAAAAGTATAACAAACTTAAGAAGTCAAATGTATATTTTACATTTACATTCATCACAGCAATAACTCATTACCTAAGTCTGTCTGTGTCTTTTTACATAACACATAGGAGCTGAGAGTGTTCAATTTTATCCAACTTAATATTGCAAATGCTTTGCTATAACAATGCTATCATTTAATAAATGAAACGTACAGAAGGGTAATTCCACTGAAATTATATTAACAGGATGCTGATAAGTAGGTTAGCTATGTAGCTAAGTTTTGCAGGTTCAACTTGTCTAGCTTTCCAAGCAACATCACAACATATCACACACAAACATCTGCTAATTTTAGGGTCTGTTATATAAAAAAATAAAATATTAGAGATTAGTACAATTGATAATTTATTTTAGTACACAATAATACACAGTCCAGTTACCATAGGTTTCACATTTTATCTGCCATTCCACATGTGACAACTTAATGTATTTTAATCAATTAGTTAATTAATTAGTTTGGGCTTGAACTCGGGGCATGGGCTCTGTCCCTGAATTCTTTTTTTTTTTTTTTTTTTTTTTTTGCTCAATGGTAGCCCTTGTACTACGGGTCTACTTATACCTTTTGTAGATTGCTTGCAAATTATTATATAATGGACTTTCTTGCCTCGGCTCGTTTTAAATAACAATACTCAGATTTCATCTTCCGGTTTACCTAGGATTAAAAATGTGAGCTACCAGTGTGGCTTCTATATTTCCCCCTATAGTTATCTAATACATATAGTATTAGACAGTATTTTAAAACTGAGAGTTTAGATGTACAATACCATGATAATATTGTACTATCAGAAATTCGAGTTACTAATATAAATTTCCCCTCAAGAAAAAGCAGACATAACGATATAGTGTAAGTAAAAATCACTGTTGAAAATGAGCTTAAAGAGCTAATTGAACTAATATTTGTTACCCAACAATAGAAAACAAATGTGTAATGCAATAAGAATGTGTCCTTTGTATAACTACTTAAATTGATTTTTAAGATACTTTTTTTCATCTAATAAAATGGAGAAGTAGAAAGAAGAAAGAAGGAGGGGGATGGAGGAGGAGAAGGAGGAGGAGAAGGAGGTGGAGAAGGAGGAGTTGGAGGAGGAGGAGGAGGAGGAGGGTAGGGAGGCGGGAAGGCCATAGCTTCAGGAAGCTGGGCTCTTGTAAGGTGGTGGATGAATTTTTGGGGAGCAGTGGGGAGCAGGACTGGCCAACAGCCACCGCCTCTGTTGTCACCCTCCCTGTCTCCTTGCCAAACCATGATCTGCCTCACCATTCTTCTCTGAAAGACCTGCCACGGGGGGGCATTTAACAATCTGCCTGGCTCTCTGTGGCTACACCAACCGCGTTGTACCTGCTCACAAAAAATATCCCCTGGACGGCTATTTTATGGAGCCGTTGGGCTCCTATGACCTACTTCCTAACAGCCATGGAGAAAAGCTTGTTGTCTTCAACCTGTACAGGATCTGGCATCAGATAGGCTGTGGGGCTCACCTCTCTTAAGCCTATGAAGAAGCTTCTAGGTTTTTTTTTTTTTTTTTTCCCACTCTGTATCCTGTGATGGAGTCTGTGATGAAGCAGGGGAAGTCCCCTTAGCTTCTCACAGATCAGAAGCTGAGGCACTGGAACCAGAAGCAAGCTGACTTCACTGAACATAGTGATTACAAGGTCAGAGTCTTCTAAAATATGTGTGTACAGCTCTTGATTTTGTTAGGTGTGGAGGCCAATAAAAATCACCCAGGCTCTTCTGGACTAATTAGAACAAAGACTAGGCAGAGATTTCTTTTCGTTTGACATAAGAGCTCCTTCTGGACAATAAGTAGGATTTTCTGCTTTTATCCTGGAAAAAAGTGTGTTTGGGGGGTAGGAATGGACTTTCAGCTAGGCCTTGCCTGGTACCACAGGAAACTTTACCATTTGTTGCTTTCCAAGTCTTTCTCAGTTCAAATCACTGACAGTCTTCTTGGCCTACTTAGATGTTTTTTATTCATTCATAGTCACTTCACAAAGACCAACATAGATATCCAGCTTATAATATTTGCAATGGGACGTTATGTTAATTACTTGGCATCTAATTGTACCTTTACAAAGATAATGAAAATTGTTTTGGGGCTACAGTAGCCTAGTTTTTAAGAATGAAGATTTATGTATGGAAACATTACAACAAATAACCTTTGTACAATTAGTACACAATTAAAAAGAAAAATAGGCTTGTCCAGTGTCTTCATGTGAGTTTGATTATTGAAAATGCTTAGTAAATAGTCAACTATGTTAGTCGACCTTTGCTACCAATTAAATCTCACTTTTCCTGCTTGGAAAATAAAAGGATCAAAGGGTGAAACGATAGCAAGAAATAGTTCAAAGTCATGATTCCACTGGGAGTGGATCATCAGTAAGTACACCTAGTTAGCATTTTACACAAAATGTTGTCACAGATACAATAGACCTGCCTTTTCTGGCTGCTGTCCTAGACTGAAGAAATCCTTTATTGTACAGGAAAAGTGTGATTCAACTGTTTTCAGTAAGATCATTTACTGGAATTACCAAGGATTTAGATTCTTGTCTGTGATTTGGTCAAAGCTATGTAGGTTACTGAAAAAGCTGTGTATTACTGAAAAATATTTACTAATTTCAAGTAAACTCACAAATCATATTTCCATTTTCTTTATTACATTATTTGCAGATCTTTCTTTCTTCCTTCTTTCCTTTCCCCCTTCTTTCCTTTCCCCCTTCTTTCCTTTCCCCCTTCCTTCCTTCCTTCCTTCCTTCCTTCCTTCCTTCCTTCCTTCCTTCCTTCCTTCTTTCTTTCTTTCTTTCTTTCTTTCTTTCTTTCTTTCTTTCTTTCTTTCTTTCTTTCTTTCTTCCTTTTGTCAGGGGGCTTGAACTCAGCCTGGACAGCACTACAGCCCTCCCCTTAAGCTACAGCTTCACTTCCCATTTTTAGTAGAGGTTAATTGGAGATAAGAGTCTCAGGTTCTTTTGTTCCCTAGCTGGCTTTGAACCTTGATCCTCAAATCTCAGCCGAGTAACTAGGATTACAGCTGTGAGCCACTGTACCTGGTTTTTTAGAGATATTTCTGTTTGCTCTCTAAACTAAGTAGAGGCATGGATTTTGTAATCCATGTAAGCCTGGTCATTATACATATTTTTCTTTTGGGTTTCTCATAGATGGTTATTCTAATTTACTTTGCTTACATAATATATATAATTTATAGCACACACATATACACATATGTATGTATGTATGTATATATCCATACATTTACATGTGTATATATGTAATATATGTATGAACATATATACATGCATACATACATACATCTATCTATAAATAGATAGATAGATATATGTATGTAGCCAGTCTTGGGCACTGTCCCTGAGCTTCTTTTGCTCAAGGTTAGCATTCTACCTTCTGAGCCACAGTGCCCTTTCTGGCCTTTTGTGTTTATGTGGTACTGAGGAATTGAACCCAGGGATTCATGCATGCTAGGCCAGCACTCTGGCACGTTCACAGTCCTGCTTTATATTTTTGATTGCATAATTCCACTTTTTCTTGTTGACTTTTCCCAAATCATATATGTTGAAGGCATTATTTCATGTTTTCTCATTCCAAGAATAAGCTGCTCATAAAGAGACCATTGGTCCTCATGTTTAAGTCTGTCCAAGCACTAAGCTCCTTTGAACACAGAGTAACATCTTTCTTCTAGACATTGTACAAAAACCACTTTGATGCATTCTGAGGAAATTAATAGCAGCAAAATATAAAATATATATTTAAATATAGCCACGTTTTTACAACCAATTTAGGGACATGGGAACAAATACAGAAAGGAATTTTAAAAATAACTGCATAAGTAGACTATAACATGGTTCAAAAGAAGTGGCTGCCACATGGAAAACACTTAATAAAACCAAAATTTACCAATGGTGTAGGAGGTTAAAAGCTGATACAATGGTAACACAGTTGACAAGGATGTATATATTTGTTGTGTACACTCTCCAGATCTGGCCAAACACAGGAGTTCTTATGTTCTTCATTATTGTTCACATTTTAAACTACTGATATTTAAATTTAAGAGGGTAATATAACTTGTGAGAAATGGTATTGAGTTTGTTGGAAGTTTTAAATGAGCAATTAAATAAAAATCCCATTTGCTTGTTCTGCTAAACCTTCTGTTAACATTCCTGTACTATATATTTATTTGTTTTCCTTATATGATCATATTATTTGGGTTCTTTCTCATAATAGATGCAATCATGGAGAATTGAAAGTAAATCGACTCCTCTTGTAATTATTGCCTCTGTCTACAGTGTGAAATTGGCCAGGTGAATTCTAGTGGATCACAGATTCCCTGTGTGGATATAGTTTCATATTGCAGTGCTGTTTGAGATGTCAGTTCACAACATGATTAGGAGCTTGTGTTCTTCAACAATAACATCTTCCTATGGAGGAAGAAAAATTTATTCAAGTAAATATTATGGTTAGATGTTTTTGTTTGTTTGCTTGCTTGCTTGTTTTTGTCAGTCTTGGGGCTTGAACTCTGGATCTGGGTGTTGTTCCTGAACTCTTCAGCTCATGGTTAGCACTTTACTTCTTGATCGACAGTGCCAATTTCTGTGATAAGTTTTACATGTGATTTACCTCTGGGCTCAACTTCCTTGCCTTGCTACTGACCAGTAACTAATAAGATACAGCTGATTGCCATGTTTTCAGGCCCATGTAGCACAAGTTGTTCCATAGCAGGTTTACACGAATATTTCATTTTTCATTTTTCCCCTCTCTCTAGGATGTACAATATAAAATACACATATAGGTATATATTATGAGTACTTAAGTGTACAGCTACCTTGCTGATTTTGTGTCTTCAGAAAGGATCTACTAGTTAAAAAGACCCAACTCTGTCATTCACATTGTTTGAGATGTAACATTTTGCTACAGCCTCCAAAATATGTATTCTTGCTTTATGAACAACAATCCCTTAATGAAGAGTTGCTTTATTGAACTTAACATTCAATTCTAATATGTATGCTATCAGGTAAGATTTGAGTGAATTCAGAGAATGCTGTATCTTTTAGTAAATTATCACTAATAGTGCTTTCTAGATACATGGTCACTACTACCTTAATATACACCAAGTCATTCAGAAGGTATATATAGTACCTGCCCCAAATGAAAGGAGCTAGATGAGTAAAAACAAGAATAAGAAAGTGTCATATTGACTCAAACTTGTTTTATGTTAAATGTTCCAAAAATAAAATGAATGTTGATGAGTTTGGTCAGTAAAGAGTTTGACCAAAAGCCAATAAACTCTTTCCAGAAGCCAAGACTCTAAATTGTGTTAACCTAAAATTTTAAAAAATACAGATCTATTTTTAATGGTCTATTTTAACTTCTACCTCCAAAGCAACTTTCATAGATGCTAGAAGTAAAAATATTATATTCAGTGAGTATATTGTTATGTCACTGATAATTTTGAAACTAAAAAGCAATCTGGGCTAAATTGGTATTACAAGCCAGTAATCTCAGATATCTAAGGAGTTGACTTAGGAAGGATTGAAATTTGAGGTTTATGGAGGTAAGGAGTTAATAGGACAATATCTCAACTCACAGTCCTTGAAAGGAGGATGCCTCACAGGCAAAGATAGAAGGTTTTAGAACTGAGTCCTAAGGCAAAATGCAAGACCTTATCTGAAAAATAACTAAAACAACAAAATGTGGCTTGTCTTAGGGATCAAGTACACCAAAACAACCACAACAGCAAAATACCAAAGACCTAACTTACTCAGTTTATAACAGCCACAAATTATTTGTAACATAATGCCAAAGAAGTATAACCAAATTACTTTGTAGTTGTTCATCTGTATTTTAATGAAGATATTCCTGATCTATGTCCCTATAACAAGACTATCAAGAGTTCTCTCTTCCTATGTCACTATGGTACCATGAAGAATAACAAAAATAATGATTCATTACTCTTCACAAACACAGACTGCTTCACAATGTTGAAAATAATGTCATAATTTTGAAAACTGCTTTGATTCCTTTTTCTGTGATTGCTTGTTTCCTTTCAACTCTTTCTGTGACTGCGGGGGTATCTATCTTTTTAATATTTAATCAGCTTCACTCTTCTTCTGCCACTGTTGTAAAGTGCTAGTTACCTTCCTCAAAACATTTCAGCTTTGATCACCTTAAATTCCACCCCCTCATATGGATTACATCATCCACTTTAACAAGCAATCTTTCTGTTGAGAGATATAATTCTAAATCCATTCCATGCTTTCAGTCTTATATCATCTTTACTGAAGGTAAACATCTCTAAGCGAATATCTAAAACTTTATCACAGAAGCACTCATTGCCTTCTACAATGAAGTTCTTCCTAACATTTTAGTTAGGAAAATCTGCTATTTTAGAAACTGAAATTTAAAATAGAACTAAGACAAGAGTGGAAAATGTAGGCCTATAGTCTTGAAAAGTGACAAAGAAATAGATAATTCTAGGTTCCTGATGACATTCTAAAGGTTTGGTATCCAACAAAGAAAAGCAATTATATTTATTCCCTGAAGCTTTCTTTTGTTACAGATTTATTTGGCAAAGTTTTACATTTATGTTCTATGACCAGATATCTGTTTTTAATTGTGACAATCTATAAAAAGAAGATATTTTGGGAAAGTCAATGGAGTGAATTTAAACAAATATTATATTTGGAAAAAAATAATTAAATTGAAAAATGCTTATTTTGCAAAAAGTATACACATTCAAAATCAATCATAACAATTATTTAACCTCAAACTTATTTTTCAAAGAATAAATAACAGACATTGCTGCTATTGCTAACTATTTCATGTTTCACCATTTTTGTTGTTGATGGTGTTAAAAAGTTGAAAATTAGCCTGGCATTAGTGTTTCAGATGTCTAATGGTAGCTACTCAAGGAGGCTGAGATTTGAAGACTGTGATTCAAATTCAAAGTTGGTAGAAAAGTTTGTGAAACTCTTATCTCTAGTAAATTACTGAGAAAAAGACAGAAGTGGCACTGTGACTAAAATGGCAAAGCACTATTCTTGAGCAAAAAGAAGTTCAGGGACAGCATCCAGGGCCTGAATTGAAAAAAAAAATTGAAATTGGTGTGCAATTGTGTGCTTCCCATTTTAACTCAGAGCTGTTTGCCAGAAACCTGCAGCTTTAAGGGCAGAAAATCGTTAAACTGCTATGTAATAATTTTTTCTTCTTTGTTTAAAATAATTTAAATTTCTTTGAGCTATTTTAAAAAGGAAATGCAAGTGATTAAAATAAATATATAACACTGTAAGTGGGATACTTTTTAAATAACACAAATCTAAAAATAATCAAAAAACATATTAAATATTAAATAAAGAACAAGTTGCAGTACATTGTAATATTATCTTTTTAAATTTTTATCACAGGCTTTATTTCTATCTATACCAACCGAGATTACACGCAAAGTTATTTTGTAAAACTAAGCACAGAGAAATAAGATAGCCAGAGGAAATGAAAGGAACTTTAAATATATCTGAAATATATTTTATACAAAGGTAATTTTATAGTATTTTTGTTTTGGAATACTCTGGGAATAAATAATAAAATCTTGGTAAACTCTGGTAATATCACAACAAATTACCAAGATCCAGAGTATCATGAGGGAATACTTCTCAAAACTTTACGCCAACAAATTTGAGAATCTAGAAGAAATGGATGAATTCCTAGCCAGTATTAACATACCCACACTGAACCAAAAAGAACTAGCCCAACTAAACAGGCCTATTTCAAGCACTGAAATAGAAATGGCAATAAGAGAACTTCCACCTAAGAAAAGCCCAGGGCCAGATGGATTCACAGCTGAATTCTATAAGATCTTCAAAGCAGAGCTCACACCAATACTCCTCAAGCTCTTCAATGACATTGAACATGAAGGTTCTTTACCAAACTCATTCTGTGTAGCCAGTATAACCCTCATCCCCAAACCAGACAGAGATTCATCAAAGAAAGAAAACTATAGACATTTCTTTGATGAACATTGATGCAAAACTTCTCAACTAAACACTTGCCAACAGTCTACAACAACTCATCAAAAAAATTATACACTATGATCAAACAGGATTCATCACAGGGAAGCAAAGCTGGTTTAACATACGCAAATCACTTAATATAATTCAACACATCAACAGGAGCAGGGACAAAAATCACATGATTGTCTCAATAGATGCAGAAAAGGCATTTGACAAGATCCAACACCCCTTTATGTTAAAAGCTCTGGAGAAACTAGGAATCCATGAAACATTCCTCAATATAATAAAGGCTGTGTATGACAAACCCACAGCTAGTATTATACTTAACGGTGAAAAGCTAAAGCCATTCCCTCTAAAAACAGGAACAAGACAAGGATGCCCACTCTCTCCACTCCTCTTTAACATAGTATTAGAATTCCTAGCCAGTGCAATAAGGCAAGAAGCAAGCATAAAGGGGATCCAAATAGGGAAAGAGGAAGTAAAACTTTCCCTCTTTACAGATGACATGATCCTGTATTTAAAGAATCCTATAGACTCTACTCCCAAGCTCCTTGAGCTGATTCAAAATTTTGGAAGGGTAGCAGGGAATAAAATTAGCCCTCAAAAATCAACTGCCTTCCTCTACGCCAACAGTGAGAGAAATGAGGCAACCATCAGGAAAGCAACTCCTTTTGTAATAGCCTCAAAGAAAATAAAGTACCTAGGAATTACCTTAACTAAGAATGTAAAGGACCTTTTTAATGAAAACTTTAAAACCCTGAAAAAGGAAATTAAAGCAGAACTGAGGAAATGGAAAAACCTCCCATGCTCCTGGATTGGAAGAATCAACATCTTGAAAATGACAATCTTGCCAAGGGCTATCTACAAATTCAACGTAATACCCATCAATATCCCAATGGCATTCTTAAAGAAATAGAAAAAGGCAATCCAAAATTTCATATGGAATAATGAAAGACCTCGTATAGCAAAAACACTTCTTAGCAGAAAGAACAGCGCAGGAGGAATTTCAATACCAAATTTTAGACTCTATTACAGAGCTATAATAATCAAAACAGCCTGGTACAGGCACAAGAACAGGCCTGAAGACCCAGATACTAAACCACAGACCTATGGCCACCTAATCTTTGACAAGGGAGCCAAAAAAATAGAATGGAAGAAAGATAGCCTCTTCAACAAGTGGTGCTGGCAGAACTGGTTAAGTACATGCAGAAAACTAAAGCTGGATCCTTCTTTGTCACCCTGTACTAGAATTAACTCCAAATGGATCAAAGACCTGGAGGTAAAAGTTGACACACTGAAAACTTTACAAGAAAGAATAGGAGATACACTAAGCCTCCTTGGCACAGGTCAAAACTTTCTCAATAAGGACCAAAAATCACAACAAATCAGGGAAAGGCTGGATAAGTGGGACTATATTAAACTGCAGAGCTATTGTATGGCAAAGGACATAGCTAATAAATTGATTACGAAGCCTACAGAGTGGGAGAAAATCTTCACAACCGTACAACAGACAAAGGCCTCATATCTAAAATAAATCAACAGCTCAAAAAATTGAATCACTCCAAAACTAATCTCCAAAGAAACAACCATCCCATTAAAAGATGGGCCAAAGACTTAAAGAGAGTCTTCTCTGAAGAAGAAATAAAAATGGCCTATAGACACATGATGAAATTCTCAACATCTCTGGTCATAAAAGAAATGCAAATCAAAACAACTCTAAGATTCCACCTCATTCCAGTTAGAATGGCCAGGATCAAGAAAACTAATAACAACAGATGCTGGAGGGGATGTGGCCAGGAGGGATCACTACTACACTGTTGGTGTGAGTGCAAACTCATTCAACCACTATGGAAAGCAGTATGGCAGCTCCTCAAAAGACTAAACGTAGAGCTCCCCTATGACCCAGCAATTCCACTACTTGGCATTTACCCAATCATCCAGAAACAAGGACATACTAAATCCACCAGCAAAACAATTTTCATTGCAGCAGTATTTACCATAGCAAAGGTATGGAACCAACAAAGGAACTCAGGCTCAATGGTTTCCCTCATTTGTCATAATCAGTAGAAACCTTAGGCTCTCCTAGCAGAGTATTGCATTAGAGCAAAACCTTGATACAAAAGGCCATATAGTATGATGCTAAATGAAAGGACCTCTAGGATATGGAAACATAAGCAATGTAGTGAATGATTATTGTCCTTAAGGTACTCTGTTTTCTCTCATCTCTTTTGCTGTCCCTTGGGTATCTCATATTATTACAGTATCTCACTTTGTTACTTGATATATCAGATATATTAGTATTTGGTTATTTGAAATTGGATAGGGAAGGGGGAAAGCAAGATGATGGATGGGGGTGGAGGGAGGGAAATGGGGACCAAAACAGGTGGAAGGATATCAATGTATGTGAATTAATTCACCTTTTGTCTGGCAAATATCATGTAACCCTTGTATTAATTACAATAAAAATATGAAAAAAAAACAATGAGCAAAAAAAAGAGATAGTCATGGAAACATGAGAAGGGGTAACAATGTTGAAGAAGAAATGTATTCACTACCTTATGTATGCAATTGTAAATACTCTGTAAATCACCCTGATGTGAGAGAGAGAGAGAGAGAGAGAGAGAGAGAGAGAGAGAGAGAGAGAGAGGGAGAGAGAGAGAGAGAGAGTGAGAGAGAGAGAGAGAGAGAGAGAGAGAGAGAGAGAGAGAGAGAGAGAGAGAGAGAGAGAGAGAGAGAGAGAGAGAGCACGCCATGGGGCCCACTGTTAATCCTGAAAAAGTAACCTAAAGCTAGAAGGAGGTTAGGGGGATGCCCAAAGGCTGGGACCAGGTTGCCAGTTTGAATATTGATAATAAATATACAGATGAAGTCAAGGTCATGTATTGGATCAATTCTTGACAAAACCTCAAAACTGCCAAGTAATTTTCTGTGATGAAGCTGGAAGCAGAAAATGCAGAAGTCAAGCAATAGGGTAATATATATTTGGAGCATGATTGCATGGTCAGACTTAAGGACTGAACAGAGGGCTCTATGATCATAATAAAAATGAGGATCTATAGACCTAGAAAGTGAAGGAAAATCAATAATTACCATAGTTAGGGAAAGAATGAAAAGGTACAATGGAACTCAAGTCTGGGTAATTCAAAACTCTAGACCAAAAGGAGGAAAAAGAAAAAAAAAACTACATAAAGCAAACAAGTACTTTGAGGTATCTCTTAGGTTGGAAGTCTTTCTCTGTCAGTAAGTCTTTCGTACTTCTCTTAAGGGAAGAATCTTCTAAGTGTTTCTTAAATTAGCCTTAAACTCCACATTGCAAAATATCTTCCTTTCTTAGCTCCCAAGTAACTGGCATTACATAGGATATTCTTACTGTGTAGCCTGAGAGGAGCAAAAATGAGAATGAGTCAAGACCATCAGATATTTACAAAAAAGATGTATAATTTTGGAAAGTGATTGGTAATTTGACTGACAAGGATAGATAGCAATACAATTGTACTTGAAAACAGGGACATCTCTATCTTTTTATTTGCTTGGCAGTCACTTGAAAGTACAGAATACTTTAAAATGATTATGTTGGTAGACTAATTAAACAGGGCTATCCTGTTATGTCCACCTAAAAATACATTTTCTCAACTTACTGTTTTCAGTTCACGTTTTGGCTTGTTTCCCAGAACGCAATCCTTCCTCCCTTGCTGTGTTTTCACAAGCCACTTCTTCAACTTAGAAGGTCATTGAGATTTTCAAGTTTATTTTTCAAGGACAGTTACCCCTCCCAACTTGATGTTATCCATGAACTTAAGGAGCAAAAGCTCTACTTAATCATTGCAGTCACTGATAAAGATATAGTAATGGACTAGGACAGATCTTGAAACATTGCTCAGTACTCACCCCCATCGCTCAGAGCAGCGTGGACCGACTAATAACTACTCTTAGAGTGTGACCTTCCAAGCAGTAGTACACCCATGCTTTAATAGCAGCATCTCAACTCTGCCTTGCTGCTCCCCAATTAATGTCGTGTGAGACTGAATTAAAAGCCTGACTGAAATAAAGATCTTATATCTATTGCTTTCCTCTCAACCACAGGGTCTGTCACTCTGTCACAGAAGGAATTAGATTAGTCTGATCTAATTTGTTCTACATAAGGACACATTTTTTTTTAATCCCTCCTGAGATCTTCCATGTGATTGAAAACTGAGCATTGGTCAATTAAAAGAGTACATAATAGGCTTTGTACTTCAGAAATTTTGCATGAAATTTTTGGATAAAACAGGACTCAAACCATTAGAACAAAGAACATTGTGCATTTTATTTTTTTAAGTACTAAGATAGATGTAAAGCTGTACATTTCCTCCTCAGTTTCCTCATACAAATAAAATGAATAGCTTCAGTGTTCATTTATTTGCTTTATTATTCACCTAAATCTCATTACAAAAGGGGTATAGTGATTGAGCTCTATCCGCACATATAGAAATGGGTCAAATTTTATAAAGCAGATATTTACAGGAGATCACAGGAGTTTTAAATAGGAGTTTTAAATGTCTCAATGGAGTAAGAATCATGTTTATGGTAACTTCACTGGGTAAGTGACTGATTAAACAAAAAAGTATATTTCTATGTATAATATTAATTTAAGGAAATTATCATGATAATCATGCTCGGAAACACGAACATTTTTAAAGGATACTAAACTAGAAATTATTGCAAAGAATCTAAAAGATGACTGTATTTTGTAAGATTCTTAAATTGAAAAAATATTTATATACTTGTGTATTTTTGTATTTATATATGTATCTTGTAGCAATTTTTGGAAAATTCTATCATGACAGTTACACAAAAATTCTAAAAGCTAGTTACCTTGAAACTACATTACTAAGAGTGTAAAAGATGATTATATTTTTGCAATTTTTAGTTTACAACAGAAAAACATTTTTACATATGTATCCAAACTTCACTAAATTACTGAAATATTTTCTGAATATATGATGGCTCTCTACTGTCATTGTACCTATTCAGGAGGCAGAAATACAGAGGCTCACATTTCAAAACTAGCTTCAGAAGAGAAGTTTGGAAATATTCCTTTTTTTTAAGAATTTATTGTTGATTTTTACATCATATTTTAAATGACAAGTTTAACATACAAGTGTTCAAGGAGGGAATCCCTATTTACAATCACTAGGACTTAGTATTTAGAACTTAATCACAATTAGGCTAAAGGTTTGTATGTCATAGAAACATATTAATTTATGAAATAAAACATTATGTCTATAGAGTCATAGGTTTTTATGACTATATAGTTATGTTTATATTTCCATTTCCATGTCCATAGCTTTGGGTATGAAATATTCCATTTTTTAAAGAGCAAAAAGCTGGACTAAGTCATTTATTCAAGAGGCAAAACTCCAGTAGAGCAAAAAATTTGAGCAGATTTAGTTCTAACAACAGTAACTGGCAATAAAAAACAGCAAAATATTAAATTAATTAGTAACTACTAAGCCAAGAAACAAAAGTATGAAAGACATTTTTCCCTTAGTTTATCAGATCTGAACCCTGAAATATGTATGAAAAAGGATCAAATGAGACTTTCTATCTGTAAGTAATATTCATTATAAGTTAATAGATAAAGTCAGGAATATCTGATTGAAAATACAGTATTTTAATGCAGTATATTGACATTGGTAACTAAAATGAAAAAAATGAAACTGACAAAGGTCAGGAGTAGAAGGAGAGAGCTTTAAAAGTTCAATAGGAAAGGTTTAACGGAGTAAAATGTAAAGGAGGTAACATAAATATGTAAAAGAGGTAACAAATTATTTGTTTATTGGGGGATGACTAGTTTCAAGCAGTGATATATCAAGAAGTAAAGATTTTGTTTTACTTTAATTTAACTAGCATGTCCTGACATTGTGATCCCAAAAGCTTAGTTGATGAAGAAGAAATTATAGTATCATCATATGTATGTATGTATGTATGTATGTATGTATGTATGTATGCATGTATATGTATCATACTTCTTAATGATAGTATTATTTTGATAATCTAACATACAAGTGTTTGGAGTAAAGAAAAATGGACCAGTTGTAAAGTTCATTTCCAACGTTACAAATCAGGGTGGGGGGAGGAGTTGGAGAAAAACATGGGAAGGGTTAACAATGCTCAAGAAATAATGTGCTCACTACCTTATGTCCTTATGTAACTATAACCCCTCTATATATCACCCTGACAATTAAAAAAGAAAATATTAAGAGCAAAAAGAAAATCTACCAGGTATCATCCTATTCAGGTAATTTTACCTGACAAGAATAATTTAAATTTTTATTAGAACTGATTAGAAAAGCATCTCCACAATTGTTGAATTTTAGTGATTACATTTGAATAGGTTTGCATTGAAAATATTTTTGTATAGGTCAGTATGCGCACAGCCATTTAAAAGACTTCCCACTGGGTAAGTACAGACTTATTCAGATATAGTGAAATGATAGAATAATAAAGGTAACAATTGGAATTCCAAAATGGTAGGTCATTCACCCTTCATACTATTAAAAAAATAATGAAATAGCCAAGTAAGGAACTTGAAATAATTATGCTTCATATATTGGAAGAAAGGAAACACATTTGTCTTATTTAGAACAGCTTAAATTCTAAGACTTAATGAACTGAAAAAAAAATCACTCATCATCATTGCCAAATGCATGCTATCCTGGTTCAGCTATTCTACTTTCCCTAAAAATTAAGTGTACAAAGTTACAATTGGCACCTGGACAAAAGAAAATCTATAATGTAGGGCAGAAGGTGTGTCACTTTTAAAGCCTTAAAAACAGTCTAATTTTATGGAAAGCGAATGGCCTCATCCTCTTTACAATTTCAATGTCTAATTGAATCAACTCAAGCATTTAATCCATCATATTCCAGGTAAGGCCAGTGGTACCACGACTAAATTGTCAGATTAACCTTCTGTGGATGTCATTGACATAATGTATTTTCCAAATTGTAGGAAAGGGCCTTGACATGAGGGGTAGTTTGGCATTTATCGGAAAGAAAAAGTCTGAAATTACATCCTGGTAGGTCATAGGGGACAGGGGATCAGGATGTACAGTGGTAAGTCAGCAGCTGACAAAGTAAAGAGAAATAATGACCTTCAGGAACAGGGCAAATGAGACAATAATGTGTTAGGTTGTGGCTGACATAGACTGACTTGTTCTCATGCTATAAATTAGACACAAAGAGAAAGAGGTTAATACTAATGGGGTGATGCTTGAATATTCAACTGACAGAGAAGAAAAATATAGTGTGTACATTAATACCCTTTGTTCTTCAATAAGAAAACATGTACAAGCCCCATGTTAAGCAACTTTGCAATGGAAGAATTAAAACAGAAAGAACTTATTTTGATAAAAGATTTTTTTTGAGATTGGTGTATTTCTAGACAAGATTTTGCTTCCCAACTAAGGCCAGTTGGACCTGTAAATAGATAATCTTCAATGCTGCTGTTACAAAATGAATATGTAAACAAACAAAAGACAAACATTACGTTTTCCACTACCATGAAAGTCATCATAAGGCAAAGCTAGAAGTAGGCACATTAGGCAATACTAGACACTTTTAAAATACCGTATTTTAATAAAGCCTTGAAGGATAATTGATACAATTACTATTACTTTTCAGTTCTTAAATTCAGAATACCTTTTAATTGATAAAATAGACTTATATTGTGGACTATAGAAGTTTATTTCCATTATGATATACATATGAAAATCCTTATTAAATTTATATATACGGGTTTAGTCTTTGTGATTCCCAAATGTGTGCTTTTCCTGGTTTACCTACTCTACTTATAGATATTTAAAATCTTAGCATCAGACACATTACTATCATCTACATTCAATGCTATGGACATTGTATGTATTTCAGTTAAATTACATTTTCCTTGGAGGAGATAACAGGAGAGAAATAAGGGGCAGGTTGCACCTTTTCCACTTATCATTATATGACAAGCTCTAAGGATTTCTGAAACCTGGGGAAAATCCAACAGATTTCATTAAATAAAAAAACATTAAAAACACTTCAGTATCTTATGTATTATTTAAGATTCTTCTTGGAAATGTCTGCATATAATATACTTGATCTAATTCAAAGCTTTGTAATGCACATGAATACAGGCCCATAATTTGAACAGCTGCTAATTCTAATATTTAAATAGATTTCATGTCTACATTAAGTTACATGGGAATAATAGGGTATAAGATTTTGATTAAAACATTTTAGCTAACTTCATACAAATTTAGAATAATCTGTTCTACCAAGAGGTTGTGAAAAATGACTTAAAAATCAGTTATTATTTTTTTGTGGGTTATGGGCCTTGAACTCAGCCTGGGCACTGTCCCTAAGCTCTTCAACTCAAGGCTACTTCCCTATCCTTCACCCAAGCTCCATTTCCTGCTTTCTAGAGGTTAATTGGAGATAAGAGTCTCAGGCACTTTTGTTCCTGGGCTGGCACTAAACCTTGATCCTCAGATCTCGGCCTCCTGGGTAGCCCACACATGGGCAGTTATCTTTTTTCCTTTAGAAAAATCTACTTGTTAATTTTAGGAGATTGCTTCAAAAATATGGTAGAGTACTTGCCTAGCATGGACTAAGCCCTAGGTTTAGGTTTGATTCCTTGGTACCACATACACAGAAAAATATAGAAATGGTGGTTCAAGTGGTAAACTAGCCTTGAGAAGTCCAAGGACAGTGCCTAGGCCCTGAGATCAAGCTCCAGGACTTGAAAAGAAAAAATCACAGGAAGAGAGACTTCAAATAAGAATTGAAAATCATATAGGTGTCTTTATTAATAGAGTAGGTTATTGTTGTTTTGTAAAATAACCAGCTCTGTCATTCTGCTGATTGACTATGTGATGCCAATACATTTTTCCACGATAGTTCCTTCTACTTAGTCAGTCCTCTTGACTTTGGTGAAACTCTGATGAACAAGCTATTTCTTTGTATTTGATTTATATTTAATCTGGATTAGGAAGTGAACCTAATGTAGATTGAATTTTTCTTTTGTCGGTCTTGGGGCTTGAATTCTGGAAGGTTACTGCTCTACTACTTGAGCCACAGAGCCACTTCTGGTTTTCTGATGGTTAGTTTAAATAATAATCTCATGGA
Source organism: Megascapheus bottae (assembly GCF_031878675.1). Classification (NCBI taxonomy): domain Eukaryota; kingdom Metazoa; phylum Chordata; class Mammalia; order Rodentia; family Geomyidae; genus Megascapheus; species Megascapheus bottae. Next base: position 35,158,459 of record NC_143520.1, on the reverse strand, counting down.
CTTTCGTTCCAGGGATAGCTTTGAACTTCAGTCCTCAGATCTTAGCCTCCTGAGTAGCTAAGATTACAGGTGTGAGCCACCAAAACCTGGCAATATTAAAAATTTTAGATATCTTCAGAAATGTGTAATTTACTTTTCAAGAAACTTATCTCCAGGCTGCTGCTATCCATAATACCATACAGAATTGTAGTAATCAGTATATATATTTTTGTTGTCTTATAATTTTTCTTTTTCATGGAGCATTGCTAAACTTGTTTGCAGGTGATTTTCCCACAAGTCTTCAAATTTGGAGAAAAAAAAACAACAGAATTTCTATGACTAAGCTTTTTTTTTATTTTGTGTGGGAAAACAAATTTAAATTAAAATTCAAGATCTTCTAAGAAAAGCACACAAAGGAATCTATTCAAATGATTGTATAAAATGCTCTGGCACATGCCAACAAGTGATTGGATTCATTATTTTCATCAAACTAAATAATTTGTATACATTTATCTCATGAATGTTTTGATAAAATATTTTCATATGTACTGTTTAGTAGACAGAGATTAAAAGACAAGATATCATATGCCAGCCATGTAATTCTAAAACAGGCCGGGAGTTTGGCCTAGTTATATAGTGCTTGCCTAGCATGCACAAAGACCCAGGTTCGATTCCTCAGTACCACATACTTAAAAAGAAGTGGGAAGTGGTGCTGTGGCTCAAATGATAGAGCTCTAGCCTTGAGAAAGCACAAGGACAGTGCTCAGGATTTGAGTTCAAGTCCCAGGGCTGGCAAAAAAATAATGACATTGAACCCTTAAGAAGTATAAAGACAGAAAAAAATCATATTAAGTGAAGTAAGCCAGACACAAAGGAACATAGGCTTTATGGTTTCCCTCATTTGTAATAATTAGTACACATCTAGGATTCTCCTAGCAGAGGATCACAATAGCTCAAAAGCTATGCACATATGGTCATATAGATGAGACTAAACAAAATGAACTTTAGGATATGGAAACAAGTGGTTAATCTTTATGATTATTGTTCTCAATATACAATGTTCAGTTATTTCTTCTCTCATTTTCCCCTTATGGTTAATCACATATGATTACTGAATCTGTCTTTGTTACCTGGTATATTGTATATCTGTTTATTTGAAATAAGGAAGGGAAGTGGGGAAGACAAGATAATTGGAAGGGGTTTGGTAGGAGGGAATGAGGGACAAAAACATGAGAAGGGGTATCAATGTTCAGAAGTAATGCATCCAATACATCATGAATGTAACTGTAACCCTTCTATATATTACTCTGACAATAAAATAAAAAATAATGAAATAAAACAAATATACCTCAGTGATGATGAAACAGAAAAGAAACATATATAAAACTTGTATTGTGGAGAGTACGGGAACCATGTATCTTCCTACCACTTATCTTGTACTATCTTAATTTAAGAATGCCATAGTTTAATGATGTCTGACCTTTTCCCAAAATGCCCTTCATAAACCATGAATATTTTTCACTGAAATGGGCTCTACATTATAGCAAGACAAAATAACTGCTGAAACATAACAAATAACCAACAATAACAAAGAATAAAATCTCTCATAATATGAACATTTGTATTTATATATACATATGATTAGAAATGAGTTTTGTTGCCTCAGCTGGCAAAATATGATGAATATAAATAGCAACTTTACTTAGCATCTGCTATAATGTGCTGAACTTAACACATACAAACTTTTCTTTTACATCATTTCCCTAAAAACTCATTTTGTAAAATGCAAAAGTGTATTAATAGCTTCTGAACAATATGAAGTAGAATTGTTTCTTCACTTGTAGAGTGCCTTTCTTCTGAAAAATCAGTACATCTCTGCACTTTGTAAAAGAAATGGGTTCATATAAAATATTATGCTCAAGGCTTAAAGGTGATAATTTTTTTCTTTCATCTGTTTAAGTATCCCTACCATTAGGAAGAACTGTGTGAACCCTGTTTTCATCATGACATATTGTTTTTGGATTTACAGTGTCACATGTCACATTCCTTTATGGCCTCTAATTATTGTATCAACAATGAATATAAAATCTCTGAATTTCTCAAGTGCTGTTTCAGTGGAAATAATAAACTCTGTTAAGCCATCATCTGTATCCATGCTGGGCAGAAATGTGATCGGGCTTCACAGACTGTATCTGTGCTATAGGACTTTGTATTATAATTTTTATAAATCACTAACTACATGTAATCATTTCTTCTTTGGCAAATATATTCCTTCTCTATGTCAGTACTCATAAGTTGTTTCTGACTTATGTCACATAGTTATTTGGGAAAAGAATGGATAACTCAGGACTGGAGTAATCTTCTTTACCCACATTTTGCCTTTCAGACCTATGAAGTCTACTGTACATAAAAGATCACAGTCTGTAAGTTGTCTTGTACACTCTTGGCAGTTGTTGAATGAACTGTAGAAGGTATCATTAGACTTCATAGCTGTAAGGAATAGTCTGCTCCACGAATCTAGATACTTCAGAGTTGGTGCAGGTGATGCTACAAACTCCTTAGTGAAGTTTGTGCAAGATCACTGAGAAATATGCACCTCAGTTTCCTTATCTGTAGTTGGGGGAGTGGTTGATGATCTTTAGTGCCCTTTTGAGCTCTAAAATTATAGACCTTCAGGAATCTGTCAAGAAAACTACCATTGTATTATCCTTTCAAAACCAGCAGAGATGCCAAAAACCAGCAGGGGCTCTCAGCAGTTAGTGGAAACAGTAAATGATTAGTCACTTCCTCTGTTTATGATGCTGAGTTTGCTCAGCCCAGCTCCATGGAAAACACCAGCTGCATCTAGGGACCCATGGTTTCTGAGCCCCTCAGGAAGGGGAAGTTTTGGCCTTCACTATTGCAGTGATACCCTAAAAGGCGTAGTAGGAAGATATGTGGGTCCATACCCTCTAAAATAAAATTTGTTTCCTATATCAGTTTATTAAAATCAGTTCTATTCTATTAAAATTAATATTCAATTTCCTCTTTCCTCTAGTGAATCTGACTATAGGATATGATCTTGTTTTGTTCTATTCTCAATTATTAATGGAATCAAAATATCAGATAAACAGATGACAGTGATATACATATACCATGCATTAATATATTAGTATTATATGTTCCCTACATTAATATACATTATATTCATCCTAAATTATGGAAATATTTTATGCTACATCTTGACATGAATTTGCAAGAATCATTAATTGTTGATAATATTTTAAGACTAATAATTCTTTTCACCTCTTTCAATTAGGTGCTCCCATTAGTGAAATTTTTGATGAGAAATGGCAAAATTTTGAAATTTCTTATTTTAATAATTCAAAGTACTCCCCAAAGTCATAAACCTGCTAAATTCCTAATGACATTGCTTTTTGAATTGCAGTTTTAAATTTTAACAAGGGCTCATTTTAATACAAGAGCACTAAAATAGGGAAAAATAGAAAACAGAAAAATATTTTGTTACCCATAAAAGGAATAGGGATTAAAGATTCCAATATTATTGTTTTAATATTTTGTATATTGATAATTTGATCCTAGTCTTCAAAATACAATGGTATACTTTTTAATGTATTGAAGTAGCTTACAGGCATTCTGTACTATGTTTCTGATTCATGTATGAAGATCCAGAGTCACTAATGTAGCTCAAGTAGAACTTGTTTACAACTAGCAAGCAAGAAGATTTATCAACTTTAAAATTCTGCTAGGAACACTTAATTTCCCAGAGAACAGTCACAGAGATTCATATAGTAAGTAATACAACATTAGCATTCTATTCCCTTTTCAGATTGTGAAGATTTTACTTTTGACAAATAATAAATAGCTAGATAATAGGAGAATAGATAGAAGAAAGTTTTTACTTGAAAGATGAAATGCATATGGTCATTTGAAAGCAAAGATCTTCCCTCTTCTATTCTATGTTGGACTGATATATTTCAGTATTGGGAAAAGGTTTTAGATTTAGGGAAGTTAATGTGTTGTATTCTGATTATTCTTTCCCTTCATAGAAGTGAGAATATAGTGAAAGAGGTAGGAGAGAAAATATCAAATATTCTTTAAAACCTTGTTCATTATAAAGTTCTATTAATAAGAATTACACCAACTAGTGATAATACCATTATATTATTCAGTGCATCAACAGAAGGGTCTTGGATTTCCAGATGTGATTATTATACCCAAATCAGAAACATATGCTTTTTTAGATGAAGTTCACATAAGCATTTTACAGTATTATAAAATAGACCTATTTTATCCTTTAAAGGCATGATTGAACATAAGAATAGAGGAGATGGATTTATATCCAGAATGAGCCCTGATGTGGAAGAAAGGATCTAGGTTTCCATACTGAAATCCTAGGCTCATGAAATCCTAGATTAATTACTGAAGCCATGTGTAAAGATTAAAATTGACTAATCGAGTATATGATATGCTGTGAATGTGAATCTAATTTAACAATGTGATATTTGATATTCTGATACTTGCTGTCATTTCTACTCTATAGTTTATAATATCTGAGTCAGCTCATCTTGTATTCAAATAAATTGATGTTTATGCTGATGATCATTAGCACATTAACATTTAGAAGGATAAACAGAGATGAAATATGCCTTATAATTAGTTCAGGTCAGGTTTTAATGTCAAATAAATTCACATCAGCTCAAAATTATGAAGTAAATTATTTTTATAATGAATAAACCTTTCAGGTATTTTTATGTTTTAGAAAAATGGGGCTTTGACTATAATACTGGATCTATTTTGGGGATCTCTTGAATTTGTCTTTCATTTTGCCTATATTGCTAGCAACTCAGTCCTAATTTTTGAATGTCAGAAAGTAGTAGGCATCTTTCTCTTATGACTGTAGCCAGGTAATGACAGAAAGAAGAGAGGGTTGACAAGGTTACAATTGCCTACCAGTGCCAAGACACAAGCTCAATGAACAAGAGAGCCTTGATAACAGCAGCAAACCAGTAGCTGTGCCATCAGCCTCATAGCTATGACCTTGAAAGGAGTAATGCAAAAGAAATTCCTTGAATCCTACCTTACCAATTTCTCCACTGGTTTTGGAATCAGATAGTTAATAAATGTCTCCTTGCTTAATTCTAGAAGTGACTTTAGCTAACATCTCTCAATCCTGACAAGTAAAATGTGTTAGGAGGCCGGGAGTTTGGCCTAGTGGTTTAAGTGCTTGCCTAGCATGTATGAAGACCCGGGTTCGATTCCTTGGTACCACATACATAGAAAAAAGCCAGAAATGGTGCTGAGGCTCAAGTGGTAGAGCTCTAGCCTTAAGAAAGTCTAAGGACAGTGCTCAGGCCCTGAGCTCAAGCCCAGGACTGGCAAAACAAAACAAAAAAAAAAAAAAAGTAAAATATGTTAGGAGTACTTTGAGAAATTCAACACTACAAATCATTACTTCCAAGGTTTATGTATTTTTTTTGGTTTATGTATTTTTATGACAATTTAATTGTATTGCAGCTTGTTTGAATCCTAATCCAGAATACCACTCATCATACAAGAAAGGATACAGACAGCCTAAGTTGAAACAGGTTTCTTATTTTGCTTACAATTCATTAGTCTTTAACTTACTTTTATTTTTGGATCATTCTGTGGGAAACAAATGTGGTAATTATCAGTACCATATTAAACCTACCTTATATAAGTTTCTTTTCTTCTCAGAACTTTTCTTTCCTGCTATTTTCCCTACTAACTATACAATTGCATTTCCTCAGTTACGCTTAGGGACATAGTAAACAAACATCTCAATGATAATGACAATGACAACCTTAAAATTCCAGCACACATATAATAATTTACCTTGAAGCAGCATGAAGCAGTATCTTATTCTCCATTTAGTGGAATATCTTCATGTAATAGTATTAGATGCAGGGGCTTACTCATTTTTATTTCATTTTTGTGACTAGAGATTAGATGCTTAAATATTGGGAGAAAGTGATATATTGTTGAAACATGACAAGAATATTCTTCATCCAGGCAATGCAAATGATACCAACACAGGGACATACTCTATTTTTTTCAACTGTAGAAGAAAGTCCAACTTACATTTCACCTATATATATTGCCCTAAAGGGCCAGAAAAAGTTAATGCTTTAAAAAGTGCTAAAATATTAAATGCAGATAACAATAAGTAAATGATTCAGAGTTATACTTGTTATAATTGGAGAAAATGTAAAACATTAAACTATGCTGTCTTTTAGTTCTTCCTTCTCTTCTCTGCCCAAGGCAGAATCATTGCTCTGAAAATATATTTGAACAAAAAAACCTGAGTGTAGAGGAATAATGGCAATAGCAAGTACATTCTGAAAATGGAACTAGTACCAAAATTATCCTTTTCCATTTTAATTAATGTTTTATTTTCACCTTGGAACACTTTTTTCATATGTTTTTATTGTAATTAATAGAAGGGTTATATTATATTCGCCAGATGGAAGGTGCATTACTTCACATACATTGATACCCTTTCTCATGTCTTGGTCCCCATTTCCCTCCTTCCCACCCCCACCCCTCATCTTGTTTTCCCCCCTTTCCTATCCAATTTCAAATAACCAAATACGCAAAGCTCTGGAGAAACTAGGAATCCATGGAACCTTGGAACACTTTTAACTTAGGTCTAACTTATTGTTGGGAAAACATAAGAAATGCAAGAAAATGTTATTAGCTTCTTTACCATTTGCTTCTTTCTGATTGTAGTAGAATGGTCAATATATATCCTCCGTGAAAGATTAATCCAAAATGAAAGAGTAAACATGTACATATTAAAATGACAACAATTTTAAATAATATTTTATTTCATTTTAATATTTAACTCTAAATATGTCTTAAATCTTTCAATAGTTATTTCCCCCAAAATAGAATAGGCAAAGAACTAACATACAATTTGTTTAGTAGTTAATCAAAATCCAAAGAAGTAAATTGTGCTAAATGGATTAAAGAGAGATTTGAAAATCAAAAGTTCCACAGTATTAACTGATATTATTATTTTGAAGTTTTTTTTTTTTTTCTGTCTGGCATTTTAACTCAGATCCTTGCTCATGCTAGGCAGAGACTTTATCACTTAAGCTATACCTCATTAGTATTTTTCAAAAAATAAAACCATATTAAATACATTTCACATATGCTGTTTTTAAGTAGGTACTTTTATCAAGTAGTTGTATAAAATGGGTTTTGATTCCAAAGTCAGTTTATAAAAACAATGCACACTTCACTGTCACTTCTTCCATTGTTCTTGCCCATTTTTTCCCATCCCATGCCTACTCTAAGTTGAATTTGCCAGTGCTCCACTTATGGCTTTTTATTGTTTAATAGTAGATAAAAATTGCATGGATTTTCCTGCCAGCACTACCTTAAAAAGGAGATCTACATATTTCAGCCTCTTTGTTAGCTAAGATTACAGATGTGAGCCACAAATGCCAGGCTAGAAACACAGCATAAGTAGAGGAAACAGCATATGGATATTAGATTGCATATGACAAAAGAGATGATTCTGATGTAATAGGATAACATTGTCTTTAGAATTGTGACAGTTTTAGTGGCAATGGAGCTATGGCTATTCAGGATTGAAAGATGGTTATGAAAATTCCTAAGAATATTTCTTTTTCTCTGCTGTCATGACATTCTTTTCAATTCCAGTATGTTTTCAAGTTTTGCAGTCTTGTTTTCAGTAACGTGTAATTTCAACAACTTTTTGGTGGGTCAAGGGACTTGAACCAGGCACGGGCACTGTGCCTGAGCTCTTCAGCTCAAGGATACTGTCCTACCCTTGAGCCAAGCCCAACTTCCAATTTTCTAGAGGTTAATTGGAGATAAGAGTCTCAGTCCCGTTGTGCCCAGGCTGGCTTTGAATCTTGATCCTCAGATCTCAGTCTCCTGAGTAGCTAGGATTATAAGCATGAGCCAACTTGCCCATCACAACTTTTTTTTTTATATATGCTTAAAACTTTTATGTCATCTTATTTATGCCACACTATTTTTGCTAGACTGGATCATTTTTAAACAGCAATCTTCATTATGTTTTTTTTAACCTAGCAGAACACGGCGTGGTACTTCATAGTAGGAGATCTAAAATAATAAAATGCTTGTCGTTGATATAAATCTGATTAGCTAAGTAAGAAGTATTATGAGTCTCTGGTTAAGAATCCAAAGAAGAAAGGGAAAAAAACCCTCATGGACATAAAAAAGCATTCAGAAGACATACTTTCTCACCATCTTATTTAATGTTTCAGGATTACAAGGCAATGTGAATAGTAGAAGGATAAAAATGTAGTTGGAGGTGACAGAATAATCAGTATGCTGAAAATTAGTTAGGCTACCACAGATAGGCTTTCATAATTTTTAAGGAGTGTGTAATTATACTACCTGAATATCCAAAAATACCAAACTCATTCAATAGACACTTTAATGTCTAACCAGGTGTCCAAGGAATACTTTTTTCTGGGAGGCAATAAAAAATCAGAAAATATTACCAAATATAACTCTTTAATAAATAAATATTGCTTTTAACAAAATGGACTCATGTGGGTGTTGAAATTGCATTCCAAAAGTCACAGGTAAGTTTTCAGGCTTCCCATACCTATTATTCAAGAATTACTATAGCATTAAAGTAGGAAATACTATAGCATTAGAGTAGAGGGATTAATTTGCAGAGTGCAGAAGCCCCAAAGGGCACACTAGACAAAGTAAATGAACACTAAACCAGGCAATCAAGGCAGAAATATGAAAGCAAATGGAAATAAAGTATGTGAAGGGAAACACCGCTTCTTCCTTTTAAACTTTGTAGTATTTTTCAGCAGGGTGTAATTCAACATTCAAGATAACCTGAAGAATTAAATACTTGGCTGATAGGTGATATAATTGATCTTTAAACCACAAAAGCAAATCTCACAAGGTAATCCATATGGCAAAACCTTATATAATATATAGGAATAAATTACATATGTATTTAGACAATAATGGCTATATAAACACTAACTTCCTGAAAAGTATCTTAATATTTATTTGTTTTAGTGAACAAAAGAATTCCACAAATTTCAGGAATTGTCAAGTAATCTCAGAAAAGAGAATATACTAGCAAAACAATTACCTAATAAAATATCCATACAATATCAAAAGCAATTATAGAAAATACAAAATTAATATAAATTCATCAATAAGAATCACCTGAAAGAAGGTCAAGTGGAGTCCAAGATTTCCTCTATTTTTTAGAAAAACTTTGATGCCTAATATAAAGTTGTAGAAGGATCTTCTCCTTGTACCTTTGGGTGGGTATTAACTTTCCAATCTACAATTTGTTAATACTGCAATGGATATTTATTAATGTCAATAGTCCTTAAGTTCTCGAGTTGGTGTAAATACTACCAACTCGTCTTCTGGAGTAAAAGAGTCTGTGGGAATAGCAAGGAAGCTTCTTAAGACAATTTTACCTCTTTCAATTTACATTTGAGCTGCTATACAACTGTATATTTCTCTCTATGTAAATTCTGCACCTTGAGCTAATATGCAATATTTCAATAATAAATCTCTTCCACCTACCTGTGTTTAAAGTCACTGCATGTGAAATAATCCTTGTTTATTATTACCAAGTTTGAGAATCAGAAATTCTTGTGAAACTTGAAGGACTTCTGTTATACTAACTTTCAGTTGTGCCAGTAGATGTCTTACTTCTTGCTATATTCCAGTACCACAAAGTAAGATTTTTCTTAATTTATTATTTTTTATGCTTCTACAACCATGTCATCACAAGTAGCATTTCTTCAAACTAACTTTGGATATTAATTCCTCCTCTTCCTCCTCCTCATCCTCCTTGTCCCCCTCTTCCTCCTCTTCTTTGTGTGTGTGTGTGTGTGTGTGTGTGTGTGTGTGTGTGTGTGTGTGTGAGAGAGAGAGAGAGAGTGTGTGTGTACTGGGGGTTAAACTAAGGGCCCAGGTATCATTCTTAAATGTTTTTGCTAAAAACAAGAATCCCTCTATCACTTGACTATACCTCCACCTCCAGATTCTTTCTGATGGAAAATTGCAGTTAAGGATCTCATGGGATTTCTTGCCTGCACTATTTTGAACTATGATCCTCAATTCTCAGCTTCCTGACTAGCTAGGATTATAGGGATAAGCTATTGGTACCCAGCTTAAACTTCCTTTTATGACTTTCTGCTCTTAGAAATTTAAATTTAGGAAGAATCTTATATTTGCTTTATACATCTGGAGAAATATTAGGACATAAAATGTATTAATATGTAAAGGTCAATTCTATAAGTATATAGTTTTTCAATGACTGTCCTCTACTTCATTTCAAATTTCAAAAGAAATTCCAGTTTAACTTTTCATATTTTAATCTTCTGCTTCCATATATTTCTACATTCCAGAATACATTTGCTTTCTTGGTTTTGATTATTTTTATTTTTAAAAGTAATCAGAAATATTGATCTCTTATATCCTCAAATCCTTAATAATACATGAAAATTAGGAGAAAGGGTTCTAAGAATGTCACTACCAGAATGTACATCTTTTTTACCTTCACTTCCTCTTTCAGCCCTATTCTTTCATTGCCTTGTGCACAATTTCTCCATGAATTGAACATTTCCCAGTTCATTTCTTCACAGAGAAATCTCATGGTATATGTGGCTGTGCTGCAGTGGAAGAATCTAGTCTACTCCATGTATATGATTTTTCTGTCAGTCTTACATTTTTTACCTGATTGCAAAATCTACCACCTTCTGCATGCAATTTTAAAATTTTTACAGTTAAAATCTTGATACACAATAATTGTACAAAAGTTTTTCACTGTGATATTTAGTATACATGTATTATATAGTATATTAAGGAAGCCAGGACCAAAGAAAGATAGGGTACATTGTTTGCCTTCTTTGTAATAACTAGAATGTGCCTATAAATCTACAAATAAATACAGTGGATGGTGAAAGATAAAAACTTATTCTTGGACATAATAAATTAATCAGAACTGTAAACTTTCACACAGTAAGACTGAAGGAAGATATCTTAGGAGACAATTACCAAGGCTCAAAAGCTATGTGCATGTGATCATATAAAATGATTGAAATTACACTTACTGGATTCAACTTCAAGACATAGAGTTTTTGATTATTATATTATTTTTGCTTTGCTATTTTACTTTTACTATTTTTGTGTGTTTGTTTTTTTCTCCTTTGTTGCTGTTTTTGACTTCTGTACTTTTGTCTCGTATGTAAGTTTATCTGGGGTATGGTAAAGGGGAGAAAAGAAATGGAGGGACAAAGGTTGAACAAAAACAACAGGGACATACTTGGTAGTCACTATATTAAAAATGAACTATATAACTTGGGGCCATAGGAGGGTTGGGAGGGAAAAACTGGGAAAGAATGAGGGAAGAAGTAACACTGTACGAAAAGAAATGTACTCATTATCTGACTTCGATAACTGTAATCCCTCTGTACATCACCTTTAACACTAAGAATAAAATAATAAAAAATAAAAGATGACATATACTAATTGTACAAAGGGTTTTCACTTTGTTATTTGCTACATGAATACAATTACTTGGGCCCAATTTACCTCTTCAGTATTACAATGTTTGGTAGGTTTTATTATGCTGCTTTTTTCTTTCTCTGTCTGTCTGTCTATCTGTCTGTCTGTCTGCCTCTCTCTCTCTCTCTCTCTCTCTCTCTCTCTCTCTCTCTCTCTCTCGTTCTCTCTCTCTCGTTCTCTCTCTCGCGCACGCGCGTGCACACACACACACACACACACACACACACACACACAAACACACACACAATCTTCAAGAGTCCAGATATTCAGACTGGGTATGGGTAACCCTGTTCATCATGCATGCTTCAGAAACAGAAATTCTCAAAAATTCTCAAGCCTAAAAATTGATAGAAATGTGAGTGTAAATAGCCAAGAATCCATGTCATTTGCAAAAATACATTATTAAAGCAGCAACGAAGGTGCATTTCAGTATACTCAGTAGGATTTATTTGTGGGTTGTAAAATAAAGATCACCAAGTACTTTAGAAGAAGATCAGATCCTGAGGAAGACAGTGTTGTTTTTGCCATGGGAGTCTAGATGCATAATTTTATTTATTTTTCAACAACTGACAACATTGGGACTATAAGATAGTTTTTAATATTGTGACTATAAAGGACATGGCTGAAGGATTAGTTATAATAAGTAGTTGATATTAGAAAACATCCTGTAACCCTAGTACATTTACAACAGTAGCTCTTTAGGTAAATTTAGTTTTATGACAACATGTAGACTTTCCTTAATGTTCCAAGCCAAGATATGCTTGAATGTCATTAAAAAGTTTTGTCTTGCTTTCTTAACTGGTTTTCATTTGGTGAATCATGTGCAAATGTTCCACGTCTATGATAAATTATAATTTATTACTGTGGGAACACTAGCTGTATATATCTTCAAGTCATTAAATGACGCTTAAGCATTGCAATTTAAATTTTGATCATACTATAATCTTGAAATAAGAAATAACACTAAATACATATACATTGTGTTTTAACATTGGAAATATACCAACTCATGTTATCAATAAAATAGGAAAGGATTGTTAAAATGCATTATGATAATTACTGGCAATGTAACACTGTTTGGAATAGCAGGGTTGTCAGGAAAGTATTGTGAAACTGCTAACATTATAGTCACGATTATTTAGGAAGATTATGATTGTCTGGCTTTGAATAACCCAGTGAAATTACACAGGTGCCTCAGCGACTATGTCCTGGGTCTTTCATTAATCAGAAGATTGCCCAAGTCTAAATATTGACTGTGATTCATGTTTCTCTCCTCGTGAATCTCAGAAGACTTTTTCTATAAAGGGAAAAATGCCAAATGAACAAAATCTGAGTCTTGGAGTAAATATGAATACACTCATTTCCAAAGATCAAAAATAAATCCTTAGGCTAAAAATGAAATATATTTATTACAAATAAAAAATCTTCATGTATCTTTAGCTTTTTAAACATTGGTTCTTAATCACTTTTTTAAGTGATATAAACATTTTCAATTTCCAGTCTCCACTTTTGAAATTAATCAACGCTAATGCAATTTTATTTTGAAATTATCCTATGTAAGTTACACATATTTTATAGCTTTGTATTAATCCTGTAGATACCGTAGATACAGTACATTTCAGGAAGTGGTTAAATATACTTCTAATCAAAATTACAATGACATTGAAAGTTTCTTTTTAAAATTGTATATGTATATGCATTCTCAAAAACTTGATAGTTTCTCATGCTTATTGAGTATGTATTTATATTTGTGGGATGAGAAATACAATTTACCATGCACTGTTAATCAAACTATATTCATTTTACATGATTGCTATAAAGCTTCTATTGATATTGGGCTAATTCCTTTATGTAGATTGATATTTTTGCCAAAAAGAAAATGAAAATGATATATTTAAAATGAGATGCTAAATTCACATTTATTTAGGCTACTAGACTATTCTCAGAAAATACATCCTGAAAACACTATTGAACTTTAAGCAAACATTCTACAGCTTAGGTAGAAAGAAAGAAAGAACAAAAGAAAGAAAGATTATATTTCATCCATTCACTAATTTAAAACAAAATTATAGAACTGGCTCTGTACAGGTCTTTATTAATGTGCTTTTCCTTTGTAAATTACAAAACAGTCAATAGATGAATAACAACCCTGCAATAGGAACTTTTCCCCATATGTATAGAAGAGTGTGGGCACTGTGCTAAAATGGAAAGGGCGATGCAGGAAAGTTAACAAAGAAACTCTTGAAACAGTACAGGATTTGAGGATCATTGTTTTGTTTGTTTTGTTTTGCTTTAAAAAAAAGAAAAGAAAAAAAAAAGAAAATGGTACTCTTCAACTTTCCATAACTTATAGGAAGATCCTGGCTCAGTCACCCCTTCTGAATACTATGACTTTGCCTCTGTGTTATTGTTCATTCTGAATATCTCCTGCCCTTCATCTCATTCTCATTACTTCCTCAAATCAACAATTCACTTTGTCTGGGAATTCATAAAGGACAGGAATGTCTTGAATTTGGTTTCCTATTAAAATATAGTGTAGTGTTGTGACCAGTAGTGTCTAATGAATGTTCTGATGCCTATAGTCATACTATGAGCTTTTAGAATGAGAAGATGATCTCAAAATCATCAGGCGAACATGAAGCCAGGTTGTCTCCACTAACACCACAGTGAGATGTTTGATTGTCTTCCAGAAGTGACAACAATATCAAGTTCACACTCAGGTGATCCAGACTGTCCTACTAGGGGAAATGACACAGCTAGGGATGAGACATAGATATTGTTCCTATGTGTTTGATATTTAGTAATTATTTTGCAGGCCTGGTTCTTAGCTCTCCCTTTCCTTATGGAAAATAAGTGAGTGTTTTGTTTGCCTTTGCTTTTCAGTGTCAATGATGTTTACAGTTTGTTATTTTTTTAGGTCCAAGTCTGAGATCTATTAAGCAAAGCTTTTATACAAGCAAACAAACAAATCCTAACATGTTCACTATTGTTTTATTCCATGAGTCCTGAGCTCTGCAGACATTCAGCCACCTTGATAGCACCAATTACATTTTTTACACGTTGCTTTATATATAATGTTGCAATAATTTTAGTGTGATTGATAGGAAAAATAATGAAGATTGTGTCTACTCAATCTCAGAATCAAAGTAAAAAACCTATAAATTAATAGTAGTTTATTATTATTAGGAATTATAATACCATTAAGAATTTGCATAAATAGTATGTATTATAAACTAATGTTCTAAAATAAGTTTATATAGTATTCTGTATTCAGTATTTAGCTCAACAGAAGATTAGATTTTCATGGCTTTAGCTGTCACACACAGTTTTGTATGAAGTATGAAAAGAAAGCAGTCTCACATAGATATGTGCTTAGAAAGAGAAGAAATACTTTGCTAGTCACAATAGATGGAGATAGTCCTCAAACACAATTACCTAAACTCAGGAATGATTGAAGTGTTTGGGTTATTTAGTGTTTACTAAGAAATTTGATATTTTTAACCATTTTTACTGTATAAGATTCTTAGACTTACATTCTGTTCTAATACACCATCTCATCCTAAAATAGTACCTGATTCACTTATTCACACTTTCTAGAGAGTACAATATTTGTTGGTAATGAGGCTAAACTTCTGGGCCTTGGTGCTGTCCCTCAGTCCTTCCGCTCAAAGTTAGTCCCTACCACTTGGAGCCACAGTGCCACTTCTAGTTTTATGACGGTTAATTGAAAAAAAAGAGTCTTATGGAGTTTCATGTGCAGGCTGTCTTTGAACTGGGATCCTCGGATCTCAGCCTCTCCTGAGTAACTAGAATTACCAGCAATCAGCAACTGCCAACACACCAATATTTCTTTATATATTACCAAACTTATATTCATTCAACATATAAAACTCACCATTATGACTGAAGATTTTGGAATTCTAATATTCTAAATACCGAATTATTTTAAAATTGGGAATAATAAAATACTAGCAACAATTAAATCATTTGGTTTATTTGATCCTTTATTAGATTACCTTCATTTTATAAAAATTCCTTTTAAGTGTAAAAAATGCTGTTTGTTTTTCTAAGTAAAATCTGTTTATTTTTCTAAGTAAAAATGATGTTTCATGAAAAAATGTCTAGTCAGTAGCTGTGGGGACTCCTAGCAATGGTGTGGGAACCCTGGCTGTTTGCCACCTGTGCTTCAGCACGTACACACTCAGTGATGCAAGCAGTCTAGAGCCAGAGGGCGCTGGCCCCTCCCGCCTGGAGCAGGAGCCCACCTGGCAATTGGGGTGTGTTTCAGGACACCATTGGCTGAGGGTCGCTTCCAGGGATGTCTCTATTTGCTGACGTGGTGGCCACTACTCGATCTGTATTTAGCAAGCATGTTTTCTAAAATAAAGTTAGAGCTGCACTGAAAGTCTGATCTCCCAAGTTTGTGTTCCCGGAATTATTCGTGGGCTCCATCACCATCTTACCCCCTCCTACACATCCGAGAAGGACCCCAAAAAGTAGCAATTGAAAAAATTACACAGTAATTTTTCTTGAGAAATCCATTATACTTTGGTACGAATAAGTACTATGTATGTGCATTTTACTAGTTGAGCAACAGTAACATGGAATTTAATAAAATTAATATTATTATTAAGTCACAATAACTACTAAGTTTAATTTGACTACTTTTCTCTACATTTTCAAGGTAGTAAAGAATTCAGAGAATCATAGAATCTTCTTGATTTATACCAAAACAGTTTAAGTCTTATGCACCATTGCTCTGGAGACATAATCTGTAAACAAATAAATGAATGTTCTTTGACAACAAGACTTGATACTTGCTTTCTCTGAGAAGGTTTTAATGACTTGTATGATGAAAAAAAAATCACAATTTGAGAAACACTGACTGAAATGCTCCTCATCACTGTTATAAAAGTTTATATGGGGGGGGGGGCCCGGAGTTTGGCCTAGTGATAGAGTGCTTACCTAGCATGAGTGAAGACGCAGATTCCATTCCTTGGTACCACATACATAGAAGAAGCCAGCAGTGGTGCTGTGACTCAGTGGAAGAACTCTACATTGAGAAAGCCCAAGGGCAGTGCTCAGGCCCTGAGTTCAAGCAAAAAAAAGTTAATCTTGAGAGAAGGATAAAATGTTTTAAAAGTCAACTGTATATTATGAACATCAATGTAAGGGGCTGGGAGTTTGGCCTAATGGTAGAGTGCTTGTCTACCATGCAAGAAGACCTGGGTTTGATTCCTCAGTACCACATACATAGAAAAAACAAGCTGAACATAGACATAAGGGCTGTAAATGTAAGTGCCATTATGGTATTAGAATGATATCACAAAGGAACAGTTGAAAAATCAACTGAATTGGGCAAAAGAAATAAACAGTATAAGGAAAGCTTTTGACATTTCTTCTAACATGCACCGTAGCACAACATCCAGTATATTTTGCTATCAGACTGGAAAGTACGTATGTACCAAGTCAGCTTCACTCAAATTTAATGAGGATTTATTAAAGAATTTAATCAAAAGAGACAGTTCCCCTTTACATGTTATAATTTCATTTAACATTTGGAGCAAGAAGAAAATAACCCTAATAACATCACAGTGCACAAAAAATTGAGTTAAAAAAACCTTCAAGCCTGTTAAGCAATTAAACATGAATACTGTTTTCCTATGTATAACTTGTGTAGCTTCACTGAGGTATAACTTATATATCATAAATCTACAATTGTAAATTTATAGAACTATACAAAAACTTTATGAAAATTTGTCTCTTCTTTGTTTTCAAATTTGGGTAATTTATTTCAAAAATTTTACCCAGAAGTATGGGGGTTGAAAAAGGGAAGAAAAATAGTATGCAGACCTCAGACATAAGTTATCCTTTACTTACAAACCATACTGAAATAAGATTATTTTCTTCCTTAACCTCCTTATATCTCTCTACATTTTTAATCATTTGAAAATAGTTAAGCCTAAAAAGAAATGGATGACTCTGTTCTATATAAGCTAGTGATATGCCAGTCAGACCAGGAATATGAATATTGCTTAGATCCATATGTAAATGAATAAAAGATAGCCAAGAGCTAGGAGCTTTTCATTGTTGTTGTTGCAATTATTTCCTGTGAGTCATACCCAGAATCTTCTTAGTAATTTTGTAATTGTATTTTATTGTTGGGGTAATGTATAGAGGGGTTACAGTTACATTCATCAGGTAGTAGGTAGATTAATCTCCCTTCTCATGTTTTTGTCTCTCTTTCCCTCTCCCCAATCCATCCCAATCATCTTGTTTCCCCCTTCCCTTCCCTATTTCAAATAAGCAAATAAATGTATATACAATATACCAGGTAACAAAGCAAGATACAGTAACCACAGGAGATTAACAATAAGGGGAAAAAAGAGAAAAGAAATAACTTCACATAGTACATTAAGAACAACAATCATAAAGATAAAACTCTTGGTGCCGGGAGTTTGGCCTAGAGGTAGAGTGCTTGGTAGCATGCACGAAGACCAAGGTTCAATTCCTTGGTACCATATACATAGAAAAAGAGCCAGAGGGCCGGGAGTTTGGCCTAGTGGTTAAAGTGCTTGCCTAGCATGCATGAGGACCCGGGTTCAATTCCTTGGTACCACATACATAGAAAAAAAAAGCCAGAAGTGGTGCTGAGGCTCAAGTGGTAGAGCTCTAGCCTTGAGAAAGTCCAAGGACAGTGCTCAGGCCCTGAGCTCAAGCCCAGGACTGGCAAAAAAAAAAAAAAAAAAAAAAGATAAAACTCTTGTTTCCATATCCTGAAGTTCATTTCACTTAATCTCATCCTGTATGACCATGTGTACATAGCTTTTGAGCTAATATGATCCTCTTCTAGAATACTAGATGTGTACTCATTATTACAAATGAGAGAAACCATGGAGCCTATGTTCCTTTGGATCTGGATTACTTCACTTAAGATAATTTTTTCCAGGTCTTTCCATTTCCTTACGAATGGGGCAATGCCGTTCTTTCTGTTAGCAGCATAGAATTCCATCTTCTTGTTCCATTCCTCTTCTTTGGGGAACCTGGGTTGGTTCCATATCTTTGCTATGGTAAATAGTGCTTCCATAAACATAGTAGTGCTAATGGCTTTAATATGCCCTTGTTTGTGGACATTTGGGTAAATGCTAAGGAGTGGGATTGCTGAGTCATAGGGGACCTCTATGCTTAGTATTTTGAGGACTCACCAAACTGCTTTAAAGAGAGGTTGAATAAGTTTACACTTCCACCAACAGTGAAGTATTGTTCCATTTTGGCCACATTACTTCATCAACCGCTGGATTTGCCAATCATTTATTACCACAGTTGCTAACAAAAGCAGTTCATAGGGTTTCTTTCTTTCATTTCCTTTATTTTTGCAACTCCAAAATCAAGGTCAGTTAGCAAAGTGATTTTATCGATTTGTTTATCCTGATGAGCTTGTGTTCCTAACACACCAACCTTAAACAAATGTACTGATGATTATTGTACCATTCAAAGCTTAGAAAATATATTACAATTAATTTTAATTGATTTCCTGAGCATTGATACTCATTTGAAAAGATTTTGTCTAGTGTTAAGGGTTTTATTTTCTTACCTTCTCTAGTTTCCATTTTGTAGAGTTCTCTGCCCTGTTGTCCATATATTTAAATTAATTTTTACTTTGATTTAGGATTGCCATGACAAAAGTGAATATCTTATAACAAGCCCTTTAAAGAGTTGATTATAATTTACCTATTTACATATTGTCAACCTAGCAAAACTTGAGCCATTATCATAGTCATGACCTCAGCTAATTTGTCTTCATATTATCAACATCTGCCATGAGACAGGTGCCAGACAAAAGGCTGCTGACCTGAAAGGTTTCCTGGCTGTTGACCAGAAAAGATGTTTGACATTTACTGGATGCCTAACTCTTCCATCTTCTAGAATGTCTAACAAATTAGCAAACAAACTAAATTCCCCCACCCCAAACTGAAACTACTGGCATATAAAGTATACTTCGCAGGAAAATACTGTGGTGTTAAAATTAAGTGATCTGCCTTATTTGAACAGTTAATATGATCCTTGATTCTTTCAGATTACTTAATGTACCACACATTTAAACCATTTTCAAATATATGTGTATAGGATATTAAATAAATTGCAAGAAAAATTTGAATTAATGTAAATTATGTGAAAGAAAATGAAATACAATATAAAGTATCTGCAAAAAGAAAGGACCAAAAGAGCTTTATGTTGTGTGATTTTTGTTCTTAATGTACTAAGTTGTTTCTCTTCTTTGCCCCTATAGTTAATTTCATATTGTTATGGTATCTGACTTTGTTACCTGACATGTTGTATATATGTTGATTTGTTTATTTTGAAATAGGAAAGGGAAGGGGGAAAACAAGATGATTGGGAGAGGGTGGGGAGGAAAATGGGAATAAAAAACATGAGAAGTGGTATCAGTGTATGAGAAGTAATGCAACTACTACCTGACCAATGAAACTGTAACCCCTTATACATTATCCCAACAACAACAACAAAAAGAAAGAAAGAAAAAAGAAAGAACCATAACCTAAGGCAGAGGCTAAATATTGTGATAAAATTTCTCAGGTTGTCAGTAAAATGGACTAACAAAAGTAGGTGCAACTCGGATATGAAAGAAGTGGGAGCATGTATCTGCAGAAAATCAGAAAATCTGGAAGGTCCTCTTTTTTGTCCTTTGAGGCAGGGTGTCTACTCAAGGATATGAAACTATACAATTCTGTACTACAGCCTTTACTGCTCTTCCATAGCTGAAGCTCACTCTGCGAGTAGCTCATCTCAACACTATCAGCCTGCTAGACTATGATGTAGAAGCAAAACCAAGATGAGTTTCTTTCCTAAAATGTGAATGTTATAACAATATATTTCTTAAACTGTATTGAATTCATTCCACTTTCAAAAATATATGAAATATTAAGTACCTTGATCATTCTAAGTATATGTTAAACAGTTTTGTCTAGAGATGATATTATCCTAATGATTGCTTACAGTAACTGAAATTACCTAAGGAAACATGTTGAAATTGGTTAATGCTGCAAAAGCTTGCTTGAACTTTAAATTTATTTTGAGCCATGAAGATCTCATGATCATGTTAAACATTTCTTAATTTCTTTTATTTTGATTTGTCTTTCTCTTAATCAAGTCCAATGTTATATACTGTTTTCCTGTTAATTGAGACCAATATTAGAAGCTCATGACTTTTACATTTTACATTTCCTTTGTGATTATTTCTCCTGACCTTAATATTTTATGAGAAGGTAAAATATATAATTAAAATTAAGAATAAACTGATGTTGTTGGCTTATGTGTATAATACTAGCTACCCAAAAAGCTGTTGTCTGAGGATTTCAGTTCAAAGCCATCAAGGCAGAGAAAGTTCATGAAAGTCTTATATCCAATTAGCCAAGAATAAAAAGCCAAAAGGAAAGCTTTTCTCAACTGATAGAGCACCAGACTTGAAGGAACTAGAGAACTGAGTTTTCATCTAGAGTTTCATCCCCAGTACCAGCAGAATAAATAAATAAATGCTTTTTAAAATAATAAAAATAAACCTTAGGTATAGGGGGAAATGAACTAGACAGAAACTTTCTTTCTATTCTTTTTTTTTTTCCTTTGGCATTTGTTCCCCCTTCTCTTTCTTGCAAGATATGCTCTTTACAATTTGAGTCATACTACCTAGATCCACACTTAAGAAAATACAGTATGGAAAATACAAAAAAACAAACAAACATGTAAATCTATGTAAAAGATGCTTCTGACAAGATTCTCAGATCTGAGAGTTGTGATTTGATGCCAACTGGGCAGGGAAATCTATTGAAAGATTAGCCCCACAAAGATACTTCTGGAGGCCTCCTCTTTCCTTGAGGTGACATTCTTGAGTGGGCCTGGTCACCTCCTAGGCTCTGAGGTCAAATACCCATCCAGTGTGGCCACACTTCCATTCACCTGGCCATACTTCCTCACCCCTTCCTCATATAATTTTGGGCAAGAGGCTGTGCTGGCCCTTCAGCCAGGTGTCTCCCCCAGGCATGGCAGGACACATGGAATTCAGAAAAATAAAATAAAGCTTTTCCTTCCTGTTTGAATCCTGCATGGCATTCTCTTTTGTCAGCCTACCTTAATTTAAACTTCTCTCTCTCTCTCTCTCTCTCTCTCTCTCTCTCTCTCTCTCTCTCTCTCTCTCTCTCTCTCTCTCGCTCTCGCTCTCTCTCTCTCTCTCTCTCGCTCTCTCTCTCTCTCTTTCTCTCTCTCTCTTTCTCTCTCTCTCTCTCTCTCTCTCTCTCTCTCTCTCTCTCTGTCTCTCTCTGTCTCTCTCTGTCTCTCTGTCTCTCTCTCTCTTTCTCTGTCACACACACACACACACACACACACACACACACACATAGAGTGAGAAGTGGCGATGTGGCACAAATGATAGAGCACTAGCCTGATCCACAAAGCAAAGAGACAGTGGTGCCCAGGCACAATACTGAGACTAAAATAATAAAATGAGGCGTATAGTATAGGAAAAATTAAACCATACAGGAATTGCCTTTCTCCTTCCCCTTATTTTCCTCATTCTTCATTCTATTTTTTGTTTTCTTCCTTGCAAGGCACATTCTTTATCTTGAGCCATTTCTCCTAACCCTAAACTTAAAAACAAAACCAAAATAAAACTCATTTGAAAGATATAGTTTTTTTAAATAGGTTTCTACGAAAAACAATTATGCTAGGAATCTGTGATTTAAGAGTCATCGTTCTAAGCAGACTGCAGAAGTGTGTGAGACTCTTCTATCTACAAAAATATACAAGTGGAGCTGTAGATCAAGGGGTACCTTGCAAGTATTGAGCAATAATACTAAAGGACAGAACTCCAAACCCAAGTTCAAGCCCCATTCCCAGCACACAAACATGCATGAGCATGTGTGTGTGTCCACACACAACATACACACACACATACATTCCCAACACAATGATTTCTTCTGATGCCACTAGCAAAAGAGCAAAAGCACTTCACCTTATAAGAGAAAAGTACCAAGTCTTTCCATTTCCATATGAATGGTAAAACATCATTCTTTTGGAGGAAATAAAATAATTTCATTGTGTATATATATATCACATTTTCTTGATTCATTCATCAGCTGAGGAATATCTGGGATGATTCTGTATCTTGGCTCTGAAAAAATTAAGCAAAGTAAGTCATAACCAAAAAAAACATAGGTGCATGATTTCCCTCACTGTGCCTGTAAACCCACATTAAACACATTAGATGGTAAAAGACAAAAATAAAATGCCCTTTGACATTATAAATTATACAGGATTCTAGATATTCACACAGTGAGACCAAAGGAGGCCACTCTTGGAAGAGGATCACAAAGCCTCATATAAAATAATGCTTATCAAAGTGAATTCCACGAGATGGCAACAAGGCATATTTTTACTATTTTGCTTTTTTCCCCCTCCTTTGTCTCTGTCTTTTTTTTCTGTACCTTTTTGTCTTGTCTACAAGTGTATATGTTTGGGAGTGTGTAGGAGGGAGCATAGAAATTGTGGGACAAATGATGAACAAATGCAGCAGTGATACTAGACATTGTTGAAAATAAACCTTACAACTTGTAGGAGAGGAGCTTTGGGAAGGAAAATTGGGAGGAAATGAAGAGGTCACAATGTTCAAAAAGAAATGCACTTCTTTCTTGACTTATCTAATTACAACTCCTCTATGTTACCTTTACAATAAAAAAATAAACAATACAAATGAAAGAAAGAAATACACGTGTAATTTTGTTTCTGTTTCAGTGCTGGGATTGAATCTAAGGTTTTCCTTCATGCGGAGCAGTGTCTTACCACCACTTCCCAAATTTTTGTGTAATGCCTGGCATTCATGATTACATTTATTTCCTACATGAGAATAATTTGTGTCAAAATTTCCATGTCATCCCATGTCCGCTGGTAGTTTTAGTATGATTGACACTTTTAGTATGAGACAAATGTTAGGGGAACAAAAGTTGTTTTCTTTAGGATAGTTTAGGGGATTGAACTCAGGACCTCCATCCAGCTCACTGGCCTTCTTGTCCCTTTGGTATATGAGCATTTGATCAGTAATTTCAGCCCAGTTTTCAAAACATTCAAGTGATGAGAATTTCATGTATGGAATGGACACAAATCAAAATCTTCAGTCTCCTGAGCATGTGTGACCCACAAGGGCCTGGTGGTAATGGGATTTTAATCACTAATTCTATGAAGTGATTTCCTTGTGTTGATTAAAATAGGTACCTTATACTTGTTTTAGATATTGGGAAACAAATGGAAATGAATACTATAATAGGTCTTTTGCTCATCTCTATTTGCTTTAGAAACACATTAATACACACTGGGGCACTTTTGAGAAAAACTGAGATTTCAATAAAGACAAATATGATTGCAACTGAAAATGTAAGAAAACTCTCAGGATTATGATAGTTTTTCTCCTACAAATAATTTAAAATTATTTGTGCAGCATATCATTTGTATTAATGAACATTAAAATAGAGCATCACTTCCACTGAGCTTGTTTTGTGAAAAGGAAGCACATCAATTTACTATCACCTGATAGATTTCACATACACATGAATAGCAACCGTTTATTCTAACAAAATGATATGACTTACACTTTCTCACCACTTAATTATTGAGTGATACTAGTTCTCTTTTTAGAACTAAAGACCAAGGCTTTTAATGAAATGCTTGCTTAAACAGCAATGTCATTATTACATATGTAACAGTTCAGAAATACTGCATTAGACTTGGAAAATGCCCAGCACAGCGAGTGAATCAATTTTCTATCTGCCTTGTAAAAACAACTTCTGCTTTATTGCTTTTAGGAAATAGAATTGAAGCAATACTTCAAAAGAGCCATTAAACAGAACTTGTGACACAAAATGTAAGACTTCTGTCTAAACTACAACATTTCTTGATTTCTCTTGAATATCTAATGGCACAATGAAAACTGATTAGACTATTCATATGTTCACATTCTCAGTTATAATATCTCCATAACCTCAAATTAAAAAGTTGATTTGCAAAATGGGACAGTAGTACAATTGAACAATCAACCTCATAAACAGTCTACTGCTGAGTAATCCAAAAATTTAATTGGTCAAACAAAGTAACATTTAGTGCTGGAAAAATGGAAGATAGGCCATAATTAGAACAATTAGCACAATGATGATTCTCAGAGAGCAGCAACACATGAAATTTTTAGCCATTGGAGAAGGAAACTATTACAGACTGGTGAAAGAGAGCATAATCCTTTAGGGGATACTTTAGGATTTTTTTTGTTGTGGTTTTTGTTCTTTTTTTAATTGTTTCTTTGGGACTAAGTTGGCAAATGCTACAGTGTTAATATTGTAGAAGTTATAAAGGAAGGAAAAGAAGCAGTTCCTTTGATTTCATGTCATTTTCTAGGAAAAGAAAGTAAATATTTTGAAAATGGGTTTGTTAAAAAGTACATTAACCAAGATTTTTTTAAAAACATTCACTGTGGTTAAGACATATATATATATATATATATATATGTATGTATATGTATCCAGTCCTGGGCCTTGAACTCAGGGCTTGAGCACTGTCCTTGGGCCTTCTCAAGGCTAGCACTCTACCACTTGAGCCACAGCACCACTTCCAGCTTTTTCTATATGTATGTGGTTCTGAGTAATTGAACCCAAGTCTTCGTGCATGGTAGGCAAGCCCTCTTCTGTGGGGAGCCCGGCCCCTTCCGCGTGGTGGCGGGACCTGGAGGCGCGCGTCCCCCTTTCACTGTGGGGCCGCCTGCGGTGCTGGAGGCTGCATGACTCAGGGATATCCGCCGCATAACTGGATGAAGACCGGCATCCATTTTGGGGAGTGCTGCATTGTTAGTGGAAGCCTGGTCTCTGAGTGGCCGGATGCCTGAAGGGTGCATGACTGGAGCGTGTGAAGCCATGACTGGAGGGCCTCAGCGAGCTGGCATGAGTTGATTGGCCCACTGCCTGTATATAGCGGCCGGAGAGAGGAAGGAGGCGGGGAGGAGAAGAAGAATAAAGGATCCTGCTTATGCTAGCATTGTGTCGCGTGTCTTCCTTGCGGGACAGGGATAGCGTGTGATACTCTTCCACTAGGACAAGTTCCCGGCCTCTAAAAGACATATTTTTAACAAAAGAAATGATGCCTTGGTGCCACGGTATCGTGTCTAGTGGTTTCCCAAGCCTTGAAAAGTAATGATGGTTGAGATGAGCTCTTCCATTGTGGCTGGAACAAGGTTCTAGGAGTTGCATGTACTTCACCTTAGTGAGTTTGCAGCACATGTGTAACAAGGCAGAATTTGTGTCTTATGTAAGAGCTTTTTCAATGGGCTTCGTGTCTCACGTTTGTAAATCCTAGCTATTCAGGAGGCTAAGATCAGAGGATCGAGGTTCAATGACAGCTTTGTCACTAAAGTGTGTGAGACTCTTATCTCCAATGAACTCCAAGAAAACTGTGTCCCTGTGGCTCCAGGGGTATTCTGGTAGCATTGAGCTGAAGAAATCAGGGACAACACCCAGGCCCAGGGTGGTAGACTTGAGCTGAAGAGCTCAGGGACAGTACCCAGGCCCAGAGTTCAAGACCCATGTCCGAACCAAAAGAGAGAGAGAGAGAGAGAGAGAGAGAGAGAGAGAGAGAGAGAGAGAGAGAGAGAGAGAGAGAGAGAAAGTGTTGTCTCATTCATCTTTGCAACATCAGATATGTATATGTATATATATATATATATATATATATATATATATATATATATATATATATATATATATTTTGGCCAGTCCTCGGGACTGAACTCAGGGCCTGAGCACTGTTCTTGGGCTTTCCCAAGTTTAGAGCCCTACCACTTGAGCCACACCACCAGTTCTAGCTTTTCTATATATGTGGTACCGAGGAATCAAACCCTGGTCTTTGTGCATGCTAGGCAAGCACTGTACCACTAGGCCAAACTCCCGACACCCTGTCACATAAAACTTATGTTAAAATTTTAATAAATGCAGTAACATAGTATTGTAGTTATTAACTTACATAATTCTGTGTGGGCTGGAGGGCTGAATTCAGGGCTTTGACCTCTTCCTTAGTTTTGCTCAAGGTTGTACCACCAAAACTTGAGGCACAGCTCTATTTTTTCTAATTCATTAAGTATAAGGAAAATAATCTGAAATATATATTTATGAAGTGTTACTACCAACCTAAATATTATTTTCATATATTATTTCCCGATGTAGATTTGGAATTAAACCACAATAATGAAAGAAAAGAAAAAAGAAGAGGAAGAAACAAAAGAACTTGTGTTGGAAAACAGATTAGTAAGTGAAATATTCTTCAATCTCTAAAATGTAGTGTTCAGACTAAGATTTAGGGCTAGTTGTAGTGCTTGCCTAGCATGAATGAAGCTCTGGGTTTGATTCTTCTGTATCAGATCCACAGAAAAAAGCTGAAATCTGTTCTGTGGCTTAAGTGGTACAGTGCTAGCCTTGAGAAAGCCCAAGAACAGTGCCCAGTCCATGAGTTCAAGCCCTAGGATTGGCAAAAAAAATTCTGACTACAATAAAGTGGAAATATTAAAATATAGTGTTCTACTGTCTTCTGGTAGATATTATTTCTAATAAGAAGTTGCAGATGCTAGAGGATTACAGTAGCTCAAAACCTATGTACATAAGATTATATAGAATATGAAATAATTATAGGGTATGGAAACAAGAGCTTTATCTTGTGTGATTGTTATTCTTAATATACTGTGTTATTTCTGTTTTCTTTTTCTGCCCTTATGGTTAATGCCATGTTGTTACTGTATCTGACTATGTTACCTGGTATATTGTATATACAATTATTTGTTTATTTGAAATAAGGAATGGAAGCGGGGAAACAAGTTATTTGAGAATTGGGTAGGGAGGGAAACAGGAACAAAAACATGAGAAGTGATATCAATGCGTGAAGTAATGCACCTACTACCTAACGAATGTAACTGTAACCCCTCTAAACATTATCCAACAATAAAAAAAGAATAAAAAATAAGTCAGGCATAGATATGTCTATGTATTATCTCAATGACTTGGCTGGTGATGGCAGGAGATTCTGGAGGTGAAAGCTAACCAGGGTAAAGTCAGCATGAAACTCAGCCTCAAAAATAAAATATAAGATAAAGGAAGGGGTAATATTGTTCAAGAAGAAATGTTCTCATGACCTGACTTATGTAACTGTAACTGTTCTTTACATCACCTTTACAATAAAAATAAACAGTAAATTTAAAAAAAGAAGTTGCTGATCCTCAGATTCTGTACTAGTCCATGATGAGCTTGCATAAGTTTAATAATTCAGGGGTTATTTTTTTCTTTTCTTTTTTGATGAACAGTTTCTTTTTCATGTTGAATGAACTGTAGACAGATCTGTTTGTATCTCATCTAGAATTATTTGAAGTTCTTAAATTAATAATTTATATTTACTCTTTTCATGAAATTCAGGAATGTTTTACATATTTCCACTGCTTTACTTTTGTAATTTTTTTTTTATTTCAAAGTGCCTACCATATATATCTTACTATAGTTGAAATGAAGCACAGATTTTTGGGGCACAGTTCATCTTCCTTGTTGCTATTGTTCACACAGAGAATAAATACTTTTTACTTAAAAACATTTATATTTTACTTCGGTAACATGATTATTTTGCCTACAGTGATTTTTTTAAAGTATCTATGGTTTAGTAGTTCACACCTTTAATCCTTGGCTACATGAAAAATTGAGATTTGAAAATTTCAATTCAAGGCCATCCTGGGGTAGGAAAGCCCATGAGATTCCTTTTTTACAATTAATCACCAAAAGACTGGAAATGATGGAATAACTCACTTGCTAGAGAGTCAGCCTTCAGTGAAAGTCAAACAAGAGCAGAAATGTCTGTGATCACACCTCATACAGGCACATAAACCAAAAAGTTTAGTTAGTATCTGTGGAGAGAAAAAAAGAGAGAAACACATATGTACAACATACATATAAAATTTACACATGTTTACATGTATATGTATGCAAATGTTCCAGAGATATATGCTTGATCTCAGCTTTTTCTTGTTGACCTTTATTTCTGAGTAATAATGTCTTAATATATTTTAATTCTATCTTCTTAATATTATTGTTATTATAATTACAACAATAATCTTATTAACAATGTGTTTCCTTTGGGGAATTTCCTTGGTGTTTAATTTAAGTATAATTTTTTGTTGTTTTGTTTTAGGCTTGAAGAGTTCAAGGCTACCAACCTACCCCTTGAGCCACAGTGCCACTTCCGGTTTTCTTGTGGTTAATTGGAGATAAGTATCTCAGAATCTTTAGTAGCTGGGTTAGCTTTGAACTATGATTGGCTGATATCATCTGATCTCAGCCTCTGGAATAGCTTTGATACAGAATGAACCACCAAGCCCGGTCAAATTTCAGTATAAATTTTCCATGACGACTTGTTTCACATCTTGAAGTTAATTCTCAACTGACAGTGATTTATGAAAGCATTAGTTTGTATCTAATCTGATGTTTACTTATGCAATTTGATTTTCTCCTATTTGGGGTAACAACTCTCATATTCAAATGCTTCTGCATGGCAAGGGACATAGTTAGCAAATTAACTAGAAAGCCTACAGAGTGGGAGAAGATCTTCACTAAGCATACAACAGACAAAGGCCTCATATCTAAAATAAATCAACAGCTCAAAAAATTGAATCACTCCAAAACTAATCTCCAAAGAAACTACTATCCCATTAAAAGATGGGCCAAAGACTTAAAGAGAGTCTTCTCTGAAGAAGAAATAAGAATGGCTTATAGACACATGGAGAAATGCTCAATATCTCTGGCCATAAAAGAAATGCAAATCAAAACAACTCTAAGATTCCACCTCACTCCAGTCAGAATGGCCAGGATCAAGCAATCTAATAACAACAGATGCTAGAGGAATGTGGCCAGGAGCAATCACTACTACACCATTGGTGGGAGTGCAACTCATTCAATCACTATGGAAAGCAGTATGGAAGTTCCTTAAAAGACTAAACATAGAGCTCTCCTATGATCCAGCAGTTCCACTACTTGGCATTTACCCAACCGTCCAGAAACAAGACATACTAAATCTACTTGCACAACGATGTTCATTGCAGCACTATTTACCATAGCAAAGATATGGAACCAACCCCGATGCCCCTCAGTTGATGAGTGGATCTACAAGATGTGGTATTTGTACACAATGGAATTCTATGCTGCTGTCAGAAAGAATGACATCTCCCCATTTGTTAGGAAATGGAAAGACTTAGAAAAAAATCATATTAAGTGAAGTAAGCCAGACCCAAAGGAACATAGGCTCAATGGTTTCCCTCATTTGTCATAATCAGTAGAAACCTTAGGCTCTCCTAGCAGAGATTTACAATAGAACAAAATCTAGATACATAAGGCCATATAGTATGACGCTTAAGGTAAGGACATCCAGGATATATAAACAAAAGCCATACAATGAGTGGTTGTGTTATCTCTCATTCTTTTGCTGTCCCTTGGTTATCTCATATTGTTACAATATTTCTCCTTTTTATCTGATATATTTTATATATGCTTAATTGGGTATTTGAAATAGGAGAGGGAAGGGGGAAATCAAGATGAGTGGGAGGAGAGGGGGAGGGAAATGGCGACTATGAAATGAGAAAGGGTATCAATGTTTTTGAAGTAATGTGCTTTCCATCTGGTGAATATAATGTAAACCTTCTATTAATTATATTAAAAATATATGAAAAAAGAAATATTAGCACAGAAATCAAATAAATTGACAATAAAAATATTTTAGTAACATTCATTTTTACATCATATTTCAAATGTGATGCTTAACAAACAAGTATTCAAGAGGGAATCTCTTTATATAATCACTGGCACATAGATTTTAGAACATAATTAAAATTAAGCTGAAGGTTTGTATGTCATAGATACATAGTAATCTATAAAATATAACATTATATCTACAGAGTATATATCCCATCATATATTTTAAGGAAAAAAATTTAGTAAGAATGGTGATCTACAAATGAAAATATTTAAATGAACTAAATCAGGAATAAGTATCACTTAATAGTTTTACAGAAATTAAAATCACGATGGAAATAGTGAGAAACATATTTATGTTAAGTAATTAAAACAGCATAACTAAATTCAACACATTCCAAGGTATAAATAATCATCACTGAATTAGAAAAAATGGAAAAATTTACTACATATATAATAAATAAAGGGCAGAATTAAAAAAAATTAGAAATCTTCCTGAAGAAGCCCAGATTCTGATGGCTTCTCCATTAGGTTTTGTTAAATATCCTAAAAGAAATAGTATTATTTTTTCACATTTTTCATTAATTAGAGAGATGGGATTCCTCATAACTCATTCTATAAAGTCAATTATATTACTATAAAAACCATACAAAAAATAGTTAACAATCTTCAAAAATTCTTTCACATATATAGACATAAAAATCCTTGAATATATTCTGTTAACTTGAATCCAACAAAACACAATTAAGGACTATACATTTTCCTTAATAGATGCTTATTCCTGATTGCTAATTGGCTTAATATTCAGACATAAATTAATGTAGTGAGCTACACTAATACAATTCAGTGCAAAAATACATGAACTTTTAACTAGATAATTTGATAAAATCCAGAACCAATTTGTGATGACAACTTTGGACACATGGAAACAAAGACTCATCCCACTCTGTGGACAGCATATGTATTTAGGAAGAACAGACAAGCACAATTCATAACACATAACAAAGTAAAGATAAATACTTTTACCACAAGAACTGCCATCGCAAAATTTCCTTTCACCACTTTTATTGAAAAATTTACATTATCTTCTAGATTATTCTATATTTTAACGTCATCACTAAATTATAGGCAATTGATTTGATAGGAAACAAATTGTTATTACCTGATATGATAATGCATATAGAAAATTCCAAGGACTTGACAAAAGTAAATGTAAGTTAGTAAACACAAATGTAAAATAAAACAAGGTGTTAGAATAGCTAAACATGTTTAGTAACTTTGCCAGATACAGATTAAGCATAAAAAATCAGTAATAATTATATATGGTGTCAATAAAAAACCCCAAACTGAAATAAACAAATATTTTAATATATGCTTGCATGGAAAGGAAAAAGAGGCACATTTTCATCCATAGCAACACAAAATTCAAAATAGCTCTGAGATAATGAAGGCTTTTAAAAGTTGGATGCTGCTGTCTCATGCCCTGCATTCCAGATATTTAGGAAGCTGAGATTTGAGGATCTTGATTTAAATTAAGCCTGGCAAGGAACATTTTTCCCACTGGAGTTGGGGTTCAAGTGATAGAGCAAAAAGCATTTGACCAGAGCATAAAGCTTAAAGACAGCACCAGGCTTCATTCCAAACCTTAGTATCAAAACAAAGATAAAGTTATAAAACATAGAAAAAATAAAAACTGCTTTCAGTTGTGTTTTGGAAGCATCAGTATCATTAGGATTATGTTTTTCTACAAGTTGATTCATAAATATAATTCAAGGCATTCCTGTCAATATTCTAATAATCTTTTTACCAAAAAATTTCAATCTCAATTTTAAAATACATTTATGTAAGTATAAAGAGTGATATTTTGGGAAAGACGAGATTTATGAATCTATACCACTGTTTCCAATAGTTACTCTAAAATCACAGTACTGAAGATATAATGAATTACTGTGAGGATAGAGAGATAGAGCAATGAAATCAATTTGATCATCATGAAATAACTCTGTATTAATTTTTGACAAACTTCCAAGCTATTTCCCTTGAAAAGGATACCATTTTCCTTATAAGAAGAAAAAACATGAAATCAAAGAATTTTATTTTACCTCATATAAAATATTAACTAAAAGTAGAATATAACTACAAGTAGAATGCAACCTAGGTGTAGGACCAAAAAGTTATAAAGAAGGTAATCGAGAAGAAAATCTCTTTAACCTTGACTTAGACAAAGAAATAGATCCAAAATAGGATAAAAATAAATTACTTTGCAACTTGAATTTGGTCAATATTTCAGTGATTGTTAGTAAAAAGACAATCAGAAAATGAGAATATAAATAGCAATAACACAGGAGACAAAATTTATAAATTTTATGCATAAAGAAGGCTTGTCTCTAGAATGTATAAAGAATATTTAGAACTTAAAATAAAAATTAAATAATCTACAAAATGAAAATATTGAATAAAGATTTTACCAAAGAACATGCATATATATTCAACAGTCCTATGAAAGCATACTACCTGTCATTCGTTGTTAGGGAATGTATACTAAAATTACAATAATATTCATTACACATGTACTAGAGCAGAAAAAAATTAACCCTAATTAATATCAAATATTAGCGAAAAAGTGAAGACACTGTAAAACTCATAGAAAGGTGATGGCAATGTATAACAAAGTCAGCCGTGTGGAACACAGATTGATAGTCTTTTATAACCTACACACAATGTTACTCAAATACTTGAAATCTACTCATCAAAATCAAAGAAAGAAACAAAAACAAAATATCTATAAAAATATGATGGTTGTTGGTTCCATATCTTTGCTATGGTAAATAGTGCTGCAATGAACATTGTTGTGCTGGTGGATTTAGTATGTCCTTGTTTCTGGACAATTGGGTAAATGCCAAATAGTGGAATTGCTGGGTCATATGGGAGCTCTATGTTTAGTCTTTTGAGGAACTGCCATACTACTTTCCATAGTAGTTGAACGAGTTTTGCTGTCCCTTGGTTATCTCATATTACAGTATCTCAAATTGTTACCTGATATATCAGATATATTTGTATTTGGTTATTTGAAATTGGACAGGGAAGGGGAGAAAACAAAATGAGGGGTGGGGTTGCGAGGGAAGGAAATGGGGACCAACACACGAGAAAGGGTATCAATCTATGGGAATTAATGTGCCATCTATCTGGCAAATATCATATAACCCTTCTATTAATTACAATAAAAAATATATGAAAAAGAAAAAAAATATGATGGTTGTAGTAGCAATGTTAACTATGGCCTAGGTCTATATTAACAGTAGCCAAATGTCTACCACTTGTTTCAAAGAAATAAAAATAGTACCTGTTTGCAATGTTTTCATATTAATGCTGTAACACATAACTGCAATACAGTTGCTGAATCGTTACTGTTGAGTTTATGGATCTCAGAAATCTGAAATTATTTCAACAGGGTTCAAACTTAAAGGTTTGAAATATCACTTAATCCAGTTCTGGGACAGAATTTTCTATGAATTTCTCATGTTATAGAGACTTCTCATTTCCTTTATTTACAATTCTTTGTCATTGACAATGCAGCAAAGGACAATGAAATCTGTTTCATACCTACCCATTTTTTATGCTTATTACACATGATCCAACTTCAAAAGTTTCAGACTAAAATAAGTCATATAAAAGATCAATTACTAGATGATTCCACTTACATGTAATATCTAGTAAAACAAACTATATGTTAGTAGTCTTCTAAGAGGTAAATCCTAAATTAAATCATAAATTAAATCAAACAAACATAACTGAGTTGTGAGTGGTTAGAGGAAATCAAGTCCTAGAACAGGAACAAGGTGATGTGAACAAATATACTAGTTTATAAAAATCCCTTCAATTTTTAAGGATAATTGTAGCATTTTAGGATTCATAAATTATCCATCACCACACCATTAAATCAAAGAGTAGTGCAAAGGACTGAAATTTGTCTTGAAGGATTTAAATTTGCTTTTCCTATTAGAAAATTACTTCTGAGAGATTTGAAAATGAATGAAGATTAGAATAAATTACACTTTAATGTGTATGTTTAATTAACATGTAAAATGAAATAAGATTCTTTTTCATAAATCTATATGTTTCATAAATCTATATATTTGCTTTAAAATATTGAGAGGAGTTTTTTCGCTGAATCCTAATGAAGGAATAATACCTTGCCCTAGCTGTGCAATGTAAATCATTTAACACAGCGAGAAAGGTTGCTTGAGAATACATTATGCCAAAGATTTCCACTTCCAGAAAATAATAATGATGACATTTAATCTTTGAATATTTATGATGAAATTCTTTCAAGTATTTTAAGGAAACTGCCTGTGAAATTCTTCAATATGGAATAATAATAAGTAGGCAAAGACATGTGGATAGGACCAAACAAATGAACGCAATATAGGGAAATGTTTTATTCAAACACAGCTTACTGTATTTAGCACCATATACCACAAATTCCAATTGACTTTTCTGTAACCCAAATTAATTTTTAAAAATCAACTTTTTTTTTCTACATCTCTCTCCCTTCTTTAGGAAAAAAAAATGGCTATCATCTTTTCAATAAAACACAGACCCCCTCTCCTAGAGAACTGCTGAGTATTCTGTAAGTTATAGCCATTTCAAGGAACTGAAAAGCTGCCATACACACAGAGAAAGAGTTGTTCCAGTCACAGCCATTGGCAATTCTCCAACCCACATAGGCAGGCACAGAGCAAAAGACTACATCTCAAAGGACCTAAAATTTTTCCTCTAGAATTAAATGATGGCCACGCTGCCATCGTTCAGAAATATGAAAGTGTGCATGAAGCCCCTGAGATTTACTCCCAATCATTGTTTGAAGAACTCGTAGATATCCCCAAAGGGCATAAAAATCCATTCTCCAAACAAAAGAGTCTGGCCTTGGTAAATGAAAAGCCATTACTATAAACTCTTTGTGAAACCACAAAACTACGTAACTCCTTACAGTGGAATATGATGCTACATTTAGAACTTAAAACATGCAAATACAAGGTTTCCTGAGTTTCAAAGGGATGATATTTTGAAAATTTATACATCTTATCAGTGTTTATAACCATATTATGTTCTTGATTTTCTAGGAAAATTTGCCTATGAAGGTGACCTGTACAAGTGAAGTTTAATGATTCGTGGAGACAATATATAGTGAAAAAAGGAATTTAACAATAGCTATTTCAAGCTGACTCTGTTTCAAACTTAACTACAGCTAACATCAGAATGTTTCTTCATCTTTTGCTCTTTTTTATTAACAAAAGAAGTTAAGGAAATGTGTTCTACATTTGTATTCCAATAAACATTGTTAGCATTTTCTACTTTTTTTTTAATATAGAAATGGATAAGGTTAAGAAAGTTGTTTCTTTGCTATTGAAATACAAAAATAAATAAATAAAATTATTCAAACCCATTGCTAATTTCAAAATGATTGCAAACCGAATGCCAAAATAAGGAAGTAACTCTTCACATAAAAAGGCTAATCATGGTTAATTGTTTTCTTATTCATTCTGATGATAATAGCCATTATAAACTCATTTGAAGTATGTAGATATAATATGCAATTATTGTAAGATTCAGCTTTCTGAAACTCAGATGTATTACTCAGACAGCATTGAGCACTGTTTATTAGTAAGACTGCCAACCTGTTTCATTTTCAATGGAAAAATAAGTGTGTAGCTATACTCCAATCTTGTTTACTTGTGCATACTTTCTCTTTATGTGTACTGATATAATGACTATAGCACAAATCAGCCTTTTTTACCATTTCACAAAGCAGTGGGTGGCTGTCACTATTGTTTGGAAATTTCTGAAGAAATAGGCCTCAAATCACAAAGCATTTAATTCCAGATCTTTTATTTTCATGCAGGTGAAAAGAATATGATCCTCTAGAAATTGTAAAATGCATGCAGTGTCCCCAGACTCAAGCTTGGAGATTTGTTTTACCTTTGTCTTCTTGTAATTGGAAGAACTCAGATCCTTATTGAAGTAGTTGAGAAGCCCTTTGAATAAGACATAAATTGGAGTTGTGGAATGGACTTTAGAGCTTCAGGTAGCTTAGTACCTATAAACAAACAAACAAAAATCTGGTTTTAACATTTTCAGTCTATTGCCTTTAAAAAAAAACTGGAAAATACGTGATTATAGAATCCTCTGAAAAGTAGTGGCAACTCTCCTAGAGTTGTTACTCTTTTTTTTTAAATTCTTTTATGTATGTATGTATGTATGCATGTATATATGTATGTATTTATTTATTTTTGGCAGTCCCGGGGCTTGAACTCATGGCCTGAGCACTGTCCTTGGGCTTTCTCAAGGTTGGAGCTTTACCACTTGAGACTGAGCACCACTTCCGGCTTTTTCTATGTATGTGGTACCAAGGAATCAAACCCGGGTCTTCGTGCATGCTAGGCAAGCACTCTGCCACTAAACCAAACTCCTGGGCCCAATACTGTTATTTATTTTTGTTTTTGTTTTTTTTTCTGTTAGTTTTGAAGCTGCAACTCTGGGCCTCAGCGTTGTCCCTGAGCTCTTCACCTCAAGGTTACTGCCCTACCATTGGGTTTGGGCATTGTCCCTGAGCTTTTCTGCTCAAGGTTAACACCCTAGCCCTGGAGCCACAGGGACACTTCCGGTTTTCTGGTGGTTAATTGGACAAAAGAGTTTCTTGGTCTTTAGTGCATAATCTGGCTTTGAACTGCT
This sequence comes from Megascapheus bottae, assembly GCF_031878675.1. Taxonomy (NCBI): domain Eukaryota; kingdom Metazoa; phylum Chordata; class Mammalia; order Rodentia; family Geomyidae; genus Megascapheus; species Megascapheus bottae. The sequence goes on along the minus strand of NC_143520.1, from coordinate 35,121,356 downwards.
ATACTCAGATCTCAGTATTCTAAGTAACTAAGATTACAGGCATGAGCCACCTCAACCAGCTTACCCTTATTTTTTTTTTTATTGTTATTGTAAAGGTCATGTACATAGGGGTTACAGTTAACATAAGTCAGATAATTAGTACATTTCATTTTGAACAATGTCACCTCTTTCCTCATTTTCTCCCAGTTTTCCCCTCACACTTCCCCACAAATTTACTCCATACTCTCCCCAAACAGATAAACCTACATGCAGGACAAATGGGATAGAAAACACAAACATGAAGAAGGGAGGGGAGGGGAAGCAAAATAACAAAAAGTCTTGTTTTCAGTTCTTGGAGTTATTTCAACAAATATCACTTTCTACAATGATATGCACATAGCTACTGAGCCTTGTAATCCTTTCTAAGAATATCCTCCTTTATCTCAGTGTGTGAATATATAGAGTCCTTTATAATTTACTATGTCCACAACCCAATTAATAAGTGGGCTAAAAACATGACGAAAGTTTTCTCCAAAGAAGAAGCAAGAGTAGCAAATAGACCCATGAAAAATTGTTCAAAAACTCTGGCCATAAAAGAATTTCAAATCAAAACAATGAGATTACACCTCACTCCAGTAAAAATAGCTATTTTCAGGAAAACTATAATACATGCAGGCAGAGATGTAGCTAAATGATAATGCTAATAAACTTTTGGTAAGAATGTAAATTTGTTCAATCACTCTTGAAAGTAATATGGAAGTTCACCAAAAGTATAAACCTAGAGTTTCACTATGACCCAGAAATTCCTGGGCATTTAGCCCATAGTCCATAAATGGACACACTAAAGCCACCAGCACAATAATGTACACTGAAGCACTGGTTATCATAGCCAAGATAGGGAATCAACTCAGCTGCACCTCAATAGACGAAAGGATAAAAAATGGAGTATATGTACACAATGTATTTCTATGCTTCCATCAAAAAGAATGATATACTATTTGTAAGGAAATGGAAATACTTGGAAAATTACATTAAGTAAGCCAGATCTAAAGAAATATACCATTCATTTACTGTAACTAGGGTGTGCCTATAAATTTGTAAGCAAATACATCTCACAGTGCTTTTTATTCATTTGTCATTAGCTTTTAAAATTCTGTTATCTTTTATTATTTTATATTATCTAAGTAGTTGTGCAAATGAGTTTCCCTTTAACAAAGCAGTTTATGACTACAAGATATCTTAATCAATGTAACCACTTTCAATATTCTCACCCATCCTTCTTTACCTCACCCTTTCCTACAATCTTTTCAATAGTGTCAGATTTATAGCAGATTCCATTTTAATTTCTCTTGTCTTTGTGAGTAAAGTCATCACTGTAGCTTCCAGAGTAGCCTCCATTCCTTGTCGATCATTTCAATAATCCTCTGACAAATTTAGCTCAAAATGCTTCCTATATTTAAAAAGGTGTTCTGAACTTTTTAAAATTAGTATGCATCTAGCCAGGCATGGTGGTTCATGCCTGTAATCCTAGCTACTCTGGAAGTTGAAACCAGAGAATTGTAGTTCAAAGGCAGCCTGGGCACTGAAGAATGTGAGATTCTTATCTCCAACTAATCTCTAGAAAACAGGAAGTGGTGCTGTGGCTCAAGGGGTAGGGCCATAGCCTTGAGCTGAAGAGCTCAGAGACAGCACCCAGGCTTAGATTTCAAGCCCATGACTCACACACAAAAAAATAGATTAGGAGTTTGGCCTAGTGGTAGAGTGCTTGCCTAGCATGCACAAAGGCCCAGGTACAATTCCTCATTACCACATAAATAGAAAAAAAGCTGGAAGTGGTGCTGAGGGTGAAGTGGTAGAGCTCTAGCCTTGAGAAAAGTCCAAGGACAGTGCTCAGGCCCTGAGTTCAAGCCCCAAAACTGGCAAAAAAAATAGTAAGCATCTAGGATTTTCTTAGCAGAGGAGTGCTGTGTGCATATGGAATTATAGGATGAGGCTAAATGAAATGAATTCCAGAATAGGGAAACAAGAGGTATATCCTTGTGGTTGTTTCTAATGCACTAGGTAAAGTTATTTCTTTTTTTTTATTGTAATTAGTAAAAGGGTTACATGATATTTGCCAGATAGAAGGTGCATTAATTCACATACATTGATAATTTTTCACATGTCTTGGTACCCGTTTCCCTCCCCCCCCCACACCCCCCACCTGTCTTGGTTTTCCCCCTTCCCTATCAAATTTCAAATATCCAAATACAAATAAGTTCAATATATCAGATAACAAAGTGAGATACTGTAACAATATGAGATACCCAAGGGACAGCAAAGGAGATGAGAGACAACATAGTACATTAAGGACAACAATCATTCATTATATGGCTTTTGTTTCACTATCCTGGAGGTCCTTTCAATTAGCTTCACTTTATATGTCCTTATGTATCAAGATTTTGCTCTATTGCAAATCTCTGCTAGTAGAGCCCAAGGTTTCTACTGATTATGACGAATGAGGGAAACTATTGAGCCTAAGTTCCTTTGAGTCTGGCTTACTTCACTTAATATGATTTTTTCTAAGTCTTTCCATTTCCTAACAAATGGGGAGATGTCATTCTTTCTGACAGCAGCATAGAATTCCATTGTGTACAAATACCACAACTTGTTGATCCACTCATCAACTGAGGGACATCTAGGTTGGTTCCATATCTTTGCTATGGTGAATAGTGCTGCAATGAACATTGTTGTGCTAGTGGGTTTAGTATGTCCTTGTTTCTGGGTGGTTGGGTAAATGCCAAGTAGTGGAATTGCTGGGTCATAGGGGAGTTCTATGTTTAGCCTTTTGAGGCACTGCCACACTGCTTTCCATAGTGGTTGAACGAGTTTGCACTCCCACCAACAGTGTAGTAGTGATCCCTCCTGGCCACATCCCCTCCAGCATCTGTTGTCATTCATTTTCCTGATCTTGGCCATTCTAGCTGGAGTGAGGTGGAATCTTAGAGTTGTTTTGATTTGCATTTCTTTTATGACCAGAGATGTTGAGCATTTCTTCATGTGTCTATAGGCCATTTTTGTTTCTTCTTCAGAGAAGACTCTCTTTAAGTCTTTGGCCCATTTTTTAATGGGATGGTTGTTACTTTGGAGGTTAGTTTTGGAGTGATTCAATTTTTTGAGTTGTTGATATATTTTAGATGTGAGGCCTTTGTCCGTTGTTTGGTTGGTGAAGATCTTCTCCCACTCTGTAGGCTTCCTAATTAATTTGCTAGCTATGTCCTTTGCCATACAAAAGCTCTGCAGTTTAATGCAGTCCCACTTATCCAGCCTTTCTCTGATTTGTTGTGATTCTTGGTCCTTATTAAGAAAGTTTCCACCTGTGCCAAGGAGGCCTAGTGTATCTCCTATTCCTTCCTGTAGAGTTTTCAGTGTGTCAGCTTTTACCTCCAGGTCTTTGATCCATGTGGAGTTAATTCTAGTGCAAGGTGACAAAGAAGGATCCAGCTTTAGTTTTCTGCAGGTGTTTAACCAGTTCTGCCAGCACAACTTGTTGAAGAGGCTGTCTTTCTTCCATTCTATTTTTTTGGCTCCCTTGTCAAAGATTAGGTGGCCATAGGTCTGTGGTTTAATATCTGGGTCCTCAGTTCTATTCCATTGGTCTTCAGGCCTGTTCCTGTGCCAGTACCAAGCTGTTTTGAGAATTATAGCTCTGTAATAGAGTCTAAAGTTTGGAATTGAAATTCCTCCAGCGCTGTTCTTTTTGCTAAGAAGTGTTTTTGCTATACGGGTTCTTTTATTATTCCATATGAAATTTTGGATTGCCTCTTCTATTTCTTTAAAGAATGACATTGGGATGTTGATGGGTATTGCATTGAATTTGTAGACAGCTCTTGGCAAGATTGTCATTTTCACGATGTTGATTCTTCCAATCCAGGAGCATGGGAGGTTTTTCCATTTCCTTAGTTCTGCTTTAATTTCCTTTTTTAGGGTTGTAAAGTTTTCATCAAAAAGGTCCTTTACATTCTTCGTTAAGCTAATTCCTAGGTACTTTATTTTCTTTGAGGCTATTGTGAAAGGAGTTTCTTTCCTGATTATTGCCTCATTCCTCTCACTGTTGGCATAAAGGAAGGCAGTTGATTTTTGAGGGTTGATTTTATAGCCTGCTACTCTTCCAAACCTTTGAATCAGCTCAAGGAGCTTGGGAGTAGAGTCTATAGGATTCTTTAAATACAGAATCATGTCATCTGCAAAGAGGGATAGTTTTATTTCCTCTTTCCCTACTTGGATCCCCTTTATGCTTGCTTCTTGCCTTATTGCATTGGCTAGGAATTCTAATACTATGTTAAAGAGTAGTGGAGAGAGTGGGCATCCTTGTCTTGTTCCTGATTTTAGAGGGAATGGCTTTAGATTTTCACCATTAAGTGTAATACTAGCAGTAGGTTTCTCATACACAGCCTTTATTACATTGAGGAATGTTCCATGGATTCCTAGTTTCTCCAGAGCTTTTAACATAAAGAGGTGTTGGATCTTGTCAAATGCCTTTTCCGCGTCTATTGAGACAATCATGTGATTTTTGTCCTTGCTCCTGTTGAGGTGTTGAATTATATTAATTGATTTGCGTATGTTGAACCAGCTTTGCCTCCCTGTGATGAATCCAGTTTGATCATAGTGTATAATTTTTTTGATGAGTTGTTGTAGACGGTTGGCCAGTATTTTGTTGAGAAGTTTTGCATCGATGTTCATCAAAGATATAGTTCTATAGTTCTCTTTCTTTGATGAATCTCTGTCTGGTTTGGGGATCAGAGTTATACTGGCTTCATAGAATGAGTTTGGTAGGGAACCTTCATTTTCAATTTCGTTGAAGAGCTTGAGGAGTATTGGTGTGAGCTCTGCTTTGAAGACCTTATAGAATTCAGCTGTGAATCCATCTGGCCCTGGGCTTTTCTTAGGTGGAAGTTCTCTAATTGCCATTTCTATTTCAGAGCTTGAAATAGGCCTGTTGAGTTGGCTTAGTTCTTCTTGGTTCAGTGTGGGTATGTTAATATTGGCTAGGAATTCATCCATTTCATCTAGATTCTCAAATTTGTTGGCATAAAGGTTTGAGAAGTATTCCCTCTAGATATTCTGGATCTTGGTAATTTCTGTTGTGATATTACCATTTTCATCTGTGATTTTGTTTATTTCGATATGCTCTCTTCTTTTTTTGGTAAGATTTGCTAAGGGCTTGTCAATTTTGTTAATTCTTTCAAAGAACCAACTCCTTGTTTTGTTGATTCTTTCTATAGTTTTTTTTGGATTCCAAATCATTTAATTCTGCTTTGATTTTAATTATTTGCTTTCTTCTACTGGGATTAGGGTTGGTTTTTTGCTCTTTTTCCAGGAGCTTAAGGTGAGACATTAACTTGTTGGTTTGCAATTTTTCCAACTTGTTTTTGTAGGCACTCAGTGCTATAAATTTTCCTCTGAGTACTGCCTTTGCTGTGTCCCAAAGGAGTTGGTATTTTGTGTGCTCCTTACTGTTAAATTTCATAAACTGTTGGATTTCTGTTCTGATCTCTTCGATGACCCATTGGTGATTCAACAATGTGTTGTTCAGTCTCCATGAGTTACAGGGTTTTCGTTGGTGGAGATGTGTGTTCAGTTCCAGTTTGATGCCTTTGTGGTCTGAGAGTGTACATGGAATAATTTCTGTGTTTCTGAATCTGTTCAGGTTTGTTTTATGGCCTAACATGTGATCTATTTTGGAAAATGTTCCATGTGCTGCTGAGAAAAACGTATATTGTGTCATTGCTGGGTGGAATATTCTGCAGATGTCTGTTAGATCTAGTTGGTCTATATAGTTGTTCAGTTCTAAGGTTTCTCTCTTGAGTTTTTGCCTTGTTGATCTGTCCATAGGTGAAAGTGGTGTGTTAAAGTCACCGACAATCACTGTTTTTCGATCTATGTATGGTTTCAGTGTAAGTAAAGTTTGTTTGATGAAGTTTGGAGCTCCGGGATTGGGTGTGTAAATATTTAGGATCGTTATGTCTTCCTGGAGGAAAGATCCCTTTAGTAGTATGTAGTAACCTTCTTTGTCTTTTCTTACTAATTTTGGTTTGAAGTCTATTTTATCTGATATGAGGATGGCAACTCCAGCCTGGTTATGGGGGCCGTTAGCTTGATAGAGTTTATTCCAACCTCTCACTTTCAAACGATGCTTGTCTTTTTGGGTAAGATGTGTCTCTTGAAGACAGCAGAACGATGGCTCTTGCTTTTTGATCCAACTAGACAGCCTATGCCGTTTAATTGGAGAGTTGAGTCCATTGATATTGAGAGTTAGGATTGAGAGATATTTATTAGGTCCTACCATTTTTAAAAGCTTTTATTTGGGCCTGTGTCTTGACAGTTCTTGTGGTCCTTAGGTGGTATGCTGTTTAGGTGCCATTTCTTTCCCTATATTGCCTTTATTTTGGTTTTCTATGTATAGAACATCTTGCAGAATTCTCTGTAGTGTTGGTTTTTTTGCGACATATTGTTGCAGCTTTTCCCTGGAATGGAATGTTTTTATTGTTCCCTCAGTTATGAATGAGAGCTTGGCTGGGTACAGTATTCTTGGTTGGTAGTTGTTTGATTTAAGGGCATGACATATATGCTTCCAGTCACTTCTTGCTTGCATGGTCTCTGCTGAGTAATCTGGGGTGATTCTGATTGGTTTTCCTTTATAGGTTACTGAGCCCTTTTCCCTGGCTGCCTTTAGGATCCTTTTTTTGGTTTCTACTGATCCAGTTCGGATTACGATGTGGCGGTGAGATGTTCTTTTCTGGTCAGGTCTGTTTGGGGTTCTAAAAGCTTCTTGTATCTGGATGGGTCTGCCCTTCTGGATATTTGGGAAATTCTCTGAGATGATTCCCTGAAGTATATTTCGAATACCATTGACCTCTTTCTCCAGACCCTCCTCAATACCAATTAGCCTTAAATTAGGCTTCCTAATTGTATCTTGGACCTCCTGAAGCGCTCTCTCATTCTTCCTAGATTTGGATTGACTCATTTTCTGTTCTTTCTCTATAATAACTAAATTATCTTCAGCCCCGGAAATTCTCTCCTCTGCATTGTCTAACCTGCTATCAAAGCTATCTACTTTATTTTTCATCTCCCTTGCTACTAATTGCTCATTTTTGATGCCTTGCATCTCTTCTTTTAGATCATGTATGGATTTCTTTAGCTCCTTTATTTCCATTTGAGTGGTTAGCTCAGTAGCTTTATTTTCTTTGAACATTTGCTGGAGGACTAGCTCTTAGCCCAACCAGTGGCCTCGCAGTGGACCATGGGATGGATCTGCGAGCTTCTGTCTGAGCGTGGTTGGAGGATGTTTTCCTGTGCTGCTTCCAGGGGCGGCCCCAAGCCAAGGGTGTGGGGATTGAGAGTTTCAGGAGCCCTCAGCAGGACCAGCAGGAGGCCCCTTTGTTCCCAGGGGCAGGGCCCAGCTGGTGATGAGGGCTCCAAGGGCGGAGCTGCGCCTTTTTGGTTCTCACAATGGGAGCTTGGCTGCTGGTCGGCCCTTCAGATCCCTGTTGTGTTTCCACTGCTTTGTCAGAGTCTGTGACTGTGGGGGGGGCCCTCGGTGGTGTCTTGTTCAGGGTTCCCAGCTGGAGGATGCCCCGCTCAAGAATTGAGGGGGGGCAGATGCTGGCTCCTATTTACCCGCACCCCCTACCCACTGTTGTAAGGCAGGGTCCCAAAGCGCTCCACTCTCCAGATCCAGTGGCCTGGGTGAGGAGCCTGGTGGGCGGGTGGGAGCTGGGACAGCTCCGCCTCCCCTGGTGGGGTGCTGAGTCTTAGGGTCCGCCTGATAGTCAGTCTCCAGTCAGAGGGCTGGGGGTTGAGCCCGTTGGACGGGTGGGAGTTGGGACAGCCCCGCCTCCCTTGGTGGGGTGCTGGGACTTATGGGTAGCCCGCCTGTCAATCTCCAGTCAGTGGCCTGAGGGAGGGGGCTGTTGAGGGGAGGGGCAGGATTCTAAATTCCTTGCCCCCCTGCTCCCGCCAGTCTTTCTTGGGCGGGGTGTTGGGGTCTGAGTTAAGTTCTATTGCTTGGCACCCCCTCAGCTTTACAGATGTGTTTGGGGATGCGCTGTATTATTCACGCCTCTGCGTCTGTCTGCAGGTGATCCATGGTGGTGGGGAGTCTTTCACTCCCCTTGGGTCTCAGCCGCCGCCTGTGTTCTGCGTCTGGGTTCTGCTGCTTGCCGTTCTGGTTCCGCGTCTGGGCTCTGCTGCTTCCGCAGTTCGCTGGCCAGGTTTTGTGCTGGTTTCTGCAGCCGTTGGGCTCCCAGCCTGGTGCCCTCCACTGCCGCCACTTTTCGTGGGTTAGAGCCGGTGCCTGCCCCCGCTTTCCCCACGTGGAGCCGGTGCCAGCTCAAGCCGCTGTTCATGGCTTGGTCCGGCGCGGCTTTCCGCGGCTTTGGGCGAGAGGTGGGGGAGGGGTCCTCGCGTTCCGAATTCTTTGAGAAAGTTGGATGTGAGCTTTATCTGGATTTCTTTTCCGGTTTGAGTCCTTCTCCGTTGCCTTTTGAGTTTGTTGTTGTGGATTTCTTTAGATAGTTGGCTCGTGGGACTCCCTGGTTCTCTCTTTTTGTCAAAGAAAGCTAGGTAGCCTCCCTATTGTCTCGGCGCCATCTTCCTTCCTCCAGGTAAAGTTATTTCTTTACTCATCACCCCCCTTTATGGTTTATCACCTGTAGTTGTTGTATCTCACTTTGGTACTTGATGTAGTGTATATACATTTATTGTTTATTTGAATCAGGGAAAAGAAGAGGAAAAACAAGAAAATGAGACAAAGGCCAATGGATGAATCAGGGTAGCTGCAATATTCAGAAGTCGATGAACTTGTAAATGAACTTTACAACTTGGTAGAGGGTGTGGAGAGGGAAAGAGGGAAAAAAATATGAGGTGTAACAATGTTCAAGAAGTAATGTACTCATTACCCTACTATTGTTACTGTAACCCCTTTAAATATTACCCTGAAGATAAAATAAAAAAGCATTAACCAGAAAAAGAAAGGGGGTTACAGTTACATAGACAAGGAAATGAGTATCTTTCTTTTTGGAACAGTTACCCCATCCCTCAGTTTCTCCTGTTTATCAGTCCCCATTCCATTCCCTGTCCTCCCCCAGCCTGTAAAGTTCATCTCCAACATAATGTCTAATGAGTATCACTGTTCATCCTTTGTCCTGCTGTTTCTGTGATTTCCTTTCTCTTCCATGGATCAGATAAGCTATACAAACAAAATGGTACAGAAATGTAAAACACACAGAAAAAAATGAAATAACTGAATATAGCACATAATATGACCCTCTTATTTCTAATCCTTGGAGTTCATTTTCTAAGTTTTATTATATGAGTTTCTATGCACTTAGTGATTGGACTATTGCGATCTCCTGCTAAGAATATCATTGTCAGGCCAGGAGTGTGCCCTAGAGGTACAATGCTTACCTAGCATGCATGAAGCACTGGATTTGATTCCTTGGTACCTCAAACACAGAAAAATACAGAAGTGGTGCTGTGGCTCAAGTGGCAGAGCAGTAGCCTTGAGAAAGCTCAAGGACAATGCTCACATCCTGAGATCAAGCCCCAGGATTGGCAAAAGAAAGAGAGAGAGAGAGAGAGAGAGAGAGAGAGAGAGAGAGAGAGAGAGAGAGGGAGAGAAGGAAAGAGGGAGAGAGGGAGAAAGAGGGAGAGAGAGAGAGAGAGCGAGAGAGAGAGAGACAGAGAGACAGAGAGACAGAGAGACAGAGAGAGAGACAGAGAGAGAGAGACAGAGAGAGAGAGAGAGAGACAGAGAGAGAGACAGAGAGAGAGAGACAGACAGAGAGAGAATAGGAATGCAAAGAATATCATAGACATGTGCTGGTTCTTAAAAATGAAGTCTTTCCATTTCCTTATGAATAGAGGAACCTTATTCTTTCCAAAGGAAGCCTAGAATTACAACTACATGTTTTGTTTTTGTTTGTTTGGCAGTCCAGGGCTTGAACTTCTTGGGCTTTCTCAAGGGTAGAGTTCTATAACTTGAACCACAGAAACATTTCCCGCTTTTTCTATCTATGTGGTACTGAAGAATTGAACCCTGGTCTTCCTGTATGTTAGGCAAGCACTCTACCATTTGGAAAAACTCTGGCCCCACTACATCTTGATCCATTCATCTACACAGGGATGTCTGGTTAGACTAATGAAATAAAAATGAAGACTCAGAGTTGAATCTGCAGACCTATTGCAACCTATTCTTTGATAAGGGAGACAAAAAATAAAAATGGAATAAAGACATCCTCTTCAAAAATTGGTGCTGGCTGTTTTTGCTATACATACGTAGAAAACTGAGGTAAAATCTTGATATATCACCTTGCAATAGAATCAATCCCAAATGGATGAAAGACCTTGAGGTAAAAGAAGATATCCTGAAAATATTACAGGAATGAATAGAGGAAATATTAGATCTCCTTGGCACAGGTTAAAAACCTAGTTTCATTTTTTTTTCCTTTGGTCCATTGTGGGACTTGACCTCTGGTTCTGGGTGATAACCCTGAACTCTTCAGCTCAAGGTGACTGCCCCACCCCTTGAGCCACAATGCCACTTCTGGTTTCTAGTGGTTAAATGGAGATAAAAGTTTCACAAACTTTAGTGCCAGGGCTGGCTTTGAACTGCAGTCCTCACATTTCAGCCTCCTGAGTAGCTAGGATTACAGGCTTGAGCCACTGCACGCAGCTTTGAAATTTTTTAATAAAGACTCAGAAATACAAAAAAAAATCAAAACAGGTTGGTTAAATGGGATTGCATTAAACTGCAAAGCTTCTACATTTCTACATGACAAAGTACATAGCTAGCAAGATAAATAGAAATCCCACAGAGTGGGAGAATTTCAAAATTCAGTTTGTAGTCACTGTAATGTACATCCAGTTGTGTAGTTGAGCACATTTGTGTGAGAGCCTGTGGAGAAAGTGTTTTCTGTACATTCTCTATTCTGAACTAACATCTGGAATGCTCTACAACAGTAGGCATTTGGTCCCTTTAAAGCAATTCTATATGATGCACTCATTCAGATTCCTTCACATACACCCTCCCTTCCCACATTGCTATGTGATTTAAAATATCTTTTTGCAAATACCATATTTTAGACATTATGGACCCTGTGGTTTCAATTAATACTACTTAATTTAGCCACTGTATCACTTCAGAAATTTTTTAATCATGCTTTTGTTTATTCAGCTCATATAAAAGTCTTTAAGAATACATTTTGCACAATATATATGTATATAATACTAATATTATAACATACACTGTGAGAAACTTTAAAACAATATACTGTCCACCAGAAAGAATGCAGTTTCTGTAGACACACAAACCCATGCACATCTGTGCTGTTTTTCTGAAACTTGAGTCACAATGCTGAACTGAAGCATGCAACACATTTTACAAACTGAAACCGACACAAGGAAGAGGCCTAACAAGTGTTATCTGGAGAAGCTTCACATTTGCATTATTTACTACATCAGTTCACATTTTATTATCAAAATTCACATTGTTTTATTGTATTGTCATTTCAGAACTTTTAATTCTAACGCAGAAATTTTCTCCTTAGCTAAACATTGCAGCTAATGAAACTTCTACCCTTATTGTAAGTTTATTCTTTAATATTATTTATTGATAATTCAAGAAATTTTTGTTTATTGGAAATAGATAATTACATATTTTACAAGCTCTAATATAAAGCTATCTAACAGCCTTAGGGGATGATCCAGTGGATTTCCAATAAGTAACTGGCTAAAATGATAAATTTCCTTTTTACTAGCATCAATTAATTATCTAACAGATCTTCACTTTGACATTTCCATGCATAATATGTTCCTTGATTAGTTGCACAATATCACCTTCCCTCACCATCTCTGTTCACAAACTAATCTCCAGCCTTATTTTTCAATTTTACAAATTTCATAATTTAGCCATTTTATCCTCATTTACTTCTCCATTCTTTCTCCATCTTTCCATAGGTATACACACCCTATTCAGAGCATAATTTATTTTCCTAATATTCACTTTTGTTAAAGTATACACTAATAGCTAAAAGGAGTTTTAAAATGGTATCTCACATATGTGTATGTGAGATTTTTATGTCTTGATTTTATATATGTACATGTGATCACAAGTATCTTTAAAATATAAATTAAATGATATATGCATCTAATCTTGTTTGTGTTTATATATATTTTTACATATTTAGTCTGTCATTTGAAAGCATATGACTCTCTTTCTCTGAACCTAGTTTATTTTTCTTAATATGATGGTCTCCAGATCCACCCATTTTTCTGAATGACATAATTTGAGTCATCTTATGACTGCATAATAACATTCAATTGTGTGTTTTAAACCTATTTTATTGCTCCCTGCATCACTTGTAGGGTATCTAGCTAGTTTTCACAGTTTGCCTGTTGTGAATAATGCTATATTGAACATGGATAATCAGGTGCATCCACTATATCCTGGCTTACTTTCCATCAGATGTATGTTAAAAAGTGTAATCATTGGATTGTAAGTTAAGTCTATATTTTAATTTTTGATCCACCACCATACTGAATTTCGTAGTTGTTCACTATATTTCACTGGGTATAAAGATTTCTTTTCCTTCTATATTCTTACCAGCATTTCCTGTTTATGTGCTTGATAAATGGTTATACTGACTGCAGTGTTATAAAATCTCAATGTTACTTTGACTTTCATTTCTTTTAGAGACAGGAATGTTGGGTGTTTCTTCATTTACTAGTTGTCTCTTCTTTTGAAAAGGTTCTGTTATATCTATCTGTTAATTGTTGATTTGTTGATGTGGGGGGTTAGTTTTTTTTTTCTTTCTTTTTTTGCCAATCCTAAGCTTCAGCTCAGGGCCTGAGCACTGTCCTTGGGCTTTCTCAAGGCTAAAACTTGAGCCACAGTACCACCTCTGGATCTTTTTGTGTTTGTAGTATCAAGGAATCAACCCGGGTCTTCGTGCATGCTAAGCAAGCATTCTATCACTATGCCAAACTCCCAGGCCCCGGGGAGTTTAATTTTATCAGCCCCTGTTTACTCTGGCAAATAATACCTTATAGACATAAAGCTAGCAAAAAACAATCTCATTCCATAGGCTACATATTTTTATTTATTTATTTATTTATTTATTTATTTATTTATTTATTTATTTATTTATTTATTTTGCCAGTCCTGGGCTTGAGCGTAGGGCCTGAACACAGTCCTTGGACTTTCTCAAGGCCAGAGCTCTACCACCTGAGTCTCACCACCACTTCCAGCTTTTTTTCTGTGTATGTGGTACCAAGGAATTTAACCTGGGTCTTCGTGCATGTTAGGCAAGCACTCTACCACTAGGCCAAACTCAGGCCCCATTGACTACATTTTTAGCGTACTGATTCTCTCATTCAAAATGAAGAAATATTTCAGATTAATGTATTCTCCTTTGCCAATCCTTGCTGATATTGGAGTTATATTGAGGAAGTTACCGTCTATGTCAATAAGCTCTACTACTTTCCTCATGCTCATGGATTAGCAGAATTAATAATCTAAAAATATTCATAATGCCAAAAGAAACCTACAGATTCAATGCAATATCCATCAAACTTTAATTTCATTCTTTACAGAAATAGAAAGATCAATCCCAAAGTTCCTGTGGGAGCCTGACTGAAACTGAGGTGGAAAATAAAGCAGTGTTAGAGCAAAATACTATATTTCAAATTACACTACTAAGCCACAGTCAAAAAAAAAAAAAGAACATATAGTACTGACAGAAAACAAAACAGATACAATTGCAAAAGGAACATATTTGGGACATAAATACACTTATCTCCAGCCATCTGATTTTGACAAAGGACCCCAATATATACATTGCCAGCAATGTATACTTGGTAATCAGAATATCCATAAATAGAAGACTCAGATTAGATCACTCACCCTATACTACTGTTAAGTAAAGATTTTAATATGAAGCTTGAAATTTTAAGTTACTGCAAGGTAAATTGTTCATATACTAAAATGTAGAAATAAAAAGTGAACAGTGTGTTTCACATATTGAAGATAGATTTATTTTTTCTATCATTTTTCTCTAAATTTTAATCAGCAGTAATGGCAAATTTATAATTCAAACCAGTCTACTGAAAACACAACATTTAAAAAATCAAAATAATTCCTCATCTAAGAATTTTTCTGCTTCATTAAACATAACTCTGAGGTGGAAACATGGGAGATGTGTTTGACCATAAGACCACACAACAAAATTTGTTTCTCTTAAGTCCCAAGGAAATCATGAGATTCACAATAGAAGAGAAAGCCATGGGAGGCTATTAATATCTTAACATTTAGATTTTAGTGTTTAAATCCATTCCACTTGTAAGAAGAATAAAGTAGAAATACTTTCATTTAACTAAATAATGCAAAGCATTAATCAGGAAAGGCATGAATTTTATATGCCAAGTTAAAAATGAAATGCACATATTAATTTGTGGGTGTGGTTGATTGAAATTCTCATTTTAATCATCTGATTTTCACATGAACTGTGAACAGCTTTTATAAACTCACAAATAATCTTTTTAAAAAGCTAGATTTGACATAATTATCACATTTATAAATGATAAATTCACATGGAATTTATAATTTGAAAGCAGAAAAGTTTGAGGAAATGCTCTAAAACTAAACAGACTTACTTCTGTTCTGGTTTAGGCATAATTAACTTGGTGTAACACATGCAGCCATATTTCCCCTCAAAAAATAAGAAGAAAATATCTAGCCATGAAAAAGTGAATAGATATAAATATAAGTTAAATAAAATCACAATGAAATATATTAGCTCATTACACAGGATGGAAACTCATTTTAAGTAAATGGGAAGTAGAAATCATTTAGAAGCTTCTAAACCAATAGTCACAAAACTATTGTGAGATGAAAAGCTACACAGTTATTTTACAATATGAGCTAGAATCAATATAACAAAATGAATGAGACAGGGGCCAGATATTTGGCTTAGTGGAAGGATGTTTGTCTAGCATGCATGAAGACCGGGTTTGATTCCTCAGTATCACATACACAGAAAAAGTCAGAAGTGCTGTGGCTGAAGTGGTAGAGCCCTAGCTTTGAGAAAGCCCAAGGACAGTGCTCAGGCCCTGAGTTCAAGCCCCAGGACTGGAAAAAACAAAACAAAACAAAATGAATAAGGCAGTCTGTATCCTTTCTTGTTATGTAAACTGGTAAATATTGCTTCAACACATATATGTAATATATGTATATGTATATAAGCATATACATTCATGTACATATATGTATACACACGTGTACATTTATTCATTCGTATGCATACATGCATCTATCTACATTCATACATGTATGTACATATAAATTCATATGTATATGCACACATAAATACCTATATATGTATTATTTATATTTATATATAGGTATGTATCTGTGTGTATATATATATATATTCCCCATATTGAAAGAGTAACATAGTTTTTTATATCAACCTCATTTTTCAATTGTTTATTTGTTAACAAGTCCCAATTTTGATGTACATTTTGTTGTGTGGTGGTACAATGGTCTCCTCTTCTCAACTACTGGGAATTCCTTTTGGTCATTTTTAATTCAATATGTTGATATAGATTCCCTTGACTACTTTGACCATTAGAGTCAGATCTAACTCAAGATAACATGGTTAAAATAAACTAACAAAAAATGCTAACTGACAATTCTATCCAAGGTTTTCTTGTCTTTAATAAACACAGGAGTAAATGTTTGTTTTTTTTTTTCTGTTTGGAATTATCACTGTTTCTTCATAAGATGAACTGAACTGACACAGACATTCTATTGCAAAGTCTGACCAGAAGAAGACAGTAAAATTAACAGAGAGAAGTAATGGAAGAATTATGATGATACTATTGAGTTGACTAATTAATTTACAAGAGAACTGCACTGTTTTGAGCTTCTGGTAGGCACTATCCCAAATGCGCTGGATTTTCAGCTGAAAAACATCTGAAATATGATCAGGGAGATATAACCATGGAAAGAACTTTGGACACAGCTTTTATTACTGTTGAAATACTAAATGTCAGAATATTTAATCTTAGGTTTACAAACACTAAAATTGGTTTGAAATAATCAGGTGAAATCTTGCTACTCTTTTGTGATTTCTTGTTGGATGAAATCAAGTGTACACACAGCATCTTTGAAAAGCAAACATGGAAAAAGGAATCTTTCTTCTTTCTTTGATCTACTTCAGGAAGGCCTTGAACTCTGGATGATCTTTGCTACCTGAATGCTGAGATTACTGGTGTGTACAAGAATAGCAGGACTGGAAATTTATTTCGAAGATAACAGTTCATATTTTTAGAGGAAAGAGACCAAAGCTTTTACTCTTGAACATAAAAGAACTAATATCGAGTAGGAAAAAATTTGTAGACTTAACTAGTAATTTTACTGTATAGCAAAATGGAAAGTTGGAATGTTGTTTGAATTATTGGTTGCAAACACAACATCGGATAAGTAGTTTACTGTTGATAAGTTGTATGAATGAGCTATACCTTATGGAGACAGAAAGTTAAACAACAAAGAAATAGGGGGTACAATATTCTTACTAGTTCTACTATCATTGAGAATTGAAATTCATTTCAATTTGGGCCTGGAAATGAGACTCCCATATCGTGCGAACATTACATTTCAAAAAAACAATAAATGTTGGCTATGGTGTGGAAAAAAGGAGTTGTTACAGTTTTGCGGGGAAAATTGATGTGATGACTACCCTCAGTACAAGTTATGAATTAGAACAAAAATGTTATTAAAAGGGCTTAGTGCCAGAGACTCATGTAATCCTAACTACTCAGGAGGCTGAGATCTGAAGATAGTCATTTGAAATCAGTCCTGGGAAGAAAAGTCCATGAGACTTTTATTGCCAATAAACTACCAGAAAAAGCCAGAAGTGGCTGTCTGGCTCAAGTGGTAGAATGAACACTAGCCTTGAACACAAAGAGGCACAGGGACAGTACCCTGAGTTCAAGCCTTAGGACTGAAAAAAGAAACGTTCTTAATAGCAGAGGCATATCAGGAGTAACAGCTACTTTAAAAAAAAATGTACATGCTAAGATCTGGGATCTCAAATATAAATCAGTGATTGAAATCTGTCATTTTTTAAAGTTTATAGCTTCCAAATCGTCACTGATGAAGTGGTTGTACAATGAGACTTGCTCTGGGCTCTTCTTTCATTCATTTGGCTTTCATATTATTATGATGTGAATGATACAAGCAGTTGTTGGAACAAGACTGGTTCTCACAAAAACAATATCCACTATCCTTTTGTACAATAAATATTTAACACAAATAGGAGCTGTATGCAACCCTATAGAGATAAGCATAGATCTGGAATAATGACCAAAAAAGTTATTTGCAGTTTATACCAATAGCCAAAATTCATAACTCTAATATTCCATAACATATTCTCTATGTTCTCCTACTCAGAAAAAAACAGCTCTTTGTAACTGACAATGGCAATATAGCTTTGACATTACCTCTTAATTTCTCTAATTCCTTTTGCTCAATCCTATAGTAAAAGCTTCAAATTTATAAAAATCTTAGCTTGACAAATGTGGTATGAATTCTTCACTTAAATGCTGAGGGTTACAAAATAAAATTTAGTACAGATGAGCTCTTGGAAGCTATTTACCACTTTAACATTTAACAAGCCATACATTAACATTTTAAGAGTCATAAAAATTTACATCTATAAGCGATTTTACTTAATAGCTTAGCCTCAACAATTCACTACAACAGAACAGCACTAATAAAATATACACACTCAACTCAGTAAAAATGTTATACCACCAGAGCTTAGTTGAGGATTGGAGGGTGTTAAATTATGCTAGGTAGTTCTGTCTGTGTCTAATAATAATTACTTTTACTGTATTATCCTCAATTAACTGGGACCCTCTGATAGAAGGCACAGGAAGAATTTCAACAGCCCTGGAAGATGACATTTTTAATACCAAACCTATACATAATATATGTAGAGTAAGTTGCAGATTCAAAAGATAAAATAATTAAAATGTGATTTTTCTTTTTCTTTTGGTATTCTGCATTTATTCAAAATTACAAAATTCATATGCAAAAGCTAGATCTAAAGTACATCAGAACATAACAAATTATATAGTTCTCTAAGCAGTCACACATAGTGAGACCCAAGGAGGACACTCTTTAGGAGAGGAACATAAACGCCTTCATGCATCTGATCACACAAAATATTCATCAACATGAACTCCAGGAAATGGAAAGAATAGCTTGTTCTTTTTTGCCTTTTTGTTTTAATTGTTGTCTTTGGGACATTGAGAGTGTAAGGAGAGTTGCAAAGGGTGAACAAATACAGAAATTATGCTCATAGAACAAGATATTAAAACTGAACTATACTATCTGTGGATGGGATGAGAGAAAACCTGGGAGAGAACAAGGGAAGGGGAAACATTTTCTAAAAGGAAAAGTACATTTTGCCTAAATTATGTAATTTTAACCCATTTGTAACATATTAAATAAAAATGCAAAATAAATAATTGAACATTAGAAGAAAACATCCTCAGATAAGTAAGATAGGCAAAATAGCCAATATGTCTTACAGAGGTCATCATTATCTTCCTCCTGTGAAAAATGAAATGCAACCTGGGCAATCAGTAGAATAATATCAATTTGCAATTTTCAACCTTATAGCATACAAATTTCAACATTATTTATGAGAATTCTGAGCCATTTCTATAAAAAATGATGAGGAGTGAAAATGTAATTTGAAATGAGAAAGTAGGGCAAGTGAATTAAATTGAAAATTTGTCTAATGAAAGTTTATGAATATTGGAGAAATTTAATGTCATGATAAAATTCCTAAGTTTCATATGGGTTTTCTGATGAAAGAAGAAAAAAGGCAGAGCAAAAAAATGACAGAAATCAATAGCTGAAGATTCATGCTAACCGAAGACCCTAAGTCCTGATTGGAGTGCAGACACTTAGGAAAAGCTACATGTAATATTTATTATCCATAGTAAGTTATATTGCTAAGTATATCTATGAGATAGTGAGTTGAGCATCAGAAACAGGGTACTAAAAAGGGGTAGTTTCAGTTCACCAGCTCAATTACTTTTATTAATTTTTCTAATAGTCTTAATTCACTGAAAAACCTAATTTTAGCATGGGCAGGTCACACATATTTTAATGAGTTTACTACGTGTATTTTTAATCTTCCTATCCAAAACTTATTTTTCTCATAAAATATACTTTAGTCCTTCAGTGATAGAAATACTAGCATTCATACATTGCTGATGTTTATGAAAAATACTACAGATATTTTCAAAAAAGTAGCAGTATTTTAACATAGAATTAAATCTGTAATTGTCATATAATCCATACCTTCTATAAAGAAGTATTCACTGAGGAGAAACAGACATTTGCTCCACAAAATCTTATAGATATCCATGTATGCTAGTATATTCTTGTATTCTCAGCATTGTAAAACTGATCAAAAACCTAAGGTCAACCGGTGTGGTGGCTCACGCCTGTAACCCTAGTTACTCAGGAGGCTGAGATCTGAGAACTGTGGTTCAAAGCCATTCTGGGCAATACAAAGCCAAGAGACTCTTATCTCCTATTTATCATTAGAAAATAGGAAGTGGGGATTTGCTCAAGGGGATGGGGTTGGCTTGAGCTGAAGAGATCAGGGACAATGCCCAGCCAGAGTTCAAGCCCCATTATCCCCCCACCCCACGAAAAAAAAAAATGTAAGGACAGCCTGAACAGACCCTGTCTTAAATAACAGTAACAACAAAAGAAAATAGCAACAATTTAAATAAAAATAAAGTAACTGTAACACAGACTAACATTGTTGGGTTCATAATATTCAAATTTAAAATGTACCCATTGCCTACATCTAGTAGGTAATGGATAAATATTCTGTGATACAACCATACAATGGATTATCACTCTATTAGAATAGAAAGACTGATTATATTATATGATTCTATTTTTTATGTCATTCAGGGAGTCAAAATTGTAAGAACAAAATGCTAATCAATAGTTTATGGATCATTAATTGAGGAACTTTATTGAAATGCTGAGAATGTTCTGTGTCTCAAAATTGTGGTTCATGCACAATAGTGCACAATGATAACAGGATTTTTCTTGCTGTTGTTGTTGTTTTGGTTGTGGAGCTTGAACTTTGCGTCTGGGTAGTGACCCTAAGATCTTCAGCTCACGGTAGTGCTCTTCCCCTTCTTGCCACAGACATTTCCTTTTTTCTAATGGTTAATTGGAGATGAGGTCATGTGGACTTTCCTACCTGGCTGGCTTTGAATTATGATCCTCACATCTTAGCCTTCTGAAAAGCTAAGATGACAGATGTGAACCATGAGCCTGGAGAAAGTGAATTTTATTACAGATGAATTTTAACACAACCTGATCTTGTGTGTGTGTGTGTGTGTGTGTGTGTGTGTGTGTGTGTGTGTGTGTGTGTGTGTGTGTGTGAGTTGTGGGGCATGAACTCTGGGCTGGGGCTCTGTCCCTGAGCTCTTCAGCTCAAGGCTAGCACTATATTGCTTGAGACACAGCTTCACTTCTGGTTTTCTGGTGGTTAACTGGAGATAAGAGTCTCATGGACTTTAGTACTCAGGCTGGCTTTGAACTTCTTTCCTCAGATCTCAGCCTCCTTAGTAGGTAGGATTACATTCATGAGTCACCAGCGCTTAGTATCAACCTGAATTTTGTAAGAATAAATACATAAAAGAAACTGTAATGACTTATTTTCTCAGCACTCAGAAATATTTGCTATCAACATTCCTTCTAAGTATTATTTTAGGGTTTTATTCATATCAAGACAATTTTTTTAGCAAAGGTTGGGTCATAGTGTATATTTTACTTTATAATTGTCTTATTTAAATATGAAGATATATCACTGAATAAAAAGCACTTTGACAGCAAAGTGCTTTGTAGATGTATTATATTTATTTAAATGACCCATTATCATGTTTAAATTGCTTCCAGGTTTTATAATCATGAATATATATTCTTATATATACACATAGGAATTTTTATATCTGCAAACCATTACACACTTGTTTATTGATTATTTTAAAATCAGTTCCTACATTTTGGCTTTTACAATATGATGGGGCAAATTTAATTTTTTAAAATATTTTTATCCATACATATCATTTGTAAAAATAGAACGATTCATGGTAACACTTCTATCTTTACATGCAATTTACTCTGAACAAACTCTTCTATTGCCTTGCATGCATAGCATTTCAACTATACTCATCCTCATTTCTTTCTTTCTCTATTGACAGTGCCAACTCCTATTGTCTAACACTCAAAAAACCTGATTTACTTTCTTTAAAAATTATTCATATTAATTTTAAAAATTCCTACGCATATAATTTAGTCAAATGAATGACATGCAAATCATTGCTATTCAAAAATACTACACAAGACTGTAATCACAGTAGCAATTTCATTAATGCTAGAGCTTATTATTTCTTTTATTACCCAGTAATATTATCTTTGTGTATTTTGGAACTTACCAAGTTTCAACTACTAAGCCTAGCCATTGAGAAGGACCAAGTGTAGGGTACATTTGGTGACTTCATACATTCTATAGAATCATTTGGTACATGGCAGCACAGACACACATGTTTTTGTTGGCTTCCCTGGGCCTGTCTGTCTATATTGATCAGTTTTGCATGTTCCATCATGGTGCTATAAATATCCAGAAGGATCTTGGCAGGTAAATAAGTTTCCCACTGTGATTGCTGAATATTTATTGTATATTTGACACCTTCAATTATACACTTAATTTTAAAATTGTTTTCTATGATTATTTATGGGTAGACTTAAATATTTGCATCCTTTCCGGATTTATTGCTAGTTTGGGATGCATTCTTTTTCAGGTTAATATTCTACCCTCTTTGAAAGATCTTTAGTGAACTGAGTGCCCTCTGCTTCCCTGCCTTTTGATTCCACATAATATTCTCCTACTTACACACGTGGAACATGGCTGTTGTTCTCTCCATGCTTCCTGTATATCAGAAAGGATGGAACAGAAGGCACCTTTTTTCCCCTAATGTCCATCTCACTTGCTTACTTCTGAACTCCCTGGACTCTGCATTGTCCTCTTGAGGCAGAGCACTATTAATAGCTACAAGCTATATGTTTTGTTGTTGTTGTTTTTGGTGGGTCCTGGGGCTTGGACTCGGGTCTGGGAGCTGTCCCTGAGCCCTTCAGGTCAAGGTTACCATCTTATCCATGGGCCTGGCAGTTGTCCCTGAGCTCTTCAGCTCAGGGACTCTTGCACAAGCCCCATTTCCGATTTTTTAGAGTTTTATTGGAGATAAGAGTCTCAGGTTATTTTGTGCCCAGGCTGACTTGATCATCAGATCTTAGCCTCCTGAGTACCTAGGATGACAGGCGGGAGCTACTGTGCTCGGCCTACAAGCTATTTCTATCCCTGTCTTCTAGCCCTAGACATCCATAAGTTAGTCTTTAATAAAATACTATTTCTCTTCATTTCATTATTTGAATTACCTGTATTATAGTAAGTATTCAAATAATCTAAAAAGAACAATAGAATACATCCTAACTTAACCAGGTTCTCCAGTACTGGTCCATCAACAAATAAGTGAAAATTTAGTTAAATATCAGATCAATAGTAGATTTAATTTTCTATTATTGTAATCCTTGGGGACTTTAGTAGCAAACACATAAACCAAATGGGAAAAAATTCACAGGACTTGAGTCTGATAGTAATAAATTAGTCTGGATACAATATAGATTAAGAAAGTTGAAAATCATAAAATAGGATTTACTGAAGTATGAAATGCTTGATAGTGTTATCTATATAGGATTGCAGATTTAGCAAAGAAAAATACAAGATGCCCAGTTGAATTTGAATTTCAGATAAACAATGAATTATTTTTAGTATGTTTATCTGAAATGCACATTTTACTTGGCATTCCATATTTCATCTGGCACCTCAGTCTTTGTGCATAATTCATTAACACAGTCTATCACTTTCCAAAATCTCTTGTGATTTGTCTACTGAAAGACAATATTAATTGGATTAAGAGGGAGTGTGAGCAAACCATCATTTAGAAGAAAAGGCAGATACAGCTACTTAGCAACGTACCCACCCAGAATCTGAGTGATACACTCAGGAAAAAATGAATGATAGGAGAGGAGATGGGAGTCTGCACAGAGAATTACTATATAAAGTTACTAATATGAATAAATTTGAAAAATATGTGTAATCAGGATGGTTTTACAACAACTAAAATAAAAAAGAAAAATGTTACAGTTAAATAGATGGACTGAGGATTATTATCAGTAAACACAGTCTATGATAAGTATAGTCTGAAAACATAGATATTTGAGAAAGAAACAAATATACATCAGTCAGGAGGGTGTGCATCAACAGAAATAATTATAAACACACGGGAAGCAATCAGCAATGTAATGAGAATTCTCCCCTGTGAATCTGAAAAAAAGGCTTGTACTCCTAATTTGGATGGCCTGAGTCGTCATGAAGCATGTGTGTGTGTGTGGATGTGTGTGTGTAGTCCTACATTGTCCTTTGTAATTTAGGATTCCAAATAGAATTGAGCTAAGAGAAAAACATAAAAAGTTTTGCTGACAATAATGCCAACCATTGAATTCCCATCCAATACATGAGGGAGTTGGTCTTAAAGAACACTAATGCAGATTAACATTGGAGGTATATCTTGGATGAGTGTCTGAGCTTTCTGCCCTTTGCTTCAATTCAGAATATTCTTTCAGTATGCACAATCCATCCACAAAAAGTTTTGCTTCATTTTCAATAAAATCTGCTTCTAACTCAGACCACAGCCACTTATCATAGCATAAGGTAACAGTTGAAGACTGTCAATTTTAACTAAGTGGAAGAGGGAAAACAATTCTAAAACAAAATTTAATTGCTAAGAGAGTAAAATATTTTACAATGGAAAAAACATTGAAAATTGGAACCATTGCCTGATTAGAAAGAAAAGGAAGGGTGAAGATTTCCATTCTCCTTCCACATTATCTGAGCCTTCTCTCCAGCCCTGATTTTTGCTGGAAATGAATTTATCAGACTTGTGTGCCTGAGGTGGCTTGGAACTGTGTTCCTGTAGTTTTTAGCTAGAATTACTGACATAATGAAAAACAAACAAAAAACTCAATTGTAATTCATTGATGAGTCCTGCTCTCACCTCCTTCAACTGTTTGGAGTGAGAGATGATTTAATCTTTAGTCCTGGAAAGAGGCTTCTAAGCCATTTCTCTAAAATATTTACAAGTATTCCATGGGGCTTTTGTGACTCAATGTCCCTGTATTTAGTTACAGTAAAATCTTTAAAATAAAGCCAGGTGGAGCACCAGTGTCTCACACCTGCAATTATAGCCACTCAGGAGATTGATATCTTAGGATTGTGGTTCAAAGCTCATCAAGGGCAAAAGTCCTTGAGTGTCTTATCACCAGTTAACCACCAGAAAACCAGAAATGGTGCTGTAGCTCACTTTGTAGAGTGCTATTCTTGAGCTGAAGTGCTCAGCGACAATGCCTATTCCCAGATTTCAAGCCCAATAACAGACATAAAACAAACAAGCACATATATATATATATATTATCAAATGCTCTTATGTAAATTCATATAAAGAGAGATTACAATTGGGAATTAACATTACCTTTAGTTGTATTATTTTTTCAATAATTCAGAGATTTGATTTATGAGATAGAAAGCCCCTTCTGTAAAATGTGTTTGAGGAAATGTTTGATATAGTTTAATAAAGTACAAATAGTAAGGAAAAAGCAGACTTCTGTCTTCTCATAGTCCTCTCTGGTATGATCATCATTCTAAGGCTTCATGAGGTGCCTACTGGCAGTAACAAATTTGCTATTATATTTTTAAATCAAAATAAGTTTACTCGATTGAAACCCTTTTCATATCATTATATCTGGAAGAAAAAAAAGGGAGCCTGTTTCAGAATGAAACATAGAAATCATCACCTCCATTTTATTTAAGTCCCAATGAATATTAATGAGAGTAGCAGTAGCTCTCATCTGTCTGACTTAACCTTAGGCCAATGACATAGACACCAAAAAATAAGTAAGAATAGGAAAGCTTCTGAAAATCAGCACTCTAATACCAAAAGGTAGAATGCTGTCATTGAAAGCTTTAAGTGAATTATTTTTGTGTTTAAGAAAGATCAGTGGGTTTGAAATTTTAGCAAGTGTAGCATGTCAATTTGCATATGAGTTATAAGTAAGATCTAATTCAAAAATTCAGATAACATGTGACCCAGCTAAATAATAAATATTAGACTTTTATTAAAGACTTACAAAGCTGGCAGGTTGTAAACAAGAAACGATTACATTTTCGTAATTGCTCTATATGTTGGCAATGGGTAATAATATGATGATTGTCGGGTCAGGCCAGATTAATTTTCCATTTTCCAAAGGAGATAGAATATAGTCCTTAAATTAATTGGAAAGATTAAATAAGATCAGAGATAAAATGAATTTATGAATATAAAAATGTATATTTTTAGATATTTTCATTGAGAGTTATGAGACTAATGTGAAATTCTGCCATAGTAACACTGTCAAGGAAATAAAGGACTTTTATGTTGAAAACTTTAAAAATCTGAAGAAGGAAATTAAAACAGAACTAAGTGGAAAAACCTCCCTTGCTCCTAGATTGAGAGGATTCACATGATGAAAATGGTAATCCTGCCAAAGACCATCTACAAATTCAATACAATACCCATCAATATCCTAACATCATTTTTAATGAAAAAGGAGGAAACAATCCAAAAAATTCATATGGAATAATAAAAGACCCTATGTAGCAAAAATACTTAATTTTGCAAATTTTGATTGCCATTATAAAAACCAGGTTTTCTATAATAATGTAAGTGTAAGTCCAATCACTCTCATTCATCTTATTACTTGCCATAACATTCATCATTATTAAAATATATCTTTGCAAGTTTTCATAAGGAACTTAAGGGACAGTCTTAAATTATTTTATTTTCATCATTATGCTGAAAAAGAAGAATTTGAAATAGCAGATGCTAGTCAGGACTTTTTGTAAAAGATTCTATAGTGTTGTGAAGGATTATAGAAACTCTACATCAAATGATGAGGGGAAAGTATTAGACTTAAATAGTGGAAGTAGCATAAAAGTGATTGAAAAAATTTACTGGCCAGCTGAGGGGAATGTATTTACATGAGTTAGAAACTAAGCTGTTTTTGGAAAAAAAAAAACACAGATATCAAAATTTCTTTCATAAAAAGAAGAGGAACCACAAGTCCACAATCAACTGTTTTATAATATGACTCTAATTTCTTAGTTAATTTTCAAGTCAAGCAATTAGTTTTTAAAACCTACACTAAATAGCTTCAAAATTACTATAAATTATTTGCAATTTCCTGTCATCCGCTATTCTAATAAAAGCTGAATATAGCTCCATATTCTTTAGGAAAAAACTTGATATCATTTAACTGTTAAACTCCAGTTGGATCTCTGTATGGTTTCATATCTCCTTAATAAAGGCCCAGAAACAACAAATTACAGAAAGTTTGGAGAAATGGAATGTATTAAGCTACAGAGCTTCTGCATGGCAAAGTTAAATAGTGGGAAAAGATCTTCACAAGCTATACAAGGGACAAGGGCCTCATATCTAAAATATACCTACAACTCAAAAAAAAATTCAGTTTCTCAAAAACCAATCCACAAAATCTGCAAAGAAACAACAATTCAATTAAAAGGTAGGCTAAAGACTTAAAGAGAGAGTTCTCTGAAGAGGAAATAAGAATGGCCAATGGACACAATAGGCTCTACATCTTTCTTCAAAAAGCTCTATATCTCTGGGGTTAAAACAAATCACCAAAAACCAGACAAGGACTCATTAAATAAATGGAGCTATAGACCATTTCTTTAAGAAACATTAGTACAAAACTTATCAACAAAATATTGGCTAATCCAATTCAACAACCCATCAGAAAATATACATTATTATCAAACAGGATTTTTTACAGGAATGTAAAGCTGGTTCAGTATACAAAAGTCAATTTGTATAATTCATCACATCAATAGGAGCAAGGACAAGAATTACATGGTAATCTCAATATTTGAAGAAAAAGCCTTTGATAAGCTTCAATACCCCTTTATAATAAAATCTCTCAGGAAAGTAAGAATCCATGGAAGATTCATCTGTGTAACAAAGGCTGTGTATGACAAACCTACAGGTATCATTATACTTAATGGTGAAAAGTTAAAACCATTTTCTCTAAAATCAGGAAGGAGACAAGATGTCTGTAAGAAAATTGAAAGATTTGACAAAAAATATGTTAAGTGAAATAAGCCAGACCCAACAGAATATAGGCTCCATGCTTTCCCTTGTTTGTAATAATTAGTATACTTCTAGGATTTTCCTAGCAGAGTAATGCAATAGCTCAAATGCTATGTACATATAGGATGAAGCTAAGCAAAATGATCTCCAGGATACGAAATAAAAGGTTTATCCTTGTGGTTGTTGTTTTCAATGTACTATGTGAAGTTTTTTTTAATATTATTATTCTTTTCTTTTTCTGCTGTTGTTGCTGCTGTTTTATCCCAGTAGGGTTTATACCCTATTGTTTTGTATCTGACTCTGGCCCCTGGTGTACTGTATACACATATATTTGTTTCTTTGAATCAGGGAAGGGAAGGGGAAAAAGAAGATGATGGGACAAAGGACAAAAGGTGAACCAGTATAATGCTGATATTCACAGGACAATATATTGGAAATATTTTTTACAACTTGGAAAGGGGGAGGAGGGGAAGTGGATGAAAAACATGGGAAGGGGTAACATATTCAAAAAATAACATGCTCACTACTTTATGAATGTAACTCTAACTATATATCACTCTGACAATAAAATAAAAAATTTAAAAATCTGAAAGAGGAAAGTATTTTATGAATCTAGGATAGTTAAAATCCATATGTAATATATATGTACATATTCGTATGTGTATGTATTTACACACATATATATATTATATGTTAAATGTATTTTTTACATTCTGGAAGTGATGTTTTACTAAACATCACTTAATAAATAAATGCAACTATATAACTACAAT
Organism: Megascapheus bottae; assembly: GCF_031878675.1. Taxonomy (NCBI): domain Eukaryota; kingdom Metazoa; phylum Chordata; class Mammalia; order Rodentia; family Geomyidae; genus Megascapheus; species Megascapheus bottae. Next base: position 35,093,199 of record NC_143520.1, on the reverse strand, counting down.
ATAATCCAAATTGAAGTACTTATTGCTTATTAAATTTTTAACCATTCTATCTTCTTGCAGATTCTCAGTTTACGAAAGTAAGCTCAAATTTTGTCAAACCAAAATATTTAAAGTATAGTCTAGTTCATTTCTTTATCTAAATAGGATATTTTTCTGAGAGCCAGAATTTACTTCCTATTCTTCAATTATTTTTTTTTCTTGTATTTAGTACAATAGCAACCCTATACTAAGAAGGACTAGTTTCCTGGAACACAATTATGACAAATATCAACTCTACCAAAGTTCTTTCCATCTCAAATTTTGTTAAACTGATCTTTTCAAGTTTTTGTATTCTATTTTCTTTTGTTTTTATAATACTGGTCAATTAAAATCACTCAAAGCAATGTTTGTAACATATCAATGGACAAAAAATGGCAATGGTAATGAATATTTTCAAGATTTACTTTATGCAACATGGATTCTTAAAAATAATTTAATACTGTGTAAATTTGTAGTAGATTCATTGAACAAGTTAAGCTCCAAAGAACTTTTTTAAGCTCCATGGAAGATGTCAGTATCACATAGGTAACATGAAGATTTATGTTTCTAAAATTTCTTCCTCCTCACAATCCTTAAGAATACTTAAGGTGATCCTGAAGAATAATCTATGTTCTGGAAAGATAGAAAATCTTCTCAGTATTCCTAAGTGTAACTGGGACTTTTATCTCCAATTAACCTCTAGAAAACAGGAAGTGAAGACTGGCTCAAGAGTAAGACAGTAGCCTTGAGCTGAAGAGCTCAGGGATAGCATCCAGGCCAAGTTTAAACGCCCTTCTCCACACATACACAATTATTCTAGTGAATGATCAAGTTCGGTCTCAATATTGTCTCTGACTATCCTCTCTTGTTGGTCACTTTTATTTGATTTTTATTCTTTATATCTGACACATAAAACTCATTTAAGTAGATGAATTTTTTTTTCAAGCTCAAAGAAATGATTACACAAACAGATACACAAGCAGGGCAGAAGATCTCACTATTTAACCTTCTATGTTTTAAACCTCACTCCCCTGTTGTCTTAAGCTAGGGAAAAAATTGCAAGAAATTCTTTCTCTATATGATAGTTGAAATAAATCTTAAGCTGAAAATTCTGTTTTCCTTTCTCCACATTCATTTTCATTGGTATCTTTTTGTTACTTTCAAGACATATGATCATAAACATTCTCCGTATTGAATTATTTCATTTTAAGCTAAATATAAGTTATGTTCATAACAAACCTATTTATGATAAGGATTCAGATGGTGGATTCTCTTCCTGCTTGAAAAAAAATTATTTCAAGGTATTCTCCTTGAAAATGTGAGGAGATATAAAATCAGCAATACCATTTATCTGTTAATATCAAAATTAATTTCTGTTAAAAATGTCTTAAGCTTTAATCACTTCTAACTATATTGTAAAACTGTCATTATTAAATATTGAATCTGTGGCTATTACATATAAAATAGCATAAAAAACTAACAATATGCACAATAATTGGCTGCAAGATGTAAGATTTGTATCATATTTATTTGATTGCAAAGTCTTTGACTCTAATTATGTATTATTAACCTATATATCTGTCATGTACAATTTAGAAATCTGTCTGTAAGTATAACATCTTTAACCACAAGAGACAATTTTTTCAGGGATGTTAATTGATGTATAGATAATTGCACTAATTGATGTTATTCTTGTATAATTATATTTTAAAATGAAATTTGCTTTGTTCTTATGTTAAACATCAACACTGACCATCTTCAAAACTTAGATTTCAAAATAGAATATTAATTATTCTCAAGAAAACTTAGAATGCTTAAAGGTACAGCAATTAGAGATTAAATGACAAAACAAAAAGTTTAAATTTTATCAACCACAAAATGAAAAGGAAGATTCCCCTCTCATAAATCCTGAATCAGTTTGCCTTTTACTATTGACTTTTCAGGTTACACTGATGTTTGAGGGACTTCACTTAACCAGGATTGAACTAAATTATCCAGTTCACACAATTCTGCTTCAAATCATCATGCCAGAGAAGCTGACAGTCGCAAAGATGCTTTTTTATAGATTCTATGACAAAAATAGGTTGCTGAAAATTTACCTCTCAAAAACTAAACCACAAAAGTTTGCTGTTGTCCTGTCATAACATAAATGTATTTGGTCTCATATTGTTTCAGATGTACTTGTACATATTTAAGTGTTTAAGGTCAGTAAGTTCAGGAAATGTAAAGGTAACTTAATATTGTAACTCAAAACAAGAATTCAGTTCAAAAGAGACAAGCAAACATCAAAGTAGAAGAATTCCTTCTAGATCTAGTAGCCATTTCTTCAATTCTACATCATTTAATTGTAGTCTGGTTGAAATAGCTCTATAGTGCCTTACTTTATACTGCTTTATTATTAGGGAAAAAGTAGAGAAAAATGAAATGAACTACTTGTAAGAGTTGTTGTATTTCTTAATGTTCTTTTGAGTTTTATAAACTGATAAAAGTAGCTTTTGTTTACACATATCTGTATACATTTTAAATTATTAATCACAAAGCAAATGTAGCTCTGGGTTATTCATGCACTCTGTTGAAAGCTGATTAGAGTATTGTGATTGTAGATACAATTAGTACTGTATCATCCCTATCACTTCCCTCTATTCTATTTTTTCAGAGAAAATTAAAATAATGTTTAATTATGATGTTTTTCAGTATTCATTTACTGGCTCAATGAGGTTTCCAGATAGATAACTACACTGATTATGTGTGCGTGTTAAATGTTTAATAGCTGAAAATGAACTTCTTTGTAAGCACATTCTGGTTTATTTAATCTTTTTAATAGGATACACATTTTATTCCTTTTTACTTACTCTTCTCTACTATTATCATATGGGATCTTCTTAGAAATGATAGAATTCCATGATAATATTCTCCTTACATCATTACTGTCTACTCCAGAGGCAAATGGATTTGTTGTGTGTTGATTTCAGGCCTTTTATTCTGACAACTTGAGCTTTGTGAGTGACTCATGATTATACAGATAAAAAGGTGGACTCAAGTCTACTTTTTATCTGTGCAATTGAATGAATGTTGGTAACAATCAACTTATGAGTGAAACACTTCGAAAAACCTCCTGACTAAGACAGATGAAAGGTGTATGGACTGCAATTAATCAATCCACTACTTCCCTGCCCTAAGCACAATTAAATTATTCACAGTTCACACTGCTCAGCACATACTCATCTTGTGTTTAGAAGTGGCAAACTACTTGAGTTTGTATCTTGTCAAGGAGAATAATTATGCTGAGAGGGAAAAAGGCAAGTGAGCATAGATTAATAATGAGACAAACCTCCGGAAAAATGATCAAGAAAGTACTTCAATATTATGACACATGGAAAGATAAGAATATGCTCCATGGCCTCTTTTTGTAGTTGTACATTAGTAAAAATTTCGCTAAAGATTAATATCACCTTTACAGTATTGCTTTAAATATTACACAATACTTTTCTAAAAGTGCATCATGTAGGACCACTTTTCATAGAAACACTAGGATTTGATCTCCAGGCCTCCTGACTTGCTGGCCTAGCATTGCACCATTTGAGCCATACTTCCATCCCTGATTTTTGCTGATTAATCATTTTTATATTTTTTAAAACATCTTCACATAGTTGTACAAAAGAGTTTGAATACAACAAGCAACTTATGAATACATCATATCTTGATCAATGTCATCTTTTCCTTCATCTCCTCATATCTATTCCACTCCTACCTGTTGCCTCATGAAGCCTGACTCCAATTTCACATATGTATATTTCATATTATGATCATATTTACCCACCATGCTCCCAGTCATTTCTTCATGACCCTATCTTATACTCCTCTCCTTAAAACTCATCCACTTCAGATAAAGCATATTTCAGCTTCCTGGTATTCATTTTGTTCATGTTCAGTTAATGGCTCCAGTAGGTTACACCATGATAATCTACCTTTATATATAACATAGTCAGTTTAATTATGCACATATGTTGATGGTTATTGCATGTTTTAATATATACTAATATTTTTATCTAAAGTATATGAATAAGAGAAAATATGTGATTTCATATTTCTGACCCAGATTCATTTAATTTAGCATCATTTCCCAGATTCATTTATTTTCCTACATTAGATAGATAGATAGATAGATAGATAGATAGATAGATAGATAAGTAAAACTCCACTGTGTAAATATATCAAATTTTCTAGATTCATTTGTCTATCATAGAAAAGTAGAGCTACTTCCATAACTAAGCCATGGTGAATAGTGGAGAAATAAACATGAGTATTAAAGTATCATTATTATATCCTGACATATTCACATATTCATTTAAATAAAAAAGCTAAAGTGCTATTTCTGGATCATAGGATAGTTCTATATTTAGATTTCTTTTTTCTTTCTTTCTTTCTTTTTTTTTTTTCTTTTTTTTCTTTTAGGTCATGGGTCTTAAATTCTGGGGGTGGGTGTTGTCCCTGAGCTCTTCAGCGCAAGGCTAATTCTCTACCACTTACCATAGCACTACTTCCAGTCTTCTGGCAGTTAAATGGAGTTAAGAGTCTCAAGACATATTTTGCACTCGCTGGCACTGAACTGCAATCCTCAGATCTCAGCCTCTTGAATAGCTAGGATTACAGGATGAGCCATCAAAGCCTGGCTCATTTCTTTTTGAGGAATCTTATAATGTTGAAAATTAATGGTAAAGATAGGATCTGCTGGACATTTGTGACTCACACTTGTAATACTAGTTACTCAGGAGGCTGAAGTCTGAGGCTAACGGTTCAAGCCAGCTTCTGTAAAAAGTCCAAGAGACTCTTACATCCAATTAACTACCAGAAAGCTGGAAATGTTGCTGTAGCTCCAGGTTGCAGATGGCTAGACTTGAGCTGAAGAGCTTAGGAGCAGCACACGGGCAGAGTTCAAGCCCCCAAACCAACAACAAAAAAATAAAAAATAAGAATGATATAGTTTTCTGAATAGTGTGTGAAAATTCACGTGCTGAAAGCTCTAGTAAAAACAATTCATTTGAAAATAAAAAAATATTGAAAAAGGATTTTGTAAACTTCACTGCCTGAGCTGGCCTTGAAGAGTGATTCAGCTATTGAGCCCCCCCCCCACCCCGCCTAGTAACTAGGATTATAGTCTTGAACCACTAGCCACAGGATAATGCCTTTAATTTTTTTTCTTTCCCAGTCCTGGGGTTTGAATTCAGATCCTGGTGCTGTCCCTGAGCCTCTTTATGCTCAAGGCTAACACTCTACTACTTGATCCACAGAGCAACTTCTGATTTTTCCTGAGCAGTTTATTTGAAATAAAAGTCTCACAGACTTTTCTACCCAACTGTCTTCCAACTATGATCTCCACATTTCAACCTCTGGTGTATCTAGAATTACAGGTGTACAGCACCAATGCCTGGCTAACTAAGGCCATTTTTTATGTCAAGAAAAATAACAATTGGATACTAAAATTTCTGTTTTATATATAGTATTTGATTGGAAGGTAATATAAATTTGAGTCAATATATCATTAAAACCAATAATTATTTCATATTTATCCCCATTTGAGATAATTATGGTGGTCTTCAATTAATACAAGTTTTCTCAATAAAATAAAAGGTTATGATAAGAAATGGAAATATGGTTTAATATTAACTCAACAAATTATTTCAGTTATAACTATGTATATATTGTTTACAGTATCAGTAGCTAATAAAATATAAAACCTATTCTTTAATAGCTACGTTGTTTATTTGTTACCATAGATCCTCTCTTTTACCAATATTTTCTTTTTTATTCTACCAGTATTTTTTTTTAGAAAAATGGTAATTAATACTTTGAGAATTCTAATAAACCTTCAAGATGTCTTTGGAACTAGAATTTACGTCAATATATACTTTTTCTTTCTTTTTTTTCTTTGTAGGTCATGGGGGTCATGGGGCGTGAACTCTGGCCTAGGTGCTGTCACTGAGCTCTTCAGCTCAAGGCTACTGCCCTATCCCTGGGCCTGGGCACTGGCCCTGAGCTCTTCAGCTCAAGGCTACTGCACTACCTTTGAGCCAAGCCCCACTTCCAATTTTCAAAGATTAATTGGAGATAAGTGTCTAAAGTCCTTTTGTGCCCTGCTGGCTTTGAACCTTGATCTTCTGATCTTGATCTCAGTCTCTTGAGTAGTTAGGATTACAGGCCTGAGCCACCACGCACTGGCTGAATATATAGCTGGCTGAATATATACTTCTTGATCCAAACTTTTCATTTGTGTGTTGGTGGCTAAATTATATTAAAATGAAGTGGATAAATACTGTTTTGTTAGAAATGACCTTATAATAAGCTCATAATGCAAAAAACCACAAATAGATGAGAAATGGACTTCACAAAATGAGAATATTAATATGACATACAGTTTCTGGTGGAGAAGAGTTAGGAATAATTAAACCTCATTAGCAATAGCAAGGCCTAAAGTCTAACATAGGACCCAATAATCTGAATCTCAAAAGGACAGATTATTCAATTACAGAGAATGCATCTTAGGAAGTACTTGGATCTATATGACAGCCTAAACCTCAAAAGCATTTATTTGTAACTAGCTTTCCTTCCTTTGATGCTCACTTTCTACAGTCATATGCAGAACGTTAATATTTTGACCTTGAGCTGATTTTTGTTAAGTAATTTCTACATCATTTTCTGCTTTGTCATGTTTTGCAGGTGTCCTGGACTAGCTGGACAAAACTTCTACATGGGCCTATACCTTCTTAGAGTGACATGGAGTGTGGACTTCCTTCTCTTTATCATCCTGAATATTTGTTCACCAATACATTTCCTAAGTTTTCAAAGACTTTTCATATTTTGTCTACTATGGAATTGGCAACTAAAATATATGTGTCTTTTCCAGTATAATCAAAAGAGCTTCACCCAGAAGAAAGTCAAATTCATTTTTCAGAATAAAATGCTTAAAATTAAATACCATATTTGAGGAAAGTATCGAAACTTGGTATTAGATAGACATATTGATTTATGCTTTTTTCTAGCTAAAAACAAGCTGCTTCCTTTGGTGAACTATGCATAAATCTACAGGCCATATTTATCGGCTGATTCTTCATTTACCTTGTTTTCACTGTAGAGGCAAAGAAAAACCCATTTCTGGCTGTTAGATCTAAAGGAAAATTCTATTTTGATGATTTTTAGGAACATTTGATCTGATAAATTGAGGACATGTGGCTTATTTACTTTGTTCTCTTCGGTGCTGGCTCACTAGGAAGGCTTACAGAACACTTGGTTATGCTGCCATAGGAGAACAGATCCAGTGGAGATTCTTAGTAATGTCTCAGGAGGATTATTTGGGGGCTTAACGCTTAAAGTAGCTCTTATTCAGCTGGACTCTGTAAGGCAGAGATACGAAAAGCAGCATATAGGTTATTACAGCTGCTTTGGACACATGTACAACATGAGGTGAGAAGCTGTAACATAGCCTAATTTTTTAAAAAAAAGAGGCTTAAGAAGAGGGCAACTGAAGGAATGTGAGTTTCCCAAAGCAGTTATTTTGTGTGTGGTATTTAATATAAAAATGGCAATATATGCTACATCATTGAATTGACTACCAAAATAAAAGAAGTATATTTGTTTTCAATTTCCTTAAGTCTTTGATTTCAATTACTCATAATTGAATGCATCCATAACTGGTATGATACATATAAAACAAATATATCATTGGGGGATTTTTTGGAGGATTTATGTTACTGGTAAAAAAAAAAACCTTTTAAAACATTTACCATTCATTGCTTCAATTTCACTGATTCCTTCAATTTCACTGATTCCTTGAAAATATATGTAGAAAGATGTAAAACAAATATCAAATATCAAGTAGCACATCTCCCTTATTATTGATACTATTTACAAAGGAATCATAATAGTGTTCATTTAGTACTCTGTGAAGAAAAGTGGACACCTTTAATGTAAAGATGAATATCCAGAGTACAAAATAAATTCAAATGGTTAGTGTTAGCTTTCAGGTCTAATATTTACATGAATACCACTTATAACATTGTTTACCATCCTCATGCTCGATGCATGAATTTCAGTGTATATTTTATGTTAAAGAAACTTATGTGAATTAATACATCTTCTATCTGGCAAATGTCATGTAACTCTTTTATTAATTACAATAAAAAATATAAAAAAAAACTTCTGGTGGCTTGGCAAACTACAACAAGTATAGGAGATGTCATAGTATGATTGAGAAAAATGTTGTATGGAAGTAATTCTATTATTTATTTTCACTTCCCTGTAAACTCTCAGAGAAATTAAAATATTGCAGAATTTTAATAAATATACTTGCAGTTTAAAGCAATAAACTTGAATATATGTGTGAAAGAGAGGCAATGACTCACAGTCATTCCCTATCTGTACTGTTTCCAGCCTGAAGAAATTGCCATTGTTGAGCCATTAGAGCCCATTTATGCCTATAGGGCCTATATTGTGACAGTGCAGGATTTGATTGGATAATGTTTTTACTTGTAAATTTGTAAGTCATTATTCCCCCAGAGTGTCATAGTATCTCAGACTCATGCTTAGAACTAGAGCAGAACCTCATGTATGGGGGACTTATTTTGTGCTTATTATCTTGAACAAAATATCTTAACTATATATATATATATGAATATATATATCTTAATATCATCTTTTCATTTGGATTTTGTAGGGTAGTTCTAATAGTACATGCCACGGTTTTTAATGCCTCAGTTTATTCTATAGTTCATTCCATACTTCACAAGTTCAATTTATGCTTTCTAGTAGCTAACCAATGACATTCTACTTGAAAGTACCAAATCTGAGAATGGAATTTTCTCTGAGAGATAGTCTGCTTATGGAATTCCTTCTGAGCTCATAGCTACTGACATCCTCCTTGTCCTTTCTAATAATATGCTGTACAGATTTTTACACCACGACAGCCAGTACCCATTCTATTTAAAAGATAACTGTTTTTTTCACATTATTTTGTTAACATCAATTGGTTGCGAAAGAGGGGTTCATTTTATATGTGCATAATATTTACCTTGATCAGACTTTTCATTTCATCATTCCTCCTCATTCATTCTTCCCTTTTCCAAAGCAATTTCAACAAGCCTCATTATTCCCAATAAATAGTTTCTACAGGCTGAACTCTAACACAGAAGATTAAATTCCATAGCATAAGCAATATAGCTGGAATTAAAGGAGCAGAAAGTCAAGGGTAATGAAATTACTCATTTTTTGATAAACCAGAATCATAGTTATTTGACAATGGTTTGAACATTTAAAAAGTGCATTTTGACATTGAAAATCCCCAATTTAATCACTGACTTTTAAATTTTCCTCTACTAAGTAAGTCTAGTCTTAATTTCTTAAATTTAATTTCATCTGTTGGGTTGAGAATAGTATAAATATTTTCCTTTCTGAGAGCCTTCCTACTTTATCTATTATAATATTTCATCCTGTCTCAATCTCTGGAAAATATTTGAAAAATTCCTTTGAAATATATTTTACTGTGTGTGTATGATTTATGATTTCCTAAACTGGAAGTTCTTTACATTAGCTAGAAGTCAAACTGTGAAATTTCATTTATCCATAGCACACAAGATTGAGCAAATTATATATGAGCAAAAATGGTAAATATTTGTTGAAAGAAATTATAAATCTAAAAATTTATCTGCAGTGATAAATAAAGATTACCTATTGAACTAAACAACAGAGATGTTTAGTGTGGTTTGATTGATCAAAGAACACACGTTCTACCTTTACGGAAATGATCATGGAATTTGGGAAAAGGCCTTATTTGATGGTTTTATCTATCACAATCCCATAGACTTGAGTACAGAAAAGCTCAGAACAAGCATTTTCAAGATAACCACTGTCAGTGACAGTCATGCATTTCTTAGTGACCAAATTTACTTAAATAAAACTATGTGTTGCCCTAACTAGTAGAACAACTGCCTGTCTCAATATTCAGACATAATCTGAGGAATAGCCTTAATGTCTTTTTTGTTAATTGAAAAAAAGAAATAGAAACGCAAAATGAAGATACTAAAATGAAATATCAAAGCGTGGCCTTTTTTTCTTTTTTCTTTTTTTTCCAGAAAGTGACTCATGAAAAGGCTGCCTTCCTTTCAAGGAGAAGTCTTTAAACACATTGATCAGGATGACTAAGTGGCTTAACTCTGCAAGTGTCACATTTCTAAATGCTTAGGAGGAAATTTACAGGTGAATTAAGCAGAGAAAATGTAAAATGTGATAAGTGAAACTTGCAATATCTGTCTTATTTTTTGTCTCTCCACTCTTTAGCTTTTTATTTACTTTAGGATTTGACAATTTTAAACTTCTTTTTGTTTGTTTTTTTTCCTGTTTTTTGTTTTTGTTTTTGTTTTTGTTTTTTGCTGATGTTACTGCCATTTGAATCCAGGTCCTCACTTTGGCTCAGCTTGGTTTTGCCTTCTTCCAGTCCAGCTTTCTGCTAATTGTTCTGGTCATGGGGTCTAGCAAACATTTTTGTTCTGGCTGATTATGAGCTGCAATCATGCAAATCTTAAGCGTTTTGAGTATCTAGGATTAGACATGTGAATCATCAGTGCCTGGCTGCCATCTTCTTTAAGTATGATGTTCTGCAAGTATTTAAATTATGGTAGAATATGCACTTCATTTTGTTTAGTCTTCTTAGCATCTACAGTTCATTTGTGGTTTCATGAATACTTAAGATTCCAGAAAATTCTAATTAATATTATCTCCAATATGGCTCTTGGACCTCTATTCTATATAGAGGTTCTTTAAAAAAATAAAAAAGCATATTTGGCTGAATTTGGAAATGTCGTTTAATTGTTCTTCTGTAGAAGTCTTCCTGATCAGATTTCTTCCAACTACCTAAGTTCCCTCTTCAGCTCTATCAGCTCTACTTAGTCTGAAGTTTAATAGTTGATGCAATTTTTATATTTTAATAATTATATGTTTGTATCAGAATCTCTAATTTGATCCTTATTCTTTCCTTCCTTCCTTTTTTCAATTTAACTCCATCTTTCTTTATTTGTAGCAACTTTAATAGTTATATTTTTATGTTCATTTCTGTTCTAACATTAATCATGGCAGGCCTGGAGTTTGGCCTAGTGGTAGAGTGCTTGCCTAGCATGCACAAAGACCGGGGTTCGATTCCTCAGTACCACATGCATCAAAAAAGCTGGAAGTGGTGATGAGGCTCAAGGGGTAGAGCTTTAGCCTTGAGAAAATCCAAGAACATTGCTCAGTCCCTGAGCTCAAGTCCAGGACTGGCAAAAAAAAACCCAAAACATTAATCGTGACTTTCATCTCTCATTACCAAAACTCATCCTTCTCTCTTTCTCAGCCAGGATAGCAAGCTTTGAATTATTAAAAAGTACTTTTAGTAGAAACCTTGGGCTCTCCTTGCAAAGATTTGCAATAGAGCAAAACCTTGATACAAAAGGCCATATAGTAGGACGCTAAATGAAAGGATCTCTAGGATATAGAAACATAAGCCATACAATGAATGATTGTTGTTGTTAAGGTACTATGTTATCTCTCATCTCTTTTGCTGTCCCTTGGTTATCTCATATTGTTACACTATCTCACTTTGTTACCTTATATATCTGTATATATTTGTATTTGGTTATTTGAACTTGGATAGGCAACAGGGGAAAACAAGATGAGGGGTGGGGGTGGGGGGGAGGGAAATGGGGACCAAGACATGTGAAAGGGTATCAATGTATGGGAATTAATGCATCATCTATCTGGCAAATATCATGTAACCCTTCTATTAATTACAATAAAAAATATATGAAAAAAATAGTACTTAATGGCAAGGATGCAACCAAAGGAATCTTAACACATTTTTTGTGAGAATATAAATTTGTTCAATCACTCTGGAAAGGAGGATGGAAATTCCTCAAAAAATTAAAGACGTACCCTAGGACTTAGAAATTCCATTACAGTATATTTTACCAAAGATTGTAAATTGGGATACAGTCTACTACCAAAACAACCATGTTCACTGAAGCACTATTCACCATAGCCACGGTATCAAGATATGAAATCAGCAAAACATGCTCTTCAATGGACAAATGGACAAAATGGACCAATATAAATATATGTATATACATAAATATATTACTGATCCATTAAAAAGAATGATATTGTCTTTCTAAGGAATTAGAAAGATGTTTGTTTTATGAATTCATACACACATTTGCACACACAATGAACATGCTCACACCTGCACACACATACACTGTTTCCAAATAAAAATACTCTGACATACTCAAGCAAAAGAGCTCAACATAGCTTTAAAGAGAATGCAATTTAACTCAAAATATTATCTAAAAAATTCTTCCAGTTGTCATTTTCAAAGCTTAAGTTTAATAGATGGCATTTGAAATTTAGCATTTGAAATTGTTGATTTTAGAAAGGCTCCAGTGGCTTATACCTGTAATCCCTAGCCACTCAGGAGACAGAACTGCGGACCACCACTCAAAGACATCCTAGATAGAAAGTCCCTGTGAGACTCTTATCTCCAATTAACCGCTGAAAAATTGGAAGTGGAGCTGTGGTTCAAAGTGGTAGAGCACTAGACCTGAGCTTAAATGGGTTCAGGGACAGCACTCATGCCATGAGTTTGGGCCTCATAACTGACCAAAAAAAAGAAAAAAAAAATGAAAGAAAGAAGGAAAGAAACAAAGAAAAGAAAGGAAGGAAGAAAGAAAGGAAGGAAGGAAGGAAGGAAGGAAGGAAAAGGAAGCAGAAAGAAATTGCTGATTTTTTGTTTGTTTGTCTGTTTTGCCAGTTGTGGGGCTTGAACTCAGGGCCTGAGCACTGTACTTGGACTTTTCTCAAGGCTAGTGCTCTATCACCTGAGCCACAGCACCACTTCCAGCTTTATTTCTAGGTATGTGGTACCGAGGAATTGAACCTGTGTCTTCATGCATGCTAGGCAAGCAATCTACTCCCGGCCCAGAAATTGCTGATTTTTAAATTGTGATTACTCAGCCAAAATTTTTAAACATTCCCATGAATCAATATGTTTCTAGCTAGCCAAAATGAAGCTGCTGCCTCGGACTAGGCTGCCCACTCCTGATTTTCAAGATATGAAATAATATAAAGTATGCTATTTAACTTGTCTAGTGATAACTATGAATAAAACCAAATCAGAATATTTGTAGTCTGCAAAGGAAAGTGATGTTGAGGGTTAAAAGGACATTACACACATATATATGGGAGTGAAAACAAATAAGTCATTAAATGTCATTGAGGAGGAGGGAAGAATGCTTGAAGAGTTAATTTTTCAAAGTGCACAGTATGCACTTTGAAGCTTCCTAAAGGAAATAACACAAGGAAACTCCCAAATATTACAAACAATGGTAATTCAAAACTTTAAAAGAGTAACTATAAAGTAACCCAAATTATATCCAGACTAGACAATATAAAGATGAATTGTCCAAAACAACAAACACTTATATCCGTTTCCTTACAAAATATATCTTGGGTCATGACTCAGAATTTACTTAACATGATTTTAATCATATAAATTTCTCAGATGTTCTTGAAATGTCCCTGCTCATTGTAAATTTAAATCAGGTTTTGTCTGTGAGAAACTTGAGGGTGTTGCTACAAGAAAGTGTGAGGATAAAAACAAGAAGTGACAGCCTTGATAGGAAGAGACTGAAAAAAAAAAACATTTACCAAGGCAGATCTACGAATGTAAGAATGCAAAAAAAAAAAACATAGCAATCTGTCTGACATCATGTGCCACCTTTCAGAAACCTGAGAACATCATTATAAGCTCCTCTAATAATTCATGTTCTCCTATCTACCTTAAACCATAAAATTTTTAAAATGTTTAAGTTATATTAATTGAGAAAGGAAATGGTCTAAGAAATCTTTCAACATCTGTCTGACTCTCTTGAATACTATCACCTCATCTAGTTTCTAGCTACCTCAGAATTCCAAGGAAAGTCTTCATCTTAAGTTTATATATGAAATAATACATGTAATTGCATATGCATGTAGGTTTGCACATTAATATGTATATATAATGAATTTAATAAAGAAAACAAGGGTCAGTGTTTGAGTTGGAGATAAGGAAGTATCAAAATCTCTGATCTCTGAAATATTGTCTAAAAAATGATTGACTACTACCTTTGACCTCATAAGTATTACAGTAAAAAGTTACTTTCCCTTAATCTGGTTTCAGCTCAGAAAAACAAACTTTCAGTTGCAAAATGATTTTTCTAGTCTTTTGCCTAAACGGATATTTAACTGGCCAAAAGATTAGCATTCTAGGTCTTAGAAATTATATTTTACTTATAATTAATATGTTAACTTCCTGGATTCATATACAGCTTTTCCTGTGAAATCTATTAGTTTGGGCACCTCTTGAGAGTTTCTTCATAAGATTTACAACGGTTTGACAAACCACTTTCCCAAAGCTGAAATAAATCCAGCAACTTAATAAGACCCCATGGGGAGCTTGGAAATCAGCTACTATGTCATCCTAGAAACAACCTCTACGATGTTGAAAAGTTATGTTCTCCATTTCTACTGGAAACATCAATGTGATGAGCTTATGTATTTGGGAAGGACTTATTAAATCAATTTAAGCATTATTTAAAGTAAATTCATTTACTACAAATTCATTGTCAAGCACTTACAAAGGAATATTGACTTATTTTGTATTAGAATTTATTGATTTGATATTCCTATGAAATGTCAAACTTCCTAGAAATTCAAACAGAAAGCTCCAAAATATATAAAACTCATTTTATATGCTACTGACAGTCTAGACAAAACAGATGTGCGTGTGTGTGGTTTTATATATGTAGATGCATTTATATATATGCATCTACATGCACCCACAGAAAATGTACATATGTATTTATATATGCATATATATGTATATACAATCAAATACATATAAGTATGCTTATATATTTATTTCATATATTATGAACATATGTAAATCATAGTTCTTTGGTTAATAAATAAGCTTACTAAGTTTCAGTGTATAGAATTGAGAATTGCAATGTGATCTAAATATGAGCATTATTTTCCCCTTTCCCTTAACTTGTTTGAACATTGGACAAACTGTTAAGTCACTTTACTGCTCTGTATGTTCATCTGAAAAGCAAATTTCTCTCTCTGTAGATTATAGTCTATTTCATTTTGACCATTTTATAAGAGGGTATTGAGTCAATTTTTCTAATTTATCAGGTGAAACATCTCAAATATATATTGAGAAAATGACTTTCTTATGGTCATATAATTATTTTTTTCTTAAACTGGAAATTAAATCAAGTTTCTGGATTCTCACTTCTGTCCACTGCTCTTCTTTAGGAGATAATGCCCTAGAGCTCATCAATAATAATAATTTTCTCAGAAGAAAAATATCAGCCACCAACAAAGAAAAAAATTGTCTGGGAAGTCTGGAAAGAATGTCATTTTATTATTTGAGTGTGTCACAAGTTTAAGGAATACATATTAATGTTAAATCAAATAACTAATTATGCATGATCACAAATCATACAGGGAAATTATACTTGTCAGTTAGAAATGATAATAAAACAACTTTCATGTGCAATCATCTGAATTTCTTTTATTTCTCTTTAAATCACACTTCAATTCGAATGTTCTGAAAGTCTGAACAGCCTTGCATTTTTAGAACACAGAATTATTAGTTTCTTCTTAGATACAGCCACAGAACATTTTCCCTCACTTTTCACATTCCTGTCAGGTTAATGAAATTTCAAATGCCATCATATTTCAGGTAAGAGAATAAGAAATTGCACGAAAAATTATTTAAACCAAGAATGAGGACTTCGTTTATCATTAGTAAATTATAAGCTACATTAAAAAATTAACAAAATAGCTTATCTAAAATGGCCTCAACAGAGAAAAAATTATAATAAAAGAATTTATTCTTCTATACCTCAATTTAGATGTTTTAGGCACAATTTACAAATTCCATAGATAAATCTCCTTCCAATATCATTTCAATAAAGATTTTAATCAAATGGCTTTGTCTCTTTTTTCTGAATGACTGAATATATCCCAAATTCTATGAAAGTTTTTTAGGTCTGAGTAGAGTAGAGGAAAATTGGAAATCAAGGATAGATAAATCTAAAGCTAAATGAAAAAACATTGAGCATAATGTTCCTTCTTTTTACAGAAAAATGACATCAACCTGATAAAATACAAAAGTGCATGTTATTATAAAAAACTTAAGACATTATATTCCCAAAAACTTACCTGGAAAATATAGCTTGGTGGAAGGACCCTATTTTTCAGTGGATCATTGCTACAGCATCACTGAGAAAAACTGGGGACAATAAGCCAATGAAGGAAATAATTTTCCTGTCAGATAATAGTTTACAATATGACAATAAGCTCTTCAAGTATATTTTTAACTTTGCAAACAGCCTATAAAATTAGTATATTTTTATATTTTCTTTTTTAAAACAAGCTAATCAGGGTTCAAATAATTATGTTTGCTAGAGTTTTCAGAAGGTATAAGTGTTAGAAATGAAATTGGAACTTAGCATATCTACATATATACAACTTATTCAACCCTTGGCAATATTAATTTCTAAGAGAATAAAAATCATGAGCATTAATTAAAAAGATGTGTATTCAATTAGCAGCACTGAATAGAATTTTATCATTCCTGTAGGTAATATTTGACAGTACTATTAGATTTAGATTGTGTAAAAATTCCCATGAATATTAGCATGGGACAGAATTAGAACTTGAAGTTCACAAATGTGTCTTGAAATAAAGCTCCCAACTCTCTGTATTATAGTTCATGAAACCTCCTCACACAAAATGACTATATTTTAAAACAAAATGTGATTGAGGATCACAAGATAGTTTTTCAATGCATTTTAAACACACTTTACATTGTACATTAAGATTACCCATAAAGCATTCCAGAAAACATAGTTCTTCTAGGAGTTTCCTAGGTAGGCATAAAAGCTAATGAGTTATAAATAGAGACTATCAATATTGGCTCTATTTTATGTTAGTTTGCAACATTCATGGTCCAAATTTAAATTTATTTATTTTAGCAGAATATATGAAATATACCTTGTTTTAGCTACACAATTTCTATGCTAGTTTAATCAGTTTATATAAAGCTTCTCCCTAATACTGTGGAATCTTCAAAGTATTTTCTCAGGTAGTAGCCAAGTTTGGCCAAGGGATAATGGTGGAAGGAAGATGTGGTAGATTTGAGGGAGCTCACTTTTCATAAGCCCCATTGTTTGATCATACTACCCTGTTTCCTTGGATAAGCTTTCTGTGGATTTTCCTTTCTTTTCATGTAGATGTGTATCTAGGGAGCTCAGGAACTATGGCAACCTTGCCCTCAAAGCACAAAATTGAAAGTACTAATCCTTTAGCTGTCTAACATGGCCACTCCAATGGTAAAGTGTAAATTGGAACTTTTCTTAGGACAATCTATCCTTATCTCCCTTGTTGGTTTTGTTGAGAAACATTTCACTAAAATGAAATGTTTTAGAATCTGTTTCTGTATACCCACCAGATCTCAAATCTCCATGCTAAAGTAAAATTTAATTGATTTATATAATGGAGAAAGCAAAAAATCATCAGAAATACTTATCAATGTTAAAATTGTACCTGGAGCAAATTCAGTACTGAGTCCTAAAACCAATTTTAGAAGAAAAATGTTACCAATTTCATAAAAGGCCAAAATAAAATCTCCCCATTTTTTACACGTTGTCACAATGTCCTTCATGAAAATCTCTTTTTATAATTAGAAGATTGAGAACAAATAGATAATGAAGTAAATTAGAGGCAAATTATACTTGACATTATTAGCCCTTTTCTGATTTTTATGAGGAGTGCAGTGTAGTCCTAAGCAAAAGACCCAGAAGAGAAAAACTTTCATCAAATCTTTTCTGTTCTATGTTTTTCTTAATTTTGTTCTCTATTTATGGCCAATTACCAATGTCCTCCATTTGAAGTCAGGGGGTTACTTTTAAAACCTGATTGCGAAATTGATTTTGTTACTTTGGAATTTGATTGAGTGATATTGCATTTGATAAATGTGCTGTCATGCTAAAGAAGAGGAAAGCTTCTGTAATGAGTGTTCTGGTTCTTGACTTGCTTCTCCCAGTCATTTTTAAGATAATCCTCACTGTCTATCCTATCGTCAGGGACTCACCTGATGCTGCCCCAGACCCACAAAAGTATCTCAAGTCTCTAATTTTTGTTTCTGCCCAATAAAAAGACAGTCTATGAGAACCATCTCAAAATCTGACTCAGTCACCACACTGCCAAAACTCATCATCCCTTAATTTTCTGTATAATTTTATCTATAGATAAATTGTTCCAAGTATCCAAAGAGTGTTTTTTATCATATCTCCACACTTATTATTTTGATATTCAATAAAAATTTGGAAGGATTACATGATATTTAAACCACTTATACAGGATTATTTTTTGGAAAATTTCATTTTTAACTCATGTTTAATTATCTTTTAATAGTTGTACAAAGGAGTTACTATTTATTTAACACAACAGTTTATTATTACATCTTGACCAATGTCACTCCTGTCAATATTCTCACCAAGCTATTCCTTCTCCACTGCTTTCCTCCATCTTCCTAATTTTGTAGGATACACATTGGATTCTTGAAAATATTCTCCATGTCTTCTCTTTCTCACTTGTCCAAACCTTTTTCCTTGATCCCACCCCCATCACTTTCCAGTATCATTTCCTGGTGTTTTATTTTCTTAACTTTGATTTTGGCTTTCTAAATAATTGCATTATTCAAGACCACACTTGAATCTACCACATTACAGAAAATAAATTTGTATAAACTTTCATACTACCCAGGTTATTTACTTATCATTTTATAAGCTAAATTTAGTTTCTCTATATAAGGGAAATCATTAATACTTCTTCTTGGTCTGACTTATTTTCTTAACATATTTTTTCCAGGTCTTTCCAGGCAGGGGTAGTATGGGGTTTGAACTCTGGGCCTGGGCACTGTCCCTGAGCTCTTCAGCTCAAGGCTACCTCCCCACTTCCGATTTTCTAGTGATTAATTGGACATAAGAGTCTCAGATTCCTTAGTGCCATGGATGGCTTTGAACAGTGATCCACAGATCTCAACCTATTGAGCAGTTAGGATTTACAGGTGATCCACCAGAACCAATTCCATTTCTTTACAAATTTGAAAATATATATTTTTTCTAATAGATGAATCAAAATCCATTGTATATGCAAACTGTATTTCTCTTGATCTACTTGATTTGTTTCTGCAACATTTCTTGTAATTCCAAAGTCAGTATGTATGACATGTGTGATGACAGTTTTTCTTCATTTTTTTAAAATTTTAGATGCTCCTCAGTCATCTGTGTCATGAAGCTACTCCACAGTCTTCATCTAAAAAAGGCTCCTCAAGTTACCTTTGTGAGGGCACTTCAAACTTCTGAAAAGTGAAACAGCATAGAATTCTTAAAGTCTGATTTGCTACATAACTGTATGATTTGGGGCTGACACACAAAATCAAACATAACCTTTCTTAGCTACAGTTACTGTTAGTTGGTATTCTTAATATTAATTAAAATGTTTACCTCATAGTACTGAAATAACTAAAAAAATACTGGGAAAACCCTTACAAGTGGAGAAAATGAAAAGCAAGAACAAATAAGTAACTTGTAAATCACTTTGACATCATTAAAAATAGTATGAATGTGAACTTACATTGAAATGTTGTGTGTTTCGCATAGTTTTATGCATATTACATATACTAAAATAGCTATGTGCTTATGACCATGTAAAACAGCTTGTATCTAAATGAACTCTAAGAAATGGAAACAAGAAGTTATTTTTAGTGTACTGATTGCAACATTTTTTTCTTTTCCTGTTGTCATTGTTTGCAAATGCTCAAAAAGATATATACTTGGGGGTGGGAGTTTGGCCTAGTGGTAGAATGCTTGCCTAGCATGCACCAAGGCCCAGGTTCAATTCCTTGGTACCACATTAATAGAAAAAGGCCAGAAGTCGTGTTGTGGCTCAAGTGGTAGAGTTCTAGCCTTGAGAAAGCCCAAGGACAGTTCTCAGGCCCTAAGCTCAACACCCAGGATTGGCAAAAACAAAACAACAACAACAGCAAAAATGTTCAAAAAGATATATATTCATTACTTAATTTATGTAACTGTAATCCCTCTGATCATCACCTTTACAATAACATTTAAATAAAATAAAAGACAGTTTTATTCCTATGGACTTAAGGGTAAAAAAGACAGTTGGTCTCCACTAAATCTGTTCCTTATCTCTTTCCAGTAAATAATCAGGGGAGTTTTGAGCTTGACTGAACTGCTTCATAGAAGCACTCATACAGAAGCATCATTTTTAACTCACAATCTGAGCTTGGAGGATACTCAAGAATTTTTGGACAAGAACTGATTTTATTGTACAGAACATTTAGATGTGCTTTACCTACATTTACAATCTGCATTTGTTAGCTAGGGAACAATGGGAGTACTCTCCACTAGAGGGCTCTTCATAATTGAGGAAGAGCCTTGAGGAATACAACTTTCCTACCAGACAGCTAGTCAAATGCACCTCACTTTGTGAGATCTAGACTGTGGGGCTCCTATGTCCATTAAAACAAATGATGGGCACAAGGGTCTCAGTTTTGTAATCCTAGTTGTTAGGATACTGAGATCTGAACATCACAGTTCAAAGGCAGCCAGGGCAGAAAAGTCTGTGGATTTTTTTTTTTTTTTTTTTTTTTTGCCAGTTCTGCTTGAACTCAGGTCCTGAGCACTGTCTTTGGACTTTTTCAAGGCATGAACTGTGCCACTTTATCACAACACCAGTTCTGGCCTTTTCTGTGTATGTGATACTGAGGAATCAAACCCAGATATTTCTGAATGCTAAGCAAGCACTTTACCACTAGGCCAAATTCCTGGTCAAATTTGTAGGATTCTTTTTTTATATATAATTTTTTATTGTAATTAATAAAAGGGTTACATGATATTTGCCAGAGAGAAGGTGCATTAATTCACATACATTGATACCCTTTCACATGTCTTGGTAACCATCACACTCCCCCCCATCTCCCCCACCCCCCCTTCCCCGTCTTGGTTTTCCCCCCTTCCCTGTCAAATTTCAAATAACCAAATACAAATAAATTCAATATCTCAGATAACAAAGTGAGATACTGTAACAATATGAGATACCCAAGAGACAGCAAAGGAGATGAAAGATAACATAGTAGATTAAGGACAACAATCATTCATCATATGGCTTTTGTTTCAGTATCCTGGAGGTCCTTTCAGTTAGCTTCATACTATATGGCCTTATATATCAAGGTTTTGCTCTATTGCAGATGTCTGCTAGTAGAGCCCAAGGTTTCTACTGATTATGACAAATGAGGGAAACCATTGAGTCTAAATTCCTTTGAGTCTGTCTTATATTCAATTAGCCACCAGAAAACTTGAAGTGGTCCTGTGGCTTAAAATGGTAGAATCCCAGCCTTGAGGGGAAAAGCTCAAGGATAGTACCCAGGCCTAGAGTCCAAGCCCACAAGAATGACCACACACACACACACACACACACACACACACACACACACACACACACACCTGAATGTTATTGCTATTATCCAGGCTTTATGAAAGATTCAGGTAAAAGTAAAAGTTCTGGACATAAGTCCTTAGAACTTGCTATGAAT
The DNA here is from genome assembly GCF_031878675.1 of Megascapheus bottae. Classification (NCBI taxonomy): domain Eukaryota; kingdom Metazoa; phylum Chordata; class Mammalia; order Rodentia; family Geomyidae; genus Megascapheus; species Megascapheus bottae. Next base: position 35,071,436 of record NC_143520.1, on the reverse strand, counting down.
TATCCAAAAAAGGTAACTGTACTTTTAATGAACTTCAACAAAAGCTAGTAAAATTGTTGTATAGTGATTGAGCATTTTAAAATTAATTAAGTTATATTATCTTAACATTTTGAGATTATTTTCTTGAGTATTGATGGCTTCTATGAAAGGAAACATTTGTTCTTGCCTATAAATCAACAGACTTGATGCTGACTAGATTTTTTCCCCAAGGAACAGAAAATTATTTATTAATGGATAGAATGGAAGTAGGGATAGGAAGATGGCTGGATACCTGATCAGTACAGGTTGGAAGCAGCCAAATATCCATGTAGAAATCAATTTACCTTGATCATATATCCTGGTTTTATTCAGTGGATGTACAACTGAAGGTTCAAAGTTATTCAACAGATCAGAACTTTGACTCAGGACACTGTTAGCTATTTGAACTTTAGAAGGTCATTTTTACCCCTCTGTATACACTTAGTCTACTACTTCATTAATTTGAAATTTTGTAAAATAATAAGAACCTCATAAAGATATTTGAAAAGTTTTTATATATATCAGAGAGTTCATATTGACTGTTTTATTGTGATTAACATGGGACGTAAACTTGAGAGAAGATTAATGAACTTCAGTATTTTTTTCAGTGTAACTATAAATTAATTGCAGAATGACCTGACCATATTTAGCAACTAATTCAATAAAACACTTGTGAACATTACACACAAATGTAAATAATATAATTCCTACAAATTCTTCCTAAAGGCTGACAACATTGGGGGGGGGAGAATAAACTGTTTTTCCTTCAGGATGAAAATAATACTCATTAGAAAATTCTGGAAATAGCCACCAATGGCTCCATGGAACCTTGCTAGAAATAAGAATTGATATCCAACTCTATTAAGGTAAGTTCTGAACTCACTTTTATTCTTTCTGACTACAAAACTTTGAGATGTTCAGTGGAAGCAAATATTATAAACAAAATGTAGAATAAAACTGAATCACTTTATTTTTTGTTAAAAATAATCCTGAGTATTTGTCTGTTTTTGCACACACATGTTCCTGTTCTTGCGTTTGAACTCAGGGCCTGCACTCTGTTCTCTGTTCTTGTGGTTTTTGCTTAGGTGGAATGCTCTTCCATGTGAGCCATAGGCTCAGGTCCAGCTTTTTGTTAGTTAATTGGAAAAAAAGAGTCTCATGGATTTTCCTTTCCAGGCTGACTTTGAACCACAATTCACATATCTAAGCTTCCTGAAAAGATAGTATTAAAAGTATGAGCTACTAATATGCTGATCTTGATTAAACTTAATTTTTTTTAAATTGTTTTTAAATAGTTACAAAATTTAATCTGACTTTGTTTCCTGGTATATTGTGTATATTTAATTGTTTATTTGTAATAGGAAAGGGAAGGGGAAAACAAGATGATTGAAGGGGAGATGTAATGGACCTACTACCTGGCAAATGTAAATGTAACCACTCTATACATTACCCTGAAAATAAAAAATAAAATAAAAATAAATGTTTTAAATTTGTGTGTACAATGCATCTTGATTAATGGAATCCATTCCATCTTTCTCCCCTCCTTCTTTTAGGCTAATTGACTCAAAGTGATAAATTTATTATTATTATTAAACTTTCATGCCAGTAGTGAGACTTGAGCTCAGAGTTATTCACACTTCCCTGGCCTCTTCATTTAAGGCTCTATCACCTAGAAAATTAGGGATAAAATTCTCACAGCCATTTTAGAATGGGCTGGCTTTGAACAGCAATCACCAGATTTCAGCCTCTTTGAATAGCTAGTACCATAGATGTAAGCCAATATCACCTATCCACTTTATTAAAACTATATCATAAACATTTTAGTCTCAGTGAATAATATTTTATAACTATTTGATTTATCATTTATATTCATTTTTATGATTCATTACCAATTTTAATTAATTGTATGACTACCTTTCATTTAAGACCAGTAGATGTATCATTTTTCCACTTGGGGAATTGATACAGTCTCTTTTCTTTCTCAATAAAATATAGATATTGAGAAGTTAATAGTAATATTGGAGTTTATACATGGAAGTGTCTAAGTTTATTAGCATATGAACATATTTTAAAAAGGTCCTGGTACTCTCAAAGGTCTTCCCATTTGAATAGTCTGAGGATTTCAGAAAATTAACATAATACAGATTGGAGAATAAGGAAAACTATTTCCTGTGGCTGGATCTCTGGTGGTAAAATATAAGGTTTCTGGCATTCTCCTTGCCATTAATAACAGAGTTGAATATGATTGAGGTTTTTAAACTGTAAGTTCAGTTTCTATCAATCAAAACAGAATTCATTAAAAATGCAAGTTCTGGGTCTTGTCCGGACCTGAAAGACTACGTGTAGTGTGTGTAGTGAAATCCAGAACTGTATGTACTGGCTCTTTCCTCCAGATCTGCATGTTTTCTACAGTTTGAGAACTAAAAATCAGAAAAGCACATATGTAACATGTATTTGCTAGAAATACATTCTTATACTTTTAACTCAAATGAAAGTAATCTTGATAAATGATATTGGAACAACAAATGATAGTACATGTTCGCAAAACAAAGAAATGAAAGTTTTGCTTTGAAATGTGTTTCTCTGTTTCAGGAGAGGAGCTATCATGAGCAAGGACTAAATTGAGCCCATCAGGCACTTCACTCACTTCTTTGTTTTGTTTAAGGAAAAGTACTACATGCAAAAGCAGTTTAAAGGACACATAAATTTACTACATTCCCTGCAACAAAATATTAATTAATGTCTGTCTGTAAATGCTGTGGACCATGCAATAGACATACTTGCAGAGTTACTTGCAGACACCTTGTGTGCTTCTCTGAAATCAAGTACACTATATTCATCAGCTCCTCATCACTGACAAATCACCTGAAGCAAGATACATGTGAAGAAAATGATGTGTGTTCAGTTCACACTTTAGAACTAATGGCACGGTCACTGGCTCTGCTCTCTTGGATGTCATGCATAGTGGAGTCTAGCAATACTGGTAGTTTTGTGAAGTGAGTGTATTGAAATCAAACCAAGGCTTATAAGGAATATTGGCATATCTTCTAGGAACAGGCCTCTGATTTACCTAAAGGCCTTTTCTCTATCTTACCTCCCCAAAAGTCCTTAATACCACATGGTCCTGAAAGTAAACCCCTTCAGGGACAAATCATATTCAAACCATAACATACATGGTAGCTGAAAAGGACAATGGCTAGTTGATAGTCACTACCACTTGGACCAAAGATGAACAACTAAATCCAACTGCATTTTCTTTAGTAGACTTGGAAGTTGACACACACCCAGTGTGAGTTGACACAAAGGATAAGAGGCTATGAGAGCTGAGATAGCCATATATGCTTAAGATTATAATATAAAGAGGTTTTTGTGGAAGTGGATAGTAAATGTACAGAATCAAGAATATCGGGCTCTGGAATGGTATGCAATATAGAGGAGAAATAAGATGCAAGAGATTTATTATGTCCTTAATGAATTCTTTTTCTGTTTGCAATTTCTCTGCTAAGGTTTTAGGGAATATCCACCCAGTAAGTTGTTTTTGTTCATTTTTATTCAGGGGTAGACATACCAAATTGTTTCCTGTTACTGTATGATCCTTGTGATTACTGATTATTAATATAAATAGTAATCTGAAAGTGCAATCTAATTTTCTCTTTAGAGGTTGACTGAGTGCAGTAGATAAGGAGTTAGTACTTGAAAGTAAAACCTTTTTCCTCCTAGAAATCATACAGCATGAACAGGAAAATAAAAAATAGTTTTGGTATGTAACCATGAAATTAATTTCCCTTTAATAAATGAAGGGAAAAGAACTTAGGAACTTAAATTAATAGACAACCAAACAAAAAATGGAGATGCAGATTAATAAAAGTCAAAACATCCTGACACTCTTTCAGAGAATGTGTGTCAGAGAGCAAGAGTTAAGACAAGCTGATGGGAGACAAGTAAGAACATTGTAACACTGAGGACTGAACCATGCTAGGTAGGCCCTAGTGCATGCAAGGGCCAAAGCAAAGAAGAACAAAGAGTGCAGCTGAACTCCACTGTAGACACTGTGCCAGACACTGGTAAAACAAAAACATACTCCTGAACAAGTTTGACTCCAATAATAAGGCAGGCAATATGTGGCAGGCAGATGTAACTGAAGTCCTTCCTAGAGTCAGTAAACTGTTCTACATCTTGCCCTGTAGTTCTTGATAGTTAAACGAGTGGGAGATGGAAAAAACATCTGGGAATAGGGACAAGAAGCTAAATTTTTTAGTTCCACTGAAGAGAAAAAACAGGTGCCAACTTCCAATGGTTCCAATCAGAACATAGAGCAAAAGTAGCTGGGACTCTGAAGGCCCAAGCATATGAAATGAATCTGGAGCACAGAATTTTGTAGGTGAGTTCTTCCCAAGAAAGCAAAGTATTTACAATTAATTTGTGATGGTTAGTTTAGAGACTTTTTTAACACTTAAAAGTGGAATTATGTTTATATAATGTATGTTTTATTTTCTTTTCCCTTTTTAGAAATGAATAAATACTGTGTCTGCATGTTCAGATAGGAATATTGACTGACTGGCTTGAGGAAGTCATTGAGTATCTCCACCATTGTCCCTCAACATACAATCTTTAGCATTATCATTATAAATGAGCAAAGTAATGACTAATTAATTAGCTTGGGTTTCCACAAACGAATAAAGCATTTGTTCAAGCATGAAAGATCAAGTGTTTGCATTCTGAGGTAATGTTCCTAAAAGATAGAGTATAACAAATTTTCAAATAAAGTCCAGAACACCTAAAAATCACTTTTGGTGTTCAGACATTCTATTTTCCAACTAATGTGTAAAGTTTACTTCTAAGACTGTTTATAGGGTTCCTTGACTCTAGAATTTTACTCTGGTTTGTGAAATTAAGGGGAATTGCTCGTAGTAAATCTTCTAGTGTTTGGTAAGGTCAGCTCACAGAAGCTGCAGATATACGAGTTTCTAAAGTTTGTATCCAATACACCTAAGTTCCATCTGTTATCTACTGGCCCTACAAGATAGGTTCTTCCATTAGCCAGACCAATTCTCTATCAATTGTTATATAGAACTGTCAGCTCTTTCCTATTTTCTCTTTTTCCTTTTCTGCTCTGATCATTGTTGTAAGCTTAGCTCCCCTGAACAAAGGTTACACAAGAACCCTTAAGACTAGCTGCACTGCCACTCAGTACTCCTAGAGAGTTTCAGTACTCCCAGAGAGTTTACATGACTGCATTAGGAGAAAAGATTATACACAGCCAGATTGCATTTGAAATACATGGTAGGCCCAAAGGAAATTACAATCTTATTGATACGCCAACAGGAAATTTTGGCTTTGTTGACAATATGGCAATTTCTTTTTCTTTTTTCTTTTTTGCCAGTCCTGGGCTTGAGCTCAGGATTTGAGCACTGTTCTTGGACTTTCTCAAGGCTAGCACTCTACCACTTGAGCCTCAGCACCACTTCCAGCTTTTTGCTATGTATGTGGGGTACCGAGGAATCGAACCCGGGTCTTCGTGCATGCTAGGCAAGCACTCTACCACTAGGCCAAAACTCCCGGCCCAATATGGCAATTTCTATTCAGAGATTTTAGCATCATAACAATTCTCTCTTGACTATTTCTCTTTCTAAATAGACAATTCATGCATAGTATGATAACATATACAGCTATCTTCCATTTTTTTATACTTTTTGCTTGAACTAAAAGTCCTAACATTTTATTGCCTCGATATATTAACTCCTGGCAAATTACAACTAAGAGAACTCATATTCATGAATACATTTTATTCTCATCTACTTAGAAAATATGTAGCATTCAGAGTTTATTGAGATCTATTTAACAATATCTGTAAGATGAACAATATATTAAGAATGACAAAGTAAAATAAGTCAAAATGGGGAAAAAGTATTCATTAGCTTCAAATATCCTTTTTTCACAACTACAATAGTGATATTCAATATAGGAGACAGAAAACTTTAGGAAAGTTCACTCTATAATCAAACATTAAATAGACATCTATACAATCATGTGACAGTGGTTATTTATTTGATATTTGCTTACCCTTATTATATTCCCAGATTTTACTGGAATTTTTATCATATATTTCTATAATTATCTACAGTATTTCCCCAGATTTTATTGTAATTGTATGGCTTCCTTCTTGCATTTCTCCCTTTGTGATTTCATTTTTTTCTCCCTTTCTTCTTCCCTTACCTCCCCATTTTCTCTATCGTTTTACTTTCCTTGCCTCTAATTTTGAGTCAACTAATCCTTGTAAAAGCTTTAAAAACTTCATTAAACAACTTAGAAACTTATATCTAGGAACTTGTCATTCTAATAGCTATTTAGGCAACAAAAGACTTCATCTTCAACATCACTACAAATATTTCATTTGAAAAATCACTACTGAAAACTTCAAGCTGTCAATATCAACTATAAAGTCTCAGCTAGGGTGAAGTGTTATTGGTTCATGCTTGGAATTCTCCTTACATAGGAGGTTGAGATCTGAGGATCACTTCTCAAAGTCATCGTATGTGGAAAACTCCAAGAGAGATTTTTTCCTTCTCAAGCTAACAAAGAAAATGCCTGACCAGAGTTATAGCTCCAGTGACTGCAAGCCATGAGGAAAAAAGTGGATGTACACACAAGGCCCTAAATGAATCTTCAAATAATTAATTAATCAAATGTATAACTATAAATGTATGAATAAATAAATAGTGGAATTTTAAGGGGCTCTCATTCAGCATTACCTACATGTCTTTAGATGCTACCTTTTGGTAGATTTCAAGAGATTCAGAAGGAACTTTAGAATTTAAGCAGTCACTGGTGACTAACATTTTTAATCCTAGCTACTCAGGAGGTTGAGATCTATGGATCATGGTTCAAAATCAGCCAGGGCAGAAAGTCGCCCTGAGATTCCTATCTCCAAATGACAATTCAAAAAGTAGAAGTGGCACTGTGACTCAAGCGGTAGAACACTATCCTTGAGCAAAAGAGAACAGTGACAATAGTCAGGTCCTGAGTTCTAGCTCCATGAATGACAGGGAAAATAATTTAGTTAGCATTTCAATTGACTAAGTAAACTTGTTTGCCAATGCTAGCCCAACAGCAATTTTAATTTAAAAAGTTTCTTTTTTCCTCTTTTTTCACAGTACTTTATCAAAATACAACAGTAAATTTAAAGACATTTAAATAACTGATTGGGAAATACTTCAACTAATGTTCCTTCTAGGTATTATTAATAGATAATGAGTCACATACTGTTTAGTACAGATTAATAAACTAGCAGAATTGTTAATGCAACCTTCACAGAAATCACTGAAAACTGAGAATGGGAAAAGGATTCTCAGTAGTCTTTTGGATTTATCTATGTACCTCTTCCCACAACCTGTTTTACTACTTATCTCTATCTGTCTGCCTTGTCTGGTTTCTTCTGTGTCTCTCTCTGTGTCTCTGTGTCTCTGTGTCTCTGTCTGTCTGTCTGTCTGTCTGTCTGTCTGTCTGTCTCTGTTTCTGACTTGAACTCGGGGCCTAGGTGTTGTTCTTGAGCTCTTCAACTCAAGGGCACCACCCTATCACTTGAGCCACATTCCCATTTCCTGAAAACTTCTTTCATGAAGGTAAAAAGAGAACTTTCTCCATCTCTTCCTATAATGAAAAAAGCACTTTGAATTAGCCACTACACTTGCATCTTTTTTTATTAAGCTATACAAAGAAATTGCTATTCAACAAAGTATTTCATAAATGCAGTGCATACTGATCAATATCATGCTTTTGTCTTTCTCCTCCTGATTTCACCAAGTCCTCTATTTTCTTAATTTTGTAGAATATGCAATAAATTTTATGACTGCAGTTTTTCACCCTTCCTCTCCCTGTGGCTCCTTAGATTTTAGTTGTAACCCTGTAGTCCCTTTCCCCAAATAATCACATAGAGATTCAACATATAAATTTGAAGAAGCTTTCAAAACATTTTCTTTATAGTAGAACTCAGAAAATGTCAACTTATTTATGATATTTTGATTTTTGATATTTTTCTAGATTTCTATTACAAATTATGTGATAATTGAACATATAAAACAGAGTTGGACAAAAATAAGCCTGGGCGCAGTGCCTCAATTATGCAATTCTGACAATTTTGGAAGCTGAGATCAAGAATATTACAGTTCAGTGATACTTCAAGCAAAATTTTACAACACCTCATCTAAATCGGTAAATGAGTTATGATTAAATGTGTGACCACAAATATACAGGAGGTGCAAAAAAAATCATGAGGCTCTATATAAAAAATAACGAAAGCAAAAAGGAAGAGGATCTTGGCTTAAATATTAAAATGCCTATCTTCTATGTACTAAGTCTTAAGAACAATGTCCACCATTGCCAGAAAGATAAAAATAAAGAAGTATTTAGTTTGTAAAATACATCCATCACTCAGGTTAATTAAAAGCCTAATTGAAATACTGATTGCAATTTGTAAAGTACAATCACTTTAGCCAGGCACTGAGGCTCATGCCTGCAATCCTAGCTACTCAGGAGGCTGAGATTTGAGGATTGTGATTTCAAGCCAGAGCAGGCACTAAAGTCCAGAAGACACTTATCTCCAATTAACCACCAGCAAACTGAAAGTGGCACTGTGGAACCAGGGGTAGGGGTAGCCTTGAGCTGAAGAGCTCAGCCACATTGCCCAGGCTGAGTTGAAGCTCAAAGACCCATCAAAAAAAATTCACTTAAAAGAATATATATATAATAGACATTTGTGTTTTCCTCAGTAGTTCAATATCTTTAATGCTTTCTTTAATCAATATTTACCATTGCCAATACAATATGCAAGGAACTTTGAAGTCATTTTATCTAATTAAGAGATATTTTTAGCTTTATCGCTAAAATAAACAATCATTTTATGTACTTAGATTCATTGCAGAAATTTCTTTTAAGGACATAACCCTACAGCTTGCATGTACATACAAAAAGGATGGACATCAGAGTTCAGTTAGTTTTATTTACTCTTAATTTTAATTTATCTAGCAGATAAAGACTTATTAAAGTAACAATAACAATATCAATATACTTTATTTTATAGGCTTATGTGTGCAATATGAGTTATATATGATTTTGAGAATATATATGTGAAGTAAATGGCAACAGTGATACAAAGGGCTGGAACTAAAAATACTTGCCTAAAGTCTTATACTATACATGAAAGTGACACAGTCCTACTTGAAGCTGAAGATTCATTAGTTGTAAGTGTACAGAGCAAACTTCAGGAAAGACACATAAAAGAAAAAATAAAATCAATGTATTAATAAGAAAAAAATGGAATCGTACAATGCTGAATGAAAACCAAGAAAAATTTAGATCTTTGAAGTGCTTACTTTGCAAAAGAAGAAATATGTAAAAATCAATGATCTAAGATCCTAATTTATGAAGCTAGTGAAAGAAGAATGAATTAAACACAAAGTAAGCAGAAAAATCATAAAATCTAGAGAAGAGGTCAGTGAAAAAGAAAAAGAAAGCTATCCACAGAGAAAATAATAAATCACAACTTGTTTAGAAAATGGAGCAACAATGCATGTGTCCTAAGAAGAAAAAAATAATGGGGTGTGAAAATGAGTTTAGAGCATATATACATGTATGCTAAGAATTCCAAGACTGAACCTATATCTCCCAGTCTGTGTACATAATTCTCTTTTACTGATTTGTTTAATATAACCTTCCAAACAACACTATTTACATCTACATATCAATCTTTTATTAGTTCCTGAAACTCATTCTGCAACTCTATTCTTAGTAACTACCTTTAGTATCCATAAGGTTTTAAACTTAATACCCCAAATTGATCTCTGTACTTTCCCCAACTCAATCATTAATTTGTAGATGATCAATTTAACTTTACAGCGGACATAATTCTAATGTTTTATAACATATCAAAATTATGTTCCTATAATACTAAATTTATTATCAATTTAATATGTACCAGATGCTATTTTAAATATTTGGTTAGTATATCAGCTTTTGGAATGAAAGCAACATAAGCCTATAATCTGTTTAAACAAGATTGGAAGCCAAGATGTAAATTCTTCTTGCACATCTATGGTAATTTAAGTGTTTAAAATGTCTATGAGATCTTTTTATTTTTACTCTGGACATTTCTGATTTAGTCTGAATATAGGTTCCTATAATCCACAAATTGGAGTTTTCTTCATTTCCCCATCCTAGACTTGTATAATTCAGTGAAGTTTGAATGACTCAATCAACTCACAAAGGAAAAGCAAGCTGCTTATCTTTTCAAACCTTTTCACACAGGGCTGTATTGACATCAATATTTTTTGATAGTTTTGCCACTCCAAAATCTGGGTATGTGAATAAGTAGGGTTGAAAATGAGATGCATGTCAGTTCAGCCACACTCCACACAATGTTTGCCCTTGAGCTTTCATCACTTGGCCTTCCTAGTTGTCTTAGTTGTTCACTGCTTAGGTCCTGGTAGCTGCAGGATTCAACCAATACTAGAGCTTGCTTGCATTTCCAGATTCTACCATTTCAAGGAAAGAAAACCCCAGGCTTTGATGGCTTGGAATAGTTCCCTTTAACTCAGCTCAAGTCCAATTCTCTAAAGGAAAAAAAAAGTGTAGTTTCAAAAATTCATTTGCAATTTAGATTAAAAAATTAGTTTCCAATCCAAGTTGTACTTGTTAGATAGAATACAAAAATTGTATAAGTCAGAAGATCTGAGTCTAATCAAGGTACATAGGTTAGCAGTGACCCAGGGCTCATTTATTTATTCATAAAATGTGGGGCCCCAAATTTATTTGCATACATCTATAATACAGCAGTCTATAGCCTATACCTCTTTCATTGACATTTGGGCAATCTCAAATTCTGACAAAAATTCATTTGTAAGTTAGGACAATGGTCATCCTAGGGTAAATATCCTACTTGAACAGGGAATCCAATGATGTAAAACAGATCCTAAGTGCTGACACAGTGGCACCAAGCCTTGAAGAATAATGCTGGTCATTTGTGTGGAAAGGGATTGAATATCAAAACTGTTCATTCAGTCTTGTTGTAAGCTGAGTCTATAAGTGTGGTTCAGGGTGTTTGCTGCTGCTAATAGGGAATTCTTATCACTGATACTATAAATGTTAGCAAGTTCATGGCATGATATATTTTATGTGAATCCTTAGTAGTACTCCAAGAAATAGCAGGATTTCCAAGCAAAGTACTTAAATGGACAATTTTAAAAGGAGACAATGTAATTACTCTTCTAAGGATCTAAATATTAGATAATGCTAAGGTACACCAATAGCATTCATTAGTGTTTAAATACTTCCATTAGTCAGAAATATTTCTCAAATACTTTAAAAAAATAAAAAGTAACAGATGTGCATATTGCCAGGCAGTATTCTAATGTATATTAAAATTCCACTGAGGGCTGAAAGCATGGCCTAGTGGTAGACTGCTTGCCTAGCATTCACAAAGCAGTGGATTGGATTGGTAGGTACCACATACACAGAAAAAAAATCTCAAACTGGTGCTGTGGCTCAAGTGGTAGAGCACCAGCTTTGAGAAAACTAAAAGACAGTGTCTAGGCCCTGAGTTCAAGCCTCAGGACTGGCAAAAAAAAATCTGCCTAAAACATTTTTTTGTCAGTTGTGAGACTTGAACTCTGGGCCTGGGCTTTGTCCTGGAACTCTTCAGTTCAAGGCTACTCATTTACCCCTTGAGCTACAGGACCACTTCCGGTTTTCTGGTAGTTAATTGGAGCTCAAGAATTTCATGGACTTTAGTCCCTGAGCTTGGCGTTGTACTGCAATCCTCAGATCTCACACTCCTGAGTAGATAGGTTTACAGGTATTAGCCACCGCACCTGACTGGAAACAAATTTTTGAAACCAATTGATCTACAATACCAAAAGTCAGGTCAGATATTCTCGCTTTGTCTCTCTCTCCTCTCTCCTTTCTTTCTCTGTCTCTGTCTCTCTCTCTCTCTCTTTGCCTCTTTCTCTCTCTGTCTTTCTGTCTCTCTGTCTCTGTCTCTGTCCCTGTCTCTCTCTCACACACAAACACACACACACACACACACACACACACACACATACACACACATCTTCCATAGTTAAAAATAAAATGAGCTATGTAAACCATATTTATTGCCAGTCCTGTTGCTTAAACTCAGGTCCTGAGCCACAGCAACTATCCTGGCTTTTTCTGTTTGTTGGAATCAAATCCTGTCTTCATGCATGCAAGGCAATCACTCTACCACTAGGCCAAGCTACTGGCCTAAAACATAATTTTAAGTGTACCAAAATAGTAAATGCTATTGTGTTTATTACCTTTTAAAGCTTATGGGTTATCTAATTTGAATTAATTCTCTTTTTCAGAGAGTTATAAACATGAATGTAATCAAACTATACAATATTTTGCAATATACTTGCCATTATTTTGAAAACACCTAATAATTTTAGTTTCATCTCATAGTAAAACAGAAAACAGTTTAATTCATGGAAGCCCATAATTATTTTTTAAAGTAAATATATTGTTAAGAAGACAGAATATATATATATATTCAATATTCTTATAATTATTAACTACCCATTTTCAAATTTTGAACGTACAGTTCCAGAGAGATTCAAAACAAACCCTATCTGATTAACTATTATCAATCCTGCAATCGATGTAGTTTCTCATGAATTGTTACACATTGGGAAGGCAACAGGAAAGTAGCCACATTCTGGAAGAACATAAAAGATGCTTCTTGTAGAAGCATCCATTTTTCCTCAGGAGTAAGCACTTTGCTCATCAGAGTGAGCTATTATTTCTATGACCATCAATCCAGAACTCTTATGCCAGAAAGTCATCCCCAGCTCAACAGCTTTCCAACTTGAAAGACATACCAGAAAAAAAAAATACTTTGGCCTGGTGAGGTAGCTCATGCCTGCAATCCTAGCTACTCAGGAGACTGAGATCTAAGATTCACAGTTCAAAACCAGCCACAGCCCTAAAGACCTACAGATTCTTATCTCCAATTAATCATTAGAAAACAGGAAGTCAGGCTAAGGCTCAATGGGTAGAGTAGTAAACTTCAGCTGAAGAGCTCAGGGACAGTGCCAGGCCCAGAGTTGAAGCGCCATGACCCACAAAAAAAAAAAAAAAAAAAAAAAAAAAAAAAAAAAAAAAAAAAGAAAGAGAGAAAAGAAAAGAAAGGGAAAAAATACCTTAATTCACATTTAAAGATATATAAATCTTTCTTTTTTTTTTTTTTTTTTTTTTGCCAGTCCTGGGCTTGAGCTGAGGGCCTGAGCACTGTCCTTGGACTTTCTCAAGGCTAGAACTCTACCACTTGAGCCTCAGCACCACTTCCAGCTTTTTCTATATATGTGTTACCAAGGAATGGAACCCGGGTCTTTGTGCATGCTAGGCAAGCACTTTAACCACTAGGCCAAGTTCCTGGCCCAAGATATATAAATATTTCTAACTTATACCTATTGTGACAAAATACTGCAACTCTGCTATGTGAGATCCTATTGTGAAACGAATACTACATTATACTTTGCTGGATCATTTTTCCTCCATTAAAATGTAGTAAATACATAGATAAGTAATTAAGGTATCTTTTATCCAATGCCTTTGTCTTAGAGCTTTTTTCTTTAAACTTATATTTTTAAATGATGATATACAGAGGTGTTACCATTACACAAGTCATGTATTAAGCACATTACTTTTGAGAAGTATAACTTCCTCTCATTCTCTGCCTGTTTGGCATAGTGATAGAGTGCTTGACTAACTTGCACAAACACCCAGGTTTGATTCCTTGAACATAGAAAAAAAGCTGGAAGTGGTGCTGTGGTTCTAGTGATAGAGCTGTATGTAGCCTTGAGAAAGCCCAAGGACAGTGTCCAGGCCCTGAGTTCAAACCCCAGGACTGGCAAAAAAATTATTTTCTTGTAAACTTTTTGCTGCTACCTGAGCCAAAGGTTAGTAATAATTGGAGATTTTTGGCTATAGATTTATGGGTAAATATTTAAATACTGGATTGAGCAGAATTCTTTTGTCCTAAAGGCCATTTATTGGTCTGATTTCCTATACCTGATCATTATCTTGAACACAAGATAAGAGCTTTTAGGGCGGGGAGTTTGGCCTAGTGGTTGAGTGTTTGCCTAGCATGCACGAAGACCTGGGCTTGATTCCTCGGTAGCATATACATAGAAAAAAAAAACAAAAAACAAAAAACAGAAGTGGTGCTGAGGCTCAAGTGGTAGAGCTCTAGCCTTGAGAAAGTCCAAGGACAGTGCTCAGGCCCAGGACTGGCAAAAAAAAAAAAAAAAAAAAAGATGAGAGTTTTTAATTTTCAGAATCAAAAATCTTATATCATAAAACAAGGTCAACTACACCCCTATTATTTTAAATTTTTATTTGTTATATATATATGCATATATATCATATTTTTATTGTGCTGGGACTGAACCCAGCACTGATATGATATGTTAACAGAATCCAGCACTGACCTCTGATATGTTAACAAAAACACTACATTTCAGCAATGCAGGGAGAGCTGTAAACAGAAGTTGCAGCTGTTTCTGGAGATGTCATAGTTTGTATACTTAGGAATATAAATAATATAGTAGTAAGCTCATACACTAAACTGATTGTTCAGACTGTTTCTGTGCTATTCTCAGAGATGTTCTAACATTTGACACAGGATACAAACATTTTCAGATGCACATGCAGTTACTTCCATTTCATTCCTGCATGTAACCCATCCCTTTAACCATCTTAAAGACTAAAGAATTTACCCTCTGGTCCTTATCTATGTGAAATTTTCAAACTTTGGGGGATTATGGGAAAATGCCTGAGGTTCACAGTGAGTCTTTCTGAGCTCTTACCAAAATACCAGTTTTGGCATTGTAGCAGAAAGTTTATAGCTAATGAACAACACAAAGTAAGTTGTAGTAGCACAGAGATCTCAGTCAGAGAGGAAACTGTCAGAAAGCCTGCTTCAGAATACAGTTTTGATCCCACAGCAGTAACAAAGAGAGAGAGAAAAACACTAGTCTAAGATTGTTAACTTCTGTAGTTTGGGCAGCAATAGAGAATTAGGTTTGTTATCTTAAATTGTAATTTTGTGGGGTATTAGTCTTGCTCCCATTTCCAAATGGGCAGAGCAAGAAACATGAAAAATGGCAAATCAAGGAATAGCATCTACCACTCAAAATAAGCAGGCAACAGGTCAGTCAATGGAAAACCTAGAGGAGAGTCCTTTTCCAAATGTTCAGAAGAGAAAATCAACAGTTTATGGTATTTAACAAAAAGGAGCACACAAAATACCAACTCCTTTGGGACAAATGCAGTACTCAGAGGAAAAATTATAGCTGAGTGCCTATATTAATAAATTGGAAAAATCTCGAACCAACAATTTAATAGTGCACATTAAGTTCTTGGAAAAAGAGCAACAAACCAATCCAATTCCAGTAGAAGGATGCAAGTTATTAAAATCAAAGCAGAATTAAAGGAATTGAAGTCCAAAAAATCCATAGGAAGAATCAACAAAACAAGAATTGTTTCTTAGAAAAAAAATCAACAAAATTGACAATCACTTAGCAAATCTGACAAAGAAAAGAAGAGAGCACACCCAAATAATCAAAATCATGAATGAGAATGAACATATCACAACAGAAATTACCAAGAGACAGAACACTATAAGCGAATACTTTTCAAACTTTTATGCCAACAAATTTGAGAATCTAAAAGAGATGGATGAATTTCTAGTCAATAGTAGCATACACAAGCTGAACAAACAAGATCCAATCCAACTATAGAGACCTATTTTAAGTATCAGAATAGAAATGGCAATAAGAGATCTCCCAATTAAGAAAATCCCAGGACCCGGTGGATTCACAGCTAAATTTTATAATGCCTTCAAAGCAGAGCTCACACCAACACCAATACTCCTCAATGAAATTGAAAGTGAAGGCTCTTTGTCAAACTCATTCTATGAAGCCAGCATAACCCTCATCCCAAAACCATCAAAGAAAGAGAATTATACATTCATTTGTTTGATGAAACACAGTAGTGGCCATGGGATCAGGCTCTAAAGGAAAGGATGGAGAGATTCAGCCAGTGAGTGTGAAAGTGGGTGATAAAGTTTTTTCTCCCAGAATATGGAGGCACCATTGTAGTTCTAGAAGACAAGGATTATTTCTTATTTAGGGATGGTGACATTCATGGAAAGTATGTAGAATGAATACACCACTGAAATGGCATCATGTGAAGCTGCCCATTCCATGCAAGTTCTGAGATCGTTCATCATGTAAATAATTTCCACATCTCCCTTTTATAATAAATTGATGGTAACCAAAAGAAACTCAAAAAATTACTGGCCAACCATATTCAGCAACTCATCAAAAAAATTATACACTATGATCAAACATAATTCATCACAGAAATGCAAAGCTGTTTCAATATACACAAGTAAATAAATATAATTCATCACATCAACAGGAACAAGGACAAGAATCACATGATTGTCTCAACAGATGCAGAAAAAGCATTTGACAAGATTCAACAACCCTTTATGCTAAAAACTCTGGAGAAACTAGGAATCCATAGAATATTCCTCAGTATAATAAAGACTGTGTATGACAAATCTACAGCTAGCATTATATTTAGTGGTGAAAAGCTAAAACCAATTCCTCTAAAATTAGGAATAAGACAAGGATGCCCACTCTCTCTACTCCTCTTTAATATAGCATTAGAATTCCTAGCCAGAGCAATAAGGCAAGAAGCAAACATAAACAGAACTCAAATAGGGAAAGAGGAGATAAAAATTTCCTTCTTTGAAAGAACCTTATAGACATCACTCTCAAGTTGCTTGAGTTAATTTGAAATTTTGGCAAAGTAGCAGGGTATAAATTTAACCCTCAAAAATCAAGGGCTTTCATGTATGCCAACAAGCCAGGAAGCATTCAGGAAAGCATTTCCTTTTGCAATAAATAAAGTACTTATGAATTAACCAAACTAAGAATGTAAAGGATATTTATGATGAAAACTTTAACAACCTGAAAAAGGAAATTAAAGCAGAACCGAGGAAGTGGAAAAACCTCTCATGCTCATATATTGAAAGAATTAATATCATGAAAATGGCAATCCTTCCAAGGGCTACCTACAATTTCATTGCAGCTACCATCAATATTCCAATCTCATTCTTTAAGGAAATAGAGGAAGCAATCCAAAAATTCATATAGACTAATAAAAAAACCTCAAATAGCAAAAAGAACCATTAGCAGAATGAACAACACTGGAGGAATATCAATACCAAACTTTGGACTCTATTACAGAGCTATAGTAACTAAAACAGCTTGGTACTGGCACAAGAACAGGCCTGAGGACCAATGGAATAGAACTGAGGACCCAGAAATCAACCCATAGACCAATGGCCACTTAATCTTTGATAAAGGAGCCAAAAAAGTAGAATGGAATAAAGACAGCCTCTTCAACGAGTGGTGCTGTAGAATTGGTTAAGCACTTGCAGAAAACTAAAGTTGGATCATTATTTCACCCTGCACCACAATTAATTCCAAATGGATCAAAGCCCTTCATGTAAAAGCAGATACCCTGAAAACTTTACAAGAAAGAATAGGGGATACACTGGGTCTCCTGGGTCTTCATAAAGACCCAGAAACACAACAAATTAAAGAAACTTTGGATAAATGGTACTGCATTAAACTGCAGAGCTGTATGACAAATGACATAGCTAGCAAGTTAAATAGAAAGCCCACTGCATGGGAGAAGATCTTCACTAGTCATACAACAAAGGCCTCATATCTAAAATATACCCACAGTTCAAAAAAATTGAATCTCTCAAAAACAAATCCTGAAAGAAACAACCATCTCATTTAAAGGTCGGCTAAACATTTAAAAAGAGACTTCCTGGAAGAGGAAATCAGAATGGTATATAGACATGAAGAATTGTTCAACATCTCTGGCCATAAAAGAAATGCAAATCAATACAATTTTGAGATGCCATCTCACTCCAGTTAGAATGGATTTTATACAGAAATCTAATAACAGATGTTTGTTTAGTTTGTGTTGGTTCTGAGGCTTGAACACAGTGTCTGGACCCTTTCCCTGAGCCCTAACTTCACTTCACTGGTAGCTGTGTGTGTGTGTGTGTGTGTGTGTGTGTGTGTGTGTATGTTTAATTACAAATAAGAATTAGACTTTCCTGTGGGACTGGCTATGAACTTAGATAGGAAGAAAGTCAAACCTGGTATACTGTATATATGTTAATCTGTTTACTTGAAATAGGGAAGGGAAGGGGAAAAACAAGATGATTGGGAGGGGGTTGGGGGATGGGAAAGTGGGAGAAAAATATGGGAAAGGGTAACCATGTTCTAGAAGTAATGTACCCAGTATCTGATGAATGTAATGTAACTCCTCTATATGTCACCCTGTCAATGAAATACAATAAGAAAGAAATTAAGTTATATCAACTGCATCAAGACTTCTATTGCGAATCCAGAAATTGTATGTGTGGTTTATTTCAAAACCATTTTCTGTCAATTTAGAAAAGAAGAGAATATGTTCAGCAAAGAGGCCATCATTTAAATGATTCAGTGAAAGTGGGTGCTCTGAAACATTTGAGGGTATTTTTTTCCACTTGGGAAGGTTACTAATTGACTTCATAGTACCAGTTGGGAAATCCAAATCCATATTTCCATTCATGTGCACTTGAGAAGACCAAGAACAGATGTTTGAGTCAAATGATGATATTGTACCCTTCTGGAAAAAATAGAGGTAGCAATAAAGATGTCCTTTTTCATGACAGTACATTAATGACACATTAGCTATGGGACCCTTACATTATCATCCTCTACCTGTTGGGCAGGTTGACTGAGTATCAGAAATGTTCACAGAAAAAAAATAGGGAAAGACTTGGATATTTAGATAGCAAGGAAGATCAGATACGAAAGAACATCACAGAGGGAGGTATAACATCACACAGAGGTCAAAAACTAGCTTGAGATTTAGAAAGTTGAAGATAATGAGCCCAGTTGCCAAAAAGTTCTTCAATAACCAAAATGGTTTCTTAGTGTTTCTGGTATACCCTCAGCCACCATAATCATTTCTTCAGTATGAAATTATCCCTTCTTTTCTGTCACAACCATTAATTAGCCTCTGCTTTTGTTGTGGCCAGAGTGATCAAAAGGATTTCCAAATCTCATTCACATTCCCCTTATTATTGTGGCTAGCACTGACTACTACCCTGGAATCTTTGAACTCCCAGGATTAATCTTCATTTGATACCTGAGCACATTCCTGGCATTAATTGTCATTGCCTAATACAAAAAGTAACTTTTTTTTTTAGCACAGTGTTGCAAAACAGGTAAAGCACATGAATTAGGGACTGTTGTCAGACATTATAAGTGGTGGAAAGAGCATTATATATTCCAATATGGATTCTTTATTTCTCATTTACTAACTAAACAACTTTCTTAAAATGTCATTGCATTTTGATTCTGTCTCCCAAACTCAATCATATATATGCAAATATTGGATTTTGGAAATCAACACTTTTATATAGACAAATATAGCAAAGAAGCATTTTACTTAGCCCTTCACACTGTACTGTGATGCAATTAGATTTTACCAGCAACAACAAATAAATGATTTAGCAAGGGGAAAAAAATTCACCATGGCTTGAGCAGTAACAGAATAAACTCTGCCTTCTGTCTTTCTCATGAAGTATTTACTCTGGTTAGAGTCACTGCTTGGTGAACTTGAATATAATACCTTTTGGTTGCTTTTCTCTGGTTGAGATTACTTCCTGCAGTCCTTTTCAGTTGTTTCCTTTCATCAGCTCACACTGGCAAACAAAAAGGATATCAAATACATGATTTCTAGACATTGATGAGGAATAAACTGTCTAGGATGAGAAGTCAGAATCCATGGAAGACATAGGATAACCCTTGGCTATGATATTTAATGGACCTGGGTTCAATATTTATCACTAAAATGGTCTCTCAAAAGTATTTTTGTCTTTTCTTTTTTTGGTACTGGGGGTCAAATCTAGGACACCACACTTAGTAGGCAAGCACTTTGCCACTGAGCTACATCCCAGTCCTTCACAAAAGTTTTTAACCTGTTGTCTGATCTTTGTTTTGTCATCTGTAAGTGGGGATAATAAAGCCCATATGATAGGTCTGTTAGGATTACAGTACTGGAGCATATATAAAGTGTAAGGCATAGAATCTGTCACTTTAGAACATAGGCACAATGGGCACTATTAGTCCTTGCTACAGGGAAATCCCTTAACACTCTGATTCTGAACTTAGTCACGTTATTGATGACCTAAATCCATTTGTACTCCTTATGTACGCAGAAGCTTTCAACTTTATTTCAAGAAGCAGCGCTGCACTCAGGTAATAACTCAGCTAAAGAGATTTCCCCCCCCTCAAATGAATTATGTTTCTGGTGTGTTAAATTTTCTCAAGGCAGTCAACCATAAAAATTATATTATGTATTTCTCTTGTGTAACTCCTGTGAAAGTAGAGTTTGTCAAACTGGCTGCTCAGCATTTAATGAGACCCTCCATTGCACTTGATCCTGAGTCAAGCAGCATACAAAAAAGGGGAAATAGAGAAATGTTGAGGAGGGCAGCTAAAGCAAACAAATAAATAACAATGGACAATAAGTAACAATGGAAGAATTTCACAAAGAAACTAACCTGTAGTTAATGGAGAAAGTTAACAGTTATCTTTTGTTATATGTAAAGACATGAAGTGTCTTTGTATGTGCTAAGACATAGTATTATGAAACTTTAATTCATTCAAGTCCTTAATACTCCTTGCTGAAATATAGAGCAGATGTGCTTCTGACCTCTACCTAATTGAACAGGAATGTCAGAGGGAGGAGAGTCATCAATCTCCACATGTCTTAGAGAAGGTCCCAAGGCTTTTCAAGAAATGATTCTATTACACATAGACTAAGGAAGGAGAGGGAGATTATACATAATTGAGAGAAAACACTCAAGTACATTGCCTTTATTACTATAACCTTAGAGTGTAAGGATTTTCTTACTGAAAATATTACAAAGAAGTTGTGCTTTCTTTGATTTGAATCCATTGCAATGTCAAATGATATTACATGCTTGATTTTATTGAAGGGAGTTCACAATCCTGAGCTCATGTTGTTCACTTTCTACTTCAAATTAGGGGCCAAATGCATGTTCACACACCTCCTTTAATTCCTCATCTAAGACAGAGTAGGGGGTTTGTGGAGCATGAGAGCACAGTGTTCTTCAGCGGATGCTTGCTTTTTGCAATTATTGCAAGTTATTCATATCATTAGAACTGCACATCTTGTGCTGCATCAGGGCAACCATCTGCTTGTCTGCCTTCTCTGTTAAGCCCTGAACAATACTTTTTCCTGTTGTGTGATATATTTTATCACTTGCTAGCGATGTCTTCCCTTCTCCTTAGTACCTTAGCTCTATTTTACCCAAGTTGCTAAGACAGCCTTAAAAACACAGATGCCATGCTTTACAACAGAGTTTTCTTTCTAGCCAGAAAACTGTGGGGTCACTTGTTAGCACACATTCTCTACTAGTCCCAAATTCAGTTTTTGCCATAAATACTGTAAAAATTGTTATTAAGAATAAAGAGATTATGTTCAAGATCTTGCATTGTGGGATTCTTCAAGAATATGCCCCCAATGACAGTGATTTTTTGGCATGAGAAGATTATCTCTACATTATTTATTAAAAGCAAATTTCTATGTCAGCAATAACAAACTCAAAATTAAAGTTTCTGTGGGGTAACCAAAGTTTCTATGATATTATCAAGTTCCACATACTCTCGAACAATATTTACATCTGTTACCAGTACAGAACCCTGCCCTTACTCTATTGGGTATTAAAGGTATAAAAGGCAGATCACAGAGATGCAAGCTGACAATACTGGACCTCAATAGCTTCTGAAGGCCCCAGATCTATTGGTAATAAACCTAAAATTTCTCATTGAAACTTTTTTCATAGTTATATATGACCTAAATATTAAGTAGTTCATAAAATTCACTTCTTACAGTGAATTTTTGGCCAAGAATATTTGAAAGTCTTTGATCAGGGGAAGCTATAAAAGAGAAAGCTATACAAACTTTATTATTTAAACAATAAAAGGATTTAAATAAATAAACATTGAGTTTATGCATTATGGACAAAAGAGAAAAACAAGAATAGTCAGTTCATAATAACCATCTCTTTTGCACCAAGGCAAGGCACAGTGCAATTTTGCATGAAACTCTTTGTAGTACTGACTCTTGTGAACCAGCAGACCCAGGTCCATTTCACAAAATTAGAAAGCTTGATATATACTATTTCCTATCAGTCCAATATGCAGGATCCAAAATACAAATATTTTGGTGGAAATTAACACACTGAAGTGATCATCTCATCCTTGTTTTACTGAAACTTCCTGCACTTCAGCATCAAAATGGCTTCTTCCTGCCTCAGTTCCAGGCAAACCAGGACAATTGGTCACTACATGTGTAATCAAATCGTCTAATTTTTTGTCTGTTATTTGAACACATTTTACTTGGAATTCTGACATAAGTCAGATGTATGTGAGCCTGTTCTGCCATAGCCTTGCCCAACCAATCTAGCCCTGATTCTTGGAGGTTTCTTTCACAGTTCTTTATTGTTCAATTTATACTCAGTGTGATGATTTCTCAGACATTCCCTTTCCTCATCTATAATAAACAAATCATAATTCCTTAATATGGTGTTCATCATTTTTCTATTTCTTACCTGATGTCACTTTGATTCCGAGCCTTCCTCTCTCAACATGAGCATTGGAGACAGTATAATTGCTTTTTTGCTATCTTATGAAAGGAGGGAATACCGAAGAACATTCTTTTTTTTTCTTTTTGCCAGTTCTAAGGCTTGAACTCAGGGCCCAAGCACTGTCCTTTGACTCCTGTTTTTCTGGCTTCTGTATAGATTTATAAAATAGTACTCACAGACTGCACTCTAAGTAGCAAATCCAATAAAAACACAAATGTCAAAAAGAGTTGTTGTAGATGCCTGTATTTTGATGCATGAATTTTCAGTAGTCTTCTATAAAAATACCAAGGCTCTGTGTAAGTGCTTTACAGCTATAGAAATTAAAAGTGACCAGAATAGAAAATCTTGGGCCAAATTAAACCCTAATAAAATATTTTTATCATTTATAAATTTTAATTGTGGTTTTTGCAATTGATATGTCTTTAATCACTCTGACATTTTTGATTCCCCCCTGGAAAAATTATTCATAGCACTTTTCACTTTCCCAATGCTAAGGCAATGCAATTATTACTGTGCTGGCACTGCTATTACAAACTAGTCATAGTTACAGGTGTATTCATTTGAATCTTTTCATCGGTAAATACAATTTGCTTAAAACTCAATATATTTATATGTTTAAATCACCCTAGGCCATTATAAATTGTTTTAGAGCTAAGATATTTATTTCAAACTAAGATATATTAAAAATAACCTTCTCCTGAAATAGATAATCACATACATACTACATAGTATTCTTTGTCTTGAATTCTGGAGAGAATAGGATAACGGTGAGGGAAATATTCACCATGGAATTAGCAACCATTTTAATCACTTTCCTCTCAGAAACATCTGGCTGAAGCCCAGACACTTTAGGGCTCCTTTTAAAATGGGAATTGATTCCTGGAAAGAGACCAACTCTGTCCACAATAAAATCCAGTGCTTTGTAGATGAATTCAATTAGTGTCCCCAATTGAATGCGAGAAGAAAAGATAAACCTGTGTTTGTGAGTCTGCTCTACAATCTTATAGCATTTTGCCCATTGCAATCAAATGACTTAATAGTCTTTTCAATTAAATAAATTGTCAGCTGCAAGAACATCGCTTAAACTGTTCCTTGGGATATAGTTTGGGTCCAAATTAACTTGACTCAATATTGTTCCACTCAGATAGCACTTGTTGCAACTCTCAGTGCCTGTGTATCATCATTCAGTTCTCTTCTCAGTGCTTGTCTGAAATGACTTTCTGTAGCTCTCCACTATTCCACCAGGATTCTGGACAAAGAACAGTTAATCTGTGTCAATTTGCAGACTGTCACCTAGGTTACTTTTCTCTCTTCTTTCTCTTTGCTAATAGTTGCTTGGACAGTGAGTTCTACAGTAATGAGATTTTCCTAGACAACCTGACTTGCTGGCAAATCCCAAGGGCAGAGGAAGGGAGATTATAATATTTGGAGTCTGCAATGTAGGTCACCTTGATAGATTTCTAAAAGTGATTGTAGGGAAACAAAACATGACTTAAAAATTATCTGCCCTTTCCTTTGAATATGTCTTCTTTGACAAGAAGAAAATAATATGTCTAGACCTAGAAATAAGGATAGCATATCATTTCCTTGAAAAGAATAAGAACCTGCATAGAAGAGAATAAATTAGTGTGGTGGTAGGGATGCACTAAAGGGAATTCAGTAATGTTAGTGAAGAAAGCAAGCACGTGACGAATGAGTGGTTTATATAGTAAAGCTCTTTTGGATTTTGACTCTGCTCTGAATTCATTTTTCAAATAGTTCAAATTTCAACCATTAGCTACCTCTCCCTTTCCTTTCATTTCTTTTCCTTTCCTTTCCTCTTTCTTCTTTTTAAATCAGAGCTTGAAATCGGGTGCTCAAATTTTTACTTGGCTTGCTAGCTCATAGCTCTGTCTCCCGAAACACAAATCTAGTCTTGATTTGATGGTTGAAAATAATTGAACATTTTGTATTTTTCTACCAGGCCAGCTTCCAAAAATTACTTCAGGCTTCATTCTACTAAGTAGATAGAATTTCAGTGTAGGCCACTTGAGAAAAACCTTTCTTCTACACCTTTTCTGGGGGATAGGTGGTAGTATCTCTCTTTCTTTCATTCATATTGGCACCATAGTGCATCCTGTGCAATTGCCCTCTAAACACACACACACACACACACACACACACACACACACACACACACACACACACACACGAGATAACAGATATCTTGGAATCAGAAAATACAGAAATATTCAGAAACAACTAAATCAACCTTTCTTGTTTTTATATTAGAAATAAGCCTATACATTTTTTACAGCATCTCATTTAGTTATTTCTAACAGTTTCTGACAGAACAGTAGATACGATGGAATGTTTTAACAAATCAAAATGAGAAGTATAGACTGTCTACAGTTTGTTTTCCAGTATGTTATTTTATCCACACATTGCCCTTCCTGTGTTTATTTCACCCTGTGTTGTGCTGTTTCCTCATGCATAGGACCTTCAGAGTTTCACCTTCAAAGCCACCAGCCCAAGACAAATTAGCACAGCAGGAAGTGATAGTTGCTGTGTGTGACTTGAGAGGAAACCCAGACATTATTTCTCTCTAATCTACTGAAGCACATTTAACTTGATTCCCATGTCGATTTTTATTTTGACAAGATAGATGGCAAGAGAAGCGCAATTGTATAGATTTGCACATTTATTCCCATTTCCAAGGCATGGGTAGTGAAATATTTCCTGGATGGTGACATAAACTGTCTTGTCACTCTCTTCCTGTGTATGAAAATGTTCAGAAATCAGGATACACTGTTGCAATAATCCATTAACTTACTGGGCTGAGCAGTACTTTGGAGGTGTCAAGGGCAAAGAATTCTAATTCAACTGTCACTAACTTGTTACTCTTATGAATGAGAAAAGGCAGCCTAAAACTGGGGGTGTTAATTTTTAAAACTACCTTCAAGTTCAGGAGGAGTGAAGCACTTAGAGGAGGAAAAGTACTTGTCAGCATCCTTTGCTACATTCTTTATCCATGTAGTTAGGGCAAGTGACACAGGCAGGCACTGTTAGAGCT
Organism: Megascapheus bottae; assembly: GCF_031878675.1. NCBI lineage: Eukaryota > Metazoa > Chordata > Mammalia > Rodentia > Geomyidae > Megascapheus > Megascapheus bottae. The sequence continues at coordinate 35,045,535 of NC_143520.1, read as the reverse complement.
GACCCTGGGGTCTGGTACTGTGTAGGATGTTTGCATCTATGAAATCACATACCTTATATCTTGATGTGTTACATCACATGATTATTTGATTTCCAAGAACACTTTAAAGCAAAAGAAGCTTATTTCCATTATCTTATTTGTTATTATTTAAACAAACTCCTCCCTTATTTCATCAAAATATATGGGCTCTGATAAAGCCTTTGGATCATTGTGGAATGTATTTTAAGGGTATGACATGCAAAATTCTAATTTTACATTTCAAGCAAATGTTTCCAGTATTCTATTGTGGATTTGCAACCTACATTTCTGAACTAGTATATGTTTCAACAATATAGCCTACACCTCAAATACTCAGATGACAGAAGCATAAAGAAAAAATAAAACACAAGGAAAAAAACAATAAAACTGAATTTTTGGAGTTGTTTAATAATAGATTTTGTCCTTTACCATATCTAAAAACACAGGCTTACAGTGAATTTTTACAGAAACATGTGCCAGTTTCAGGAATTTGAATCTGATTTAGCTCTTCTATTCCATAACAAAAACAAAAACTTCAGCTATAAATCTAAAAACTCATATTACTATATATATCCTTGATGAAAAACAGAGTAAAGTGAAAAAAAAACTGCAAAAATCTATTACAACTCCAAACTTCACTTCAAAACTCAACAACTTTTGTATAAGCTCTCCATGTAAAAATACTGTAGAAAATTAATGGATAAATGAAATAATAAGACATCATGACACGAAGTTGACATTTATGTCTACCTATATATTCTTCTCTATATATCCTTTATGTATATCCTTTTACACATAAATATAAGTGATAGGTAATTAATATTTTGAAGGTGTAAAAAGTAGGAAATTGCAATCCTTTAAAACATTAGAATATAAATTAGGAGCAGAAATATTATTAAAATTTTGGAATAAATTTAGATTTACAGAAATATTTTCAAAGTACATTTTCTGTAATATTCATTTAAGTAAGCATTTCACCTTGCTAATTTACCAATTCAGATAAAGTTGATTTTCACAAATTTTCCTCAATTTTTTTCTTGTTTTAAGATTGAATCTAGAAAATGTCAATGCATTTATAGCACAAATCAATCTAACTTATAACTTCCATCCACAAATGGTAATCCTTGTTAAAATACTTGGGGTCACACAGCTGTTTCAAAATGTCCTTTTACCAATTATCTAAAACTTTATACACTATCCATGAGACTTAACTTTTCAAGGTTTCAGAAAATAAGTTGTGAAATACCAATAATCACAGCAGCAGCATCTTTATTGTTGTAAATAACATAATGCATTTAAAACAATTATCTGCTATCTGACTCTACTACATACTAATTGACATAATACCTTATTTGATATTTTCATCCTTTTTAAAAGAAGAAATGTAGAAATTAAATTATTTCAGAGGTTTAAACATATACAGAACAGAGGCACATTTTCTATTTCAAATTAATATCACTTGAATTCAAGGTGCTATTCATTTTTTATTGTATATTATTGCCAGGGTGATTTACAGAGGGGTTAGTGTTACACTCATCAGGTAGTGGGTACATTACTTTTTGAACATTAATACATACCCCTTCCCATGTTTTCCTCTTACTTTCCCTCCATCCACCCCTACCATTTTCTTGCTTTTCTCCTTTCCTTCCATATTTCAAATAAACGAATAGACATATATACAATATACCAAGCACCAAAGTCAGATACAGTCACTACATGAGATAAACTGTAAGGAGAAAAAAAGAGAAAAGAAATAACTTCAATTCTACATTAAGAACAAGAATCACAAAGGTAAACCTCTTTTACCATATCCTGGAATTAATTTCTCTTAGCCTCATTCTATATATATAGCCATATGTACATAAGATTTTATTTTTTTGCCACTCCTAGGCTTGAACTCAGGGCCTGAGCACTGTCCTTGGGTTTTCTCAAGGTTAGCGCTCTACCACTTGATCCACAGCACCATTTCTGGCTTTTTACTCTGTATGTTGGTACCAAGGAATCAAACATGGTTCTTTGTGCATGCTAGGCAAGGACTCTACCACTGAGCTAAACTCCTGGCCCATGTATATAGCTTTTGAGCTAATTTTTTAATGTAATTTGGAGACCTAGATCTTAAAGTGGCTAGCCATAAGCAGATAAGACTTAGGGAAGGAAGAGGGCAGGTATTTTAAGTGTTCGGGTAAATTCTGAAGAAAAGAGTGGTAGATGTTAAGTTTCAGGTAAATGAGTAGTCAAGGGTTGGCTAAAGAGGAAATTGGGCACTAGAACTGGTGGAACTTAAATGTCCTGTTTGACCATGAGAACCTCATTTTTGCAGTCATAGATAACCACGGAAAATTTGACCCCTACAATCCACACTTTCACAAATTAATTTTTTTATGGTATATGTCTTTTAAGAAACACATTATCACTCAATAATACATTAATGAAGTGGGAAAATGTTATGGACATCAAGATAACCTGACTGGTGGACAGATACTCATTTTGCATTCAAATAATTGATGGAGATATAAAAATTAATATTTGTACCCAATGTAACAATAATGGGACACTTTGGGTTCTGTTTTGATTTGGAAACCATTTGTGTCTCAGATTACCATGAATAACAACATGATAGATATTAAAATGACAGACATTATGTCTTTAATTTGTGATTAATATAAGAAGTCTTTTCCAGCATTTAATTACTATTATTTTAGTCATGACTTACATGTTTATTATTTTAGGTAAAGCATTAGATACTCTGTGTTATCTCAGATATATTTCTGAATATTTTTAATGTTAGAATAACAATATAAAACAAGGAATTATAGAGTGAACTTCCTGGAAATGGTCTCAAATGGGATATGGGATACAAATTCACTATTTTAAAACGTCTCTGGTCTTCTGGATTTTATCTTAGTTTTTGTTAAATAGAGATAATAGCACATACTGGCAATTTCTCAAGCTTAATAATTGGCAAGTTAAACTTTGAATGAAACAATATTTCAAAGTATTCCAATACTTAACACAATATCAATCATCACTTTATGATAATATGTGAATATTCTAGATATCCCATTTTAGGTCAGTATAATTGAATAATTCATATATGTGAATTTGAATATTTTGTTATTTAAAAAGAGATTTAATCATCAGATATTGATTATGTAACACAATGTCTACTTTTATATGTGCCTTTCTTTGAAAAGACATCAATCTTTTGTAATCCAAGAATTTGTGGTTTCCAAATCTGAAAAGATTATTATTTCTATTTTTTGTATAGTATCTCTTTTATTACCTCTTGTCTGAATTTCTTCTGGGTGAGTCCTTCAAAACTATTTTGAATTGTTTCAAGGAGGGTAGTATTTAACTCTCATATATAGATACCCATGAGTGAATTTAAATTTTTAACAATCTAGAACCCGTCATTTTTTTCATTATAAGAAGGTAATGACATAATGAATTTGCCCAGAAATAAGTGAAAATACCCTGAATGCTATGTTCTTAAATACATTTGTAAATAACACTTCCATGGAGTTATGAAACAATGAAAGTAGTGTAAATTAGAGGAAAGAGAAGAAACTGAAAGATTATTTGAAAAAGTATGCATTTAGCTTCTTTCATCATCCTGACAGAAGTATCCTTCCCCATACCCCCAAATTCACAATGTATTTTTCTTTGATGTCCCATATAAACATTCCCTGATAGTGTTCTCCAATGAGGCAGAGGACTATAAATGAGTTAGTAAACTTGACCTATGAAGATAATTGAACAGCTCTTTAAAAAATCTGTTTCTGAAGAAATACATTCCAGACTGAAGAGTTCTGTCTTTAATTCCCACAAGTTCAGACCTAGTTATTAGTAAGGAAAGCAACACCTGATGAATAGATTTGTAGACCCTCCTGGTTTCGGTGACATTTTTTCAAATGAATAAATGATTAAAATGGACCAATGAAAATCACACACAAAAGGGTGAAATATAATGACCATCTGATCTGTTAAAAGGAAAAAGCTTTTAAACTAATCGATCTGTTCCACAATTTATGTCAGAACATTTTAAGATGATCCCATCTTAAATGGGGCAGTGACAAAGAACTAGATATATAATAAAATAATTCAATGGATAGATTTTCAGGAACCTAAGAAAACACATCTGAGGTCTTTCATTTAAAAGAAGAACATGCACTAGGTTCTTGTGGATTATCCTTTGTTTAATTTTATCCTTTTTATTCCTAAGGAAATTTATACCAAGATATTTCTCTTCAAGCTTGATGGACAATCATATAGACATCATTTAGTCACATGTGCTTCCTACATGGAATTTCTCAAAGGGCTTCCCTAATGTGTGTCACACTAATATTCATCATCCATCTACTTCACAGCATATTACAGGAGTTAACCAATAAGCCTGAATTTGCACTTTGCAAATTCAAAGGACAAAGTAGAAGTGCTAAGTAAGCTAAATAAAAAGGACAGGCACATCTGATGGTCAACTGATTTGAATTTTCAGTGGTTTAAGGCTATCGGAGATATTTTCCTCCATCCATTACATTAATTCAAAACCATAAAGTTTTAAAAGCATTCAGGGATAAGGACTTGGGATTGTGTGAATCACTTCTAATACTGAAAGTGGTTAGAATTGTTTTCAAGATACAATTGTGTTTCACTATTTCAAAATTATAAACTGCTATTTTGTTTTAGCATTTGTGACGTAGTAGAATATGTCATGATGCCAGGAAGATGAAAAATGCATATTGGTCAGAAAATCAATGTGGAAAAGCACAACGTTCCAATGACTTCTTACGGAAGACACCTGAACCATAGCTAACTTTTAGGAAGAGACATTTTGCTCTGTTTTGTTTTGATATTCAGTCCCAGTTAGGATTATGTCACAGGAAGACTAATTTCAGCCAGTGATGATGGGAGATTTGGTGATGCCAGATTCTGTCTGTAAGAAACTGGAGTAAGCCCCTAATCTTCTCCTTTGCTATGCCAGATAAAATGAATGATTTGACTATGTATCACTGAATTCTCAGGTAACATTGATATTGTAGTTGTAAGCACAGAAAGGTAGACAGTTACGTGAAGAGTAGGCTCAATGACTCAGGACAGTTCAGACTAATAAAAATTTGCTATGTGTGGTACTCATCAGCACAGACTAACATAAGAAAAGATCAGAGCATAGATGGCTTGCTATAGATAGATAAATGGATAGATAGATGGATAGACAGACAGACAGTTTGGAAGATAAATGTTTATGGTCAATGTAGTAGAAAATGCAATTTGAGTTGAGAGTCTTCCTCCTGCCTTGATGTAGCTAAGAGCAGTATATTAACAATAGACTATCAACAATATAAAGCAGATTGTGGAAGGTCAAAACATGAAAGATCTGAATTCTGATAATCAATCTCATTAAGTAATAAATGAAAAGTCATAAACAACAATGAGTAACAGGTTTTCCTAATATGCAACAAGAGGAAAAATATTTGAGAACATAATCCTCAGTAAAATATGACTTGTGTGTCTATGTGTGTAGCTCACCAAAAATCTTTGACACCTTATTTTATACCTAAAAAAGCAACACATACATTATTTGCCTCAGATCTGAAGTTAAGAATTTTGTAGACAAGGTCTTATATATTGATTATATTATTTCATTGTTATACTTTGTAAAGTTTTTCTTTCAACTCAACAATGTCAATTTATGTGTACAATGCACCTTTATCAATGTCTTTTAATTACTTGAAGGCTTACTGCATTGGGTAACTTTCAGTATTTATAGTTGCAATTATGAAAATTGTATTAGCAATCAATAGTCTCCTTGTAATTTTTCTAATTAGGAAAAGAGAAATAGAGTTTGTAAAATGTAAGATCAAATGCCAATTCTTCAAGCATAAGCAAATTTATGGAGGAACCTGCAATAAAGAAAATAGTGGTAGAATTAGGCAATGCATATCTTAGTGCTATGCATATCCAGAAAACATTACATTCAGTATTCAGTAGCTCCTTTAGTCTTACCAGTAGTGTTTTAGATAAAAGAATCATCTGTTACTTTAAAATATTGCCAACTAATTTTGCTGTTCATTTTTATTATTTAATTTGTAAATATATTCTCCTTTCATAGTTAAATAGACTAATTAACTGGAAGTTGATACTTAGATTAGCTGTATGTTTAGCAGGCTATAGTAATTAAATGTTTATGAAACATATGAATGTGTTAAATATCACCAAATTTGAGTTATTTTTATTTTACTATATGAATAGAATTATTCAGCCCTAGATTGGTTTAAAACTTCACTGACCTCCTCTCATGAGAGACAAATTGGTTTTAGAAGACTCAAGGTCTTTATGGCTCAAAGGACTAGTTTTCATTTTTTTTTTATGATTTAGACCACAAATTAGTACTCTACTGAGACTTTTCTACCAAGATTTTCTTTTAAAGAACACAAATTTTTGGTAAAGTGAGCAGAAGTTTGAAAATAGAGCACCATTAACAGAGCAATGAGTTGAGATGTTAAACATTACTTTGCCAGATCTCTCATTGTGGTGGCTTATTTACTACTTGTAAATGATATGTCTTTCTCCAGAATCTATGTAGGTACTTTGTTAATAATAAATATCTTTTCAAATTGTAGCAGGTTGGGGACAACATTCATACTTAAGATAATTGTCCTCACTGGAGAAAAGAAGACAGTAAAGAATGCAAAGAATAACCTCAAGGAAATTAGTAAAAAAGAAATGTAAAAACGTGTGTATCAAAACTTTATTTTTTAAATAATTTTATTGTGATTAATAGAAGGGATACATTATATTCACCAGATAGAAGGTGCATAACTTCACAAACATTGATACCCTTTCTCATGACATGGTTCACATTTAGGTCAAAACTTTATTTATATATATATATACATATATTTTTTTTTTATTTTCAGGGCAATGTAGAGAGGGATTTCAGTTACATTCGCCAGGTAGTAAGTGCATTACTTCTCACACATTGATACCCCTTCTCATGTTTTTATTCCCATTTTCCTCCTTCCACCTCTTCCCAATCATTTTATCACTGTATCTGACTTTGTTACCTGGTATATTGTATCTATTGATTTGCTTATTTGAAGTAAGAAAGGGAAGGAGGTGAAACAAAATGACTTGTATAGGCCTTTCTTAAGTATTAGCAATACATAAAGAACATTCATACAGAAAATTATCTCTACATTTTTTATGTCCATAAAGGAAAAGGTCTCTTAAACACAGGAAGTCAATCTTGTTTGTAATTTGTATGTATATATATATACATATACATATTAGATTCTGTTTTAATAGTATTCTATAATCACTTTGGTATTTGCTTGCTTTCAAAATGTGTAAAAAGACAAATGGGTGAAATCTTGTTAACTAATAATGGCTATATTTTAATCATATATTTCTAAACTTTATTTCCAAAGTACCTTTCTTTTTTTTTTTGCCAGTCCTGGGATTGAGCTCAGGGTTTGAGTACTGTCCTTGGACTTTCTCAAGGCTAGCACTCTACCACTTGAGCCTCCACACCACTTCTGGCTTTTTGCTATGTATGTGGGGTACCGAGGAATCGAACCCGGGTCTTTGTGTGCTAGGCAAGCACTCTACGACTAGGCCAAACTCCCGGCACTCCAAAGAAACTTTTTGCATTCATGTCTTTTTTTTGCTCTGGGATCCAGCCTAGATTACCATCTTGTATTTGAAAACAGCCTCTTGTATCCCTTTGATATTTTCCAGGTTACACCTTTTTTCATGCATTAAAACTTTGCCAGAAATAATGGACAGATAATTCATGGGCTGTACTCTAATGTGAAACTTTTTCTACCAGAAGTTATCTAAGATGGAGAGACAGAAAGATGGATGGGAAGGTGGGATAGAGGAAGGAAGAGTGAGAGAGACAGACAAACAGGAATACAGATAAACAAATGACTGACTTCTGCAATATCTCCAGGAATTATCATGAATTTATGGAAGTTTTATTTTGCAACTCAAATGTATTCCTAGAACTGTGACAAAAAATGAGAAAAGGAAAGTCATTATCCACCAAATATATTTGACTCTTCTTATTATACCTTCCATTTCTAGCACTCATTTTTTAAGGAGATTAGACAGTCCTGCCATTACACTCTTATAAGGGGTCAAATTTCAAGGTTAAATTTTTCTCTGCATTGCCAACTCGCTCCTTGAATTTCTGGCATTGACTTTCAAGTGTACCACTAAATAATAAAGAGAGAATTTAAAAAGAACTCCCCGAGATCATATTTTTGTCCTAGGAAGAAGTGACACATGACTTCATGATTTATACTTTCTCAACTATAATTAAAGAAACAAGTTTATTTTTGTTTTGTTTGACTTCATATGTAAGAAAATTGGTGTGATCAGGAAACAAAAGTACATATGCCATTTTAAGACTGATGTTGTGAGAAACCAAACTTAACAACTTTCCTATTATTCTATCCCTTCAAAAGAAAGGCATATCAATACTTACAACTTACATCACAATTAATGAAAGCAAGCATCAGGTACCATATTCAGAAAACAGGTTGCCATAATATCTTGTATTATGTATAGATGGTGTGCCAGATCTCAGAACTATAGAAAGTCGGAAACTGAAAATTGTTTGCAAAATACCTTAAGTACATGTCTTAAGGTGATAAATGTAAAATGGTATCTTTTTTTTCAACCTTTAGAGGTATAAATACCATGAAAATCAAAGCTATCACCATTCTTGGCATTAAAAAAAAATGGAAAGAGCCATCGCTGCCTTTCCCATGCCCCTTAATTATTTTCCAACACTTTCACTTCCTTTTCCCTGCCTCTGAATTGCTGGCATCCCTGAATCCTCCATCCTTTGCAATCCAGCAGTATACTCTGCCCCTGATAAACACTTTTCTGAAAAAAAAAATCTGAAAAGTAGTTAAATTTTAAAATTTAAGTTTTAAATTTATTTTGTAATTTTTCAAATGAAATAGACTTTCACTTTTTTCCTATAGAAGAAATTACTGGTATACTTGCATATAAAATTCTCATTTCCCCATTATTCGTTTTGTCAAAGTGAAATATGCATTATAAATTTATGTTAGTTATAGATAATTACATTGAAGAGTAACATATATTAGAACGTCCTTTTAAATGGTTAAAGATAAAAGGTAAATTAAAGTTACCATGGAATTAAAATATATTAAATATATTCTAAAATATAATCTAAATTTGCATCGTGAACATATAATTGAGTTGATTTCATGTAAGCATGTTGTCTCTATATTAAATGAGTATTATATAAACTTTCTAAGATGCAGTTCTTTTTAAGTGTGATACATAAAACAGACAAAAGGCAGAATGTAAAGTACAGACCCCTTTTTTCAAATGTAACAAATTATTTTAGAATGGAGTTCTCAGTAAATACTAAGAGTAAGGAATCTACAAATTCACACTTAGGAATTTTGCTTTGAGAAGTTAATCATAAAGTAATCCAAAACAATGACTAGGGATTGAGACCTTCAAAATCATCAGTAAAAGGACATAATTTATCACTTTGTAGTGTGTATTTTTTTATTGTAATTAGTAAAAGGGTTACATGATATTTGCCAGATAGAAGGTGCATTAATTCACATACATTGATACCCTTTCACATGTCTTGGTACCCGTTTCCCTCCCCCCCCACACACCCACCCGTCTTGGTTTTCCCCCCTTCCCTATCAAATTTCAAATATCCAAATACAAATAAATTCAATATATCAGATAACAAAGTGAGATACTATACCAATATGAGATAACCAAGGGATAGCAAAGGAGATGAGAGACAACATAGTACATTAAGGACAACAATCATTCATTATATGGCTTTTGTTTCAATATCCCGGAGGTCCTTTCAATTAGCTTCACATTATACGGCCTTATGTATCAAGGTTTTGCTCTATTGCAGATGTCTGCTAGTAGAGCCCAAGGTTTCTACTGATTATGACAAATGAGGGAAACCATTGAGCCTAAGTTCCTTTGAGTCTGGCTTACTTCACTTAATATGATTTTTTCTAAGTCTTTCCATTTCCTAACAAATGGGTCGATGTCGTTTTTTCAGACAGCAGCATAGAATTCCATTGTGTACAAATACCACAACTTGTTCATCCACTCATCAACTGAGGGACATCTAGGTTGGTTCCATATCTTTGCTATTATGAATAGTGCTGCAATGAACATTGTGGTGCTAGTGGATTTAGTATGTCCTTGTTTCTGAATGGTTGGGTAAATGCCAAGTAGTGGAATTGCTGGGTCATAGGGGAGTTCTATGTTTAGCCTTTTGAGGCACTGCCACACTGCTTTCCATAGTGGTTGAACGAGTTTGCACTCCCACCAACAGTGTAGTAGTGATCCCTCCTGGCCACATCCCCTCCAGCATCTGTTGTCATTCGTTTTCCTGATCCTGGCCATTCTAGCTGGAGTGAGGTGGAATCTTAGAGTTGTTTTGATTTGCAATTCTTTTATGACCAGAGATGTTGAGCATTTCTTCATGTGTCTATAGGCCATTTTTGTTTCTTCTTCAGAGAAGACTCTCTTTAAGTCTTTGGCCCATTTTTTAATGGGATGGTTGTTACTTTGGAGGTTAGTTTTGGAGTGATTCAATTTTTTGAGTTGTTGATATATTTTAGATATGAGGCCTTTGTCCGTTGTTTGGTTGGTGAAGATCTTCTCCCACTCTGTAGGCTTCCTGATTAGTTTACTAGCTATGTCCTTTGCCATACAAAAGCTCTGCAGTTTAATGCAGTCCCACTTATCCAGCCTTTCTCTGATTTGTTGTGATTCTTGGTCCTTATTAAGAAAGTTTCAACCTGTGCCAAGGAGGCCTAGTGTATCTCCTATTCCTTCCTGTAAAGTTTTCAGTGTGTCAGCTTTTACCTCCAGGTCTTTGATCCATTTAGAGTTAATTCTAGTGCAAGGTGACAAAGAAGGATCCAACTTTAGTTTTCTGCAGGTGCTTAACCAGTTCTGCCAGCACAACTTGTTGAAGAGGCTGTCTTTCTTCCATTCTAAAAAATTATATTTAGTAATATACACAGCATAAAATATATCTCATAGACTTCAAAGTCATGACAAAATATTGTGTCATCACATACAAAGCCACTGGAAAATAAAAATGAAACTGTCACAAAAATAATATAATAAATATTGATGGCAAAGAAAAAAATAATGATTAGTTAATTTTGTGATTCTGGTTTATGGAATTTCAAAAGAATTTTAAAACTACTACACTCAGGGCTGGGATGTAGCTCAATGGCAAAGTACTTGCCCAGAAAGTACAATGTCCAGGCTCAATCTCCACTACCAAAAAAAAAAAAAAGACAAAAAAAACTACTATAATTTTAATAGTTTTAATTGTTCAACATTTTGCCAGTCCTTGGCCTTGAAATCAGGGCCTGGGCACTGTCCTTGGGATTTCTCAATGCTAGCTCTCTACCACTTGAGCAACACCACTTCCAGTTTTTTCTGGGTATATGGTACTGAGGAATCGAACCCAAGGCTTCATATATAATTGGCAACCACTCTACCAAGAGGCCACACTCCTGGCCCTTGTTCAACCTTTTCAGTAGCTTAAACTATTAAGTTAAATTTAAAATGTTCTGGGAAAATAGTCTTTCATGTAAAGTAATACGGAGACTTAGAGGACATAGAGCAATGTAAGTGAAGATGGCTCATTATAACACTAAGTACACTCACCTCAGAAATTGCTTTAAATCCTGTAGGTTCTCTTGAGAATTTTCCTTACCCAGGAAATATAGTCACCATGTGAAACAAGGTTGTAGTGGACTTTAAGTTTGAATTTATTAAAAAGAAAAAAAAAACAAGGACAGCAAAATTTGTAAATTGGCCTTCAATTATCAAGCAATAATTCTCTGAAAAAGACAATTTGGATAGAAACCTATAGGAAGAAAGTGCCTTCCACGTTGAAAGCTATTGGGTTTGTACTTTTCTGTTTGTAATATTTCCCACAATATCTTTGAAGCATTGAGACAAAGAAAAAAATAATGTGATTGTATACTTCAAATCTGTGGGGAGCCGGAGCAGCCGAGACGGCGCCTGTCCCCTGTCTCGCTCATTGTATACAAACTTCTTAGTTCCCCTTATTTGGTGTGTGAGTGCAGAGCCTTTGCTCGCTCCACTGAGTCTGCGCGTATGACGTCAGAGGCCTGACCAATCCCGAGTTTTAAAATGACCCTAGCAACACAGCAGCCAATGGCAAAAGTCCCGCGTTCTTTGATTGTTTATAAGCAGTTGCATTTCCCTGCCCCGCGCCCCTCTGCTTCAGCTCTCCCTTTAAACAAGTTGCTCTTCATTAAAGCGTGATACAAGAAGGATCCTCGGGTGGTGTCCGTTCTTCCCTGCTGGTCAGGGGTGCCGGGCGCCGCAACTGGTGCCGAGACCCGGGACCTGCGGAGGGGCCAAAGAGGATCCAGAACTTGACACGTGAAGAGGACTCCTTCTAGGTATGTTGTTCTGAGAAGTTCCTGTCTGGGTGCTTGTTATCCTTCTTCCTCTGTGGTTTGTGTTAACTCGGTCTTTAAACATCAGTATGGGTAACTCTTCAGGAAGTGTGTGCACTATAAGGGGCTTCTGTGCCCCCTTACAGGCCCTTCTTAAACAGCGTGGGCTGAGAATTTCCCGCGGCACAATACATAGAGTGTTAACAGATATTGAGACACACGCCCCATGGTTATCGGTGTCTGGAGATCTCTCACTGGCCTGTTGGGATATATTAGGCCGGGACCTGGATAGAGCTCTAGAAAAGGGAGGGGTCTCCTGCGCCACGTTGCCCATGTGGAGAATGGTGCGCGCTTGTTTGGAGGAGGGCAGAAATACTGATATTATTAAAGAAGGGAGGAAGGTATTAATTAAGCACCAGGATAGTCTCTCGGAGTCATCGTACAAGGAAGGAGGGACCACCAAGAGTGGGGTAAAATATAAGAGAAAACAAAAGAATGGAATTGAGGGACTGCAGCCCTCACAAAGTACAGTGCAGGAGGAGGAGAGAAGAGAAAAGAAAAAACAGGAGGGACCAAGGAGCTCCCTCTATTCAGGATGCAGGAGAGTCAGATCAAAGCACAGAAAATGAGGGGGAAGGGCCCCCGGAGGAACTAAGTTCAAATGAAGAGGAGGAACAGGCTGCCGCGTATGAGGCTGACAGATACAGCCCCAGGGGAGGATTTGGTGCAGACAATGGCCAGGCCCGACCTGCCCCCTCTGCCCCACCCCCCTACGTCCCAAAGGGAAGTTCCTTTATCAAGGCCGCACCTGGTCTCGGCTGGCCTCTGCTTTTCCTGTTTTTGAAAATCCCATTACGGGACAGAGAGTTTTTGAGCCAGTCTCTTATAAAACTTTAAAAGATCTTATGGCCTCCGCTCAACAGTATGGCCCTTCAGCCAATTATACCACTGCACTAGTGCGTAGGCTTAAAGCCATGGCCATGACTCCCACAGTTGTTACACCTCAAAAGGTGGTATTAAAGACAGAGCATTTGCATACCCTTCATGATTTTCAAAAATTAATGGGGGACGTAAATTGGGTCCGAAATTTTCTTAATGTCCCTCGCTCTGAATTGTTGCCCCTCTTTTCCTTATTGGAGGGAGACCCGGATGTTACCTCACCTAGAAAATTGACTGTTCAGGCTAAGAGTTCCATTCAGCGTCTTGAACAGGCCATAGGAAATGTACAACTCTTGCGTGTAAATCCATCAGCGCCAATCTTACTGTGTATATTTAAAACAAAAAATTATCCTACAGGAGTATTATGGCAAGAAGGCCCATTGTTATGGTTACACGGAAATTCTTATGGCTTAAAAACTATTCAGTATTTTCCAGAATTAGTTGCTTTGCTAGCTCTTACAGGTTGCAAGGCGTGTTTGACTCACTTTGCAAAATTTCCTGACAAATTAATTATTCCTTATACCCGGCAACAAGTACAAATATTGGCTGCCTCTGTTGACTGGTGGGCAGTTTTGGTGTGCTCCTTTCCAAATATAATTGACAATCATTATCACAAACATCCACTGCTGAATTTTGTGCTTGAAGATTGGGTGTATTTCCCCAAAGTTATGAAAAAACTGCCTCTGAGTAATGCCCTAATTATATTTACAGATGGGTCAAAAACAGGCCGAGGTGCCTATGTAGTTCAAGGAAAAGAGCCAGTAACTTTAAATTTTCGACCAGAAACTCCACAAGTAGTTGAATGTCTAACAGTTTTAGAAGTATTCAGGAAATTTCCTGAGCCTTTTAACCTATATTCTGATTCACAATATGTAGTTAATGCAGTGGCATCCCTGGAAGTCGCAGCCTCCATAAAAGGTAGCAGTACAGTTTCAAATATATTATCTCAACTTCAGAGTTTAATTTTACAAAGGAAAAATCCTTTTTTCATTGGTCATATTCGGGCACATACTGGCTTGCCTGGTCCCATGTCAGAGGCCAATGCCTTAGTGGATTTGACTGCCAGAGCTCTGGTGGGCCTTTCCCATAATTCTGTTCAATTAGCACGAGATTTTCATCAACTTTATCATGTTTCTGCAAAAACCCTTCGTTATAAGTTTTCCATTTCATGCCAACAGGCTAGAGAAATTGTTAAAGCTTGTCAATCCTGTGTAGTATATCATCCCTCTTTCATAATTGGAGTTAATCCTAGAGGCCTTTGCTCTAATGCCTTATGGCAAATGGATGTTACTCATGTGCCTGAGTTCGGCCGGACAAAATATGTTCATGTTTCAGTGGACACTTTCTCTGGCATATTGCATGCCACGGCCCTTACAGGGGAAAGGGTGTCCCATGTTAAAGTTCATTGCTTGGAAGCCTGGGCAGCATGGGGAAAACCATTAAAATTGAAAACAGATAATGGCCCTGCTTATGCCTCTGCCGGATTTCGCTCCTTTTGCACTCAAATGCAGGTAGTTCATTCTACTGGCCTCCCTTACAATCCCCAGGGTCAGGGAATTGTGGAACGCGCCAATAGAACACTTAAACAACTTTTATTTAAACAAAAGGAGGGAATAGGCCGAGATGCCTCCCCCAGAGAAAGGCTGGCCATTGCACTGTTTACCTTAAATTATGTAACAGTGGATGACAATGGACAATCAGCTGCTGATCGGCATGCTGGAAAAATGGCAATACCACCCACACAAAAAGTAATGTGGAAAAATGTTATCGATAACAAATGGTATGGACTGGATCCTGTAATTCAGAGATCCAGGGGAGCTGTTTGTGTTTTTCCACAGGGACAGGAATCCCCCCATTGGGTGCCGCAGGGCCTCGTAAGGATATTGGAGGAAAATCAAACGCCTAAAGAGGATGATGCGAAACAAAAATCCTGGGAATAATCCTGTTAATAATTCTTCTGCTGCCACAACTTTGGATGAAGAGACAGAAGGGAAAAAGCAACAAGGAAAAGACGATGTGGGCAGTGATGAAGACCTTTCCATTACCAATGCCTGTGACTAATGCTTCTTCCATTTTCCCCTTTGTGCCACCAATTCTTCCTTGCAACTTCCCTAGGACTGCAAGGTTCCCTATGCCTTACCCTGTCAAAAAAAATCTGTCCTTCTGTGTTAGGCTGGTTTCTCAAAAATTGGGTCGCTCTGATTATTTTAAATTGTTCTGCCATAGAGTGTAAATTGAGTCAATGCTGGAGCCGTTGCCTACATTTGTTCCAGTTCCTGTGAATGTTTGTTGCAGTTTGTTTTGGGTTTTGTGTCTTTAGCCTTTGGTTGCTCTGCCAAATGAGGTCTCGCAATAAGAGAGAGAGAGCAATGCTTGTTCATGCACTCACTGCCTTGGAGCAGGGACACTCCCGCAAAATTTGGCTTGCAGCTTTAAAGGCCAACTAAAACTGCCCTGTACTGCCTTTGCACCCTCAAGACCTTAGTCTATTGCACGAGGAATAGGAGTATAGGCAGCCAAGAGTTGTGAAATGATGGACAAAGTACCACTCCTGACCCTAACAGGTCAGGGAGAGCATGTGCGTCAGCATATGGGTCTGCGCCCCTAGCCCATCTCCACAAAGGAAAAAGAGGACCTGGAGGGGAGGGATCCAGGGTTGGCCGCCTGGGTCACTCCTCTAGAGTAGGACCTCAAGTTTTACTTTGGAGGACAGCACCTCTACTCTCTTCACAACAGGTATGTTGGCCTGCTGCGTTAAAACAGAAAGGGGGAGATGTGGGGAGCCGGAGCAGCCGAGACGGCGCCTGTCCCCTGTCTCGCTCATTGTATAAAAACTTCTTAGTTCCCCTTATTTGGTGTGTGAGTGCAGAGCCTTTGCTTGCTCCACTGAGTCTGCGCGTATGACGTCAGAGGCCTGACCAATCCCGAGTTTTAAAATGACCCTAGCAACACAGCAGCCAATGGCAAAAGTCCCGCGTTCTTTGATTGTTTATAAGCAGTTGCATTTCCCTGCCCCGCGCCCCTCTGCTTCAGCTCTCCCTTTAAACAAGTTGCTCTTCATTAAAGCGTGATACAAGAAGGATCCTCGGGTGGTGTCCGTTCTTCCCTGCTGGTCAGGGGTGCCGGGCGCCGCACAAATCAATGATTTCACATTTCCAAGTGGCTCACAAACAAATAATATGCTTATTGACTTGAGATAGCTACGAGGTCAGGATCAAAAAAGAAGTGACTAAATGAAAAAGTAATCAAGCAGTGTTGTTAGAAATTCTAGCTAAGCTTGTTGGCTTCAGTAGTAGAGAGAGATTATAACTTTTTTGATATGGAATGTCAATAATTTTGTTACTTAAAATGCTTTCACATAACCTATCTTGCTCACAGATAGAATGAAGACATGAAAATAATTTACCCATCCAAATGAGGCAATTAAATTGTTTTTAAAAGAGAAACCATGAAGATGTAACAAAGTACACAATAATTGGTAGCAATAAGGAGTCCTTTTAATGTTTTTTTCATATAAATTTTATTGTAATTAATAGAAGGGTTACATGACATTCGCCAGATGGAAGTTACATTACTTCACATACATTGATACCCTTTCTCATGTCTTAGTCCCCATTTCCCTCCCCTCTACCCCCTCCCTCATTTTGTTTCCTCCCCTTTCCTATCCAATTTCAAATAACCAAATACAAATATATCCAATATATCAGATAACAAAGTGCAATACTGTAACAATGTGAGATAACAAAGGGAAAGCAAAAGAAATGAGAGATAACATAGTACATTAAGGACAACAATCACTCATTATATGGCTTTTGTTTCAATATCCTGGAGGTCCTTTCAATTAGCTTCATACTATGTGGCCTTATGTATCAAGGTTTTGCTCTATTGCAGATCTCTGCTAGTAGAGCCCAAGGTTTCTACTGATTATGACAAATGAGGGAAACCATTGAGCCTAAGTTCCTTTGAGTCTGGCTTACTTCACTTAATATAATTTTTTCTAAGTCTTTCCATTTCCTTACAAATGGGGAGATGTCCTTCTTTCTGACAGCAGCATAGAATTCCATTGTGTATAAATACCACATCTTGTTGATCCACTCATCCACTGAGGGACATCTAGGTTGGTTCCATATCTTTGCTATGGTAAATAGTGCTGCAATGAACATCGTTGTGCTAGTAGATTTAGTGTGCCCTTATTTCTGGACAGTTGGGTATATGCCAAGTAGTGGAATTGCTGGGTCATAGGGGAGCTCTATGTTTAGTCTCTTGAAGAACTGCCATACTGCTTTCCATAGTGGTTGAACGAGTTTGCACTCACACCAGCAGTGTAGTAGTGATCCCTCCTGGCCACATCCCCTCCAGAATCTGTTGTTATTAGTTTTCTTGATCCTGGCCATTCTAACTGGATTGAGATGGAATCTTAAAGTTGTTTTGATTTGCATTTCTTTTATGGCCAGAGATGTTGAGCATTTCTTCATGTGTCTATAGGCCATTCTTATTTCTTCTTCAGAGAAGACTCTCTTTAAGTCCTTTTAGTCTTTTATGTCCACTAGATTGAAGCCAAGAATCAGTGATTAACTGGAAATCAGGCAAAAGCTATCTAAGAGGAGGACATACAAGCAAGTGTCCATGTAAAATGATGCTGTCATCCTTGACATGGGTGGTCTCCCTACATTTCGTTAAGCAAATTCAAGACCAACAGAAGGATAATCTACTGTAATAATTTAGCAAAGAACAGCAGCACTGTTCCTGAACAAGATGGAAATAGGTAGAGACTAAAAGGTAAAAATAGGAACAATTTATCACACAAATATTCTCAATGGTAATACTCTTTTATATTAATACCATTCTTTTCAATAGATTATAGTATAAATATTTTTAGATATGGTAATTAAGAAGAGTCTTAAGATGGAGTAGTCTTGAGCTTTATTCATGTATCTTGTTAGCGAAATAGATCTCTAATATTCGAAGGGATTGAACCAGAAGTTGGTGGAGTACTTATTATTGTAGGCTCTTTAGACAGAAGAGTACTTTCAAGGTAAAAAAAAAAAAAGAAAAGAAAAAAAAAGAAGAAAAAGTACAGCCAAACATTTGTGAGCACAGCTTCTTGACCACCTTTTGAAACTAAGGTTTTACAACAGAGTTTGTTGTAATTAGCATAAATGCTGGGTTTCCAGGCAACCAGAGAGGTTTAATGGACTCACTTGGACAAGTAAACAGCATAACAGAATAAATAATTAAATGCAGAGAGTATTTAGTGAATGATTTTGACCAAGATTTCCAGAACAAAGAAGGTAAAATATAATTCCAAATCAATTGAATTAAAAGTCTGAAAAAAAGGAGTAGTGAAGAGAGATGAGAGAAAATAGAGTGGATTGTTTTCGCCTCAGTGGAGTAATGGGCTCTTGATCTTGTTTCTTCTTCTACCTTCACAGGCAATCAAGAGTTGGCTCAGGACTGGAGTATCCACTTCAGAGAAAGAGAACTTGTAGATGGAAAATAACATTTACAGCAGAAGAAGGTGGTTATAACCTTGGGCAGTCTATTAAATCTGTTCAAAATTCTTCCCTACCCCCAAATTCCTCTTAGAATAGTTTTGTCTGCTTTCCCCAATACTTCTTCTCATTACGTCCTTAAAATGTTAAAATTCATATTCCTATTCCCTGGATATTGTTTTTTTTGTTGTAATTTAATATGCCCATCTAATTGTCCAGGGCTCATGGCTCAGAGTCACCCCTTTTATCATTCTCAATCACTTCTCCATGACTCATGTCAGATTGACTATTTCCTTTATGTCACATATGTACATTGAGTAGCCTAGCTGTATTTCCCCTTGCTCCATTTTTAATTCATTGCATTTCTTTCCTATTAGCCGACTCTGGTGTCAACTTCCTGATAGTCATTTTGTTAAACTGTCTGTTAATACATTGAAAGATTTGTTCCATGGAGTTTCATTCCAGTGTATACTTGGACTGATATCTACTTCTATTTCCATAATTCATTTCATCTGCTATAACAATTTGCAAGACTAGGTACTTGAAACACCTGGAGATGGTTTTATTTTCATCCATTCAGAAGATTAATATTTAGCCAACAAGAAAGTTCAAAAAAAGCTTATGATTTGAGGTATTCTTAACTACCAATTTCCGCAAGTGGATTTGTACAACGGTGTGTAATTATTTTATTTAAGATGGGATTATTCACAATACTTTCTGCTACCTATAAGTTTTGGAGAAAGAACAAAAATAAAATTGAATACTATAGAGGAATATTAAATAAAAGGCAGATTTTATGTTTATCATATTTAAGATTATAAGTCATATTTCTTACTGTGTTAGCTAGGAAAAACATAAAACAATGTATGATAAGGCAACTATTTTGACTTTTTAAAATATACCTTATTAAGTGATAAAATTTATTTTACTAATTACCATTTGGTTTTGAAAGATGGGAAGCTTGCCTATTTCACACATTTCTGGGAGGACCTCATTGAACAACACAGATGGTGGGTGGTACTATTTCCACACTTTAATGAATGATAGAACCTGCTTGGCATTACTTCTGGGGAAATAAATAAACTCTATTGTAACCTGCTTCCTACAATTGAAAAGCTTGTAATGATATTATTAGTGTCATCTAATCGTTAAATGTTATTTTGGCAAATGTGACAAAAAAGTTTATTTTGAAAGAAATATACTTTCAGGAGATTTAATGAAGATTATCATTGGTTTGAGAATGTCATTTTTTAAGAAGTTAGTTTTACTGAAGTCTCAGTATTTTGAAGCACTCAGTATCACCTCAGTAAGAGTTTTGCTGAATGACATTTTACTTCTATGGCAATTTTACTGGCCTTGGTAGATAAGTAAAGGATCTGTTACTCCGTGAACTATTTTTGACATACTTTATACTGGGCTGAAATCTTTCATTAATCCTTAGGGGAGTGGTAATTTTTTTTTTGAAAAATCTTTTGACAATTTGTGATCCTTTTCAGCCATGTTGTCTGGTTATCTGTGAATTGAAAGGTTTAATTACTTTCAGAACTTGTGATTTCAACCTTCATTTTAGGTTGTTTTTGCATTTTACCATGGCTTACTTCTAAGTCCCGCTTCTCATTTCCTCCTCAAAGCATTGAGACCCTGAAATATTTTAGGAATCAAGAAATTGAGGGTTGTCTTCAGGTATTTTTGCTGATGTGGGGCAAGGGCCTCGGTGAGGTTTTAACCTTGTTACCTTATGATTAATAAAATTGGAATTTGGATGTTCCATGGGTTCTGCAGACAGAGAATACTTTTTGGAAATAATATCAGAAGAATTTTGGTATATGGAGTAGCTATGCTTCAGAAATACGGAGAACAACAGTTTGAGACCAGTTAGGTAAAGCAATAAATAAAGCAGAAGAGTAAAAATGATTTTGATTAGAAGAAAATAACATTGTTTTCTTTTACCACATGAATTCAGAGGACCAAGAACACAAAAGATATACAAGTATATACTGGTGTCATTGCATTGATATTTTTTATATTCTAATTCTAATTTTTTATATTTGAATGCTATTTGTTGGAATATAATATCAGTTTATGTAACAAATTATCAATTTAATATATTCTAATAAATATCACTGTGTGAAATATAAAACCAACATTTAATCATAATCAGGGCACATGTCTTTCATTGTTCTGCTTTTGTTAGGATATCAAAGGATACTCTTTAAAAAAAAATATTGTCCCGGTTACCTCTACCTCACTGTTTTGTAAAGTTAGAACTAAGTTTTACAGCCTACAAACAAGAGGAAACAACATGTCTAAAATGTTACTAATGTAAGTTCCAATAAAGAGGAGGAACATATGGAGTTCTCCTGCAGCTATGGAAATATTTGCTGATACAAAGGCAGTAGTATCAGTTTATGCCTTCTGGACAGGAGATAGGCCTGTACATTAGGTAATCATGAATAAAAACAAGTTCATGGCTCTCTTAGCATTAGCTACTTTTGAAATGGTGGGTACAAGAGACAATTCTGTTTTGATAAAATATCTTCTACTCCAAACAGTTCTTTCTGAACTATTAAGTTTCCTATATTCCCTTGTAACTATGGTAAGTTTTGTTCCAGTAAGGCAATCCATGTTGTGAGGGTAAGATGTTCTGGTTGATCTGTTCCTACACCGGAGAAGGGTGAAGGGTCAGGTAGACATTTGTGACAATAATTTGGGAAAATTTGGGCTGCTGAAATGTTAGAAATAGCTCTTAAGCAAGGCTTACTTGGTCTCCATTAGTTTTACAAAGCTAACTCTGCTGGATAAATAAGTACTTGAAAGAGCCATCATCTTTGGCCTAGCTATAAATGCTTCAAAATATAATGAAATCTAAAATGAAAAGACTTAAAGTAGGCATGTCTATTAAAAATAGCAAATGTTAGCAATTGATAGAACAATATACTTTTTTCCCTATTATACAAATTTTGGGGAAATAAGATCAACAATATTATTAGGACCAATAATGTTTCCTCATTACAATCAGGCACTCATGGATATAATCCTGTATAAAGATTGTATCATTAACTTGTCACCTTAAATTTAGAGGATACACCATGATAAAATGTCTCCAATATTGTGAAACTGGGATGACATATTACTAGGGGGAAAAGAATCACATTAGTACAAATAGCATTACATCTCTACATATGAAAATGGCCATTTTATCTATAGACACATGAAGAAATGCTCAACATCTCTGGCCATAAAAGAAATGCAAATCAAAACAACTCTAAGAATCCACCTCACTCCAGTTAGAATGGCCAGGATCGAGCAATCTAATAACTATAGATTCTGGAGGGGATGAGGCAAGGATAACTACTACACTGTTGGTGGGAGTGCAATCTCATTCACCCACTGTGGAAAGGAGTATGGCAGTTCCTCAAAAGACTAAACATAGAGCTCCCCTATGACCCAGCAATTCCACTATTTGGCATTGACCCAATCATCCAGAAACAAGGGCACACTAAATCCACTAGCACAATGATTGCAGCACTATTTACCATAGCAAAGATATGGAACCAACCCAGATGCCCCTCAGTTGATGAGTGGATCAACAATCCTTTACAAAATTAGTATTAGGCTGAATTGATTCATGAATATCGTAAGATATGCATGATATAACCATTGTGTGTGTGTGTGTGCTTGTGTATATACAAGTAATGGTTTTGAAATCAAAAGCTCCACATTTTCACATGGCTTTTTTCACTCAAGCAGTGTATCAGCTTATCTATACCCCACTTCTACTTTTTTGATGGTAATTGCCCAGTTTAGCTTCAACCTGCAGTCCTCAGATTTCAGCCTCATTCATGAGCCACTATCAAATGGCTTAAAACAAAGATTTCCTATAAAAATGGCAATGACTATCTTTTTTTTTCTTTTTTTATTTTTTATTGTAATTAGTAAAAGGGTTACATGATATTTGCCAGATAGAAGGTGCATTAATTCACATACATTGATACCCTTTCACATGTCTTGGTACCCGTTTCACTCCCCCCCCACCCCCCACCCGTCTTGGTTTTCCCCCGTTCCCTATCAAATTTCAAATATCCAAATACAAATAAATTCAATATATCAGATAACAAAGTGAGATACTATACCAATATGAGATAACCAAGGGACAGCAAAGGAGATGAGAGACAACATAGTACATTAAGGACAACAATCATTCATTATATGGCTTTTCTTTCAGTATCCTGGAGGTCCTTTCAATTAGCTTCACATTATATGTCCTTATGTATCAAGATTTTGCTCTATTGCAAATCTCTGCTAGTAGAGCCCAAGGTTTCTACTGATTATGACGAATGAGGGAAACCATTGAGCCTAAGTTCCTTTGAGTCTGGCTTACGGCAATGACTATCTTATATTAATTTTAAAACAGCACTTATGGAAGATCTTCAAAATGTTCATACATAAACCTATACACACACTTGTAGCAATGTACACACATACACAAAATGTTTTAGTTTAAGACTGTCAGTATTTGCATGCATAAAAAAGTGAGCTAAGATAAAAGGAAATCAACCATAATATTTTTAACTTCAGAGTCAGATAAATTCAGCCTAATTCTTGAAAATAATGTACAAAAGCAACACCTATAGCAAAATATATGAAAGTAGGGTAGTTCTTTTAGCCATAGGTTAATGACAATATTTTCTATTAGGTACAAGATGATGCAGTCCCTATGACTTGACCTCTTGACTAAGTGTTATTTTGGCAATCTAATATCATCAAGACTAGATGGCTGCTACCATGGTAGCCATTTCATGGCTTGGCATTTTCTACCTCTTTCTGCTAAATCCATGGCAGTGTTTTTCCAAGGGGTTAACAAATGGAGTAGTTTATGTTGTACATAACACACAGGCACAAAACAAACACAAAACACAGAACACAGGGAAAAAAGATGACATGAAAATTTCCTTTGATCTCTTCTCTGGTTTTCTAGAAGTTAAAGGCAGTGGGAGTAATTTAAGAAGATCTCTCAAAGGGACTTCCGCTTATTTTAAAGTTGATAGCCTGGAGTATGAGATAGCTAGAATTGGTCTGAACTTTAATTAGTGATACAGAATGAGATTTTCCCTTGGGGCAGAAGACAGAATATAAAATGTTTGTCCAGAAAGTTAGAGTGAGAGCAGAACAAAACGGGAGGTTTTCAAAAGAAAGAAAACAGAAAAGTAATTTAATTTCTAAGTAAATAAGAGAGTGTCTATTGGATCTATGTGGAATTTAAAACGCTGAACTCCTCCTAAAAACGTGATCACAAGCTACTTTCCACAATCAATACATTCATCGATAACTATGTATGATAGTATTGTTGAACAGAAGAGAAAGATTTCCTAATCAGGCCATTCTGTTATCCCTTCCACAAGTCTGGATTCTGTGAATGGAGCAAGAAGACTGGCCATAAGAGGCTCAGACCATGTAAAGAATTAAAGAGGAAAAAGTCAACTGAGAGTGCTATTTTGAGATCAGATGCCTTCATTTGCTGATTTATAATCTTACTGACACATGACAAAGAATGCAACCCAGTAGTACACTTTCAAAAGTAAGTGACATGTTCTCCACTTAAGAAAAATGAATAGAATCACCCTCACTGTCAGGGCAGAGTAAGCCTTCCTGGAGAGAAAAGGAGTCTAGTTTAAGGGAGTGCTCTCTCCATGGATCATGGAGAGATAGACTTTTGGGGCACAGTGTGAAAACATTCTTCTTGTGCCTCAGAAAGCTAGTTCTGTATGTTTTTTTTTTCTACATTTCTCCTGATATCTCTAATTCTTTTCCTGTGATCTTTTGATTATCTTGGGCTGTCTCTTATGGCACAGGTTTCTTTTCTAATTTAATTAATTAATTTTTTGCCAGTCTAGGGGCTTGAATTTAGAGCCTGGGCACTGTCCTTGGACACTTTTTGCTGAAGGCTATTGCTCTGCCGCATGAGCCACAGCAACACTTCTGGCTTTTTCTGAGTATGTGGTACTGAGGAACCTAATCCAGAGCTTCTTGCATGCTGGATGATTACTCTACCACTAGGCTATGCTCCCTGCCCCATGACACAGGGGTTTACATTTAAATGAATTTTAAATGATCTGGAGAACAGGGCCTTGGGAAGTCTGCGTAGGATGCCATACACAAAGAAAGGAAATGTCATAATAATGAGAGGAGAGTACATTATCAGGAAAGTTATGAAAACCTTCCCTTTTCTCTCCTAATGCAGCAGAGATTACAAAGGGGCATCACAAAGAAACTCGTTATATATCCCAATTTCATTTACAAAATAAAACAATACAAATTTTTACAAAGACAATGTCTGCATGGCTGTGAATAAAGCATTATACTCAAGCAACAAAATAGATGTGTGTGTGTGTGTGTGTGTGTGTGAAAATCTAAACTTCACAGGCTTAAGTGGCAATACTTAGTTCTGCAGAATGTGACTATATCTGGAAATGAGGTCTTTAAAAGGCAATTAAGACTAAATGAGAATATTGAAATGGTTGTAATTCAATATGAGGAATATCCTGATGAAAAAGAGATGGGAAACAGACACGCAAAGAGGGAAGATCACCTGAAGACACTGACAAACATTTTTAGCCAAGGAATGAACCAGCTTATGGGGTGGAAGGAGGGAATATTTCCTATTATTCTATGTTAGGTTTCCAACATCCAACGCCTTAAAGAGACAAATTATTTATTAACCTCATTGTAAATTTATAGTACAACACTGTCACAGACCCAAATCCTAAATAGCAAAAATTTAGCTACTTTGAGTTCATATAGGAGAGAATGATATGAGAATATTTTTCCTGTGTTAATATGTGTCTATTTGAAGCAAGCAAATGTGGTTCCCTTTGGATCATCCCAATGTGCTGTAACTGGAGGAAAGAACAAGAAGTAAACTAACAAATGCCAGGGCCTATAGGATGAAATTTCATCAATTTACAAGCCAAAATAGGAGAAATCTACTGAACAATGAACACCTGGAGAACTATAAAATATTTTCATGAGAAAAAAGCCAGTTCAGAAAATGCAACAATGCAGCCAACATACAGAAAGCCAATGTCAGATAAGGCAATTCTTGTATCTTAGATTGCCTTATTATTTTCAGTGCAGTCATGTAAACAATTGAAGGTATGAGGATATAGGAAAGTTCTGGCTTCTTACACTAATCCACAGTCTTAATATTTTTGAGATCAGAGGAAACACTCCTAAATATTCCACATGAGAATATTCATTTAGGTAATATTTTACTTATTGAATTGTTTGTGGAATTACAGATGACAAAGTTTATTTTAGAGGAAAGTGTACACAGCAATAAATCCAAAGCGAAATCTTACCTGGGCAACAAAATTTGGTCAAAATAAAATACCTGCTACTTGTGCTTTGTGGACTCCTATTACTGGTATTTTAATGATGTGTTAAATATATTAAACATGTGTGCTTGATGAAAATTAATGGGAATAAGACATAAGTCTCCTAGCTAGTACTTAGTGTAAGGAATGAAAAAGCTTAGTTCAACTCTCTTGGAACTTTTGGCTGGTGGGAATAAGACATAAGTCTCCTAGATAGTACTTAGTGTAAGGAATAAAAAAAATCTCAGTTCAACTCTCTTGGAGCTTTTGGCTGATTCTGAGAATTAAATTTGCAGAAAGCAGATCAATGAGAAGCAGCACAAATGCATATCAGTTTTATATAATATGGGAGTCCTTATAAAGGCATGAACAGGCAAAGAAATGGTAAGTTCAAATTCTTCTTCATCCTATTGTAAAGGAAAGTAACTACCTTGTAGATAAGTATGTAAGAATCACTGAATTGCATTGAGAAACTATAGAAAACAATAAGGATTATTTAAAGAAAATTCAATTATGCACAATTTTCTTGGCTATGATACTCGTGGAAAATATTTTCCTTCTCCAGGTTCAGGGAAGGTATGTTTCCCATGGGAGATTTTAATCAACTGTTTTCAGGAAGGAAAGTGCAGATTAGAATGTTCCTCTTGCACCTGCTATTTTTCAAGTGACTGAGACTTAAATCTTTATGCCAAAGTGGCGAATGATGGGGTAGCATATATTGCCACATTTCCATAGACAGTTCTTGAGAACTGAACTGAAAAAGATATTAGGCTCTTTCAATCTTCTAAGTTTTGCCATATCTACATGCATATAAATATACAGGTAAAGCCTTTCACAATTCTTCTGAAACATGTAAATAGAGTGGACTGGGATTTAAGTCCTCATTTACAGTTTCCCAAATTATAGGTACCTTTTGTTGAGTTTGATTCTAATCATCTCTACCTATTGACAGTTTTTCCCACAAGTAGTTTTTGAAAGGAAATGATGAAAAAATACTTTCTTAATGAAGGATAACAATTACTAGCATTTGATGATTTTTAATTAATTTAAAACATTTAGTAGCATATCTAATGTTTACAAATCTCAACTTAATGAAGAGAGAAATTTTATACAATTATACATTGCAAACATGAGTTTGTGGGATGGATACTTCCAGTGAGACAAGAAAAATATGAACATTTTTTAAAATGTGGGAGATAAGGATTCGGCGGAAGATGGCAGCGGTTCAGGGTGAGACATACTC
Organism: Megascapheus bottae; assembly: GCF_031878675.1. NCBI lineage: Eukaryota > Metazoa > Chordata > Mammalia > Rodentia > Geomyidae > Megascapheus > Megascapheus bottae. Next base: position 35,017,994 of record NC_143520.1, on the reverse strand, counting down.
AGATCCTGCCAAGATTCATGTACTGGCAGTGCAGGAGACAGTCCTCTAACAGAAATTGATCCTAAGTAAGCTTTAGGACCACAGAGAATTCAGGCAGAGAGGAAAAAAAGGAAGAATACCAGCGTGAAAACAGAGCATGGAGCTCCGCCACAGAGCAGCCAGGAGACAAAGGCTCTTCTGAATCAGAGCAGAGACAGCACTCCACAGCAATGCAAACCCGCCAGCTGCAGACAGAGCCACACAGAGCTTGCGCAAGCCCAGAGCCGACACCCGGCCGCGCAGACACCTGGCCGCGCACAGACCTGCCAGCTTCACGGAAAAGGAGAATCCAGCAATTTGTGAGTAGCTCCGAGAAGTTTCCACTTCTGCTCTGGAAAAGGCATTGGGAGTTAGCCCCTCCCCCACCAGCTGAGAGCAGAGCCATCCTGACTGCTGGCAACGACCCAGGCAAAATCAATTGGAGCCTGAAAGGTGTTGCTGACAGCACCACCTAACTGGCAAAGGATTTCCCATAGATCCCTTAGCCAGAAATCCAGTCCCAGCCCTGCTGAAGTCCATAACCCTGCGCTGCCTCAGACCTGATAAACAAAGCCGCCCGTGGATCTTTCAGCTTTGTTTTACCAAACAAGCAATCTGATCCGAAAAACTGCAAAGCCAAATCACAAGAGAAAAAGACTTTGTGAAGTGTTTAGATCCCGAATTTAATGGAGACACAAGTTTCCTAACCTCTCCCCCCACCAAACCCCCCCCCCAAAAAGAAAACTGAAGAATACCCTTTTTTTATTTTTTTACCCCATTTCATTTGCATTTTCAAATGTTCTTATTTTTCTCTTTGCCATTGTACCTACACCTTTTTTTTTCTAATGTTATGATTCATTCCTTTTTTTCTTCTTTTTTCTTCTCTCTTTTCCCCCAATCTTGCTGTCACTGTGGTCATCCTAGAAACACAGTGACAGCTCTGGGTACATTTTGAAGAAAAACGATATCCATATTGATACAGTCACCTGCTTTTTAAACTCCGGGTTCTCAACCCTAGTATATCTTGGGTAAGAACTCAGAACAGTGAGGAATCTACCCACACCTTTTTTCTTTTTTTTTTTTTGGTTTTGGTTTTGGTTTCAGTGTGTGTGTGTGTGTGTGTGTGTGTGTGTGTGTGTGTGTTTGTGTGTGTGTTCTGTTTTCTTTTATTTTCTTGCTGTTTTGTTTGTTTTTTTCCTTTTATTTCTTAAATTGGTTTCATTGAAATCACCTATATCAATCTCTCTCTTTTCTCTATATATTCTTCTTATTACTCTTCTTATTTTGATAAGTTTTATCTAAGTTCATCTAAACTTTCTACACAAATACTCCACCTGTATATCACCTTAGCTCAGTTATCCTTATACAATACCCTTTCTCCATTACTATAATATTCTTACACTCCTGTATTATTATTTTCCTACCTCCCTTGTCATTTTTCATATTATTTTTCTATCTCTGGTCCTCTGTTCATCCTTCAACTCTTATAATGCATGGATCTACACTTGACGGTTGTTGAGCAATGCTGTGTATCTAGGTGTTCAATTATACTCTAGGTCCAGAGGGACTTAAATACAAGAGATTGGATTGAGGGGTTTATTGTTTTGGTCATAAATCGGTCATCTGTGATTGTATTAGATTTGTATGTAAGTGTACCAAAAGAAAGAGAGAGTGTTAATACCAATCTAAAAGAGCTAATATCCATTGTCAGCCAACTAAAAAGGTCTAGGTTGGTTATATCTGAAAAATTATAATCTTGTTTAGTATTAATCTTGCTCCCATCCTCAAATGTGCAGAACAAGAAACTCAAGAAAAATGTAAAATCAAGGAATAGCAGATCCCACCCAACATAAACAGGCAATGGAGCAGTCAGTGGCAAAACTAGAGGAGAGCCTCCCAAATGCTATAGAAATGCAATTAATAAACATCATTAATGAAAAGTGTGAAAACATAAAGAAAGAGATAAGGGAGGAAGCCTCAGCTAAACAAGAGGAAACCATAAACAAGGTGATATGTGAAAAAGGGGAAGCCATAAAGGAGGCCATAATAAAAGTTTTTCAAAGAAAAATGGATGAATTCATAGAATCCACAAACAAAAAGGTGACTGAACTCCAACAAATGTCCAAAGGGAATAAAGCTGTTGAGCTAACCACTCAAATGGAAATCAAGGAGCTAAAGAAATCCATACATGATCTAAAACAAGAGATGCAAGGCATCAAAAATGAGCAATTAGAAGCAAGGGAGATGAAGAATAAAGTACATACCTTTGATAGCAGGTTAGACAATGCAGAAGAGAGAATTTCCGGGGTTGAAGATAATTTAGTTGTTATAGAAAAAGAACAGAAAATGTGTCAATTCAAATCTAGGAAATATGAGAAAACGCTACAGGAGGTCCAAGATACAATTAGGAAGCCTAATTTAAGGCTAATTGGTATTGAGGAGGGTCTAGAGAAAGAGGTCAATGGTATTGGAAATATACTTCAGGGAATCATCTCAGAGAACTTCCAAAATATCCAGAAGGGCAGGCCCATCCAGATACAAGAAGCTTTTAGAACCCAAAACAGACCTGACCAGAAAAGGACATACCACCGCCAGATTATAATCCGAACTGGATCAACAGAGGCCAAAGATAGGATCCTAAAAGCAGTCAGGGAGAAGAGACAATCACCTATAAAGGCCAACCAATCAGAATAAGCCCAGATTTCTCAGCAGAGACCATGCAAGCAAGAAGAGATTGGAATGGTGTATACCATTCCCTGAAGTCAAATAACTACCAGCCAAGAATACTATACCCAGCTAAGCTCTCATTCATAACTGGGGGAACAATAAAAACATTCCATTCCAAGGAAAATCTTCAACATTATGTAGCAACAAAACCAACACTACAGAAAATTCTTAAAGATGTTCTACACATGGAAAACCAACACAAATGTAATACAGAGAAAGAAATGGCACCTAAAACTCATAACATCTAAGTACCATAAAAACTATCAAGACACAGGCCCTAATGAAAGCTTGTAAAAATGGTAGGAACTAAGGAATATTTCTCAATCCTGACTCTCAATATCAATGGACTTAACTCTCCAATTAAATGGCATAGATTATGTAGTTAGATCAAAAAAACAGGATCTATCGGTATGCTGCCTCCAAGAGACACATCTTACCCCAAAAAACAAACACTTTTGAAAATCAGAGGTTTTAATAAACTCTGTCAAGCTAATGCCCCCCATAAACAGGCTGGAGTTGCCATGCTCATATGAGATAAAATAGATTTCAAACTAAAATTAGTGAGAAAAGACAAAGAAGGTTACTACATACTACTAAAGTGATATTTGCTCCAGGAGGACATAACCATCCTAAATATCAACACACCGAATCCTAGAGCTCTGAACTTCACCAAGCACACTTTACTTACACTGAAACCATACATAGATCAAAATACAGTGATTGTCGGTGACTTTAACACACCACTCTCACCTTTAGACAGATCAACACGGCAAAAACTCAACAGAGAAACTGTAGAACTGAACAACTATATAGACCAACTAGATCTAACAGACATCTGCAGATTATTCCACCCAGCAACAACGCAATATATATTTTTCTCAACAGCACATGGAACATTTTTCAAAATAGACCACATTCTAGGCCATAAAACAAACCTGGACAGATTCAGAAACACTGAAATTATTCCCTGCACTCTTTCAGACCACAAGGGCATCAAATTTGAACTGAACACAAAACTCCACCAACAAAAACCATGTAACTCATGGAGATTGAACAACACATTGTTGAATCACCAATGGGTCATCGAAGAGATCAGAAAAGAAATCCAACAGTTTATGAAATTTAACAAAAAGGAGCAAACAAAATACCAGCTCCTTTGGGACATGGAAAAGGCAGTACTCAGAAGAAAATTTATACCTCTTAATGCCTACAATAACAAATGGGAAAAATTGCAAACCAACAATTTAATGTGTCACCTTAAGCTACTGGAAAAAGAGGAACAAACCAACCCTAATCCCCTTAGAAGGAAGCAAATTATTAAAATCAAAGCAGAATTAAATAAATTGGAATCCAAAAAAAAGTATAGAAAGAATTCAAAAAACAAGGAGTTGGTTCTTTGAAAGAATTAACAAAATTGACAAACCCTTAGGAAATCTTACCAAAAAAAGAAGGGAGCATACCGAAATAAACAAAATCACAGACGAAAATGGTAATATCACAACAGAAATTACCAAGATCCAGAGTATCATGAGGGAATACTTCTCAAATCTTTACGCCAACAAATTTGAGAATCTAGAAGAAATGGACAAATTCCTAGCCAATATTAACATACCCACACTGAACCAAGAAGAACTAACCCAACTAAACAGGCCTATTTCAAGCACTGAAATAGAAATGGCAATGAGAACTTCCACCTAAGAAAAGCCCAGGGCCAGATGGATTCACAGCTGAATTCTATAAGGTCTTCAAAGCAGAGCTCACACCAATACTCCTCAAGCTCTTCAACGAAATTGAAAAGGAAGGTTCTTTACCAAACTCATTCTAAGAAGCCAGTATAACCCTCATCCCCAAACCAGACAGAGATTCATCAAAGAAAGAGAACTATAGACCTATTTCTTTGATGAACATCAATGCAAAACTTCTCAACAAAATACTGGCCAACTGTCTGCAACAACTCATCAAAAAAATTATACACTATGATCAAACAGGATTCATCACAGGAAGGCAAAGCTGGTTCAACATACTCAAATCAATTAATATAATTCAACACATCAACAGGAGCAAGGACAAAAATCACATGCTTGTCTAAACCTCCCTTGCTCCTGGATTGGAAGAATCAATATCGTGAAAATGACAATATTACCAAGGGCTATCTAGAAATTCAACTCAATACCCATAAATATCCCAATGTCATTCTTTATAGAAATAGAAGAGGCAATCCAAAATTTCATATGGAATAATAAAAGACCCCGTATAGCAACAACACTTGTTAGCAGAAAGAACAGTGCAGGAGGAATTTCAATACCAAACTTTAAACTTTATTACAGAGCTATAATTTTCAAAACAGCTTGTTACTGGCAAAAGAACAGGCCTGAAGACCAATGGAATAGAACTGAAGACCCACATATTAAACCACAGACCTATGGCAAGGGAGCCAAAAAAATAGAATGGAAGAAAGATACCCTCTTCAACAAGTTGTGCTGGCAGAACTAGTTCAGCACATGCAGAAAACTAAAGTTGGATCTTTCTTTGTCACCCTGTACTAGAATTAACTTCAAATGGATCAAAGATCTGGCGGTAAAAGCTGACACACTGAAAACTTTAAAAGAAGGCATAGGAGATACACTAGACCTCCTTGGCACAGGTCGAAACTTTCTTAATAAAGATCAAGAATCACAACAAACCAAAGAAAGGCTGGATTAGTGGGACTGCATTAAACTGCATAGCTTTTGTATGGCAAAGGGCACAGCTAGTAAACTAATTAAGAAGCCTACAGAGTGGGAGAAGATCTTCACCAACCATACAACAGACAAAGGCCTCATATCTAAAATATATCAACAGCTAAAAAAATTGAATCACTCCAAAACTAATGTCAAAAGTAACAGCCATCGCATTAAAAGATGGGCCAAACCTTAAAGAGAGTCTTCTCTGAAGAAGAATCAAAAATGGCCTACAGACACATGAAGAAATGCTCAATATCACTGGTCATAAAATAATTGCAAATCAAAACAACTCTAAGATTCCACCTCACTCCAGATAGAATGGCCAGGATCAAGAAAACTAATAACAACAGATGCTGGAGGGGATGTGGCCAGGAGGGATCACTACTACATTGTTGGTAGGAGTGCAAACTCATTCAACCACTATGGAAAGCAGTATGGCAGTTCCTCAAAAGACTAAACCTAGAGCTCTCCTATGACCCAGCAATTCCACTACTTGGCATTTACCCAATCATCCAGAAAGGAAGACATACTAAATCCACCAGCTCAACAATATTCACTGCAGCACTATTTACTATAGCAAAGATATGGAACCAACCTAGATGTCCCTAAATTGATGAGTGGATCAAGTAGATATGGTATTTGTACACAATGGAATTCTATGCTGCTGTCAGAAAGAATGACATTGCCCCATTTGTTAGGAAATGGAAAGACTTAGAAAACATCATATTAAGTGAAGTAAGCCAGACTCAAAGGAACTTAGGCTCAATGGTTTCCCTAATTTGTCATAATCAGTAGAAACTTTGGGCTCTTCTAGCAGAGATTTGCAATAGAGCAAAACCTAGATACAAATGGCCAGATAGTAGGACGCTAAATGAAAGGATGAAAGGATCTCTAGGATATAGAAACATAATCCATATAATGAATGATTGTTGTTCTTAAGGTACTATGTTATCTCTCATCTCTTTTGCTGTCCCTTGGTTAACTCATGTTGTTACAGTATCTCACTTTGTTACCTTATATATTGGATATATTTGTATTTGGTTATTTGAAACTGGATAGGGAAGGGGGCAGAAACAAGATGAGGGGTGGGGGTTGGGGGGAGGGAAATGGGGACCAAGACATGTGAAAGGATATCAATGTATGGGAATTAATGCACAATCTATCTGGCAAATATCATATAACCCTTCTATTAATTACAATAAAAATTATATGAAAAAAATGTGGAGGCTATTTTAAACTATTTGGTAAAAAAAATCACTAATATTTTTACAAGGTTATTGAACCTTGATAAAACACATCAATATATTAAAATATTTATATATTCAAATACATTGAAATATGTTGAATATATATGCATATTTGTATATCTAGGAATATATGTATAACAGATTTGAAGAATATACAACACCTAATAAATGTTCTTTTAAATTATTCACAGAAGTAGAATAGAGTTCTTATAACTTTTAAAGGATTATTTCTTGGTGAGTTTTTTTTTGACATTTTCAAATTATTTAATGGAAGTCAATCAAGATTTGCATTTATTTGCATGAAATATACACTCTGACACCCTATATCAAATATTTCACCATTCCTCAGAAAACTTCCTAATATTAAAATTATTACAAATTTGGAAAGGCCACTTGCCCTTAGTGACTAACCCAAACATGTTTTGATGCTTTGAAAACTTTCAAAACTTTCTGCATAATCAATGAATTATGAGAATTTGCCATTTCCTATAGAGGACAAGTTAAAAAGCAACTCAGTTATACAGACTCATGAAACAGCTTATTCTCCTATTTGAGCCAGATCTCTCTCCTTGGAATTTTATTTGCTTTAAGAAGATGTACAAAGGAGTTGACATTGAACAATGCAGTATAGGAATACAATGCTTCTTGATAAATGTCACTCCTTTTAACATTCTTATCCACCCCTCCCAATCCACCTTTTCCCTCACTATTCTTATTTTTTTAATTTATGAAGATTTTTTTTACTTAATTTGTGAATGAATTCTTTCTCTTTCCTCTCTTCATATGTCTACCATTTCCTCTTTACTGCATCCTCCCTCCTTTGAGACCCATGTCCTAGTCACTTGGTTGGACTTTGATTTATTTTTTTCTAGAGAATTATGCCTTTTTTGAGTAGTTTATTGGACAGAAGTGTTTCATGGACTTTCCTTCCCTTGGCTGTCTTTGAACCATAATCCTCAGATTTCAGCTTCTTGAGTAGCTAGTATTATAGGTGTGAGCCACCAGCATCTGACAGTATTTGAATACTTTATGTCTGTTTTACTTTAGTTAATTCATCTGTAACTGCTTGGATACCAGCCAGTGTGTTAACTTGTAGAAGGAAACCATGTGACCTTTTTTTCTCTGGAACTAGCTTACTTCACTTAAAGGAAAGTCCATTTTCTAATGGATGAGTAGAATTCTGTTGTGTACACACCACATTTTCATGATCTATTCATCACTTGTGTAGCATCTAGGGATAATTCCATATTTCCATATTGAGGCAATGGTAGATAGTGCTTTAATGATTTGTGCTCTATTGAACAAATTCATAAAAATGAAATTACTGGGTCACAGGGTAGTTTTACGTTTATTTTCCTGAGGATCTTCCATACTTCTTTCCACAGTGGTGCATTTCCACCAACAATGTAATAGCGTTCCCTTTTGGCCTCATCTTTACCAGCATTTGTTGCTAGTAATTTTCTTGATAAAGGCCATGCTAACTAGAATGAGATGGCATCTCAGTGTTCCTTTGATTTGCACTTCCTTTATGATAAGAGATGTTGAACAATTCTTCATGTATCAATTACCCATTTTTAATTTTTGTAAGTCTCTCATAAAATCATTAGCTAACTTATTAATCGGGGTCTGTTTTTCAGAACTCTTAAGTGTTCTAGATATTTGGCCCCTGTATAATATGCAGCTGGTAAATATCTTCTCCAATTATGAAAGCTTTCTTTGTAGTATTTTAGCTATGTCCTTTGATGTGCAGAATCCAAAGGTCATTTTAATGAAGCAATAAGAATATTGCTTTACAGTCATATAACAAGTGTCTATCAGTTTCCTTCACAACTGTGTTTAATATGCCATCTTTTGAGACTTGTAATTATTTCTGAACATTAACAAGTTACATGTACCAATTGTATGGGGAAAATAGCTGTATTCATCAAAGCTAACCATTGCATTGTTAGACAGCTTTAAAAGTATTGAATATATTGAACCAAATACCAGCAGGTCGAATCTGTAAACTTAGCTATTGAAGACACTGACATATGAAGAACTATAATCTGAAGCTAGACTAAGCTCAGATGTTCACTAGATTCCATCTCAAAACAATAAGCAACAGGGGAACAAAAGGCTGGCTGACCATGTAATTCAAGAAGTAGAAAAGTAGACATTAGCAAGAAAGCAGAATGGCCCAAGGTTCAGAGTTCAAGCTGGAGGAGCAATGAACAAAAGAGTAGCATAAAACATTGATGAGAAATGTGAAATTCTAAGTGACAATGTTATCTACCACTCTTCAAAGTAATTGAATGTGAAGAATATTTGAGCAAGCATGTTAATGCCCTAAGAAATTTGAATATCATGGCTACAGGATTAAAAAAAAAGCAATGTATGAATCAGTAAATGTAGAAACATAATGAAATGTGATCCTTTGTTTTATTTTATTTTTGTTTTAAAGGTAATGTACGGAGAGATTACAGTTACATAAGAAAGGAAATAAGCACCATTCTTGGCCAATATTTGTTAACCCCGCTTTCATTTTTTCGTGGTGCTCAATTCCACCCTGACTTCCTTCCCCACAATGCTGTAAGGTCATTTCCAACATGGTATATTGCTATTATCACTGCTGCATTTGTTTATTCTTTGCCTTTCTCTCATCATTTCTGTGATGTCCCTTTTTATTATTGTGTTGTTGTGATCCTCTGCTAGAACTATCCTAGGCATATGCTAGTTGTTACAAATGAAGGAAACCATGAAGCCTGTGTTCCTTTGGGTCTGGCTTATTTCACTTAATATGATTTTTTTCAAGTCTTTCCATTTCCTTATGAATGTGACAGTGTCATTCTTTCTGATGGCAGAATAGAATTCCATTGTGTATATGAACCACATTTTCTTTATCCATTCATCTGATAAGTAATCTTCTACTTATAACACTTAGAATACAATATGTAATAAATAATAGAGGAATATGGGCATATCATCAAAGAATAATATACTTGGTGGAGGAACACCGAGGTGTAATATCTCTGTGCCTCCTATTATATACAATAATATTTATTGAGATGAAATATGGGAAATGGAGCAAAGTTTTGTTGTGTCTGTTTTCATTTCTTTTGTCTTCTTTATTCATTCATATACCTTTGGAAATGTAAGGAAGGACAGAGGATCGGAGTGACAAAGGGTGATGGAATGCAGTAATGGTACTCACTAGACACTATGCTGAAAACAAGCTACACAACATGCAAGTGAGGAAGGGATGACATTGTTTAAAATGGAATTTACTCATTTCCTGATTGTGGTAACCATAAACCTGTACATCACTTTTGTAAAACAATAAGAATAATTTTAAATACAATGGGAATAGGTGAGTACAATGTAGCAATTTTAATATTTCCAATATATCACAGTCTTGGCAGGCTGTGATCAGTGAAGAAAATGAAGAAATAGAGGCACTTGTCTAACTTACATGCACAAATTTTAAGGAAATATTACAAATTCAATAAAATTTAGAAAATGCACTTCTGTTCAAAGTGAAAATAACCAAGTGAAAATATTTAAAATTTCGATAAATTATACTAAATTTCAATTTGCTTTACAGTCAAAGAAGATGCTTGCTCCATTAATTCTTGGTTATAGTTTTCCCCAAATTTAGGTAAGTTCACATGCAAAAAATTTCAACCATAGGAATGGCCTCATGGAAAGTACTGTAAAATATTGTTCAGCTCCATAGTACTAGCATTGTTTAGTTGTATGAATCCAACGTGTGAGGAAATGAACTAACCAAGAACATAGCCATTATAAAAGTTCTGAAAGTTATGCAGAAAAGATGGCAATCATTACAAATCAATTTTTTCCATGAGTTTAGGTGTTTTCCCCCTTTGTTTTTATTTTATTTTTTTATTTATTATTTTTTTTTTGCCAGTGCTGGGCTTGAGCTCAGGGCTTGAGTACTGTTCTTGGACTTTCTTAAGGCTAGAGCTCTACCACTTGAGCCTCAGCACCACTTCCGGCTTTTTCCTATGTATGTGGTACTGAGGAATTGAACCCAGGTATTTGTGCATGCTAGGCAAGCACTCTACCACTAGGCCAAACTCCCGGCCCCATCCCCCTTTGTTTTTAAACAATATCACTTTCCCAAAGTTATTGTCCATGTGCATCAACCCAATATGCAAACAAAATATATATTTTTGCTGGAATATTATATATATATATATATATATATATCAGAGATGGTGCCACTTACGGAAACACCTGAAATTAAATATATTTGTCTGAGCAGTTATATTATTTGGAAGGCAGGTAGATTAAATACATTTTAAATTCCACTAGCAGCCCTTGGTATGTTCCTACTGGAGCTAAAAATCAATGTAGACAGGGAATCATTTTTAATTTTCCTCTATGAATATCTGTTTCAAGTAAATTAAACATTGCTTCAAGCAGCAAAACTAATGTAGCTTATGTTTAATAGTAAATTGCATCCACAAAGAAAATGTAAATCCTAATCAAGTAGAGGAGAAAAACATATTAAGAAAAATATTTCTGATCCAGAAACATGTGGTATCTATAGAAAATGTTATGGAAAATATTTTGTCATTTCAGTCAGCAAGTTAATGAATGTTTCAGTAGATCTCTATTTACTTACTTACTTTATTGATTTATCTATTTACTTGCCAGTTCTGGTACTTGAATTCAATGACTGAGCATTGTCTCAAGGCTAGGGCACCACCACGAGCCACAACACCACTTCTGGCTTTTTCTATGTATGAAGTACCCAGCAACTGAACCTGGGTCTTTGTGCATTTTAGGGAAGCACTCAACAAGTAGGCCAAATTGCCTCAGATATCTCCCTATCTCTCTCTCTCCCTCTCTCCCTCCCTTTCTCTCTCTCTCCCTCTCTCTCTCCCTCTCTCTCTCTCTCTCTCTCTCTTTCTCTTTCTCATTTTCTCCCTCCCATCAGATTGATTACATGTTGCAACTTGTACTGTTGACTTGTTATATTACTAATTTAGCTTTTAAGAATCTTGTAATAAGATGATCTTTTATTTCTTAGAGAATACAAGGTAAACTAAAATTTTGTTATGAATTGCTTAGATAGGAGCTTTATTGTAGTAAGATACTCTGATGAAAAGATTCTGCAGCAAGATCATCACACTCTGCCTCTTCAATAAAAGACAGACATACCACTAAGATACTAGACCCATCTGAACTGTGAAACAATGAATGTACAGGTGTTAAATGAGCTAGAGGAAATTTTCTCAGGTTTCTGAAAACTGGTGCATGGAATGGGTTTTACAATATTTCTTAACTAACACAAGGCCAAAGATAAAAAGGTGATTTAACACTATTTGAATAATTACTGATAAAGATTTGAACTTACTCTAAGAACTGATTAACTGTCCCTTCAATCTGTGTGCAAAATTCTTCAGAATTTGTGAAGAATAAGCCATATTATTTTATTAAGAGAAGCATTATTATGATTATCAGGCTGTGTTGTCAAGGGTTTGACATATTTCAATTTCAGGGGCAGAACCCATCTCACAACCATTGTAACCAGACTAAGAAAAGCTGTGTGTTGTTTGTTTTTTATCATCTTCTTGGTTGGTCTTTCTCAGCCAATACTTTATAAAGAATGATTTTTCCACAGTGATAAATGTGTATTTGTGTTGGATTTAAGCACAATTTTATATCATTTTCTAAAGAACATTTCCAGGTGACTTATAGTTGAACATACTCTTAAACCTAATATAATCTATAATCTATAATCTGTATGTATTGTAGACTTAAAACAAACAAACAAAAGAAAACAAATGAAACAAGGAAAATGGATACCTTTGCAGGAATACTGAGAATTATATTTTTCCATCTGTGTATTCATTTCCAAGAGCCACAGAATATATATATGTATATACACATACATTTATATGTGTATATACATATATGTGTTTATATATCCATACTTGTATGCATACACATGGATGTGTATATACACATCTGTATGTATGCATATGTACACACATGTATATGTGTATATATACATATGTGTACATATATATTTCAGAAAAAATACTTCTTGTTACATGTATTACATTTTCCAGATGCTGCCTCTCTTGAAGGAGTCATATTTAGCAAGAGTTGTTAACTTAGAGCACTTATATGGGTAAGGTGCATGTTAAAAACTCAGCAATCCAGAGTCACATGTAAATGAGAGGCAAAAATTAACATAATTGTGTTTCAAATTTAAAACATCCATAAAACTCTATGTCCTAGGTCTGATTCTTTTAATCATATTATTGCTGTTTCTGTTTGTGTGATGCTAATTTAGTTTTATCTCTTTCCATCTTTCTCCAATATTTATTTGTTTCTTTTTCATTTCCTCTCTTCTGCCTTAATATGCTCTACAATCCACTGTTCCCTTTGTACAAAATAAAATGTATCTACTAACACCACAGCAAACACTATCAACATTTTATTTAATCCTAAATGGTTCTCAGTGAACTTCATATTAGATAACACTCAGAAGAACAAGTCATACTGAGTGGAGGTTTGATTTATTGTCTTGTCTATATACTTTCACTACACAAGAGAAATCTTTGTTTGCCATTCTTGTTTCCCACTTCAGAAAAAATCACTAGACATTCTAAATGACACTGAAATGACTCTAGTTATTTTGGACTGAATCTAACTATATGTCTATATATGCATATATATATATATATATAAACACTTAAGACTGAAAACTTAGTATTATCCAGCAGTATGTTTATTGATTGAATCATTTACTATGTCAGACACTGTGTCAGGACATGAAAAATGCATTTAACAAAATCATCTTTGAGAAAAGTCAGTATTTTAGGTGAAAAACATACCGAAATTTGTTGATTAGAGTCCTATCAGAAAGAAATGCCACAATGAATGGAACAATGATGAAAACAGAGTGAAAGAATGATTTAAAAGGAATGAACAGGAGACAATAAGTGGAAACTGTTACAATTTAACAAACCTATACATGAAAGGAAGAAAGAGAGTGGATCTTTGTGAGTATAATTAAAATAAAAAAGACATCAGAAAAATCATATTTAGGTAAAAACGGAGAGAGGGGAAGGGAAGGGATGGAAGGAGGGAAGGATAGAGAAGGGTAGAGATAGAAAGAGAAAAACAGAAGAGAGAGAGAGAGAGAGAGAGAGAGAGAGAGAGAGAGACAGAGAGAGAGAGAGAGAGAGAGAGAGAGAGAGAGAGAGAGAGAGAGAGAGAGAGAGAGAGAGAGAGAGAGAATGACAGAGGATATTAGAAACAAAAGATCTTTGGAAAAGGGACTCTTGAAGGGTTCAAAGCTCCTAGAAACTGCAATTTAGAGGATATTTTCCTCTAGTATTGTTATGGTTTTTCAATGAACAACATTTTTTTTTTTTGCCAGACTTGGCTTGAGCTCAGGGCCTGAACACTGTCCTTCGACTTTCTCAAGGCTAGAGCTCTACTACTTGAGCCTCAGCACCACTTATGGCTTTTTTCTATATACGTGGTACCAAGGAACTGAACCCAGGTCTTCGTCCATGCGAGGCAAGCACTCTACCACTAGGCCGAACACTCGACCCCACAATGAACAACATTTTTATAAAGAAAAATTAGAACCATTGAACAATCATGACCCTGAATTTTGTTTTATGAAGTCACTGAAACCAGAAAGTATTTTCAGGCTTTTAAAATACTTAGCTATTTAATACCTTTGTCGTAATAAATAAATCCAGCCAAGCTGGGTGCAGTGGCTCAGGCCTGTAATCCAAGCTACTGGGGAGGCTGAGATCTGAGGATCAAGGTTCAAAGCCATCCCGGGCACAAAAGAGACTCATCTCCAATTAACCTCTAGAAAACAGGAAGTGAGGATTGACTCAAGGATAGGGTAGTAGCCTTGAGCTGAAGAGCTCAAGGACAGTCACCAGGCAGAGGTCAGGCCCCATGACCCACAAAAAAAAAAAAAAATAATAATAGATTTGCACTAACTTTCTGAATTACTTTATTATGAAAACAGCGTATCTTCTCCTAAGAGCCTATATGTTGTCAAGCTGAGTGCAAGGTGGGGTAGGGGGAAGGTGACATGCCTCTCTGATTCTTGAGGTGTGTCTTCTTGAATTTTTTAAAATAAATTAAAACTCTTAAAGACAAGTGTGACTGGAATAAATAACAGGGAAGGAGAGGGAGGAAAGCAATCAGTGGTGAGGGATGAACCTGCTGCTGGCTGCAATTAATTTCCTAGCGGAGACGCGATAAACTGGGTATTACAAGAGATGTTTTGAAACCTGCTGTGAAGGAACAGAAAAGTAATTGTGCTAGCTTAGAAGGAACATATTCTGATTTTTCCAACTTTTAAGAGGCAAGCCAGCTTTCAGGAGCACATTAGCTAGGCTTCAGCAAGCTGGGGAATTGGGAGTAGTACACTTTGTAGAGCAGTCATGGCTAAATCACAGCCAGGTATAGCATGCAGTGCTGAGTAGTACGAAACACCATTGTGATGATCCTGCACATGCAACATGATTGGATTGGAGGCTTTCCAAGTAATAGGTCTGAGGCAAGAAAGACAGGCAACACAGACATAACTGGAATCAGACTGATCTAGTGTCAACTTGGTTTTCTTCCTAATAAGGAGATCCCAACAATTCTGAAGCTTTTAGTTTCTAGTTATTCATTTTTGAAAGATAAATAACAACCTTTATATTGCATACTTATTTTACAATGTGAATAAATTTTCATTACAATTGCTCTTTCATTATTAAAATCTTGGCTTTTGAGGATAATTTATAAACATTGATTTGTGCATTTGCATAGCCAAACCTGGTTTGTTGCCATTATACAACCTCAAGGAGTTACAGTCAACATTATTATTAGTATTTTGTCAGCTTATACACTAAAGTTTGCTTACTCTTTACACAGATTATAACCAAATAAATATAAGTATAATGAATAAATAAAGAGGTGACAATAAAATTTTATTTAGAAGATCATCATACTATTAAATAGTAATTTAAATTGAATTAGTGTGTGAGGAAAAGTTTTCCACATAATAACTACTGTTCATGCACAGTAAACCAATATATCTCAGTTAGTAAATCAACATTTCAGTCATCTGAAATGTGGATACTTACCTATGTCCTATAATATAAAACTTAGCAGTTTTGTCTGAGTGTCAGTGCCTCACAATTATAATGTTAGCTACCCAGGATGGTGGGATATGAAGAAACATGGTTTGAGGCCAACTGGGGCAGGAATTTGAATAGTCTCTATCTCCAAACACCTTACAAAAAGCAAAGCTGGGTACACGACTTAAATGTTAGATCACCAACTATGAGCAAAAAAGTCAAGCAAGAGTATAAGGACCTGAGTTCAAGGTCCCCAAGTTTTCCTTTTTTACAGGGGAAAAATTAATGGTTACATATGTGTGGGGTAGCTTTAGTAACCCTGATGCTTGCCACCTGTGCCTCAGCACGTACATACTCAATGACCCAAGCAGCCAGGAGTCAGAATGCACCTGGCTCCACCAGCCTGGAGCAAGTGGGGCATGTCTCAGGACACCATTGGCTGACGGTTACTTTCAGGGATGTCCCTATTTGATGATGTGGCAGCCTCCACTGGATGTGTATTTAGCGAGCACATTTTGTAAAATAAAGTGAGATCAGCACCGAGAGTCTGGTCTCCAGAGTTTGTGTTCCTGGGATTATTCATGGGCTCCGCTGCCATCTTACCCACCTCCTAAACCTCCGAGAAGGACTCCAACAACTGGCGCCCAGACGTGGGGAACGACTAGAGGGTAAGTGGACCTCTTTAAGCAAATATGTGGAAAGGGATCTTGGAGAGCAGGAACCTTCACTTTTCTGATAGAAAGCTTGAGCAATTTTATGAAACTGTTCTGTCTCTCTGTCTGTGGGGGATTGCAAGCAGGATACAGGAAGGGTCCTCGTGGGAAAGCGTAGCCCAGTAGGGTCAGAATTTCTTCCCCATCCTGGCTGCCATTCTGAGATGCCTCCGGGGTTCAGCCACCTTGGCTCTGGCACAGGTTGCCAAGACTGGGGTCGCCCTGGAAGAAGGCTCCACTGCCCCTGTAAATAAAGGGGCGGCTTCACCCATGATGGCTGTGGCACCCTTGGATAAGAGACCAACCACCAACCCTTGCCAACCTACCCCTGTAGATAAAGGCTCAGGCCAGCAAATTTATCCATCTCTGATTGATCTCAAGCTCAAAAATGAAAGCAGACCTCCCCCACATCCTGGCGGGTCCTTCATGGAGGTTCCCTTATGCCCCTCAGCCTCTTCAGGAATCCCCTGGGGTGGGGAGCCCTTCCCTCAGTAATCCTCTTCCATGCTTCCTTTACTTGAGGCCAAGTTGAACCCTCAACATTGCCTTCTTTAAGCATTCCCAGTAATTGTTACTCCCCAGGCTTCCTTTACCCTCAGTCAGAGAGCAATCTGCCCTGGTGGATCTAGAAGGCAGGAAGTTCCCGCCTCCTAGAAACTCCACCACAGACCCCAGCTCCAGGGCTTAGGCGGCCTAACAGCATCTCCCCACAGTAAATATACCCATGGGGGCCACCCAACCAGGGCAATTCCTAATTATTTGTATATTTATGCTATTGAGATAAAGGATTGATTTTTTTCTCTAAGCAGTGGTCTTCCTTTACCGCCCCTCCTATTACAACCCTTTTCAGAAAAGACTCCCAGGTTAAAAGCAAAGGCCTCCAGAGGTAAGTAGAAGTCAGTCAACACCCCTCCCCCTTATGTATTTTTCTCAAAAGTGCATTGTGGCCTAAAACAGAGTACGGTCAAGGGACACCTTGACCCCTTCTAGGGTTCTCATCGATAACAGGGCACGTCTGAGAGGACGTGTGGGTTCAAGTACCACCGGCAAGACATGTATCTACCCAGCCCAATTTTCTTGTTGTTTTGTTTTCCCTCTTGCTTGTGTCGACTACCAGGGAACAGAGATCTCCATTGGGGAGGCGCCCTCTGAGTTCAGAGCCTCCTGGTCTTTTCCGTTATTCTGATAGTTTAAGGCAAGGCATGCCATCAGAAGTTTGGAGGTTACTTAAAAGTCTCTGCTTCTCTGTCTTGTCCATGTTATGTTTTTTCCATGGGTATTTTCTCTTGTTCGGTTTTGTTTTTGAAATTGGTACCAGTCCTAAATATGGATCCTTGTGGTTTTTGTGTGTGTGCATGCGCATCTTTGTTATCTCTTTGAATTTCTTGAAAACTTCTGAAAATGTACGGCCGATATTAATTTTGAGCATTTTTAGATGTTTGAGTATGCAGTGTGAATATGTGTGAGCGAACATGTTTGAGATTATACTTGTATACAAGTGTACAAGTTTATACTTGAAACTAACATATAAAAAAGGGGAAGTTGTTTAACTTTAAATCTAAACTCCGAGCAAAGTCAACTGCCTCAAGGGACTTGTATTGTTGTAAAGAGGAAATACTTTAAAATATAGTATTGTAATGTATAGAGCTGTTTACATTGTAAACATTGCATTCTATTTAGCAAAAAGGCATCGGGGAACTTGGAATTATTTCCTTGAGTTTAAATTTGGAGATAAGTATCAGAAATTTAATGTGAATTTATCAGTTTCAAAAACCTTGCCTACCTGTTTTTTAGAAAGGACAGGGCTTCATCCTGCCTCTCCCTTGCAGACTGACAGTGGAAATCTGATGGTAAAGTGGGTGATGTGATTAGTATTTCTTCACTTGCCCCCTAAAATGTATTAAATTGGGAAAAATGATTTTAAAAAGTGTAAAAAGGAAAATTAAGGCTAATAAAATGATAGTTTAATTACTATTTCAGTTCACCCTTGTAAGTTTGTAACAGTCTCCAGCAGTTCCCCCTTGTAAGTTTGTAACAGTTTCTAGCCAGCACACAGAAAAGTACCACAGATCCTTATTCAGATGTAAATTTGGCCCTTACCAAGTTCCAGGTAAGCATGTCATAGTAATGCCTGTGATACTGGGCAAGAACTTGTCAGTATAATAGTAGGTAGTTAAAACCTAAGGTTGTCAAAATAATGGGTAGTTTAAAATCCTAATTTTGCTCTAAGCCCTTACTGAGCAGATTTTGGGTTGACACCAGCTACAAATTCAAGAAAGAAGCTTGTGAACCTGAGGCTATGTGCCTATCAATCTGTAAAATAGGCTAAGCTTTTAGTGTCCCTGGCCAAGTACAGAGACAACGCCCCTGAGTCAGCTTGAAGAAGTTACAGAAGATGGATCTCGCCCAGATTTAACTCCTGGGACTTTAGCTAGGCTACTTTTGGCCATAGCCCCCCTTAAAAAACAAAACAAAAGAAATATGGGGAATATAGGTACGTAAGGCATTAAGCCTCAAGATAAGCTTGTTGATGCTTTATTTTCATTGAACTTTTAAATTTCAAATCTAAAGGATTTTCCGCTGCTTATAAGCATTGGGGCACCATGCTACCTTGCCCAACCCCCCTGCCCCTTGTCCGAACACCTGTTAGGAGCCGGCTCTCTGTTAACTATGGAGTGAGAGTTTGACTCATGTGTGCCATTATAAGGAGATGCGGACTGGGAACCCTATGAGGTTGGCCCCAGCCCTCACCAGGATTTCAGTTGTAGACCAGAGAATAGAAGAAGGGTTTCATTTGTGGATATTGTTCATCTCCCCTACTTAAAATTTCCATTTGGGTCTGCCAACACTACAGGTGAATTTCCTGAAGAGCTAGTGAGTGATGGGGTAAGATCCCCAGAGGGGGACAACCTAAGACAGGCACACTCTCGAGTAAGGCAAGCACCTGCTAAATAAGAGGGAGATGTGGAGCATGTCACAGCAGGGAAATGGAAACCTATGCTGTAAAAGGAGACATAACTCATGGCCCAGTGCTCAGCTCCTGGTCTTGGGATGCACCTGACTGAGATGGCGCCCGCCGCCCGATCTGAGGGTGTGGCTATGGTTTGTGTTGTAAAATAAGGCCACCTCTGGGATAGGTCCTGAACCCTGCTGCCCTCTCGGACAGCACGTGATCCACCTTCTTTGCATTACTGTTAACCCTCAAGTTTCAGGAGCAGGCCTGCCACTACAAAATGGCCTCTCAGCGACACCACTGTCAGATGCAGCCAGCTGACCTGAGTCTTGCCTCCACCTTTGTGACCTCACCAGTACAGCTCAGGACACCGACCTATCCAGAAAAACTGCCCTGGATGACTGCCCTGCCAGATGAATAGTTATCTTCCCTCAAAGCATGCTGGGGAGGACATAGAGGCTGTGATTCCCATTTACCCCAACCCTTCTGAAACCCATCTAGCCCTAGTCCTCTTTGGCCCACCAAGCTCATTTCCACAGCAGCAGTACCCATGTTTTCCTTAGCTAAGTTGGTTGAGTCTAGCTGATGTCTTTGCACATGGTTTAGGCCCCATCCTACATTCCATTATGAGTGTCCATAAATAAAGAAAAAGGGGGAGCTGTGAGGTAGCTCTAGGAACTCTGCTGTTTGCCACCTGTGCTTCAGCATGTACACAGTCAGTGACACAAGCAGTGAGGAGCCGGAGGGCAGCTGGCTCCACCTGCCTGGAGCAAGTGGGGCATGTCTCAGGACACCATTGGCTGATGGTTACCTTTAGAGATGTCCTTATTTGATGACGTGGCAGCCACCACTGGACCTGTATTTAATGAGCACGTTTTATAAAATAAAGTCAGGTCTGCACCGAAAGTCTGTGTTCCTGGGGTTATTCCTGGGCTCCGCTGCCATCTTACTCCCCTCCTAGTTGTCCAAGAAGGACCTCAACATATATGTTTGCATGTACTGTGAAAATAGTAGAGAAGCATTTATTACATGCCAAATATTAAAGTTCATGTAAATTTATTCACTCATTATGACTATAAGAGCATTATATATAATTATTATCTCATGAATTTACTCATTTATATCCACTTCTACATTAAAAATTATTTTTACAGTGGTCTAAAATTACAGAAAAGGTTCAAGAAGTAGAGTATAGATATTGGACCTTCAGATCACACACACACAAACACACACACACACACATATATATATATGTATATATAAATATATATAAAGATTTATTACATGAATTGCTTAACTAGCAAGACTAACATAATAGTAAAACTATGAGCCACAGTGGAGTTTATTTCAAGGATTATCTCTCTGTCATTAGTATTTGAATTCAGAATGATGTTACTATGGCAACCCAATGAATACATCTCTGTGCTACGCAACATTTTCTCAAGATTTCTTTTATCAGAATGAGGAAGTAGTACCTATTAATTAGTACTTATCTGAAAGATATTTTAATTAATTTTTAAATAGTTTCACTTCACTTAATTGATTACAAAAGTTTCTTCCTCTATTCAGTTGTTGTATTGAATTAGAAGGATTGATTTCCAAATTGGTATAACAGTTGCATTCCTGTGATAAATGTCACTTCATTGAAATGTATCACCTTTTTAAAAGTATATGAGGGCTGAGATACCCCTCAATGGCAAAGTGGTTACAGAGAAAGTATGCATCCTGTGTTTGATCACCAGTACCAAAAAGGAAAAAGAAAAGTACCACCAACATAAAGCAAACAAACAACAACTGGTAAAAACAAAAATATAAAAAGGAAATAAACAAAAAGCCTTAGCCAGGCAGTGATGGTCATGCCTGTAATATTAGCTACTCAAGAGGCTGGGATATGAGGATAGTGGTTCAAAGCCAACCTGGGCAGGAAACACTTTAAGACTTCACAAATGTGAGTGTCATCCTTATGCAGGGGCCATGCTAATCTTCTTTGTACCATTCCAATTTTAATATATGGGCTGCCAAAGCGAGCCCAAGACTTTAAGGCTCTTATCTCCATTTAATTAATAAAAAAAATGAAAGTGACCTTGTGGATCAAAATGGTAGAGTGCTAGACATGGGCAAAATAGCTTAAGGACAATATCCAGGTCCAAGCCAAAGGGCCAACCAAGAAAAAAAAATGTGAGACAACAAAGAATATACTCAGATTTAGGCATATAGAATAATTTAATTTACTATCATATTACTAATAATAGTCATCTCTCTGTTTATGAGTCATGTTTGCAATTTGTAGATTGTTTACATTTGTTCTATTTCTTTCTGTTTATTTTGTCCTTTTCCATTTCTGATAAAGCTTTTTTTTACAAATTTAATGTTCTAAGTATTTGCCAGAAAAATCTGAGTGTAGAGTTTTTGTGATTTAAAGTTTTGAACTCAAATTCTTATCAGCTATAGACCAACTCAATGTATCTATTCTTTTCAAAAGCATTTCAATCAAATGAATTTCAACTAAATTAGTAATTTGTTGGCATAAAATTTTCTATAATATTCTTGAATTTATGTTTCTAATCTCAAAGATAGAAAATGATAATCCTTCAATCATTGTCTGAATTTCCTAAAACGTGAGCCAAAATTATCTTTCATTGTAAATGGATTGCCCTATGCATTTTTTCATATATTTTTTATTGTAATTAATAGAAGGGTTACATGATATTTGCCAGATAGATGGTGCATTAATTCTCATACATTGATACCCTTTCACATGTCTTGGTCTCCATTTCCCTCCCCCCCCATCTTGTTTTTCCCCATTCCCTATCCAATTTCAAATAACCATATACAAATATACCTGATATATCAGGTAACAAAGTGAGATACTGTAACAGTATGAGATAACCAAGGGACAGAAAAAGAGATGAGAGATAACATAGTACCTTAAGAACAACAATCATTCATTATATGGCTTATGTTTCTATATCCTAGAGATCCTTTCATTTAGTGTCCTACTATATGGCCTTTTGTATCAAGGTTTTGCTCTGTTGTAAATCTCTGCTAGGAGAGCCCAAGGTTTCTACTGATTATGACAAATTAGGGAAACCATTGAGCCTAAGTTCCTTTGAGTCTGGCTTACTTCACTTAAGATAATCTTTTCTAAGTCTTTCCATTTCCTAACAAATGGGGCAATGTCATTCTTTCTGACAGCAGCATAGAATTCCAACTATCAGAAGTCTGACTAACAACAACTGAAAGGCTAAAAGGAAATTGATTGAATAAACATATATCATAGAACAATTTATGTTCAGTGAAAAAGCCTTTAATACTTAAGCTTCAATGTCAACATTTTAGATGAGAACTTCATTATTGATCATCTATAAAGTGGGCTTTTTGTTAACAATAAGTAAGTTTCCTTATGCACTAAAGAATCATGTTATAAAATTCTAAAATCCATGTTTTTTTTAATTTTATTTTATTGTTTGGGTTTTATGTAGAGGGGTTACAGTTATATTTGTCAAGCAGTGGGTAGATTACTTCTTGAACATTAATACTCTGTCCCATGGTTTTCTCTAGTCCCCTACCAATCATCTTGTTTTTGCTTCCCCATTTCAAATAAACAAATAAATGTATATACAATCTACATGGTACTAAGATCAGATACAGTAACAACATAAGATAAAGCACAACAGAAAAAAAAATAGAAATAACTTAACATAATGCATTAAGGACAACAATCTAAAGATAAGCCTATTGATTCCATGTCCTAGAGTTCATTTTGCTTGGTCTCATCCTGTATGACCATAATATGTACATAGCTTTTGAGCTATTGTGATCCTCTGTTAGGAAAATTCTAGATGTCTGCTGATTTTTACAAATAAGGGAAACCATGGAGCCTAGGTTCTTTTGGGTCTGGGTTACTTCAACTAATACGATTTTTTTCCCAAGTTTTTTCAATTTCGTTATGAATGGGGTAATGCCATTCTTTCTGATGGCAGGTATCCATTGTGTATAAGTACATTTTCTTGATCCATTCAGGTACTGAGGGGCATCTGGGTTGGTTCCATAACTTAGCTATGGTAAATTATGCTGTAATGAACTTGGTTGTTATGGTAGCTTTCGAATACTGCACTAAACAATTCTAAGCACTTTAAAGAAGCTGGAAGCAGCATATTTTGCAGATGTATTTTTTTTGTTATTTAGGAGTTTTTGTTTGTTTGTTTGCTTGCTTTTCCCCAGTGTTAATGGTAATGAACTGAGGACTCAGTAATGGCTCAGCCTTATGTTGGTTTGGCTTATGCTATACCACCTGAATCACAAAACCAGTCTTTCTTGCTTTAGTTACAGAGATGAATGCATGCCTGTTGTAAATAACAAAAGTATTTAGTAGAATTATAGGATAAAACCTCAAAATGCAAAGAGAAGATTATTGATTTGAATAGTATAAAAGAAATTTAAGAAACAAGCCCAATTCCATTGCAAAAATAGATAAAATATGCTAAAACATTTTTCTTTCAGGGAATACAAATAGTCCAACAATTGTAAGGAACAAATGGAAAGCCCTCACAAGTCTTGATTTGATGTATTGTAAATCTGTGGTCATCAAAAGATTGTACCGAAGTGCAAGGCACCAAGGGCTCATGGCTGTAATCCTAGATACGAAATAAGCTGAAATCGGAGGATCAAAGCCAGCCCAGATGGGAAGTCCAGGAGACTCTCATCTTCAACTAACCACCAGAAAACCGGAAGTTGCCCTGTGGTTGAAATAGTATATAGCAAAAGCCTTGAGGTGAAGAGATCTGAGACAGTGCACAAGTACAGAAAAAGAAAGAAAGGAAGAAAAAAAAAAGGAGGAAGTCAATCCATTAAAAAAAGAAAAGTGTTCCAGAAGCATAAAGACCTAAATATAGATTATTGGAAAGTAATAGCAATCCCAGAAATAAACTCTAATGCATGTATATGATAAAAGTATGTCACAGAGACCATTCAAAGGGGAAAATTAAGTTGTTTAATAAGCTTTAGGTGAAACTGAGTATCCAAGCAAAAGACTGAAGTTGAACTTCTACCATATATCATAAAATACTCATTTCAAAGTGGATCAACCAGACAGCCTAGAACTGTAAAAATCCCTGAAATAAAACTTAGGCAGTAATTCATGACTTTTGAAGTGACAATGAATTTTTGGAGATGACAGTAAAAATCAGGCATTCAGAACTTAAATTTTGTGCAAAAAAGTTCACACACAATATGATGAGAGGCAATGCATAGAATGGAAGAATCTAAGCCATATACTTATCGAGGACTTTTTAATCCAAAATAAAGAGAGAATTTCTAGAATATATCAACAAAAACCATAAAAAATACAGAAAGATCTTCATCAGAGGAGACATCCAGATGAATACTCAATGTCACTGATTATCAGAGAAATGTGAAATGAAATCATTGGGAAATGTCATCACATTCCTATTTCTATAGCTTCTGTTAAAAAAAAAAGTATGTGTTAGAAAAGAAAGGAATTAACTAGGATCCTTGGACACTATTGGTAAGAGTGTAAAAGAGTATAAATATTATGAAAAGCAGTGTGATACTTATTAAAATGTTATAAATAGAATTATTATATTATTGAGCAAATCCAGCCCTTGGAAAAATATTTTTAGATTCATAGTATTAGCAATATTCATAATAGTCAAAAGCAATGAAAGTGGATAGAAGAAATGTGATATATGAATCAATTAGTGAAAGACATATTACAATTCTATTTACATAGATTAATCAATTTCATAGTCAAATTGATGAAGTAAGAACACAAGATAATTTATCCTAGGCTGGGAAAATAAATAAAATTTTTAAATGGATACTGAATTTCAGTTTGAAAAACACTGGAGATTGATGGCAGGAATGATTGCTGTATGATTCCAATTTAAGTATTATTATTGATATATACATAATTAAAGGATGTTGAGTTGATAAAATCTGATGTATTATGTATACTTTGGAAAACTTAAAATAGATGATATGAATAATAGTAAAATATTTATAAATTACATTTTTTCCATTTGACAGTATCCAATCTTCCCTGAATCACTTCTAATAAATGTAATGTTGAAGAAATAACAGACTTTAACTACTAATTCACAAAAGACAATAAACCAGTTTTTATCCTTTTCTGATAAAGCCTGAGTTATCTGAAAAGATCCATGTAGAGATCCCAGGTGATAAATACACCTTTGAGTGGGAAAGTGGCCTCAACAATTCAGCTCTTCTGTGTTCACACAGAAAAAAATCCATGAAAAAATATCTATTTTTGCCAATTAATCTCTACAAACACTAAAATTTTTATGGAAACTATGTATTACTGTTTTATAGGTGGTAGTCTATTGTAAAGCATTATACAATTGAAATTATAAGCAACAGCATAAGTTATGTAATCAGAGCTAGCATTCACATTTCAACTACCTTTATTTACCAACCAGTTGAACTTGAAAGAGTCACTTTAAATTACTGAGTGTGAGATAAATTCACCAACTTTATAAAATAAGCTCTTGTAGGAATAAAGCGTGAAGTAGTCTTTACACCATCTAGAACTAACAAGCCTTGAAGATGTTTTATAATAATAGACATTTTTGTTATTGCCATTATCAAACATGAGGGCATCTTTATGAAAATAGAAATATGTGTGTTTCTGTTCAAAAATCCCTGATAAGTGTTTTCACTAATCAACAGAATTTCATGCATTTTTCTAAGCAAGGTTGACTCTCAAATTTAAGCTAGATTTCTATTCCAGTTGAAAACAAAATTTTCAAATGCAATCTTTCTATATTTGGAAGACCCAGAACTAAATTAGATTTTATAGATTATCCGTCTGTATTCTCAGTAGGAAGTTAAAAGTTCTTAGATGTCTGAATTTTCCCAGAAAGCAAATCACTGCCTTTGTGATAATCTAAACTGTGTTAGCAAAGTCTTATTCTTTTTAGAATATTACTTCATAATTAGAATTCCATACACATAAAAAAAGCTCACTGGCCATGCACTTAAGTTACAAGCCAGAAGAAAGGCAAAAATCTATCTAGAGTAGTTGTTCTTTTTACCTGGGGGTGGGGGGCATATTATTCTCACATCTATTCTTCTGAAATTGTTGCCAATAAGTTGAAACTACCTTTTTGAATAAATTCTTTTCAGTCTGAAGCTTTTCTTTCCAAACCAAACACAACACAACAAAATGAATATAGATTCATTTTCTTCATTTCCAGTCAGAGAATAAGATAGTTACTAGAACTTGCTTTAAAAAATTGAAAAAATCAACTATAGAAATGTAACTGTAAAATACTGAAATCACTAGAAATTTTTTCTTTAGCATTGGAAGCATTTTTTTTAGTTTCTTGCTGATGGTAAATAACTGGAATTGAAATACTACTGTTCTATTCAGCTATGTAAGATGTTAATGCCTAAAATATCCTATTAAAAATTCCGAAATGGGGCTGGGAGATTGGCCTGGTGGTAGAGTGCTTGCTTAGCATGAACAAAGACCTGGTTCAATTCCTAGGTACCATAGACATAATAAAAAGCCAGAAGTGGTGCTGTGGCTCAAGAGGTAGAGCTCTAGTCCTGAAAATGCCCAAGGACAGTGCTCAGGCCCTGAGCTCAAGGCCCAGGACTGGCAAAAAATGCCAGAATGCCTGAGGATGGTATGCATTCGATGAGTTTGCAAAGTTTTTTACCCACACTTCTGTGTCAAAATTTTAAGTGCCACAAATATTCCTTATTATGTGAACTCAAATTTGAGTTGAAACAAAATTGTTCTGTAATGCAGTTTTTTTTTTCAATAACAGACTTGAGGATATGCCAGAGTGACTGAAGAAGGATGTTCACATTTACATTTCAGAGATAATATTTGCAAACTAAAAGAGGATGGAAAGAGACAAGAAGTCAATAAGCTATAGTCATGCTAACATTTTAATGTAAGTTTTATGGGACATATTTATCTTTTATTTTTAAGGGTCACACAATTCTTTGATGTCATCTGGAAAATTCAATAGAAAATCTCAAAGCTCTTGATATTTTTGTGACAAGACAGATAAGTAAGAAACTCTTTTATTGAGTAAGGAACTCTGAGGAAAGAATGCAGTGTCCACTTTAAGAAGTCATTTAGTGTAGACATTCCTTGCTGTCACCAAAATGAAGGCTATGACGCTCACCAAGTAATTCCTGAAAGCATGGAAGACCTACATTTCTACTGCTCAGATCTTCCAGTACTCTTTAATTAATGGCTCTACTTCACTTTTAGAGAGTTTCCTTACCTGTATTGGTTTCTATAGCAAGTACCCACATACTCAGAAACCCAATGGCAATATCATGCAAAGAGTTTTAACAGATAGGGTTAAAATATAGCAATAAAAAGCCTATTATCTCATGATCTGTTTTCCATCCCCGATTACAGGAAAAGTCAGACAGCTCCTGTTTGCCTTTTTGTACAGAACTATTTGGACATACAAGCAAGTATTTTGCTACCATTGTGGCTTTATATCTGGGGAAAAGAGAATTCTGAGAAGGATTTAGGGTGAAATTATTGTCTCTTACTCATGATAAGAGATCATTGCTTTACTTAATTACCATTACTGTACTTAGAATGGCACTCGAACAGTTAAATTGCTAAAGTGATGATGATCCAAATAAGGTCAAAATAACGACTTTAAATAGCACAGATTTCATTGTGAAGACAACTTTTGTGATTTTTATTAGAAAACTTTTTACAAAATCTGGAAATCCTATTAAATTATAAAAAATAGAATGTCCAAATATATTTTGAACATTAATAGTACTCAGATATATATTGAGAATTATTTAACAGGGTGCTAATTTGTAACAGAATTTTTATTGCATGTACATTTTTGTTAAAGAAATGGTACTTTAACTTGTTTTATGTTTAATTTAAACAACTATAGAGGACATTTTATTTACATTGTTCTACTGTACCCACACAACCTCAGAGACTGAGAAGATTTTTTCTTTTACTACAGGTGTGCATAGTTAATAAACTGTTTCATTACACTTGCTGGCTGCCACAAAAATATATTAAATATGTAAAAAAAGATAAAAAGCCCTGTGTTTCTTTTCATTTCTCAAGGAAGCCAAACTTAATTCCACATGAATCTCATAAGGTTGTAAAGAGAAGACATTTGGGCCCTATCTGTGCACTGGTACTTGATAGGAGTATGTTATCTGTTAAGTGTGCATGAAAATTGTGCTCCATGTGCCAAAAGAGAATGCATTATATTTTCCTCATTAGTCATCCCCAACTATTTCTTTTTTCACAAACCTACTGCATTCAACATGATTTTAATAAAGTCTTCATGTCATTAAAAATCATAGACAGAAAAATTAAATAACACATTCATACCTAATTCCCTGATCTAATAAATTTTCAATTAGATATGGATTATAAGATCACATTGTTTCTAGATGTACTTAAGTTGCTATTGTTGTTTACAGGTTCCCAAATCACACAAGGAAACTTTTTTTTTAATCTGAAAAGTGTATGATACAAATATTAAATTTTCTCTTGCATTTTTAGTTGTCTTATTTTAACTTATTTTTGTTGCAAAGTTGATATCCAGAAGGTGTACAGTTAAATAGGTCAGATAATAAATAAAATTACTTTTTGAAATATTACCTCTTCCCTCATTTTCTCCAAGTTTTTTTTTCCATCAGATGCCCTGTCCTACAACTTGCATAGATCATTTTCAACATAGAGTTTAGTGAGCATACTCTTTGTTCCATCATTTCTATACTTCTCTTACCCTTCCTCCAAACAGATGAACTTACATACAAGACAAAAAGCACAGAAATCACCAACAGTGACAAATGGGGTAAACAAAAACATCAGCAACAAGAAAACAACAAAAAATAAAAAAAAAAACTTAACTCTTGTTTCCATTGCTTGGAGTTCATTTCAATCAACACACACACACACACACGTGCACATATTTTCTTTGAGAATTTGATTTGGGGGATTTAATTTGTTTTTAGCTTTATGTATGTTTAAGATACGAGGCCCATGTCTGAGGTGTAGCTAGTAAAGATCTCCCATTCTGTAGGCTATTTCTCCTTTGACATGAAGAAAATTTTCAGTTTGATGCAATCCTATTTATCCAGTGTTGGTTTGATTTGTTGTGATTCTTTGCAGTGATTCTTTATGGAAGGAGTTATATTCCATTCCTAAGAGCCCTAGTGTTCCATTATCTCTTCCTGCATCATTTTATGGTATCTGGCCTCACATTGATCCATTTGGAATTGATTGTGGTGCAGGGAAATATATAAGCATCTAGCGCCAGTTTGCTGAAGCTAGATTGTTTAGCTAATTCTGCCAACACTATTTAGTGAAGAAGCTATCTTTCTTCCATTCTGTGTTTTTAGTTCCTTTATCAACTACTGATTGGTTATAGGTCTGTGACTTTATTTCTGGATCTTCTATTCTACCATTGGTACCCTGGCTATTTTTATTACTATGGCTTTGTAATAGAGTTTGAGGTCGGGCATCGATATTGCCCAGGACTATCTTTCCTGCTAAATATTGTTTATACTATTTGGGGTTTTACACTATTCCATATGAGATTTTGGTTTGTTTCCTCTATCACTGAAAATTGTTCTTGTGGTTTTGATGAGTATTGTGTTGATATCTTTGGGGCTTATTGTCAGTTTTGCATTTTTATTCCTTCCAATCCAGGGGCATGGAAGAATTTTCCACTTCCTTAAATCTGCTTTAATTTTTTTCAGACTTTTATAATTTTCATCATTGAGGTCTTTCTCATCTTTGGTTGAGCTAATTGCTAGGTATTTTTTATGTTTATTAGAAGTAGAGTTGTGTTCCTGATTTCAATCTTGCCTTTCTCCTTGTTGGATTAATTTTATACCCTGCTAATTTGCCAAAATTTTGGATTAACTCAAGTAGTTTGGTAGAGGAATATATAGGATTCTTTAATACAGGTTCATATCATCTGCAAAGAGGGATAGTTATAATTCTTATTGCTCTTGCTAGGAATTCCAATCTTATATTGAAGGGGAGTGGAGAGAGTGAATATCCTGTCTCATTCCTGATTGTAGAGAAAATGTTTTTGCCTTTTCACTATGAAGTATAATGCTCACTGTAGGTTTGTGATACATTTTCTTGTACTTTTATGTACTCAACATGAGTAAGCCTTCTCTTCTCTAAAGTTAACCCTGTTAACGATTTTGTATACCCCCACTTAGTCACTTGCATTTATATATAATATGGGGTGGCATGTGGATAATGAGATCTCATAAGTGAATTATCAAGGGCTTAATATTTTTAGCTGAAGATTTAGTCCCAGTTTTCTGAAAGCTTATTCAACAGGGTGCCAATTACCATCACTTAAAAAGTTAAATTGCTAGGTCATTAGCAGAGTGAATGCCTGCAACAAATTAAGATTGATTTGTTCTCAGTTAGATGGCAAGTTAAACACTTTCCTCCTGAAGAGAGGCAATGGAGCTATGTCCTCCTGCACATAATCTCCCTCTGAAGAAATCCTTATTCTCCAATTTCTTTAATCATCTAATAGGTTATCTGAATTCTTTTATATACATTTAACTCTCTATTTCTGTTTACACATCCATGGATTTGATTAATTACAGATTGAACTTTTAAAAAAAATCCTATTTTTGCTGAACATGTAGTCTCAGTTCCTATTGTTATTATACAAAAAAATGTAATACAACTACTATTATGTCAATTACATTTCGGTAGGTAGAATTAACACTTTTTAGAAACAATGTAAAACATATGGGAAGATAATCACAGAAAATTTAAGAGACTCCTTCATGTCAGTAAAGAATTCAAGGAAATGGAAAGACTTAGAAAAAAATCAAATTAAGTGAAGTAAGCCAGACTCAAAGGAACTTAGGCTCAATGGTTTCCCTCATTTGTCATAATCAGTAGAAACTTTGGGCTCTCCTATCAGAGATTTGCAATATAGCAAAACCTTGATACATAAGGCCATATAGTATGATGCTAATTGAAAGGACCTCTAGGATATAGAAACAAAAGCCATATAATGAATGATTGTTGTCCTTAAGATACTATGTTATCTCTCAGCTCTTTCGCTGTCCCTTGGTTATCTCATACTGTTACAGTAACTCACTTTGTTATCTAATATATCTGATATATTTGTACTTGGTTATTTGAAATTGGATAGGGAAGGGGGGAAAACAAGATGAGGGGTGGGGGAAGGGGAGAGGGAAATGGGGACCAAGACATGTGAAAGGGTATCAATGTATGTGAATTAATGCACCTTCTATCTGGCAAATATCATGTAACCCTTCTATTAATTACAATAAAAAATCTAAAAAAAAGAATTCAGTATTCTTAGATATTGTTATATAGCAGCATTCATGGAATCACTCTCCCATGAATATAAAAAAATTAAATATCCTTGAAATTAATGGTAATATAAACCTGGCAAAAGATGAGATAAGCATTTATGATCTAGAGTTCACTCCAATTCGGTACTCTGATGGGTGTTGTTTATAGGAAGGGCTTAAAATGGAGTAAATCCATGTAAAAGAGTAGATGAGGATTAGCACAAACCCTTAAGGCTAATAGCAACATCTTTGCAGCTTCAAGCATTTTTTGGAAAAAACTTAGCCTCAAGAATAATTACTAGAAATTACAGAGGAGAATTTACCAACTTTAGAATTAGAAAGGAGACTAAACCATAACTACTTGAGTATGAAGATGTCAGTGTAATAATTGCTGAATTTTATTCTATATCAGTCATTGAATTATTTCATGGTGTTCCCCCAAAAGCATGAATTTAGGAAGTCTGAAGTTATAAACAATATTTCTTGGTATACTAGGTGCACCATGTGGTACCATTAGTCATGTCTGGAGAAGAAAGACTTACTTTGTGTCAGTTATAGTTATATATTTATTCAAAATCTCATTTTGTGCTGTTATAGAAACGTTAGTGATTATACTCTTTTTTAATTTAATTTTTATTTTCAAGGTGAGGTACAGAGGTATTTTGGTTACAAAGGGAAAGTAATGTGATTTCTTGTCAAACATCTTTATCTTCTCCGTCATTTTTCTCCCAATTTGCCTCTCCCTCCAACCCCACCCCCAAATGTGAAATTCATTTCCAACATTTTATCTTCTGGGTATTGCTGTTGCACTGGTTCACCTTTTGTCCTTTGTCTCACAATTTTGTTGTTCCTTTTCACTTCCCGAGTTTGTAGAAGAAACAGGGTATCAAAATCAAATACAGTGACAAGACAGGGTGAGCCAAAGGGTAGGGGGAACAAAGAACTTGACACAGTACATTGAAAACAACAACAAAGAAAATCATCTTGTTTCCATATCTTGGAGTTCATTTTCTCATATACAAATAGCTACTACACTTTTGGTAGGAGTATAAACTTGTCTAGCTATTCTTGAAATAAGCATGGAGGTTTCTCAAATTTCTAAGAGAGCTTCTCTGTAACCCAGTATATACCACTTTTGCTCATTTAGCAAAATGACCACAAACAAGGCCATCCTAAAGCTACCAGCACAATCATGTTCACTGCAGCATTATTTACCATAGATAAAATATGGAACCAACCCAAACACCACTCAATAGATGAATGGATGAAGAAAATGTGGTATAAATACATACTGGAATTCTATGCTTTCATCAGAAAGAATAGTGTTGCTCCATTCATAAGAAAATGAAAAAAAAACTTGAAAAAATTATAGTAAGTGAAGTAATTTAGATCAAAAGAAGCAGAGACCCCATGGATTCCTGCATCTGTAATATTTCATACATGTCTAGGACAGTCCTAGAAGAGGATGTCAATAGCACAATTATATTCTTTATACACATCTAAGCATAATTCAAATCGAAGAAAGAGATGAAGTTAAAACAATGTAAATTTCAAGAATTGCCAGAAAATGCCAAATTGCCATTAGAATAAAAAAGATAAATAAATTTTTCTCCATTGATTTCTAACTCTTGCCAAAACTAGATAAAAATAATTCCAACTGAGGGAAATATTAAATAATATAGTTTATCTTTAATTTGTATTACTCTTAATATTAATTTACTGTTATTTTATGTGATTGAACACTTTTCCATCTTTGACACTTTTATTTTAGTTTATTATCTCTCTAGGTTTTCTTTATAACATGGTGTTTCTTTTTGTTTGTCTTATATGTTATATGTGTTATCACTATACTTTGTCACTTCATTTTTGACACTCATCAAGGCACATATTTTCTCTATTACATGGTAATTGTGAATTATATGATCCATAGTCAAATTCTGTTCTTGGAAAATCTTACTGTATCTGCATTCTATCAAATAATTCTCTGATACATGGCAATTGATAAATTTTATGTGTATGTGTTCATATTTTAATGAGGTAATGTGTCTGTATTCCTACCACCAATCTTTTCCCCTTTAACTTAAAGAATTGCCCCAAAATGATATTAATGTTATTTCCAACTCCATTTTAAGTCATTTTTTCATAAAGTGGTTCTTTGTAATTTATTATATAATGAATGCAATTGCCTTCTTTTATGTCCATGCTGAAACTTAGTCTTCCTATTGCATGTTATGACTTAACATTTTTAAATTGTATTTTGTTGTCTGGATAATGTATAGAGGGGTTGCAGTTACATTCATTAGATAATGGGTACATTAATTTTTGAACCTGTTTGATTGTTACATTTATGTTTTTTATGATTTTTGTTATGAACTTTTTATAATTTTATTTGATGTTATAAAATTTCACATTTTGGATTGGTGTAGGAATTGTGTTTCAAATCCTTTAAAAATCTTGATAAGGGCTAGAAGTGTAGCCTAGCTGCAAAGTGCTTGTCTACCATGCAAAAAGCCCTAGGTTCAATTCCTCTGTATCTCATACACAGAAAAGTGTATGCTATGGAGCGAGTGGTAGAGTGCTGGCCTGCAGAAAGCTCAAGAACAGTGCCCAGGCCCTGAGTTCAAGCCCCATGACTGGCAAAAAAATCTTGCTAAATTTATAAATTAACTTTATTTACTTTATAAATTATCTTTATAAATTATTGAACACAGAACTGACACTTTCTCATTACATCAGTTGCAAATTTTCTCATCATCTGAACTGGCTCTTTGTTTTCTCATTTTTTGTCTGTCTCTATATGATATATGCATATGTAAAGTGTTTACATGTTTTGCTTTTAGTCATTTTAACTTTTATGGGAAGATATTTTTCCTTCTTATTAATGAAATCACTCTATCATTAAATATTTCAACTTAAAAATTGTTATTTATTAAAACATCTTCGTGGTTCTTCTTATCATTGATGACTAATATACCAGTAGCTCATGTTACTTCATTCTTCTCAGACATTCCAAACATCACAAATTTCATCAACAATAATTGCATCATTGTTGTCACCATTATCATCTTTGGCAAGAGATGATATGAATGAAAACAGTGAAGATGTATTCTGTTCCTGATTAATAGTGATCAATATTTTACAACTGTTCTTACTCTTTCCAACTTACAGGAAGGAAACACAAAAAAGGATTGGAAAAATATAAAAAAAGTGTTGAGTTGGTTCTGGTCCCAGCTGCTTTCATGTATTTAGAAATCATATTGTTGCATAGACTATTAGTTTTAAAAATTCTCCACTGAAATAATTTTATGAAGCTTTATTATGTTTTTTTAATGTGGAAACTGGACACTGGCACATTCCTTAATATCATTCAGAAAAGCTTTCTGTGATAAGAGCCATCTTAATCACAGTCACCACCTAGATTGTTTTTATGACTTCCATATTGGGAAAACATAATTCTACAACTCATATTAGAAACAAAACTTCTCACCTCCAGGTCTGTCATATCTTAGAGCACCCTGATATCTTCTGGACACAGGAAAATGTTTCTATGGCCTCTACCATGATCCACATGAATATATTTTCATATCTTATTTGATAAATAATAACTTCCTTATGTAAATTCATAACTATGTTTAAGCTTGGCACTAAGATCTTTTATAAAAGGGTACTTGATTTAAAGGTAATCTAATCATAGGTCCTTTGAATCGAGATTTCAAGCAATGTATTTCCATTAATACAACTAGATTACTACATGTGATCACTTTTTGAAAGTAAGCAACAATAATAAATATCATATATCACTAAGGGTAAAATAAAAACCTCTCTTGATACTTCTTGGAATGGTTTAAGTTAGTAAGAATTAGAAGCCAGAATAACAAGAGAGTGTACAACAATTATGCTAATACAACTACCTTTCGGCATTACTATACTTTCTTTAATTTTTTGCTTAGGAAAACACTACCTTGCATAATGAGTAATGAATTTCTTTCATTCCAAAGGTTAACTAAGATCTATAATAGATAAGTTTTTAATAAATTAATAAATTTAGAAAATAAAGCACTTTTAATAATTCCTCATTTTGT
The DNA here is from genome assembly GCF_031878675.1 of Megascapheus bottae. NCBI lineage: Eukaryota > Metazoa > Chordata > Mammalia > Rodentia > Geomyidae > Megascapheus > Megascapheus bottae. The sequence goes on along the minus strand of NC_143520.1, from coordinate 34,982,058 downwards.
TTAGCAAAAAAAATGCATATGCAACCCATACATCTAGCAGACTCTGGAATACAAGTGATTAATGTCCCTTCTTTGAAATGTCTTATTTTTATCTGCCAGTTGATGTCTATTTTCTACAATACTGGCTCATTATGCATTATAATTCAAATTGTTTAAAAGTTTCTATGCTGTGTAATAGCAAAACCTAGTAGTACAGTGCCAGACTAAATATAGCTCTAAGCAAATTCACTCACCTGTAAATAACTTTACTCTTCAGAGTTTTAAATGAAATATAATTAGACTTGGAGTACAGGGACTTAAAATCTAGTCATATTCCTCACAAATACATAGGTGGTACTGGACAAATAATAATATTGTTTAAATTTACTCATGTTAAAATTAGAAGTTTAGACTTATCTTTAGATATCTCAAGCACTGTAATGTTGTGATTATGAGACCATACACCTTCTACTCAAATAGTTCTACACTGCTAAACTTTGATATTTAATTTTATGACATTACCGTCCTGTTGCTGCTATGATAACTATTTTCTTAAAATCATAACCTATCTATACAATACTGTTTCCAAAGAAATACAAATAATTTCAGATTTATCTGCTCTGATACAGTTATGAAACAGTGTCATTTTTATAAAATGTATAGATTATTTGTAATTGAAAAATGTCACTGCACTAAAATAAAAAAAACAGAACCTTTTAATGGTTTTATGCCCTACATATTTGGGATTGTGCTATATTTTTGAATAAATTGATTCATGTGCCTCCTCACACCTGTTTGTGTGCTCCAGCCAAATGTGACCACTGTTGCCAATGACTCACTAAAGGTAATAAAATGTAAAACAGGCATCAATCAAGGAATCTTTATTGTATGATGCTAAAACTGACTGAGGTGATTTCTCACTTGTGCAAGGGACTGGCTATTTTTTGTTCTCATAGAAAGGATCTGCCCAAATAACAGTTAATTTATAGCAATTATTATGTTATGAAACAAAACTTTCATTTTTCAGATATTCTAAAACACAGTAAGAAAGAATAACCTTTATATCACAGATCTTCCAGGAAACGTAGAATATTATTTGTAACTATAAGAAGATTGAATGAAGTTGATAAATCAAACTTGACAAAGGTATACTAAATTCCAGATGTCTTTTAATGGTACAAAAGAAGAAGCAGGATATTGTAATGAGATTCCAAATCTCATTTTTCCATTATAGTTGTGAATCTTTATCTCTTAATATGGATCAAGTTACTATAAAAGCTTTCATCTATGAAGATAGAAATGGAAAAGATTTGCACCTTATATACTAATAATAGCACAATGATCCATGAAAATCTATACTTCTAATGATGATATTAGCCTTGGGATTGTCTAAGATTATAGGCACCAGTGCACAGTTATTTTTTATTTATTCTTATTCTCACATAGTTCAGTGAGATATTAATTCACTAATTAAGAAAATGAAGAAATTGAATTTGAGAAGATGAATGGAAATAGGCAAAATGCACTTTATAATAAAATGTTCTGAGTTAATTCTACATGGAAATAGAAGAGGTATGAGGCTATTACACATTCCTAGATATTAACAATAAAGTGATTCAAAAATGTTTCACATCAAAGAAAGTATAAACATATAAATTATTTTGTATGATCTTTTGGAATACATTGTTCAAACAAAATATTTTGGGGATTGAGATGGAGATAATATTTGAAGGGGTGATATTGATCAAAACATATTGTAGTCATTTACAATTTTAATTGAAACTTCTTTGTATAAATAAGGATAATTAAAACAAAATAATAGTGAATTGAAAAATAAATAGAATATAAAAAGTTTAAAAGTCATTGGCAAAACTCCAAACACTAGAAATGAAAATGATAACAACTGTTAATAAAAGTATAGGTGAGGATGTGGTAAATTATGTATTTCACATAGTGCTGACAAGATGTAAAATATTATAGCAACTTTGGAAAGTTGTTTCTCAATCTTATATAGTTACTAACAGGCTTACTTTGTAACCCTGAAAACTTACTTCATTATATTATGCTAGAAAATATCATCTTAATTCACAACAAATCTTAATCATGAATATAAATAGATAAGTAGTTCTAGTTTACTACCCCCCACTTCAAAAATAACTTGAAATGTATTTTTAACAGTTAATCATTAAGTAGGATGTGGAACATTAGTATCGTTGTTATTTGGAAATGCAGTGCAGCCAACTTCTGATGCATGAAAATACATGGATACACTTGAAGGACACTTGCTCAATGTAAAAGTCAGGCTCAAAGGCTATGTGTCATATGAGCCAATCTCTGTATCAAGACAGTAGCAATGGAAGTCAAGTAGATTAGAGCAGCTTACATGATTGGAGACAAAGTAAAATTATTAAATGGTAACAACACATTTTATTTGTCAGTAGCAGGGCCTGAACTCAAGGTATGGGCGTTGTCCTTGAATGTTTTTTACTCAAGTTAACATTCTACCACTTTGAGCCACAACTCTACTTCTGGGTTTTTGTTGGTTAATGAGATATATAGTCACACCGACTTTCCTTCCCAGGGTGTCTGCAGTTTGGTCCTCAGATGTAGTTTTCTGAGTAGCTAGAATTACAGGTGTGAGACACCAGTGCCCAACTCAACAGAATCTTTTTGTGATAATGAGCCAATTTTCTGTTTATAATTTTGTATATGTTTATAGAAGACTATATATGCAGTGAAGTTTCATGAACTACATACTTTTCTAACTCCATGCTAGGATATGTAAGTACATAATGAATATTTCCCATGTTTGAATTACTAACATTGTTCCAATATCAATCTTCTGGCTATTTTCTATAATGTAAAATAGTTATATATCTGTGGTGGCAGGGGGACATATACTTAAAGTCTACATTCCTTTTGCAAATTTGAGTTAATCTTAAACTACTTTAAAATTATAAATTTTTATATGTGTATATCTATCCATCTATCTTATGTGAGGGTGTAAAAAGTAGATCTTCATATTATAAAGTCTATTGGAAAAAATAAATAAACATATTATTTGTACACATACACTATATACAAATTCTTTCTAGTCTAAAATGCACTATTTTTCAATCTAAATGAGCAATAAATAATTTATATATTAATAGTAAATGCAGAATTACCCAGTATCCCTGTGATTATTTAACATTTTACTAGATAGCTTTTTAAATTTTTAAAATTTTTATTTTTAATATTTTTTCAAAGAAACTTGAAATCATCATTATGGGTATATTAAACTGAAAATTAGAATTATTTCTTTGAGAAAAACTACCTTCCATGCTCACCAATTACATTAAGTCTATATCTTCTCCAAATCAGATGATACTTGTACCCATATGTTTACATTTTACTCTAAGTTCTGTCTTCCTAACTGAAAATTTATTTCAATGATATTCATATCTATACCATCCATATATAGGAAATTTTCACACAAGCAAAAATGTTCATTTCAGAGTGGTCTTGATACATGACGTGGGAATCAAAACTATTTGGTGATCTTTTGCTTACCCATATGTGGATGATCCTAAGATAATTTTGTAAAACAATATTGTATTCTTAAAACCCTTCTTGAAAGTAGTTGCTGTTTGCTCATGCCTGTAGTCCTACCTCCTTGGAAAGCTAAGAGGAAGGTGATTGCATCTTATGGCCATCATGGGCAAAAAAAAAGTTGCAACTCTCCTGCAAGTCCATCACTGAGTGAAGTGTCAGATACTGTCTTCCCATAGTATGGGGAGATTGAGATTTGGAAGATGATGATGACAGGGCAACTCCAGGAGAAAATTCTATGAAAATTTACCTTTATGAAAAGGAACATGCCTTTGATCCCAGCAACTATGCAAAGGGTCCATTAAGTAGATAGCAGCTCAGGTGGATGTTTGTAGGGAAATGAGACTATCTTATATATATATGCAGAAGAAAAATATGGCTGGAGATGTGCTTTATGTGGTAGGGAACCAGTCTAGCAAAGAAGAGGTTTTTTAATTCAAAACTAATAACATAAAAAGAATTAGAAAATTTATTTGAGCTTAAATGTATGAAAATGTAACTCTGATTTACAAATTCTCTTTTCTTAACTCTATCAATATTTCTACATGTTTTGCTTTGTTCCAAGGTCACATCTTTTCATTACAATCTGAACACACATCTTTTCTTTTTCTAGCCCACCTATCTGATGAAACAGAGGTAAGTTGTTTCTTAGAATTAATCTGTTCAGAATTGACTAATCCTAACAGAACTTTGTGTGTGTGTGTGTGTGTGTGTGTGTGTGTGTGTGTGTGTGTGTGTGTGTGTGTGTGTGTATGCATGGAGCTTGAACTCAGCCTGGGCCCTCTCCCTGAGCACTTCAGCTCAAAGCTACCATCCTAACCCTGGGCCTGGGCATTGTCCGTGAGCTGTTCAGCTCAAGGTTACAACCCTACCCTTGAGCCGAGCCCTACTTCCCATTTTCTAGAGGTTAATTGTTGATAAGAGTCACAGGTCCTTTTGTGCCTGGGCTGGATTTGAGCCTCAGATCTCAGCCTCCAGAATTGATTTTAAGGAACTGGTCTTTGAGCTGTGACTTTTAAAAAAATACTTTCAAATTCCACACAAGATAGAAATTTATAACCTAAATTAAAATAGATCTAAGAATTTATAATTAAACATTTCCAGATCTATGTAAAGTTGGCAATTTTTTCTTAATTTTCCAGACCTGGTACTCTAACTGAGGGCCTGCATACAGTCCCTGAACTTCTTTACTCAAGGCTAGGGCTCTACCACTTGACCCTTAGCTCCATATCCATCCTTTTGGTTGTTAATTCAAGATATGTGTCTCACTGGGCTTGCTTCAAACTATAATCCTCAAATCTCAGCCTCATAGGTAGCTAGGATTACAGGCACAAGTCACTGGTGCCCACCAAGATCTACATATTTTTGAAGAAACAGTTTAGAATTTAACTGAGTCCGGTAAGCAAATAAAGTATGAATGTGGAGGAAAGCTATCTTTAAAAATTTGCTGTGGTCCAGGAATTGCTTCTGAATGTAAAATATATATTATCTGGTGGCCTCTTGCCAACAAGCTCAATTTTGCTGGTCAAATCTCATTGACTACATCCAACAAGCACAGTAAGCCACTAATCTCAGTGAACTGAGAGTTTGCCTTAGAAATAAGCACTAATATTTCTCAGGATTTCTTTATGATACATTAATTTCCCCCGGGAAAAAAACATCACTTCTGGGTAGTAATGTGGGAAACATGGACTTCAGATGTGAACTGTCTTCAATAACTTCATTTCATATACATATATATATATATATATATATTGCCAGTAGTCAGTTTGAACTCAGGGCCTAGACACCATTCTTTGCCTTTTTAAGTCTTGTGTTCTACCACTTGAGACACAGCACCACTTCTGGTTTTTACTGTGTTTCTGTTAACAAGGAAATGAACCTACGGCTTTATGCATGCTAGGTAAACACTCTACCACTAGTCACATTCCTGGCCCTCATTTCTTATAAGAGTTTGAAAACATAGGGAAAATTCTTCCATCTCTGATTCAGAGTCTGAAAGTCAAGTTTTACAACAACAACAATAGCAAACAAAAGTAAAAAAGAAACTCTTCACACAAGTAACTTACTGTACAGGCTGTGGTTCAAAGATATCACCTCTATGATCAAGGATGGTCAACTGATTGCAAAATGTTCCATTTTAGAAGAACTAGGTTGAACTTAAATTCTGAAGGTTACATCTGAAATTTTTCTGGGTCATACAGTGTATCCAGGAGATAAATCATGGAATCATTCAACTGTTTTACTAAGTCCTTGTATCATTTTGCACTCCTATCTGCAGGAAGGAAGGTTGCATTTGCCACACAACTTTGGATTTTTGTTATTTTTTTAAATTTAATTTTACTATAAAGGTGATATATAGAGGGGTTACAGTTATATAAGTAAGGTAATTGGCATATTTCTTTTCAGTGTTACCTCCCTCATTTTCTCCCTCCCTTGCCTGACTGTTTCCCTCCTAAGTTGAAAGGAAGAATTAGTTTTAAACTTTCTGTGAACAACTGTAATATAAACATCCTCTTCCTTATTAAGGTGTTAATTTTTCCTCTATATGTTTTCTAATTATAAAAACTAAACATCATTGTCTATCATATGCACTTTAGTAAAGTTTGAGGTCAGATGTTGTGCTAATTTTAAATTAATTAAATTATTTTATATGTTTATATGATGTATATTATAGATACAAATCTTGCAAATAAATGACTTCTATTTTTCTGGTCTTTTGACTTCTTATTCAGTAGAAAACTACATTTTAAGAATAGAAATATTTTTTTTTAATTTTCTTAACATTTTGATAAATCCAATGTATGCTTTTAAAAATTCAATAGTTTTTTTGTTATAGTATCTATATTTATTTTGGCCAATTCAAAGTCACATAGACTTTCCTCATAGGGGTTTTTATGCATTTAATAGCTAAAGCACTTATTAATTAATTTATTTATTATTTGTGGGTCATCGGGCTCAAACTCAGCCTGGGCACTGTCCCTGAGCTCTTCAGCCAAGGCTAACAACCTACCCATGAGCCAAGCCCCACTTCCCATTTTCTAGTGGTTAAATGGAGATAAGAGTCTCAGGTCCTTTTTTACCCAGGGTTGGCTTTGAACATTGATCCTAAGATCTCAGCCTCCTGAGTAGCCAGGATGAGCCACTGTACCCGGCAGCACCTTATTTTTTGTATGAGATACATAGCAAAATTTCTTGATTTTTCTTAGTTCTTTGTTTTCATAAAAGCAACTCTTTTTTCCCAACCATTGTTGAAAAGCATATATTTTTTTCAGTGAATTGCTTTTGACCTTTTAAAAACAAATAGTTGATTATATTTAGTTCTAGTTTTAGTCTCTGTTCCTGTGTTCCAAATATCTGCACTTTTATCTGTATAACAGTCTTAATCAAGATATACAGATAAAACATAGTTTAAATCTAAATTTGCTTTAGATTAAAACCCATGACTTACCATACAAAAGTACTTATACAGTGCTTTCTTGTTTCATTTTCTTCCTAGTTTACATTTATTTCTTCATATGAAAATAGTTAAGTATGATCTGCATTATCAAAAGTCCTCATGTAAATCTGAACCCACACAAACAATCATCTACTTGAGAAGATGAACAAGAACATATTGAAAAAATTTGCAGGCAATGGTGGTACCATATGTTAGGGGAAAGAAAGAGGAGGAAAGTTGTAACTGAAGAGTGGAGAGAGAAAAGGAGGTAGGTGTATGTTAGCATGTACAATATGGATGAGAGAGAAATAATCTTGGAGTAGAATATTTTATCCCTTGACACCTTCTGTCATGCAAGGTTAACCTATTGATGCCTGTGAAGCAGATTCTCAGAGTGGATGTAAGGCACATAGTATAAAGTAATTGTTTACTGTAACATATTAATCAATTATTTTTTCATAAAACTGATTTATAAAAAAGTTATGTTTTAAAGTGGTGCTTTTCCGACAAACCTTGTAGCCAGATTGCAAAGCTGAAATCCTTCTGTTCTACTGATAAATGTCCCCTTACAGATATTTTGTTCCCAGATGGCCATTCTATCTCTTCACCCACTCTTGTAAAGAAATAATACTAACTGCTGAAGGGTTTTTTTTTTCTTTCTAACCTAAATATATTTAGCAGTCTTTTACAGTACTTCACACTGTGAGTGGAAATCTGAGTCAAGACAAAAGTTTCAAATTACGCATTTTGCCATGTTGCTTCAACGTTGTTATTCAAAGGCAATTTGGAAAGTGTTGATAATTTTCCTTTCATCATAAAATAAATGTAGTACTTTCAAACTTTGCAAATGTCCCTCCCCTCTCTCTCATTCTGCTTTTCACTCTATTCTCATAAATTGCCATCTCAAGTTAAACACTGTTTCTATTTTCACTGATTAAGATTAATACATTATGCTTAGTCCCTATATAGTTTTTTTTCTCATGGTTATGTCATTTTTTGAAATTTTAAAAAGTTTATCTTTAAGTAGTTATACAAAGTAGTTGCAGTGCAGCATGTCAATTTTTGAGTATAATGCATCTTGATCGGTGTCACTCTATATGCCATTCCCTAATCTCTGTCAGTTTCACCCAACCTCTTAAGTTAGCTGGCTCCATTTTCACACACACACACACACACACACACACACACACACACACACACACACACATACACACACATATGTACAATGAACATTAAAACCGCATATACTTCTCTGTCCTTGCTCCACACACTTTACTACACTGTTAACTTGCTGGTGTTCATATTGTTAAGGTATAAATTGTTAAAAGGAGCTACACCAATAAAATACTTCCTTGTATACAGACTATTTGTCTATATATGTCTATGTATTCATGAATATGCCTACACCCCTGTTTATATTTTCCTATGCTTCAATTGGATCTTTGTCATTCTAAGTCAGACACAGTTTTCCTAGGAATATCCATTTCCCCACAAGTAATACAGCTTTATTCTTCATGATAGAAGACTATAAATTCACATACTAGAGGATAGTTCTAACTTTCATTTTTTGATCATCACCAGACTGCCCTCCATAGTGATTGCACTAGATTACATTGCCACTCCCTATACAATAGTTTCCCAGTTTTTCCATATCCAGCATGTAAGGTTGCTTCTATTCTTTCTGATAGTCTTTCTAATCAGGGTGAGATGGAATCTCAGGTTTTTTTTTTAATGTGCCTTTTATGCCTTTCTGTACCAGTTTTACTTTTTTGTGTTTTTCTGACTCTAAGCATTTATATAAAGCAATTTCCATTTAACAAAGCAGTTTTTTCATACAATGTATCTTGATCACTATAACCTTTCTTTAAAAAAAAATCACTCTCACCCATCCCTTTGCTGCCTACTACTTACCACACTCTTCTTAATCTTGTAGTCTGTTCATGAGACACTTTTTTACACTTGCCCCTCCTTTTCCTCTTCATTCATCTATCCCTTCCCTCTTGGCCTTATCCCATCCCTTTCAAGTACACTTTTCATGGTGTTGTATTTTGCTGAATATTGATTTTAACTTTCTAAGGGATTATACTATTTGAAATCTTCCTTGAATTGACTATCTTTCTATTTATACAGTTGTAACCACTTGCATGCTACCCAAAGTATTTATTTATAAGTTTGTAAGCTAAAATCTAGCTTCCAAATGTAAGGGAAAATATTCATCTTTTCTATCTCTGGACCTGATTTGTTTTAAGTTTATTTCTTCATATGTTTTGGACATTTTATTTTTTTGAAGACGTCTCTATTCAGCTACTTTCCCCATTTGTAAATTGTTCTATATTTAACTTCAAAAGGCTCCTTTTATCCAGAGCAATCCCAGAAAAAGGAAGCATTGCTAGAGACATGACAATTGTAGCCACCAAACATCAGAACAAAGCAGGAGAACAAACATCAGAAATAGACTATCAGATAATATTTGACAAAAGAGTCAAAAATATGTATTAGGAAAACAACATCTTCAAAAATGGTGTTGGAAAAGTGAACATTTATATTCAGAAGACTAAAACTGAATGCTTGTCCATCTCCTTATATGAATATCAGTTCAAAACACATCAAAGCCTGAACGTAAGGCACAAAACCTGCAAATTGCTATAGGCAGGAATAGAAGAAACAATGGAACATATTGTCATAAACAGCTACTTCCTTAGTCAAATTCCAGGCTTTCAGCAAATAAGAGATGAGGTAGACGGACTTAAATACAGCTAAAAATTTTCTACATAGTGAAGGACATACTTATTAATCTACAAAGATAGCTTAGAGATTGGGAAATGATCTTTGTCAGGTATATGTTGGACAAAGGCCTAATATCGAGATTACAAAAGGACCTCCAGAAATTAAACCTGTGCATGAATCAATAACTCAATTAATAAATGGGCAAAAGAGATCATTCTTTTACAAATAAAATTATCTTTAAGACACCATGGAAATAAAATTGCCTAAATTTTAATTACTAAATATCTGAGAGCCACATATCTGTCTCTATATGCTAGCTCCTGCATGTTCTATTTTGCTTGTATACTGTAACCCGAGTTTGCTTCCTTCTTTAACACTCTGTTCAGACATCAAGAAATGGACAAATAAATACATTATTTAAATATAGATCTCTAATTGCCTAATAGTTTGTAGTTTATTTATTTTTTTACTGCCTTCTTACTATTCAGAATTTAGTCTGAAAGCTATGGTCTAACTAAAATACATAGTCAGGATAAACTACTAAATAATAAATCCTGTGTGTTCAAGCACTACTTTGAGAGGTTTGTTTCATTTCCTTTTTCTTCCTTCTATATTTCTTTATTTTTTTAAATTTTTTTTGTCAGGTAATGTATACAGGGATTACAGTTACATTCATCAGGTAGTGGGTGCATTACTTCCTAGCTACTCAGGAAGCTGAGATCTGATGATCCAGGTTCTATGCCAGCCCAGACACTAAAGACCTTAAGACACTTATTTTCAATTAATCACTAGAAAATCAGATATGGTTCTGTGGCTCAAGGGGAAGGGTGATAGCCTTGAGCTAAAGAACTCAGGGACAACTTCCAGGCCCAGGGTCCAAGCTCCCTCCCACAAAATCTCATATTGTGACTGTATCTGACTTTGGTACTTGGTATATCATATAAAAGTTTATTTGTGTATTTGAAAATGGGAAGGTAAGGGAAAATGAAGATGAGTGGGAAGGGATGGGGGATGGGAAAGTGAGAGAAAAAAACCTGGGAAGGGGTAACAATGTTCAAGAAATAATATAACTACTACCTAATGAATGTAGCAGCAACCTCTCTGTACCTAAACCAAAAATAAAATAAATTAAAAAATAAATAAATAAAAATGAAAAATAAAACCAAAGAAAATGTAAGAAGAAGGAAGAAGATAGGTGTCTTAGGTGTGTTTAGCCCTGCTGCATGTTTCAAAAATTTCCAAGTCCTCATATTAAAAACAATAGAACTTTAGATATTTTTAAATGAAACTCTTTTCACCATTCTTTTACCATATACAATTAAGTGAATGGTTACAAATTATAAATCTGAATCTTTTCATTTACCATGAAAATCATCATAAAAGTTAATTTATTTGAAAATAATATTTGCAGCTACATTTATTTTCTCTTTCCCCTTATGGTTTATCTCATGTTATTACTGCATCTGACTTTGGTACCTGGTATATTGTATATATATATACATTCATTAGTTTATTTGCTATAGGGAAGGGTAGGGGAAAAATAAGATGTTTGGGAGGGATAAGCAGAGGAAATGTGGGACAAAAACATGGGAAGGGGTATAAATGTTCAAGAAGTAATGTAACCACTACATGATGAATATAACTGTAACCCATCTATACTCCCCAGAAATGTTTAAAAATGTAAAAATTTTCATAAAATGTTAATAAGTTAATTTTGGTTTTGGAATGGGGATAATAGAATTAAGAAAATTTCAATTTTCTATCATGTCTGCTTTAAACTGTTTATGTACATATCCTTGTTTGCATATTTTTCTGTGTATTGATTTAGTTCCTCACATTTGTCTTTGAATAAGTACAATCAAATGCTAGTGAGTCTATGAGCAAAAACAGTAACATTGTAAGGTATTTCTAGTGGAAGAAACCACAAGAAGCATTCCATCTAGACCTATGCTTTATAAGGAAGGGATATAAACACCAAGATAGGGAGAATATAAGAAAGGAAGGATGGGGAAGGGAAAAGAACCAAAAAAAATAGGGGCATCAATGTTCAATAAATAATGCATGAGCCATTGTGTCTGGCTGCGATATTTTGATTTAACATTCTGGTCTTAAAAAGGAAAACCATAGTTAATTCATTACATTGCCTAGTAAAATGTGATATTTCTTAATTGTGCACTGTAATGTTAAGCTGAAACTCTTCTTAGGTTATAAGCCAGCAATGAAATAAAAACATGCATTATTTAATATAATTGCAATGTTTTCTTAAAATATTGGACCTCTGTTTATCAATATGTCGCATCATATCTTTGAAGAAACAATTGCCAAATACGTACTATAAATTTATGCATAAGAAATAGTGAATTCTTATTCTGACTAGAAGCCAGAATTCCACAAACAAATTTAGAGACGTCTAGATCCAGATTCAGGTGTTTATATATAAATTTTGATCCTAAGACATTTCAAAAGCCTTTTTCTTTTACAGTTCTTCCTGTTGGGCACATTGGTTTAAGTCTGTGGTTCTTGCTACTCAGGAGGTCAGTCAAGAGGAACAAGATTCAAAGGCAGGCCAAGGAAAATTGATGAGATTCCATCACAACCAATAATAAACTGAGAATAGTGATATGCATCTATCATCCCAGCAATGGAGGATGCCTATTTAGGAAGAACTTAATCTCAGTTAGTCAGGGCAAAAGGCAAGTCCTTATACAAAACAATAATGGAAGTATAAAACAGTGGACACGTGATTAAAGTGGTAGGGTACCTCTGTGATCTCATAGCCAATTGCCAACAAGAACACTCCATTATGTTAAACAGTAATAGTATCATTGGATTACCTAAGATATTGCTAGCATCTTTATCAATCTTCTCATTTATCTTCAAGTACAAAAAAAGGAAATGGTGTTTCTGCCCTGAATTTTCAAAAGAAAATTAAGTGACCCTAATACAGGCTAAAGGAATCATTTAGCCAATGCTCCGCAGAGGGTGTCTCATGATGAATCAGGCTGTTGTTTGAAGTGGGTTGGGGACTTCCTAGAGTCAGAGACACTTGAATGGTTCTGACTTAGGGCAGTGTCTTACATTTTTTCTTTTTTTACTTTAAGTGAAACTCATGGCTGGAAGTTGTTCTGATTTTTTGATGCCCTGTGAGTAGGGTCAAAATAACCATCAGAAATACTTTCCCTGTACTATTTTTGCAAGCTTTGTAGTTTATATAAGCAGGTCAAGTTTTCTGAAGCAGGGGATGAAAGACAGAAAGGACAAACAATAAGTTAGTGAGAGAGCTAGGAAATAAGAAAATAATTGTGGTGCTCTATTATTTGTGTGTTAGTTTTTCATAGCTTGTATTTTGTCCTACAAGTGTGTCTGAGGTCATTCATCATTCTGATTAGCCTGAACATTTTATGAGTTTTTAAATGAGTAAGTAGCAAGTAGCCAATGAAGACACCATTTGAGAATTGAAAACGAGGCTTATTAGGAAAACTGCTACATCTTGTGTTTTTAAACAAGCCTTTTGCCTTTTATAGTCTTGTATTGAAGCAGAGAAAGATAATCAGAAGATGAAGATGGGAACATTTCCCACTAGTAAGGAAATAGTTTGCTGAAGCATTCAAGAATTGATTTGTACTCTAAAAGTGATGTAATACTCTCCTTAGCCAAGGAAACAGAAACTTCATGAGCTCTGGATAGAGGAAATGATACCTCATTATGTCATATTACTCCATACTGAGAGTGCACTATGTAATGGACCTACATTTACCACTTTAAGAAGTAATACTGGAAAGCAACTTGATACATAATTAATATGTTTTATGGTATTTATTGTATGACATTAAAATACATTAAATGTTGCCTTTTCATAAATAATGGCAGATGATACTCTGGTTATGTTGGAAATTATATTGATCTGCCTTTGTAATTATAAAATATATCATAGCTGAGAGATAGTGGCTCATGCCTATAATCCTAGCTATTCAATAGGCAGAGATTTGAAGACTGAGAGTCAAAGACAGCCTGGGCAGGAAAGTCCATGAGCCACTTGTCTCCAAATGGTCACAGAAAAAAGCTGAAAATGTCATTGTGGTTCAACTGGTAGAGTGTTAGCCTTGAGCAAAAGAACTCAGGGACAGGGTTCAGGCCCAGTATTCAATCCTGAGGACCGGCAAATGTAAAATTAAACAAAAAAGAAAATGTGTCAATAGTTCATCATACACACATAAACACAAATAGACAAAATACACATACACATGTATATATTTTTTCTTTTCAATTGATTTCTTTCAAATGAATTGTGATTTCCAGGAACCAGGATTTTGCTCACATTGTTTATTTTTGCATTTCCAGGATTATTGGCATATTATATAGAGTTTGTGAACTGATGTATGCTAATCACATATATCTTGATCACAGTACATGTAATAGGCATTATTTCAGTGAAAACAAAACTATATATACACACTTTCCTACCTGATAACTGTCCGACTACTTACAAATACTTCAAATCATATTTTCAGTATGGATCACTTCAAGGGAAAAACACACTGATTGTATAGGGATCTCAACATGTCTCAGAGCAGCCCAGGTATTCTTGGAGTACCTTGGAAACTGGCTACACAATCAAGAGTTCCACCTCAGTTTTTTGGAATACCAAGAAAGGAAGTCAGCATGTCTCATCTATCTCAAACAATGGTCCTAAAATAGCCACAAAGGGACTGAAGTAATCTGTACAAGAAGAACTACAGCTGTGTAGTTATTGTATTTCATCATCTATGAAGCAAGATGCTGAAACAAATCAGTGTAGATATTACAAAAGATGTAAATTATATGCTTGCAGAAAACTGGGTACTAAGAAATACCCAGGTTATTTTGTGAAAATATTGTCTTATCCTGCAAAATCAAACTGATCCCCAAATCTCACCTAAATCTCACCACTGTGTAGGTTAAGCCACAATCCAGATTTAACACCCATTCGCTTTCTCATGAATTCCAGTGCTTTCCACACTTTGAAACTGCTACCATAGGACATCAAAGAGTTACTTCAGCCAAGATAATATGCTTCTCTTCTACAGGCTGTTGTCTGAAACTAGTAATATACTACCTTAATCAAATGGTTACTCCCAGAACATACAGCATAATCTTTAATGCATTTCTTTTATCCACAGATTGCAAACTGTTTTTAAGAAAATGTAAAATAATTAATAATGTTCTAATAGAACTATTCAGAGATTTTCATGAATCATTCATATTCAAACATTACTAAATATATAAAAATGATCAAATATGTGAAACAGTATTCTTTGTCCAAGTTCTTTATTCACTACACTTCGCTAAAATATAGTATTCACAGAAATATTTTGAATAGTTTATAAAACTGTAGGCTTTATAAAAATACATTGCAATGGTATTAGTGAAGGGGTTGATATTTTTAATATTGCTATTTGGTTTTTGTTATAAGTCTGGTAATTGACATATTTCTTTTGAAGAGTGCCAACTCTTCCTTCTTTTACTTTAAGGTTTTCCCTCGGACTTATTTCCCCTACAAGTTCATTTCACAACAAATGAATTTGTTCATTCATTGTCCTATCTTTTGTTTTGTTTTTTGGTTGTTTGTTTGCCAGTCCTGGGGCTTGAACTCAAGGCCTGGGCAATGTCTGTGAACTTTTTCAAGGCTAGCCTTCTACCACTTGACCCACAGCACCACTTCTGGCTTTCTCTCTGTATGTGATACCAAGGAATCAAACCAGGGCTTTGTGCATGCTAGATGGGCACTCTACCACTAGGCCACATTCCTGGCCCTTGGCCCATCATTTCTGTTCTTCACTTTTGTTCTCCCAAACTTATTTACAACACAAAAGGTACAGATTTTTTTTTAAAGGAACAAAAGGGAAAACCAATCCCACCAGTAGAAAAAGAAAAAGAAAATGAAACAAGCAAACAAAAAATCCCCTTGTTTTTATTATTTGGAGTTCATTTCAAGAAATATGATTTTTTAATTGTTGAGATAATATATAGAGGGGTTACAGTTACATTTGTCAGACAGTAGGTGCATTATTTAACATGTAGTCACTTTTCTTTAAAAATCAAGTTATAACCCAGAAACAGAACAAATTAAAGAAAGTTTGGACAAACAGGACTGCATTAAACTGCAGAGCTTCTTTATGGCAAAGGATATAGCTAGCAAGTTAAATAGAAAGCACACTGAGTGGGAGAAAATCTTCACTAGCCATGCAACAGAGAAAGGCCTCCATATTTAAAACATATCTATAGTAAAAAAAAATTGAATCTCTCTGAAATAAATCTTCAAAGAAACAAACATCCCATTAAAAGATGGGCTAAAGTCTTAAAGAGAGACTTCTCTGAAGAGAAAATAAGAACGGCCTATAGACACATGAAGAATGCTCGATTTCTCTGTCCATAGAAGAAATGCAAATCAAAACAACTCTAAGATTCCACCTCACTCCCATTAGAATGGCCATGATCAAGAAATCTAACAACAACAGATGCTGGAAGGGATGCAGCCAGAAGGGATCACTACTACACTGTTGGTGGGAGTGTAAACTCCTTCAACCACCCTGGAAAGCAGTATGGTTATTCCTCAAAAGACTAAACATAGAGCTCACCTATGACTCAGAAAATCCATTCGTTGGCATTTACCCAAACATCCAGAAACAAAGACATACTAAAGCCACTATCACAACACTGTTTATTGTAGCACTATTTACCATAGCAAAGATATGGAACCAACCTAGATTCCCCTCAGTAGATCAAGATGTGGTACTTATACACAATAGAATTCTATGTTGCCATCAGAAAGAATGAAATGGGAAGACTTTGAAAAAATCATGTTAAGTGAAGTAAGCCAGACGCAAAGGAATATAGGCTCAATGCTTTCCCTTATTTGTAATAATTAGTGCACATGTAAGACTCTCCTAGCAGATGATTACAACAGCACAAAACATAGATATATAATGTCATATAGGATGAGACTAAATGAAGGTATCTCTAGGATATGGAAACAAGAGCTTTATCTTATGTGATTGTTGTTCTTAATGTACTATGTTATTTCTCTTCTCTTTTTTTGCCGTTTGGTTAATCTCATATTGTAATTGTATCTGACTTTGTTACCTTGTATATTGTATATAGTTTATTTGTTTATTTGAAATAGTAAAGGGAAGGGGGAAAACAAGATGACCGTGGGTCGAGGGGAGGGAAATGGAGACAAAAACCATGATAAGAGGTATCAATGTGTGAGAAGTGATGCACCTACTACCTGAGTAATGTAATAGTAACCCCTCTATACATTACCCTGAAAATTAAAAAAAAAACTATCAACCACGCAAATAGAAATTGAATATAATCTTCATTAATTTTTGCTTTCATAAGTAGATATTATCACAAAATTGCATCTTGCTTTTCTTTACTAGTCATTATTCATTAAAAATCTCAATTTTCACAGCCATTTGCAATTTCATTCAATAACAACAGCAGATATCTCCCCTAGAGTTTTTGACTCAGCTGTTCAGGTGAATTTGCCTGTATAGGATGATAACAGTTGATTAAATAGTCTGGTCTGTGGACCACAGCGAAACAAATTGTGAGACATACCCAGCCAATCATTTCAAGTTTTCTTTAAATCATCTGTTTCTTGTAGATGATGCTTTCTAGTCAGTAAGAAACTATATTATTTATTCTTTTACTATGAAAACATGTATGACCTGCTCAAGCAGGATTGACATTCCATAACATTTTAATGAATAAATGAATTAGCGATTTATAGCCCTATATCAACATTTTACATAAATGTTGAACTTGAAATTAATTTCAGGGATGCATTTTCAGTGCTATTTGATTTTCATGTTTTTCCTCATCCTACAGTCAGTTCAGTTCCCATGATTTTAATGGTTTCCTTTGAAAAGAGAAATGTTATCTTCACGAAGAAGAAGAAAAATGTGACTTCCTTGAAAATACTATTCCAGTTAAGTTTTGTTAACATTACATTTCCACTCACCAGAAATAATATTGTAGAGTTTAATATAAGTTCTCCTAAAAAATTGTATTACATCACTTTGAGTTCACTAGGATGCATCTCCAGATACTAAAATCGACATATTGGAATTAGCTCTAAGTTATTAAGATTAACAACTGTGTGAGATGAAAAATATGTTTTATACAGAGGAATAATTAATGCAGTAAAGCAATAATGCAGTATCAACAAAGCCTTGATCAAGTGCCAGGAACATACAAAGCCCTTCAGAGCTTTTTTATATGTTATATAGAGAAAGTGGGTGTTCTATGAAGCAGTGTTTAGTTGAGGCGGTTGCTGGCAAAGGGGAGTGCTGTGGCAAAGCACCTTTCTCCAGACCAAGGCAATTTTCAGAGAGCTGAGAACAAATCCCAAAAGCAGATTTATGGAGCTAATCTTATAAGAAGATTTTTCTTAGGCATATTTATATTGAATTTGATTGCATTAGTTAAGCAATATTATCATAATTAATATTTCATACTAAGTAAAATTTATTAAAATATTAAAATTATATTAGTAGCTATTTATTTGAAACATAGATGTTTACATGCATATTTGCATGAGTGAGAATCTTTGTTTACTAGTTACACAAAGTAACTTCAAGAGTATGATATGCCTTCTTATTATGCCACTGTTTTCTGATAGGCTACTATATATTGAAAATTAATAGCCTGATTAATTTACTTTAGTAACTCAATGTCCATAAAGAAACTGATTTAAAATATAAATATCTGAAAGCACTCAATACATAGTAAAACTATTGAACAACCTGACAAATACTACTTGATATTTTCTAATGAACTATTGATTGATTAATTTGCCATCCAGAATGGCTATTAGTTAGGACTGGATAATAGTGTTGATTATGAGTTTTGTTTGTTTGCCTACCTTCTTGTTTGCCTTGTATTTTGAAACAGATTCTCACAATTTAGCTTCAACTGGCCTAAAACTCAGTATGTATCTCAGCTTGGCTTCCAACTCATGTTCTACTGGCTTCTTCTCCAGAATTATTGAATTACCAGTCCAACAAAATAATGATGTTAAACAAAAAGTGTTATGTAGTTAGGTCATAAGCATTTTATAGCTATAAAATGAATTAATTTCAAAATTATATTAAAACTTATCACATTAAATCTTAGACTCTCAGAGTTATGAGCAGTGGTTCATGTTAAAGATAGAGTTTTAGAAATGAGTACCCATATTGCCAATCTTATTACAATCGTTAAGTAAATATTGTTTAATTACATCCTCACCATGTGGTACTCAGCAGGATTAGGTAGACTGTCCTTTAGGTGATTCCATCACTATAGTACAAATTTATCAAAACAAATATTTCCATATGGAGGTAAGTATATACATATATGTATAGTAACAATAATTCACTTATCACTCAGACTCCATTCACCCATGTATGATTTAAGATATTTTTGACTGGATGGGAAAAAATCTCTCTACATGTTTATGAACAACAAATGCTAATACATAGAAAACTTTTTTAGAGTATTTTCATATATATCTATTTTGTTTCTTTCCATCAACATAAAATAAACCGATAGACCTAATTTTATCAGTCTTCCCTGGAAAAACTTCTCACTCTCCACATATGCAATTAGAAAATTCTTTAACATCAGTCTTCTATTTACTGTAATTCCTGTGTGGTTGCTCTAGCATACAGACAATACTGTTCATGCTAATCCATAATCGAAATGTTTGATAGATCATAATGATCTACATAATGTTATAGACTTTTGTTTCTTGCTACTTCATGCAATCTTGCACTGTTTTGTTTCACTTATTAACCTCGTATATGTCAGTTATGCCAATGCCTAACTTCCTACTTTTTTATTCTGAAAAAGATTTTCCTTCATATTCTATATTCCATAAATGTTTCCTCTGTTTTTTTCATCTCACCATGTGAATGCTCATCATGCTTCTACCTCTGCCTCAAATGTTTTCCACACACAGTGATATTCCTTTCATTCCTGAGGTCCGTGCCCATGTATTTGGCATTATAACGCCATGACACAATTTTTATCACATCTGCCATATATCTAATTTATTTTCCCCAGTACCTCATGAGCCCCTTATGTTCAAATCTGCATTACTCATCTTTGGAACCCTGAGATATATGCTACCATACATGAAAGCACATGTGAAGTATTGAATGATAGTCTTCAGAACAATGGATCTAGTGAATAGTCATTTAGCTTACAACTATAATACTTGGAAATTGGCAGTTATATACTTAATCTTTGCTAAAATTTCAGTGTGTACACATTTTTATTGAATGGTGTGTATTATAATTCGGCCATGAGAATAAATTGCAAGTAAAGATAAACATCAAGATGCAGGAAAGGCTTGGACTACAATAAAATGTCAAAAATAAATCTGTGGGCTGGGAGTTTGGCCTAGTGGTAGAGTGCTTGCCTAGCATGCATAAAGACCTGGGTTCAATTCCTCAGTACCACATACATAGGAAAAAGCCAGAAGTAGTGCTGTGGCTCAAGTGATAGAGCTCTAGCTTTGAGAAAACCCAAGTAAAGTGCTCAAGTCCTGAGCCCAAGCCTACGATTGGCTAAATAAATTAAATCTGTGGACCTGTGATATTCAAGTATAAGTGGAATTTAGTTCTTAACTTGCTCATGTTTGTCCCAGTATATGAAATGAATAAAATGTTAGATTCAGTTGAATGTGAAATCAGGCTTTCAAATATAAAAAAAAAAAACCTATATTTTAAAAAGGCCTAACAATGGCAGTCAGCATGAAATAATATAGAACCCATTAAAAAATTAAGCCAATATTTGCCTTGGTTTATGGGGCATGTGTAGAGTTAAATATTCTTAAATGAACAGGTAGTTGTGATGAATTAATTTTACACATAATGATAAACTATTTGTGTTTGTCAAAATGGTTCCATAGACTAACATCCATCATCTATAATAAAAATACCACATATACATAACACAGTATTATTGTAGTTAGCACTAATTATTTTATTTTTCAAGAAAACAAAGAAATAGCAGAGAGGAACATCTAGACATAAGTGCATTTTCTTTTTTTTTTTCCTTTCAGTTACTTTGGAAGCCAGCCTTTAATTATGAGAAGATAACTAGAAATGTTACAACCTGAATTCAAATTAATATTTGATTAAATTTCATAACACAGCATGGAATTATAACTGGAATGAACAGTTTGATGAAATTAAAATTACTTAGTAATAGATATTAAGCTAAGTAACTATTAAATTGCTTATTTCTTGGGCTGTAATAGCAAATGCCAGAAAAACGGTATAGATTTTCCACAAATGCAAACTTGTAGACTTTAAGAGATTAGAGGCTATGCTGCCCAACAATACATGATTGTAATTTATACTGACCATAATACATGTACCAATGATAATGTTTACAACTCCAAAAGAGGGGCTGGGTGGGTAGCCTAGTGGTAGAGTAATCGCTTAGCATGCAAGAAGCCCTGGGTACAAGTCCTCAGTACCACATATTCAGAAAAGGTCAAAAGTGGTGCTGTGGCTCAAGAGGCTGAACATTATCCTTGAGCAAAAAGTGTCCAAGGACAGTGCCAGGCCCCGAGCTCAAGCTCTCAAAGGTTTATGGGACAGAAATAAAAAGAAAACTGATGCTGTCGGGCACGGTGGCTTTCACCTATAATCCTAGCTACTCAGGAGGCAGAGATCCAAGGATCGCGGTTCAAAGCCAGCCCAGGCATTAAAGTTCGTGAGAGTCTCATCTACAATTAACCAACACAAAATCGGAAGTAGGTAATGGGGTGGGGGTAGGCTTGAGTTGAAAAGATCAACGACAATGCCCAGGCCCAGGGTCAAAGAACCACAACTGACAAAAAAAGGGGGGGGGGAGAGGCAGGACGGGAGTTTGGCTTAGTGGTAGAATGCTGGGCTACAATGCACAAACACAAGGGCGGGTTGGATTTCTTGGTACCACATACATACAAAAAGGTGGAAGTGGTGCTGTGGATCAAGTGGTAGAGTTCTCGCCTTTAGAAAAGCCCAAGGACAGTGCTCAGACCCAGAGTTCAAGCCCCACAACTGGAAAAAAAAAAAAAAAAAAAAAAAAAAAACAATATTCCTAAGTTTGCAAATGACAAAAGATGGGAGAGGTGGTTAGAGGAATTAGTTGTGGAGTAAAGAAAATATGAAATATGAAACATCTCCCATTTGGAAGATAATTTATATTATCTTAGGGAGAAAAAAATTCTAGTTAGAAAATCCTAATAGACAGCCTTATAGGAAAGTCAAGACAAAGGTTTAGGTTCAAAAGCAATTCAATTTATTAAGATCAATACTAACCAGAATAAGCTATATCAATCTAGATCCCTCCCACAGTATGCTTGGAAGTGTATAGATGGAAAGAAGATGGGCTGCTCAAAGCTGATAGAGTGTCCTGACAGGCATAATAAATATAAAGTTTATAAGGCACATTAAAAGTTTGGTGAGATTTCACACTCTGAGCAAAGGAAGGGATGAGTGAAAATTTAATGTGGGAGTTACCTTAAGAGAATCCTAACAGTGACAGTGCAGACTTTGAAAGTAATGAATGGAATGAAAGACAGGAACCAGCCTTGCTAGAAATTCTTTGGTTGATGAGGTTGGAAGTAGCTTTGGGAACTTATTCTGCCAAGTAAGGTTTTGATCTCCACACTGTCATCTATCTGTTGAACTATGAACAAATTTATCCATTAGAGATTCAGTTCTTTCATTTTAAGTATACAGGGGATGGAACTAGATTTTTTACATCAGCTTCAAAATGCTATCAATTGAAATCAACACATCAGATCCTGAGATTGATGGTCTAGTATTTTAGGTTATAGAATTTATTTTTAATCATGTTTGCATTATGATTGGATTTACAAGTTTCAGGAGATTAGTGTAACAAATGCATAGCTAACTCTTGTTGAAGATCACATACATTTTAGGTAAGAGGTAATAGGACTGGACAGATAGAATGTGTTGTCAAAACGGAATCCATAAGCTTATTATTATTAATCAGCACCAATGAAAAGGGGAAAGAGAACATGACAAAAATAGCAGTTTCCTGTTTTCTCTTTAAAACAATTTTTACTAGGAAAAAAATCTGGAAAGTTTTATCTGTAAAGATGAATTAAAAACGTTTGCATATAAACTCATGTAGTAGAGGTTTAGTCTTGAGCAAATGTAACTCAGGGAAATCACCGAGGCCCAGAGTTCACGCCTCAGGATTGGCAATGCACAAGTACACCCACACAGACACACAGACACACAGACACACAGACACAGACACACACACACACACACAGACACACACACACACACATATACGCCACATATCTGTAAAACTTTCCTTGGCTTTTAAGTATTAAGGAAAGAAATTCAATAAAATTAATTCAGTATACAACATAAGCAAAAATATGTCTCTAAGCCTCATTTTGTCTGCTGCCTGCTATATATGAATTTGGGAAGTTAGAATTAATATTTTCAGAATTGGTAAAGAGATAACAACCGAAAACATAGGAAAGGATAGCTTTCCAAGAAATAATTACAAATGCAGACATTAAAAATAAACTCTCAGTAAACTACTACATTTAAAATTTAAATACAATTTGAAAAATGGTCGCTTTATGTAGTGAGGTGATGATAGGGAGAAAAGTGTACATTTCATTATTCAAAGGCAATGGATCAGAAAGAAAGCCTATGGACAGAATATCCATCAATAGGCTCATTGTTACAGATTTCCAGAAAATAAAGAATAATATGAGGAAAAATGCCTTTCTTTCTATAATTATTTGTTTACTCATTTATTTTAACAGAAAAATGTTTGCCTTTCATGTAGGTAGGATTACAGATAATTGACATTTACTACAATTTCCATATATTACATTTTGTGATTTATTGCATATGTAGTTCACAGGTGTGTGTTTAGTTATCTGTTCTGAAAAATCTGCCTTGTTTTAAGCCTACTTAGAGAATTACACTTCAAATCTTTAAGCTAATACCTGGTGATACTACATCTTATAAAAGGATAACATGAAAACAAAATGGGAAATGTAATTGTTATATTATTTCTTCTTTTGCCAGTTCTGGCTTTGACCTCAGGGCCTAAGTACTGTCCTTGGGCTTTTCTCCAGGCTAGAGCTCTACCACTTGAGCCACAGCACCACTGCCAGGCTTTTCTATGTATATAGTATGGAAGAATCAACCGAGGTCTTCACGTATGATAGGAAATCACTCTACCACTAGGCCAAATTCCTGGATGGTAAATGTTACTTTTATCATTATGTACACACAAAAAAATCCACAGTCATGATTTTACTGGAATTAGTACAAAAGAAGGGAGTACATGGACTTGATTTAATATGCAAAATTTATTTTAAAGTGTCTCCCAAGCCAGGTGCTGATGGTTTACTCCTGTAATCCTAGCTATTCCAGAGGCTGAGATTTGAGGAGCATGACCCTAAGCCTGTGAGAAAAGTCCTTGAGACTCTTATCTCCAATGAACCCAGAGAAAACTGAAAATGAGCTGGGTTAGCAAAAGATTTCAGGGCCAGCTCTCAAGCTTTGAGTTCAAACCCCATAACTGACAAACAAAAATAAATAGCATAAATATCATCCGCCAATGATCCTTATTGAATAACTTGGAGATTTTACTAGAACCAGTGGTTGTGTCATGCTGGGCACTACCCAGCCATGTTGGTAAAAATTCAAAATTTAGTCATCAATAAGCCTTAGGTTAAATATGAAAAGAAACAGTTCCTCAAACAGATGGCTGACTGGGAGCTTCTGCCATATTTCTCAAATACCAGGAAAGAGCAATAAGTAGCTGATGAATTTGTTATCATTACCCCTAATTGAAAAATGCAAAATTGTCTTGAATAACAATTATAAAATATCAGAAAATAATGAAAGTGTTTTCCAATTATGCAAATGATCATCAAGAAAGTCTTAGAAAAAAACAATAATGTTACCATCCATAACTAAAAAAAGAAAGAAAGAAAGAAAGAAAGAAAGAAAGAAAGAAAGAAAGAAAGAAAGAAAGAAAGAAAGAAAGAGGGGTCGGGAGTTTGGTCTAGTGGTAGAGTGCTTGCTTAGCATGCACGAAGACCCGGGTTCAATTCCTTGGTACCACATACATAGAAAAAAGCCGGAAGTGGTGCTGAGGCTCAAGTGGAAGAGCTCTAGCCTTGAGAAAGTCCAAGGACAAGGTTCATGCCCTGAGCTCAAGCCCAGGACTGGCAAAAAAAAGGAAAGAAACAAAGAAGTAGAAGGAAAGAAATAGAATAAAGAAATAAGAAACAAATTTAAAAAAATCTGTTACCGTATGTGTGAAATTTCTTGCTCTTCTTAGACATGCCCTCAATTTGTTCTGACAGTTTTCTATAAAACATTAGAGATCTGTCCAAAGAATAAGCTTTTAGTCCAGATTTGCCAGACCATAAAGGAAGATTCTCTCTAAAAAAAAAAAACACAATAATCCAATCAAAAAGATCTAGAAGAATGGTTTGTGTGGTAAAACTATCTACCAAGTACAAGATCCTTAGATCAACCAAAGTTCAAGGGGAAAAAAAAACTTTAAGTTTTCTATTATGTATATTTTAGCACTTAAAAATTAAAAGTGAGATAACATCTCTCATCTCTTTTGCTGTCCCTTGGTTATCTCATATTGTTACAGTATCTCACTCTGTTATCTGACATATTGGATATATTGGTATTTGGTTATTTGAAATTGGATAGGGAAGGGGGAAAACAAAATGAGGGGTGGGAAAGGGGGGAGGGAAATGGGGACCAAGACATGAGAAAGGGAAACAATGTATGTGAATTAATGCACCTCCTATCTGGCAAATATAATGTTACCCTTCTTTTAATTACAATAAAAAATGTATGAAGAAAAAAATTAAAAGTGAAATGTTTGTTCCGTGTCTTTTAAGAATGAAACTCGCAGACATTTCTTCTATTATTCCTTGACACAGGCAAGACGTATATAGTATGACAAAGAAACTATCTTGTATTTGTATGTTTTAACAGGCAGACCAATTGATGGTAAGAATAGATAAGAAGGTGAAAGCAAGGTAAAGCTGAAGTTCATAAGGATGTTCAAAATTATACTCTGAAATAGACTGCATTCAGAAGAATCTATTCCTTTCATAAGCCTTTTACAATATATTATTGTATACTAATTTAGTATTTACCTTATTTTGTTTCTTTTTAATTACATAATTATGTTCCTTTTCTTCAGGATGATATGACCCAGCTTGTTTTATTAGCCTTTTAGAAAAAGAAATATTTTGTTTATATTAACTCCCTAGAATACAACAGATTGCCTTTCAATGTATAGAATATTTGTTAAACAATGCAGAGAAATACTGTAAACGTTGTAAGATTATTTATGATGATTGATACAAGTATCCAAAGGGTCCAGGAAGTCAAAGAGATAATATGAGACATGGCTAAGACATGTAATCCTAGTTACTCAGGAGGCTGAACTCTAAGGTTCAAAGCCATCCCGGACACAAAAGGACCTGAGACTCTTCTCTCCAATTAACCTCTAGAAAATGGGAAGTGGAGCTTCGCTTAAGGGTAGGGTGGTAGCCTTGAGCTGAAGAGCTGAGAGACAGTGCCCAGGTTGAGTTCAAGCCACATGACCCACAAAAACAAATAATAAGAAGAAAGCCAACTTCTTCATCAAGCAGTGTGTCAAGACCTTCATTTTGCTGTGCTCACAGATTTAAAGTAGTGATATCATAAATTCTACCCTATTTCAATCAGCTTAGTATCTAAAAGCATATAGTAAATTCAACCAACCAGCCGAGGGCCTTAAACACTTCATGTGTCCTACACTTGCTTTCCATGAGGTAATTTATGACTTTCTCAAATTGGTATTATACAATGTATTAAGCATCATAAACAAGCTTTACTAAATTTACCGTTTTGTAGTCATGTTTTGGGTAAAATTGACTGTTAATGAAATATTTCTGCCATTAAGTAACTCAGACACAAAGAAATTGTAAATCTTAAAGATTTATTTCACTAACAGTATATTGGTATTAAAGTGGCAGCAAATTTTATCTATTTTTTTTCTGTCTACTATAATTGTTCAGGGGTCCCTTATCCAATCAGAATATATTTTATGTATATAATCTGTATAATGAAAAGTTATTAGACATATAGAGCAGTTTTTACAGCATGTATATTTATATATATGTATATATATAGTTTATTCCACATAAAACACTCACATATGCCCACAGATGTCAGTATAAATGTCATAAAAGAGTGTGTGAGCTACTCAAATGTTAGGCAGTCATTTAAAAAGTTAAAAAAAATAGAAGATATGTGCAAATGATGTAAATGAGCAAGCCCTGTTTGGAAATCTGTGACAAATTGTTGTATAATATTTTATAAAGTATGCACAGGCTACAGATGTTTAAGGGCTATATATGCATATGTGAAAGTTGGTACAATACCTTTTAAATAGTAGGAATTATTGAAGAATATGCAGCATGCACCAATTTTTCTCCCTGGTTCATGTTTGCCCTATTTCTCTGGCAATACTGTAATGCTTATTTATTAAAGACTGATAATAGAATAAGTGTATAGCTGGAAAACTATTTCATTGAGAGAAGCAGAAACTGCAACAGATAAACTTTAATTGATATGATTCAAAATTTATTCATCTTTATATGAAGATGTTCAAAAGTGTAAAATCTCTTCTCAGATCAGCATCCATAGGTGCTTGTTTGAGTAAGCTACTTGACCAAATGACCAATGATGGGCAATTGCTTCAAAATATATTAGTTTAAAATATTACTAGACTCATTATGGACATATCAATCTTGTTATTACATCAATAATATTGATCCCATTTTATTACATGCAAGCCTTACAAAGGTTTATGAATAGTGATGAGAAACTCACCAGAAAAATACTTAAAATAACACATGAATGGTTTATATATCCATCTAGTAATGTTTCTGTGTCAATTGTGTCTTGAACTTATAAAAACTAAGGTAATAGATAAAAACAGTCTAATCCAATCTGGTCATCATATTAAATATGTTATCTATTTTATTATGTTTGTCATTGTGAGTTTGCAGTGACTTTTGAGAAATCATTTTTGCAGCTACATTTTATCAGAGATTTGTAACAAATATTGTTGAGTCAAGTTCAAACTTAAAAGTCGAAGGCTGTGGAAAAGAAAAGGAAAAACATGGCTTTTAGTACAGCATAGTTAAGTTGACACAGAGTAGGGTGACTTTGAATATAAAAGAACACTGAGGAAGGGAAATGCGGACAAAAACATGAGAAGGAATATCAATGTGTGAGAAGTAATGCACCTTCTATCTGGTGAATATAACTGTAACATCACAATAAAAAATAAAATAAAAAAATTGAATGCATTAAAGCATCCTTATATATAAATAAATCATCACGGGTTGGTCCTGGCTAACATCTTATGTGAGAATGTGAATGAGCCTGAAATTCTCACCTTTCAGGAGGTGGCTGCTGTGGAATGTTGAAGTGAAGAGTAATTTTAATATGGTTCCTGTAGCCAGGTGACTCTTGAAATATATTGGGACAGAACACAGGCGGCGGCGGCGGAGATCCAAGGGGAGTGAAAGACTCCCCACCACCATGGAGCACCCGCAGAGGGACGCAGAGGCGTGAGTAATACAGCACATCCCCAAACACATCGGGAAAGCGGAGCGGGTGCCAAGCAATAGAACTTAACTCAGACCCCAACACCCCGCCCTAGAAAGACTGGCGGGAGCAGGGGGGCAAGGAATTTAGAATCCTGTCCCTCCCCGCAACAGCCCGCTCCCTCAGGCCATTGACTGGAGATTGACAGACGGGCTACCCATAAGACCCAGCACCCCACCAAGGGAGGCAGGGCTGCCCCAACTCCCACCCGCCCAACGGGCTCAACCCCCAGCCCTCTGACTGGAGACTGACAAGCGGGCGGACCCTAAGACTCAGCACCCCACCAGGGGAGGCGGAGCTGTCCCAGCTCCCACCCGCCCACCAGGCTCCTCACCCAGGCCACTGGATCTGGAGAGTGGAGGGCTTTGGGACCCTGCCTTACAAAAGTGGGTAGGGGGTGCGGGTAAATAGGAGCCAGCATCTGCCCCCCCTCAATTCTCGAGTGGGGCATCCTCCAGCTGGGAATCCTGAGCAAAACACCACCGGGGGCCCCCCCCCCACAGTCACAGACTCTGACAAAGCAGTGGAAACACAGCAGGGATCTGAAGGGCCAACCAGCAGCCAAGCAACCCTTCTGAGAACCAAAAAGGCGCGGCTCCGCCCTTGGAGCCCACATCCCCAGCTGGGCCCCGCCCATGGGAACAGAGGGGCCTCCTGCTGGTCCTGCTGAGAACTCCTGAAACTCTCAATCCCCACACCCTTTGCTTGGGGCCACCCTGGAAGCAGCACAGGAAAACGTCCACCAACTGCGCTCAGACAGAAGCTCGCAGATCCATCCCATGGTCCACTGTGAGGCCACTGGTTGGGATAAGAGCGAGTCGCGCAGCAACACATAAGTTTTATTCTAATACTTTCCAAACTTTGTACTCAAATACTCTACCTACTTACCCCCAGACCTCTCTCATTCTATTTTTCTATCTCTGGACCTCTGCTCCTCTTTCAACCCTTATACTGCATGGATCTACACTTGATGGCTGTTGAACAACATTGTATATCTAGGTGTTTAATCATTCTCTAGGCTCAGAGGGACTTAAAGACAATAGAGATTGGATTGAGAGGCTTATTGTTTTGGATATAAATCACTTATCAGTGAATAATTAGACTAGTCGGTAACTGCACAAAAAGAAAGAGTGATAACACCAATCAAAACTTGTGAACATCTAGTCTGCCAGCTACAGAGGTCTAGGTTGCTTATATCTGAAAAACTATAATCGTGTTTAGTATTAATCTTGCTCCCATTTTCAAATGGGCAGAACAAGAAATTCAAGAAAAATGTCAAATCAAGAAACAACATCTCCCACCTCCCCCACCCAATGTAAACAGCCAATGGAACAGTCAATGGCAAACCTAGAGGAGAGTCTTCCAAGTGCTGTACAAATGCAATTGATAAACATCATTAATGGAAAATGTGAAAATATAAAGAAAGAGATAAGGGAGGAAGCCATAGCTGAACAAGAGGAAACCATAAACAAGGTGATAAGTAAAAAAGAAGAAGCCATAAAGGAGGCCATAATAAAGGCTGTTCAAAGACAGATGGATGAATTCATAGAATCCACAAATAAAAAGGTGACCGAACTCCAGCAAATGTTCAAAGAAAATAAAGCTACTGAGCTAACCACTCAAAAGGAAATCAAGGAGCTAAAGAAATCCATACATGATCTAAAAGAAGAGATGCAAGGCATCAAAAATGAGCAATTAGTAGCAAGGGAGATGAAAAATAAAGTAGATAGCTTTGATAGCAGGTTAGACAATGCAGAGGAGAGAATTTCCGGGGCTGAAGATAATTTAGTTATTATAGAGAAAGAACAGAAAATGAGTCAATCCAAATCTAGGAAAAATGAGATAGCGCTTCAGGAGGTCCAAGATACAATTAGGAAGCCTAATTTAAGGCTAAATGGTATTGAGGAGGGTCTGGAGAAAGAGGTCAATGGTATTGGAAATATACTTCAGGGAATCATCTCAGAGAATTTCCCAAATATCCAGAAGGGCAGACCCATCCAGATACAAGAAGCTTTTAGAACCCCAAACAGACCTGACCAGAAAAGAACATCTCACTGCCACATCGTAATCCGAACTGGATCAGTAGACACCAAAAAAAGGATCCTAAAGGCAGCCAGGGAAAAGGGTTCAGTAACCTATAAAGGAAAACCAATCAGAATCACCCCAGATTACTCAGCAGAGACCATGCAAGCAAGAAGTGACTGGAAGCATATATGTCATGCCCTTAAGTCAAATAACTACCAACCAAGAATACTGTACCCAGTTAAGCTCTCATTCATAACTGAGGGAACAATAAAAACATTCCATTCCAGGGAAAAGCTGCAACAATATGTAGCAACAAAACCAACACTACAGAGAATTCTGAAAGATGTTCTACACATAGAAAACCAAAATAAATGCAATATAGGGAAAGAAATGGCACCTAAACAGCATACCACCTAAGGACCACAAGAACTGTCAAGACACAGGCCCAAATAAAAGCTTTTAAAAATGGAAGGACCTAATAAATATCTCTCAATCCTAACTCTCAATATTAATGGACTCAACTCTCCAATTAAACGGCATAGGCTGTCTAGTTGGATCAAAACGCAAGAGCCATCGTTCTGCTGTCTTCAAGAGACACATCTTACCCAAAAAAACAAGCATCTTTTGAAAGTGAGAGGTTGGAATAAACTCTATCAAGCTAACGGCGCCATAAACAGGCTGGAGTTGCCATCCTCATATCAGATAAAATAGACTTCAAACCAAAATTAGTAAGAAAAGACAAAGAAGGCTACTACATACTACTAAAGGCATCTTTCCTCCAGGAAGACATAACGATCCTAAATATTTACACACCCAATCCCGGAGCTCCAAACTTCATCAAGCAAACTTTACTTACACTGAAACCATACATAGATCGAAATACAGTGATTGTCGGTGACTTTAACACACCACTTTCACCTATGGACAGATCAACAAGGCAAAAACTCAAGAGAGAAACCTTAGAACTGAACAACTATATAGAACAACTAGATCTAACAGATATCTGCAGAATAGTCCACCCAGCAACAACACAATATACGTTTTTCTCAGCAGCACATGGAACATTTTCCAAAATAGATCACATGTTAGGCCATAAAACAAACCTGGACAGATTCAGAAACACTGAAATTATTCCATGCACACTCTCAGACCACAAAGGCATCAAACTGGAACTGAACACACATCTCCACCAACGAAAACCCTGTAACTCATGGAGACTGAACAACACATTGTTGAATCACCAATGGGTCATCGAAGAGATCAGAACAGAAATCCAACAGTTTATGAAATTTAACAGTAAGGAGCACACAAAATACCAACTCCTTTGGGACACAGCAAAGGCAGTACTCAGAGGAAAATTTATAGCGCTGAGTGCCTACAACAACAAGTTGGAAAAATTGCAAACCAACAAGTTAATGTCTCACCTTAAGCTCCTGGAAAAAGAGCAACAAACCAACCCTTATCCCAGTAGAAGAAAGCAAATAATTAAAATCAAAGCAGAATTAAATGATTTGGAATCCAAAAAAACTATGGAAAGAATCAACAAAACAAGGAGTTGGTTCTTTGAAAGAATTAACAAAATTGACAAGTCCTTAGCAAATCTTACCAAAAAAAGAAGAGAGCATATCAAAATAAACAAAATCGCAGATGAAAATGGTAATATCACGACAGAAATTACCAAGATCCAGAATATCATGAGGGAATACTTCTCAAACCTTTATGCCAACAAATTTGAGAATCTAGATGAAATGGATAAATTCCTAGCCAATATTAACATATCCACACTGAACCAAGAAGAACTAAGCCAACTCAACAGGCCTATTTCAAGCTCTGAAATAGAAATGGCAATTAGAGAACTTACATCTAAGAAAAGCCCAGGGCCAGATGGATTCACAGCTGAATTCTACAAGGTCTTCAAAGCAGAGCTCACACCAATACTCCTCAAGCTCTTCAACGAAATTGAAAACGAAGGTTCCTTACCAAACTCATTCTATGAAGCCAGTATAACCCTCATCCCCAAACCAGACAGAGATTCATCAAAGAAAGAGAACTATAGACCTATATCTTTGATGAACATCGATGCAAAACTTCTCAACAAAATACTGGCCAACCGTCTACAACAACTCATCAAAAAAATTATACACTATGATCAAACTGGATTCATCACAGGGAGGCAAAGCTGGTTCAACATACGCAAATCAATTAATATAATTCAACACATCAACAGGAGCAAGGACAAAAATCACATGATTGTCTCAACAGACGCGGAAAAGGCATTTGACAAGATCCAACACCCCTTTATGTTAAAAGCTCTGGAGAAACTAGGAATCCATGGAACATTCCTCAATGTAATAAAGGCTGTGTATGAGAAACCTACTGCTAGTATTACACTTAATGGTGAAAATCTAAAGCCATTCCCTCTAAAATCAGTAATGAGACAAGGATGCCCACTCTGTCCACTCCTCTTTAACATAGTACTAGAATTCCTAGCCAGTGCAATAAGGCAAGAAGCAAGCATAAAGGGGATCCAAGTAGGGAAAGAGGAAATAAAACTATCCCTCTTTGCAGATGACATGATTCTGTATTTAAAGAATCCTATAGACTCTACTCCGAAGCTCCTTGAGCTGATTCAAAGCTTTGGAAGATTAGCAGGCTATAAAATCAACCCTCAAAAATCAACTGCCTTCCTTTACGCCAACAGTGAGAGGAACGAGGCAATAATCAGGAAAGAAACTCCTTTCACTATAGCCTCAAGGAAAATAAAGTACCAAGGAATTAGCTTAACTAAGAATGTAAAGGACCTTTTTGACGAAAACTTTAAAACCCTAAAAAAGGAAATTAAAGCAGAACTAAGGAAATGGAAAAACCTCCCATGCTCCTGGATTGGAAGAATCAACATTGTGAAAATGACAATCTTGCCAAGAGCTATCTACAAATTCAACGCAATACCCATCAACATCCCAATGTCATTCTTTAAAGAAATAGAAGAGGCAATCCAAAATTTCATATGGAATAATAAAAGACCCCGTATAGCAAAAACACTTCTTAGCAGAAAGAACAGTGTTGGAGGAATTTCAATTCCAAACTTTAGACTCTATTACAGAGCTATAATTCTCAAAACAGCTTGGTACTGGCACAGGAACAGGCCTGAAGACCAATGGAATAGAACTGAGGACCCAGATATTAAACCACAGACCTATGGCCACCTAATCTTTGACAAGGGAGCCAAAAAAAATAGAATGGAAGAAAGACAGCCTCCTCAACAAGTTGTGCTGGCAGAACTGGTTAAGCACCTGCAGAAAACTAAAGCTGGATCCTTCTTTGTCACCTTGCACTAGAATTAACTCCAAATGGATCAAAGACCTGGAGGTAAAAGCCGACACACCGAAAACTTTACAAGAAGGAATAGGAGATACACTAGGCTTCCTTGGCACAGGTACAAACTTTCTTAATAAGGACCAAGAACCACAACAAATCAGAGAAAGGCTGGATAAGTGGGACTGCATTAAACTGCAGAGCTTTTGTATGGCAAAGGACATAGCTAGTAAACTAATCAGGAAGCCTACAGAGTGGGAGAAGATCTTCACCAACCAAACAACGGACAAAGGCCTCATATCTAAAATATATCAACAACTCAAAAAATTGAATCACTCCAAAACTAACCTCCAAAGTAACAACCATCCCATTAAAAAATGGGCCAAAGACTTAAAGAGAGTCTTCTCTGAAGAAGAAACAAAAATGGCCTATAGACACATGAATAAATGCTCAACATCTCTGGTCATAAAAGAAATGCAAATCAAAACAACTCTAAGATTCCACCTCACTCCAGTTAGAATGGCCAGGATCAGGAAAACGAATAATAACAGATGCTGGAGGGGATGTGGCCAGGAGGGATCACTACTACACTGTTGGTGGGAGTGCAAACTCCTTCAACCACTATGGAAAGCAGTGTGGCAGTGCCTCAAAAGGCTAAACATAGAACTCCCCTATGACCCAGCAATTCCACTAGTTGGCATTTACCCAACCATCCAGAAACAAGGACATACTAAACCCACTAGCACAACAATGTTCATTGCAGCACTATTCACCATAGCAAAGATATGGAACCAACCTAGATGTCCCTCAGTTGATGAGTGGATCAACAAGTTTTGGTATTTGTACACAATGGAATTCTATGCTGCTGTCAGAAAGAATGACATCGCCCCATTTGTTAGGAAATGGAAAGACTTAGAAAAAATCATATTAAGTGAAGTAAGCCAGACTCAAAGGAACTTAGGCTCAATGGTTTCCCTCATTCGTCATAATCAGTAGAAACCTTGGGCTCTCCTAGCAGAGATTTGCAATAGAGCAAAATCTCGATACATAAGGACATATAATGTGAAGCTAATTGAAAAGACCTCCAGGATAGTGAAATAAAAGCCATATAATGAATGATTGTTGTCCTTAATGTACTATGTTTTCTCTCATCTCCTTTGCTGTCCCTTGGTTATCTCATATTGGTATAGTATCTCACTTTGTTATCTGATATATTGAATTTATTTGTATTTGAATATTTGAAATTTGATAGGGAAGGGGGGAAAACCAAGACGGGTGGGAGTGTTGGGGGGGAGGGAAACGGGTACCAAGACATGTGAAAGGGTATCAATGTATGTGAATTAATGCAACTTCTATCTGGCAAATATCATGTAACCCTTTTACTAATTACAATTAAAAAAAAGAAATATATTGGGACATGGATACAAAAGTTAGTGGTGATAGGACTTCTAGGTGTTCTGTGGATTGGTAAAAAATGTTATCCTATTATAAACATTTACTTAATGCAGCTAATTTTTCTTTATTATTAGGTGTGGATTAAAAGTTACACCACATGTTTAATGTAATCATTTGTAATCTATCCTCTTTATTATATATCTGGTATTCACTTATCATTAGTTCATTCATTAGTACAATAGATTGTATGCATGTATGTTGAGGTCAACCAAATAATATGGGCTATCATTGCTATTAAAAAGGTAATTTGTGTATTGTAATTCTCAGGAGCAGGATTATGCTAGGCCATACCCAAAGAGACCATCCGGACAACACCAGTAAGACAAGCAGCAAGGGAAACCATGCATAAAAACCTTCATTGTGCTATTCACGGCAAGGACTGTGTAAGACAGGGCAATGGGTTTCATCTGAATAATCCTGGTGGATGATACAGTCAAGGGCTGGCCCTTCTTTTTTGGCCCTGCACTGATCATAGTAGAGGAACAATGGCTTGGATTGGGAACCTACCAGGTGGCTGGAGGACTGGCTCTGGATTTAGGAGTTGAAAATGCATATGAAAATCTTCAATCTCTCGGAATTAGCTAGCACTGAATAAGGTATTCTTTGGGGGAAACAACAAGACTCCAGATATCAAAACATCAGAAATGCAGACAATTGAAAAGCATCGCTGATTTAAAAATGTTGATGTAAGTATGTGCATTCACTCTGAAAAAGAAAAGATGAAAGAAGTACATTTGTTCTGACCAGAGCCTACAAATGGTTAATGCCACAAAAATTAGAAACTTCTGAATTAGTTCTCCTCCAGTAGATAAATCTGAGAAAGAATTGATACTAGAAAATTCATAATTTCTTTTGCCCTTGCTTCTTAAAGACTTTTCAAATGTATCATAGATTAAAGTAGCAACTATAAAGTACAGATGTATTTATTTTGCTGTTCACTTAGTGAAATAAAAACATAAACTAGCTTTTGAAATCATTTGAGAGCAGGGACATTTAGGAGGAAATTCAATTTGCCCCTTTCTACTTCAAGCAAAGTAACCCATAACCTATTTACAGCAGATGGAAATCTGTTTCACTTCAAAGAAGCTAACATCATTATTACAATACATTTCAGTGAAGAAAACCTCGTTTTCTTTACCATATCAGGAGCTGAGTATGCTAGTGCATACCTGTAATGTCCATAGTTAGGTTTCACTTATAAAAGGATTATGACTTTGGCAACAATTTGTCAATAAAATATGAGAATAACATGAGAATGAGGAGGCACAGGAGATGAAAAAGAGAGATTTTTTTAAAAGTGTTCAAAAGTGTAATATTTAAAATATTAAATATTATTAAAACTGTTTATATTATTAAAACTGTAAATAATACTATGGCCAGCTCTGATTGTGGGTGGATAAAAAGTTATGTATAAGCATTTGACTATTCAACAAGTGCCTCCTGAGTTCCAAATAATAAGTTTTTGGCTGATCTACTACAGTCTTAAAATGATCAATGCTCATTACAAAATCTCCAATTACCCCATAAAACTAGATCACACTTAAATGCTTATTTCAACTTTGTCGTTTCTGAAATAAGAAGAACAGATAGATACAGTCCTAAGGTTTTCAGATCACGCACATATATCTTAGCTGTGCACATTATAACCTAATCCTGGAGTCAATTAATAAATTGGTTGAAATAGCAGTTTGATTAAAATCTCAGATGTGCTAATTCGCTTTCCTACTGCCCTTTAATTAAGGCTTTAATAGAGTCTGCAATTACCTGCAATTTTTTTCTTTGTCTTAAATATTTGGGCTTCTCTCCTTAACTTTCAAAGCTCCTTCAACTCACTCAAGCAAAAGGAACAGCCACTCTTAGAAATTAGCTACTGCACGAAGAAAATAGTTAACATACCTTCAATGGGATGAACAGCTACTTTATGTCTTCAAATTGCACACTTCAACTTCAGTTACAAAACAACTATTTTATTCTACCTTATAGATTCTTGCTTGCCATTGAAAACATTATTTCTGGAGAATGAAGCAATATTCTGTGAGCATTTTCTAAAATACTCTGTACATAACTGAATTTGAATATGAACTAATTAACATTGGAATGTATGTTTAACACGATGAAAGTTTCTATAAAAAAATTTACAACTCTCTTTCATCCTATTTTGACTAATGCTTTGACCTTCTATTCCATACCAAATATTTCTAAATGTCCTTTACATTCATCTTTCAGTGTTCTAAACATACACACAAACAAAGATTTCCGATTGAGGCTCTATTTTTTTAAATAAGTAGATAGTTAACCAGTTTAAAAAAAATCATTGAAGATCTCTTCTTGTGTTTGCTTGCTTTCCAAAAAACAACTCCCTCCCTCACTCCCCCGCCTTTACATCCCCACAAAACTGTTCTTTCAGCAAATTGAGTCTGTTGCTAGGAAACATGTCAAAGATTGCATCAAGAAGCCTCAAGAATGTTGTTTAAAAACTGTACCATACCACTTAATAGAAAGTACTTTTAAAAAAAAAGTGTGTGTGTGTGTGTGTGTGCATGTGAGTGAGAGAGAGAGAGACAGAGAGAGAGACAGAGAGAGAGACAGAGACAGAGAGACAGAGACAGAGACACAAAAAGAGACAAAGAGAGAGAGAAACAGAGACAGAGAGAGAGAGTAAACTGAATGTGTAATAAACTACACATTCAGAGAGGCATGTAACTGAAAATGAGGGAACATGTATGTTCTGAGGTGCTGGCATCAGAGCTTTACTCAAATTGAATAAAACATATCCAAGTTGCCTAAAGAATCCTTAAAAATGTTGGGAAATAGGCCAGGAGTTTGGCCTAGTGGTAAAGTGCTTGCCTAGCATGCACAAAGACCCGGGTTCAATTCCTCGGTACCACGTATGTAGCAAAAAGCCAGAAGTGGTGCTGTGGCTCAAGTGGTAGAGCCCTAGCCTTGAGAAAAAATCCAGGGACAGTGCTCAAGCGCTGAGCCCAAGCCCAGGACTGGCAAAAAAAAATGTTGGGAAATAATGTATCCTACTACTTATTTGAAAGTACTAAATAAATGTATATGTATAACAGAGAGAGAGAGAGAGAGAGAGAGAGAGAGAGAGAGAGAGAGAGAGAGAGAGAGACAGAGAGACAGAGAGAGACAGAGAGACAGAGAGAGACAGAGAGACAGAGAGACAGAGAGACAGAGAGAGAGAGACACAGAGAGAGAGACAGAGAGAGAGACAGAGAGAGAGAGACAGAGAGAGAGACAGAAAGAGAGAGAGAGAGAGAGACAGAGAGACAGAGAGAGAGAGAGAGAGAGAGAGAGAGAGACAGAGAGAGAGAGACAGAGAGAGAGAGCCAGAGAGAGAGACAGAGAGACCGCAAAGGAAAGAAGAAAATGTTCACAGATCATTTTGGAAGACATGTAACTTAACATAGGCTCTACTTTCCAGTGACTGCATAATAGAAAGCATTATATCTTATCAAGTAATTCATAACAGAAAAAGAACGAAATATAAAATGAAACAAAATTAGGCATTGTGAAAAATAAAGCATATCCTATGATTTGAAACTACTTACATTATAGGAAATTCAGCTTAAAATTTCACTCAGATATAATTCATGTATATACTTTAAAAACAAGTATATTAGAACACTATTGTCAATCAGAGGTTGGAAGAGATTAACTTTATATCACTCCATAAAAGAAAATATCTACTTCTTTTGAAATAATGCTTTGCTTGTCACAAATTCCTGCCTCTGCCTCTTGATTACTAGAATTGCCAGTATGTGCCACCATGCCCCATAAGAAAATATTTTGGAAATCCATCTGAACCACATTTTTCACAAGTATTCATATTCACAGTTGGAAATATATATAATACTTAGACTTTTCAGTTAAGTTGGTCAGCAACAAAAATTAAGTTAAATAAAAATACTTCTGGGCCAGGAGTTTGGCCTAGTGGTAGAGTGCTTGCCTAGCATGCACAAAGACCGGGATTCAATTTCTCGGTACCAAATATATAGAAAAAAGCCAGAAGTGACAAATGAGGGAAACCATTGAGCCTAAGTTCCTTTGAGTCTGGCTTACTTCTCATATTGTTACAGTATCCCACTTTGTTACCTAGTATATCGGATATATTTGTATTTGGTTATTTGAAATTGGATAGGGAAGGGGGAAAACAAGACGAGGGGTGGGGAGGGTGGGAGGGAGGGAAATGGGGATCAAGACATGTGAAAGGGTATCAATGTATGTGAATTATTGCACCTCCTATCTGGCAAATATCATGGAACCCTTCTATTAATTACAATAAAATATATAGGAAAAAAAAAGAAGCCAGAAGTGGTGCTAAGGCTCAAGTGGTACAGCTCTAGCCTTGAGAAAATCCAAGGACAGTGCTCAGGCCCTGAGCTCAAGCCCAGGACCGACAAAAAATTATGAATGAATAAATAAATAAATAAAATACTTCTTAATTTGATGTTTAGATTATTATTATAGTCATAAAATTATACGTAGTAATGATGTTTTAATGACACTTATTTGGGATTTATATGGTAATACCATTATCCAACTAATGAAGTATTTATTTTTTTTAAAGTGCAAATACCTCTTAAATGAATAAAATAAGATTTTCATAAAATCTTAGGTTGCTCATCTAAACTGAACTGGGAATATTTTCTTCTTTCTCAGTGTTTCCTCTCTCTCTCTCTCTCTTCTCTCTCTGTCTCTCTCTTACTCTCTGTTATACATATACATTTATTTAGTACTTTTAAATAAGTAGTAGGACACATTTTTCCCAACATTTTTAAGGATTCTTTAGGTAATCTTGGATATGTTTGATTCAGATTGAGCAAATTCTGATGCCAGGAACTCAGAACATATATGTTCTCTCATTTTCAGTTACATGCCTCTCTGAATGTGTAGTTTACTATGATTCTTTGTTATGTCAGGATATCATAAGAGCAAATATCATG
The DNA here is from genome assembly GCF_031878675.1 of Megascapheus bottae. Taxonomy (NCBI): domain Eukaryota; kingdom Metazoa; phylum Chordata; class Mammalia; order Rodentia; family Geomyidae; genus Megascapheus; species Megascapheus bottae. Next base: position 34,941,847 of record NC_143520.1, on the reverse strand, counting down.
TTATCCTATCTTGAAGCACTCTGCATGTATCTACTTAATGTATCTAGTAGATAATAACAGAGTAATAGAAATAATGATGTTATGTATCGAAAGCCTCTCTTTCCCTAGCGGAACAAAAGAAGCTCAGGAAATATTAGACAGTGAGTTTTAAGGAACTGGTGAACAAACTCCATAGAATGGAAAAAGCACCTATTGCTCACTTCCTTTATGAAATACAACCTTTAGAATGAACCATTTTACAATAAGTAGCATACTAACTAATCTTTAATTATGTACATTTCAACCATTCTCAATCCAATTACCCAAATATTATAGACTATAAAATCCCAATTCTTAAGCATCAAAATGATGATACAAATGAAAAAATGCTTAGCATGAAACTATTTTATGAATAAGTTACCGAAAGTATCAAAGAAATTTGCTTTAGAAATCAGGTGTCAGTGGCTCAAGCCTGTAATATTAGTTATTCAGGAATCTAAGACATAAAATCATGGTTCAAAACAGCCCAGGCAGAAAGATCTATAAAATTCTTATCTCTAGTTAGCTAGCAAAATCCTTGAGTGGAAAAAGACAAATGACAGTATGAGGACTCGCATTCTAATCCCAGTACCAGTACAAAAAAACGGAAATTGGAATCCAGCACAAAAATTATGAACAATGAAATCTTCCTCTATATAACTAATGGAAGCTAATAAAAATATATGCATGAAAACATTTATATGCTAAAACAATTCATTTATGAAAGTATACATGGATTCAATGTTTACACTTTGTATTATGCCCAAGATATTTCATTATGTACATGAAAATATTCCAAAAACCTTAAAATTTCCTAACCCCAAATGCTGTTCCCAATAATTTCAGAATACAGATATTAACACAGACTTTTATAATTCTCTAATCACCTCATGTGAAATAGATATCTCAACATGTTCTATTATAATTAAAATATCTTAATTTTCCATTAATAAAATTACATATAAAATTATAATATCAGTAATTAGATAAGACTTAATCACATTCATAGTTACCATTTTTTTAACCAGTCCTGAGGCTTGAACTCTAGTCCAGAACCTTGGCTTTTCTCAAGGTTGGGTGCTACCACTTGAGCCACAGGATCACTTCTGGCTTTTCTATGTATGTGGTACCAAGGAATTTAACCTAGGTATTTGTGCATGCTAGGCAAGCACTCTACCACTAGGGAAAACTTCCAGCCCTCACAGTTATTTTAAGATAATAATCTGAGTGATAAGTTGTGAGACACAGCCACTTTGATCAAAGGGACAGTATAAATACCGGTTAACTAAATATAATGTGTGATTGTTGTCCTTAATGTACTGTTATCTCTCATCCCTTTTGTTGTCCCTTGGTTATCTCATAGTGTTACAGTATTTTACCTTGTTATCTGATATCTTGTATATACATTTATCTGATTATTTGAAATAGGAAAAGGAAGGGGGAAAAACAAGGTGAGAGGCGGGAGTGGTTGGAGGGAAATGGGAACCAAGAGAAATGGGTATAAATGTTTGTGCAGTAATGCACTTCTATCTGGTAAATATAATGTAACCTATTAATTACAATAAAAATATATGAAAAAATAAATAAATACTCGTTAACTGAATGAAATTAACAACTTGCCTTAATAACAACAAATATAAATTTAATAGATTGCTTTATAAAAGCAGATCTATAATATAGGAAACATCAGCCTGACTTACATATGGCTAAGAAAGTTTGACATTTGGTGGGTAAGTAAGAATGATTACAATTTATATGCTGTCATTTTTTTCATTTCTGAAAATTTTCAGAAAAAAAATTATATACTTAAAAACAAAGACTTTATGGCCAAGAGTTTGGCATAATGGTAGAGTGCTTGCCTAGCAAGCAGGAAGACCCAGATTCAGTACCTTGGTAGCACACACACAGAAAAACTAGAAGGTACTGTGGCTCAAGTGGTAGACCTCTCGCCTAGAGGAAAGCCCAAGGACAGTGCTCAGGCACTGAGTTTTGTTCCCAGGACTGGCAAAAAAAAAAAAAAAGACTATCTACAATGTACCAGGTATGAAAGTTAGATATAGCAACAACAGGGGATAAATTATAAAGGAAGAGGCAGTGGAGAAAAAAAATAAAGAGATAACTTCACATAGTATATTAAAAGCAACCAAAAGGATATATTTCTTGTTTCCCTATCCTGGAGTTCATTTTGCTTATATACATTTATTTGTTTATTTGAATCAGGGAAGAGAAGGGGAAAAACAAAATGATGAAACAAAGGCCAACAGATGAACCAGTGAAACAGTGATATGCACAAGACAATATGTTAGAAATGAACTTTACAAATTAAGAAGGGGGGAGGGAAAGGGGGAGAAAAACATGGGAAGGTGTAACAATGTTCGAGATGTAATGTGCTGATGAATGTAACTATAACCCCTTTATACATCACACTGATAATAAAGTAAAATAAAAAGTATAAATAGTGGTGGGCTTGGAATGTAGCTTAGTGATAGAGGGCTTGCGTGGCATTCACATGAACAGAAAAAGCCAGAAGTGGCTCTGTGGCTCAAGTGGTAGAGTGTTATCCTTGAGCAAAAGATGCTCAGGGACAGTGCCCAGACAATGAATTCAAGCTCCAGGACTGGTCAAAAATAAATTAAAAAATAAAATAAAATAAGAAAATAAAGAGTAAGAATGAGTACATGGAACTGGCAGAAATAAGCAAATTAACTGAATGCATTGTAGAATAACAAAGGGGGTATTACTCTGTCAGTGTTATCGTTGGTTTCTGAGAGGAAAAATGGTATATTTACCTTGATTGACCTCATCTTCCATATAAAAAAATTCACTAAGCATGTTTCTTCTACAAAAGATCCCTTACTGACATTGTTTATTCTTTCATAACTGGAGATAAATATGGCACTCAGTCTCACAGATCTGGCTATCAGATACGTTAGACAATGTAACATTCACATGATCCCAATTCAGAAAAAAAAACACAGCATTTAATTTAGTTTTCCAGTGTGAGTGCAGCTTCCTTCTATTTAAAAGAAGCAGGATCATTTTTTTTGCATCACCCCAAACTTCATTTTATTAAGAACCAAAAAATAGGAGAAATTACATATCGATGCTTTCTTAGTTAGCCATCACCATTTCTCATCTGGACTATGGAAGAATGTAAGTATTAGAGACCATCTATCGCTTCAGCCCTACTGCAAAGGAGCAGGCAATTACTCCCTGTTCTGGAAAACATCTAATTGTTGTTCCTTCCCATGAATAAAGTCATGTATTAACTTAGTATTAAAATGGTAGGACTTGTGAACTGAGTACAGCACTCAAAGCCTTCTGCAATCTCTCTGTCTTCCTCCTAATCTACACTAAATATTTTCCTCTTTCCTCATCTCAACGTTGTTACATAAAAACACAGCTTTCTCCCCCACTGCCAGAAATCATGTTTTCCTTATAACAAAGATGAAAGCATTCTTCAGTCCTAGATGGATGTCCTTCTCTATAATTGTCATCTGGTGACAGCCAACCCTGAGACCAAGACTTCAGTTTAAATCCTTGCTTCTTTGGGAAACCTTTGCTGACCTATCCCAATAAAAATCTGCTGTGCCCTCCTGAAATTATACTATCTCCACAACAATTTGTATTCTAGCCAGGAACTGATTTCTTATAGACTTACTATCATTGCTTTGACTTGTTAAAGCCAGTGAGTGGATAGCTGAAGAGCTATTTCAGGCTGGGTACAGTGGATTACAACACAATTCCAGTGTTTTTGGAGGGGAAAATCATGAAGATCACAGTGTGCTGCAGTTGTGGATGTCAGTGTTTTGGCTATGACCTTAGCTAGAAGGATAGTGTTCTGAGACTAGCACATTGCAAAGTGTGAGATCAATATCTGAAAACATAGCTAAAAAAAAAAAACAAACCTGCTGGGGAGAATGAAATGGTAGATACCTGCCTACACACATCAAGGACCTAAGTTCAAACCTCAGTACAGCCATAGAAGTTACATTTAATTAATTTTATATGAATCTTAGAGCCCCAATACAGGGTACATTCTTAAGAACTAAGTAAATGAGTAATAAAAAATGGTGAAGACAACGTTTATGAAAAACATACTGGCATCTTTTACACATATTCTAGAACTAATTCCAGCTTTATACATTCTCTAAGGAAATCGTGGGAGCCCAGATTTTTCTTTCCTCAAAGGTCACAGTACTACTGGTACTGTGCTACAAACTAATGACAACTATAGTTATAGAACTATTGATAACTAAGCAAGCACAATGTTTACCTACCGGGATACAGCTGAAAATCATTGTATAACCTTTCTGGCTTCTCTGAAATCTCCATGCCCTATTTACTCTAAATACAAAAAGTGAATCAAATACCTGTATTTGGTTATTTGAAATTGGATAGGGAAGGGGGGAAAACAAGATGAGAGGTGGGGGTGTGGTGGAGGGAATTGGGGACCAAGACATGTGAAAGGGTATCAATGTATGGGAATTAATGCACAATCTATCTGGCAAATATCATGTAACCCTTCTATTAATTACAATAAAAATATATGAAAAAAAGTGAATCAACCATTCAGTGATGGTGAGCCTGATCATCTACATGGCCAGCACAGATTCTATTTTACAACTAAAAAAAACGTATTAGCATAGCTCTCCTTTTCTTTCTTTATCACAGTTCTTACCTCTGATCCTTATCTAAAAAGATATTTGTAGCCAGATACAAGTGGATCATACCTGTAATCCTTGCTACTCAGGACATGGGATCCAGGGATCACTGCTTAAAGCTAACTGGGGCATAAATTTCCTACAGATACTATCTCCAATCAGACAGTAAAATGCTGCACTGTAGACATGGCTCAAGTGGCAGAATGCCAGCCAAGCAAAGCAAGTCAAGTGAGCAAAAGACCCCTGAGTACAAGATTTATTGCTAGCAAAAATGAATGTTTTATGTCACGTAAAATGTATGAGATGCTTCTTAAGTTTATTTTCATCTAATGCATTAAAAACATAAAATTATACAGACTTAAGAATTCCACATGATGTTTCCATAAATGTATAGTCATGCGTTGTTCAAATCAGAGTAAGCATGTCTATTCCATAAAATATTTAGTACTTATTTATTATAAAAATATTGAAATTCTCCCCTTTAACTTCTTGAGATAAGCATTACACTAGTGATATTAGTAGTCTTCTAGTTAATCTTCTGTTAAATAGCTAACTAAAGGTACTTTCTCCTATCTAACAATAACAGTGCCCCTAGATCAACTTTCCTATTTCTCCCTTTCTCCTATTATCCCCAGCCACTAATGATTACCATTCTATATACATGTTCTATGAAATCAACTTTTCAATTTTAAATGAGTAAGATTCATAGAGTATTTTCATTTAAGAAGCTTATCTCATTTAACATATGATCTCCAGTTCCATATGCACTGTAATGAATATTATTTCATTTTTTGTCTTAATAAGATTCCATTGTGTATGTTCTCCATTCAAGTTATAGATATATTTAAGCTATTTTCCCTCCTTTGATATTATATAGTACTTCAGTGAACATGGGAGAGCACTGTGATTTCGAGTCTTGGTTAAGGCAGGCACTCTCTTACTTCCAGCTTCACGTCTAGCTTTTAGCTAGAAGAGCCTCACAGACTTTCATTCCTGGGCCAGATTAGAAACATAATTCTCAAGTCTCAAATCTCTGAATATCTCAGGTTACAAGTATGACCAACAGGTGCTCAGCATGTTATCCATATTCATCTCAAAAACAGATATTTTACTAGAGTGAGCTAGTACCTCATACCTTTCTGTATGGAAAGATGCTGAACACGTTTTCTATTTCTCATTTTCTTCCTTTTTTATGGTTGTAATCAGATTTGAACCTAGTGCCTTACACTTGCTAGTCAGGTGTTCTATCACTGAATTATGCTATCACAGTTTTTTTTTAAGTAATTCCTTTATTGTTGTTTTAGAGGTTATTTCCTGTACCAGGTACTTATTACTTACACTATGTACTTATTACCTATCATATACCTACCTACGCCTGACAATAAGTACATTTTCTTTTGTACAGTGTCATCTATTCCCTCATTCTCTTTCATTCCCTCTCTATCATCTCGACGCATGAGGTGTACAACACACATTCATCAATGTGCAATGTGCTCCATTGGTGCAGTTTTTTTTATTTTTTCACCGTATTCCCTCAGATTCTATGCTATCATACTGTTATTTTGTTTTACTAATTTTACGATTTTTTTAAATTTTATGATTTTTTGCTCAGGTTAACTAAAGAAAACAAAATGGTATTTGTTAAAACTATCACTTGCTAGGCCAAGAACTAATAGCTTGTGCCTGTTATCTTATCTACTTAAGTGGTAGAGTTTTATGAAGCAGAGTTCAAAGTCTGCTTGGACCACAAAGTCTATGAGATTTTTATCTCAAATTAATTACTCCCCCAAAAGCCAGACATGGAACTAATAATGCTCAAGTATATTATTCTTGAGCAAGAAAATAAGCAATAAAATTAAAAAAAATGTTTAGGTACAGAATCTAGGTTCAGGACCAGCACAGATATGTATATGTATACGTATATGTATATGTATACATGTATATGTATATGTATTTGTATATGTACATGTATATCTATATGTGTGTACACACATAAGTATATATGGATGCATATGCATGTATTGTAATTGCAGTAGGTGGTATTTTTTATTTTATTATACCAGATTATTTTGTGTCAGACAATTCTTTTCAAATGATTAACAAGCTTGCCTCTGTTTTCTGTTCAATTACTTATCTTATTGTACAGAAAGTAAATATCTCATCTTTTGCTAGACTTTTCTTGCAAGGACTAGAATAGTTTTATCTTTTTCAATTATAATCCTTTGTTGAACCAACCTATCACAGTAAAGTAAAACACATTTTGGAAATAAATAACAACTTATAATATAAATACTGATTAAGATAGATAAATAAGTATGGTCTTGAATCTATGGGTACATTTATTCAATCATTGATTTATCCATCAGACACCTCAGGGAATCTAGTTGGAATGTATTGTGGAAGTATTTTTCTTTCAAAGCAGATATTCTCATAAAAAAACACAGTTAGGTATCCATGCAATGATCCTATTTTGTTAACTGTTATCTATCTTCTATTCTATAACAACTAAAATTCTAGGCATTAAAAGTTTTGTTGTGAATAATTATAGCATTACATGTGTTAAGCATGATATAAATGACTTTTTTTTGGCTTCCTTTTGTAGCCAATGCTAACACAGAAGACACTTCCAGAAGAAAGCAAAAAGACAATTCACTAGTGGTTGGGTTTGGAGAAGGAATCTGAGTACTATTGGCTATATATTTAAGATAATAGACCCAGATAAGAAACATTTTCTGACCTTTTTTGATGTGTGTATATTTAGATCACAAATGTTGGATTGTTCAAAATAGAAAATCCTTGTACAAAGGAAATAAAGAAAAGATAGCTCTCGCATAGTGCTGGTAGTAATGAAAAATCCTACAGCCTTATGGAAAATACTATATAGATTCCTCAGGAAACTAGATATGGAACAACCTTATGTTCCAAGAAATCTATTATTGGGCATATATCCAAAGGAAATAAACTAAAAAATCAACAAGATATCTGTGCTTCTGTGTTTATTGCCAAATTGTTCAAAACAGCAGCCACTCTTGAGGAATAAAGGAAATGAAGTACAAGCACATAAGAGAATATTATTTGGCCATAAAATAATGAAAGTCAGTCATTCGGAACAACATGGATGGAAAGGAAGGACATTATCTTAAGTATACTTAAGCACAGAAAGAAAAATATTGCAAGTGTTATTCTCAAACAAATCAAGAATTGGACACTTGTCTCTCCATATGGTAAAGGGTATGTGAGAGGAAGGGATGATAAATGAGTTCAGGGCTGCAAGTACATAGAAGAAATAAAATCTGATGTTCATAGAATAGGAAACCATGGTTTGGTAACCATGTTTGTTTGAATAATAATGATAATTTTGAATGTTCCCAACAGACACACACACAACACACACACACAACACACACACAAAACAAATACAAGTTGTAGATATTGGAGATAATAGATATGCCAATTGTATTAATAATCTATTCCTATTCCTTATGCATGACACTCATGCATTTAAATGTCCCACTGTAACCTAATAATATGCATTATTACAATGAGCTGATTAAAATAAAAATTTGTTTCAAAAACCTAAAATAGCAATTTCATACATAAGACTTTACTGAAGCTTTGTTTTCTGTCAACTAAAATCTAAATTTATCCCTTCTTTGGTTCTCTTCATATAGTCCTACATACAAGTATGAAATCTACCTATAAATCCACTTGGGGCTCAAACTAATTCCTAAGTAATGTCAAAAAATGGGCACTGGAAGTGGAGCTGTGGCTTCAGGGGTAGTGAGATAGGCTTGAACTGAAGAGCTCAGGGACAGCACCCAGGCTCAGAGTTCAAGTCCCACACAGACAAAAAAAAACAGTAAATAAATAAATAAAGGTATGTGTTTAAAGGCAAAAAGGATAGATTGCCTGAAGAAATATAGTTTGAAGTTAGACTTGACTTCTATTATTTATTAGCTCTATAATTTTGAATACATTGGTTAATGGTAGAAAATAAGCATGAACTTATTAAATCATTATGAAAATCATTATTGTAGCTAGTGGCTGATGCTTATCACTGTTTTCTAATTTTTACTATGACTACACAGAGAGAACTCACATTGCTGGGTTTCCTGCCACTGACAATAACTATCTCTGTGTCACATATTCAGGCACCACTCTATGTGCATTTATTGATTTTTCTGTCTAGCTAATGCCCACATTTCTCAAGACATTCTGGCTCTTCTCAGAACTGCCATGCCTGCCACTTCATCAACAATTCTCCTCTGGGATCTGCCACATTCCCTCATGTTCCTGGACTTCTGGTCACACTTAATTTAACAATAGGAATCTGAGTCATGATTTAACCCTCTCTCTAAATTGCATACATTGTTTTGCACTTGTAGCTTTATTTGTTTAGATAATTTGAAGGTATGATGTTTGGATTTATGAATCTAGAAGTGTTTGGCGTGTTGTGTTCAGTGAAACTATCATACATGTTTATTAAACTAATATTTTAAAATTTTATCAAGTATAAAAAAATAAGAAATACTTAGAGAGAATGTAGCAAAGAACCAGTGCACATCTTACAAAATATAAAAATATTGAGGAAAGAATGGGTTGAGGGGGTTGGGTGAGAATATTGAAAGAAGTAACGTTGATCAATGTATTATATTCATTAACTGTTTTGTTAAATGGCAACCCCTTTGCACAGCATTTTAACAATAAATTGAACTGAAATAAAAGCAATACTTGAGATCAAGCAATTTACTTTGTCTTATAATCAGTTATTCCATTATGAATTCTATAAATTTATAGTTGATTTTTTTAGCTAAAAGAATTTGATCTTCATCTTTGTCCAAGTAATTTGTGAATTAGACAATGAACTAAAATAAGGTACTAACAGTTTCTATTAAATTAACCATGTTACTGAATAGAATTCAGTTTTAAAAAATTATAAACACATGACTTATTATTCAAGTCATATTACTTCAGATAAACATGAGTTAGATAGGTGAGTCATAATTCAAGGAAAATAGAGAGATGAGGACATTATCATCTGATCTCTTCTACCAAAAAAAGAATATTGTCTTGGCAATTCATTCATAAAAATAGGAAAGAGACTGAGGTTCATGATTTTGACTGGTGACTTCGTTGTTGGCAATTTTATTCTGTTTTCCAATTTCTTACAATCTGCTCTTCCACACATCCAAGGCATACTGCTACTGTCTGCATCTCTGCTTTCTCCATCTGCTGTTTTTATTTTTACTCCCAAATTATGAGATTAGATTCATGAAAATGAGAAGTTTGCAATGTGATAGAGACAGAGTTTTCACCCTCCTATGAAAGAGGAGCTGGTCATGATGCCAGAGAGCACTGGGCTAGAGAAAACGATTTGTCAGTATAGACAACTGGATCTGCTGAGATAATATAGATCATTAAAAAAAGCAAATGAGTGACCTCCAGTTAAAAAAATAGGTATGCCTTTTAGATTTTGAGCATATTGCAATTTTGCCACAATGTTTATTCATAATTAATTACTCTGTTATTTCAAAAGATGCAGAGGAGAAGGAGAATACCTCCCACAGAAGTATGATGCAAAAGGTCCAAATATATGCAAGTACATACATAGTTCAGCTTGACTTAAAACCTGATCTATGACAAAGCTTAATTTAAAATTATGCAGCAACAATATATTAACATTCAACAATAATACACCCAGTGACTTTTATATTTTTCAGTGAGGATCTTCTGATTCTATGCAAGCATCCCTTACTGTTTACAGTTCAGCTTGCTGTTTAGCCAAGATCCTTACTTAGTGTTTCGCAGTTGCCATGCACATCCTTCTTTCAGAAGTTTCAAGTTTATATCTACCACCCATTCGTCTAGTGTTTCTTTCATCTTCACTGGACATTTACACACTCTATGACTTCAGTTTTAACAGTCAGCAAATGCTGCAAAACATAGTTTATTTCCTGTTTTATAATTTCTCAGTGAGATTCTTTTTTTTCTTAGAGTGGATTTTAACAACCGCAGCCTTCAATTTCCTTCCCTCAAGTTGAGTTCTTTCATCTTTCTCCTCAAACAGAGGCACTTTGCACCTTCCTCTATCACATCTAAACTGCTGCCTTCACACCTCCTCCATTTTGGAGTCCTGCTAAGTTCAGGGAGGGATGTGGAAATGCATCCATTGGGATATGGGCTGGTAGTATGCACAGAGCAGGTACACAGGGAAGGGGGTGATCCAAGTTCTGGAGGAAACAGATGGACAGGCAGGAGAGCTCAACCTGCTACTCAGAATAGTGTGCAATGTAACACACATTTCATTACCTATTGCTAGAATTGTATATTTTATTTTTTTGCATCATCAGTGACTGTGGGTAACAGAAACTGAAGAAAATGAAAACAAGGATATGTGAGGACATATAAATATATGCAAAATATATGTAAAATATAAGCAATTTTTCACTCAGAATTCTATAATATGGTTGTTTTAAGTAGCATTTTTACCAAACATAAGTTATTTATTTTCAAGGGTGTGTGGCCTACATATGCATAACATGAATGAAGCTTTGAGTTCTTACATAAAATGCATGAAGGTTTGGGTTTGATTCCTTGGTACCACATATACAAAATAAAAAAAGCCAGAAGTGCTGCTGTGGCTCAAGTGCTAGAGAATTAGCCTGGAGAAAACTCGAGGACAGTGCCCAGATCCTGATTTCAAGCCCCAGGACTCATCAAAAATTGCTATTTATTCCAACTTCAAATTTTGTATACACACATATTATGCACACATTTATTTATTTATTAAAATTTTATTCTCATGGTGATATACAGAAGGGTTGCAATTGCATACATAAGGTAGTGAGTACATTTCTTGTTGGTTGTTGCTATTCTCCCCATGTTTATGCTCCCACCTTCCATCCACCTCCACTCCAATTTCTATAGTTCATTTCCAATATATTGCCTTCTGTGTGTGGCTGTTACATTGCTTCATCCTTTGCCTTTTGTCTCATCATTTTAAGAGAAGTAACATTTACTTCTGGAATTCGCTCTAAGGTGGATAACAGAAACCATAGAGTCATAATTATACAGAAAATCCCATTCTGCAGGCTTTGTTATCTGAGGCCCTTTGCTGGTACAAAGAACTTGATTAGATAGATCATTGAAATGGAAGAGTATCGCCCCATTTGTAAGAAAATGGAAAGACTTAGAAAAAATTATATTAAGTGAAGTAAGCCAGACTCAAAGGAACATAGGCTCAATGGTTTCTCTCATTTGTCATAATCAGTAGAAACCTTGGGCTCTCCTAGAAAGACTGACAATAGAACAAAACCTAGATACATAAGACCATACAGTATGACTCTAAATGAAAGGACCTCTAGGATATAGAAACAAAAGCCATATAATGAGTGAGTGTTGGCCTTAATGTACTATGTTATCTCTCATCTCTTTTGCTGTCCCTTGGTTATCTCATATTGTATAATAGTTCACCTTGTTATCTGCTATATTCTATATATGTATATTTAGTTATTTGAAATCAGATAGGGAAGGGGGGAAAACAAGATGAGGAACGGGGATGAGGAGAGAGAAATAAGGACCAATACATGAGAAAGGGTATCAATGTATGTGAAGTAATACACCTTCTATCTGGTGAATATAATGTAACCCTTCTATTCATTACAATAAAAATATATGGACAAACGAGAAAAAAGAAATGAAAGACTAGAGATCTGAATGCATTTAAAAGCAATCATGAGGAATTCAATTTTATCAGTCTAATGTTTCCATTTTGAAGAGGTAAGCACATACATAAAACCAAGGGGAAAAAAAAGCAATAACAGAACAGAACAGAACTACTTCCTACCATTGTAATTTTCCAATAAAATAACTGTATTGAGACTCTGGAGTCTTTGTTTTTTCTGATTGTAGCTAAGAGAAATGATCACATTTGTTTAGCTAAATATTCTGATTGATATTACTTAGGCAACAATGAACTGAGACTGGAAATGAGAATGGTGAGAGAAAATTAGCTTACTCTACAAAGAATCAGGAAAACATATGGAGTGGAGATAGGTCAATAGAGAGGAAGAAAGTTGAAGGCTGTAGAACAAATTCTATTTGCTGTGGGAAAAAGAAGAAACCACAAGTCTGTGACTAAGAAAAAAATTGTAGAAGGTTATCTATGTTATATGTTTTTCAACTTTCCCAGAACATTTTTGTTTTTTTATCCCCCAGTGGGACATTGTGTTTTGATCAGAAGACATGGTAATTTCTACCTTTATTTCAAGAGTTGAAAACTGAATAGAGAACACAGAGATAAAGAGATTTATGATTTAGCTCAAATTAATGTAATTACTTACAATAAGCAGTTATGGCTTAAATTGACCAGCAGAATACATGTCCAATGGGATGCAAAGCTGGTGGAGGGTTTCAATTTTTTCTGCTTTATGGAAGGGAAATTCGACCAATTCAGTGAGTATTACAAAAAATAACTTTTACCTGAGTCACTATATGATGCTTTTGAGTGTGACTTAAATTCTATGAATCAACTTAATGTATCAAAACTATTCACTAACTATATTATCTTATTGCAGATATTATGGAAATGATTAAATGACATCTCATTATACTGAACCAGGGCACTTAATTACAATCAGAAAATGTTAAATAAAATCAACATTTAACCAAAAGCAAATATGCATTTTGTTTGTTTATTTATTTATAAGCTGTCCTAAAATTTCTAATAATTCTTCATGAAAAGCGTGATTGGCCTTGCTAAGAAATTTAATCCAATATATAAAGTTTAACAGGAACATATATCATACTTCAACTGAGCTATGTTGTGTTAACGATGAAAATAAATTGTTACTAGTGTGATTTGTCTCTCAGACATACTCAGATACTCATATTTGAATGATAAATCATGTGATCACTAAATATAAACTAATTCATGGAGGCTTCCAAAGAGAAGGCATATTGACAGAGACATGATTTCATAGAAACAGACACACATCAAATGATATTTAATGGGGTAGACAACTTATTTACCTAGAAAAATAGATGGGATATGGACAATTTGGAATCAAAAGATCATTTCTTGAAAAATAGTGTAATAAATGATAGCATAACTCACTTGTCTGGGTGTAACTTGACAAAGTAGTAATAGAAACCCAGAAATATGAAATGACTGACTAAAAGAGGGACCACTTGTCAAGATCAGAGGTCTTGCTGTGATGGAAATTACAGTCACCAGCAGGTGGTGATTCTACTACCATAACTGGTGAGATTCTTTTAGGCAGCTAAAATTCAAAATTAATTGGAATTCCATGGGTTCCTTTATTTATTAACTGAAAAGTTTTGGTCCTAGTGAGCTAATACTTGAACATACTGCTGTACCTCTTGTTAGTTTCATATAGTATTTTAGTGAGATAGATAACATAATTTCAGTCCAGTATAAGTGCAGCAAAACAAAGGCTTCTGTAACTGAACTTTCAATCTAGCATGTTTCCTGAAAGAAATAACACATATATTGTTATGATTTAGAGTTATATAACTCTGGTAATGAGTACATTTCTTTTTGAACCATGTTACCTTTCCCTCATTGTCTCCTACTCTTTCCCCTCTGCATCCCTCCCCACCCCCAAATTGTAAGGTTTATTTCCAACATATTGTCTAGTGAATATCTCTGATGAATTGGTTCACTCTTTGTCCCACCATTCTGTGATTCCTCTTCTTCTCTCCAAATCAGATAAACTTATATACAAGATAAAGGGGGTTGATTTTAATTCTGTAAGATGAATGCTCTTAGACAAATGGAAAATTTAGACAGAGACATCTACACAGACCTGGAGACTACCTCATGAAACTGATAGTAGAGGGAAGAATGATGTATCTCTAACCCCCAAATTACCAATAAACCTCCAGGAAGTAAGGGAAATACATGGGAGAGACAGCCCCTCACTGTCTACAACTATGCTCGTAATTTGATCTTCATTTGTGTATTCCTAAATTTTGAGACACAAAAATTGAAAAAAATAGCTATTCGTAATCCTGATAAAATTGAATCGAATAACACCTAACACCACCCCCCAAAACAAAAAGAGATCTTTGAAGTTATTATTTAAAGGCTTAAATTCTGGATTTCTTTTAATGTACAACTGAGGGTCATCAAAGTTACTGATATGTAGAAGAATCATTATGGAACAGAAGCCTGAATTTGCAAGCAAAATTTCCTTGATAATTGAAAGTTGACTATGTATTAAAATGCCTATCTAATTTTACCATGAATGCTTTTACTAGAAGATAAAATCTAGATAAGAAATTGAAATTGAGTTTATTTTCTAAAATGAAGTTATTATAACTGTAGCCTAGTGTATCAATCTCTAACAATCATTATCATGCAATGTTTGTGTTGTCACACAACACAATGCAAATGGATACGTTTTCTGTCTGTCAGAATCTTTGGGCCTAAAAGAGTGACAAAAACAATAAACATAAACACAGAAGATTAGGAAAAATGAGTTTCTACTATATAGGAATTCTGAGAGGTAATGCTGTGAAAGAAGTTGAAAGATACTAAATTCAATAAAGTAGAGCTTTTGTTTTATAAGCAACCCTATGTGGGAAATTAAATACATAAAAGCAGATATGAGACAAGAATTGGAAATGTTCTTTGTATATTCCTTTCAACATTCTCTGCAACTCTAATGATATTCATCTTAGGATATTATTACATCTATTATCCTTCTTCTTAAATTCTTTAAGTATATTAAATTATTTACATATTATACATATTTACAATATTACTCCCAGGAGCTAGTCCTAAGAAGTTTACCCAGTAATTGAATATCAATGACTTAAACAACTGAATGCAAAAGAATGATTTCCCTTTAAATCTTTTATTCTTTGGTTGTTCTGTTGTTTATTAATAGAATGTTTATTTGCATCTTATTGCAATATTTATAAAAACATTTATTCTCAGTTTATAATTGGTGAGTTTCTTGGTCCTTTTCTTTTCTTTTTTTCCAATTGTGGGGTTTGAACTCCCAGACTGGGTTCTGTCCCCGAGGGATTTTGTTCAAAGCTAGTACTCTACCATTTTGAGCCACAGCTCCACTTCTGGTTTTCTGGTGGTTAGTTGGAAATACGAGTCTTAATAGCTGACTTTGAACCATGATCATCATATGTCTCATCCTATTGAATAGTTAGAATCATAGCCATGAGTCACCAGCACTCTTTTTTTTTATTACATCCTTTATAAAAATTAAAGAAAGGCAAGTATCCTATGTTCTATCTATTCTAAAGTTGAATTGTTTTGTCTCCCTCTGCCTACCCCTGTGCCAAATATTTTCCTACAAGTAGATAGATTTTGTTCTAAATCAAACTTTGAATGCTTTAAAAGCCATACACCACTTCTCATGTTACTGAACTTCTTTCTTCATTTTTGATGTTATACTTCCTGGAATAATTCTTTTCCAATTAATAACATTCCACAAGTTGTGTCTGTTTCTTCTATCTTTTGAACATTTGTGTCAGATGTGTTCAGTATTATCCATGCTTTGCAAGGTAGACAGTTTCTTCTTCCAGATATTTCCTTTCTTAGAAGAAACAGAAATTTATCATGGAGTCATTGCCATTTTCCTTTTAAATATTGAAATAAGAAAGCTATTCATCTGTAACAGAAGTCTGTGTGATCCTGCCTAACCCTCTACCTTCAGTGTCAGCCATACAAGCTACAGTTTGATTGAATTCACCCTGCTGTTCCAGAAGGAAGAGTCTGCAGGACTCAGCATGAGGCTGAAACTCATCACCCATAACTAATGTTCATGACAATTAATACTTGTCTGGGTGTGAATCATAGGTAATACACCACTTCAAAAGCTCAGCATGCTTTTCTTGGTCTTTTCTCTTTTCCAAATTTATTGGATTGATATCACCTTCTTAAGAACATGCATGAAGATACTTTTATTGCTTTATGAAAACCTAAGACTTTTATGCAGCAAATGTCCAATTTTGCATTATCTGATGAAGCATGCTCAAAATTCTCTGGAATGGTTTTTATATATTTCCAGTAGGCTTCCCTTTCTTTCTTTCAGTTATTCAGAGAAATATTTGCATAAAATTCCATGTCATAAATGTAATTCGCATATTATATTCTCATTTTTTTGTCCTTTTTATACCACTCTGCTTTCAAATGTAGAATGTCTTTTACTGATGAGGAAGGGCTTGATCCGAAATCTTAGAAGAGGCTTATCAAAGACCTGTGGCCCTCATTCCTCAGTACTTCCTTTCTTTCTCCATCCATCCATTCAAAACAGTAACGCCAGTCATACTGGTTAATAGAGTATTGTAGCATACAAGCCATAATTTAGCATGGCTTTTCATTTGCTTAAAGAGAAGATAATTATGTATTTGTTCAAATGGTAATAGTCATTCTATCTTTCCTTTGGAAGCATTTTAAATTTCTCATCAATAGATGAGCTACTTTTGTCCTTGAAATTTGAACTCCACTGCTCTAAAGTACAATACAGTGCTCTATTCAGTACAGTAAACTAGGTTTAATTGTGATTATATAATTACAATAATAATTTAATGATGCAGATGCCTTTCAATTTCAAATATTGGGCCTCCTGAATTTCTGTATTATTTCAGGTATAGCTAAATAAACTTTGAGGAAAAACTTACATAAACTTAGATAAATCTCAATTAAGTATCTGGGTCTGTAACATCTTGTGACAAACCTTGCATTTGACCTAAAAAGTTCCAGGTCTTCAGAATGGAAAGGCTTACTTGCCTTTTTCAGACTCCTCCAAAATTTCTTTACATAAAACATTAATTATTGTAAGTAGAAATGTGATCAACAATCCATGTGCTCTATCTCAGCTTTATGAGATAGTTACTACTATTTTTAAGTTACATCAATCAACTGTAAACAGTTATTAGGTAAGCAAAGAAGCTTGAATGATGTGTTCTTGGACACTTGGTAAAGTGCTATTCATTTATGTTTTATTTTTCTGTTTGGTAGTAGGGCTTGAACTCAGGGTATAGTTGTAGATTATTCTATTAAATTAAAGGGTTTCTGTTTTGTTTTGTTTTTCTAATGGAAATTAAGCCACAATGTTTATCAAAAAGAACACCTGCTGCTTTTGGTATCATTGATATTTTCTAAATCTGGTTATGAAAATAGTTATTTATATTATTAGAGTAGAGTTTATTTGATTTTGAGAATTACATCAGAAAAAAACTTACGTGAAAATTTCATGGAAGACTCCACACTTCCCATGAAGCCAGATTCTGTATTTTGAGCGAGTAGTATTTCAGATGGATACACATCATCCTTGGAATTCTCCATGACTGGCTGTTCATTATCTCTACTGAAGTTAGTACGATGGAGATACCTAGTCCAGTCTTTAAGATTATTGTAATTTTGCATTTTGATCTTTATGTTCACATAGTTTCAGGGAAAAGCAGAGTAGAGTAAACAAGCACAGCTAACTGAATGCCCTGGTCCACACACTAGTGCGCTCTGTTGACCAACTGAGCAATTTGCTTCCATTCAGATGAGCAGAGACTCTCAATTCCATTATCTCTATCATCCAGATCCTGGAAAATATCCAATTGATCATGTTTTAACTTCATTATGACATGCCTCTGGTGAGTTTGCCTAGCAGTGACTTTGCATCTAATATTTGCGAACATTCCTCTTTTCAGCTAGAGCCTTGCTGTGTTCACATTTTCCACACATTTCAAATTCCTGAGCTGCATCCATAGCTTCGCTGTGGGAAAATAACTAA
The DNA here is from genome assembly GCF_031878675.1 of Megascapheus bottae. Taxonomy (NCBI): domain Eukaryota; kingdom Metazoa; phylum Chordata; class Mammalia; order Rodentia; family Geomyidae; genus Megascapheus; species Megascapheus bottae. Next base: position 34,923,390 of record NC_143520.1, on the reverse strand, counting down.
TTCCAATTGTTATCTTGTACATTGCCCAAACAGAAAGGTCCTGGAGCATTTTAAAATCAAACATAAAACTGCAAACACCCAACAGAAAAATTGACTGAACAGTCAAGTTACAATAAACATGAAAGAGTTCAACCTCTTTACGTAATCAAAGAAATGCAAATTCAACAGTGACATATTTTTCCATTGTCAGGAAAAAATAAAAATATTCATTGTTTTAAAGGCTTTAGGGAAAGAAACTGATGTGTAAATGTAAATGGCTTTCTGAAAAGAAAATTTGAATACACATTTTTAAACCATTAAAGCGTATATATGACCAGAAGTTCTATAATCTAGTAGCTGATTCTAAGTAGCAGATAAGAGCACAAACCAGCAGGCACAGGGTAGTTTCCATACTATTTATATTTTAAGTTTTTTTTCATTTTATATTCTCTCTCTCTCTCTCTCTCTCTCTCTCTCTCTCTCTCTCTCTCTCTCTTTCTCTCTCTCTCTTTGTCTGTCTCTCCTTTTGTTCTCTTTCTCTCCTCTGTATTTGCTTGTACTGGGTCTTGAACTCAGAGTTGTATGGTTTTTTTTGGGTTTTTTTGCCAGTCATAGGGCTTGAACTCAGGGTCTGAGCAGTGTCCTTGGACTTTTCTCAAGGCTAGAGCTCTACCACCTGAGCCACAGCACCACTTCCAGCTTTTTTCTATGTATGTGGTACCAAGGAATTGAACCCTGATTTTCATGCATGCTAGGCAAGCACTCTACCACTAGGCCAAACTCCCGGTGCCAGAGTCATATGTTTTGTGTTGGATTTTGTTGCTCTTGCTTGGCATTCTATCACTTGAACCACATCCCTACGTCTGGCTTCTTGCTCCTTAATTGGAGATAAGAGTCTTCTATGCTCAGGCTGACTGAAATTAGATCAGATGTCAACCTCCTGAATAGTGAAGTTATAAGTACAAGACACCATCACCCAACCCATAATATTGTTTCAAATGATGTTTTGTTAGGGAGATTTGGTTAGTATCTAGGGGGTTGAAAAGTTACTTAGAATGGAAAGTAGAAAAACAAAGATTTATTGATTCACTTTCCAAAAACACAAAGGGTTCACACATCATAAATAGACAGCAAGACAGCTCCTTCCCTGTGAGGTAACTGAACATAGGTTTTAAGGGAAAGATAAAGGTTTTAAAGGAGAGATAAGTTCACATAAAGATGAGAGTATAGATCAGAATGAGAGAATATGTTCAATATGTGTACATATATACATATATACACATATATACATGCACAAATACATAATTATAGAAAACAATCCAAAAATACAGACACTGGAAAGGTAATCACTGACACTTTATATTGTGAAATTTCATATATTTATTTTCTTTCTTCTGCTTTTCTGAACTTCTCATAATGACTAACGTGTATGTATAACATTGTTTTCTATCTGTGTTTCAAGGACACAATTAATTCAATATTCCATAGGCATATTTCATACATTCATTGCAATACATCTATACTAGATCTCTTTTGCATTTATCCTGTTATGTCTGGTATATTTCTTAGAGGGAAAATATCAACAAATGAATTGAGTTTCCACAGGTTTTTGGGTGACTCAATTGTCCTTAAGATAAGTTAGAACTACAGGATGAAAGCACAGGAAACTATATTTTAGCTCTGATTTTCCTCTGCAGACTGATCTTTTTTGTCAGTGACTGGTGAATCTTTCAATCTGTATTTTCTTTCAGCAAAAACATGATTATTGTCTTTTAACAGTATGCTTTCACCAGTGTGCTTTCTTTTAGCTGTGTTGTTCTTTTCTCTTTGACAGTTCCTGACAGACTATGCTTTCTGAAAATTGCATATTTTATTTGAAGCCTTGCTTGACTGCCAGGCTTTCTTCTTCTCTGCTTTCTCATAGTGTTTTAATCATGTTTACGTTATGATTATCTTTTGGGATATTTAGTGATGCATGATTAAGAATCTATGTCAGTGGCTAAAGAAACATATTGAGAAGGCATGTCTTATAGTTTTACATTTAAGTACAGAATGTGCTGCTGGTTGTTCCCCTATTTGTTAGCGAATTGATGTGAGTGGTGTTTGAGGTTTTGGTTTTTTTTGTATAAGATTTTTTTTTGTTTAGAGTTTGAAACATTTGCATATACATACAAGCATATATTGAAAATGGAATTTCTAAAATTTGAATTTATTTGTTTCATATACACATTATGCAAACACTTTGAATGCAATGTTATATTTTTTTTCAAAAGAACCACAGAAGCAGTAACTCAAAGGCTCAACTAATGCAACAATGACACTCATTTGACACTAGGTTTGACATCAACACTGAAACTAGGTGGGAAGAAGAAAAGGGAAGTGGATGGTGAAAGAATGAAGGATGGGGTAACATTGTTTAAAAACTAATGTAATCAGACTGGGAGTTTGACATAGTGGTAAAATGCTTGCATAGCATGGGTAAAGACCTGGGTTCAATTACTCAGTACCAAATACATAGAAAAAAGCTAGAAGTGGTGCTGTGGCTCAAGTGGTAGGGCTATTGCCTTGAGAAAGCCCAAGGACGGTGTTCAGGCCCTGAGCTCAAGGCCCAGGAAAAAAAAAAAAAACTAACATAATCAGTACTTTACCTGCACAACTGTAATCCCTTTGTTCATCATCATTTCAATAAAAAATAGACATTGTAACAAACATAAAAATGTGCCAATGAATCTACAAGTAAATACAAGTAGTAAAAGACAAAAAAATCTTTGGATATGATAAATTATCAAGGAATTTAGATATTCATACAGTGAAATCAACAGAGGATATATCCCAAAAACTCAATAGCAATGGTAATATGATCACATGAAATTTTTTATCAAAATGAACTCCAAATGAACTCCAAGAAACAGAAACAAGAGGTTTTAGGTTACGTTGCTGTGTTGGATTTCTGAACCCTTTTTTTTTTCATAAAAAGTGAAGGACCTCTATGATGAAAACTTCAAAAAAAGGAATTGAAAGCAGAACTAAGGATGTAGAAAAACTTCCATGCTCCTGGATTAGGAGGACTAGCTTCGTGAAAATGGCAGTACTGTCAAAGGGCTACCTACAAATTCAATGCAATACCCATCAATACCCCAACGTTATTCTTTAATGAAACAGAGGAAGCAATCCAAAAATTCATATAAAATAATAAAAGACCCTATATAACAAAAGCAATCTTTAGCCTTGATGGGGAAATATCAATATCAAACTTCAAACTCTGTTACAAAGCTACAGTTATAAAAACAGCTTAGTGCTGGCACATGAACAGCCCTGAGGACCACTATTATAGAACTACTCTGAAATGAACCTGCAGATCTATGGCCACCTAATCTTCTATAAGGGAGCCAAAAAAAATAGGATGGAAGAAAGACAGCCTCTTCAACAAATGGTGCTGGCAGAATTTATTAAACACCTGTAAAAAATTAACATTAGATTCTTCTGCATAACCCTGCACCAGAATCAATTTCAAATGAATCAGAGATCTCAAGGTAAAGGCAAATTTCCTGAAAATTTTACAGGAAGGAATAGGAGATAAACTAGGTCTTCTTGAACAGGTCAACTTTCTTAATAAAGGCCCAGAATCACAACAAATCAAGAAAAGATTGGTCAAATGAGACTGCATTAAAATGGAGAGCTTCTGCATGGCAAGGACATATCTAGCAAGATAAATAGAAAGCCAACTGATTTGGAGAAAATCTTTACTAACCATACACCATACAAGGTCCTCTTATCTAAAATATAAGTAGAACTAAAAAATTAAATCCCCAACAAATCCTCAAAGAAACAACCACCCCATTAAAAAGTGGACTAAAGACGTTAAAGAGAGACTACTCTGAAGAAATAAGTATAGCCATTGGCTTTCTGTACTTTTGTCTTGTAAGTTTACCTGAGGGGAAGCGAAGCACAGAAATGGTGAGACAAAGGATGAAAAATGCAGCAGTGATACTCACTAGACACTATGTTGAAAATGAACTGCTCAACTTCTAGGAGACAGGACAGGAAGGGAAAAAAAAACTTGGAGAAAATGAGGGGAAAGGTAACACTGTTCAAAAAGAAATAGATACCTATTACCAGATGTATGTAACTGTAACCCCTCTCTTTTCATCACTATTACTATAAGAATATTTTTTAAAAAGTGTAAAATGTCATGTTTTGTCTGTGTCATTGGCCTTTTTCTGCCTTTATATGGAGATTCTATGGCACTGCATTCACTAAGAAAGAACAAGCCAGTTCCTTCATTAAAAATTTGTAAACTCAAAAGCAATGAATTAGTATTGTTAAAGTCAAAAATGTTCAGAAATCCATTAACTCCCTCTAAACTAGCCATTGTCTTATATCTAATAATATAAAATATTTGGGAGATATGTGGTTTTATTAGAACAATATTTCCTTCCAACCAAATATAATACGTTCTATGAGTCCTAGGAATATGTTCAATGCAACAGTATCAATGTGTTTGCCAAAATTAATGGAAAGGACATGAACTGTAACCACTTAGGCAGAATGATACTTTACCTACCTAAAACCTGGATATTTTCATTGGCTAAGAGTACTTAACCACTCAAGTGTTGGTGACTCAAACCTGTAATCCTAGCTACTCAAGAGGCTAAGATCTGAGAATTATAGTTCAAATCTAGCCCAGACATGAGCTAGAGCCCAATAAGATTCTTATCTCCAATTTACTACCAGAAAACTGGAAGTGGTTTTGTGAGTACTAGCCTAGAGCTGAACAGCTCCAGAACAGTGCCTAGACCCACACAGTTCAAGCCTCAGGAGAGACAAAAAAAAAAAAAAAGATTTCCATATTCTGGAGATCTTTTCATGTAGTGTCATCCTATATGGCCTTATGTATCTAGGTTTTGCTCTATTGTAAATCTCTGCTAGGAGAGTCCAAGATTTCTACTTCACTTAGTAAGATTTTTTCTAAGTCTTTCCATTTCCTTACAAATGGGGCGATGCCGTCCTTACTGACAGCAGCTTAGAATTCCATTGTGTATACATACCACATCTTGTTGATCCACATCAACTGAGGAGCATCTGGGAGTGATTTTGTCCTTAATGTACTGTTAGCTCTCATCTCTTTTGCTGTCCCTTGGTTGTCTCATATTGTTACAGTATTTTGTCTTGTTATCTGATACATTGTATATATGCTTATTTGGTTATTTGGCATTGGATAGGGAAGGGGGGAAAACAAGATGAGGGGTGAGGGTTGGGGAAGGGAAATGGGGACTAAGACATGAGAAGTAATGCACCTTCTATTTGGTGAATATAATGTAACCCTTCTATTAATTACAATAAAAATATATGAAAAAAAGAAAGGAGGGGAAAAATTCCTTAACCAATATGCCTCAATTCCATGACTTGAAGTTATTTTATACTTTAGTAAATCAGCTGCTATTTAATTTTTGGAGTTAGTCTTTGAAAACTATTAAAAAAACAATATAGAGTAAAAAAAAATCACTTAAACCTCCTAAATCCATTTGAAGAGCACATTTGCTATCATATCACTAAGTATAGACATAAAAATGTGACTGTGGAATGCAGGTCAAATTTGTCCCAAAGGAGAAAGAGAAAATTCTTATTAATATTTTTATTTTTATTACCATATTTGTAGTACAGGGAGTTTTAAGCAAGGTATTTCTATACCACAGTCAAATTCATCTACTCTATCACATTCTCCTAGGTTATCAATTTAAGAGGATTCGCTGCTGTATTTTCATATGGAAGCACTTCTACCATATTCATTCTGTACATTCTCTACTGGGCCTAAAACTCACATGATATCTGCCCTTCAACAGAGCCTATTTTACTTTCCAGGCATCATTTATTGAATAATATAACTCCCCCCCCAAAATACCAAGCATTATTGGATAATGCTTCTCATCCTAGCTACATGGGAGGATGAGATCTAAGAATTCATTATTTGAAGCCAGCCAGAGCAAGAAAGTCTATGAAATGTTTACCTCCAATTAACCACCAAAAAGTTGGAAGTAGATCTGTGACTCAAGTGGTCGAGTCATAACCTTTAACAAAAGAACCACACAGAGAGAACTTAGGCCCTGAGTTCAAGCCCAGAACCTAAATGCACACACACACACACACACACACACACACACACACACACACACACACACAGTTTTTCACAATGGTGTTTTATATGCACAACTATTTGAGTCTAAATAAACCTTCTACTGCACTTTTTTCTTGTTCATTGTATCCCCTAATATTGAGCAGCTTTCAGTGATATTTTTTTATGTTCATGTATCAGTGAAATAATATTTATCCATGATTATTTTATTTTCCATTCACTTTTTTGGTCCTCACAAACATCAAAACAGTTATAATTTGTTTTACACATATATAACATACATGCAAACATACATATACATATACATATATAATTTATGTAGCTGTGTGGTTTTATTTAGGTTCTTGTATTATTCTGATCATCATCTGTCTTTGATTTTGGTAATATTATGACTTTTTTTGCCAGTCCTTGGGCTTGAACTCAGGGCCTGAGCGCTGTCCTTGTACTTTAGCAGGGCCAGAGCTCTACCACTTGAGCCACAGCACCACTTTTGGCTTTTTTCTATATATGTGGTATCAAGTAATCAAACCTGGGTCTTTGTGCATGCTAGGCAAGCACTCTACCACTCGGCCAAACTCCTGGCTCTGACTTTTTTGGGGTTTTTTTGTTACTGTATCTGTAGTATAATTTGCACCCTAGCATTGTGATATCTCTAGTTTTTCTCTTTTTCTTTGGGATAATTTTTGCTATTTAGAGAATTATATTCTTTCCTGTGAATTTTAGTATGTATTTTTTGATGTATGATAGCAAAATTGGGAATTTGATGCATGTTCTGTTGACTCTTTTGACTCATCTTGGTACTATGTCCATTTTCATGACACTAATTCTGCCAATTCTTCTACATAAGAAGTCATTCAATCTTATCATGTCTTTTTCAATTTCTTCCTTTTGAGTTTAATAGTTTTTCTTGTAGAGAGTATTCATCTCCTTGGTTTAGTTTATAGACAGATATTTTTACTATTGTTTTGAGGCTACTGGGAATACAATTACTTTTCTGATTTAATTCTCAGCCTACTGATCCTTGGTATATAGAAAAGCTACTGGGTTTTGCATGTGGATATTATAACCTAGAGCACTGCCCAGAAATGTTTATCAAATGTGGGAAGTTATTGTTAATGTCATTTTGTTTTTCAGCCTAATCTTTAGTGTTTTATAAATATGAGATCATATCATTTGCAAATAAAGATAATTTAACTTCGATTGAAGAATGGCCTATTTGAATATATTTGCATAACACTGCTGGCTTGTCCCCTGAAAGCTGAAATAGTTTCCTGCATATCTTTGCCAATACTTTTCCTGCACATTGACTGTTCGAGCTCTCTGAGTCTTGCTGCCCATCAGCACAAACATTGTCTGCTCTCTCCTGAGGTATTTATTTTAATAACTTAACTTCCTATCATCTTATTAGATTAGTTATATTTCCCAAAATATTGGACTATAAATTTAATTTTTGCTTATTATATTCTAGAGGTGAGTCATTCTTCTCGCAAAGTTTTAGACCATTTATCTATTTATCTATCCATCCATCTATTTATTTATTTCATTTATGGAAAGACTTTTTGACAGATTCTCTGTAATACTAAGGTTTAAAGTCAGAAATAAATTAACCAACTCACTTTTTACAATGTGCAAGTGTGTTAACATTAGCACACAAACATCACCCATTTAGTACAACATCATTCTTTCTCAGATTTTGGGCAGTTAGATGGTCAAATTCAAGCTGTCCACTTCACTTTCAGTAGGTTTGCATACGGCTGTCCTTTTCTATATCCTCACAAGCAGGGAGAAATCTCAAGGACACTAATGACTTCAAGCTGGCACTATACTTACAATTTTATGTTAGCCTAATTATCTTACAAAGACCATATTTTCATACTATTATAATAAGGTGAAAGATCTTTTACAGCCTAGAAGAGGCTTTTGGAAGCTATCTAATCCATGAGAATGAAACCCTCAGCTATGTGGTTAGGACCTTTTAAAAGGGTTTCTGACAGTCTAGATCTGTTCACATTCAATCTATAAGAGAGCACAGCACTCCTCCCACCCTAAGGAAAATGAAACACCCAGACACCCTGGCAGAAGCAGAGCAGACCTCACCAGATGCATGGGAAATATATTTTTAATTTAATTAGTTATCTAGTCTTTTTTCACATAAGATGTGTCTTTGAATAGAACTATGGGAGACCAGTACCTTTCTCTAATATCTTTTTTGCTTTAAGGCCACATACAGGAGTGTTACTATACCAAACACTCCAAGTCACTAATATTTGAAACCCTTCTCAGAGACCTAATAGCAATGATCCCACCTGAAATGTCCTGGAATGCCTCCAACTGTGAGTAAAAATAAAACTTTCCCTTTACAATTTGATTATCTCTAATAAATGTTATAACAACAGAATTCTGTCTAAAGGCATTCTTTGGTGAATATTATTATTTCATTTTTTTCCTACTCAAACATACAATAAATTGATTCATGAACTAGCACTTTTGAATTAAAATATATGATGGTTATAAAAGTAATAACTAGTAAAGTTATGAAGAGATATTTCCAATGATAGAGAATTAGAAAAATACAAATAGTAATAATAACATGGGATATTTTTAACATTTCAACAATAGTGTGATACTATCCAAGCATTGAAGAATAAGAACAAAATGGGAAATTTTATTCACTGGTAAAGATAATAGACAGGAAATGACCTGGTTTTGACTCACAATATACCCTAACATTTACCTAGTTTTTTCAGTTTTAGTATTTTAGCGTCATAGCTTTTGGACACTGATAAATAATTAGGTATACATTTGGAAGTACGTTTTCAAGTATTTTCCCCTGTGATGACTATGAGAATTAAATTTCTCCTGAGTTTTCAAAATAACTTTTTTCATAAAATTATTAATTTATCCAGGCATCATGCTGATTTGCTTTGTAGTTCCTTTGTTGGCTTTTCTTTCTTTTCCTAGGTAATTTTGGTTAATAGTTAATTTTTAGTTCCCATATTTCTAAGCCTTCATCTTAGGAAGTAAAATAAGTATGAGTGCTAAAGTTGTCAATCTGGTTTCTTTAGTTCATTGGTTGATGGACCTCTGTTACATATGAATCATCTCTGACATTTTCTCCTCTCAGTGTTTAATGCTGAATGAGATAAGATATTCTATAACTTTGATATCTTCAAGGAAATTGAATGAGGAAAACCAAATATTTTTGTTTGAAAGATAGAATGACTTGTATTTAAAAGTGTTGTAAATTTTGAAATCTATTAAAACGGCTAACAATTGCATTATCTTTTGATTCTGCATTTTTCTGTTTCCTTAAAACATATAATAAATAAATGCCATTTGTGATTTTTTTTCAGATTACTAGAGAAATTTTTCTAAAAGTTCTATTTTTTCTATATACATCAAATATCTGGAGTTTGGAATTTCACTTTGCTTTATGGAGATATTAGTTACATATAATGAATTTTACTAAAATTAAGAAGGCAAGACATGTCACTAACTAAGGTTACAAAGTTACATGAACAATTGATAGTTTCATCTCCCAGTGACTTTTCTATTATAAAAATTAATAGAGATATGCCACCACCCTCCAGATTTAGTTACTTGAAAATCAGTGACCAAAGCCCATTAGAATTCCCAAAGTCTCCTTTCTGGTATTCAATAATATATTCAAAATTGAAAAGCTTCTCTATTCTTTAGTATAACAATTATATCAAAATATCTCTGCACATAAGAGCACATACTATTATTACTACCAATATAGTTATTTTGTGAGACAGTAAATAAAAAGTCAAAACTTTAATTTACTTAAATATCTTTGAGAAATTTATTCAGTTGTTCTGCAAATGCCAATAAACTGGCCATAATGAATTAGCCAGCTGTCTAATACTTTCCAGAAATGAGATGAAATGCATATTTTAATGTAACCCCAAATGTTCCTTTTAAAAATAGCAAGAATTCTCAGATCCAAATTCACAGTTTATATATATTAAGATTAAAAGGACATAGTGAGAATATTTTTACATATTTAAAGGAATTTGACTATTTCAATCTATAGTAGTGCTTAGCATGTCTTTATATATTCAAAATAATCATTAAAACTAACAATTGCATTTCTCAAATATCAATATAATTCCAAATATTAAAAATAATTGCATATTTCTCACTCATTATTTGTACATTAGCTATTGTACTGATCATATTCTAATTAGTCATTATTACACACTTTTAATTATCTCTTTTATAAACCATAAAACATGAGAGTTGTAACAAATTAACCACCAACAATGGTAAGAGAATTAAATCCAACGTGAAAAAGAAGCCTATTATTTGTAAATGTCATTTTCTCATTAAGCAAATTTTATTTTGTATCATATGAAAAATACTATTTTCAGTAATTTTAGAAGTAGATCGAAAAATTTAATTATTGAGGAGAAAAATTAACTGAATACCAAGTTGATATTACAAAAGGCTTTATTCTCTGTAAGACTACAAAACTATAATACATTAATGCATGTTTACTGCTCACATGTCCCAGAACAATTAGAATTTTTTAATGAAATACTGATAAATATTCAGTGAGGTTTCACAAAACAAATTGAACCAAAGGTCATTATCCCTTTCTATGGCACCCAGTGAACCCAAAAGATCAAACTGAAAATTTTTTGTAAATATAAATTTCACTTAGCATCATCCTATACTGTCATATTCACATAGCTGTTGAGCTACTGTGATCCTCTGCTAGGAAAATACTAAGTGAATACTAATTATTACAAATGAGGGAAACCATGAAGTCTATGGTACTTTGGGTCTGAGATACTTCAGTTAATAGATTTTTTTTCCAATTCTTTCTATGAATGGGAAATTATATTCTTTCTGATGGCAGCCTAGCATTCCATTGCATGTAAATACCACATTTTGTGGTTGTTGTTTCTAATATGCTATGTGAGGTTATTTTTTCGTCTTTTATTTTTATTCTTTTTCTTATTTCCTCCCTTATGGTTTATCCCCTTAACAACTTGGGTGGGGTTTGAGGAAGGGAGAGGGGAAGAAAAACATGAGAAGGAGTAACAATGTTCAAGAAATAATGTACTTACTACCTTATGAATGTAATTGTTATTCCTCTATCTGTCACACTGACAATAAAATTTTTAAAAAGAAAAGAAAAAGAACTTCTTATCTCTGGCAGAAAAATCACATTTCAACAAGGAAAACACATTAAATAACAAAGCTGTTAGTTGGATAGTGTTATCATAAAGTCAGTGCAGCTATCCTGATTCTTGGATTTGTTTAGTAAAAAATTCTTGCAAGTCTTAAAACATGCTGAATGTATGTTTTATTATGAAAATTATACACTATTAATGGATGGAAAGTGGGTCACGTGTATAGTGAGAAAGACAGTTGTTTTTTTACACTATATGAGTTTTTAATGAAGTTTTAGGACTTGCAGAATTAAGTTTTACCTAGGACAAGTGCACTGAACAAGAGGCTGGGGCAGGCTTTCAGAATTGCAATATGCAAATAAGTTCTTGATTCACATAACTTCTATGGTATGGTTCATGTGCTGATTCCTTCTTTCATTATGTTAAAGATTTATTGTTCCAAGTACTGTTTGATGTGCAGACTCACCTTACCCTTAAATTAAAATAAGGCCTTAGTCTATTTGATGGATAATGGACTCCAAAGCCTCTTGTAAATTCCCATGACCTCAACGGCTGTTTTGATTTTAACAAAGGCTGGTTATCTATGAGCAAGACAATTTTAATTAAAATGCTTTCTCTGAGACTATGTGATCTCTTCCTCATGATTTTGTCCTCTTTTGTGTTTCCCAGGCACAACAGTGTCACTTATGAATAACTGTTCTTTAGCAGGTGCGAACTAAGGACCAGCTGTGCAGATATTCATTGAAGGTCTATTGAGAAGGTGAATGTACATATTAAGTTACCATAAATAATTATGTTTTAAATGCTTTATCCCTGGGGAGATTTTGTATTAAAATAAGGAGATAAAAATGTTCATTTCAAGAAAATATAGCAAGTTCTATGTTTTTCTAAGAAAAGAAATCTTCCTAGTAATAATATGAGGGATCATTTAATTGGGTTACTTCGTGCTGCAACATGCTTGAAGTTATCTGTTAAAATTGTTCTCTAGACCTTTGAGCCAGAAAACCTGCAGTCATGAAGATAAAGACCATCATAAATTTTTACTTTAACATCATCCATGATACTGTGGATGCTATTAGCTAAACATACCTGAAAAACTCACCTAATATCTGCAAGAACAAATGTGTCATTCTGGAGTTACAAAGAAGATTGGGTAGATGTTCTCAGAGCAAACAATGGAACTTCAGAAAGGTACGGCAATTTTGCCAAATATGTTCTTCTAAAAAGAAGAGTAATATTGAATCTAAGAGTTCAGTGCTATGAAGTCAGATACAGTTATCTGGCATTTTGTATATACATTTATTTGAAATAGGAAAAGGAAGGGGGGAAAACAAGATGATAGGGAGGGGTTAGGGGGAGGGATCTGGTGACAAAAACATGAGAAGGGGTACCAGTGTGTGAGAATTAATGCACCTACTACCTGGTGAATGTAACTTTAACCTCTCTCTATATTATCCAGACAATTAAAAAAAAAGAGTTCAGTATAGATTCTCTTCTCATTGACAAGATTAACTTCTTGATGAACCTCTCCCCATGTCCACTGAAATGGTCCTTACTGAAAAGAAGCAAATTGTTCCTGAACCAGAAGAGGGTGATGCACAGAAATACACCTCAAAAGACACCTTAAAAGATACCTTAAAAGAAACAGAAAATATAGAAAAAGCTTGTATGTCAACACATATGCAACAGAAAATAAATGCACACAAAATGTAAATGAAGTGGATGAATAAAACTGAAACACACAAAGGAGTCTGCAGTTCATTGCTTAATGTGAAGACACATAAAAGGGATGAATGGATCTTGATTGCAACCAACTAGTGGGGAAGAAATTAAAAGTTAATTCCCATTACACTCAACTGAATTTAGACAATATTTCTCTCTTGCTACATTAGATCAAGGTGAAAGAAAACACAGGAGTCTCTAAGGGAAGTCAGAGTTCTGAAGATAGGCAAGATACAATCTACTTCACAGAACAACAAAGCTTTATATAGTTACTAGATTGCCATTCTGGTGATGCTGTTTCTCTGGTAGATCTGGGAGCATACAAAGAATGAGTTCAAAGAAAATTTGACAAAAATATTTAAAAAAAAACAATGACACATAATATTTTAGAAAGTAACATCAAGTAATTGCACTTTATTTTTCATAGTGTATCATTGTTTAGGTAAATTGAAAACGTATTGACTAGGATTTTAGATTTCTCAATAAAAGTGGAAAATTGACGTAAATGAAGAATTTTAGATTTTATCAAAATGGAACGTATTTGTTTGTGACTCAGGAAGAAAAGTTATAATTATATGGGACAGTAATACTGCTTGCTATGGACAAGAAGATACAAGTAAATTTTTCCTAAGTGTGGAACAATTTGTTTCTGTAGAATAAATAATAGGGAGAGAATATAACAAAGACATATAGGTAGATATTGTATTGTCATATTTCTGTAATTCAAATTTGCATGGAACCTTACTTTGACTTGATAAAAATGTATAAGCCTGTAGGAATAGTTAGCCAGTGCTTCTCTGGTCTTCTTTCAAACTAACAAACATCAATTGGGTTATAAATTCATAGTGACAACAAGTGTAAAATCAGTGACTATGCTTTACTGGAAAGATAATACAAAAAGTGAGAATCAAAAGACATTAAATTAGACTGTATTTTTAAATTTTCTTTATGATCACGTAACAATAAGGTTACAGTTACAAGGAAAATATTAATGGCTCACTTGTATGATCCTAGCTACTTCAAGAGAAGAGTTCCCAAGCAAACACATTGTAGGCCAACCCATGCAAAAAATAATATTATAATTTTTAAAAAGTTGTGAAATCGGGATGGTAGTTTTGCCTAATGGTAGAGTGTTTGCCTAGCATGCACAAAGACCTGGGTTCGATTTTTCTGTACCACATACATAGAAAAAAAAAAGCCAGAAATGGTGCTGAGGCTCAAGTGGTAGAGCTCTAACGTTGAGAAAGTCCAAGGACAGTGCTCAAGCCCTGAGTTCAAACCCAAAATTGGCAAAAAAAAAAATATTGAAAAGCTGTGAAATCCCATCTCAACCAATAGAAGGCACTTGTCATCCCAGTTACCATTGTAATTACTCAAAAAACTGAACTAGGTATGGTCATTGGTCCAGGACCAAAAGAAAACTAACAGAAAGATCCATAGGACTCCACTGGTACAGAAATTTTGCTGCTGCTCTTGGTAGGTAAAACCTCCACATATTATTGGCTCAGCAGCCAGTAGAGAGAACTAGGGCTGTAATCCTGGCACAGGTAAGCCTTTTTTGTGTTGGCTGTTGCAGCTCAGGGCAGAAGGTACAATGTTGCAGCTTTACTGCTAGCCTTCTTGTAGCCTCTTTGAGATCTTATCTCTGGATTTTATGAGTGAAGTGGGATAACTGAAGATGGGTTCACAATTTCCTTAAACTATCTACCTTAAAGGCTGCAGCTGGAAATGTCTTCCACCACTTTTTTTCCCCCTCCTTCAGACAGCTGTCTCTATCACATCCTCTCTGTCTCAGTGACTCTAAGACTGAGGTTCATATACCCTGGCTTGTTCTCTGATTGGTTGCCCTTGTTCTAATTAGGTAGCCTGAGCGATAGCACGTAAAACTTTATTAGGTGAATCTGTGTGAATTCTTTTTTTCTCAAAAAATAGTCAGGATATAAAATGATGGAGACATGATTTAAACAGTACAGCACATGTCTAATTTGCATGAAGGCCTGAGTATCCAGATGGATACTGAATTTCTCAAAATCAACAATAATAGAGTATTTATATTCACATTATTCATGCTTACCATAAATCTTTTGTTTGGAGCTATAATGCAGTTTGTCCTCATAATTCAAAGATTCTGCATTAGAGAAATAAGGCTATTGAATAACATGTATTTGTAACCTCCAAATCAATACATCACCATCACAGTAAATTGATGAGATGCAAATATATAGAAAAGAAGGAAGCGTGCGACACGCAGCACGCTTTCCCAGCCAAGATTGAACAGGAAATCTGCCTTTTTTTTTTTTAAGTTTTCATACCATAGGCAAGTTTCTCTTTTGTAGTCTATTACATACCATTTCTGATACTTCCCAGTTTGTCCTGCCCCCTTTTAAAAATTTTACTCTGTTATTTTGAGAATATAATATCTCCTTTATTAGCCTGATTCTGCTCATTCTAAGAGCCAACTAGAGGAAGCTTCTAATGTTCCATCTTGTACCACCTCTCTGTATTATTATTATTATTATTAATAGCAATAATATTATTAGGAGAGGATTAAGGGCTCAACAGCTATACATATGACCAAATGGAAACAAGAGTTTTTAGTTTTTATTGTCTTTTTTGGTGTTACTTCTTTTTTCTCTTTTAGTATAGTCTCTGTTGGTACAGTTATTATTATTATTATTATTATTATTATTTCTGTACATGTTTTGTATATGTTTATCTGATTTGGGAAAGGGAAGGGGAATCACAGAAATGGTAGGACAATGAGTAGGTTAACCAATTTGACCAGTGATACTCACTAGACACTTTGTTGGAAATAGACTACCTTTAAAAAAATGTAAGACAGTTAAAAATAGGATCATAAAAAGTAATTTCTGAATAATACGGATTCTGGAATTGGTTATTCAGACAGGTGGGGTTTCAGAAAGGCTATTTTCCAGTGATTGTCATGTACTTTCAACTTTTATCTCTTCCCTTTCACACACACTTCCCTTTTCTGAGTTGAGTACTACTGTGCTCATATCTTACCTGTAACAATTCCTATAGTTTAGGTAAACAGAAAAATCCAAGTGTTTTTTAGTTTTCTGGCCTCCATAGGAAGAACACTGGACCCAAAGACTGAAGTAAAAGGATCATACCCAAGAAGATTCATATATACCTGGATCTTATATAGATAACATAATCTTGAAACTTGGATTTAAATTTAATGTCCAAAATGGTTGAGACATTTGGGGTAATGGGAGCATCTAAACTGTGTGTGTGCGTGTGTGTGTGTGTGTGTGTGTGTGTGTGTGTGTGTGTCTGTGTTGGTAATGAAGCTTGATTCAAGGCCTGGGCACCATATCTTAGCTTTTTTACTCAGGGAATGACACTTTACCACTTGAGCCACAGATCCAGTTTTGGCTTTTTGATACTTAATTAGAGAATATTACCTTTTCCTCTGACAGGATTGGCTTAGAACTGTGATCCTTATATTTCAGATGCTGAGTATACAGGCATAAATCACTGATGCCTAGCTGAATCTATATAAAATAAAAGTTGGAGAAAATATCAGTATATTTCTTGACATATAATTTTGTTTGGCTTTTTCAGACAATGGTAGATCATTTCAGTCCTCCTCACATAAAAAGTTCTTCTATACTCTATGTGTATGAGTCAAGCATAGTTGCTTCAACAAATGATATTCCATGTCAATAGTGTTTATTTACAAATATCTAACAAATACCTAGGCATACATATTCTCCTGACATTTTCTCTTCTACACTACACTAAGAATCATCTGAAATTTTTTCTAGGTTATCTCATTGAAAGTGCCAGAAACTTGTGAAAGGAAGCTTCTGCTGTTTCCAACTCCCCACTCTGGAATCTTCCAAGGAGAGATGCTAGCCACTCTTGTATCAATTGTAATAACTAAGCTCCACATCCTCCTCTTCCAGTAGAGTAAGTAAGTGGTCGTGATTTCAATTTCAGATTTTTGGTGGTTTATTTTACATAAAAGCAACTATGTTGTCCAATTTTATATCCACAGAAAGCTGAATACAGAAGTTCAAAAATCAATCTCTTACTTATATTCCATCCTTATGTCCTATTGCAAATTTTATTTTTCACTTCCAAAGAATTTGAAAGTACAGGATGTACAGTGCTGAGGCTTCTTTCTGAATGAAGATATGACCGGGTCTTGGTAGCTCACACAGTAATACTGACTACTCAGGAGGCTGAGGTTGACATCTGAGGATCATGGTTTGAAGAAAAGCTGGGGCAAGAAAGACCATGAGACTCTTATCTCTAATGCCTTACTCAGGAAGAAAAATAGAAGTGGTGCTTTGGCTCAAGTGTTAGCCTCAAATAAAACAAAAACAACAAAGAAGATATGAAGATATTTAATGCCATTGACATGCTCCTCAGAGAAAATTCTAAACTGTGACATATAAAAATCACCAAAACCTAGTTTTCCCTATATGCTAATAAAGGGAACAGTTGAACAGTACTTACAGGCATTAAGTGTTTAAAAAAAAAATACTGGCTTGCTGGGCATGGTGGCTCACGCCTGGAATCCTAGCTACTAAGGAGGCTGAGATCTGAGGATCAAGGCTCAAAGCCAGCTTGGGCACACAAAAGGACCGGAGA
The DNA here is from genome assembly GCF_031878675.1 of Megascapheus bottae. Classification (NCBI taxonomy): domain Eukaryota; kingdom Metazoa; phylum Chordata; class Mammalia; order Rodentia; family Geomyidae; genus Megascapheus; species Megascapheus bottae. The sequence continues at coordinate 34,905,774 of NC_143520.1, read as the reverse complement.
CTCTCATCTTCGATTAACCTCTAGTAAACAGGAAGTGGGGCTTGTCATAAGGGTAGGGTGGTAGTCTTGAGCTGAAGAGCTCAGGGACAGTGCCCAGGCCAAGTTCAAGCTCCACGACCCACCGGAAAATTAAAAAAAAAGACTAATGCTGGCTTAACTGAAACCGGATAAATAAAATAGAAAACACTGACAGAATATTGTAGAAGGGCTCTACCAATAAACATGATCCACCATAAACCTGCCATTGAAATTTAAAAACAATTCCACTGATTTTACCACAAACAATAAAAATAACAAAATAATACATTTGGGAATACAAAATAACATATGGTGCTTATTCTTGTGTTATTAACAAATTATTATTTGTCTGGCTGTACTTCATTCTGAGAAATAGAAAATAATATGACCTTAGGAAACGTTTAGTAATATAACTGCTAAGGACAGTTTAAATATTTTAATTAGGAAAGAAAATTTCAATGTAGGAAAAATATATGTCTACTCAAAATCCAGAAGTAACTGTAACAGGAAGAAAGAAAAACAAACTTGACGGTGAGGTAGGGAGAAGAGAGAAAAAGTGGGGGAGAGGGGAGAAGGAGGAGCAGAGGTAAAAAAAAAAGTTATAGATAGGAAGGAAAGTATAGGATTATAGGAGCACTGCATATATTTGAATGGTTTTATGGACCATATTTTCCTAGAATTATAGAGTATGAGGCTACACTGTCATGTGCTTTCTCATTATCAATTAAAATTTAGTCAGTTTCTCTTGGCTATGTTTTTTCTTTTGAGTAGCAATGTTTCTGGATCTTAAGTGTTATTTAGGTTCTCAGAAGGGCGTTTGAACATCCTGTGGTGATAGAACAGACCTTCATTCAATAAAGTCTTACTGACAGCTGAGAGAAGAACAGTGCATTTTGTACCCTTAAGATAATATAATTGCTGGGATGCAATTGCTCTTGCTTCTTATGGTGGTAATCAATCAGTGATTGACAAGTCTAATTAGAAGCCTTGGTATGTACAGCATGAGAGCATTTTTAACAGCATTATAGCCTAAAATATCTTTTTAGCAATAGCAAAAGAGAAACATGATATTTTTATAGATAATTCAATTTAACTTGCTGCTATCATGCCTTGCATATAGGAAAGGTTTTATTGGGTAGAATACCACCTTTGTAGTTGTAATAAATATACTGCTCTATTAGTTTTATGGTGTCTCCCAAGACCTCAGTATTTCTGCTCTAATGATTTGATGATTTTTCAAATTGGTAAAGATAGATTATTGTTTGTGTATATTTTTTATTATATTCAGAACACCAAGTATTTCAGGTGCACAGATTTATGTTTTGATGAAAACAATTTTTTATGCTCCCTTTCCCAACAGAGGCAATTCATAATGGGATACAGTAATCAGAAGAGAAATGGCATCTGTTATAAAATATGGTGCTTGGTTTCAAAGTCAATATAAAATACCGTATTTTGTAAGATGCTGAAAATATCCAGAAAATCAGTGTTCATTTCTTTCTGTAATGTGGCATGTGTTAAGTCTCTGAACAGAATTTTTTTCCACATAGAACTGTCTTCAAAAGTGTTAAACTTCCAAATGGATAATTACCCTGTGTATTTGTCTTTTAGCATTTCAATTAGTATCTGGTAAGCTTGAAGTTGTGCAAGTTAGTTTGTATTCAGGAGCAAAGAGTAGAATTACTGGAAATATTAAAGCACTCTTTCTGTTCTTGATAAAATGATGAAATAATGTACAAAGTGCTTTCCTTCACTTTCCAGATATTTCTTTTAGAAAATGAGGTTTTCCATCATGCAAGAGGTGATAAATTACTGAGAGGGCACACTCTTCTTGCTTGTAGAATTTGGATTGTATCAGAAATACAGATTTCTGAGAAGCCAAATTGGGAAAATGTATAGAAAATGCAATTATATTTGGACTGAATATCCCAGTCCACTAGTTTGAATTTCATACCTCCTTAGAAAGTCTGTAAACTAGAAGGAACATATTTTTTTTTTTTTGCCAGTCCTGATTTTGAGCTCAGGGTCTGAGCACTGTCCTTGGACTTTCTCAAGGCTAGAGCTCTACCACTTGAGCCTCAGCACCACTTCTAGCTGTTTTTCTATATATGTGGTACCTAGGAATTGAACCCGGGTCTTCATGCATGCTAGGCAAGCACTCTACCACTAGGCCAAACTTCCGGCCCCGAGAAGGCACACATTTTAAAGCTAAAATTAAAGCTGGAGGAATCAACATGATAGATGTCTGGTAAAGCATGAAAAATTGTCTTTATAATATTTTCATGAAAAGATACCGAAGCATTAAACTCAAATTCAGATGATGTAAAGCACAAAAGAGATAGAACTCAGCAAATCTTTCCTTAAATATAATTTTTGATTATTAGGTGAAATATCCATTATTTATAAAATTTTTATAATAGTGAAATTATTCTTTCTGATTCTGTATATCACTGTGGTACAATTAGAACTCATGTGAAATTGCTGCTTCTGAATTCAGCTTTGCACACTCTTCAACCATATTGCAGCTGTCAGATTCAAATTGAAAATAAATTCTGTAGCCAAATGAAGTGGGCTGTGACCTGTAATCCCAGCTACTTAGGAGACAGGGAATGTGAGAATTGTGCTTTAAAGTTATATAGAGTAAAATGTGCACGAGTCTCTATCATGACCAGCAAAACTCTGGGTGTGCTGGCATGTATTTTCAATCTCGTCCACATGTAAACCATAAAGAGAAGGATCATGGTCCAGTTCAGAAAGGGTACAAACAGTAAACTCTATCACAAAAATAATAAAATCACAGTTGAAAGGGGAGAACAATGGGAGGGGTAAAACTGATAAATAAACCCTATACTCATTACTTACAGCATCGTAAATACTTTGTATAATGCCTTAATAATTATAAGTGATAACAAAGACTAAATGATTTAGAGATGGTACGGTCTGACTAGTAAGTGCAAGATGCTCAGGTTAAGTCATAGTAGAACAACAACAACAAAAAAAAGAAATTAAATATTTGACCATGTAATCCAATTTTTTTTAAAGAAAACCCAAAGTGTGTTTATTTTCCTGCAGAAAAATGTGAAGATATGAAATCACTTTGTATGTACAATAGCAAACCAGTCACAAGTATGATGCATCAATTTATCAAATTATAACATAACAATATATTTTGGGAAAAATGTGTAGAATTTAGATTTTAACAAGTTCATGACAAAATGTTCCTGTTACTTGCTTGGTCAAAAGTGGTGTTGACCTTCACCTCCAGCCCTGTGTTTTTGTTGTTACAGGAATGAACCCCCAATGCCTATCTTTAAACTTGCTTTTTTTGGGGGAGGAGCGGGGTCATGGGGCTTGAACTCAGCCTGTGTACTGCCCCTGAGCTCTTCAGTTCAAGGCTACCATCCTACCCTTGTCCTCGGCATTGTCTTCAGCTCACGGCTACAGCCCTATCTTTGAGCCAAGCTCCACTTCCTATTTTCTCGAGGTTAGTTGGAGATAAGAGTCTCAGGCACTTTTGTGCGTAGCCTGGTTTTGAACTTGATCCTCAGATTTCAGCCTCCTGAGTAGCTAGGATTACAGGAATGAGCTACCTTGCTGGGCTTCTAAAAGTGCTTTTGATGGAAGGTGTTCTTTTTAGCTTGACAACTTTTTAATTAGCAGACACTAATTCCTTATTTTTGTGCATAGAGAGATTCCCCATGTCACCAAAACATTCTGATTTTTCATACCATCAATCTAATATTCTGAAGTAAATTGAAATTGGAGTGTCAAATATTAATTCTCAGTTCCTTGATATTGTCAGTTTGAGCACACATCATAAAGATTTTGGCTACCTGTGCAAAGGTTGAAGATTCATCAGAAATGTTATCTCCAACTAAGTAGCTAGAAAATTAAAAGCAACACCCACCATGCTAAAATTATCAACAAGATTATCAACAAAATGTTCATGTTTGTGAAATAAAAAATGCTTCAATTTAATCATATTTTTGGAAGATGAGAGGTATATTAAGGAGAAGCCATATTAAAGTGTCATCAATAATATTTTAAATAAATGATAGTCTACTATCCTGAGCTCATTTACAACATTCACTAGATACAGAAAATATTCTTACTCTTAAATCTTACTAGAGATCCTGAAATACTCGAAAAACATGATGAGTTTGCTATATTCAGACATAAATTAAAGCTTGGCACATGTGCTAAAAGAAAAAAAAATAAAGTATTAAGATAATGTGTTAGAAAATATAGGGTCAGGATTAAATAAAACTAAAAACTATAGCTACAAAGAGTTCATTTAAGTTGTTAAAGTTGAACAAGCTGTTACTAAATAGCTCCTTTATGAATAGGTCATGTAGGATAGCAAAAATGAGAAAGACATAATCCTTAACTTTTACTAGTTATATTCCAAAGGGATGATAGTATATACAATGACAAAAGAAATGTCAAAATTAACAATGAAAAGAACAGTGTAATGAAAAAGTAAAATTCAGCTCTCTGAAAATAAAAAGATATATATATGGTATGCCTTCTGTTGAAGCTCAGGAGTTTGCACAGAGAATGGAGTAATTATATTTTAGTAGTAGAAGATGTAATAAAATATTATTGCAGGAGATGAAACTGGTGGGTTAAATGATCAATGTATAGAGTTAGCCTGGAGAACCATGGATGGCAGATGAAGGAGATTGCTGAGGCACAATGAGATAATAAAATGTGCAAGTAGAACCAGGGGCTATAGCTCAAACCTGTGATCTTAGCTACACAGGGGGCTGAGATCTGTGGATCGCTGTTGCAAGCTGGCCCAACAGGACAGTCTGTGTTACTCTGGTCTCCAATTAATCCCAGAAAGCCGAGGTTGTGGCTCAAATGATAGAATATTGGCCTTGAACATAAAAGTTCAGAAAGAGTGACCCAGCACAAAATTCAAGCCTCAAGAACCAAATGAAAACATCCACACATGTACACACACTCACACATACACACAATACAAGGGAAAATTGAAGAGATTAGTTCATTAATTCAGAAGACAATGGGGAGACTGTGAAGAAATTATAGGACTTACATTTTAAGAAAATTGATGTCTGGCCAAATGAATAGAGCTCACACATATCTATGGAAATGAAAGCAATATACTGGATATTTCAGTTTGAAGAATGTAAAGGATTGAATATATACTATTTTGCATTTCTTATTAGAATATCAATTTAGGGTGGGTGGGAGGCAAGAAATACAAAACATACAGAAGAATAAGGAAATATCAAAGATGATAGATGCAAAATGGACAAAAACAAGACAAAATATAATGTACAAATGATGATTTTTAAGTAGTAAACTAATTGAGATGATACATTAATAAATAGTATAATAAAGATGACAGGTTGGGTTGAGGCTATTTGAATAACCATCATCTCACATAAAAAGGCAGTGAGGCAATCCAGGAGCTGGTGCCTCACACCTGTAATCATAGCTATGCAGAAGGCTGAGAAATGAGAACCACAGTTCAAAGACAGCTTAGGAACTGAAGTCTGTGAGACCCTGAGACACTTATCTCTAATTAACCAACAGAACACCAGAACTGCAACTGTGGCTCAAAGAGAAGAGAGCTAGCTTGAGCAGAAGAGCCTCACTCCAAAAAGAAGAAAAAAAAAACAGTGAGAATTGTGGGGTTTTTTTCATATATATTTTACTGTAATTAATGGAAGGGTTACATTACATTCACCAGATAGAAGATGCATTACTTCACATACATTGATACCCTTTCTCATGTTTTGGTTCCCATTTCCCTCCCCCCAACACTGCCCCCTTCCCTATCCAATTTCAAATAACCAAATATACATATATCGAATATATCAGATAACAAGGTGAAATATTGTAACAATATGAGACAACCAAGGGACAGCAAAAGAGATGAGAGGTAACATAGTACATTAAGGACAACAATCACTCATTTTATGGTTTTTGTTTCTATATCCTGGAGGTCCTTTCATTTAGCATCATACTATATGGCCTTATGTATCTAGGTTTTGTTCTATTGAGAATCTCTGCTAGGAGAGCTCAAGGTTTCTACTGATTATGACAAATGAGGGAAACCATTGAGCCTATGTTCCTTTGAGTCTGGCTTACTTCACTTAATATGATTTTTTCTAAGTCTTTCCATTTCCTTACAAATGGGGAGATGGTGTTCTTTCTCACAGCAGCATAGAATTCCATTGTGTATAAATACCATATCTTGGTGATCCACTCAACTGAGGGACATCTGGGTTGGTTCCATGTCTTTTCTATAGTAAATAGTGCTGCAATGAACCTCGTTGTGCTAGTGGATTTAGTATGGCCTTGTTTCTGGATGATTGGGTAAATGCCAAGTAGTGGAATTCCTGGGTCATAGGAGAGCTCTATGTTTAGTCTTTTGAGGAACCACCATACTGCCTTCCATAGTGTTTGAACGAGTTTGCACTCCCACCAACAGTGTAGTAGTGATCGCTCCTGGCCACATCCCCTCCAGCATCTGTTGTTATTAGTTTTCTTGATCCTGGCCATTCTAATTGGAGTGAGGTGGAATCTTAGATTTGTTTTGATTTGCATTTGAATTGTGTTCTTAATGTGGTCTTAACTCATTGGAATTTAGTACATAGAAGCAATGATTTATCAGAGAGTATTTATGTGTTTAATTAACATAAATGTTCATGTCAGAGATTCTGGCCCAGTCATTTTCTGGGTGAATTTAAACAAGAAGTTCTTGAATGAGCCGCTGATTCTTTCATAAAGTGTTCAAGTTGTGCTCCTCCTAGTTGATTAGCAAGCTTACCTATTATTCAAACTCACTGTAAGCTGCTTCATTCAAGAAGTGGAATAAAAAAATGGTGAGACAAAGGATAAAGAGTGAATCAATGCAACAGCAATACACAAGAGTTATTATGCCAGCTGCAACTAGACATGCACTAATTACTTTATCTATGTAACAGTAACCCCTCTGTACATCAACCTTTACAATTAAATTAAATTTAAAAATGTTTAAGCAAGGTTTATCTTCTGAAGGTTGCTGAGAGTTTTTATTTGGTGGGATATAGGAAGCATTAAATCTGCATAGTTTTATTCTGTGCAGAGAGGATTGTCTGATGTTCCTAAATTGTTGTGAATTTATGCATAGGAAATTTGGTAATATATAACAGCACAGAGAAAGGAGAAAGCATATCCTAATTAACACACTAGTGTTTACTCTGATGATGACTTAGCTGCAGATGAAAGTGACAGTCTCATTAATGGTGAATGAGATTAAGTTTTCAAATGGCTATTCTCTGCTAGCTAAAAAAGAATGCTTTGATGGACAGGTCATTATTCTTTCTTACTATTCTGAAAAAATGTTTTATACTACATTATTTTATTTCAATTTCTATTAAATATCCCTTAGGCCTTGATTGTTTATTCTACTCAGAATATTAATATCCATTGGAATATGAAGGAATTCACACTTCACAAATAACAAAATATGGCTGAGCCAATTTTTATAAGATAGGACAAAATGGAATAGGTGTTTACTGAGTTGTGCATTGTTTCCTATATTAGAAAAAAAATAAAGAAAAGAAATTCCCATTGTCCACAGTTTATTTATGTATACATGTATGTGTGTATGTATGTATTTTTCTTCTGATGCTGGGACTAGAACCTGACTTCAGGACCTAGTCACTGACCATAGTCCTTGAATTGTTTTTGCTCAGTGGTATTGCTACAACTTGATCCACAGATCCACTTCTAGTTTTTCTTTTATTGGGGGGGGGGATAATCAAATGGAGGTAAGGTTGGAGAAATGGAATGATTGGGAGAATAATAATAGTATGTGAAGTAAGTCAGGCCCAGAGAGACAAATAATGCATGGTTTTTCTTGTATGTAGAAGATAGACTTAGGTTACAAATCCATCAGTAAATATGTTTAATAGAATACGAATAAACAAATATATTAACTGAAATAGGTAGATTCAAGGGAAATCTCAAATAGTGTATTTCCTTAAAAAGCCACAAATCAAAGCTCAGCAAAATAAAACACAAGAAAGAGTTTACTAAAAAGGGATGGGTGATGTCAAGGGGAAAGGGAAATAGGAATGAAGAGAAGAATAGGGGAAAAATGCAAACAAGGACCCAATGTTTATCCTAAAAAAATTAAGAAGTGTAAGGGAGGTATGGGTAGGAGGGCAATTAATGAGAATGGTAAAATAGGTGATATTAATTAAGACATATTGTATTCAAAAGTTGCTCTGTTAAATGGCCACTGCTTGGAACAACCACTTAAGGAAGGTCTGGCTTACATTTTGCTTCTCCATTATTAATGGAATATAAGATTAGAAATGTGTCATTTAACAAATAATTAATCACCCTGGTTATGCTGGACACCATTTATACATGTAGTGATTTTTTCTCTTTGTATATATGTGTGTGTGTGTCTGTATGTGTGCATGTTAATATTGGAACTTGCAATCAAGGCCCTGACACTGTCCCCTAAGTCACTGGTACCTGGATATATAATATTATTTCATGATGTCAATTTTTCTGTACCTTTCAAAAATAAGAATATCTAAAAATAAGTCAATAAGTTTAAAAAATAGTCATTGATGTGTGAAAGATTGTGCTTTTTCCTTTACTTTAAATGGACTAAACAATAATTTAGGATTAAGAAGACAGTTCTAATTTTATGGTTATCTATAAACCTGGATTTAGGGTGAAATTCTTTCTCAAAATTCATAATTTTGGCTTTGAGTTAATTAAATTTAAGCTCTTATGTACTAGGAAAGACGGTGAACTTTCTCTCAAATACATTTAGGGTAATGTCTCAAGAATGTTGGGGGCAAGTATGGAGTATCAGTTACAATAATTCACATTTTCCTTCACTTCAGGGGAAAGAAAAGCTTGTTAAATAAAAAATATTCTTTTATTTTATGGATGGGAGTATGATTGGTGTATTCAAGTAATTAGCCAAAGAAAAATTCATTTCAAATTAATTTTTTAGGGTTTTTGAACATTGAAACTGGAAGAAATGACTGTAAAGTTCTAAGATTCAATTTTTGGAATCACTTAAGAAATTGAAATATAACTCTCTTTTAGGAATTTCATTAAGTCACGGGTTGCTGGTAATCAGACTTGCAAGTTTTGCTACTTAGGAGGTTGAGATCTAGAGGGTTGTCAAGGCAGAAACAATCTACTCTATTCTATCTTCAGTTACAAGTTTAGTAGTGTGATTAATTGGAGTAACAAGCAAACAAAACAATTAAGTTTGGGATTCTGTATTCCAGTGTTAGTACTGTTATGCAAAGTAAGTCAGGTTCAGAAGGAAAAATGATCAAATGTTTTCTCAAGCAAGTGAGTGCTAGATCTAAAAGGTGAACATACACATGAACATACACAGGATCATATATATGTGCATGTACATATATAAACATATAATTAAAATACGATTGTATTGCATAAATAATTATTCTATATTGATATAATATATTCTATACCAAAGTTAAAATTAATATACATATATATATGTTAATTAAAACTTGTGGAAACATTGAGTGAAATTTGTAGCTGGAAGAAAAAGCAATAATGAAAAACAAGAAGGAACAAACTCTTTCAAATTCCATCAGATGCATTTCCAATGTTATAGAAAGGATACGTCTTATTCATCAGTGTTGTGAATATTTTTCTTTGTAGAAATCATGTTTGCAATCAGCCTTTCACTCTGTTGGGATTTCTGGTTCAGCTGGTACTCTTAACTATTGAGTCATAACTAACAAGCATTTTTTTGCTGATCTTTGGAGATAGAATCTTTGGGCTTTTGCTCTCAGGCTGGTCTTAAATCTCAACATGTAGAATCTCAGTCCCCCCCCCCCTCAAGTAGCTATGGTTCACTAGTGCCTGACTAATTAGTGTCTTTCAATAAACCGACATAAGGTCATATAGGATGAGACTAAATGAAATAAACTCTAGGATATGGAAATAAGAGATTTTTGTGTGAATGTTGTTCCTCTTCTCTTCTTTTTTTTTTTTTTTTTTTGCCAGTCCTGTGCTTGAGCTCAGGGCCTGAGCACTGTCCTTGAACTTTCTCATGGCTAGAGCTCTACCACTTGAGCCTCAGCACCACTTCCGGCTTTTTTCTGTGTATGTGGTGCCTAGGAATCGAACCCAGGTCTTCACGCATGCTAGGCAAGCACTTTAACCACTAGGCCAAACTCCTGGCCTGCTCTTCTCTTCTCTTTTCTTCTCTTCTCCTCCTCTTCCTCCTCCTTCTTCCTCCCTCCCTCCCTCCCTCCCTCCCCCCACCTCTCTCTCTCTCTCTCTATCTCTCTCTCCCTCCCTCCCTCCCTCCCTCCCTCCTCTCTCCCTCCCCCCCTCCCTCCCTCCCTCCCCCCCCCTCCCTCCCTCCCTCCCTCCCTCCCTCCCTCCCTCCCTCCCTCCCTCCCTCCTCCCTCTCTCTCTCTCTCTCTCTCTCTCTCTCTCTCTCTCTCTCTCTCTCTCTCTCTCTCTCTCTCTGTAATGGGGTTTAAATTCTGGGCCTGAGTGCTGTCCTTAAACTCTTCAGCTCAAGGCTACAGCCCTACCCCTAGAGCCACAGCCCCACTGTCCCTTTTCTAGTGATTAACTGGAGATAAGAGTCACAGTCCTTAGTACTTGGGTTGGCTTTGAACTGAAATCCTCAGATATCAGCCTCCTGAGTAGCTAGAATTACAGGTGTGAACCACCATGCCTGGCTCTCTTTTGTTTTGTTTTGTTTTGTTTTGTGGCCAAGATGGTTTATCTCATGTCATTACTGTATCTGACTTTGTTATCTGATATTTTGTATACACATTGACTTGTTCATTTGAAATAGGGAAGGGAAGGGGGAAACAAGATGATTGGGAGGGAGTGGGGAGAGGGAAATAGGGACAAAAATATGAGAAAGGGTATCAATGTGAGAGAATTAATGTACCTACTACCTGATGACTGTAACTGTAACCCCTCTATAAATTATTTCTACAATAAAAAAATTCTCAAATGAATCTGGGCACACAGTCATATAATTTATAATCCCAGTTAGGAGGCCAAGGCAGAAGGATCACATTGTTTTTAGTCTTACCTGAATGGCATAGCCAGTACAAGGTCAGTCTCTGAAAATCAGTAAATTTATGTCTCTAATAAACATAAAAATGAATGGAGCAGGCCTGGCAGCTGGAACTGCCTGCAGTTCTAACTCCTCTGGGGGCTGAGATGTGAGGATCACAGATCAAAGCCAGCCTAGGTATTATAGTCCATGAGGCTCTTATCTCCAAGTAACTACCAGAAAATGTGAAGTGGTGCTGTTGCTCAAGAGGTAGAGCTATAGCCTTGAGCTGAAGAGCTCAGGGACAACACCCAGGCCCAGAGTTCAAGTCCCACAATCCACACACACAGAAAGTGGGTGGACCATTCAGCTTCATGGCAGAAACCTTACCTAACATACCCAAGGTGTTGTCCACAATTCCAAATACTGCTATGTACAAGTCTCCAAATAAATGTACTGTTTAACATAGTTGAGAGGCACTGAATAAAATAATCTGACTAAAATCTTTATATGTTGAAACCTGAAATAGAATACAGCTTGCCTTATACATAGAGCTCTAATTAACCCTGGTCACTAGATCATAACTGCCTAGCATGCTTTAGATCACCACTTGATGCCTTTGATAGATACAATTCATCATGTAATCCAGAATAGAAAATTAATGTTAAATTGATGTTTCTATATAAATAGAGTGGCTTGTTTTCTGTATTTTCATGGTGTTTGCCAATGAGTACATCAGATAGTCCCAAGTAATACTGGGAAATAGCTTCCTGGGGTCATTAATATCAACCAAAATAATGAAATAGTGGCTGTGTCAGGAAATAACCTCACCTGACTTCTCTATTAGTTGTAAAAGGATATAAAGTGACCTGCTCTCACTAACATGATCTTAGACCAATTATTGTAGTGCATCTCTCTCCAAAGGCCAAGATATGTTAAACCACTGCCCATTGATAAAAGCTTTTCCCATAAACTCAACCTATTAATTAAATCAAATGTAGCTTTTAAATTGATGAGGCTGCAAAGATCAGTTGTTCTTTAACTTAGTATATTTATCAATAAAATAATGTGAAACCAAACAATGACTAAGAGTACTAATGCCCTTAATAATCATGCTGTCCACATTTAATGGTCTTTGTGTGTTGCTTTAAATCTATTCATAAGTTACTGAGAAAAAAATTAAGCAAAATTTATTTCTTAACCATTAACATCAAACATACCAAAAGTGACTACATGCCAGGTCTGCAGAATCAAGTTCTGGAAATAGAAAAATTGTTAAACTAAATACCATGATAAGTAAAACACATTTTCTGTGTAAGAAAAATAACTAGTTTATTTCTAGAATTAACTTAGAAAAGAAAAATGAAGCTGGATGTGGTGGCTCATAGCTGTAATCATAGCTACTCAGGTGGCTGATCTGAGGATCAAGGTTCAAAGCTAGCCTGGGCACAAAAGGATCTAAGACTTTTATCTCCACTTAATCTTAGAAAATGGGAAGTGGGACTTAGGTCAAGGGTAGGGTGGTAGCCTTGAGCTGAAGAGCTCTCAGACAGTGCCCAAGCCAGAGTTCAAGCCCCATGACCTACCCCCCCTCAAAAAAAGAGAGAGAGACAGGGAATTTGGCTTAGTGGTACAGTGCTTTTCTAGCTTGCATGAAGAACCGGATTCAATTCCTTGGTACCACATACATAGAAAAATCGCTGGAAGTGGTGCTGTGGCTCAAGTGATAGAGCTCTAGCTTTGAGAAAAGTCCAAGGACAGTGCTCAGGCCCTGAGTTCACGACCCAGGATTGGCAAAAAAAAGAAAGAAAGAAAGAAAGAAAGAAAGAAAGAAAGAAAGAAAGAAAGAAAGAAAGAAAGAAAGAAAGAAGGAAGGAAGGAAGGAAGGAAGGAAGGAAGGAAGGAAGGAAGGAAAGAAAGACTGAAACTTACATGCAAGCTAAAATACATTTTCTGTTACTCAACAAACTCATACACATATATCATACCCTCCCATGAAGTCTTTGATTAATATAATTGATGCACTAAATATTATATAATCTTACCTGATAGCTTACAGAAAGTAATACATGTTAAAATAAATAATCTACTCTTTTTAAGTGTAGGAATCCTTTAATACAATCTGTATTTCTGAGTAAATTTGTAATATTATGTATTCGTTTCAAAATATCCATGAAAATTATTTTAAATAGAACATTTTAGACAATATTTCTGAATGATTATAATTATTAATAGATGCTATAAGTTTCTAGGATATAATACAAATGGACTTAATTTTATGATGTCATTGCATACCATATTTTATTAATACTAAAACTGAGACATATAATCCTACTTATCATGAACATGAATAGAAAGTGATTCTGAATTTCATATAAACAACTAAGCATCTATTACCTTCAAACAATATTTCACTTTAGATAAATTAAATAAGAAGTTGAAAATTTTCAGTTAAGATCAGGGTAAATCTCTTCCAGTTGGACTCTTCAAGTGTTCAATCTATTTTACAGCTATATTATTGGCATTTTGGTAACATGAATATCTTTTTTGGAAACATGAAATTTTTCTCAAGAAAAAACCTTTCATCATGGTCTTCAAATCCAAAAGCAATTCTAGTTATTAATTATTCTTATCAACTAATCCTATTCTTTCTCTGGGTATCATTAAAAACACCAACATCTTACACTTAGTCTTTTTACTGATACTCATATGGAAAGGAATTAAAAACATATGAAATTGTCTTTTGGCTTCTACTTTTAACAAGATGGGAAGCAACGAGTAAGCTTACATTAGCTATATTTTTAACTCAGAGACATTTTATGAATTCAGATTCTGCCTATCTCATGGAAAGATCTTTTTTGAGTATATTATTGTGACTAGTATAGGCACATCCAGCTTGTAGTCTAGTGAATAATTCTTACAGATTTTGCCTCTGATGCTTAATGATGTAGACCTTCTGAAATTTCTTTGCCTCAAGGATCACAATAATCTATCTTAATGATACACCATTGTCAGTTACTATTCTCCACAAAAACACCTAAATCTGACTAACATATTCAAGTAAAGACAAATCTGCTTTATAAAATTTTAGAATTTTTTACTTCATGCTTTTTGAGATATTATAAGAAAAAGCAAGCATTTACTTCCAGCTCAACCCAAAAGCAATAGAAAATCTCTTTTCGTACCTTGGAACTGATGTCGTGACCTACATTCCAAGTTCCTTAGTCATTATTTGAGGCTAAAAATAGATTAATATAAAGTTATTTTTTGAAATGGTTTCAAATAACAGGAATATCCATGATTTTATTTTAGATTTCCATATTTAATATATTTGTAAGTAGAATGATAGTGATTTTATGTATTATATCACTTGTTGTTTTTATCATTATACCAAGGTAACAATATAATATAAATTACTGGATATTACCTGCTAGATATTTCTAAGCTATTTATATGTATAAAATTTCAAGTTTCATTATGTTAAAAATAACCAATATAGCAAGTGTCATTGATCCTATTTGACAATGGGGGACAGACTATAAAAAAGTGATTCTGGGGCCAGGAGTTTGGCCTAGTGGTAGAGTGCTTGTCTAGCATGCACGAAGATCTGTGTTCAATTCCTTGGTACCACATACATAGAAAAAGCCAGAAGTGGTGCTGTGGCTCAAGTGGTAGAGTGCTAGCCTTGAGAAAGCTCAAGGACAGTGCTCAGGCCTTGAGTTCAAGCATCAGGGCTGGTTACAAAAGACAAATTTTAAAAAAGTGAGTTTGTAACTAATCTTTTCTTGCTACCTGATGCATGTATTTTTAATACTTGATTGATTGTTTTCTACTGAAGACTAAGGACAGATAGTTTTAAAAATTACTATCTTTCCAAAAAGTCTTTACCTGTATTGTACAATTAAACCATTGTGAGTTTTTTTTTTAATAGATGGCTACTTATGTTACTGATTCTAGGTCATGACTCTCTGTAACTCATTCATTCTTCAGCTTGCTAGTAGATTAAAAATTCTAGAACCCTATTTTCACTTTCTGATTTCACAGCTTCTTAAATCCTCGCAACTTAATTTTATTCCAGCTTGCATCTTCTAGCATTTATACCTAGTCCAGATTTGTTATGTAGAATATGAAATTATATTTCTGAATTTCTTCTGATACATTCTTTCTTTTTAATCCACTTTCTTATTTGCTTTGAAAACCAATTAATTTTTCAAAGTTACATGCAAAAATGACTTTATAACCCTTGCCTTTAAAAAAGCATCCAATAATCCCTAATTTATACTTGTGTTATTTCAAAAATATACATACTATTAACACCCCTTTGTGCCACATTAGCTATACATTTCAAGTAATTGTTCATTACTCAGAAACAGCATAAACAGCCTTTGCTAATTTTGTAATCTATTTTAAGATAATATCCACATTTTTAGCCAATTAGGAAGTATAAACTGGACTAAACAAATGACAAACTTATATTACCAAAGTATCCTATTATCTTATCACTAAAGAACTGCTTAAAGACTGCAGAATCACTATCTCCAAAAAATTATATCTTGCTGTCAAAGATCCATGTGTATATCTAAGTATTAATCTAGCTATAGATATATCTTCCAGTCTACTATCTGATCCCAATGAAATTAAAAGATACTAAATAAAATATTCAATCATTTGGAGACAGAACAATACACTGCTGAATAACAGCATAGACACTGAAGTAGTAAAAGGAGAAATCAGGAAGTTTGAGTTCAATAACAATTAAAGAGTATACTACCAAAATCTCTAGGATGGGATACAACCAAAACCATGTTGAAAGGAAAGCTAATAGCTCTAAGAACATACAAGAAGAGAACTGAAATCTTTCAAGGAAATAATGTCATGATACAACAAACACATCTAGGAAACCAGGAATAACCAAGACTCGCAAACTATTAGTTTTAGAGGGACAGAGACAGTAAAGGTCAGTGAAGAAATAAACAAATTAGAGACTAATAAAAAAGAACCTATATTTAGAATCAATGAAAGAGTAAGCTGGTTCATTGAAGAAAGTTAATAAAATTTGGGGTGGTGAGTTTGGCCTAGTGGTAGAGCGCTTGCCTAGTGGGCATGAAGACCCTGGTTGATTCCTTGGTAGCACATACATAGAAAAAGCCAGAAGTGGTGCTGTGGCTCAAGTGGTAGAGTGTTAGCTGGCCTTGAGAAAGCCCAAGAACAGTGCTTAGGTCCTGAGTTCAAGTCCCAGGACTGGCAGAAAAAAAATTAATAATATTGACAAAACCCCTGTAGACTTGACAAAATAAGGAGAGAAAAGACTTAAATCAACAAAATTAGAGATAAAAAGTAACATCATAATATCCAAGTAATCAACAAAATTATGAGGAACTATATAAAAACCCTATACTCAAATTATTTTTTTAAATCTAGAAAAAAATGGATTAATTCCTAGAGAAATATGAGCTGCCTAAACTGAAACAAGAAGATATAAACCACTTAACAGACTCATAACAAGAAAATGAGATCAACGAACTAGTAATGAATTTCTTTCAACAAGAAAAAGTACAGGTTCTAGCAGATTCACAGAACATGATAGGACATTTAAAGAACTAGCGGATCACTCATCAAATATATCTATTAAAGAGAAATGGAAAGGTCACTATCAAATGTATTCTATAATGACCGAATATCGCTCATTCTTAAACAGCTAAGGCCCGTAAAAGAAAGAAGAATGAATAAATGAAACAGAGAAAGGAAAGAAGAAAGAAATAGCCCAATGTCTTTGGTGAACATAGATTCAAAGTCCTTTAATAAAATACTTGCTGACAGAATTTAACAAGTAATTTAATAAAAAATATCAGGGTGATCAACTTAGTTTTATTCTAGAGATGCATGGCTGGTTTAATATATGTAAATTTATAGCATATCACATTAACAGAACCACAGATAAGAAACACATGACCGATCCTATCAGTAGATTCTGCAGCTATGAATCAGATAATTCTATCAGTTAAGTATATCACACAAAACAAAGGCTGGGGCCATGAGTTTGGCCTAGTGGTAGAGTGCTTGCCTAGCAAGCACAAGGCTCTGGTTTCATTCCTCCTTAGCACATACATAGAAAAAAATCTAGGAGGGTGGGAGTTTGGCCTAATGGTAGAATGCTTGCCTAGCATGCATGAAGACCCAGGTTCCAATTCCTTGGTACCACATACATAGAAAAAGGCCAAAGTGGTGCTGTGGCTCAAGTGGTAGAGTTCTAGCCTTGAGAAAGCCCAAGGATATTGCTCAGGTCCAGAGTTAAAGGCCCAGGACTAGCAAAACAACAACAACAACAACAAAAAACGGCTATATATGACAGACCTAAAGCACCACCATTATACTAAATGTAATCACTGAGAAAGAAAAACCAAACAATGCTTGACTTTCTAGGAAGAACAGTAAAGCAAGAGAAAGACATAAAAAGGACTCAACTATGGGAAAAAGAAATCTAACCATACCTGACCATATCCTATACCACATGAACCCTAAAAACTCCACCCCCAAGCTTCTAGATTTGATCAATAATTTGGGCAAATTAGCAGATACTGAAAGAACTGACAAAAAACAAACAGTAGCCTGTATTCTATTAATAAATAAGGATCCCAATAATGTATACAGAAATCAGGAAAACAATTAAACCCGTAAAACATCAAAACAAACTAAGAATAAAAATAACTACAGCAGTGTAAGACTTCTATGGCAAAAGTTATAAAAACATGCAGAAATGATAGAAATTAAATAGAAGTCACCTGAAATGGCAGATTTCCATGTACATGCATAGGTAGCTTTCACATTGTGAAAACCTCCAGACTGCAAAAGTCAATCTAAAAACTCAACTCAATACCCATCTAAGTCCCAATATCTTCTCCCTGATAGGTAAAACAACCCAAATTTATTATGGAACCACAAAAGTCCCTGAATAGCCAAAGCTATTTTAGATGAAAAAAAAAATACTGGAGGCATCACAATCAGAACACAAACTTTAATAAAATAGCTTGGCCTTGGCATAAATATAGGCCTCAAATAGAATAGACTGGAAAACCTAGACAAAAATTCACAAATTTATAGCCATCTGATATTTGACAAGAGAGACAGAAATATACACTGGAAAACCTAGTTGGTATTGGAAAAAGTAGCCACTCATATCTAGGAAAAAAAATATCACTATCAACCTACAACAATATCAACTCAAAATGAATGAAGTACTTCAATACTGGGCCAGAAACATTGAAATTACTATAGAAAAGGCAATACAATTTATTGACAAAGGTCAAAATTTTCTGAAGAAAATACTGTGCAGAGAGCAAATAAATAATTCTTGAAAAATGGGATTACATCAAATTAAAAATTTTCAGCACAGTAAACAACATAGTTACTAAACTAAAAAAAAAGTAGTCTATAGACTGTGGAAAGAAATTTATCAGTTATACATCTAACAAGGGCCTAGTTTCCACAATACACAAGGAGCCTAAGAATCTAAAAATATCCATCAAAAAATAAAAACTGATTAAATTGGCAATGGAAGGGGGATCAATGTTCAATAAGCAATGTACTCATTACCTGATAAATGTAACTGTAACCTTCATATATCACCCCAACAATAAAATATAAATTTAAAAATGAATAAATGGGCATAGTAGCTAGAGACTTCTCATAACACAATAAACTCATGAGGAAATGTTCCAATTCCATTGCCATAAAAGATGTGCAAATCAAAATAGTATGGAGGTTTTTCTCCCACCCCAGTAAGATTGGCTTCATCAAGAATTTGAACATTAATAAATGCTTGCAGACATGCAGTGTGTGGTGGGGGTAGTGGGGGGAGGAAGGCATACTATTACACTATTGGTGGAAAAGTCAGCTAGTCTAATCACTCTGGAAGGTGGTTTAGAAATACATTATAAATCAGCACAGAAATACCTTGTAATAGAAATACCTTATAATACAGCAGTACCACAATAGGATATCTACCCAGAGCCTTACAAGTCAGCATATAATAAAAACACTTGCACATCCATGTTCTAGCTAGTCACTAGTTATGAAAATAGCCTAGATGATTTATAGTGTATGAATGCACCAAGAAATTCAACCATTAGAAAGAATAATATTATGCCATTTGCAGAAATATGGATGAGCCTAGTGTTATGTCTGCTTACCCAGGGTACCTCCAGTTTGGGCTTTTGCCCAGGATTTTCCTTAACATCAGCTCAAAACAGAAAATTCCCCTCCTTGTTGTTATTTAGTCAGTGTAACACCTGGACCAACCACAAGCAGTACTCTGCACTCTGTCAAACCACAGGCAATATTTTGTGCCTCAAAAGACATGTTACATCCTCAGTTACCCCCATAACAGCCCTGAACTTGTACATACAACTACTCACCTCTGGCACCCATATGCAACTAGCTCCATTTCTTCTTCATGATCTCCTTTCCTGCCCCTAATATCCTTCACTTTGTGAGGGGCTGAGGGCTGGAGGCCCTCTTACCTGTTTTCCTCACAAATAAATCTGCTTTCACTTTGAGTCATCTCCTTGATGTTTTCCTGTTGCCCTTCAGGTTCTAACTCTTGGAACAAACCATGTTAAGTAAACCAGGCTCAGAAAGACAAACAGCACATTTCTCTTATATTTGGAACCCAGACCTGAAGTGTAAATATGCATGATAACATTAATGGGGCTCAACACCATTAAAAACCAACAAACTGACTAACGGATAATATACTTAGGAAGGGGATCCAAATTTGTAACTCCACTGGACAGCTATTGCATTGTTAATAATAAATACAATAAATAAATAAATACAGAAAATTAGAAACCTATTTTGTGGGGCTGGCAAAGAGGGGAATAGGTATACATAGCAGAAAGCTAAGCAAGTATCGTCATTATATTTATTGTATACTGTATGACATATTCCATGCAGAACTTGAGCATAGGAAAGGGAGAGGAAAAATTGAGGAAAATAAAGGAAGGAATGACAATGTTGAAGAAGTCATAACCATACTTGTAACCTTTTTGTACAACTACTTAATAATCATAAAACAGAAAATAAATGCAAAAAAATAGAAGAGTTTGAAACAATCTATTCTAAAAGGTATTCTATGATTAGTTTGTATCACATTTTGGTGGCCTCCAGTTCAAAATTACTAATTTACTGTCTCAGGGTCAGAACATTCCTCATTTCAGAATTGGCTATAGAATGTAAAGACAACAAGCACATTTTCTAGTGCCTAGATTTTTAACTTTAAATAACAATTGAGCAGAATGTTAGATTAAGGTATCTGAATATGCATAATTATTCTGTATTTAACTTTCCCCATCCAGAAAAAGTATATGAATATAATACTTACCACATAAGGTTGTTGGGAAGATGAAAGTAGTCAATATATAAAATTTAATTCACATATTTCTGGCATAAAATAAGAGATATACCGTTCTAATAAGCATTATAGTATGTGTTTTGGAATCTTTCTATAAACCAAGGTTAGCCTAGGCTATGAATATTCATGAATTCATGATGTTCCTCTCTCTAATGTCCTAGAATTACAATGTGTACCACCATGTGTGGTCTAGTATCTTAAGAACAGAAGTCCTAGCTTATTAAATGTGACAGTATTTTACAATTGATGAAACATAGGTCAAGAATAATTCTGATAGATGAGAGATAACATAGTACATTAAGGACAACAGTCACTCATTATATGGCTTTTGTTTCCTTATCCTGGAGGTCCTTACACTTAGTGTCGTGCTATTTGGCCTAATGTCTCTAGATTTTGTTCTATTGTAAATCTCTGCTAGGAGAACCCAAGGTTTCTACTGATTATGACAAATAAGGGAGACTATTGGGCCTATGTTCCTTTGAGTCTGGCTTATTTCACTTAATATGATTTTTTCTAAGTCTTTCCATTTCCTTACAAAAGGGGGCGATGTCGTTCTTTCTGACAACAGCATAGAATTCCATTGTGTATAAATACCACATCGTGTTGATCCACTCATCAACTGAGGGACATCTGGGTTGGTTCCATATATTGCTATGGTAAATAGTGCTGCAGTGAACATCATTGTGCTAGTGGTTATCTCATATTGTTATAATATTTCACCTTGTTATCTGATGTATTTTATATGTGCATAATTGGTTATTTGAAATTGGATAGGGAAGGGGGAAATCAAGATAAGCAGGGAGAGGGTGGAAGGGAAATGGGGACCAGTCATAAGAAAGGGTATCAATGTTTGTGAAGTTATGCACCTTCTATCTGGTGAACATAACGTAACCCTTCTATTAATCACAATAAAAAAAAACTCAAAAAAAAGAATAATTCTGATAGGAAAATGTGGAAGAGATCACCTCTACCCAACAGAGTCAGTGCCAGTTAAGTTGATTTGGAACAGATATAATTGAATGGATATGCAATCTGCTCAAAAGACCAATATGACAACACAAAATATGTTGAAATAATTTGCATGCACCCATTTTCTCCCTTGGAATCTGGTATATTTTTCAAGGCAAAATCCTCAAACTAGACTTTTAGATTCACTTTTAAACATTCATTGGGAATAGTAAGACAGTAGTAATACTTAATAAAATATAAAATTATCCTACAGAAATTACTAAAGTGCTCAATAATAGTTATCTTTATGAAAGTCATCAGAATTTTATCTTAAGACAACCACATTGTTAAAATTATTTGTGTACTACATCAGTTTTATAAAATAAAAAATGTATTTGCAGTTCAACAAAAATAGAAAGTATTTCTTTCAAAACAGTAGTGTTTTAACAGGGGAATCAAAGTAAACCAAGTAATTAATGATGAAAGTTCAGTCCCAAGGGCAAAGACATTTAGTTACATTGCTGTTTCAGAAAAGGTTAAATTACAAATTCCATTGTCCTTTCTCCAGTGGTATTTCAGATACAATTTACCAGAAATAGGAGCTATGAAATCAAGTGTAGATAATCCATATATTATTCTCTAGGGTATTTTAGCTGTATTTTCCAATCTGCTCTTTTAAAATATCTATCACTCTTATGGATGAATAAATGATTTCAGTGAAACCATTGTTATTCTAAATGTTGACTTGGAATAATTTTTCTAGATAGGCAAAATTTGTATTAAGTATAGGCGTATATTGCTTTTACTTAAATTCATTAGTAAAATGGACGTAAGTATTATATAGAAATACTTTCTGCTTCTCTACATTTTCCCAGAAAAAGTCTACCAATGTTTAATGAAAATATTTCCCATACAATAGAGAACTGAAATAACTCCCTTAGTATCAATTTCATTAGAGAAATATATCATATGTTCATATTTAGCATCTTAGTTGAATTGAGTTCCTAGAAATTCCTAAGGTAATTTCAATAAAAATGAATGGAAGGCCAGATACTGGTGGCTCACTCCTACAATCCTAGGAGACTAAGATCTAAGGATCATGACTTAAAACATAAGAAACAGAAATGCCAGCAAAACCCTTTTTGTTAGTTAAACACACACACACACACACACACACACACACACACACACACACACACACACACACAGCTAGAGCCAGAAATGGACTTAGGACTCAAGTGGTAGAGTGGTAGTCTTGAGCCAAAACATTAGGTATAGCGCCTAGGTCAGTACCTGAGTTCAAGCTTCAGGAATGATACCATAAACAAAAAAATACCCACAAAACAATTAACTGAAATGTGATAGATTCCATGAAGAACTCCAGTAATATAATTAGTTTGAAGAGCAAAATCGAAGTTCAACAAAATAAGTACCAGGAATACCTAAAGGGGTAGGGTGGGGTTTGTTCTGGGGGAAAGGGGTAGACAAACGAAGAGGACAAAATGGAGACAATTCAATGGCTACCCTATAAAACTAGGAATGAGGAAAGAGATATGCCCTGCGAGGGATGGTCTAGAATTGTTGTGCTGTTAGAATATACTGCCTTGCGATTGCAAATGGATTCTGAATCTTATTCCTAAACCAAGAGTCCTGTGAATATCTCTTGATATGCACATAAGTGTGCATGTGTGTGTGTGTGTGTGCGTGTTACAGGGTATTTTTATGTAGTTCAGGTGGTTGCCTCATCCATCCAAAACCTGGATTACAGATGTGCTCTCTGAAGCCTGAGACCTGTACTCTTCATATGATCTTATTCACCCAAACAGAAAAAAAAAAAAAAAGAAAACTTCAACTAGACACTAGCATGTACTGATTTTTAGCAGTAATACCCAGATTCATGGGGAATATTCAGGAATCTTAAAATTTCACCACTTGCTTCTTTTTCAGTAAATTTTAATCAGAGAGTTTATGCTGATGTTTGTCTTCTCTGAAACTTTGAAAGTACCATTGTTGCCAGGGAAACCATTTCCTGTCTCACTGTCTGGCTCATTTTTCTCCCTTTTCCTTTTACTCTTTCTGTGACTCAACAACAAGGCTTATGCCATTGCATTAATTGGAATAAAACACAGCTCTCTTTTCCCCAGACTATAATACTCATTTAAAAAATAGGCAGTATACAAGTTCAACAATGACTTCCTATTCACACCTACCCACATAAGCTAAAATATGATGTCTTTTTTCTTTTAGCTACATATTAGCTCTATAAAAAATGTAAACACTGTTATTTAAGTATGTTTAGCCTGGCCATTTTGCATATATAAATTTGAAAGAAAACATAGAAAATGAAACAATAACCTGTAAAAATAAGCATTTAAATAGTAAGTTGGCTATAGTTAAGCATTTTCTAAACACTTGTTTGCAAAATGGCAGGCATATTATGCATTTTGTATTATATACATATAAAATTCATATGTTTAGCTAGTCAGAACAAATATCAGACATCTTTTGATTGCAGGATTTTTGTTCTATCTAGCTATGTAGACTTAACATATTGAATTCTATAAGCATGATTCTTCAAACACAGACTAAGCAGCATGACTGAAGATAATGTCAGAATAGCATTTGATTGTAAAATAGAACCTGAAAATTTCTCATAAGTACAAATTCCCAATACATATTTGTAATTCATGTCCTCTGTTTACTATATCATAATATATTATGTAAATACATATGGTTATTCTTAGTAGTAAAATTGGCTTTTCATATAAAAATGTTGTATTAATTAGGATGCTCCGATCAATTAAGTTTTATTTTCATCAACCGAATGAAGGAATGAAATTTAATTTGCAGAGATCAGAAACCAAGTGAATGGTGAGGTACAGGGAATGATGAGAATTAGGAAGAAAAGAAAATAATTCATTAGATAATGAATATACATATAGATACAGATATATGGATATATATGGGAGAGATCTACTGGGAAGAAAAAATACGGAAAAATTCTCTAAAGAAATAATAAATGAACAGCTGTAAAAAAGAAATAGATACTAATTAAGAGAATCCACTATGTACCAATATATACTTGAAATTTCAATGAGAAAATAACATAAATAGGATGAAAGCATATATCAGATGTTATCCTAAAATAGTCATGCTGCCATCTTAGTAGGAACATCCAACCATGCCTGTTTCTCAGGGCGCTGAGATAGTTTTGTTTGTTGGAAAGAAGAAGGTGCACAGGTACTCTGTGCACCTATAAACATGTAATTGTTTCTGTGATATTTCTCTTATGAACATTTCAACATTTTTATATCTTTATAGCAACAAAGGCAAACTTTTTTTTTGGGGGGGGGGTAATTGGGCATAGCTTTTCTCCTAAGTGACTGGACTGAGTTTTTTTGGTGCTGCCATGGTAAGCGCATAGTAATCATGTTCCTTTTGTTTCAGTGTATCTTCATTTATTTTAGTTTTCTTTTTGACTCCCAGCTGAATAAACTGTGTTACCTAGAGGTTGAGGGAGAATAAAGAAATTTCTGGCCTGTGCATTTCCTTCTGTGTTAGTCACGTTTCCGTTCCTGTAACAAGAGTCCTGAGATAATCAGCTTAAAGTAGGGATGGTTTATGTTGGCTCAGGATTTCAGAGCCTTCCGTGTATCAATGCTTATCATCATTGCATTTGGGCTTGTACTCAGGCAGTATTTCACAAGAGAGTAAATGGCAGGAGAGGATGTCAACCTAATGATACACAGGAAGCAAAGTGATAAAGATGAAAGTGAATATACACCACCACCAAGTACCACTTCAAGAGCACACTTCAAATGATCCATCTTTCTCCTTCAAGGCCCAACCTCTCAAAGTAATATCACCTTCCTCCCATTAGCACTATTCCTGGTGACCAGTCCTTTAACATACCATTCTTTAATTGCTAAACCTGTAGCACTGTCCTTTCTCTGAAAATAAAAAGGAATTCCTTATTTAAGAGAAAGGCAATCAATTCTTACAGAGAACAATACTGGTTTCTTTTCTGGTATTAGGGAGCAGAAGTAAAAAATAGCAACCAAATTTTTATGTATGATTGACTTCAGGTGGCAGGGCCTTGTATCAATTTTGTGTTTCTATATTCATTTTCAATTACTATTTGCACATTTTATAAGTAATGTATGGTGCATTTATAACAGTAAAATGCAACAAATGTTAAAACTAGTTAATGAAAAACTAATTTGGGAAACAGAAGTTAGGCTACAAAACAAAGTAAAAACGTAAATAAAGCAAACAAAACACTTTTTTGTGTTTCCTCTTGCAGACTCAATTTCTATTACTGATGTTTTCCTACAGACCTCAAGGTGAACTCAGGATCAGATATAAAGGAAATATAGTGGGACCGGGAGTTTGGCCTAGTGGTAGAGTGCTTGCCTAGCATGCATGAAGACCCGGGTTTTCGATTCCTCACAACCACATACATAAAAAAAGCTGGAAGTGGTGCTGAGGCTCAAGTGGTAGAGCTCCAGCCTTGAGAAAGTCCAAGGACAGTGCTAAAGCCCTGTACTCAAGCACAGGACTGGCAAAAAAAGGAAATATAGTGTGTTCCCCTCAGATAAGGTTATTTGTTCTGTGTTATATTTATCCTTAGTAGGCAGACTTTAGTTGCAAAGCTTGAACTTTTAGACGTTTCATCAGGATCTTCCTTTCTTTTATCCTTGACCTGAACACAAGCTGTCATCAGTTTCCATCAGTTTCTTGATATAGCACTATCATGAATTTGGGATACACTGGTTCTCTTGGCCAGAGAGTTTCCTTTGCTCTGGTCAAATAATCCCAAGTTCTAAACCATCCTCAAATACTAAAGATTTGCAAAAGCATCTCAGAAAGGTCACATGTTTCAGTATGTGCAGTGAGGTCCACATGTAGACAAATTCTCAACCCTGGATACAGGAGGATGAGTGGGAAGAGAAGACATAAGAGGGAGATGGAGAAAATAAAGAATAAAATGAGAAAAATCTATCAGAATAAGTAAAATAAAACATGGCGATATATAAAAGCTAACTGCCCTATGTCCTATAAATATAGATGAAAGATGGAATGTAATTGGAAGAAAACCATAGTAAGATTATATGTTTCACTATCATTTTGTTTTCCATTTTAGACTAACCTGCTCAAATTATATGCAGCCAGACACAGTGACTCACATCTATGATCCCAGTTCCTTTGGAGGGAGAGATTGAGAGTATTAGAATATGCGTAGGAAGAAGTTACTTAGCCCTTATCTCAAGACACAAGATAACTGCTCTAACCATAGCTACAGTATAATGTAAAGTTGGCCTAGTACAAAAAAAAATGTGAGAGTATAAAATTTTGAGGGCAGGGATGGAAGTTTGGCCTAGTGGTAGAGTGCTTAGCAAGCATGCATGAAGATCTGGGTTCAATTCCCTGGTACCACATGCAAAAAATTAAAAGACAGAGTGGTGCTGTGGCTCAAGTGGTACAGCTTTAGCCTCGAGAAAACCCAAGTACAGTGCTCAGGCCCTGAGGTCAAGTCCAGGACTGGCAAAAAAAAAATGTGAGAACAAAAAGGTGTTGGAGGGAGCAGAGCATGGCATAGTGGTGGAGTGCTTGGTTGGATTCCCTTGCCCCACATACACAGAAAAAGCCTGAAGTGGTGCTGTGGCTTAAGTGGTAGAATACTAGCCTTGAGAAAGCCCAAAGAGAGTGTCCAGGAACTGAGTTCAAGCTCCAAAACTGGCAAAAAGAGCTAAAGTGGCAGAGGGTCTCTGCTGAGGAAGAATGAGGCACTGAGTTAAAAATCTATGACAGGGACCAAGGGCATCGCTTAGTAATGGAGTGCTCATCTACTGTAGGAAGCCCTGGGTTCAATTACTTCATACTATACTCACAGAAAAATCCAGAAATGGTGCTGTGGCTCAAGTGGAAGAGCACTAGCTTTGAGCAAAATGTATCCAGCTACAATGCCCATGACCTGTGATCAAGCTCCAGGACTGACAAAAAAGTCTAAGACAGAAAAGAGAAAATGCATGCAAAGACTCCTTATTGTCACTATTAATATAATTTCTAATCAACATTGTATGGGCTAATACAATTTCTGAAAAATAAAGGGATTCATTTAGATTTCTATAAATTAAGACTTATTTTCGCTAGGTATTATATTATTTTTATTGCAAATTTCAATGTAATTTTATTTCGAATGTGATTTTGAATACACAGTATTTATTTTCAAATAAATGTTTAGATTCTAAGCAAAAAAGAATCACATACGACTGGGGACCATAAATTAGTAAACTTCAGATTTGGCTTTACAAATTTGGGATTTCATTGATTTTATTTCATAGGAAACTGATAGTTCAGTTATACTTCTCTTATTAGTCTTATACTTTCTGTGGATGAATAAGTTTTTGTCAGTAAGACCATGAAAATTCACATTAGAATTGTTAAAAAGGCACTTTGGCTCACTAAAACACACTATGCCTTTTTAAAAATCAGGCATTGGAAAGTTCAGGAAAATATAACCCTTGTAGATGGGCATAATTATAAGTAAACAGATTGTACAGTTTCATCGTGAACATTATTTTACCTGCACTCAAGGGAATAGACTATTTTTACTGTAATCATATTTCAGAACTAGAGCAAATCTCTGTGTACATGGCTACATTTCCATGCTGTGAAAGCTTTGATTACAGTGTATTTTATTGTGATAATTACCCTTACCATGAAATCTTTGTTGAGAAGCTTTTAATTGTGTATTACTTAAGTATTGACTCTTGGCACAATGTTATATAGCAGAACTTTAAAGTTTATTCATGTTACCTGACTGAAAATTTCTACCCATTGATTAGTAGATTTTTGTTATTACATCCCATTAGCTACTGGCAATTTTTTGTGAACCTGACTGCTTCAGAGACTCCATAAAAGGAGAATAAAAGGAGAATCACACAGTATTTATCATTCTATGTTTGTGTGTGTGTGTGTGTGTGTGTGTGTGTGTGTGTGTGTGTGTGAACATTCACATTGGAGCAAGTATTAAGGATTGAATTTGGAGTCTATAGTCTGCCTTGTATATTTCACTTAAGAAGTTTGCTTTACTACGTGAGTTACACCTCCACTCTGGATATTGCTATTTAACTGGAAAGGAGAATCTCTGAAATTTGTTTAATGGGGCTGGATTCCAATCATGATTCTCAAATCTCAGTTTTAAACATGAGCCACCATGAGTCTGTTTGCTGTTTACTGAGCCCTTGGAGGTGAGAAGAGCTATGACATCTACTGTCTTGAGCAAATGTTTCCATTCTCCCTCAGTCATACCAAACTTATTAGAGGGGTTGGACAAGCCAGAATATGAGGATTGCTAAAATAGGTGCCAGTTCTTTGGAAAAGCTCAGAGAAGCTAGTACATCAATCCACTCTTTTCTTCTACAAGCAGAAGCTGAGAACTAAGAATTTTCACCTGTTTGCTCAGTGCTGCCTCAAGACACCTCTTCTATTCCACCCCAGGCTGCTAAATGAGATAAACTTGCCAGATGTCAAAGATTAGAAAAGCTGTAGCAATTTTCTGAGGAGAGCACTGGGAAAATTAAGATGCTGGATACATGAGTGTCCTTTTCATTCCTGGGTGAAGCAGGGAGCTAGGGTGAATCTTTGTGATCATTGAGCTCTCTGCTGGAAATCGGGTCCCCAGTGAGAGAATGTAATACATCTCCCTATTGGTAATACTGAGTTTGACTTTATGTCAAGAAAGGAGCCTTTCGATTAATTTTTGATTTCTCACAAAGGGATTCTATCCATAAATTATTGCTGAATTGAATTATTTTTGGTAGATAGGAGGGTTGAGTTTCCTGCTGAAGAACCTTGTAGATGTCCTTTCATGCACAAACCATTTTTAATACAAATAGGTCAAAATGGAGTTTATTTCAGAGTGTATTTCTTTTAAGACCCATTTTGAAAGTGTTAATGGCATAGCTCTATCATGGAAAAAATAGAGGCTTCAGACATGTGGATCAACACCATCAGTCAGTTGATATTTTTTGATAAAGGAAGGAACAAAGAAGCAGAAGATAAAAGCAGAAGTGGAACTTATTCATTTCTAGAGTACTATTTTATGTTCAGAAATTATATTCTATGTGATGTTATCTGGTGTGAAATAAAGAACTTTTATCAGCATGAAGACAATGTGTTGTTAATTCTGAAGGTTTGTAATTGCACACAGTAACAAAGGGACAATAGAAAACAAATGAAAAAGAAAGATGAGGTAGAAAGAACTAGAACTACCAGTAATCCTCCATTTAGAGAGACATCTAAATACTAGATTTCATTTATCTCAGTGTGAAACCAATGGTCATTTCAAACAAGAACAAAGAGTTTAAATCCTTTTTTTTGAAGCCCTTAATATAAATCCTTATATATAATATGCATCACATCTCAGAAATAATTGTTGTTTCTACATTACACATGAATACCATTGTTTAGCAACAACAACAACCAAAGGAAACATATTTTAACATTTATTCTATATTATTTCTACATAAAGAAACTAGAAGATCTAATTGTTTCCTCATAGAGAGGAAAGTCAAACAAGTTTTTTAAAAATCATTTCTATGGTTATATTTTTCTTCTTTCCTCCATTTTGAGCTTTGCTTTCTTTGTAGACTGATAGCTTCTTATACTTTAGCTAAAGAGAAGGCCTATATGACAACCATCATTTGTAAATTGTCCTTTGAAATTTATTGTTAACAATTTCACTTGGATTATCAGAAAGTTCTTGCATAATGTTGTTTAGAAAAGCAAGGTACTAAGGACTTAATTTTAAAGTAAAAGATCTGTTACCTAAATTATGGGTAAACAACTTGTTGAAAAATTTCTTCTTCCATTCCTTTGTGGTTTCCTGTTTCCTTTGTTGGATATTTTGAAAGTTAACTTTCTTTGGCGACATGGGTCTGAGAATTATTTACATCGAAATCCCTTGGCTCTTCTTTCTTCTTCAACTATTTAAAAATATAAATACATTTCTCAAATGTGTTGAATGTATTCTAGTGGCATTTAGGTTGCAGTGGGTCTGGATGTTAGAACTTGATTGAGTGCTATAATTTTTCCTACAAAAGCAAGGTCAGTTTATGAGATATATACATGTGTTACAAATATAATTAAAGAATGTTTTCACTATACAGCAGAGCTTTGATGTCATGGTCATTGGGCTTGGTTGCTTGCTCATAAAGAATTGTCATGAGATCTAAGCTTAAGGGAATTTTTTTCTACAATAAACCACATTGATCTGCATTCATTTATCAAGAGCCAAAGAAAAGACAAGAGTTCAGAGTGATGCAAATGTTAACATTCAGTCCGTGTGGGATAAAGGCAGGGATTAACAATGTGGTTGGATGGAAACCTGGCTCAGTTAGCATCTCTATATAGGAAGATTTCCAATGTCTCAGTTAAGCGTGGCAGGTCAGTTAACTCACTGGGGTAATTTTTGGTCAACTCTTCAGTAATACACTAGCATGGTATTACACCATGGGTTTGTGACAAGCTGTGTCCTTTGTCTCTTAACAACTATCCAATTTCACCTCTGCCTCCACCGGTCCAATTCTCTCTGATTAGCTGTTTCAGTGGCAAATGAAATAAAAATCCATGGTATTAACCTGTCATATTAAGAAACCCTTTTCGCTCTGGTGCATACATTTGGCACAGCTGTGCATTTTGCATTTAAATATCTCTCCACCAGTGGGCTGTTCAAAACTATTGCTTTTCTATGGGAAATTAAACAGAGAGCTGCTTAATGCTCCTTGTTAGTTTTTTAGTAAAAACGAAAGCGAGAAGCCAGCAGTACCAGAAGCAAATGTCTACAGGACCCCATGGCTGTGCTAAACCCAAAGAGGAGGAACCGAAATGCATATTACTTTAAACTACCCCTGTACCAATGGCTTTGTAATACCCACTCCAATGTGGCCCTACCAAATTGCCTTTCAAATGTTGTTTAGAGGTTATGTTAAATTGGGAGAATCTTCTCCTGGGATCATTAGGCAGCTTTCAATTTCATTTTCTAATAAAATATTGAAAGTTACAATTCGAGGCAGCGCTGATGCTCTTCAATTTCTGATTGTGGTGGAGTAAGGAGTCAAGGAAATAAGGAGGGAAAATAAAATGAGGCGAGACATTGAGAAAAATCAGAAATAAGAGACTGAAGGATCTACGCATGGATAGGAAAGTGAGAGAGGTAGACAGAGAGTGAGAGAGAAATAAAGCAGATGGACAGACAGACAGATGGACAGATGAACGGACGGACAAGAAAAACACAGACATGGAGAGATATAAAGCAAGACCCAGAGACACAAAGAAACAAAAAAACAAAGACAGAGACAAAGATTTTATAAAATAATGGCCAAGGGCCAGGAGTTTGGCCCAGTAGTAGAGTGCACGAAGGCCAGGTTCAATTCCTTGGTGCCACGTATCTAGAAAAAAAGCCGAAAATAGTGTTATGGCTCAAGTGGTAGAACTCTAGCCTTGAGAAAGCCCATGGACAGTGCTAAGGACATGAATTCAAGGCCTAGCACTGGGAAAAAAAATAATAATGACCAAGAAGCATCACCTTGAACGTAAGTTCACATCATAATATGGCATGATATTAAATAAAACCCTTGTCTTTAATCTCACCACATCAATATTTTTGTCTGTATAATGTATAGAGAGGTTATAGTCACATTTCATCATGTAATAGGTGCAATCATCTCCCTTCTTCCCTTTCCTATTTCAAATAAACAAATAAATATATATATATATATATATATATATATATATACAATATACCAGGTAACAAAGTCAGATGCAGTAACAATATGAGATTAACTATGAGGGCAAAAAAGAGAAGAGAAATAACTAGTACATTAAGAATAATAATCACTCACAATAAAGCTCTTGTTTCCATATCCTAGAGTTTCTTTCATTTAGTCTCATCCTATTTGACTTTATGTGCCTAGGATTTGAGCTATTATAATCCTCCTCTAGGAGAGTCCTAGATGTGTACTAATTATTACCAATGAGGGAAACAATTTAGTTTATGTTCATTTGGGTCTGGCTTATTTCACTTAATATGATTTTTTTCCAAGTCTCCTCATTTCCTTACAAATCAGGCAATGTCATTCTTTCTGATGACAGCATAGAATTCCGTTGTGTGTAAGTACCACATCTTGATCCAGTCATCTACTGAGGGACATCTGGGTTGGTTCTGTATCTTTGCTTATGGTAAATAATGCCTCAATGAACATCACTGTCACCACATCCATTTTAAGGACAAATTTTAGAGAATATATTCAAATAGTGATTTCAAATAAATGTAATTGCAGCACCCTTATTTATCATGTAGAATCTATCTAGTGATATTCTAGAGGTCTGTAATTCTAAACATGGGGTTTGTGGTTGGTAACAGGTTCCCAAAACTATAGAAACTTTTATTTTTCCTTTCTCATGGTGTCATTATATTATTAATGAACACCAAACCCTGAATATTGAAAGGTAAAATGTTCATCATTCCATTTTTAGAACTCATACAAACTAGTATTAAAGAATTGATTGTACAATACCTATCAACCATATTCCGTAGAGGCCCACAAAATTATTTAGTCTCCATTGCAATTGCTTCATCCATATAGTAGACTGAAAACAGTCAAAATCAATATTTTTATAAGTCAAGACTAAAGGAACAAAAGGCACATGGTAGTCTTAATATGTGGCTATTAGATCCCAAATAGCAGAAGAGCAATGACTCAATATTTGCATACCCAATGCTATGGACATGGCACACAAGTACATAGACATAAAATTTGATGACTCTATAGACATAATGATTTATCACATAGACTAATATGTATCTATGAAAAATAAAGTTAGGACACGAAAAAAAATCAGTATTTTTAAAAACTCAACAAATGTGGCTAGATAATGAAAGAATATTATTTAAACAAATAGGCTGAAATTCACATTGTTCCCTGAATTTAATACAATGATCTGAACTTCAGTTCAAGTGATAGCTTGCCTAATCAGTGCAAGTTTAATCTGGAGTTTAACCAGCAGTACAAACAAAAGGAAAAAAAAGGAAAGGAAAGGCTAGGAGGAAAAGTAACTAACGCACCCTTTAAATCTCTGAACATAGCCATTCTGACCATACACATACACACACACACACACACACACACACACACACACACACACACATCTAGATATATAATAACAAACACAACTATATGTCCATCCATTCTTTCCCTTTAAAAAGTTATAATTTAGCTGGGCCTGTAATCCTAGCTATTTAGGAGGCTGAGATCTGAGGGTCAAGATTCAAAGCCAGCCTAGGCACAAAAGGACCTGAGACTCTCATCTCCAACAAAATGGGAAGTGGGGCTTGGCTCAAGGGTAAGGTGGTAGCCTTGAGCTGAAGAGCTCAAGGACAGCGTCCAGGCCAAGTTCAAGCCCCATGACCCACAAAAAAAAGTACTAAATTGACAATGTACTCATTATTTGATTTCCAAGCAGTTTTTGTTCTTTCCTGAACTTCAAATTTCAGTAACATTTTCAAACTCTCACTTTGGAGTTTTTTTAACCTGTACTTTCACTTAATTTTTCCAATAATGTCTAGGTGTATAAACCTCAAATGAGGTTTGGTAATTTTAATTCTATAAAATAATATACATGAAATGAGTTAGTGGACTGCATATGATTCTAGTATTTTACAATTAGACATTAAATTAGAGATTACTGAGCCCATGTGTCCATGCAGATCTCTCTGCAAGAAAAAATTTGCTACATTTTTCATTGAGTTATTTAGGGAGGAAATTGGATAGATAGGAAATTAGAGAGACTGTGTGTGTGTGTGTGCTCGCTCGCTTGCCTGCACAAAAGTGCAGGTGCATGAACACCTGTCCTGGGTCTTGAATTCAGAGGCTGGACACTCTCCTGTGCTTTTCTGCTTAAGGCTACCATTATACTACTTGAATCACACATCTACTTCCAGCTTTTTGGTTGTTAATTGGAATAGAGTGTCATGGACTGGCTTTGAACTATAACTCTCATATGTCAGCCTGCTAGGATTACAGTTGTGTGCCATCGGAAGCCTATAAAGATTTTTCAATAATTTTCAGCAAGTTTTAAATTTGGTATTTTTAAAACTAACATGCACATGATTGCTGGTGGCTCATAGTTGTAATCTTAGCAATTCTGCATCATGAAATGTGAGGATTGCTATTCAAAGTGAGCCCCTGCACTAAAAACCATGAGACTCTTATCTGCATTGAATCACCAAAATTCTAAAGTAGAGCTGACTCCAATGGTAGGGGGCTAACCTTGAGCAACAGAAGCCATTAACTTAAAACTGCATATGAAATCTTACACTTACCAATTCCTTTCCATATGAAGGTTAATGTGGTACAAATAGGTAAAAGAGCTGTTTTGCAGTTGCTCATGCCTGTAATCCTAGCTACTCAGGAGGATGAGATCTCAGAATCACGATTCAAAGCCAGCCTGGCACCATAGAATTTAATTGTGTATAAATACCACATCTTGTTGATCTAGTCATCTACTGAAGGGCATCTGGGTTGGTTCCATATCTTTGCTATGGTAAACAGTGCTGCAGTGAACATCAATGTGCTAGTGAATTAACTATGTCCTTGTTTCTGGATGTTTAGGTAAATGCCAAGGAGTGGGATTGCTGGGTCATAGGGGAGATCTATGCTTAGTCTTTTGAGGAATCACCATACTGGTTGAATGAGTTTACACTCCCACCAGCAGTGTAGTAGCAATCCCTCTTGACCACATCCTTGCCATCATCTGTTGTTAGTAAATTTCTTGCTCATGGCCATTCTTTGTGGAGTGAAGTGGAATCTCAAAGTTATTTTGATTTGCATGTCCTTTATGGCCAGAGAGGTCAAGCATTTCTTCATGTGTGTATAGGGAATTCTATGCTTCCATCAGAAAAAATGGTGTTGCCTAATTTGTAAGGAAATGGAGAGGCTTGGAAAAAATCATATTAAGTGAAGCAAGTCAGAGCCAAAGGCACATTGGCTCAATGGTTTCCCTCATTGGTAATAATTAGTACACATCTAGGACTCTCCTAGCAGAGGATTACAATAACACAAAACCTAGATACATAAGATCATATAGGATGAGGCTAAATGAAAGGATATCTATGATACCCTTTGGTTAATCTCATATTGTTACTGCATCTGACTTTGTTACCTGGTATATTGTATATATGTTTATTTGTTTATTTGAAATAGGA
Source organism: Megascapheus bottae (assembly GCF_031878675.1). Taxonomy (NCBI): domain Eukaryota; kingdom Metazoa; phylum Chordata; class Mammalia; order Rodentia; family Geomyidae; genus Megascapheus; species Megascapheus bottae. The sequence goes on along the minus strand of NC_143520.1, from coordinate 34,870,080 downwards.
AATGGAAGGGGGGAAAAGAAGATGATTGGGAGTGGGTGGGGGAGGGAAATGGGGACTAAAATATAAGAAGGGGTATTAATATGTGAGAAGTATTACCTCTATAATAAAAAATAAAATGAAATGAAAAAATAACATGAAATAAAAACAAAACAAAACAAAAAGCCACCCAGGGCAGTAGAAACCCTGAAATTCTTATCTCCAATTAACCACTAGAAAACTGGAAGTTGTGCTTTGCCTCAAAGGTAGGGCAGGAGCCTTGAAGTGAAGAGCTCAGGGACAGCGCCCAGGTCCAGAGTGATGACAAAAAAAAAAAAAAAGAGTTAAATGACTAAAATGATTTCCATTGAAATTATGATGGATGTGTAGGGAGAAAAACAGCATCCTTGGAGACTCAAATATCCCAAGGCTAAATCTTTCATTTCTGTAGTCCTGAGACTTCACTTCAGAAGAAAAAACTTGGAAAAGAACAATTAAGAGAAATCATATTAGTAAGAATGACTGAAGAAAAAGTATTCATATATAAGAAGATTTTGAAGGGTTCATATGGGTTTTTGTTCTATTTTAATGAATGGAAATTAAAATCAATGTTTTTTGGAGACAGATCACAGAGAGACGTGATGCACTCATCTAAAATTCATTTAAGAGAGTTAGAAATTTGGGAAGAAATAAAATGACTTTACATTTTCTTTGATATACTCTTATCAATGATTACTTTCTTTATTGAAGTAAGATTTTGTAATATGATAAAATACATGATTTGTCTCTGCTGCTTAGCTCTTTTTATATTTCAGTACAGTTTCATATTTTCCATTGTTAGTCTAATATGCCAAATTTATTTCAGGCACAAAATTTTACACTGTACTATTTTTCCACATTTGTATTTTTAGGTTCTTCTTCATTCTCTACACAGACTGGTGACTTTATTTCTTCCTTATTGCATTTCCCTTTTAATAATTTAGAAATATTTTCATCTTTTCTACATCACAATTCAGCATTCAAATCCAATAAGTTAAAATCAGAGTAAGACACTAAAATAATTTCACAAATGATATCACTTGAAGACAAGTCAATGGAATATCACTATTTTGTTTTCATAGTTGCAATCGACACAACACATAAAGTTTAAGTCATTGATGCATTAAGAAGACACTGTAACTCAAAGCTTCAATAAAAGGGTGATATCATAAAATTTACAAAAAGAAAGGGAATAAAATCTGCCAGTTAATATCAAGGAAGATAATGAGTCTGGAAATACCTTTATAAATCACGAGTATTTTGTTTTTACCCAAACACTTTTTGAAATGGTGAAAAAGAAATGCCTTTGTTCTTAATCCTTCATTATTTTATTTTGGATATTATTATTAAATCATTCCATCTACAGACTCCTTTTCCCTTTAAAGCAATCTCTGTATTCTTTAATTACTTGATTTCATTTGGGGTTGGTATTTCCCTCACAAGCCAGGAGACAATAGAGTTGCAGCCTGGTGGCTAAGCTCCTGGCAAGCAATGAAGTTCCATGTGATGATTAATTATTCATAGTTCACCTACCATGCCCCAGGAAAACCTGGGCAGCAAACTAGACAATTGTAGCTTTGTAACCACAACCAAATGAGGCACAAAGCAATGTGAAAAATGTGTCTTTCTATTTAGAAGGATTCTCAAAAGAGGAGGAGAACTCCAGTCTAAGGTTCGTGTTTGTATCATTTCTGGAAGTCTATAAAAATCAATTGCAAAGGATTAGGTGTTATAGATTATCCCCGATTTGTAACTATCATAATAACAAAGATTTTTCTATTAGTGGATTTACATTCTCAGTTTCATACTATACATAGCTAAAATATTAACTGCAATGTTTATTATATTTGTGTATGTTACCTTTGTCTATATTACATAAATATTAAATGCACTGATAAAACATATATTCAGCGGCTAACATGCTTCCCGTGTTTGGTTATAAAAAAAGAAAAGTGTCACAGTGTTTTTGTGTTGCTGAAGTAGAATAGTTGAAAGGAAATGGGACCTTTGAATCAAGGACTGCACTAATGAGTACTCTGATTATAAGCACACATAACTTTCTCTTTGGTTGCACAATGTAGCCAAGAAGAGAAATAAACAAAGACTCGCCTCACCTCTGAACTTTCTCAGATGATTAATTTGTTCTGAGAACTGGGCAGCTTTATCTTGAAAAAAACATTTGCCTTGGGAAAGATATTTAGCAAAGAACTACTTTGATTGCAAAGTACCCAATAAGGATAAACAGATACTTATGTTACAACGATTTGGTTTAAATACAATTGGCCAAGACAATTTCTATGATTCAGATTGACATTGTAACAGGAACGATCACATGGAACATGAACATTTGTTCAACACAAATGTAAACTTTTTTAAGGAATGTTTAAGCTAAATCTTTGACATACATAGACATGTATATATTTATGTACACACACATATATATATACATATGAATATATGCATAAAAGTTTGTTGTTAAAAGACTCATTATTTTTATGCCAAAGCTCTGTCCTTAATCTAGTGTGTGTCTAGTATTTTGAATTGTTCAGTGAATAAAGTTCTGCTGGTCTCTTACCTCTTATTTTGGCCTGAAATTCTTTTTTGAGTTAGACTATGGTTTCTATATGGTTAAAATAGAGATATCTGGGATCTCTCATCAACCCTCAATGACATCTCTTTGATCAAAATCAAGCATTTACAAACAAAAGTACATTCAAATAACAAAATGTGATCAAATAGGATTTTGAAAATCTCAGACTGGTGAATAGTGGTATGTAGAGGCTCCTGTCATAAGAGAAAAACAAGTGTAAGGGTCATAATTCCAGGCTGGTTAGTTCCAGTTTAACCTCTCATTCATGAGCTATCATAGGCTTTGTCGATCTCTGAAGCATGAAATCTCTCTTCTCCCAGAGAGATGCAAAAATCCACCTAGATATTCTTCCTCTTGGTATGTAATTGCAGATGTATCAGGTACACACATGAATCACATAGCTTGTAGATAAATTTTCATCATTACTATTTTGCTTAATAATTTATAATTTGAAAATATTTATGAGGGATGGAGTTGTCCAAATGAAGTGTTTTGAGGCATGAAATGTTACAGTTGTTTCATAAAATTTTTATCAGTGCTGATAATTTTGAGCCCCATTTTTCATTACCTTAAATACTTATGGCTCCTATCTTCACTGATATTTTTGAACAATTGCACTTCTTCATTTCCTCAACTATCAACATTTATAAAATGCAAATGACACAGCAATACATAGAATATCAAGAATCTTAGTTTCAAGGTTCTGGGCGTCCTTCAAAACAAAGCTTATGCAAACATAAAAACCCAAATCAAAATGAAGTCTGCAGTCCAAACTAAATAAAGATCAGAACAATACCACTCAGTAATAAAAGTTAGAAAATCCATGAGATGAAATGGATATGATCTGGGCCTTTGTAACTTAAGTGAAACAGGCAATATCATTCTTAGAAACTTCTGCATTTTCCTCTACAGAGTTGGAAAGAAACTGTCAGAAATCTTTCTTGTTTAATCATGTTAACTTAAAAAATGTTAATCTTATAGGCTGGCACATTAAACTCATGTTTACATATGCTTTCTCCTTTCTGACCAATTATTAAGCCATCATCTTATTTTTCATAGTTCAAAAATATCTACTTTTGATACATTTTTATAGATTTTGAAAATAAAATACAAAATTCTGGGGCTTTACTTGGTAAATGACATTGCAAACACAAACAGATTAGAATAATATGATAAATGTATAAAATATATGTTTATGTGTTTAAAAAGTTATAATTGAACATATTATTTTGCATAATTAATCCACATTAATAAAAGAATAACTTTGAGAACAAAGCAGTTAAAAATACTTTTCTGGACTGACTATATAGTTCAATGGCAGGGCATGGAGTGTGCATGCGATACAAAGCTGAGTCAAACCCCTATGCTTACTTAACCTTCATATCTACAACAAATCATTTTCTGAGGTATTCCTACTTCACATACACTATTTTGGCATATGAATGCTAAAATGTCAGTCATTTTAACTCTGAAATTTATTTAAGCATCCTGTAATTTTATTGGCTAAATTTGCTAACTGTAAGTTTTTCAAAGAAAATTAACAATAGCTGTATATGTATATGCTAGCTAAACCTATTTCTCTCTGATAAGCTGGTAGTATAGATTTAACATGTTACTTCCCCAGAATGAACAAGACCTAGATACAATGCTCAGCACCCACCTGACACACGAGAAACTGTTCTTTATATAAAATTGAGAACATTTCTATTTCTTTCAGCTCATAGTCTTACGGAAGTATCATGTATTTACAGTTTTGACACAGAAGTCTTTATCAACTATTTGGTATGGAGACCACTACTTCCCAAGGCTGAAAAGTACAAATTCAAAAGTTCATTTGACCTCTGTTCTAACTACTGTCATCAGTGAATTTCCATTTCATTTATTTTTATTCACAGCACAAATAGGGGGGAAAATCCTCCTGTGGATTTCCTCGTATGACTATATGAGAGTGACAGTGGGTGCAAAGGAAGAGGCTCCAAGTGGCATTCATTGAAACACTAAAGTATTGTAATCAATGAGACTTCTTACTCAGTGATGCGATTCATTTATTTTTCATCTTTTTGTGATTACTTGTAGTCCTAAAAATAAAGAAATCACATCGCTAAATTTGAGGGAGGCTTTCATAGAATCTTGCTATCTTTACCTCTTCGAACCCTACTCCCAGCTACTTCGGTGATAAATAAGGAAGTACCATGATTTGAACCAGCCCAGAAAATGTTAATAAGCAGCTATCCCCAAACAAAAAACAGATAAAGGGTGTGGACACACACATTCGAGAAAGAATAACTACTTATTTATATCCACCAAAAGTCAGCGTTAATAGATAATGTCTATGAATCTATCCACCGAGGAGGCTGAGATATGCAGGATTGAATTTGAACATTTGTCCAGAACAAAAAGATATACATATTCCACAAGACCCTTTTCTTAATTAGTCAGCAATAAGCGGGAACTGCAGACATTAGTGAGGCCCTAAGTTAAACTAGACTGAGGCCCTGAGTTCAAGGCACAGTACCATGTGCGCACACGCACACACAAACACACACACATACACACACACACACACGTACACACACACACATACAATATAATAAAACTGGATTTAGTGGCATACATGGATAATTCCCACACTAGTAGATGCTGCAGTTGTGAAGGCTGGTTCTTTCTACTATAATAGCCACACACTATCTCAAAAGAAAAATATCCAAGGAATAAACAAATGCATTTTGTGAGGATAATATACATTGCATTATATAGTACATGCACCTATTCTCTTAGTATTTTAGAAGTCTTTGTCTGAGAATCATTCTTTAATCCTATTTTTTTCTTAATACTGCTCTCCATTGTTTCCATAGAAATTTTAATCTCAACTATTTTAAGTTCTCTTGTAAAATGAGGTTAGGAGCCCTTACTTCTTTAGTTGTCATGAAGATTAAATGAGACAAATGTCAAAGTTCTTAGCTTAGTTCTGAACCACAGCAGCTTAACAGATTTTTTTTGACAGAGTTTGACTAAATGCCTTTTGATCTTGTACCATTTTGCAATTTAACATTTATAAATCTCATTTTTCTACATGCAAAGTATTTCTGAGAAGAAATATGTGTAGCAAACCTTTCCTTTAGATACCAGCTGGCTGTCTTACTATTAAATATGTTTCTGAGAGGGTTTATCTACAATTAGCATCATATACCATAATTAAAAATCGCCTACTCACATGACTATGTCCACATGAATTCAGGTCTTCCACACTTACGATAAATCAATTGTAAATCAAGGACTTTCGACCCATCTTCCTCCTCTTCAATAATCTGCTAGAATCATTCGCTGAACTCTAGATAAACATTCCACTTACGTTTGCCAGTTTATTACTGGTTATACAACTCAAGAACAACTAGAGCAAATGGATTCATAGATCAAGGCTTGACAGTTTTGAATTGACATGGCATGTTCATAGCACCAAAATGTATTAACATATCTGTATTTAAAAAAAAACACATTCAGATTTTTTATTGGGCTCAGTCTTTAGCTATCCTGAGATCTCTCAGTGGGAATAAAATTTTCACCTTTCTGGTCTCTGGGCTTACAGATGGTCAAAAATCATCCCAAGGCTATTAATAGTCCTAAGATCCTTATTATATTATGAGGTCCTGGTGGCTTATACCTATGGTCTTAAGAATTCAGCAGACGGAGATTGGGAATATGATGGCTGAAAGCCAGTCTAGGCAGAAAAGTCTGGAAGAAGTGGCTCTAAAATACCTATTAAAAATACTCATCCTCAAGCTGGGCTGCAGTTATGGATTAAGTGCTGCAGTGCCAGATGAGCAAAAAAGTCAAGTGAACATAGGACCTCAAATTCCACCCCTGTATAACAAAAACAAAAGAACAAAACAAAACAGTAGTAACAGAAGGGATTAGTATGAGTCGAAAACAAGACTCCATTTACTTGGGTATCCAGATGTTATACCATCCCTGTGTCAAGTACTCAGGGTAAAGACAAAATGCAGTTCTTGATTCACATCTGCTGATGCAACCAGTTATGAAATGAAAAGAACAAAAACTATTTGTTTTACATTTGCACCTTAAATGTATATGAAAATATGCTTTTCTTGTCAACATTCTCTTTATTTAAACAATAGAGTTTAACAGCTATCAACACACACTCCACATGGTGATCGATGTTATAAGCAATTAAGAACTGATTAAGTTATTGGAGGAAATAGAACATTGCATACTTAACCATTTTGTAAAAAGTCCTATATATCCATAATTTGATATCCTGAGGAGTCCTAGAACTCGTCTTTTACAGATCCTGAGACAACTATTATATCCATTGCATGAAACTAGCCCTTTTTTGAGTGTTAAATATCTTACACACCTATAAGTTGTCTTGATACAGAAAGTTGGGGTCTGACATAATTGAAGGGATGATTGTCAGTACTAGTTTGCAGCTTTCCTAAATGTAATATTTCTTTACATGTTTTTCCTAAGATTTTTTTTGTGGGTCATGGGGCTTGAACTCTGGATCTGGGTGCTGTCTCTGAGCTCTTCAATTCAAGGCTACCACCCTACCCCTGAGCCAGGGCACTGTCCCTGAACTCTTCAGCACAAGGCTACTGCCCTACCTCTGAGCCACAGCACCACTTCTGGTTTTCTAGTGATTAACTGAAGGTAAGAGTTGCATGTTCTTTAGTGCCCAAGCTGGCTCTGAACCATGATCCTCAGTTCTCACCTTCCTGAGTAATTATGATTACAAGTGTAAGCCATCGCACCAAGCTTTCCTAAGATTTTTTAAGTTGATTATTTTTATAAATATTCTATTACCAAAATCCAGATGCATTTAGATTTCTCTGACAGAAATCTTAAATGAAAAACAAGGTGAATTTAACTAATTCTTTCCTTTTATTGTTCACAATTAAACACTTTGAGCAGCTTTCTGCAAATAATTGAAGGAATAGCTCATGTCTACACTGAAAAGTATAATCTAAGGAAAGCAATTTGTTTAGAGTGACAGCTTGATTTATTATAGAACATAAATCAATAACACAAAAGTTTGTGCAAATGTGTCCCCAAACTCCTTAAAGAATTGACAGCCTGAAGAATGTGTTTGCTCATAGTAAGTGATACCAAACCGATTGCAGAACAAAGCATTCTCAGAAATAGGAATTCTTGAAACTAGTACTACATGGAAAAAGAATATCTTAAAATTAGATGCAACTTGGAGTTTTGTGTTATGCAATGTATAAAGCAACACTGAATTGTTGTGAAAGATAAAACATAAAGGGGAGAGGAAATGAAAGCTTTAAAGGAAACAGCATTATCCTGGTAATCACATTCACATCTTTAGCAATTAACAGCAACATTTATATTTTTGCTTCATTTATATTCTATGCAAGTTTTTTAACATGATTTCATGCAATCACCACTATTTTGCAGCATAATAATTGAAAAATATTAAAACTGAAAAACAAATCACATTTTTATAGATAATTTGCTGTATTGGTTTTAGAGATTGAACTCAAGTTCTAGGCACTGCTTCTGAACTGTCTTGCTCAAGGTTACATGAGCTACATTTTCATGCACGTCTTTTTAGTGGTTAACTAAAGATAAAAGTCTCTTTTTTTTCTTCTACTTGATTTGGCTTTGAAATCTGATCCTCAGGTCTCAGGCTCCTGAATTGCTTGGACTACAGGTGCGAGTCACTTGTGTATGGCTAGCAAAAGACAATTTATTTTGCCAGTACAATGCCTTGAAATCAGGGTTCACACCTCACTCTGCTTTTTATGTGTGTGTGAGGGAGAGAGGAAGCAGCCCTGGGTCTTGATCTCAGAGTGTAGACTCTGTACCTCACTGACTTTGCTCGAGGTTAGCGCTCTGCCACTTCAGTTATTGTTCCACTTCAGTTCTGGTGAAGATCTCATGGACTTAATTGGATAAGCTTGCTTCAAACTTGGATACTCAGATCTCAGCCTTCTGAATAGCAAGGTATGAGCCACTCAAAGCTGGAAGTTCACTCTACTTTCTAGCTCATCTATTGTTTTACCATTTGAGCTACAGCTTCAGTATATTTTTTTTTATATGGAGGTAGAGTCCTGTTTTTGTTTTCAAATTTCAGTCCTCTAATCTAAGTAGCTGGGGTTACAGGAGTGAGATATCTCTGCAAAGAGATTAGTATAGGATACCTAGACAGTGAGATACATACCTCTCAGAAATATTGTTATTGGAGATATGAGTGTGAACTTCTGTGAAATAGAAGACAATATTACAGAATTCAGCCTCAGTTAAGATACTTGCTTTTGGCAGAGCAACTGGTTATGGGGTTCTGGCCTCCTTTCATTAGTGATCTTGTAAACAATGGCAAGAGCCATAATATCTCTCTCAGAGTCATCATATATGAACCAGAAGAATGAAACCTTCCCTATCTTCCACAGAAAAGTTGTGAAAAATCAAATTTCATAATGTAATTGTTTATTCATATCAACTTTGTTACACACATAAAGCATCTGGAAACAGTTGGATATATATAATTTGCCTAGAAATATCCAAGGGGCCACCAGGTACCAGTACCTAATGTCTATAATCATAACTGTTTTTAAAAAGTTTACATTGGGGGAAAACTAGGAGAGAATAAGAAAGGGGTGACATTGTTCAAGGAAATCACTCATTGCCTGAATTATGTAACTGTAACCCCTCTGTATATTATCTTTACAATATTTTTTTCAAAAAAGATATTTGCTTTTGGCTCAATTGTACTCAGTATCAGGGTCTGTGATCTGAAAGTATTTTAAGCATTCACAAGAATGGCAATTTACCAAATCTAGTCAACTGAAAGAAATGTGTAGTTGCTTCTTCATTGACAAGTCAAAAATATTGTCCAATTCATAACACTATTTTGCCATTTTCCAATTAGAAATTCTGTAGACCCTGAATAGTCTCTTTTCCTTGAATTCTTTTTGCATTTAGCATTTCTCATTCCTGAGAAAAATAATAAATTATTTTATTAACTTTCTATAATAGGTCCAAACTTTTGCTACTCCAATATTTTAAATGGAGCTATGTATCCAAACATTCTCTATATATTTCCTAAAAAATAAAGTCCAACCATGAAACAAACTGGTTTAGAATATGTGTTAATGGTTATTGAACCTCTGCAGTTACAAAGTCTTAAAATAAATAGTTGTACTTAATCCTCATAAAATGTCAAAAAGTCACCAATATCTGTAAGCCCTATTTTACCAGTTTTGGAAATTAATCTATTTGTCAAATGCCTCAGAGCTAAGAATATCAGAAGCATTTAAATGATATAGTCTCATCTGAGACCATATCCTCAAGTTCCTATTGCCTGTCTCATAGACACAAGACACACTGATGCAACATGGGAAAAGATATCAAAACAAAACACGATGTGTAAAAAAGGCAGTGTGACAGCACTGTGGAGCAACTGCAGTGATGCAGTTCATCTTGATAGTGGATATAATTTGGAGGGTCATTAGACCTTAAAGACATCTGTCCATTTGTAATTTTATTTCTGGTACTGAGGTATTGTTCAGTTAAAGACAAATGGATGCTGATGTAAACACATCATCTTATAGGGGGAAATGAAGACTTATAATGTACAATAATTACCATTAAAATCTGTGGTTTACATGAGTTCATAAAGGGAACTAAATCTAAGCTGTCCAGGCCTATCTCACAGGAAAATGATGGTTTTGAGATAATGAATGAGAAAGGGAAAGGAATGAGAATTCACTTAATTAGCATTGTTCTGGTGTTGGGCTGATGCAATGGTCCCAACAGAAAAAAGTGAATGTTTTAAACTTGGAATAGAACAATATAAGGTGTTGAAAATCTGAAATTTGTAAGAAATTCTAAGAGAATTATACGAAATAAAATGCTAACATTACAGATTGTTTTCCAAACAAAATTAATAGTAATTAAAGCTGAAAATTTACCAAAAATTGTGAGAACGCCAATATTTATAATTGAAGTAAAAAATATTATAGTGAAATTTCACATGGTTAGCTAGAAAGGTGGCATGTAAAGTACACTAAAAAGTAGATTGTTGAAGGGCATGGTGACTCATGCCTGTAATCCTAGCTACTCAGGAGGCTGAGATCTGAGGATCAAGGTTCAAAGCCAGCCCAGACACTAAAGTCTGTGAGGCTCATCTTCAATTAACCTCTAGAAAACAGGAAGTGGGGCTTGGCTCCAGGACAATGAGGTAGCCTTGAGCTGAAGAGCTCAGGGACAATGCCAAGGCTCAGGGGTAGAGTGATAGCCTTTAGCTAAAGAGCTCAGAGACAGAGTTCAAGCCCCATGACTCACAATAAAAGAAAGAAAAATACATTGTTCATGAAAGCTGACAAAACATTTCAAGAGAAAAGTGATTAATATTTTTGGATGCTAATTTGGATTCAAATAACATAAGCAACTTAAAATGCCATATGAAAATAATAATTTAGAATACAACAACAAAATAAAATAGGGTGTGTGTGTGTGTGTGTGAGAGAGAGAGAGAGAGAGACAGAGACAGAGACAGAGAGACAGAGAGAGAGACAGAGAGAGAGAGAGACAGAGAGAGACAGAGAGAGAGAGACAGAGAGAGAGAGACAGAGAGAGACAGAGAGAGAGAGAGAGAGAGAGAGAGAGAGAGAGAGAGAGAGAGAGAGAGAGAGAGAGAGAGAGAGAGAGAATATGTGTGTGTGAATGGGCCATAGGGCTTGAACAAGGCGCTCCTGGCCTACCCCTTGAGCCACAGTGTTATTTCCAGTTTTCTAGTGGTAAACTGGAGCTAACAGTCTCACAGCCTTTAGTGCCTTGGCTGGCTCTGAACTGGAATCCTCATATCTCAGCCACCTGAGTAGCTAGGATTACAGACATGAGCCACAATACCTGGATAAAATAGTTTTATTTGTATTTACTTGTTTTTCTTTTTACTGTTTTCCTATTTTTATTAAGACTATGTGTTGTTTGTGATTGAGGAGTAAAACACAGGTCAATAAGATTAATATAATCAAGGCTGCTTGCACTGGGAGAATTCTACTTATCTGTATATGTCATATTCTAAGTTATCTCTATAAAGATAGCATTTAACCAAGTCATTAGAGAATGTGTACATTTACTCAAATTATTTATAAATAGCTTAAAGGAAGGTTCTTAAAATAGCTGAAAATATATTTATTAGGGAGGACAGGGAGAATTAAGTGGATCTACAGTGTGTCTTTGTATATTCCTTAAAAAAAATCATGATAATTTATCTTTAATATCCACTGCAACTTCAAACTAAGTAGCTGTTTTCTTTTACTTCCTTATCTGCTCTATACTTGAGCATTTATGTTCCCCTCACTAGACATGGTCATTACTAGCCATGGAATCACCCACATTGTGTTAGCATGACAGAATATTCATCAATTATATTACATGCAATAAGTCCTCGGGGTTTCACAAAATTATATAAAGGTAAAGAGCATAGTTTCGTAAACAGAACAATGGTATTTGAATTAGAATGAAGAGCAGTGTCTCCATTTCTCATGATTTAACTACAAAATTAAAACACATGAAGATTTGCAAACGCAGAAAGCATATTGTTGAAGGGCTGTGTCTTTGTCAGCAATTTTCTGTCTAAATTTCACTTTGGATAATTTGTCACCAATATCCTGAAGGATTCTGTTATTTCTTTGGGATACCATTCCTTTCCTTAGAGAATGACGCTATTTATTCTTGAAACTTTTTTGAGATATATTGATTTATATTTTACTATAAGAATGGGAAAATTTGAAATAAGTACCAGTTATGTAACAAAGGCTGGCTTTAAAATTATGATAATATTGCTTCAGGCTAACATTATAGTGCTAACACTATGAGTGCAATATATTCTACTTTTTTCATTTAAATTTAGAATTATTAGAATAAAAAAGCAGTAGCAGAGTGTTTCATAATTAACAAGGCAAAGAACTGTTCTGTACATTTTCATATCAGATGTTTTATCTTTCTGTGTGCTTACATAATCTTCCATAGAGCAAGTTGTTTATATATATTTAATTTCTTTTTTGTAATTTTCTTGTGATTAATAGAAGGGTTACATTATATTCACCAGATAGAAGGTGTATAACTTCACAAACATTGATACCCTTTCTCATGATATGGTCCCCATTTCCCTCCCACCCTTCCCCCACTTATCTTGACATCCCCCCTTCCCTATCCAATTTCAAATAACCAATAAAGCACATATAAAATATATTAGATAACAAGGTGAAATATTGTAACAATATGAGATAACCAAGGGATGTCAAAAGAGATGAGCGATAACATAGTACATTAAGGGTAACAGTCACTCATGATATGGCTTTTGTTTCCTTATCCTTAAGGTTCTTACATTTAGTGTCATACTATTTGGCCTATTGTCTCTAGATTTTGTTCTATTGTAAATCTGCTAGGAGAGCCCAAGGTTTCTACTGACTGTGACAAATGAGGGAGACTATTGGGCCTATGTTCCTTTGAGTCTAGCTTACTTCACTTAATATGATTTTTTCTAAGTCTTTCCATTTCCCTATAAATGGGTCCCTGTCGTTCTTTCTGACAGCAGCATAGAATTCCATTATGTATAAATACCATATCATGTTGATCCACTCATAAACTGAGGGACGTCTGGGTTGGTTCCATATCTTTGCTATGGTAAATAGTACTGTAATGATCATTGTGCTAGTGGATTTAGTATGCCCTTGTTTCTGGATGGTTGGGAAATGCCAAGTAGTGGAATTGCTGGGTCATAGGGGAGCTCTATGTTGAGTCTTTTGAGGAACTGCCATACTGCTTTCCATAGTGGTTGAACGAGTTTGCACTCCTACCAACAGTGTAGCAGTGATCCCTCCTGGCCACATCCCCTCCAGCATCTGTTGTTATTAGTTTTCTTGATCCTGACCATTCTAACTGGAGTGAGGTGGAATCTTAGAGTTGTTTTGATTTGCATTTCTTTTATGACCAGAGATGTCGAGCATTTCTTCATGTGTCTATAGGCCATTTCTGTTTCTTCTACGGAGAAGACTCTCTTTAAGTCATTGGCCCATCTTTTACTGGGATGGTTGTTACTTTGGAGATTAGTTTGGGAGTGATTCAATTTTTTGAGCTATTGATATATTTTAGATATGAAGCCTTTGTCCATTGTATGGTTAGTGAAGATCTCTCATTCTGTAGGCTTCGTAATTATTTTACTAGCTATGTCCTTTGCCATACAGAAGCTCTGCAGTTTAATGCAGTCCCACTTATCCAGCCTTTCTCTGATTTGTTGTGTTTCTTGCTCCTTACTGAGAAAGTTTCGTCCTGTGCCAAGGAGGCCTAGTGTATCTCCTATTCCTTCTTGTAAAGTTTTCAGTGTGTCAGCTTTTACCTCAAGTTCTTTGATACATTTGGAGTTCATTGTAGTGCAGGGTGACAAAGAAGGATCCAACTTTAGTTTTCTGCAGGTGCTTAACCAGTTCTGCTAGCACCACTTGTTGAAGAGGCTGTCTTTCTTCCATTCTATATTTTTGGCTCTCTATCAAATTTTTGGTGGCCATAGATCTGTGGTTAATATCTGGGTCCTCAGTTCTATTCCATTGATCTTCAGGCCTGTTCTTTTGCCAGTACCAAGCTGTTTTGATTATTATAGCTCTATTATAGAGTCTAAAGTTTGGTATTGAAATTCCTCCTGCGCTGTTCTTTCTGCTAAGAAGTGTTTTTTGCTATACGGGGTCTTTTATTATTCCATATGAAACTTTGGATTGCCTCTTCTATTTCTTTAAAGAATGACATTGGGACATTGATGGGTACTGTGTTGAATTTGTAGATAGTCCTTGGCAAAACTGCCATTTTCAGGATGTTGATTCTTCCAATCCAGGAGCATGGGAGTTTTTTTCCATTTCCTCAGTTTTGCTTTAATTTCCTTTTTCAGGGTTTTAAAGTTTTCATGAAAAAGGTCCTTTACATTTTTATTTAAGTTAATTCCTAGGTAAAAATGAGTTAATTTCCTGATTGTTGCCTGGTTTCTCTCACTGTTGGCATAGAGGAAGGCAGTTGATTTTTGAGGGTTAATTTTACACTCTGCTACCCTTCCAAAGTTTTATATCAGCTCAAGGAGCTTGGGAGAGGAGTTTATAGGATTCTTTAAATACAGAATCATGTCATCTGCAAAGAGGGAAAGTTTTATTTCCTCTTTTCCTATCTGGATCCCCTTTATGCTTGCTTCTTGCCTTATTGCATTGGCTAGGAATTCTAATTCTATGTTAAAGAGGAGTGGAGAGAGTGGGCATCCTTGTCTCATTCCTGATTTTAGAGGAAATGGCTTTAGCTTTTCACCATTAAGTATAATACTAGCTGTGGGTTTGTGATACTCAGCCTTTATTACACTGAGTATTCCTCCATGGATTCCTAGTTTTAACATAAAGGGGTGTTGGATCTTGTCAAATGCCTTTTCTGCATCTATTGAGACAAACATGTGATTTTTGTCCTTACTCCTGTTGATGTGATGACTTATATTTGTGTATTTGTGTATGTTGAATCCTGTTTGATCATTGTGTATAATTTTTTTGATGAGTTGTTGTAGACGGTTGGCCCAGTATTTTATTGAGAAGTTTTGCATCAATATTCATCAAAGGAATGGGTCTATAGTTCTCTTTCTTTGATGAATCTCTGTCTGGTTTGGGGATGAGGGTTATACTGGCTTTTTGAAGGTTTCCTTAGAACCTCTAAATTTTTTTAAATGGAACATTTTTTTTTTGCCAGTCCTGTGCTTATTCTCAGGGCCTGATCACTGTGCTTGGAATTTTCTTTTTTTTAAATTTATTTATTTATTTTTTACTGTAATTAGTAAAAGGGTTACATGATATCTGCCAGATAGAAGGTGCATTAATTCACATACATTGATACCCTTTCACATGTCTGTCCTTGGATTTTTCTTAAGGCTAGAACTCTATGACTTGAGCCTCAGCACCACTTCTGGCTTTTTCCAACTATATGATACCAAGGAATCGAACCCGGGTCTTTGTGCATGCTAGGCGAGCACTCTGCCACTAGGCCAAACGCCTGGCCCCCAATGGAACTTTTTTTTAAAATTATCACTTAGCTCCCAATAAAAAGTGGGCATCAGTTAGCATCATATAGGAAAACTTCGGTGTTGGAATATGTGGGGTTTTTTTTAGTTTGTTTTTCTTTGTTTTGTGTTTTTGTTTTGTTTTGGTACTTTTCCATAGTCTTTTATTTCTATGCTCCCTCCTCACACACATATTTTGCTATTGTAAACGATTCAAATTTTCCCATAATTTGCTTTTCATCTCTTCATTATAAATACCTTAAAAAAAACTAAATTACTTTGTTAAAGGATATTGAATTTAGACGATATTTTGAAAAGTACTAAATATATTTAAGGACAGATTTCTAACATGAATTCTTCCTTTTTCCATTATATTCGCTTTCAGCTCTCCTCATGACCTTCTTTCTTTTTGCTTTCAATAGGAGCACTCAAACCTCCATGGATAGAAAAGCTGTCTTTATATAATGGCCAACACCTTAAGTGATTTTCAAGTTGTTTTGACAGATTTTTTTTTTAAATCAAGTCCTTTCATGACTCTCTGCTTAAAATACACAAAACCAAATACAGTCCCAGAGACAGTGAAATAAATTTAATAATATACATTTAGTCCTTTTAGAGTTGCCTAAAAGAAGAAGCACAGAACTTTCCAAAATGGGGAAAAAGACAAGCACCTTGCTGGCTTTATTCTTCTTTATCACACTTGAAATCATTTCTGAAAGGAGGAAATAAGGTCCTGTGGGCATTTCTATTTCAACAAGATAGTGAGGTAATCTCTATTAAGTAACATCAGCTAGGTAAACACAGAAAATGCCATCAAATGGACACATTTTACTGTAAAACTTGGAATGATATTGATACTCATAAGAAGCAGATTGTGAAGTAGGAAAAAACAAAGATAATTGCTTTACTTATCTTACCAGAAAATGAAATAAATGTGAAAAATGACACTACCTTCTTATATGAAAAAAAACATACAAAAGGGTTTCAATAATTCACATACTATGCCTTTTAAGACTCAATTAACAATCTTTTAATCACTGCTTTTTTTTTTTTTTTTGCCAGTCCTGGGCTTGACCTCAGGGCCTGAGCACTGTCCATGGGTTTTCTCAAGGCTAGAGCTCTACCACTTGAGCCTCAGCACCACTTCCAGCTTTTTTCTATATATGTGGTACCGAGGAATCGAACCCAGGTCTTCATGCACGCTAGGCAAGCACTTTAACCACTAGGCCAAACTCCCGGCCCTAATCACTGTTTTTTATTGATTAAAAATAGGTTGCTAGACTTTCTTTTAAAAGCAAATCCACTAAAGAAAGCAAGATACTACATAAATATCTCTATAAAATCAGATTGTAATACTGGACAAGCAATGTATTAGCTCTAACTTGCCTTTAAAAATAGCTAATATATTACAATAGAAATAAAAAACATAAAAATAATTTAAAATAAATTATATGTGTCAGTTTGTAGGAAAATAGCCATAAATCAGTTTGTAAAATCTTTAGTACTCCTTCTTCCTTCTGTATATTTTTCTTGCTTAACCGTGACATTAGTTCACTTTGCTCTGCCTACACCACAAATTCCATACTGCCTTCTCTACTTCTTTGTCACTTTCTCCTTTTCCTCCTTCACCCCTTCTTCTCTATTTCTCTCCTTATATTTTCCATTTTTCAAGTTTCAACATATATATTCTTATAATGCTTTGTGTTTTTCTCATTTAATTGAAGTATTTCAGATTTTTCTCCAAAATTCTGAAACTTTCCCTAGTTCTAAAGGTTGAAAAAGAAATTTGTTTATATATGACCATTTCCAGATTATAATGTGTCAAAATCTCAAGTTAAGAGTGTAATTGTATTTTAATACCAATGGGGACCTATGAGTTTTATGTAAAGATTATCCCTGCCATAAAATAGATCCTCTTTCGAAATTAGGAAAGACTTATAGAAACCTTAGAGGATATCTTTCTTGTGTTTTCTTTTTGTTTGACTTAGTAAATTTTATGAATTTATTTTTTCAGGGTAACTATTATGAGATAAACATGTATATATTTTGTTCTAAAAAGGGAAAAAACCAGAAACGATCAGTGTTTATGTACACCTCATTAATATCTGTGCTATTACATAGCCCTGAGAACAATTCGGTTTATGTTCTAAAGTTTCATAACGACATTGTCACAATATCCATTGTTGTTATCCTTTTCTAAATTAATTACCCAGTTTTATTATTGCAAGCATGATTTACCTGTTATCAGTCTAGTTAAATGGATACTTGTTTATTTTTATTTTTAATGTATATGCAACCATTCCTAGACTAAGAGTAACTTGATTGTTGAAGCTATGTTCTTTCTTTTTTAAATTATTTTCTCTTTCTTTGTTTTTTCCTTCCGTGCCAGGGTTTAAATTCCAACCTTCCAACTTATTTGGCTTCCTTTTTCAAGATTGGCACTCTAAATTTAGCCATGCTTCCAAGTGCCTTTTGGGTTGTTAACTGAAGATGTAGATGTAATTTCAAGGACTTTATTTGTGTTGGCTGACTTTGAACTGTGAACTTTCACATATCATTTCTGGGAAGCTGCAATTAATATGTGAGCCATTGGCACCTGTTCTCCCTCCTCCTTAACAGAAAGGTCCACCATAACATTTTCCATTGCTTGTTATGAATTTCTTTAAAAAGCAGAATAAAATTAAATGAATATCATTTAAATGCCCTTGTACTAAAGTAATTTTTTATTAAAGAATTTATTAATGTTGATTTTTATATCATATTTTAAATGACAAATTTAACAAACAAGTGTTCAAGGAAGGTATCTCTATTTACAATCACTGAGACTTAGTATATAGAATGTAATCAAATTAGGCTAAGGGTTTGTATGTCATAGAAACATTAATTATGAAATAAGACATTATGTTTATAGAGTCATTGGTTTTTATGTCTATATAATTATGTTTATATTTCCATTACTATGTTCATAGCTTTGGGTATGCAGTTATTGAGTCCTCGCTCTTGTACTCTTTGTATTTAATAGCCACATATTAAGGATACCATGCGCATTTTGTTCCTTAGGTTTTGATTTATCTCACTCAATATGATTCGCTCTAGATTCATCCACTTCCCTGTGAATGTTATTTTTCTATCTTGTCTGTTGGCTATGTAGAATTCCATTGTGTATATATGCCACATTTTCTGTATCCATTCATCTGCAGTAGGGCATCTGGATTGTTTCCATCACCTGGCTATTGTGAATAGTGCAGGGATGAACATAGCTGAGCAGGTGTCCTTATAATATCTTGGATCATGATGTTCAGGATAGATGCCCAGAAAGGGTATGGCGTGATCGTAGGGAAGGTCTATTTTCAGTTCTTTAAGAAACCTCCACACTGCTTTCCAGAGTGGCTGAGCTACTCTGCATTCCCACCAGCAGTGTAGTTGGGGTCCTTTTTCTCCACAACCCCGCCAGCAACTGTCATTGTCTAAGTTCAAGATCTTGGCCATTCTTGTTGGGGTAAGGTGGTATCTTAGGGTTGTTTTTATTTACATTTCCTTTATGACCATAGATGATGAACATTTTCTCATTTGCTTTTCTGACATTTTAGTCTCTTCTTCTGATAAATCTCTCTTTAGTTCCCTTGCCCAATTAGTGAATGGTTTATTGGGTTTTCAGGGATTAGTTTCTTGAGTTCCCTGTAGATACTGGATATTAAGCATTTGTCAAACGTATTCTTGGTGAGTATCTTTTCCCAGTTGGTTAGCTGTCTCTCTACTTTTGCAACTATGTTTTTATCTGTACAGAAACTTTTTATTTTTAGGTAGTCCCATTTATCGAGTCTCTCTCCAATTTGTTGTGATCCTGGGATTCTTTTCAGGAATCTTTTGCCTGAGCCTATGAGTTCCAGTGTCTCTCCTACTTTATCATGTAGCAGTTTCACAGTTTCTGGTCTGACGTTGAGGTCTTTGATCCACTTTGAGTTAATGCTTGTGTATGGCAAAAGGCTAGGGTCAATTTTTAGTTTTCTGCATGTGGCTGCCCAGTTTTGCCAGCACCAATAATTGAATAGACTGCGTTTGTTCCACTGTATATCTTTGGCTCCTTTGTCAAATACAAGTTGCCTGTAGGTAAGTAGTTCTATTTCTGGGTCTTCTATTCTGTTCCACTGATCTTCTGGTCTGTTTTTGTGCCAATACCAAGCAATTTTTTATTTATTATGGCTCTAAACTAGAGTTTGAAGTCTGGTATTGTAATACCACCAGCATTGCTCTTTTTGCCTAGAATTGTTTTGGCTATTCTAGGTATTTTCTTTTTCCATATGAATCTTTGGATTATATCTTCTGTTTTGGTAAAGAATGTCTTTGGGATTTTGATGGGGATTGCATTGAATTTGTATATCAATTTTGGCAGTATAGCCATTTTCACTATGTTGGTTCTCCCTAGCCATGAGCATGGGATATCTTTCCATTTCCTAGTGTTCTCTTTAATTTCTTTCATTAGGCTTTTATAGTTTTCATTGAATAATTCCTTTACATCTTTGGTTAAGTATATTCCTAAGTATTTTATTCTTTTGGGCGCTATAGCGAATGGGATCATTTTCTTGATTTGGCCTTCTGTTTGTGTATTGTTGGTGTACAAGAAGGCTACTGACTTCTGAGGATTGATTTTGTATCCTACCACATTGCTAATGTAGTTTGTTAATTCTAGAAGTTTGCGAGTGGATTTTGTTGGGTCACTCAAGTAGAGGATCATGTCATCTGGGAATAGGGATAGTTGAATTTCTTCTTTCCCTATGTGGATCCCTTTGATGTCCTTTCTTGCCTTAATGCTCTGGCTAAGGGTTCCAGCACTATATTGAAGAGAAGTGGAGAGAGTGAGCATCCCTGTCTAGTTCCTGATTTTAAGGTGAATGGTTCCAGTCTTTCACCATTGAGTATAATACTGACTGTAGGTTTTTCATATATGGCTTTCACTATTTTGAGGAATGTACCTCTTATTCCTATTTTTTCTAGTGCTTTCAACATGAATGGATGTTGTATTTTGTCAAATGCCTTCTCTGCATCCAGAGAAATTATCATATGATTCTTATCCTTATCTCTATTGATGTGATGTATTACATTGACTGATTTGCGAATGT
This sequence comes from Megascapheus bottae, assembly GCF_031878675.1. Taxonomy (NCBI): domain Eukaryota; kingdom Metazoa; phylum Chordata; class Mammalia; order Rodentia; family Geomyidae; genus Megascapheus; species Megascapheus bottae. Next base: position 34,849,292 of record NC_143520.1, on the reverse strand, counting down.
TAAAACAGCCTTGCATCTGTGGGATGAAGCCCACTTGATCACAGTGTATGATTTTTTAAATTTGTTTCTGGATTCTGTTGGCTAATATTTTATTGAGGAGTTTTGTGTCTGAGTTCATTAGAGAGATAGGTCTGTAGTTTTCTTTTTTTGTTGGGTCTTTCGCTAGTTTGGGGATGAGAGTAATATCAGCTTCATAAAATGAGTTTGGTATTGCTCCTTCTGTTTCTATTTCTCAGAGGGGTTTCAAGAGTACAGGTGTTATTTCATCTTTAAACATCTTGTAGAATTCCGCAGTGAATCCGTCTGGACCTGGGCTCTTTTTGGTTGGCATTTCCCTGATTGCTTCTACAATTTCGTTGTAAGAGATTGTTTTGTTCAGTTTGTTTACCTCATCTTTATTCAGTGTGGGTAGCCTATATTTATTTAAGAAATCATCCATTTCTACTAGATTTTCTTGTTTCTTTGAATATAGGCCCTGGTAGTACCTATTCATTATGGACTGAATTTCTTGGGAATCAGTTGTGATTGTTCCCGTGGGGTCTCTAATCTTGTTTATTTGAGTCTCTCCTTTCCTTTTTTTGATTACTCTTGCCAGGGATCTGTCTATTTTGTGAATGTTTTTTGACTTTGACTGCATTGTTCAGAATTAGTCTGACTCCACTGTGGTCTGATAGAATGCATGGGATTATATCAGTCCTCTTGTTCATGCTTAAGTTTTCTGTATGAACTGTTATATGATCTATTTTGGAGTGTGTTCCCTGTGCTGCTGAGAAAAATGTAAAAAGTTCGCCGTTGGGTGGAAGACTCTGTGTATATCTGTTAAGCCCAGCGGAGCTATGGTGTCATTGAAGTCGATGGTGTCTTTGCTTAATTTTGGTTGAGTTGACCTGTCATTTGTTGAGAGTGGTGTATTGTGGTCTCCCACTATGATTGTGTTTGAGTCTATCTCGTTCTGTAATTCTAAGAGCGTTTGTTTAATGAATTTGGGTGCTCCCGTGTTTGGGTGTAAATGTTTACAACTAATATTATGGGTATGGATTGTACCCTTTACTAATATATAATGGCCATCTCTATCTTGATGTACTGATTTTACTGAGAAGTGAATTTTGTCAGAGATTAAGATTGCTACTCCTGCTTTTTTGCATGATGCATTGGAGTGGAAAATTCGTTTCCATTCTTTCACTTGTAATTTGCTGGTCTTTGGCAGTGAGGTGGGTCTCTTGGAGGCACATGTGGATGGGTGATGTTTCTTAATTCAGTCTGCTTGTGTATGTCTTTTGATTGGATTGTTCAGCCCGTTCACATTTAGGGAAATTATGCAGAAGTGGTCAGTGTCCATTGTCATTATTTATTTTTACTTGTAAGAATTTCTTTCTCTCTCTTTTTTCCCCTTAAGTGTTTAGCAAATTATAGATGTTTGCTTCTTGATGGGGGTGCTTGATGTTCTACAGTTTGTTCTCAATCAATTAGTATTTTTTTAACGCTGGTTTAGTGCTCATGTATTCATAAAGCTTCTCTTTGGAGTGAAATATTCTTGTTTCTCCCTCAAATTTAAATGTTAGTTTGCTGGATATGTCAGTCTGGGTTGGCAGTTGTTGGTCTTCAGGACATCAATGATGTTTTCCCAAGCTTTTCTTGCATTTAGGTTTGCGTGGAGAGATCTACTGTTTTAAAAGTTTTTTCCCATTGTAGTATAGCTCTTTCTTTGTTTTTGCAGCACTTAAGATCAATTCCTTGGTATTCGGGTCTAGTGTCTTTACTATGATATATTTAGATGAGTTCCTTCTAGGATCTTGCCTGTTTGGAGTCCTGAAACCTTCAATAATGTGAGTATTTTCCCTTTTGAAGTTGGGGAAGTTCTTCTCTGTTATGATTTTGGTGAATAGGGGTTGCATTTCTTTGTCCTGAAATTCGGTGCCCTTATCAATCCCTACTCTACGAATATTAGACTTTGCTGTATCTGCCAGGTCCTAGAGTTCTCTCTGGTGGATTCTGACTGATTTTTCCAAGGTGGTGATTCTCTGTTCTAGCTTTTGTGTTTTATCTTCCATTCCTGATGTTGTATTCTCCATCTCAGTCAGTCTTCTGCTTAATGACTCCATTTTTGCTTGAAGTGTGGACACTGAGCTGATCATGTCTGCTGAGAGGATATTGAATTTTTCTTCCACTTCTCTTTTGAATTCGAAGAGTTCCTTGTAAATTTCTTGCTTATGTTTTTGGAATTCAGCCTTAATTTCATTAATCATTTCCAAAATCACCTCCTTGATTTGAGTCATATTTCGTGTCTCTTCAGGTGTCATTTCTTGGGATGGTGTCATCTCTCTCGTCCTTCGCTCTTGTTTCCTTTTGGGCTTTGCATGGGAATTTGATTATTTATGTATGTCGTAATTTGTGTTTGCACTCACTTAGGCATCAAGAACTGTTGTTATGGTTCACTCTGTGGTGGGTGGTTGCGTTCTTTACTTGGATTGGGACCGGTGGCTCTGGGAATCTGTGTACACCTGTGGTTCTCTGCCAAATTGATTCCTCTGCTGACCTTGTCAGAGTTTGCCCTTTTTGCAGGTGTTCGGCCTGTTCCCAGAGGCTGTGTGCTGCTGCATGACTAGCTCTCAACCCAACCAGTGGCCTCACAGTGGGCCATGGGTGGATCTGCGAGCTTCAGTCTCAGCGCGCTGGGCGGATGGTTGGTTTTCCTGTGCTGCTTCTACGGGTGGGCCCCCGGCCAAGGGTCTGGAGTTTGGGGGTTTCCAGGAGCTCTCAGCTGGACCACCTGGTGTCCACTCTGTTCCCAGGGGCTGGCCCCCAGCTGAGGACATGGGATCCAAGAGTGGAGCTGTGCCTTTTTGATTCTCAGAAGGTCAGGTAGCCTACAGGTCTGCCCTCCAGTTCCCTGCTGTGTTTCCGCTGCTTTGTCAGAGAGTTTGTGACTGTGGGGGGCCTCTTGGTGCTGTCTTGCTGGGGATTCCCAGCTTGAAGGTGCCTGGCTCAAGATCTGAGTGGGAAAAATGCTGGCTCTTAGACTCCCACACACCCCACCTGCTGTTGGAAGGCAGGGTCTCCACACCCCCCAGTCTCCAGTTCCAGTTGACTGGGAGAGGAACCTGTTGGGCGGGTGAGCTGGGACACCTCTGCCCCCTTTGGTGGGGTGCTGGGTCTTAGAGCCAGCCTGCCTGTCAGTCTCAGGCCAAAGGCCTGGGAGAGGAACCTGTTGGGCTGGGGGTAGCAGGGACACCTCTGCCTCCCTTGTGGGGTGCTGGGTCTTATTGCCCGCCAGCCTGTCAGTCTCCAGTCAATGGCCTGGGAGAGGGGGCTGTTGAGGGAGGGGACAGGATTCTAAATTCCTTGTCCACCTGCCCTTGCTGGGAAGGAAGAAGTTATTAAATATGATGAGGAGAAAAATATGTATACTGGTTCCCAGTCCACATTTTTTGCAATTAAAAAATGTGTTACTCATTAACTCCCATTTATGTATAGTTGTCTATACTCTCTGCACAGGATGCAGATAATAAGCACAATTATTCTTGTTGATAGTCTCATATAATTTAAAAAAATCCATTTCTTGATAAAGAAAAGATACTAGATCAGAAAGTATAAGATATTCGCTGTAGAATTGTTTTCCCCACCAGAAAAAAATATAAGATTGAAATGATTACTTCAGCTTTTTTTGAGATTTTATACTGTGTCTAAATTTGTGATTACTCAAAACAATGCAATATCAAAACTTTTTCACTCTAATTCCTGTAACATCTAAAACATAAAAAACACATGATTTGAAGAACTCAGTAGTTTCAGAAAGAAAAGTACCTAATAGCTTTCTTCCTGCAGAGACATGTAATGGCAAGTATGATTGATTGTATTATAGTTCTCTTCTTTTTCCTCTTTATCTCAAGTGTTACATATCATGGCACATTATTATATGCCATGCATCAACTTCCTGTAGGTGAAATTTGCCTTTACTCTGCAATGTCAAGACTGGTGATGTGACTTACCTCATATTAAAAAATGAACCAAAAGAAGAGAAAGTCTATTCTTTTAGGAAGATTTCTATGAAATTTTCTATCAGCTGAGTTGTTTTACTTTAGATTATAAAATAGCATATTTCCTGAATGGGTCTTCAGCTTGCATTCTTGAAGAGTATAGCATGTGAACTAGAGAAAAAAAACTCAAGTACAACCAAGCTAATATTATAACATAGTATTAAGATGCTATTTTCTTACCATACTTGTATATCTTTGTGACATTTGATTGTAGCACATCAGAATTGACAAATACTAAACTAAACTAAAAGGATAATATTTTCTGTTTGATAATGTTAAATTTTCTTAATAAATAATCATTCTCCACATGATCACTGGCATGTGAGGTTATTTTTCTAGGGGGATTTTAATCACTCTGGGACACTGTATCTAACATTAACCTTCATTATCCAGACATTGTTATTGAGAAGAGGTAAAACAAAATGTGTAGAATTCTCCTTCTCTTTTCCTTTTCTACTTTTTCTAGTGTGAATTTCCATTCTTTCTCCAAGTTTTCCTATTAATAAAGGAAGAATGACACATTGCGGATATCAAGCTAAAGGCATCCAAGTGAGAACTTCATTCTTTCAGAAACAGATGAAGTAAATCAGAGTTGACTGAGAAAGAATAAAAGTGTCATTTTTTCCCCTCTGACTTCCACCATAGTGTCTGAACATGGCTTTAACATTAAATAAACCATTTACCTTTGCTAGTTTTTTAATGAAATACAGAGCAATTTGTGTTTGCTTTTAGAGAGTATGAAATAAAACTGAGTTAAAAATGTGTACATTGAAAGACTCAATTCAAACTGAACCTAAACATAAAAGATAGATTACTTTAAGATAAATATCTCATAGGTATCTTTTAACATGACATACACAGAAATGTCTTTTGTTCTTTTTCTCCACACTGACATAACTTCAATAAGCAGATCATTTAATTCAAACAGCTGTTTCTTTCAGGAATATATTAGATATAACAAAGATAGAAAAAGAAAACCAGTACTGGATAGTACATTTTTTTTAACTAGCAGTCAAATGTTCTTGAAAAGAGAAACTTTTAAAGCAAAATGTATAAAATATAATACCAGAGCTGCTTCCAGAACTGCTGGCTGGGATTTAGGATTTCTAGAATGTTACAGTGTTTTAATTGGGACTAATTACTTTTAGAGGCTAAATTTTTTTTGGTTACATTTCAGTGAAGAAATATATTGTTCAAATCTAATGAAAAGATGAGAGGATATAGTAGAACGAAGGCTATACACTCTTGGTAGTAAGCAGAAAATACTTCCCCAAATTATGATCTATTTTCCCAAAATATCTAATACCTCAAATATAGGCTTGCCTTATAAGTTTGTAAAATAATCACCTTTCATTTCCAGAGGAGCATTGCAAATTTAAATAATTACTGCATGAATGATATATAATAAAATGGGTACTTAAAAGTCCCAGCTGTAGTTGGAAAGGGACATGATTAGTGTAAAAAAAAAAAAAAACATCAGAAAGTTTAAAAGATGCTTCCTTAGAAAATAGAAAAAATGATAATAGCCCAGATACTGAAGTTTCTAGAAATGGAAAGAGTAGTAAATATTTTTTTTTTCCACTAGAATCTCCTAAAAAATAATGTCACTTTGTTGATGGCTGGATTTTAATCTAGTAAGAGTTCTTTCAGATTTCTGTCCTTTAGAATTTGGAATGATAATTATGGATTATTCAGGCCACATTAGTCTTGATTTGGCAAACTAAATAATGATAGTCTTTTCCTGAAGCAGGATAAATCGACTTTGCTTCCTTTGAATTGTTCAAAGTCAAGCTGTCTTAAAACAAAGTTTTTGGTTCCCTTCCTCACTACTAAGTAAAATTTAATTCTTGCTCTTAAATGATAAAATTGTGATACTTTATATACACTCTTTTTGCAACTGGTGAAATCAGGAGTGTCTGTGATTGCCTTTTAGAATGCTTTCGAGTGTTTTCCTTGGCTATTTTCATTATTTCCTTTGTTCCAGCCTTCTAATCAGGAACATGGGGTTACATAAAAAGATCATCCTAAGGAATAGGATATTAAGCAGAAAAAAAACAGGGGTATAATTACAGTTATTCATCACCTAAGAGATTGAAAAGCTCAAAAGATGTTTTGCTATTACTGACATGGTTAAGATGACTTGAAGGTTTTGGTTCTTAAACTAAGTGAAATACATATACAATGTGATAGTTGTTTCAAGCAATGATTTGCTTATACTTTTCTGCTCAAATGAGATGAGTAATTTTACTTCAATGAAACTTCTATCAAGTTTGGAGGACATATCAATTTTAAGGTAGAGAGGTTAATGTTAGAAAAGCAAAGGAGATTCCTGAAACACAGCACTGCCTGTCACTAAACACTTATTTATACCTATGTCATGTAAACACATAAATAAGAATTAAGTGAGATTCAAAGGAACTTAGGCTCAATGGTTTCCCTCATTCGTCATAATCAGTAGAAACCTTGGGCTCTACTAGCAGAGATCTGCAATAGAGCAAAATCTTGATACATAAGGCCATATAATGTGAAGCTAATTGAAAGGACCTCCAGGATATTGAAACAAAAGCCATATAATGAATGATTGTTGTCCTTAATGTACTATGTTGTCTCTCATCTCCTTTGCTATCCCTTAGTTATCTCATATTGGTATAGTATCTCACTTTGTTATCTGATATATTGAATTTATTTGTATTTGGATATTTGAAATTTGATAGGGAAGGGGGGAAAACCAAGATGGGAGGGGGGTGTGGGGGGGAGGGAAATGGGTACCAAGACATGTGAAAGGGTATCAATGTATGTGAATTAATGCACCTTCTATCTGGCAAATATCATGTAACCCTTTTACTAATTACAATTAAAAAAAAAGAATTAAGTGAGATATATGTGATTCACTCAATCCACTCAATGATAACTAAAACCAGAAAACACTATATGTATATGAAGCTAGTATAGCTAATGAAGCCTTAACATATTTCTTATAAAATATATTTTAATATTTATGTCAAAAGGTTATTTTTTCTTTATTTTTATCTGACAAATAATTTTTACAAATTTATGAGGTATTGAGTGGTGTTCCCATAAATTTATAAATTGCATTACGATCAAGCTATAACAGACTCATAGCTTTCTGTATGTATATATATTTTTACTGAGAATGTTTTCTTTTGAATGTGTTAAAACACCTTATTCTTACCTATAATGACCGTGCTTACTGTGATATCAATTAACGTATTTACTTTTATTCATGAAGCCTGCTAATTGAAAACATATAAAGCATGAACTGTGAATGAAAAAAACTCATGGTTCCATTACTTGTATTAAGAAAATAATTATATCTTTTGTTCTCAATTGTATTTCCATGGGAATGTGTAATAGTCATTGATTTTTAAAATAAGTTAAAATTGACAAGTTACATTTTTATATCAAGTAGTATTCAAACTTGTATCTGAAGATTATAGATGACAGAAATATACTTGCACTTTCTTCTGACATCTAATTAAAATAACAGTTTAAAAAACTTTATGTTAATGGCTTATGTGTAGAATCCTAGAAACTCAGAAGGCTGAAATCTTAAGATTTTGATTCAGTCAGTCTAGACAGACAAAATGTTAAAACTTAACCTCCAGCTATCAAGCACAAATGTAGATGCAGAAATACCCTCAAGGAATAGTGTCAACCATGAGTAAAACATCCAAGAGAGATGGTCCAACATTTATCATGCGCTATCCCTGTCCCACAAGGAAGACACGCGACACAATGCTAGCTTAAGCAGGATCCTTTATCCTTTATTCTTCTTCTCCTCCTCCTCCCTTCCTCTCTCCAGGCAGCTATATACAGGCAGTGGGCCAATCAACTCATGCCAGCTCGCTGAGGCCCTCCAATCACGGCTTCACACGCTCCAGTCATGCACCCTTCATGCATTGGCCACGCAGAGACCAAGCTTCCGCTAACAATGGCATCACTCCCCAAAATGGATGCCAGCCGCCATCCGGTCATGCGGCAGATATCCCTGAGTCACACAGCCACCAGCACCACAGGCGGCCCCACAGTGAAAGGGGGACGTGTGTCTCCAGGTCCCGCCATCACGCGGGAGGGGCCGGGCTCCCCACAGCTCTCCCTCTTTTATTTTATTGAAGCAAGGGACCGTGCCTGTCTTAGGTGGAAGAGTCAGGACATATCCTTACCCGTCATTGAAATGCTGCAAGGCTCAAGTTGCAGCTTCTGTCTTAGGTTGGTATATGCCTACCCCTGTCTTTACCCATCTTTGACTACCGGTCCAGCATGCTGAGCCAGATTTGAGGGGAGTCTCCAGAGGATGGTGCCGCAAAAGCCTGTCTGATGAGAGTATTTTGTCGGGCCATGTTGTTACACATCACACAGATCACTCGCAGCATCACTACCAATCCAAGGATTACCAAGTATACCAGAGCCGCAAAACCTGCCCACTCTTTTACAAAGCTAGAAGCAGAAACCCAGGATAACATATCTGGCATGGACAAAACTTCTACTCTACTGGAATTAACTGCCATTAGTTCCAAACATAACTGTTCAGTCAAATTTTCAAATTGAATAGTCCAAGTGCCACGTACCATTTGTCCCAATAATTTTGATAAATTAGCGGCACATGTCCAATTCTGATATTGAAAGGGGGTGATGCATAACCCTCGCATGGTGGAAATGCATCCAACTCCAGTGGTTTCCTGCAAAATGTCCAATTGTTCTTGAAGTAAATCAACCCGTTGATTCACAATCATCAGTCCCCTAAAAAATGAGCATTCATAGACATCTGTGTAGACAAAGCCTGAGCAGTATTTTCAGAAAGTTGGTTAAGTGTAGTAGCTGTGGGAATCGACACAGCCAATGAAACCATGGCAGCAGTGACAGCAGTTGCGGCAAGAACACCAAAATGTCTTCTTTCTCTAAGAACCACCGATAAGTCTTTATCAGTCACCAATGCTGGAATCGGAATGGACGTGGGAAGCCGCAGCAGCACCGCACTATCGTGGACACTGCCATTCCAGCAGGTGCTAAGCAGGCAGGTTAGCTGTGAACAATTTAGATGCTCTCCTGAAAAATTAAACAACAAAAACAGAAAGGGAGACCAAACACAAACAGGAGTAGATTTAAACTCCACCGATTTACTATAATTAATACGCACACCTCCCTCCTTTTGAGGAGGACTTGGTGGAAAACACAAAAGGATACACTCTGGAACTATTTGTCAATGGAATCGGGAGCGGGAATGTCTTCAGCATGGTCCACATTACTCTCTGCTTCTCCCCCGCAATCATCACTGCTGGGCGAAGATCCATTTTCTGTAACTTCTTCAAGCTGACTCAGGGGCGTCCTCTCTATATTTTGTCAGGGACTTTAAAAAGCTTTAGCCTGTTTCAACTATTCTGAACCCAAACACAGGCTTTCAAGATCACTACCACTTAATTCTCTTTCTCAAGTCTGTGCTTTTCACCTGTTCTTAAACTGTTTACTCCTGTATAGACTTAGATTTAGATTTACCATTCACACACACATTCGCGGTCATTCCAGTCTGAACCCATACGGTTCTGTTCTAAAATCTCTTTACACACATTCATTCCCTTTCATACACAAAGCCTTCCCTAACCTTTCCCACACTTCAGCATCAATGGTTTCCTCCTCCAAGAACCATGGGATTCTCTCCTCTATAATTTTGATGAATTTCCTTACTGTGGAAGATTTTAAAGGGGTCCCATTAGCTTCCAACCGACCCTTAATGGTAAATTCCATCCTGTTTCGTGACACTTCTGATCCCATCCCACACACCTGTATCCTTCCTCTTTAGTCACCTTCCGTGAGCATGGTAGTCGCAATCTGCGAGCTTGAGATTAGTCGCTCACCGCGAACATGGGGCTGCCCTATCCTGGATCGGAGTCTCCAAGCGGAGCTCGCTTTCACTTACCTATAAATACTTACAGTTCAATAATTCCCAGGGTTCGGCACCAGATATCACGCGCTATCCCTGTCCCGCAAGGAAGACACGCGACACAATGCTAGCTTAAGCAGGATCCTCCTCCTCCCTTCCTCTCTCCAGGCAGCTATATACAGGCAGTGGGCCAATCAACTCATGCCAGCTCGCTCAGGCCCTCCAATCACGGCTTCACACGTTCCAGTCATTGCACCCTTCATGCATCCAGCCACGCAGAGACCAGGCTTCCGCTAACAATGGCAGCACTCCCCAAAATGGATGCCGGCCATTATCCTGTCATGCGGAGGATATCCCTGAGTCATGCAGCCACCAGCACCGCAGGCGGCCCCACAGTGAAAGGGGGACGTGCGCCTCCAAGTCCCGCCACCACGCGGGAGGGGCCGGGCTCCCCACAAACATTGAGTGCAAGCCCTAGTAATGGCACATACGCGTAAGACAACAATAACAACAGCAATAGAACAATAGTACTATGAATGTCAATAATGAAGACAAAATAGAAAAATAATGAGAAATGTTTTCCAAATATCAGGAAGCCAAAAATAATTTGACAAAATTTTGACTTGTGAGAAGAGAAAGTCACATTCTCATCTGTATACCAGTGGAGTTTAAACTGATGAGGCATATAATATACCTGGCTATTGGGAAGCTTGTGAAAGAGCAGAATTGATTACCTTACATAGAAGAGATTGCTTGTGACTACCCACCATCAAACTTAACAAGAATCTAAAATTGGGCTTCTTTTTTTTTTAAAATAAAACATCATATTAGAAACAGTTTGGTCCAAATAGACAGAGATTCTTATTTTGAGACCAGTGCTTTTATTTATAATCACTCCTGCCTTACTCTCTTCCTTTGTCCAGGTATAGCTGATATCAAGCTTAGGTTTTGAACAGACCTCCCCTGCCCTACTCCCTTCTTTTCTCAGCTACAACCAATTTCAGATGCTATCCCTGTCTTACCATTAGTTGTTTTCTTACTAATCCGCACCAGAAAACTCTTACACTCACACATAAACTCACTGAAATATCCTACTTTTAAGAAGTAAAAGTCTAGCATTAGCTGATGCTCCCATCTGTTCCATAATGAATCTGCATTGTGCTACCACCTTTTTGTCCATATCTCTTGAGATGAACAGAAATGATCTATTTGGTTTGATGCACACCTATTTATCCAGCCTTTCTTTAATTTGTTATGATTCTAGATCTCTATGTAGGATGTTTTGACCTGTGCCAAGGAGTCTTAGGGTTTCCCCTATCCCTTCCTGTAATATTTTCAGAGCATCTGGTGTTATATTGAGATCATCTAGAATTGATTCTGGTGCAGAGGTATATATAAGGATCTAATGTCAGTTGTCTGAATCTGTACAGCCAATTCTGCAATCACCATTTGTTGAAGAGGCTGTCTTTCTTCCATCTTTTGTTCTGGATTCCCTTTTCAACGATTAGGTGTCTATAAGTCTGTGGGCTCATTTTCAGGTCTTTGATTCTATTCCAATGATTGAATTCTACGCTTTCATAAAAAAATTGGCATTACCCCATTCATAAGGAAATGAAAAGATCTATAAAAAATTAAATGAAGTGAGCCAGGCCCAGAGAAATAGGCTACATTATTTTATTCATTTGTAATAACTAAATTATGTCTAAAAATATACAAATTGATCAAATAGATGGTAAAGGAAAAATACACTTGGACATGTTGAAATTAAACAGCACTCTAAGCATTCACACAGTGAAAACAAAGGAAGATATTCTTAGGAGAGGATCACAATCAATCAAGAGCTATGTGCACATAACCATATAAAATGATGCTTATCTCATCAAACTCAAAGAATAAATAATTTGTTATCATCACAAATACAGTAACATAAAAGTGAAAAACATACATGTACATATTATTTTAAAATATGCAATAAAAATAAGCAGACTTTCCTGAAAGTTCACAAACAAAATCTAAATTTAGAAGATAAATATGAGGAAACTGTTCAACACATAAAATAAAATACATAGAAGCAACAATGTGAGAGAAAGATAGGATTAAAAATAGCTGGGCACTGGTGGCTCATGCCTGCAATCCTGGCTGCTCAGAAGGCCGACCTCTGAGAATCAGGGTTCAAAGGTAGCTCAGGCAGGAAAGTCCATGAGACTCTTATCTCTGATGAACCACCAGAAAACCGGCAGTGACACCAGTGGCTCAAGTTGTAGAGCACTAGCATTGAGCTGAAGAGCTCAATGACAGCATCCAGGCCTAGTTCAGGCCCCACAATGGACCAAAATAATAATAATAATAATAATAATAATAATAATAATAATAATAGCAAAGAATTGGAGAATTCACAACGATTTCCAAAAGTAAACAAAAAGAGCTGGAGGTGTGTGTGTGTGTGTGTGTGTGTGTGTGTGTGTGTGTATGTGCATGCATGCGCATGCTTGCAAGCATGTATCCATGCACGTGCACAGCCATTAGTTCCATACCAAAAAGGTCCTAATCATAAATGAATAAATAGTAATAATAAAAAATATCTTGCAGGTCCAAGTTAATAGCCTAATGGTAGAATACTCACCTAGCACTCATGAATTCCTGGTTCGATTTCCCAGTACCACATACACAGGAAAATGCCGGAAGTGGTGCTGCAGCTCAAGTGGTAGAGTGCTAGTCTTGAGAAAGCCCAAGGACAGTGCCCTGGTCCTGAGTTCAAGGCCCAGGACTGGCAAAATATAATAATCATTTGAAATAAGTGATTTCATATTAGAGATACCTGAATCCTAACACTGTAAACAAAGTATTAACCTCTGGATCCGATGGCATGAAACTAGAAAATGAAAAATAGATTTCTTTTCAATCCCTTTTCTTTTTGCTTCTTTTTTTCTTTTGGCACTATTGGTGTTTGAATTTGCTAAGAAAGTACTAACAAGAGTATTGCTCACTTTAGATTACTTTTCAGATAGGGTCTTCATTTTTGTTCAGGCTTCCCTTGTACAATGATCTTCTTATCTGTGGCCTCTCACAGAGATAGGATAACAGGCACATTACACCGTATCTATCTTTCTTTGTTGTTGTAGTTTTTCACAATTTTCTGGACTTGGATATCAATTTTCAAATCTCTGCCTTCGAATTAGCAAGGTATATTTCATCTCAAACTTGGAACCAGATTATTTTTAATTGTAAACTTTCAATATTGACTTATATTTTGTTATCAATAAATTCTACTGAATATTATTGTACATCTTCATGAAAGTATAAGAAGAGAACAGAGAAATCCCTTGAATATTTTATCCAGTTTCTTTAAATATTTATAGTATGATATATATCACAACTAGGGCATTAATATTTTACAAATACCTTATGCAGTCTTCAGTTATTTTAACTATTATGTGTGCATGTGTGTGCATATTAATCCTATATAATTTTTATCAACTATGTAAGATAATATATCTACCATTACATTTAAAAAAGCTTTTTAAATCACAAAAGTCCCTTTCCTTCTTTCTCTCTCTCCCTCCTTCCCTCAATCTCTTCTATCTCTCTGTCTCTTAGTCTCTGTCTCTCTCTCACTCTCTTTCTCTCTCTCTTATAATTAAACCAACTACTGTTCATTTCACCAACCTCAAAACTGTTTCATCCTGGCAACCAACAATTTTTCTCCAACATTTAATTATTGTGATTGTGAAGCCAATGCACAAATTAAATCAAGCAATATAAAAGCTCTTAGGATTGCCTTCAATTCTATCATAGATTATTCCTAGTTTCCGCATGCATTGATATTGTATTAATATTCACTCTAGTTGCATTTTGGTTCTGTTATTACAGAATGTAGCACAATGTTTCCCATTCACCTGAAGAAAGCCTGAGTTGATTTCCATTTCTTTGGCTAAAGGAAATAATGCTGCTATAAACCTTTGCGTTTTGGCCTTTGGGTGAATGTTACGTTTTATTTTGTTGAGAGAAAGCCTGAAGAGCTCAAATCCTGTGATATATGTTGGGGTGCATATTTCATATTCTAGGAACCTGTCAAAATGTTTTAAGAAGTGGTGTTCCCATTTGACATTCTTGCCAGCATCCAGTTTCTCTGTTTCTTGGCAGCGTTTAGTATTATGGTTACTCTACTATTTTGTGAAATAATTCTCATGCATGTATTATTATATCACAATAGTTTAATGTATATATATTTGGTGACTGATGATGATTGTGTTCATTTTCCACTAGATCTCTTTTGATGGTTTTCTAATTAATGTTTTTAAGCTAAGGTCTTAAGATTTCTGTGTAGAGACTAGATATAAGGAATTCTTCAAGTTTATGACATGCAAATATTTTATCAGTGGTTAGTGGTAATAATAATAGTAGCAGCATTGTGTGTGTATGCATGGTCCTGGAGCTAGAACTCAGGGTATCTAAGTTTGATTGCTTGTGTTAAACGGGGTACACTTGAATCACACCTCACTTCTGGCTTTTATATTGATTAATTGGAGATAAGAATCTCAGGGACTTTACTCCCTGGGCTGGCTTCAAATAGCAATTCTCAAATCTCAGCTACCCAAATAGCTAGGATCAGAGACATGTGCCACCTGCTCCCAGCTTCTATTCACTAGTTTTATATGTGCTTTCACAGACCAAATTATTTTACATTTCCACTGATTTACTTCAACAAGTTTTTCTTATGTATAATCACTTTATTGCAAAATTTAAGACTTCTTTGCTGTCCTAAATTAGTGGTCTGTCTTCCTTTGTTTTATATTTACTAAAGTCTTCTAGCTTAATATATAACTTTTAACTCCTGATTACAGTTAATATTTACATGTATGTTTAGGTTAAAGTTCACTTTTAAATTCTCCCCAATACGAATCTATCACTATGCATTAGAGAGAATGTCATTCGACAAGTAATTGGTTTTACAACCTTATTAAATATTCATTGATAATATATGGATCTAATTTGATGCCTTATAACTCCATTGAGTTACAATATCGTTCCCCTGCAAATATAACAATTTTGCAGTAACAGCTTTAATACTGGACAGAGACATGTATTCCAAATTTATTTTCCTTTGTCAGTGTGGTTTTCTGGATGTTGTTCATTATATAAACATTTTGGAATAAATTTGTGTCTATAATTAGTGCTGCTCAGATGTTTATAGAAATTGTAAACCTAGGGGAGAGGGAAATGGGGACCATGTCATGAAAAAGGGTATCAATGTTTGTGAAGTAATGCACCTTCTATCTGGTGAATATAATGAAAGCCTTCTATTAATTACACTAAAAAATCTATGTAAAAATAATTAATACAAACTTTAGACTCTCCTAGCAGAGGATTACAATAGCTCAAAATCTAGATTTATAAGGCCATATAGGATGAGGCTAAATGAAATGACCTCCAGGATATGGAAACAAAAGCTATATAAAGTGTGATTGTTGTTCTTAATGTACTATGTTATTTCTCATCTCTTTTGCTGTTCCTTGGTTATTCTCATATTGTCACAGTATCTTACCTGTATTGTATACATGTCTATTTGTTTATTTGAAATAAGAAAAGGAAGGGGGGAAAACCAAGATGAGGGGAGGGGTGGGGGGGAGAAATGGGGACAAAAACATAAGAAGGGGTATCAATTTGTGTGAAGTGATGTGCCTTCTATCTGGCGAATATAACTGTAACCCTTCTATTAATTACAATAAAATATATGAAAAAAGAAAAAAAAGAAATTGTAAACTTACAGACAAAAGTGGAAAGAATTAATGTATTTGTTAAATTACATGTTCCAATCTACAAAAGATATGCCTCTACTTATTTAGATTTTTTGTTTTTTTCTTCAGCCTTTATAATTTTGCAATGATGGTGAGTGAAAAACACTGAAATGCACTTTATATATTTGTAAAGACACCACAAAGAACTTCACAGAAAACTGTTGAAACATAAGGGGCAGTGGGAATGGAGAAAGATTGAAACAGGACTTAATCAGATTTTTGATCAATATATGACTATAAAATATTTTATTAAAATTTCTTTGTACACTAATTAATATACACAAATTAATAAAATATCTTACAAAAGAGTTGGTATTTAAGCATGACATGAAAGATAAATTCAAATTTTGTGGTGAAATGAAACAGAAAGCTACATGAGAAAAATTACATAGGTACAGTAATTATTTATATAAACTAAGAAATTTGGCCAACATTCTGAGGGTATGATTAGACTAGAAGGCTATTGGTATCTAAGGGACTACTAAAATCTTAGACTTGAGCCAGTCTTTAAGACAGCTTAATGGTGACGTGATTTGGAGTCAGTACTCTTAGTCCAAAGAAGAAACACAGTGGAACCAATCTATAGAAGACAGTTTTGTTTGTTTTGGAAGAGAGCTGACAGATATATTCTGAATTGGTAGACTGAGGAAGAATTGAACACATAAACCCATATGGGATGCTACAAAACAATTCAGGAAAGTTCTATATATGATAAGCAAATGAATTGAAATAATTTCCTTGATAATAAAAGACATGTGTCAAATAAAGGAAAATTGGTAAGTTACAGACAAGTGAAAATAATTTTAAGTCCTATAAATATACATACATGCACATGTATGAACACATATGCATACACATTTCTGTATATATACACATATATATCTGTGTATATGTATATATATGACTTGTGCATATATTTGTTTTAAAAATGAAATCAGAAATATATTAAGAACATATGAATTCTAAGAAAAAACATTTAAATGCTGGAATAATTATGGGAAAAGTCTAAATAGATATATCCTTAATAATACATGAACAAGCAAGGACCACATGAAAAGATCATAACACAACTAGACATTGCATATATACAGAAATTAATGGAAATAAAAGTTGCTGTGAGACTTCTTAACCACTCAAAATCAAGTGGTAGAGTGCTAGCCTTGAGCAAAAAGAGCTCAGGGACAGTGCCCAGGCCCAGAGTTCAAGCCTCAGTACATGATTTTTTTTTAAAGCATTGTTTTCATAAACTGCTTCGTTAAATAGGAACTCTTGTACAATGTTAATAAAATCATAATTAAAATAAAATAAAATTATTTTTGGAACAAAAAGTGGATAGATAGAATGAAAAGTAACTTTTATATAAGGCAGTTTCTGTTTAGATTTGTTCTTCTGACTTCTTCAATTATGATATTGACAATACTGCCAATTGTAGGTCAATTTCCTCAAAGAACAGATTGAATTCTGCTTTATTTTCATAGGAAACCTTAGAGGTGATTTTTTTTGCCTCCTGCTGAATTATATCTGAAATTTCAAAGTAGACTTGTCCTGCAATATAATTAATTTAATAAAACATTTCATTAGATTAATGTTGGTCAGATTTTTCTCCAGTAAAGTTTATCCCTTATAGTTAATGAGTGTGTGCTCTGTCAGACTTCTATTGCTGTAACATAATATTATAAAAAATACAGTTTATTAGGAAGAAAGAATAACTTTGGCTTCTGCTTTCATAGAACTCATTACGTTGGGTTGGTGGTGGCACAGTATCCCATGTATGGAATATGTGATAGAGTATGTATATACACTTGATGGAATCCAGGTAATAAGGAAAAGAAGATAGAATGGGAAGGGGAGAAAGAAACTGAGAGAGAAGGAGAAGAAGAAAAAGAAAAGGGAGGAGAAGTAGGAAAGGACTTTGATTTTAATATTCTCCTTGATCACAAGTTCCCTGTGATCTAAATCCCTACAACTAGGCCCACCTGAAAGGGTTAACCTCCTCTTTATGGCAATACCTAGTTATTACTCCTAATCCTTTATGATTTCAAATTTAATTTCTTGAGGGATGGATAGCATGTCTTTAGAATTATTATAACTTTTGTTCTTAAATTCTTAGTTACTCAGAGAAGCTATTTGGCATGGAGTTGGTTTGGTTATACTACTGGTGAAGAAATGAGTGAAGTATTTTGAATGGCGAATTAATTTCATTTGGCAGATAAGGATCCTTCGATATATTCCGTTTTGTTATCTTCAAAATTATTATTTCATCTAACTCATAATGACTTGAATTTTTTATAATCTTATGGTATTTCCTTTTACATATTTGTTTAATCTAAAGTGACATTCTTTCTAGTTGTTGGTAGAATGAATACTATAGTATCATTCATATCTTGATTATTCTATACTGAGTCTGTTTCCTGTCATTAAAAAATAAATTACATTCAAGTCTATGGGACTAATTTGATTAGTAATAGAATAACTTGGGATATTATTTCATATTGAGGCTGATCAAATTTTTTAAAATTATTGTTGTCATAAAGTACATGAAATTCAACATTCCTCTGAAATGACTTGGTACTCAAACCTCAGAAAAACATGACCAGTAACTAAGATTTCTGTATACTCAAAAAATGTATGACTCTACATTTTTATGTCAAAAAATCTTGGGATAAAAGAAGATTAAATAATTTAACCACAGTAGATAATATTTAAAGTTAATAAAAATTTGCTTCATTCAGCCTGACAGACCATATCGATTTTAGCTACATGAGAAATTTGATTAATGATCCCCTTGTCTCTTTTGATTAATAGAGTATACAATTGATTCAAAGATTCTGTCATGTAAATTTTCTAGCGTAATTTTTTAATAAAAATGGAAATTTTCCCCCCTGCCCCAGGGCTCGTTGAAGTTTCATACCTAAGTAAATATCTCAATATTAATATGTTAAATAGAGCCTCTAAAATTCAAATAATGAAACTTTTATTGTATTCTTAGATACATTAGATATATTCTTAGATATATTATATGTGTACTGAGCATGGGTATTTAAAGTTTGTAATACAAGATACTCAGAAAGCTGGGGTTCAAAGCCAGCCTTGGCAAGAAAATTTATGAGACTCGTATCCAATTAATCCCCCAAAAAATACAAAAGTGAAGCTGTGGTTTAAATGTTAGAGCAGTAGCCTAGAATTAATAAACTAAGGAACATTCCTTGTATTCAAATCACAGGAACAAAATACACACACACACACACACACACACACACATACACACAAACACACACAATATTATGTGTAATTTTTTATATTTGAAGAAATAGTGTTATAAAAATAAAATATAATACATATCCTGCAAAATTTTGAGATTGTTTTAGTATAATTTGTCTTAAGATATAACATAAATTATTAAAATTAATATCAATCTAGTTAATACTTAAAATTACAATACCTTTCAGTATAACATTTGGTATTTGCTATATCCTTACAAAGATATTCTGAGTGAAAGAAAGAAGGATGAAAGAAAGAAGGAAGGAAAAAAAGGAGAAATACAACTTAATTTATGAAACTTGCTATTTAGACAAACATAAAACTCATGTAAATTAATAATTTAGCAAATACATATTTTCAATGGTCACTTCTCTGTGTTCTGAATTCATGAATTACATCAACAAATGATGGATAATAAATAACAAAAGTGAGGCCACATCCCCTTGAGCATAGGTTGTTATTAGATTTCTTGATCATGGCCACTCTCACTGGAGTGAGGTAGAATCTTAAGAATTACTTTGATTTGCATTTCTTTTATGGCCAGAGATGTCGAGCATTTCTTCATGTGTCTATAGGCCATTTTTATTTCTTCTTCAGAGAAGACTCTCTTTAAGTCTTTGGCCCATCTTTTAATGGGATGATTGTTTGTTTGGAGATTGGTTTTGGAGTGATTCAATTTTTTGAGCTGTTGATATATTTCAGATATGAGGCCTTTGTCTGTTGTATGGTTAGTGAAGACCTTCTCCCACTCTGTATGCTTTCTAGTTAATTTGCTAGGTATGTCCTTCGCCATACAGAAGCTCTGTGGTTTAACGCAGTCCCACTTACCAGACTTTCTCTTATTTGTTGTGTTTCTTGGTCCTTATTAAGAAATTTTAGACCTCTGCCAAGGAGACCTAGTGTATCTCCCATTCCTTCTTGTTAAGTTTTCAGTGTATCTGCTTTTATGTCGAGGTCTTTGATCCATTTGGAGTTAATTCTGGTACAGGTGACAAAGAAGAATCCAACTTTAGTTTTCTACAGGTGCTTAACCAGTTCTGCCAGCACAACTTGTTGAAGAGGCTGTCTTTCTTCCATTCTATTTTTTTGTTCCCTTATCAAAGATTAGGTGGCCATAGATCTGTGGTTTAATATCTGGGTCCTCAGTTCTATTCCACTGGTCTTCAGGACTGTTCTTTTGCCTGTACCAAGCTGTTTTGGTCAATATAGCTCTGTCATAGAGTCTAAAGTTTGGTAGTAGCTTGTTGCAATCCTAACTATTCAGTCTTTCTTTGAATTCTGTACTTCCATAAGAAAGAAGGACATTGCACCATTCATAAGGAAATGAAAAGACTTGGGAAATACTATATGAATTGATGTAAGCCAGACCCAAAGAAACATAGGTTTTAAGATTTCCCTCACTTTTAGTAATTACAATGTGCCTCTAGTTCTATAAATAAACACTCTGGATATAAAAGACAAAACATTATACTTGGACACAATAAGGTAAATAAGATTCTAAACATATACACACATCAAAGGAGAATATTCTTTGGAGAGGATTATAAAGGATGAATAGCTGTATGAATGTGACTAAAATAATATTTATCAAAATAAACTCCATGAAATGAAAACAAGAGGCTTTTAATTTTTTTTTCTTTTTACCCTTCAGTCCTCTGTCACTGTTTGTGATTTCTGAAGCTTTTGTTTTATTTGTAGGTTTATCTGTTTTGGAATTGATATGGGAGTTGTCAGAAATGAAGGGTGAATGAATTGTAATAGTACTCACTAGACACTATATTGAAAATGAACTATATAACTTGTGGGGGAGGGAGGTCAGTTGGGAAAAACTGGGAGAAAATAAGGGAAATGTTGATATTGTTCAAAAAGAAATATGCTCATTACCTGACTTTTGTGATTGTAACCTCTCTGTACTCTCCTTTAAAAAAAATAAAACTGACCCTCATAAACAGGCCAGAGTAGTTATATTAATTTCAGATAACAGAAATGTTAAATCAAATGTAAGTAGAAACAAAGAAGGATGTTACATGTTAATAAAGGAAACTCTCCATCAGAGGAATATAACAATTTTAAATAACAATGTTTGAATTCTGGAGCACCCAATATCATCAGACAAATACTACTTGACAGAATTTCACACATAGATCCAAACATAATGTTGGTTGCTTGAACACATCATTCTCACCTCTGGATAGACCATCCAGGTAAAATTTAGCAAAGAAACTTCAGAACTAAATAAATAACTGCTTTGACCAGATATACTTAGCAGACATCTAAAGAATATTTCACCCATCAGTGTCACAATATAAATTCTTCTCAGCAGCCCATGGAATAGTATTCAGAATAGATAATATCCTGGATCACAAGAAAATCTGTAAAAATTCAAAAATAAAAATAAAATCACTCCTTGCATCCTGTCAGACTGCAGTGGAATCAAATTGGAGCTCAACATCAAAAACCATCACAGAAAAATTCTGTAACTCACCTGGCACTGGTGGCTTACACCTGTAATCCTAGCTACTCAGGAGGCTGAAATCTGAGGATAATGGTTCAAAGTCAGGCTAGGCACTTAAGCCCATGATATTCTCCAATTAACAACCAGAAAACTGGAAGTGGTACTGTGGCTCAAGTAGTAGACCTGAAGACAGCAGTGACCAGGCCTAAAGTTCAAGCCTCCTGACCAACAGAAAAAAAAAATGTAAAGGAAAAAGAAAATTCTGAATTTCACAGAGACTAAATAACACTTTTTTAAGTGATGAGTGAGTCATTTGAGAAATAAGGAGGAAAATTTAAATATTTATGGAATTCAGTATTAATGAACACACAAGACACCCAAACCTCTGGGACACAAAAATAAAGGCAATACTCAGAAGAAAATTTATAACTTCGAATATGTACATGAAAAAATTAGAGAAGCCAGGTGCCAGTGGCTCACACCTGTAATCCTTGCTACTCAGGAGGCTGAGCTTTGAGGATCACAGTTCAAAGCCAAACAGGTCACAAAGTCCCAGAGACTCATTTTGATTAAATTATATTTTATTCTTTGTTTCATTTTATTGTTTATATTATTATTTTATTGATGTACAAAGGGGTTGCAATTACATTTATCAAGTAGTGGTACATTACTTTGTGATCATTGCTTTTCTTCCATTTTTCCTCCCTCCTACCCCTTCCCACTCATCTTGTTTTTCCCTTAATGTCCCATTTGTAAATACACAAATGAACACATATACAATATACCAAGTACCAAAGTGAGATACTGTAACAAAATGAGATACACGTTAAGGGGAAAAGAAGGAAAAAAGAAATAACTTCACATGATACAGTAAGAAAAATAATCACAGAGATAAATCCCTTATTTTTATATCCTTGAGTTCATTTCGCTTAACCTAAACCTATAAGTACATATTTACTTACTTGAGCTATTATGGTCTTCTGTTAGGAGATTTTTTAAAGTATATTAATTTTTTCAAATAAGGGTAAACATGGAGCCTATGTTTCTTTGGGTCTGGCTTACTTCACGTAATATGATTTTTTCCAAGCTTTTCCATTTCCTTACAAATATGGCAATGTTATTCTTTCTGATGACATAATAGAATTCAATGGTGTAAATATACTACATATTCTTGAGGGGCATTTATATACTGAGGGGCATCTGCGTTGGTTCCATATCTTAGCTATGGTGAATAATATTGTGATGAACATAGTTCTGCTTGTAGGTTTAGTATGGCTTTCTTCTTGGATTTTGGGGTATATTCTCAGAAGTGGTATTGCTGGATCATGTGAGAGCTCTATGGTTAGTCTTTTGAGGAACTGCCATATTGCTTTCCAGAGTGGTTGGACAAGTTTACACTCCTACCAGTAGTGAAGCAGTCATCTCTCCTGGCCACATCCTCGCCAGCAACTGCTGTTAGTAGATTTCCTGATAATGGCCATTCTAATGATTGAGGTGAAATCTCAAAGTTGTTTTAATTTGCATTTCTTTTAGGCCAGAGATGTAAAGCATTTCTTCCTGTGTCTATAGACTATCGTGCGCACTTCTCGTCCATCAAGAAAGAACGCACGACACACAGGTTACAGCTAAAGCAGGATCCTTTATTCTTCTCTCTCTTCTTCTTCTTCTCTCTGAGGCCTCTCCTCCCCCTTCCTCCTCTCCTGAGGCTATATACCGGCAGTGGGCCAATCAACTCATGTCAGCTCGCTCAGGCCCTCCAATCACGGCTTCACACGCTCCAGTCATGCACCCTTCAGGCATCCGGCCACGCAGAGACCAGGCTTCCGCTAACAATGGCAGCACTCCCCAAAATGGATGCTGGCCTTCATCCGGTCATGCGGCGGATATCCCTGAGTCACACAGCCACCAGCACCGCAGGCGGCCCCACAGTGAAAGGGGGAACACTCGCCTCCAGGTTCCGCCACCGCGTGGGAGGGGCTAGGCTCCCCACAATAGACCATTCTTACTTTCTCCTCAGAGAAGTCTCTCTAAGTCTTTAGCCCACCTATAAAGGGATGGTTTTTTTCTTTGCAGTCCCATTTGTTCAAACTATCTTTAATTTGTTTTGTCTCTGTGCCTTTATTAAGAAAGTTTTGACCTATGCCAAGGAGACCTAGTGTATCTCCTATTCTTTCCTGTAAAGTTTTCAAGGTATCTTCTTTTACCTCAAGGTCTTTAATCAATTTGAAATTAATCCTGGCAGAGTGACATAGATCCAACTTTACTTTTCTTCATCTGCTTAACCAATTCTTCCAGCATCATTTGTTGAAGATGCTTCCTTTCTTCCATTCTATTTTATTGGCTCCCTTACCAAAGATTAGGTGGTCATAGGACTGTGGGTTGATTTCTAGGTCTTCACTTCTATTCCATTGGTCCTTTGGCCTGTTCTTGTGTGAATACCAAGCTGTTTAGATTACTATAGCTCTGTAATAGAGCAATAGAGCAATTTTCTTTCAGCTATTTTTTTTTTTACATTATGGGGTCTTTTATTATTCCATATGAATTTATGGATGGCTCCTTCAATTTCCTTAAAGAATGACATTGGAAAGCAGTGTGGAGGTTTCTTAACTGAAATTGAAGTACTTTTAGGTAGTCCCATTTATCGAGTCTCTCTCCAATCTGTTGTGATCCTGGGATTCTTTTCAGGAATCTTTTGCCTGAGCCTATGAGTTCCAGTGTCTCTCCTACTTTATCATGTAGCAGTTTCACAGTTTCTGGTCTGACATTGAGGTCTTTGATCCACTTTGAGTTAATGCTTGTGTATGGCAAAAGGCTAGGGTCAATTTTTAGTTTTCTGCATGTGGCTGCCCAGTTTTGCCAGCACCAATAATTGAATAGACTGCGTTTGTTCTACTGTATATCTTTGGCTCCTTTGCCAAATACAAGTTGCCTATAGGTAAATAGTTCTATTTCTGGGTCTTCTATTCTGTTCCACTGATCTTCTGGTCTGTTTTTGTGCCAATACCAAGCAGGTTTTTTGTTTGTTTGTTTGTTATGGCTCTATACTAGAGTTTGAAGTCTGGTATTGTAATACCACCAGCATTGCTCTTTTTGCCTAGAATTGTTTTGGCTATTCTAGGTCTTTTCTTGTTCCATATGAATCTTTGGATTATATCTTCTGTTTTGGTAAAGAATGTCTTTGCGATTTTGATGGGGATTGCATTGAATTTGTATATCAATTTTGGCAGTATAGCCATTTTCACTATGTTGGTTCTCCCTAGCCATGAGCATGGGATATCTTTCCATTTCCTAGTGTTCTCTTTAATTTCTTTCATTAGGCTTTTATAGTTTTCATTGAATAATTCCTTTACATCTTTGGTTAAGTATATTCCTAAGTATTTTATTCTTTTGGGTGCTATAGCGAATGGAATCATTTTCTTGATTTGGCCTTCTGTTTGTGTATTGTTGGTGTACAAGAAGGTTACTGACTTCTGAAGATTGATTTTGTATCCTACCACATTGCTAAAGTAGTTTGTTAATTCTAGAAGTTTGCGAGTGGATTTTGTTGCGTCACTCAAGTAGAGGATCATGTCATCTGCGAATAGGGATAGTTGAATTTCTTCTTACCCTATGTAGATCCCTTTGATGTCCTTTTTTTGCCTTAATGCTCTGGCTAAGGGTTCCAGCACTATATTAAAGAGAAGTGGAGAGAGTGAGCATCCCTGTCTAGTTCCTGATTTTAAGGTGAATGGTTCCAGTCTTTCACCATTGAGTATAATACTGACTGTAGGTTTTTCATATATGGCTTTCACTATTTTGAGGAATGTACCTCTTATTCCTATTTTTTCTAGTGCTTTCAACATGAATGGATGTTGTATTTTGTCAAATGCCTTCTCCGCATCCAGAGAAATTATCATATGATTCTTATCTTTAGCTCTATTGATGTGATGTATTACATTGATTGATTTGCAAATGTTAAACCACCCTTGTATGTGTGGGATGAAGCCCACTTGATCATAGTGTATGATTTTTTAAATTTGTTTCTGGATTCTGTTGGCTAATATTTTATTGAGGAGTTTTGTGTCTGAGTTCATTAGAGAGATAGGTCTGTAGTTTTTTTGTTGGGTCTTTCACTAGTTTGGGGATGAGAGTAATATCAGCTTCATAAAATGAGTTTCGTATTTCTCCTTCTGTTTCTATTTCTCGGAATTGTTTCAAGAGTATAGGTGTTATTTCATCTGTATAGATCTTGTAAAATTGCTCAGTGAATCCGTCTGGACCTGGGCTCTTTTTGGTTGGCATTTCCCTGATTGCTTCTACAATTTCGTTGTAAGAGATTGGTTTGTTCAATTTCTTTACCTCATCGTTATTCAGTGTGGGTAGCCTATATTTATTTAAGAAATCATCCATGTCTACTATATTTTCTTGTTTCTTTGAATATAGGCCCTGGTAGTACCTATTCATTATGGACTGAATTTCTTGGGAATCAGTTGTGATTGTTCCTGTGGGGTCTCTAATCTTGTTTATTTGAGTCTCTCCTTTCCTTTTTTTGATTACTCTTGCCAGGGATCTGTCTATTTTGTTGACTCTTTCAAAGAACCAACTTTTTAATTTATCAATTTTGTGTACAGTATATCTTATTTCAATCGCTGATATTTCTGATTTTATTTTTGTTATTTTTGTCCTTCTAGTTGTTGTAGAATTTACTTTTTCTTCCTCCTCTAGGTGTTTCAGGAATTTTTTAGGTTATTTACATTCTCTTCTTCTGCCTTTTTAATATGAACTCCTAGTGCAATAAATTTGCCTCTTAGAACTGCCTTTGCTGTGTCCCATAAGTTCCTTTGTGATGTTTCTTGATTGTCATTACATTCAAGGAAGTTTTTAATTTCATTTCTGATCTGATCTGTTACCCGGGAGTTATTCAGAAGTGTGTTGTTCAGCTTCCAAGTGAGTGAATGTTTTTTGACTTTGACTGCATTGTTCAGAATTAGTCTGACTCCACTGTGGTCTGGTAGAATACATGGGATTATATCAGTCCTCTTGTATCTGCTTAAGTTTTCTGTATGAACTGTTACATGATCTATTTTGGAATGTGTTCCCTGTGCTGCTGAGAAAAATGTAAAAAGTTTCACCTTTGGGTGGAAGACTCTGTGTATATCTGTTAAGCCCAGCTGGGCTATGGTGTTGTTTAAGTCGATGGTGTCTTTGCTTAATTTTGGTTGAGTTGACCTGTCATTTGTTGAGAGTTGTGTATTGAGGTCTCCCACTATGATTGTGTTGGAGTTTATCTTGTTCTGTAATTCTAAGAGAGTTTGTTTGATGAATTTGGGTGCTCCCATGTTGGGGGAGTAAATGTTTATAACTGTTATATTATGGGCATGGATTGTACCCTTTACTAATATATAAGTGAATTTTGTCAGAGATTAAGATTGCTACTCTTGCTTTTTTGCATGGTGCATTGAACTGGAAAATTTGTTTCCAGCCTTTCACTTGGAATTTGTTTCTGTC
Source organism: Megascapheus bottae (assembly GCF_031878675.1). Taxonomy (NCBI): domain Eukaryota; kingdom Metazoa; phylum Chordata; class Mammalia; order Rodentia; family Geomyidae; genus Megascapheus; species Megascapheus bottae. The sequence goes on along the minus strand of NC_143520.1, from coordinate 34,822,355 downwards.
TTTGGCAGTGAGGTGGATCTCTTGGAGGCAACATATGGATGGGTGGTGTTTCTTAATCTATTCTGCTTGTCTGTATCTTTTGATTGGATTGTTCAGCCCGTTCACATTTAGGGAGATTATGGAGAAGTGGTCAGTGTCCATTGTCGTTATTTGTTTTTACTTCTAAGTTTCTTTCTCTCTCTTTTTTTCCCCTTTTGTGTTTAGTGAATTATAGATGTTTGCTTCTTGATGTTCTAAAATTGTTCTCAATTAATTTGTATTTTTTGTAACACTGGTTTAGTGTGCACGTATTCATAACACTTCTCTTTGGAGTGAAATATTTTTGTTTCTCACTCAAATGTAAATGCTAGTTTTTCTGGATATATCAGTCTGGGTTGGCACATGTTGGTCTTCAGGACATCATTGATGTTTTTCCAAGTTTTTCTAGCATTTAGGGTTTGCATGGGGAGATGTGCTGTTTTTAACATTTTTTCCCATTGTAGTATAGCTCTTTCTTTGTTTTTTTGCAGCATTTAAGATCAATTCCTTGGTATTCGGGTCTAGTCTCTTTACTATGATATGTCTAGATGAGTTCCTACTAGGATCTTGCCTGTTTGGAGTCCTGAAACCTTCAATAATATGAGTATTTTCCCTTTTGAAGTTGGGGAAGTTCTCTGCTATGATTTTGGTGAATAGGGGTTGCATTCCTTTGTCCTGAAATTCTGCACCCTCCTCAATCCCTATTATGTAAAGATTTGTCTTCTTTGCTGCATGTGCCAGTTCCTGGAGCTCTCTCCATTGGATTCTGTCTGATTTTTTCAAGTGTCGATTCTCTGTTCCAGCTCCTGTGTTTTATCTTCCATTCCTGATGTTCTATTCTCCATCGTAGTCAATCTGCTCCTTAATGTCTCCATTTTTGCTTGAAGTGTGGACACTGAGCTGATCATGTCTGCTGTGAGGGTATTAATCTTTTCTTCCATTTCTCTTTTGAATTCGAGGAGCTCTTTGGTGATTTCCTGCTTATGTTCCTGGAATTGTTTTTGGAATTTTGTTTTAATCTCTTTAGTCATGTCCACAATCATCTCCTTGAATAGGATCACGTTTCCTGTCTCTTCAGATGTCATTTCTTGGGATGGTGACATCTCTCTTGACCCTTTGCTCTTATTTCCTTTTGGGCTTTGCGTGGGACTTTGATTATTTATGTATGTCTTAATTCATCTTTACACTCTCCTAGGCATCAAGAACTGTTGTTGTAGTTCACTCTGTGTTCAGTAGGTGGTGGTCTTTACTTGGATTGGGACCGGTGGTTCTGGGAATCTGTGTATACCTGTGGTTCTTGGCCAAATTGATTCCTCTGCTGACTAGGTTAGAGTTTGCAGTTTTTGCATGTGTTCTGGCCCATTCCTAGAGGCTGTGTGCTGCTGCATGACTAGCTCTCAGCCCAACCAGTGGCCTCACAGTGGGCCGTGGGATGGATCTGTGAGCTTCAGTCTCAGCATGCTGGGCGGATGGTTGGTTTTCCTGTGCCACTTCTAGGGGTCTCTGGCCAAGGGTCTGGAGTTTGGGAGTTTCCAGGGGCTCTCAGCAGGACCAGCAGGTGTTAGCTCTGTTCCCAGGGGCGGGGCCTTGCCTTTCTGATTCTCAGAAGGCAAGTTTGGCTACTGGTCTGTCCTTCAGTTCCTTGCTGTGTTTCCGCTGCTTTGTCAGAGAGTCTGTGACTGTGGGGGGACCCCTTGGTGCTGTCTTGCTCAGGATTCCCAGCTGGAAGATGCCTAGCTCAAGATTTGAGTGGGACAGATGCTGGCTCCTATTTTCCCGCACACCCCATCCACAATTGTAAGGCAGGTTCTTAGCGCCCCCCACTCTCCAGACCCAGTGGCCTGGGAGAGGATCCTGTTGGGCGGGTGGACACCTCTGCCCTCTTTGGTGGGGTGCTGGGTTTTAGCACCTGCCCGCCTGTCAGTCTCCAGTCAGAGGCCTGGGAGAGGAACCTGTTGGGTGTGTGGGAGGCTGGGACACCTCTGCCTCCCTTGGTGGGGTCCTGGGTTTTAGCGCCCGCCCGCCCGTCAGTCTCCAGTCAGAGGCCTGGGAGAGGAACCTTTGGAACCAATGGCCTGGGGGAGGGGACTATTGAGGGAAGGGACAGGATTCTAAATTCCTTGCCCCCCTGTCCTTGCCAGTCTTTCTCAGGCAGGGGGGAGGGGTCTGAATTAAGTTCTATTGCTTGGCACCAGCTCTGCTTTCCTGATAGGTTTGGAGACCCGCTGTGCTACTCACTCCTCTGCATTTGGCTGTGGGTGACCCACGGTGTTGGGGAGTCATTCACTCCCCTCAGATCTCCACCGCCACCTGTGTTCTGCGTGTGGGTTCCACTGCTTGCTGTTCTGGTTCTGCGTTTGGGTTCCGCTACTTCTGCAGCTTGCTGGCCCCGTCCTATGCTGGTTTCCCCAGCCGTTGGGGCTGCCCGAAACTGTGCCCTCCACCCACCACTGCTTTTCCCGGCTTGGAGCCAGCGACGAGGAGTGGGGGAGAGGTCCTTGTGTTTCGAATTTTTTGAGAAAGTTGGATGTGAGCTTTATCTGGATTTATTTTCCAGTTTGAGTCCTTTTCCATTGCTTTTTGAGTTTGTTGTTGTGGATTTCTTAAGGTAATTGGCTCGTGGGACTCCTTGGTTCTCTCTTTTTGTGAGAGAGAGCTAGGCAGCGTCCCTATTGTCTCAGCGCCATCTTCCGATCTAACTTTATTTTTTAACTAAATATGTTGCCATTTTTTTAAAAAAATGTCCTTTGTTTTCTTTAAAAATCTGGTAAATTGATTTAACTAATCTAAAAAATAATGATAAATAAACAGCCCCTAGCTTTTTTAAATTTCTTACTATTAATATTAATTTTATTGTCAGGGTGATGGACAGAGAGATTATATTTGCCTATGTAAGGAACATTGTTATCCTCTCTCATGTTTTTCTACCACTTTCCTTCCCCCAACCCTCTCTAAGTTATAAAGTTCATTTCCAGCATATTATCTTGTGAGTAACATTGGTTCATTCTTTGTCCTTTTCTCATCATCTTCTCCCCTTCCCTTCCCTAATTCAAATAAACATATAGACATATATAAAATATGCCAGGCTCCAAAGCCAGATACAGTAACCACAGGGACTAAACTATTAGGGGGAAAAATAAAAGAAAAAAATAAATAACTTCACATAGTACATTAAAAATAGCAACCACCAGGTCAAAATTCTTGTTTTCATATCCTGAAGTTCATTTTGCTTAACATCATCCAACATGGTTATATGCAGATAACTGGTGATGTATTGTGATTTTCCTTATTTTCTGCATTATAAGTAGTAACTATGGTATTTTCAGTACTACTTGGTTTTTAACTTAGAGTTTTGTGTATGCTAGGGCACTGATCCATGCCATGATCTCTTTTTAATGCTGGTTATTTTTTCCATATCTTTGTTATTATAATTAATAGAAGGGTTACTTTAGATAGCCCCTAGCTTATTTAAAGGCAATCAAAATAGGAAGAAAAAAAAAAGAAAGACAGAAAACCAACAACTACAATGAAAAAGAATTTGAACCTCCTTTTTCACGTTGTCTCGCTTTATAGTTGTGGATTATCTCACTATCCCATGAATTTGGGCTCAACTCACTAGAACTACTGGAAGAAAATTTCAAGTTCAACATCTAGAGCAGCTAACACACAGCTGTGCAGCCAAGTCTGTAAGATTCATCAGGAAGCAGCTGGGCATAAACTGAACTAAGAATATAATTCCAGTGGTTTGAGGGCAAAAATGTGATGAAATGTTCATAGGTCAAACAAGAAAACCATACCTTTAACATGATCAGACCTTTCATAGTAAAGACATTTTAAGTCACTCTAGAAAATTCAAGTCCTTCATCTCCCCACAAACATTATTGCCATTCACAAATCATAATTGAGGTGAATTTCTGTTCTTTTTGATATCTCAAATGGCTTAGGAGTAACATAAACAATAATTCAAGTTGTTGAGAAAATATAATTTATAATAAGCAATGAGGTTCCCCACTGCAGCACAACATTTAGGAAAAAAGAATAAAGGAATATGACATTTCTTTTTAATGTACTATTAGGCATTACAGCATTATGCCAAAAACAGACCCTGCAACAAGGAAACTGAAGTCTTAGATACAATATATGAAAGATTGCCAAGATATAAGTAACCTGCCTAAATTTTCTATTAGAGTATGTCATATTATTGTCTGATAATGAGAGAGACTAAGAAAATTAAATGTGATATGAATGATATTAAATGTGATTCATGAATGAATGAATGAATGAAAGCAGGGAGTATATGGGTTCAGACATGTGTGGTTCTGTTAAATCCTTTCTGCAAATAAATCTTGAGTATTATTTCAAATATTACTTCTAAAACCCTGTATATATTTCATATATAATACTACACCCACCTCTTCTTTCTTCTGCGTACTTTAAAAACTTAATGCCAACAAAAAATAACATCAAATTATTTCAAAGATGTTGATATAAACTCAAAAAGTTTGGGGTTTATATGAATAGATCTCCATTGTGTAGTGGTACATGAACTTTCTCATTGATCTTAGTAATCTGGTGTTTTTGCATTTGTGGAATTATGAAAATATCTTATAAAAATTTTGTTATTAGATTATTATTGATATACAATGTCAGGAATTTGAGATATATGTACATACAGACATATGTATGGAAATATCTCTTTCCCTTAATTGTGTAAGTTATACTGCATTTGTGACAGCAGATAAATGCCACATGTCTATGGTCATATGACTGTAATAACACAATAAAGGTTATATTTGGTGTATGAGAAGTGTGGATAGTCATCTGAAAGTGTATAGCGCTTGGAATTTTCAGGAAATCAGTGGCAATCATTTCAGTGGAGGTCAACCTTAGGCAATACTTTCAAGGTTATGTGATTCTATATAAAAATGCAATATTTATTGATTTTTTCATAGATAGACTCTCCTATAAATTTATAAGAAAACAAGTTAAATTATGGAAACATAAATGCAACATGAATAGTTATTGTATACTGTTTTGCATATTAGTTTTGTCAATTAGAAATACTATTTATTTCTGCTGTATAGAAAAGAAAACTTTAAATATTACATTTTATGCCACATTTTCATTGAGAAGATATGTCTGTATTAATAAGTTTATTTCGTTCTTTCTACATTAAAACTCTTAATTCTGTTTCTCATAGTCTTCTTTTAAGGACATTTTTTTTCTCCCAATTTTGGCTTGAAAATACTTCATGCGCTCAGTATGTTTGCTAACTGTAGTCAGTCTACCATTTGAACCATGCATCCAGGCCAAAAAAAATTTGTAGTTAATTGGAAAGAAAACCTCATGGACTTTCCCACCATCCTTAAAACTATGATCTTCCAAGTTTCATCCTTCTTAGTAGCTAAGATGGTAGAAATGGGTTATGGACTTCGAGAGACAATGTCTTGTATTGTCTTATAGATCCCATGTCTGCTAGTAACTGTAATAACAAACTACCACAGCTTGGGTAGCTTTAACACTACAAATAATATTACCTCAGGGTTTGGGGAAATAGAACCCCAAGATCAGAGTCTTATTCTGAGGCCTCTTCCTTGGCATGTTCAAGTCCATCTGCTCCTCTTGGAGGATAAATAAGACCATTTTAAATAAGACCATTGAAGTTTCTGTTTCCAAATGCAGCCAGTTTCTAAGGCAATGCATGTTAGATCTTTAGTATGATAACAGTGGAACAGCTTCCCATCCATAACAGGATATTACTTAAGGGATAGAGGAAAGAATGTCTCTAATAGGAATTCATTGAGCTTTGGCATGGTGTATTTTTTTTTTTTTTTTTTTTGGCTGTGGGGCTTTAACTCTGGACCTGAGTATGTCCTTTGGTTCTTCAGCTCAAAGCTAGCACTCTACCATATTAAACCATATTGCCACTTCCGGTTTTCTAGTTAATTGGAGATAAAGAGATTCATGGGAACTTTCAAGCCTGTGCTGACTTTGAACCGTGATCCTCAGATCCCAACCTCCTACGTAGCTAGGATTACAGGTATGAGTCATTGGTACATGGCTTGGCTTAGAAGTTATGGCTATACTTTAAACGAAATTATTGAGGGAGATAAAGGATGTATTAGGGCTTGTAAATATAGTATGAAGGGGTTGAGAGTTTGGTCTAGTGTTAGAGTGCTTACCTTGCATGCACGAAGACCTGGGTTCGATTCCTTGATTCCACATACGTAGAAAAAAGCTAGAAGTGATACATTGGCCCAAGTGGTAGAGTTCTTCCATTGAGAAAGCCCAAGCACAGTGATCAGGCCCTGAGTTCAATGCCCAGGACTGGCAAAAAAATTGTCTTAATCTTCGAGATTTCAAATTTTTACCTTGGTAAGATAGGCACCCAGTGGTACTAGGGGATTGAACTCAAGACCCTAAATTTGTGAAACAGCAACGCTAGTAATTCCACACCTGAAGATGGTAATGGATCAATTATTTTGAGGTAGCATATTGACTCCTGGGCCTGCCTGGGCTCCAGCCATCCTAATATGTGCTTGCCATTGTCACTGCAAGGAACAAGCTGAAAATTTTGCCCTACCCTTTGGTTAGAGTATCTGAAACTTCCTTCTGTCTGAACTTGTCTAGAACTGGAATTCTCTAATTTATGTTTCCCAATTAGCTAAGATAACATATTTGGGCTACTTTATGCAGTAAAATATGCAATTAAAAATATCTTGGTATTGCCTATAACTGCTTAACTTAGATAGTTAACATCAATTTTCTCTCTCTCAATTTTGGTACTGAAATTTGGTCCTGAATAAATCTTTTTTGATGTACAATGCATTGTCTTGGATTTAATCCCAGGACAATGCAAACAATCTTTTAAAAGTTTATAAATTTATGTCAAAAATCATGATAAATAAGGAGTCAAGTTGGAAACAAAACAGTGATCCTGAAGTTATAAAAGACTTCCATTTTTTTCTAAAAGAAGGAAAGCAGAAATGTGAAAGGTATGAGATATAATTTCTGATAACCTACTAGGTCTCTGTGAAAATTCTATAGTTGTGACATTATCTTCCTTTCTTAAAGCTTGCTTTATTAAACTCCCCTGGAGTGGATATTGGTTGGACTGGTTGGTAACCTTCTTCAGGAAATTAAGCTGATTTGAAAGGGCTGATGGTGTAGTAAATCAAGGAATGATGTGGATGAGTACAGACACTATCACAGAATGAGCTGACCAGGTTCAACTGCTGGAGAGCAAAACAAAGCAAGTTCAACTCTAATGATTTGTAATAAAAAATATACATATACATATGTGTGTATACACACATACTCACACACACACACACACACACACACACACACACACACATATATATATATATATATATGTATGTATATATCCATGAGAAAGTAAATCTCCAGTAGAATATACAGAAACTTTGCCTGACAGGTATTATACTATATTTTACAAGATTGTACAGGCTGCAGGAAAGATAAAGTATCAAGGTTAGAAAAGAAATGTACTCATTACCTGACAAATGTAACCCCTCTATACATTATCCAGACAATAAAACGCAATTTAAAAAAAGGAAAAAAATATTAATGTTATCATAGATTGTGCATAAAATTTTTAAAAAATGAAAATTCATCCTTTACTATATACTTTATAAGTATCCTTTGTATTTTTTAAGGTTTCTGTAATTGTAGAGAGAGAACTTATATATGTTAAGAATTGGATTAGGTAAAATATGTAACATGGCTAGGCACTGGTGATTCAAGCATGTAAGCCTAGCTAGTTAAGAGGTTGAAATCTGAAGATCACAGTTTAAAGTCAAGTAGAGCAGGAAAGTTCATGAGGCTCTTACCTCCAATTAACCACCAAAAGTGCTGGAAGAGGAGTTTCAGTTCAAGTTTTAGGGCTCTAGTCTTGAGCTGAAAGCTCATGAGCAGCATCCAAGGGCTGAGTTCAAGCCCCAGGATTAGCAAAACAAAACAAAACAAAAACACAAAAAAGCAACACAGAGTTACAGTTAGATATTTTATAATAAAACATTTTAATATACTGCATAGACTAAGAAACAGAAGACTTATGTGTTAACTTTATATCCATGATAAGTGATATCGTATATTCATTAAGAGGAAAGCTTTATTCCGATTTACAAGTTAGAAGGGTAAGTCTATGTTCAGTTGGTTTCATTGCTTTGTGGGACTGTAACAAGACAATATATCAATGTGGGGAGCATATGAGAGAGAATTATTTTTTAACCTAGAATGTCTTTAAAAAAAAAGAAAAGGGAAAATGAAGGTCTGGGTTCCCATGAATTTCACTCCAAAGCATTTAATAATCAGAGAAACTATTAAGCTATTTGTCAAACTCTGGAAGAAAATAGAAAGTCATGTTACTTTACCACGTATGTTTTTTCAAATTACAACAACGTCACCAAAGGTAATGACTTGTCCATATATTTCTCTAAGTTCTAGTCAGACCTCAGAATGCTAAACACTTATGGAATTCCAATTATTTTTTCCCTAGATTGACTGGATCTTTATTACACACGCGCACGTGTGTGTGTGTGTGTGTGTGTGTGTGTGTGTGTGTGTATTTGTGGTTGAATAAACAAATATAGCAATCAGGCAGAACAAAAATATGATTGTGGTCTTTTGTTCTTCCTTTCACACCATGAAAGCTTGCCATAATTCCCAATCAAATCCCACCAAAGTTTCAAACATCAATGCTGTCCTCAAAGTTCTGGGTGAAAACCCAAGATGGTCCGTCTCATTTACGATATCCATTTTACATGGAAATTTTAAGTCTTCGAATTACATTGCCATCAAGGAAACATATAATATTTCTTTTAAAATACATAGATTGTAGAACACTTTCACCAGAAAATGGAAGGAATTTACACATAGGATTAAATTTAAATATTTAGTCACTTAAATGGATATCCTATAGCTCACAACTCAGGGCCCATTTAAAGTACATAATTGCAAAGATTCATCTATTACCATCTGCCATGAAGACAGTCTTCGCTGAAAAGGAACCAGATGTGGTAAACAAATTAACATGTGTGCCATTGTCAAATGCTGCTGTTCTGAAGCATGTAAGTGACAGAGCAATTAATGCCTGTGAACAGCTGGTTCTAAGGAGTATGGAAAGTGATTACTTTGCACCATAAATGGACGAATCCACAGATGTTTCAGGTTGTGCTCTGTTGTTGGCATTTGTGAGATATATTTTGGAAAGCACTGTGAATAAAAGCATGCTGTTTTGTAAAACTTTACTGGCTGATACACCAGGGAAAGCAAACTTTTTGAAGTGTTTCAAAAGAGAAGACAGACCTTACGGTGGGTAAGATATGGTCTGTACTTTTGAATACAGACTGAAGCAAATCAAAGAATGGGAAAATGTGTTTCCTTTCCATTCTGAGTATACTGTACTTGCTACCCACTACAATGATGTAAATGATCATTTCTTTGGAAATGTTTGGAAAGGAAAACACTGTCACTTGTTGAATTTCTTTTTAACTTGAAACTCAAATGACAGGAATGAAGAAATTAGAATGGGCTCATAAAATATTATCGAGTATTACTTTACTTTCTCAATCAAAAGTCAAAACAGTAACTGACAGACTACTAATCTCTAAAGATTTACATGGCAAATTTCATGAGATATATTTTCCTTTTATTCTCATTTTTAGGTGATATGAATATTTTTCAGAAAGGCAACCTAATCTTAACCGGTATTCGCAGGACTTATACTGTCATAGAATCAGAGAGATTTTTTAAAATTAATGTAAAACAATTCAATGTATCATCTATAATTTTTTTTAAAGTATGGAAACAGGTGGATAGGATGGGATGGTAAAAATGTTGAAAAGGGTGGCATTGATGAAGATGCATTGTACTCATAAACTGCTTTGTAGAATGGAAACATGTATACAACTACATAAAGACAACAAAAATAAATTTTAAAATATTAACTGTAGCTCAAGTGAAGAATACTAATCAAGGTGCATCATAAACAAAGTGATCCATGTATTAAAAGTAAAGTAATTTACATCTCGCATTCTGCCTATATCTTCTACACATTCAGATTTTGACATAACACCACATGGTACTGTAAAGCCATTGTGTTCTGATAGAGTTATACAGAAAATGTTTTCTTACATGTGTATTTCTGCATTAAACCATTTTCCTGGTTTTATGCACTGTATCAATGAGATGTTCTGTCACTTTTACAATGAACTTACAAGATAATACATAGCGTGAAATTACCTAATTTGACTCCTTATTTCAATCCATCCTAGTGGGGTGGGCATTGTGAGGAAGAGAAGCTCATATCATAACAGCTAAGAAAGAGAGAGGAGGACTGCAGGGAAAGGAGGAGGGAGAGAAGGAGAGAAAGTGAAGTGAGAGAGAGGAAGCAGAAGGATGAGAGGGAGAGGAAGAGAAGGGATTGGTATTTTTCTGCATTTTGAGCTCTGTACTTTTCTCTCTTTTATTCCACCTAAAAAAAGTAATATAAAATTATATTATAAATCTGAACCCATTGGTTCTAGCTTCTTCTTAACATTTTTTTGGAGAAGAGGATGACTTTGAACCAGTGGGTTTCTTTATGCTGTATTTTACTTTCTATCTAGAAAAGTTAAATTCTTACCTAAACTATTTCCTTAGGGTTCATACTCAGGGTATAACGTATAATGGATAACAGATTAAGATATACCACTTTCTTACAGTAGCTCAATTTCAGCTCAGGAATTTAGGTACAATTATATTTTTGTACAAATGCTGCACAGAAACAATTCTATGAAATAAGAGTATATGGCAGGGCTTATTAATATTATATTTATGAAATTTTGTGTATTACACACAGTGGTTATCATCACTTGTTTTGTAACCAATATGAGTTTAGGAGTGAGCACTGTCTTTAAAAAATATAATTGGGATTCACTTCTTTATTTTTCTATAGACATGTTGAATAAAAATAATTTGAGGCCAGGCATCGTGGCTCCGACCTGTAATCCTGGCCACTAAGGAGGCTGAGATCTGAGAATCAAGTTTGAAAGCTAGCTGAAACATGAGAACAGTTAATCACTAGATAGTGGGAAGTGGCACTGTGGCTCAGGGGTAGGGCAGTACCCTGGATATGAAGAGCTCAGGGACAGTGCCCAGGATCAGAGTTCAAGCCCCATGACCCACACCCACATACACACACAAAACAATAATAATAACCAGGTGTAATACATCCTAATAAGATGTAACAGATGTTACATAGTAATTATTTAAAGCATGTTCAATAAATAGCAAAAAGTATATACCTATAGATAAAATATTTGAAAATGCATCAATTTTATTAAACAATTTCCCCTTGACAGTAATTAAATGGAATAGCTTAATGCTTATTGGACAAGATTGTCTTTCTAAAAGAACAAAGTCAATTGCCCCTTTTACTTTATTAGGGAAATAACTGACAAAAATACAATGGTAATAAAGACATGAATCTATAACAAGAGCAGTGAATTTTTGTCTTCTTGTCAATATCAATTTCACAAAGTTATTTTATTCTATTCATATATGTCAATATAATATAGCTTGATAAACTTATTCCTATTACTAATTTTATCAGCCTATGTTTGTAATTATATTTTATTTTGTCTTCATAATAACTTATATTTGAACATGCCATTTGTCTTAATATTCTCCTTTCTCACTTGTCCTCAAGCCTAATAATTTCTTTATTTTATAATCCGGGTCACTCACTTCACTTTCTGGATCTAGGTTCTGCATATGACAAGAAATCCAATATTTATTTTTCATAGTCTGGCTTATTGTTATAAAATAAAGATTTCCAGTTCTATCTATTTTCTTGAAGATGATATGATTTCATTATGTGTGCATGAATAATATACAATTGTGTGCATTGTGTATGAATATGTATGTATATACATATTACAATTTCTTTATTCAATTATAAGTTAATGAACATCTAGGTTAATTCTGTAGCTAGACTTTTTTTTCATTTTATGTGGGTCATGCAGCTTGAACTCAGCCTGGCCTTTGTCCCTGAGCTCTTCAGCTCAAGGCTACCTCTCTACCCTTGAGGCAAGCCCCACTTGTCATTTTCTAGAGTCTCAGGTCCTTTTGTGCCCAGGCTGGCTTTGAACCTTGATCCTCAGATCTCAGCCTCCTGAATGGCTAGGATTACAGGCATGAGCCACTGCACCTGGCTCCTATTCTGTTTTTTTTTTTTTAATTGAGGAAGAGGGAAGATGGAAATAGTGAAGTTTTGTCTGAGAAATGTGTTTTTTAGGCAGTAACTCTAGTATTTGAAACATACCCCAGTTCTTTTAGTAGTACTTTATAATGCTTTAGATTTAAAATTTAATTATATTTGCAATGGTGATTTTTCAGTAAGTATATTATTTTTTGACCCTTTTGTTAAAAGTATGTTCTTTGACTGTTAAATTTAGTATGGCAGGTTTGTCTACTTTTTATTTTTTTTGACTTATGATTTTTAATCATTTTGAAATTACTGTTTTCATGGAGTTCTATGAGATATGCTTCTCTTTACCACCTCATAGAATAAACTTACTCTGATTCAAATTTGGACAGCAGCTAGCTTGTTCTCTCTTCTAGAGGACCATCTGTAAAAATTTCTCTGCATGTCAACAAATCTTAATTTACTTGCAAACGTCTGTCAGTTTCACCATGAGTCAGACCAGGCTCATCCAAGTTAGGTGAGTTTCTCCCCCTTGTTTCCTTTGGAATCAAAATGAAAAGAATTTCCTAACACAGATTATACTTTTTAATGTGAAGTGAGGCTCAGTTGGATTTTTTCTTATTTTCCATAGTATGTGACCCAAGCAAAGGAGTCTGATTAAGATGTGAAAGAGCCTTTGATGAGATGTCATGTTCCTTGAAAATGTCTTGATTATGAATTGTTAGAGAAAATCATGTCTCTTTACAAAGCCAAAGGACTCATTTCTTTATCTAGTGCTGTTACTGGGGTTTGAACTCCTGGCTTTGAACTCTCATTAGACTTTTATCCTCAATCTTTGCACTATGCCACCTGTGTTACACCTCCAATTCTTGCTTTTTGTCACAAGCGTAGAAAAAAGTCTCTTCAGCTTAGCCACTTGGGATAGCTTTGGATTGCAATTGTCAAAGTTAAACTTATTGAATAGTTTGGCATAAGCCACAGGTGCTCAGCTAGAACTCATTTCTGAATAATAAATGATCACATAAAAAGAATGTATGAAGACCTGGATTTGATTCCTTGGTACCATATACATAGAAAAAAGCCAGAAGTGGTGATGTGGCTCAGGTGGTAGAGCTCTAGCCTAGAAGAATAGGTTTCACACTAGATTCATTGTACAATGACATGCATATTCACTCTATTAAACATTGACATGATGAAGTAAAATTCTTTTGTACAACTATTTAAAAATAACTATTTTTCAAGATTTACTATTCAGGAGACCAGAAGCATAAGCATTTAGAGATAAATAAGAGGATAGTAGTAACTTATTTTTGAAGCTTATATTCCTTTCAATACACAGATATTAATAAGCGTCAACTCTACTGGCTGCAAGTTACTCTCAAACTTCAATGTGTTAAAAAAATGCTTTATTCTTTTCTTGTGTTGTTGGCCAGAAAGACCTCAGTTAGCATTTCTCACACAAGACTTCCCCATGTGTATGATCAAATGTTGACCTAAGTGATAGTCTTCTAAAGACTTAGTTGCATTTGTCATATAATATGACTCACTCATCTGCCTAGAACTTGCTGCTGGAATGTCATTTAATGCCTTACAACTTTATTCTTTACCAAGCTATTCTCCTGCTACTTTTGATGTAAAGTTTCTACAAGAGCAAGTATTCCACAGCAAGCAGGTAGGCACCAGGTGACATTTATCAAGCTTTCAGAGTGCCTTACAAGACTAATCTGTCAAAAATTAGAAGCTTTAAGAAGTAAGAGGAGTGGTAAAAGCACTCAGAGATATAGTAATATTTTTTGTGTTTTATTGTCAGAAGAATGTATAGAGGGGTTATAGTTACATTTGTCAGGTAGAGAGTACACCACTTCTCGAACATTGATACCTCTTCTCATGTTTTTGTACCCATTTCCCTCCGCTCACCCCCTCCAAATCATCTTAATTTCCTTTTCTTCCATATTTCATATAAATAATAACTTATATTGGTTCCAAGTATTCCATCTACTCAATCACTAGTGAAATTTGTGTTGGCTATAACTATGGGTCTCTCTGTGTATAAATGTGCATATTTATATGTGTATTTATATGTATAGCAATAAACATGCATATGTGTAAAGGCATGTATATACACATATATCCATATCTATATATTTATAGATATAGATATATACATCTCTCTCTATATATATCAGGTGTAGAGTGACTTAATCTTCTATTCCCATACATTGGCATCTTCACATAGAATACATGATAACTTGCTCTGAGGATCTTCTGTGCTCTATGATAGGTATTCTAGGTATTAACTTTTCTTATTCCCTTGTTTTTCATGCCTGTGAACAACTTCAGTCTACTTTTCATAGGTTAACTTCAGTTTAATTAATGTAGCTACTTTCTAATAATAAAAATAAAAATGCTGTTTGTTAAATAAAAAGAAGTTTTAGGTCAGATATTAAAATTACCTTATCCATTCCAATGATTCCCATGAGATAAAAATTATAGTAGTAGTAAAATAAAAAATGAAGTCCTGAATCTGTTGTTTTTCCACTAAGAAGGGCAGAGAATAATATCATGCCAGTGTTATAACTAAAAAAATTAATGAGTAGTGTATGATCCCTATCAAGTTCTTATAAAAGCCAGTGCATCCTGGAGAATAATAGTTGAGCAGCAGAAATTCTAAGTAGCAGACATGGAGTATGAAAGAGAAAGCCAGTGAGAGAACTAGAGCAAGTGCATGCACACGAGAGAGAATGCATAATATTATGGGAAGTACATAGCAGTCAGATAAAGAAGAGCTCAATGAGAATATTGACAGCATTGTCATTAGACTCTACAATTACATTTGAAGGTGTTTGATCTACAATAACCTATCAACATAATGTGTGAAGTGGTTGTGATGAAAAGATAAAAATGACTCAGAAGATAAATGCATAAACAACTTTCACAAAAGTAAGAGATATCTAAGATATTTCATTACTTTGAAAGAATGAAGTGACTGAATTAATATAAATTTAGAAGCATACATTTCTCAAAGATAAAAAGATATTCATATATTTCATTATATAAGCCAAATTAGAAAGAAATTATGTAGGTGATTTTTTAAAACACAAATTCTCACTTTGTGACCTCAGTTATATGACAACTTTGCTTAAGCCTAAGGCTAAGGTTGTAAGTATGGGACATCTATCAAGATTCCTGATTTAGACTCCCCTTGATAAAATTTTCTGATCAATATTTAGTTTTTAAATTTTGTTCTTTGTGAACTCATATGTACCTATAAAAAATAATGTGGTGATTCCATATTTCATTCTCATAGTATCGCCTGATGACTTACAAAAAGTTGTAGAATGAAAACAATTCCACAAATAAGGAAAAACAATAGTACTAATTATTAATAAAATAAGGAATGAAACAATCATCAACGTTTCCAGTGTGAAACTGATTAGTGTAGTGCATTTTATTTTACTATTTTCTCATTTTCCTATATGTTTAAAAGAAGCTAAGATTATGATGTTCAATGAGAGTTTTATAGGCTATGAATCAGTAATTAAAATATTTATGGCTTCTATTATCATTTGTTTGGTTCTTCACTTACATGTAAAGTAAGGATATCCCAAAGTTTTAACGGAAACTATGTAGTTCACAAAGTCTTAACTCATTACTCTATGGTTCTTTACAGAATGACTTTGCAAATTCTCATTATTGAAGTTGTGATAAACTCTGAAATGTACATACTTAGCAGTATATATCTTAATATCTTAAATATTTCATGGAAAAGCTGCAGGAATTGCCCAAAGAGTTTTCATTCTGACACACATAAGCAAATTCTTGAAATTAAACATGCTTAAAGCATTGAAACATTTAACAAACATTAATACTTGCTGCGGTGTTAAGACAGGTGTCTTGCAGAGAATAATTGAATTCTTCCTCCTACACATCTCACAGCCAACATATATCTGGAATACTTTTCTTATTGACTCTTCAATCCTTTCTTTATTTTTAAGTGTGCAGTAACATAAGAAATACATCATTCTAAAATTCCACAAAATTTCCTTTAAACTTAGTTGTGTTGAATTATTTCGTTTAAGAAAAGAAATTCCATGTAAAAATGCTCTGAAATGAGGGAAATGGGGACCATGTCATGAGAAAGGGTATCAATGTTTGTGAAGTTATGCACCTTCTATCTGGTGAATATAGTGTAGCCCTTCTATTAATCACAATAAAAATATTGCTTTCCATGAAAAAAAAACAACTTGGGGCTACAGAAGAAAATGCTCTGAAATGAAAGAGCTTGTTTTGCCTATTTTTCCCATATAATATATTACACAAAAATTAGTGTTAAACACTGACATTAAGATATTTTGAATAGGTGTATTTGTGTGAATGTGTGTGTGTATGTGTGCACGTGTGCATGCATGCATGTGCATGCACTGACACTACAGCTTGAACTCAGGGCCTCATGGTCTTGCTAAGCCTTTCTTAGCCTGGTTAGTGATCTACTACTTGAGCCACACCTCAATTCCTGCCTCATTGCTAATTAATAAAAAGTCTCATGGAATTTTTTTCCTCTGGTTGACTCCCAACAGTAATCCACAGATCTCAGCCTGTAGAGTAGATATCCTGAACAGATAGAATTCCAGATGCAACTTACCAGCACTAGGTCTTCAGAATTATTTAGAAGAAAAAATATTTCACAGAGGCATATTTTCTCACCTCTTACTTTTAAAGCATTTTTGACAATGATTATATGTGAATTCATGTCATTATTTGGATTTTTAAAGACAATAAGTGATGATATTTAAAAGTTTTAGTACTTTTTCAAAAGGAACTTGGAGTTGTAGGACTGAAGAAATTTGGCTCTCTTTGGATCCTAATTTATAAGCTCAGTTCTGTTCATTATAATACAATGTCAGCAATACAAAGTTGAAGACAAAACATGATAGAAAAATATCACCAGGGGAAAGAATTTCTCTGGTATTATTTCTTGGAAAATAAGAATATTGAATTGAGACTGCAGGAGAATAATGAAGTGGGATGGGAGAGATATACCTTTTTTGTATTATTGAGAGACTTTTAGAAACTTTTTCTTTGACTCATTTTCCTCCTCACAGTATGTCTTTGGGCCATGCACCTAATATCTTCAATTACAATTTTTCCCATTACAAAAATGGCAGTAATATTAGCAAATGTTATCTTGAGAATTGAGAGAAATGCAGCTTGTACAATACTTAACATAAAGCTTGGCTAACATTCTGTGAAAGTTAAAAACATCTGAATGAGCTTCAAATTTAACTAGCAGTTATTTTATTGAATGTTAAGCAGAATGTGATATGCATTAAAGAAACCATTTCATGCAGTGCACAATCAGAAGTGACATTATCCATTGACCATGCTCTACTTCCAAGACAGCCAGGTGAATAACTTCTTACACAGTAAATCAATTTGGTTCTCTTATGTCCTGGTAGAGTAAAAATATCAGGGACAGAATGATGGAGAAAAACTGTAGATTGCAATGTGAAGTTCATATGAAAATGTGCAAAGCTGATAAAACTTTAAAAAAACCCAACTTGTACATTGTGTGTTATAGCACTTATGCTACATGCAGAGAAAGAGATAGGTATATGAATGAACTGTCCTTTTGATATCCTTTTGTAGGTCCTTAGAAGGATGAACTCTTACCTCATTAATGCAGAAACATTATCAGATGAGAGGAAATATGTGAGGTTTTTGTTTGTTTGTTTGCTTGCTTCCTCCAATTTATTCTTCAGTTTAACTGCATGAGACTGAAAGAAAAAGGAAAATTACACATGCAGGTTTGAAAAGAGCAATCCACCTAAAAGAAGTAAATATGTATGGACTGTTAAAAGGCCTAAGTAAATTGAGTTATATAGTCTCAAGTATAAAAAGAAAATGATCTAAGCAATCTCCTGTTATTGAAAACTGGAAATGTTAGGAGTTGCTTAATTTTTTCTTTTCCAGTACATTGAGTTATTTATTGATTCTGTATATAGAGATTAAAGATGAGATTAACAAGAAACTTGATTTAAAATGGATGGAATTTCTGAATGGATACATTTTGCCAAGAAGCCCTGAAAATGGCCAGTGAGTTTACCAAGTTATGCTCAATACAACTTCAACGTTAGCTTAATGTGCTGAGAAATGATACTACTTCACAACTATTTTAACTGTTATCAAAAATAAAAGGAACCAGGTGTGGTGATGAAGGCTTGTAATCCCAAGCATTTAGGAGGCTGAAGTAAGAGGATTTTGAGTTGAAGGGCAGCTTACATTACTAAATATAGCAAAAAAATTACTCCTTAACAAAAACCCAAAAGGTAATAACATTTGTGAGGGTAAGGAGAAAAAGGAGTTCTAAACTCGTGGCAAAATGCAGATTAGTATTCTCATTGTAGAAAGTAGTATGCAGCTTTCCAAAGAAATGCAAAATTTAAAGTATCATCTGTGGTCTAGGAATGTATCCCAGTGGCAGAGGACTAACCTAGCATGCACAAAGCCCTGGGTTTGATTTCTTCTTACCACATACTCAGAAAAGCTAGAAGTGGCTCTGTGGCTCAAGAGCAGAGCACTAGCATTGAGCAAAAAGTTCAAGGATAGTGTCCAGGCTCTGAGTTTAAGTCATATATATAATTTAACCCACTCTCTTTTGGGTACCTCATCAATGTATCTGTAGTTCCTTCTTAAAGCAGCGTTATCCACAACAACCAAAATATGAAAAGAACTTACTTGTTCAGTTAGAGAATAATAAAGCAACTGTGGTGATGCACAAACGTATTTTTCTGTTTCATCCTTAAAATAGTACAATATTTCTCCAATTAATCACCATTTACAATGACCTGAAAGATATATTCTAAATAAAATCAGACCAGAGATTCAAATGGTGTTTTCTATTGTTCTTAAAAACAAACCTGTGCATGCATGCACATGTACACACACACACACTCACAAACACACACAAACACGTCAGCCGCAAACATATATAGAGAGAGGATTTTTTTTAATAAAGAAAAAAATAATTACTAGGGCATATTAGGTCACAATATAGAAGATAGTAGATATGTGATATAGAGTTCCAGGATACAATATGAGAATGCAAGCGATAACATCAGCCTTATATGGGAGTGATGCTAAATAAGTAGGAATTGTTCTGTCTAGCAGGGGTGGTTCATTCCATTGTTCTTCCCCCAGAAATGGATGAAACAAAAATAATGCTTTGCTATGCCTCTCTGTTTGTAGAAATAATAACAAACAAATATCAATATGTTGTATTCTCAACATAGAACAAAATGTCAAATTAAAATATATAAGAGCAGCAATACCAGGGATGGGAGGGGGAAAACACTGCACAATGAAGAACAGAATAGCTGTGGATAGCAGTAATTTTACTTTAACATTGGAAGTGATAAACTGCCAGGAAGATTGTCAATGTCATTTCAGTCACTAAAAAGGGAAAACAAAATACACAATCAACATGCTAATAAAAAAGAAAAAATAGAAAATCTAAACAAGTTTAAAAGATGACTTGGACCAAGAATACAAAATGAGACAATTAGGAAACAAATGACAAACTGGCAAGCTTGAAACAAATATTACCTATAATTCTGTTAAATGCTTTTTACAACACAATTTGTTAAAATGATAATTCTAGTCATATTTTAATAATATATCCATTTAATGATAGATTATTACCTATTACTTAAGCTTTAATACTTAATATTATATGATTTTAGTAGTTACCATAAAAGAAGCAAGTGAAACTAATTTTAAGAAGTATACCATGAGCCGGGTGCATTGGCTCATGCCTGCAATCCTAGCAACTCAGCAGGCTGAGATCTGAGGATCTTGGTTGAAGGCCATTCTGGGCACTAAAGTCTGTGAGACTCTTATCTCCAATTAATCACCAGAAAACCAGAAGTGGCTCTGTGGTAGCCTTGAGCTGAAGAGCTCAGGGAAAACACGTAGGCCCAGTGTTCAGGTCCCACGACTGACAAAAAGAAAAAAAAATGGACCATGTAGAAAAAGTATAATTCAAACAAACAATATATCATTCTAGTTTTTCTATGTATTGATTTAATAACTTAAGGTGTATTTAGTACTCATTTTCATATCAGATAATAAGTTATTACACACAACTCTTGTTACTAGGTGGAAGGGTTCAGATTTATGCCAGCACTGTGGTGAAATTCACATGATAAAATCTCCAGGCAGTACACAAGGATACATCTATCATCTAGCTTAGATTTATGGAAATTTGATTTCTAGATGCATGTTAAATTTTTGCCTAGATGATGTCTATAAAATTACACACAATATTTTTATCAGGAGAATTTCAGATGATTAAGTATCATCTGAAGCCATATTCATTAATTAATTATCATTATTATTTAGTATCAAATAAATAGAGATTGAATTTGGAGTAATAATGATATGAGTGTGTGTGTGTGTGTGTGTGTGTGTGTGTGCCAGATTATACATATTAAGGTTTATTTTACATTCCTGAACTTGTTCCTACAGTTGGATTTAAATTTCCACAGAGTGTCAGTGTATTATATGAAATTAAACTGCATGTTTATTTCATTAATTCTTTATGACTTGTCTAATCCTAAATATAAATTATCCAAGTGTTCAGAGTAAGGAAAATAACAACAGATATAAGCAAGATGAACTATTCTGTAGCAGAACAGTATTTCCATTTTTATTTTGATAGCACATCTTGTTTTACACTACAGGATATTCTTGGGAAAATGTGCTCCAGGCTGAGCATAACTGCAGAATATTATGGTTTGAACTGTCATAAGGGAAGGAAGAAAGAGGTGCTTTCCTTCCAAAAGTCTTCTCCCAAAAATGTGATTTGTTTTATAGGGGATACTTGGAAATGAACATTTTTCACCATCAACCTTGAAAAGCCATCTTGATAGACCATTTCTGTAAGTGGTTTCAGAGGATTATTTATGACTTTGCAAGGATGCCAGATTGCCTCATTTTGAGACAATTAAAGCAGGAATTTAGTCAGCCGTTATTTGCATCTTTAGGAGAAAAACCCATTAACACTAGGGCAGGGGATCACTAGGGCCTAGAGAAGCTTCTACCTTGAATAATAATCCTAGACATCTTAAAACAACTCCAGCAAGCAGAGCCTGTGAAGGCTGCTAGAGCAGTCTGAATGAATCTAGGCAGAAAAATAGATGGTGAGAGTGTTTTAGCTGATAACTAATATATTTTTTATGAGGCAGACTGAAATAAGACTCCAGAGAGAGGGTCAGAAAAGACTGATCAGAGAGAGTAAAATAGGTGACAGGAAGATTGGAAAGTAGAATTCATCGTAGAACAAATAAATCATAGAAAGCCTGTGCATGTAAGAACAAGAGTGCAGACCAAACTCCAGAAATTCAAATATTCTTAGAGGTCAGCTTAATGAATTATCAATGGAAATCCTTGAATTTTTAAATATTTGACCACATGTTGGGGGGGAGGTCAAATTGTTGAAGAGAAAGAAAATGTCATCTCTCTGTTAGGAGGTCCAACAGTACATTAGGAAACAATCAAGAATAGATTTGGAATAAAAAGGAGAAGTAAGGGGCTAGGAGTTTGGCCTAGTGGTAGAGTGCTTGCCTAGCAAGCACGAAGACCTGGGTTCGATTCCTTGGTACCACATACAAGAAAAAAAAAAAACAGGAAACAGTGCTGAGGCTCAAATGGTAGAGCTAGCCTTGAGAAAATCCAAGGACAGTGCTCAGGCCCTGAGTTTAAGCCCACGACTAGCAAAAAAAAAAAAAAAAGTAAATAAGTAATTAAAAAAAACAAAACCGTATTTTAAAAAAAAAGGGGGAAGTAATTACTCCAAATGAGCATTTCATTTGTTATGATGTAACAATTCTTCATTTAGATACTAGAAATTACCATATAACTGATCTATTTCCACAGTTGAATTGATACTGACTGCAGTATTCCCACATGACAGAAAAGGGAAAATTTACTAAAGTTTGATGAAATGCGTTGAGGGTGAAGCACTCTAATATGGACATCTGTGGTTTAGAAATAGGTCGAGAGGGGGAATGTCTACTTTGATAAAAAAAAAACCCCTTTTTCTTGGATTGGCCACACCTTTTTCTTTTTTTAATATTTTTATTGTATGGTCACATCTTTTTCTAACATTCAACAATAAAGTCATTTCAACATCCACTACATTTAAGTCCTACCATGGGTAGCTACCGCAAATCGAATGAGTTGATATCTTTTGTCAAAAGGCTCATATCTGAGGAAATAATAAGAACATTGGTAACTTTTATTTTTTTACTGGTCCTAGGGCATGATCTCTGGGCCTGGGCAAGTTCCTTGACCCTCTTTGTGCTCAAGAATAGCACTGTACAACTTGAGCTACAATGCCACTTGTAGCTTTTGAGTGGTTGATTGGAGATGAGTCTCATGGTGACTTTTCTGCCCATACTGGCTTTAGATCTTTATCTGTAGATCTCAACCTCCTGATTAGCTACAATTACAGGCATGAGCCTCTGCCACCTGGCAATAGTGGTAACTATTTGATTCTACTCATCTTTATTGTAAAAGCCATAAGTGCTTTCTTGGCAGCAATTAGGATTGAATTAAGGAATTGGTGTTTTTGTGGCTTGCTTCTATGACTGGTTCTTTACTATTACTTTAGTTATGCCTCCAGCACTGCCTTTTCTTGTTATATGGAGTCTCAAAGACTTCTCTTCTTGGAGTGGATTCAAGCCATGATCCTCTAGATCTCAGTCTCATGAATAGATAAGATTAGAATCATGAGCCACCAGTATTCAGCTTTTATTTTGTTCAATTCTTGATTTGAAATTGATTTGTAAAATTGATGTGCATATGTCTCTATACTTGGTAGGGAGTAGGTGCTTATATCAGGGCTTTAATAACTGTCAACATTTAAAACAAAACATTGAAAACCCACTTACTTTATCTTAATTAAAAAGGGATTGTTTTACTGGATTGTTTTAACAATTACCTAGTGTATTGAAGGCCTAAGGAAGTAATCAAAGTTTAATATAAAATTTCTTTTCTTCTGATTATTACACAGCAATAGCAGTGATTTTCAGAAGTCTCCTGCAATGCACTCACAGTTAATGTGCTTCACAATATGAAACATGTAATAGAAAATAGATGAACCAGCAAGCACAAATAACCTAGTGTTAAGAAAGAGCATTTGAGCAGGGCTGCCACGTCTTTTAGGAATACAGTTCCTTCTTATGAACTTCAAAGTACTCCAGGAGCAAGAATCACTGCTCAGCCAATTAGAAAGCGCTTATGGTCCCATCCTCATATTGCAAATTAACAATCTACATCAGAAAGACTCTCTTTTGGACTGCTTTCATTTAATATACTTCAGCACCTCGTCCTTGCCTTTTGGAAATAGGAAAAAAAGATAATTTTGCTTGAATATTATCTTAAGTAAATTAGTGTATACAGGCATGATTTGTTTAATTACAGCAGTTAGTAATTAGTATAAGTAGAGATCGTGTCACAACTAAAACATAATTAAAATCATACAACATGATGAGAAATTACAAAATTTTGTGCATGAAAATATACATTGGTTTAATTGTAGAATTTCCATTTTGAGGTGAAATTTACATTAAACTATAATTTACTTTACATAAGGGTTGAAACATTTTATTGAAAAACTGTTTCTCAGAAATATTTTGGCTTCAGTTTTTTAAAATAATTTTTAAATAAAGGATAAAAATACTCCCAAAGTAGGTATTTTTCTTATTAATTTCATGTTTCCAGATGATTCAGTTTTAAAATGGAAATCCAGATACATGATGTAATTTCATTAGTTAAATATCAACTGTCTGACACTTTTGATTGAGCACTTATTTTGTGTTTATGATTAAACATTTCCATCTTCTAAGTGTCAAAACAGAAAGTTTTTAAATTTTAATATATGCTACAATATGTTGTAGTTTCAGAAGAAATAAAAATCACATATATGTGTCCACCAAAAATATCATTGATTACATGGAACTTTTACTCTACAGTCTTCAGACTAGGAGTACCAAATTCATTGAGTGCCAAATAATTAATGACTGTGTTAATATTACTTATAAATGTGAGTGAATGATTTAGTAGTACTTACTTTAGTATAATATCTCTGAATAGATAATAAATGCTAAAATGAACTGCTAAAATGATTTGTTTTAGTTTTAGAATTCAGGAAGTATTTTTATCACACTAGTTAGTAAAAGTCATGAGGCAATTCTTTATATTGGTGAAGCAAAAAAAAATCCCAGAGGTTAGACATTTAGCAATAGAAAAAGCATGTCATTTTGTATGCAATTTGTAGGGCTACATATTAAACTCAGAAAATTTACTTTTTTAATGAAATCAGCTTTATTGTTTAATTATTACTGTAAAATAACTCAATTTTACAATCTCTTAATTTATAACATGTGAACATTATCTATTCTATTTCCATTCCACTTTATCTTTTTGTTAAACAGTGGAGGATGCACATTACCATACTTTCTTATTTCACTATCATATTTCCTAGAACAGTACCTAATTGGCTCAGGAAAGTGGCCGTCAGGAGACTGAATAAATATGTCATTCAACTTGATGATAAAGAAATATATTCTATCAGAAGGAAATTGAGATATTCAGTAGCTAATTATCTCCCATAATAAATATTAATTTTATAAACAATCAACTTTGCTTATTGTGAATTTGCAAAAAAAACTAAAATTTGATCATTTGCTCCTTGTACACTTTTTTTAAATTGTTGGGTAATGTATAGAGGTGTTACAGTTACATTTGCCAGGTAGTAGTTAGATTATTTCTCATACATTGATATCCCTTCTCATGGTTTTGTCCCAATTTTCTTCTCCCCATCCCCTCTTCCCTTTCCTATTTCAAATAAACAAATAAATATATAGATAATATACCGGGTAACAAAGTCAGATACAGTAACACTATGAGATTAACCATAAGGGCAAAAAAAAGAAGAGAAATAATATAGTACATTAAGAACAACAATCACGCAAGATGAAGCTCTTGTTTCCACATCCTAGAGATCATTTCATTCAGTCTCATCCCATATGACATTATGTAACTATGTTTTGCGCTGTTGTAATCCTCTGCTAAGGGAGGTCTACATGTGTACTAATTATTATTAATGAGGGAAACCACTAAGCCTGTGTTCCTTTGGGTCTGGCTTACTTCACTTAATATGATTTTTTCCAAGTCTTTCCATTTCCTTAGGAATGGAACAATGTCATTCTTTCTCATCGCAGCATAGAATTCCATTGTGTATAAATACTACATCTTGTTGATCCACTCGTCTACTAAGGGGCATCTGGGGTTTCATTTCTTTGCTATGGTAAATAGTGCTGCAATAAACATCATTGAGCTAGTGGCTTTAGTATGTCCTTGTCTCTGGATGTTTGGATAAATGCCAAGGAATGGAATTGATGGGTTTAGGAGAGCTCTATGTTTAGTCTTTTGAGGAACTGCCATACTGCTTTCCATAGTGGTTGAATGAGTTTACACTTTAGTAGCCATCCTTCCTGGACACATCCCTGCCAGCATCTGTTGTTAGTAGATTTCTTTATCGTGGCCTTTCTAACTGGAGTGAGGTAGAATCTCAAAGTTGTTTTGATTCACAATTATTTTATGGCCAGATATGTTGAGCATTTTTTCATATGTCATTCTTACTTCCTCTTCAGAGAAGTCTCTAAGTTTTTAGCCCCTCTTTTAATAGGATTGTCATTTCTTTGAAGAATTTTTTGGAAGAATTCAATTTTTTGAATTATGGGTATATTTAAATATGAGAACCTTGTCTGCTGTATGGCTAGTGAAGATCTTCTCCCACTCTGTGGGCTACTTAGCTTGCTAGCTATGTTCTTTGCTATTCAGTAGCTCTGCAGTTTGATGTAAGTCTGTGGGTTCTGGGTCTTTAGTTCTATTCCATTGGTCCTCAGGCCTGTTCTTGTGCCAGTACTGAGCTGTTTTGGTTACTATAGCTCTGTAATAGAGTCAAAAGTTTGTTATTGATATTCTTCCAGATGTGTTCTTTCTGTTAAGAATTTTTTTGCATTTATTATTCAATAATAAATTTTGGATTTCTTCTTCTATTTCCTTAAAGAATGACATAGAATATTTTCTTTTGAATACCTGAATATATTAATTTATTTAATTTCATTGTAAGTATTTGTTCTAAAAAGACATAAAATTGCATTTGTTAAAAATAATCAACTAAATATTCATCTGAATGAAAGTATTTATTTCTTTTTTTTTATCTTTTTTTTTTGCCAGTCCTGGGCTTGAGCTCAGGGCCTGAGCACTGTCCTTGGACTTTCTCAAGGTTAGAGCTCTACCACTTGAGCCTGAGCATCACTTCTGGCTTTTTTTCTATATGTGGTACCGAGGAATCGAACCCGGGTCTTCATGCATGCTAGGCAAGCACTTTAACCACTAGGCCAAACTCCCAGCCCTGAATGAAAGTATTTAAATTAGCACTCATTTGTGAAAAAGATTTATAGTTAGTTCTCATTATTTATGCCACCTATGTTCTATTAAATGGCTGCTAATGTTAGATTAGTAAACCTGATTATTGTTTTTTAGGAAAATAGAAATTTGTTTTCCTGAAAGTCATGTCCACAATTTCTTTCTCAAACAGTTACTAAGTAACTGCTATACATACATATATATATACATATATATACACACACAAATACGTGTGTTTATGCACACACAAATATATGCATGTGTTTATGGAATCTAATTTTTTAGATTTTTAATCATTAAGCTAAATAATTGGACTACAACAGTATAAATTATGTATGCACAAAGCTTATCTAACTCAAGTATTTTCTTCATAAGACATATCATGTTTCTCCTTTGTTAAAGAACACTAGAAAACAGTGTGTTATTCATTTATTTTTAATTGTTTTATTTTAATGTTTTACTACTTTATTTATTGTATGAAGTAGCAGTTTCATAATGCTCTTTCCATAATATAAAGTTTTTTATCATACCCTCCAAAGATGTTTTGTATTTCACATAGTGTTTCCTCCTTTATATATATGCATATATATTCTTTATAAGGATTTGGCTAAAAATCTATTTCATCAATAGCTGAAATGGTTCATAGTAGGCAATAAGACAGGTTCAGAGTTTGAGTCAGAGAATCTGGGGCAAACTGTATCTCATTTCAAGAATGACAACTGTAGTATCTGTTTCCATGAATCAAAATTCAGGTATTTTTTTGTTGTTAACTTTTGTATTTAGCTAACATTGTCATTAAGGTTAGAATTAAGATTCTTATTTGGGATATGTTAGTGTTAGGGAAATGGAAAATATAGTGTTATATTTAGAGTAAATTTAGATCTACAAAACAACTAAATGTTCAAATGAATGTGAAATAGAGTACTGATATTAATATAAGGATTTGGGTATAAATAGTGTAAGTGTTAGTTTTAGTGCTCCATTTAGGATTAGGGTTAGGTTTAGACAAAGAGTATCAATTCATTCAAAATGAAAACTAGTACATTACTAGGATAATTAGGGCTAGGTTTAGATTTGGTGTTCCATTTCAGGTTAGGTTATAAGTTGCAGAAGGGGAAGCTTTAGGATAAAACTGAGTGTTGTTTTTTTTTTTCTTTTCTAACAAGTAAAAGTAAAATAAATGGGAAATTTTATAGAAACTGTAACATATTACTTACAATTACTCTTCAGTATTAATTAGCCTTAACTTTTGAGTTTTGTTTTTGATTAGGTGTCGAGGTAAGGTTTGGATTAGGAAATGGATTACGTGTTAAGTAAATCTGAAACTTAATTTTGGATCTAGGAGGTTAGGAAAATCTACAAATCAATAGAAACCATAGTATTTTTCATGTTGTCAAGATTTCAGGTCAATTGATACAATGTTTCATGTTAAAGACCAAGATTTCTTCAAGTTTAGAGTTCAGGGAATCTGTAGGATTTTAGAAAAATGGCAATTTATTTCAAGAACAATATCTGTTAGAATGAATCAACACTGGAGTAATTTTTTATTTACTTTAGGATTTGGCCACCATTAGGATGAAGGTTAAGGTTAGGGTTCTAGGTGATATGTGGATACAGGTAAGGGAAATGGAAAATTTAGCATCAATATGACAGTGAAATTTAGAACTACAAGGCATAAAAGAGTTGGAATGAATGTAGAGTGCTGGTAGCACTCTACATTCTGGTAAAATTATGGTTTTGGTGAGTCTTAGTGTTTCAGTTAGGATTAGCCTGAAAATTGGAAAAATGATAAAATGCTGTATAAAACTTCAAAC
Source organism: Megascapheus bottae (assembly GCF_031878675.1). Lineage (NCBI taxonomy): Eukaryota > Metazoa > Chordata > Mammalia > Rodentia > Geomyidae > Megascapheus > Megascapheus bottae. The sequence goes on along the minus strand of NC_143520.1, from coordinate 34,793,816 downwards.
TATTTTAGGAAGAACACGTTAAATCAAAGTTAGGGTGAACAAAAACTATTGTATCTGTGTTACTTTTAACATTCTAGTATAATTCTAGGGTGAAGATTACTTTAGTTCCAGTTAGGGAATGGTTACCTTAGGATAAAACTGTATTTTCCACTAGCAAGTAGAAGAATAAGGAATGTGAGATTGAATAGAAACTAAAGAATTTACCTACATTTTCTATTCTATTAGTGCAGTATGGTTAGTTGAAGGTTTCTGGGTAGGTAAACCAACAAGTTTTACCTGATTGGGTTAGGATTAGAAAATGAGTTAGGCAGTATATCTGAAACTTGACATTGGGATCTAGTACTTCAAGGAAAGATAGCTTCAATAGAAACTACAGTATTTCTTTATGAAACCAAGATTTTAAATCAAATGATGTAATGTTCATGTTAGAGAATATGCTTGCTTCAGAGATAGAGTTAAGAAATCTATAAGATTTAGGATAAACTCCAATTCCTTTTCAAAAAGACAAATGGAGTATCAGGTAAAATGAATGAAACTAGAATATTTTTCTTTAACTTGAGAATTAGGGCACCATGAGGCAATAAGGCTTTAATTTTATCTTGGTTTAAAAGTTTTAATTGTATTTTCAGTATGACATTCAATTTTCCATTATTATAACCATAAACCTAAAAGAAGACTAAAATTATATTTCAAAAAAAATCAAGTATTGAATCATTCTGGTACTCCATTCCTAATTTACATCAAATTTAAAAGTTTTGATATGTGCTTGAAAACAACCTCTGGAATAATTTCTCTACAAAATTGGGGAAAATCTTTGCTAATTATTCATCTGACATGATACAATGTAATATATACATCTCAGAAATTAAAACATGAAAATAACAAATAAACCATTTACAAAAGTGAAAAAATGAGCAGTTTTTTTTTAAAGAAATGAGAATTACCAATAAAGATAACAGGATAGGTTCAATATAAATAGGTATAAGGAAAAGGTAAATTAGTATGAAATTGAGTTTCCAATCTTACCCTGGACTGAATGGCAATCTGTAAGGAAATAAACAATTGCTGATGAGGATGAAGTGAAAAGGGAAACCTTTGACATTGTTGGTGGAAATGTAAAATAGTGCAGTTATTATGGAAATCAAAGTAGGTGACTCAAGATGCTAAGATGGAAAATAATTGTCCTGCTCTACCACTCCTGAAAATATATCTAATAGGTATGTCAGTCAATGTACAATAGAGGAGTTTGCACACCTAGGATAATTGTACCATTATCCACAATAGCCAACCTATGGAATCATCCTAATTGGCCATCAGCAAGTTAGGAACAGAAAAAGAAAATAAGATTGTATAAATGCATGCATGTATGTTTATGCATGTCTATATTTATCTATTTTATATGCATGCACATATATCTACATGCAAATATGCAGTGTATTCTTATTCAGCCATATGGAAAAATAAAGTTGCATAATTTCCAGGCAAAGGACAGCACAAGAAATAATAAGGTTAAGTGAAATAAGCCAGACGGGGAAAGAAAAATATCAGAAGAATTTTATTGTAAAAGTAAAATTTATGTGAAATTTAGATCACAAAAAAGACCAAAGCAGTACATGAAAATTTTAAAGAAATCGAAAGAAAGAAGGAGTCATGAGGCAAGGATGAAGTGGGTTAAATATGACCATAGTAGTAATTATAGCTATTTAAGAAAATAGAATAACAAATTCTATTAATTGCTTTTTAAAATATTTATCAGATATTGAGAATAAGAGAATATACTATGATCACAGTACTACGTATGTGTAAGAATACATAGTACACATATGTATATGTGTTGTATGCATCTATATGTATATACACACAAATATATATGTACATGTTTCTGTATGTACTATGCACAGAGAACATGTACATATATACATGTAGGGATACTACTATGTAATTGTTTTATGTAGTTTATCCTTATAAATAAAAAGAACTTAAAAGTTTACATGATAATTATGAATTTATTTAAATTGATTAATATAAACTCATTACAGACTATCATATCTTTGCAACTTTATGAACAACTGAGAAGAATACTTCATATTTTGTAACTCTCATTAATATTTAATTATCAATAGAGATAATCATTTTTTGGCCAGACCTGGGACTGGAACTCAGGGCCTTGGACACTTTTTGCTCAAGGCTAGAGCTCTGCCATTTGAGCCACAGCACCACTTCCAGCTTTTTCTGAGTTTGTGGTACCAAGGAATGGAACTCAGGGCTTCATGCATGCTAGGTGAGCATTTTAGGACTGGGCTAAACTCCCAGCCCAGATAGTCATTTTTTATATAACAACAGAATCAAATTTTTGCAAGGCACTGTGAAATCTAAAAATATGTTAATACTTTCACCATCCTAACAATTACTATTTGATCATACATCCAGAATAGATATTTCATTCACATATTTTATTTTTTTTATTTTTTAGCCAGTTCTTGGCTTGGGCTCAGGGCATGAGCACTGTCCTTGGGTTTTCTCAAGGCCAGAGCTCTACCACTTGAGCCAGAGTACCACTTCTGAATTTTGTTATATATGTGTTACTGGGGAATTGAACCCAGGTCTTTGTGCCTGCTAGTCAAGCACTCTACCACTTGTCCAAACTCCCAGCCTCATTCACATATTTTAAAACAATGTCCTGATCATTTGGAATATATTGGTTTATTGATTAGTCCTGTTTCATAAAGTCTGTCATATTTCACTATACACAATCAAGAAGTCACAATTATTAACAGTTCAATGATCTCATGAGAGAAGTATCTAAATGTTTTAAAGTGACATGGCTATAAGATCTTATAAGTAATTTTTAATTGTTATTTCCCTTGCAAGCTCAAAATTTGTCCTTGGTAGCAAATTCTATCAATTGCTCCCAATCATTTTCTTGATTGAGGAAACAACTGACAAAAAAGTGAAGTAATCATAGTTTATCAGATTGTTACTTTTTCAAGGAAAAATAATACTCCATGGATAGTACTATTGGAAAAACTCATAATTTAATTACACAAGTGTTTTTTATCATATAAGGCAGATTCATGCAGGTAATCCTAGCTAATAAAGGGGCTGAGATCTAAAAATAAGTAAAGATAGAATAGGCAGGATAACCTCTGAGATGTTTATCATTAACAAATATAAAGCTCAAAGTGAAGTTGTTGTTCAAGTAGTAGACTGTCAGCCTTTACCAAAAAATACCAAGGCCAAGACTATACTTTCAGGGATCATTGCTATAGTATGTTACTAGAGAAATCTCACTGATCATGTACAGTACCCTCATTGAAGGTTTCAGGACTCCAAACAGGAAAGATCCTAGAAGGAACTCATCTAGACATATCATAGTAAAGACACTAGACCCGAATACCAAGGAAATGATCTTAAATGCTGCAAAAACAAAGAAAGAGCTATACTACAATAGGAAAAAATTTAAACACAGCAGATCTCTCCACGCAAACCATAAATGATAGAAAAGCTTGGAAAAACATCAATGATGTCCTGAGACCAACATCTGCCAACCCAGACTGATATATCCAGCAAAACTAGCATTTACATTTGAGGGAGAAACAAAAATGTTTCACTCCAAAGAGAAGCTTTATGAATACATGAACACTAAACCAGCGTTACAAAAAATACTAATTAATCAAGAACAAATTGTAGAACATCAGGAACCCACATCAAGAAGCAAATATCTGTAATTCACTAAACACAAAAGGGGGAAAAAAGAGAGAGAAAGAAACTTAGAAGTAAAAATAAATAACGACAATGGACACTGACCACCTCTCCATAATTTCCCTACAGGGAACTCAAAAAACTAATCCCCCAACACCCAATAAACCATTCACTAAATGGGCCAGGGAACTGAAGAGAGACTTATCAGAAGAAGAGATTAAAATGGCAGAAAAGCATATGAGAAAATGTTCATCATCTATGGTCATAAAGGAAATGCAAATAAAAACAACCTTAAGATACCACCTTACCCCAACAAGAATGGCCAAGATCTTGAACTCAGACAATGACAGTTGCTGGCGGGGTTGTGGAGAAAAAGGACCCCTACTACACTGCTGGTGGGAATGCAGACTAGTTCAGCCACTCTGGAAAGCTGTGTGGAGGTTTCTTAAAGAACAGAAAATAAACCTTCCCTACGATCCCGCCATACCCTTTTTGGGCATCTATCCTGAACATCATGACCCAAGATATTATAAGGACACCTGCCCAGCTATGTTCATCTCTGCACTATTCACAATAGCCAGGCGATGGAAACAATCCAGATGCCCTACTGTGTTGGGAGCCAGAGTGGAATCAAACTGTACCTTGACTTGCATCAGACGATGGCTTTATTGTCTTATTGTTTTCTGGCCCTATTCTATGTAAATGACCTGAGAATTACCATATGAATGTAACACCTGGAGGTTCCCTGGGTCTGGAGGAGGGAAGAAGCGGGAGTGGAAAATAAACGCGGCAGTCTCGGCAGTCTTTACCTGGACTGCGGACATCCCGGACTCGGTGTGTCTGTCTCTCTTCTATTTCTTGCTAGTCCTTGCCCCCGATTACAGGAACCCCAATCTGCGAACCCTGGTTTGCTGCCGGTTGGCCCCGGCATCACTGCAGATGATTGGATACAGAAAATGTGGTATATATACACAATGGAATTCTAGATATCCAACAGACAAGATAAAATAATAAATCTAGAGCGAATCATGTTGAGTGAGACAAGTCAAGAACTAAGGATTAAAAGGCGCATGGTATCCTTAATATGTGGCTATTAAATCCAAAGAGTACAAGAGCAAGGACTCAATAACTGCATACCCAAAGTTATAGGCATGGTAATGGAAATATAAACATAATTATGTAGGCATAAAAACCTATGACTCTATAGACATAATGTTTTATTTCACAAATTAATATGTTTCTATGACATACAAACCCTTAGCCTAATTTTGATTACATTCTAAATACTAAGTCCCAGTGTTTGTAAATAGAGATTCCCTACTTGAACACTTATATGTTAAACTTGTCATTTAAAATATGATGTAAAAATCAACGTTAATAAATTCTTTATAAAAAAAATGCCAAGGCCAAGAATGAAGCTTTAGCAATTGTTGCATGCATATGCACATGAGCGCGCGCGCGCACACACACACACACACACACACACACACACACACACACACAATATAAATTGAATGGTTGGATAGTTTGACCATACAGTGAAAAGTAATAATAAAGAAAAATAATTGTTATTTTTTGTTGATTTTATTCTGAAAACAGTTCAAAGGTTTAATCTTTTCTCATTTACTCAATAATTATCCAAAGGAGATTTTTTTTATGTACTAACACTTTGCATAAGAAAATGAAAGACTAGAAAATTAATTTATAGAAATATTATATCACTTTCTTCCCATAAATATTCTGAAATATTTTTCATATGATATCTTTACAGACATAATACATCAAGTATTGGTTAACCTTTTAAGAGTTGTAACAGTTTATGAGCCAAGGTGTTTATTTTACAAGTTTAAAAAATTGTGACTAGGACCTGGAGTTTGGCCTACTGGTAGTGTGTTTGCCTGGCATGCACAAAGACCCAGGTTTGATTTCTCTGTACCATGTGTACATAGGAAAAGCCAGAAATGGTGCTGTTGTTCAAGTGATAGAGCTCTAGTCTTAAGAAAAGGGCAGTATTCAGGCCCAGACTAGAAAAAATTTTTAATGTGGCTATAATTTGTATTCATATTAATAGATTGCTACATGTGATGTTATGACATTAAATAACTATAATGATTCAAAATTAACACTGCTTTTCTAATAGTAAAACAATGTAAATATTTCCTCAATTATCTCTACTTTCTGAGATCTTTGCAAAGGGGATGTAAAACAATTTGAGCTATTGCCAGATGTAATAGTGAATTGTATTTCTGTCAACTTGGAAGACTTTTTAAAATTGAAAATATGTTACGGTGATCTCTGAGTAAAAGCAGTTTCACTCCATGATTTAAATGGGCCTCACACTGTCAGGTGACTGAATAGAATAAATTAGATAGTCTTCCTATGCAAGAAGAAATCTCCCAGAATTTGAATCAGTCTGTACCATCAGCTCTTTGCCTCTGGAATTTTGCATAGTTTGGATTTCCCCATCCAACAATCTCAACAATACTACCACAACATGATGAAGAGAAATTAATGTATTTCAATCCCTCTGTGCTACACTTCAGATCTAAAATGTCTATCAAAGCCTATGTGTCTCACTTGACACAATTGGTTAATGATGGAAAGTTAAAGAGGCAGTATAAGTGATAGAAACTTAGGGTTTTTAAGTACATCGTGAGATGCTCCTCCTTCCTGTCTCTTTTCTTCAAATAGGTGAGCAATGAGCAACTCACTCTATCATATATTTTGTCAGGATGTGCTGTCACATGCAGGATCAAAAGCAATAGGAGTATCGGCTAAAACCTTGAAGCTATGACACAAGACAAACCATTTTGTTTGTTTCCATTATCTCAGGAATTTTGGAATAATAAGAGTAAGCCAACTAACATAATTGAAATTCACTTTCTACGGGGATATCGATCTTTCTGCTTCCTCATGTTTCTATTTAACCAGGTGCCAATAAAGTCACTATATTAAAATATATCTAACTTCATATATAAACCGAAGAGACCATGATTTCAACCAAATTTTCTTGATGTAAAGAAGATAACCAGCAATCCTTTGATATATGTGATGTAACCTGTGAAAATTATTTATGGGATGATTGTTGCCAAATATTTTATATTTGAACAGTCTAAAAGAATCCAGTCCATGCTATCATATTAATGATAATAAAGTTAAATTTAAGAAAAAATAAGAATAAAAAATATGCGACCTTTAATATAGTCTATTTAAAATTTGGAACAGTGAACCAACATCAGCAGTCAATGAAGGGGTTAGTTTTTAACCAATGCAAGACCATAGCACCATTTAAAAATTTCTTTCTTATTATTAAATATTCTGGAAAGAGGTGGAATTTTGTGTTCTATTTTGAGATCAGAGGAGAAAATGTACTTAGCTTTTTAGAAGATAAGAAAGGATCTTCCAGATGTTAAGACAATTTCATTACTACCTTCACATTTTCTGTCTTGTAACAATGAGCACAGAAACCAAATGTGCATAATGTACCAAAGGTTTCAAATAGGTTGAAAGTCCTAATTTCTACCCCCGGGTATTAAGATTAAAGGTATTAAGGTTGAAGAGGTAGAAAATAAGAGATGATGGAAATTCTCTACAATTGTAGACTGCAAGTACTTTCCAAATGCACCAACTGCAGTCATCTGTTTCTCAAACAAAGGCCCACAATTAATTCCCCAGTGCACTGCTTACTCATCTTAAGTATGCCTCTGGCGAATTGGGGGTGTAATAATGATACAGGTCTCCTTGTGAGAAAAGCAAAATTACTGCTACATTAACATTAAATATGCTAGTATTAATGGAATTCCATAGAAAAAGCATGTTTTATTGTTAAAAACTTACTAATCTCTTACTAACCTTTAACTCTCCTAGTATTATTTTTATCATTATTAAATAAATTTTATCTGAAGTATTACTTTTTAATTTGTGAAAATAAGAATTTGTGGACTAAAGCTTCTGTATACAAAAAATCTTTTAAAATGTTTTCTTTATTATAATTTGTGAATATTATGATAGTGATTCTGATTTTGAAGTAGGATATTTAACACACCATTGATATGATTCTAATAATAGGATTTGAATGTACCCTATACATGGAGTTATGTTATAAGCTAATAGCATATATTTTCCTAATATTGATAGTATTGACTATTTGTGCTATGTTTACCTGAGGCATGATTACTCCTTGTCTAAGCACTGATTATTTGTCACTCTGTATATTCTCTAATCTTTTCAACATTAAATGTTATTTTACCTGCATTGTTTACTCTTCCTGTCTTTAATTTTGCAAGCGTAGTTGTAAGAAATAGCATGTAAAAACATTGTTTAGTAAAAGGGAGATAATTCCAAATTTCTTCCCTACCCTAATAGAGCAAACTTCCATTCTCATAACATTTTTCCTCCCAACCCATTCTTCATGGTCTTTGATTTATGACTACTTGAGATTGTATTATGTTGTTTTTATAAGAGACATTATTGGTTGAATACCAAAAGCTACTGATGTCCACTTTTTCATTGGTAATGTGGGGTTAAATTCATTCAAAACTCACTTGAGCAACTTTGACTTAGCTAGAGAATGAATTTTTGTTATGAATATCATGGAACATTTTCAGTTAACTAACTTACTGGCTTAAAATGATTTTATTGTAATATGCTACAGAATCTGACTTAAACATCTCATCTAGGTACTTCTAAAACAGATTTCTTCTTTTTTTATAATATTTTTATTGTGATTAATAGAAGGGTTACATTATATTCACCAGATAGAAGGTACATGGTCCCCATCCCCCCCCAGCTTATCTTGATTTCCCCCCTTCCCTATCCAATTTCAAATAACGAATTAAGCACATATAAAATATATCATAACAAGGTGAAAAATTGTAACAATATGAGATAACCAAGGGATGGCAAAAGAGATGAGCGATAACATAGTACATTAAGGACAACAATCACTCATTATATGGCTTTTGTTTCCTTATTCTGGAGGTCCTTACATTTAGTGTCGTACTATTTGGCCTAATGTCTTTAGATTTTGTTCTATTGTAAATCTCTGCTAGGAGAGCCCAAGGTTTCTACTGATTATGACAAATAAGAGAGACTATTGGGCCTATGTTCCTTTCAGTCTGGCTTATTTCACTTAATATGATTTTTTCTAAGTCTTTCCATTTCCTAACAAATGGATCGATGTCGTTCTTTCTGACAGCAGCATAGAATTCCATTGTGTATAAATACCACAACTTGTTGATCCACTCATCAACTGAGGGACATCTGGGTTGGTTCCATATCTTTTGCAGTCCTGGGCTTGAGCTCTGTCCTTGGACTTTCTCAGGGCTAAAGCTCTACCAATTGAGCCTCACCACCACTTCCAGCTTTTTTTTTTCTATGTATGTGGTACTGAGAAATTGAACCTCAGTCTTCATGCATGCTAGGATAAGCACTCTACCACTAGGCCAACCTCCCATCCCAGATTTCCTCTATTATAGAAGGCTATATACTCTATCGCTTTGTTAGTTGAATATTCTCAATGGAGGGCTACTGGAAGTTAGTCAATAGTTTGAGTGAGGTAATAGTGGTTCATACTTCTAATCCTGTCTACTTAGAAAGCTGAAATCTCAAATATGATGTCCAAAGAAAACTGGGAAGAAAAGTACTTCAGATTTTATCTACAATTACCCAGAAAAAAAATTCAAGGGGCCGGTATCACTAAAGCTGTAGAGTTCAAGCCTTGAGTGAAAAAGACAAGTGAGAACATGAGTCACTGAACTGCAACATCAATACAGCACAAATGAAAGCCCTAATATGTATGGACAACAAAGGACAGGGATGAGGATGTCTGCATACAATCATTACAAGAATTGAGTATGGCTTTAATCTTCTAACTAATACAATGGAGTTTGGAATCCTCCACCTTACACTTATTATGCAATGTCATATTTTCTTATTGCCTAACTAATTGAGACTTGCAAGTAAACAATGACTGGTTAAAATTAGGATTCATATGTACATATCAGTATACATTTTTGTCTTATAAACATTACAGATCAATATTGGCTGTATAATCTTCATCAAATAATAAATATATATTTTTGAAACATGTTGTCTTTTAGGAAAAAATGATGACAAGTATACTGGAACAGGCTTTCTTCAGTTACTCAAAAAAATAAAAATTTATAAACCATATGTGGGAAAATGAGTATATATTGGTTCTTCTGTTTATAAATTAAATTTTGCCAGCAGGTTTCTGTATTTTACTTTTTAGTCTTTCTTTCAGAAATCATTTGCCTTATAGGATTAAACAGTTTCTTATCCTGAGCCTGAGATTCACCTATAACTTGCTATATGCAAAAGAGCTAAGGAAATCTACAAATGTGGTTGATTTCAGTTATTAGCATTGAAAAAATACTTCAAGAAAACATTTGTCCCCGAGCTTTCCCTGTATAAGCTTAGTTCCTTATAGATTTTTCTCCTTAGTAAAATGGTTACAGTGCAGGTGATGAGTAACTTCACAGAGGAACATTCATTCAATTACTGAGATTTTTATGACAAGAAACTGGAGCAAAAATTCATTTATGTGATGAAGGAAGTTGCATTTCCAGATTTGTCCTATTGAAAACGGTCTCAGTCAAAACTTGCAACTATAAGAAAGTTGAACTGAAGAAAGTATTGAAAAGACATTTCATGTCTACATGAATTGATATAATCTCTGTCTTAGTTGGCTGTCCTGAAAACAAGTGGTTTTTTTTTGTTTATTTTTGTTTGTTTCTGATCAATAAAGCTCATACTTGGTTAGTTCTAAAAAAGAAAAAGAGTATACAGTGTATTTAGAATATTCCATGTATTTTTTCATGTACCTGCCCTCAGCAGCCAAAGCATTTTCATTCATATAATTCCAGTAACAAACTTCAAATTTGAAAATGCAGTAATTAACTCATTTCTCCTCCTAGAAAAAAATAAAAAAATAAAAAGGCTTCTGTAATTTATCCAGTCCATTTCAGGATAGTTATTTTCTAAAACTCTTTAATGTAAAGAAAATCTCTCATACTAAACCTTCTGTGACTAAAACTTTCCAATTTTCAGATTATCAAAATTTGAACTAAAAATAAACAAGAAACTCTTGGATTAAGTTGAAAATTAACACTAATTTGCTACTTTATTTATTAGTATCACATCTGCTGGATTTAAAGCATTTTGGGAAACCTGTTACTTGGTTTTCAATTTCTCTAAAATAGCCACATAAAGATAGTATATCATCATTTAGACTAGTGGTCCACCCAGAGCCCAGTCCTGTTTGAGGAACTTATCTACTATACATAAATATCCCCAAATTTATATCTGATTTTTGTTTTCCAGCTGCACTTTGTCTTTTGAATGGCTATATTGACAAACTAGGGTGTCAAGTGATACACTAATGAAGCTATCACACTGATATCTGGGAAAAGTTGGGCAGGTTATGCGATGGTAACATATAATATCACAATTCCCCACAGTTCAGCATAACATAACTTATTTCTCCCTTGACAGCTTTGAGCAAATTTTGATAATAGTTAAGGGCTTAAACAATATAGTCAGCTCTTTTACCTCTTGTATCTCTGTGGGAAGCTTTGTCAGTGTCTCTGGTGCCTCATGGGAAAGACAAAAAGCTGTGATATTGCTTTCCCTGGATTTGCCTGGGAGTGACACATATGTGCTGTGTCTGTAAGCCATAGGACAAAACTCATCATCAGAGTGTGTCAAAATGCAAAGACAGAGGAAAGATAGAGGGACAAAGGTTGTTTAACCAATGTTATATAGAAATGTTATCAGAAATGTTCATACTTCGGAAAAACAACAACAACAACAACAAGGAAAATAGACAGGAAAATAGACAGGAGATACGAACCAACTGTAACAAATGTTCACTTGGTAAATAAAAGCCCATTTGATTCATTAGTTTTTCAATATATCAAACCCAGAAATAGATTTTTAGGTTAATTCATTAAACATTAACTAGATTTCAAATATAGTTTAACATCTACTTGTTTCTAAAGACTTCTGTTTCTCTTATCATTATTTATGCATTGTTCACAGAGAAACAAAAAAGAATAAATCTTCCCTTTGTTTTACAAATATATTGTTAGTAATCAGTTAAATTCAGGCTTTCATTCCTTAATATAATTTATGATGATGTGACTTATCTCTACTCTTTAAGTTGAGAAAATGGAGGCCATCCCACCCCCAGGGTATAATGCAGTGTCAATACTCTTGTTTTAACTTCATACACACAGAAGATTTCAAACCTTGAGCACAATCACTGTTCATGTACCTTGCCCACATTTTCTTGTATTTTCATCACAATCTTACATTGTATTCTCTCATACATGGCAGATAAATATATGACTTCTAGCCACATCACTTTTTTGGCAAAAATCTTATTTGCATTGTAATTTGTTAATACAAATGATCTGACCTGGAATTTGCTATTTTATATATACCACAGGTCTTAGTAAGCATCACAGGTATGATTGTATGTAAATATCCTCTGATACCTTGAGTTCCAGATTCAATGTTTTGACTTAATTGGCATCCATAACACCGTCATAGTTGAAGATGAGACCATTTTTCAAGGTTGTTGATGACAAAAAGAAGACAGCAAGGGGTAGACATATTTTTAGGCATGAGTCATATATAATATTAATTATGTCACACCAATACACATATAAGGCAGCTTACCAGCTAAGAGGAATTCAGTAGTATTCTGAAGACTGTTAATGTTATGATTTGACTCATTGTCTATGTGGTTCCAAGTTGTTACACACTTCAATTACACAATGAATCCTCACAAAGAGAATATTTAGCAGTCTATTAAACAAAAGCTGGACAATTACATCTTATTTCTCTTCCTTTCCTATCTCCTTGACATGTTAACTACTTAAAATGGTTACAGATTGTATTCTGTCTTACCTGCAATAAATTCTTCAGTTGATCTGTGTGATTAAGAAAAGTTGCAGTACTTAACAATTACTGATTAACTATATATTCTACAACAAATCTCTGCATTTTTCTATCTAGATTGGGAAAACACAAAAAGGAGTTTATCAGGAAAATACCTTTCTTCTGTTCATTTCAAAGAACTTGGGTAAAGAGTACATCCTGGCAAGGAGATTTCTCAGTCTTCTTTGTATTTTAGAAAAGTCTCCTGAATTCAGAGTCATTTCTAACAACAAAATGCTTGAAATACTAATTTACTTCATGAAAGTATATATTTATCAAATAAATATTTGTTGGCTAATTGAATAGTCAGAATATTTGATTATTTTAAGCATTTTGGGCAACTGACAGCATATTTTAAATTTTCAGTGCAGAAATTGGGCAGATGGAAAAAGCAAGGCAGAATGAAGAGCAGTGATTTCCTCTCCATCTCTTAAAATATAACTAGATAAGCAGATTCAATGTTCTAGCAGAACTTCCAGCTCGAGTGTACATAAGCAAAGGGCATAGCCACAAACGTATGTGACTAGAGTTTTGTCTTCCATTCAGCGTTCTTCACCTTGCGCTGTCTTGGCTGGACAGTGTTCTTTCCTTTCACAAGAAGGCAGTCTGCTTTGAGTGTCCAACTCTTAAAGTTTGTTTTTCAACCAAGTGATATGTTCATTTTGATCTTCTAGCCAGTAAAACCAGCTACTGTCTTTTGGGCTTTAGAGGAGACTTGAGATCAAAATGTTCTGTCCAGCTTTTCCATCTCAACAGAAAGGTATCGGTAAAATGACAAGCATAAGAAAGTTTGCAACTAAGAACAATACTTTGTTCAATCTCTGAGTAAAAGTAGAATGAATTTTCCATTAGTTAAAGATTTCTATGAGCATATGCATGTGTGCAGGTTGATCATTTTTCAGGCATTTTGACAAAGATGTTCAAGATACAGGCACAGAATTGAGAATTTCTAACAAATCCATTCTAAATGTATAGGATCTGAAAAAAAAGATTCAAGTACCTCACATTAGAGAAATCTTTGCATTTGTGTGATATAAGCAATGTACCCACTACCTGATGAATGTAACTGTAACTCTAACAGTAAAATACAATAAAAATCAACATTTAAAAAGAAGGAAAAAATCATTGTGTACCTGAAATAATGTAGATATTTTATTGAATGGGAAGTTTTGGTGCATATAAAACAACAAATTATACACATGAAGTAATTAAAGCAATCTTCATAATGACTTTCTCAGCTCTAAACCAAAATTTCCATTAATTCAAAGAAGAAAGTATATTTTAATAACTATGTAAAATTATAGAACATATAGAATTTTAAGAAAACTATTTTTTCATTTCTCAGAAGTTCATGATCTATGAAATTAAACTGCACCAATAACAAGAAAAGCAGTATAAGTAGATAAAATGTACACAAACTATGTATAATTGTATATTATAAATTCTGATATATAATTATTTTATGGTTTGCTATTACAAATAGTTTTACCCACATTAATTACTAGTAAAATAAACATTTAAATTTTTTTTGTTTTGCAATGACCATAATGGAAGTGAAAATAAAAACATTCAAGGCCAAATACATTACATCCACTGATTTCTTTAATAGTTTGTATTTTCAGAAGTAGGATTAGGTAAATATAATCCTTATTCTTGTAAAGTTTAGCATTTTAAATACACGTGAAACAGAAAAAATATTAATTTAAAATGAAATACATGTTTGTACATCTTTTTAAAATTACATTGTAAAATTGAACACACACACAAAATTAAATTAATATGACTCTAGTTTCTTAACATTTTTCTTTCTAAAAGTCAATAACCATGACCTCTAAGTCCCATGAAAGTTAATTTTAATGTATGCTACTGAATATCATACTATTTTCTATGAAGCATTTTAATATAAATTTAATTTTGTTTTCTTAAAAATAGAATTTAAAAATGGCGACATTGACTCTCCTTACCAGATTGTATTGTTTTGATAATAAATTATTTACAAAATTATGAAAATTTCAAACTTTAAAAGTAGACATTGGTTTGTAAACCAAAATTATATAAAAGATAATATTTAGGCAATATCCTACAATCCTTTTTCTTTCCCTGCAGGCATGAATGAAATCTGTTTCATTAGATGAACAGGGGATATTTACATGAGTTAAAATTACAAGGTGATAAATTTGAATAATGTCAAAGTTTAAATGCCACAACAAGTGTTAATTATCCATCCACAAGTGATTATTAAAATTTATAAATTAAAATAAAATTGAAGGTTTTATTCTATGATATCTTGATAGTATCAATTGTTCATTAAAATAGTATAAGAGTGCCTCCAAGTGGTATTTGTCAAAATTTCATATGAAAAATTTAAGGACACAGTCTAAGATTAAGTTTTGACAACAACAACAAAAATACAAATAAAGAAATATTCTCATTCTTTTCTTTCTGTTTATGTTCTACTCGTATTTATTATTTTGTATGTTGGAAACTATAATTATATGAAATTAGGTGTACAACTAATTACCCAGCTTCACTTACCCTCAGAAATGTAGCTACCTTTTTTTTCTTTTTGCCTTGATATTACTAGTGTGTACCACTACCATTTCTATTATGTTTGCATAGTAGAAACTAGCTCGATTAGTTATATTATCTCTCATTTTTAGCATTCTGTTACATAATATGCATATTTTCTAGACTCCATTCTGGCAGAGGAACAAAACACTTTTTTTCCCCAGCCGCAGAATTCTAAATCATTACCTCATATCTAATCTTTGTTGCAAAGGTATTTTTAACCTGTAGTATCATGTAATTCTACCACTTCAATTTTATAATGAAAACTGCATTTAGGGAATTTTTCCAAGGTCACCTATTAGTGGATTGTGACACCCAAGATAGGCATGTCTATTGTCTTCCAAATGTCCTTACTGGAACATCTAAGTAGAGCTTGACTCAGATCCTAAGCACTTTTAGTAAATCACTTCTACACACCTCTAACTCTAGTCAGGTACGGATGATGGTTTATGCTCCCTGCTACTCAGGATGTTGTGCTCTGTGGCTTGAGACTGGGATTCAGGCCAAGGACAGAAATGTCCACTAGATGATTTCTGAGTATACAGAAAAATGCCAAACTGGAGACTTGATTTAAATAGGAAAGCGCCAGGAAATGTGTAAAAAAAAAACCCTGAGTAATAGGGCCGGGAGTTTAGCCTGGTGGTAGAGTGCTTGCCTAGCATGCACGGAGACCCGGATTTATATCGCATACATAGACAAAACCAGACCAGGCCCAGGACTGGAAAAGAAAAAGCTGGTAACAATACAAGGCCCTAAGTTCAAGTCCCACTAATCCTCACATTCTACAACACCAGACAAAATTTTCCAAGTCAAACGAGTTTCCAAGGCGCTCAGATAAATAAGGTGGTAAGTACGCAATTTGTATTGTTTTGGAATCACAGTTTTTTCTGTGATGTGTTGCTTAAATCAGTAGAACAAATTGGATCCTAGTTTCCGGAAAATAGAACTTATGATATAGAGGCTCACATGTGAGTTGTGTAAAGGTAATCTTTGTAACAAAGGATATTGTAAAACAAGTTCCATTTAAATTCTACAGTTTCCATTGTTTTAGTAGCTTTTCCATGTCATTTATACTACATTGTGTTTTGCCCTTTACAGTCACTTCTGCCATTTCACACAGATGATTTCAATACACCAGTCTCCTCTTTACCCAAATGTGTGATATCAATAGTACACTATCCTGCTCCTATTCATGTTCTACTTGTTAATTGTATTTTATAGCATCTTTTACCCCTTTTCTCCTACTGATGTATAACTTTCTTGGAATGATATAGCTACTATCAACAACAAACATTTTTTTTTTAAATAGCCGTATTGAGAGTACTGAGTGTAGAAAAGTACACGAGAAATTTCAAATAAATATGCTGGTTTCTGTATGTGTAATCTAAATTTTATTTCTAATACCATTGAACAAAATGCTCAAATCTTTGAAAATATTTTTTTTCTAAAATGAGTATATAGAGTTCCAACTGAATACTTATTGTGACCTATTTAAAATACCTATTTAAGATAGAACTCATTCTGCATAGTATCATTCATTTCCTCCCCTATGTTCCATTTATAAAAGAAAGTTGTGTTTTAGTTCTTGCCAAATTCTACCCATTTAAGGAGATTTCCAGTGGGGACATTTTTTTTACTGGTACTTTCACTACCTGCCAATCTGAGCTCAAGTCAGAATTTCATTAGTACAGTATTTACTCCATCTCTCAGGTCATTAATGGGATTTCAAACAAGACCAAGCTAACAATCACTGCTCTGGGTTCAGTGAAAATGACATTGTTTATCATCACTGTGATTCAAGCTCAGTGTCTGCATTTCAAAAATTATGACAATGGTCACAGAAGAGCCTATTTAATTTCTATGAATAAAAGTTCTGACTAAGTTTTAATGAGACACATCTGAGTCCCACTATAATTAATAAAATAATACTTCCCATATGTATATAACTGTTAAGTCTGCTTATTTCTCCCATGATTAACTATTCATGTGTTTGTCTTTCCCACACTGAAACCATTCGATATTTTCTTGACATTTCCATTCGTTTGTTATAGGAGATACACATAAAGCATCAAAAGTACTTCTATTCCATTTATGCTAAGGAAGACTAAATTTTACTACTTCATGACACATAGGTCCTGATAGTGTACATATGTCACCATATGTGTATGGTCATATAGTCAATTTCTATGTTCCTGCCACATCTCTGATAATAATACTACTAGAATTAGAATAGGATAAACTGAAAATTGTATTTTAACACTTATATTGAATATTTTCTGAGTTTTATTATAGGTAAATCTACCAATCAAATATCTAAGTATCAAATAAACTTCATAATCCTACCAGTAAAATTAGACAAGCTAATTTTAAAATTCCCTTTATATTTATAGATTACCTAATTTCCGAAAGTCCAAAGTATTTTATACATAATGGAGAGAGAAAAATACTTGAATTTTCTAGTTATTTCATAGTTGAGAATAGATAAGGAAAATAATGTTGAAATAAAGGTAATAGAAATGCATCTATTTATGTGGGTTTTAAAAACCTTGGATAAAGTAATAATTTGTGAATGTTCTATAAATATCCTATTGTATGTAAGTACATTTTATTTGCTTAACTGGATTGAAAGACACTCCAAGCCAAGAATATGTACTACTCAAAATAATGCAATGATTTTCAAAAAATAAAAATTATATATTGTACCCAAAATAATGAAATCATCTATAAGTAACTGTGTTTAATAGATTTTGATCCTTATGTAGCAATGTGATCCTCATGTTTATCTGCTTCAGAATTACTGCTTTTTCATTTTATTGGCTTGATTGAATAAAAGTCTTTGAGTTTGCAGTCATCATTGATTTTTAAGCATTGTCTTACAGGCAACATAAACAATAAATGAAATAACAATATTCAAGGGTGGGAGCATAGCCTAGTGGTAGAGTGCTCACCTAGAATGCAGACCCAAGTTCGAATCCTTGGCACCACATATACAGAAAAAGCTGGAAGTGGCACTGTCGCTCAAGTGACAGAGCCGTAACCTTGCGCAAAAAATGTCCTAGGACTGGCAAAGGAAGAAAGAAAGGAAGAAGAAAAAAGAAAGAGAGAGAGAGAGAGAGAGAGAGAGAGAGACAGACAGACAGACAGACAGACAGACAGACAGACAGACAGACAGAGACAGACAGAGACAGAGAGGAAGGAAAGAAGGAAGGAAGGAAGGAAGGAAGGAAGGAAGGAAGGAAGGAAGGAAGGAAGGAAGGAAGGAAGGAAGGGAGGGAAGGACAAGCAATATTTAAATATCCTTGAAACACTAACAACATGAAAAAAATGCAAATAGCACTTCCACTGGGAAAACTACTTCATATGAAGTTTTTGACAACATAATCAGTAGTAATAAAACGATGCCCAGATAATTCCCCAGTTTACTTGACAGTCTTTACTGTGGTTGGTTATGATAAGTTTAAAGGCTGCTAAATACATAAACATGAATTATATTACAAGAAATATGCCATAAATTTAACAATAACTAGAAATGATCAATGCAAATACATGTCTGCTTTTAAAAGTTTAAGTACATACACATTACTAAAATAGAAATCAACTATTGATCCTGAAACTTCAGTCAGAAATGTATGTGACTCACCCCTATAATCTTAGCTAATCAGGAGGCTGAGATCTGAGGATTGCCGTTTAAAACCAGCCAGGGCACTAAAATCTCTGAGACACTAATCTCCAATTAACCACCAGAAAACCAGAAGTGAAGTGGCACCGTTGCTCAAGAGGTTGGGTGATACCATTGAGCTGAAGATTTCAGGGAAAATGCCCAGGCCTAGAGTTCTAGTCCCATGACTGACAAAGTATATATTGAATGAGAGATACATACAAATGTACAAACTTGTGTACGTGTGTGAGTGTATGTATATATACTTCAAGTAGTTCATTTGACAAATTATCTTTATATTCCAAAGTTAATATACCAATGCATCCTTAACTAAGATAAATATAAAAAGAAAATGAACATCATTCATTAGCTACACTTTATGTTTAATAAGACTTTGAGAAGAAACAATTTAATAAAGGCTCTAGAAGGTAGAAGATATATAGGAGTTTAGGTTAAAGGACAAATTCTACCTTTTCAATATAGGAAATCTTAGTACAGTTACCAGGGCCAGCTTATTTTAATTTCTCCTCTCTATCATGAAACCTACCAGTGAGAGAAAAGTTCAACCATAGAAAATGGTCAAGGGGGACAAATAGTCCAAAGTTTCTAACTAGTCTTCCTACTGATGGCTACAATTTTTTTTAAGTCCTACAATTCAGTCACTAAAATGAGAACCTAAAGAAATTTCAGTGTTTGTCAAATAGCAGAGAGCTAAATAACAGTGACAATTAGAAAAGTGACCAATGGAAATATATATCTACCTATAAAACTTTAAATGTATGTACATTATTAAAATTGATTTGAGTTATTTATTTTGAAATGTAACAATTTCAATCATTTATTGTTAAACATTCAATGACTTTCTTAAAACGGAAGAATTCATTAAGTGTAAAACTCCTTACTGGTTTTAATAAAATTTTGTGATTCGTGATTTTGTTCTGGCACAAGTGTGAAACAAAGCAACAAGCAGATGTCAGGGAAATCTGTGTGCATTCTCTGAATTGTAGCCTCTGGAGTGAGTGTTTGAGCAGATGGAAAGTGGCTTTGATTAGAGAAGCATGGGGAAAAGGTCTCTTTTGCCATAATACCAATAGCCCATCTAATGTTTTAATTATTAAGAATACAAAAATTTTCAAATTTGTCATTTCACTATTCCACTTACCAAAGTGCAGAAAATTGTAAATAATCTACATTATTTGGGAATAAACCTTCATTACTATTAGCTTATAGCTTGAATAAAAATTATATTTGTGTTATAAACTATTACTGTAGTGCCCAGATATCAATAATTGACATAAAGTAAATGAGATACATGGCAAACTCATATAATATCTTAATGCCCTAATTGTCCATATCTGTTATCCACAAGAGGACAGGAATTTTCAAACACTGATAATAGAAAATAGTATATTAACAGATTGTGAAATTTTATCCATACATATAGTTTTTCTTATAAAAATTTATATATGCAATATATAAATATTTTATTATGGATATAAATAATATTGAAACCTAAAGATAATATTTATAGAGCATAAATTGGGAAATTTTTAGATGTGATATTGCCCTTAATTAGCTGCAAATTTTATGTCAAAAGTTGATGAATGGATCAGCAAGATGTGGTATTTGTACACAATGGTATTCTATGCTGCTGTCAGAAAAAAACGACATCGCCCCATTTCTTAGGAAGTGGAAAGACTTAGAAAAAATCATATTAAGTGAAGTAAGCCAGACTCAAAGGAACTTAGGCTCAATGGTTTCCCTCATTTATCATAATCAGTAGAAACCTTGGGCTCTACTAGCAGAGATTTGCAATAGAGCAAAACCTTGATACATAAGGCCATATGGTATGAAGCTAATTGAAAGGACCTCTAGGATATTGAAACAAAAGACAGGTAGAAGAATTTTTAACCTTTAGTTTTATTTTCTGGTTTTATGTGACTATTCACATTTCCAAGCACTTAGTTAAAGCACTATTTAAATATCAGACCAGTCATCACAAAATTAAACTATTTTAGGAAAAGAAACAGTAAACTAAAAAAGGCGGATAAGTGACAGCACCAGTAGCTCACACCAGTCAGTAATCCTACCTACTTCAGAGGCTGAGATCTGAGGATTACAGTTCAAAGCCAACTGTAAAAGTCTTAACACTTATATAATCACCACCAAAAAGCAGGAAGGAACTGACTTAAATAGTAAACCATTGGCCTTCAGTTCAAGCTCTAGGACTAGCATTAAATAAATAAGGAAACAAATACATAGATAGATACATAGATAACTAAATTAAGGCAGCCTAAAGGATAGTTGATCTTTAAGAACTATATATTTGACAATGACCTAATATCCAAAAGGTACGAGGATCTCAAGAAGCTATGCAAAAATTAAAAACACAATTAATAAATGGGCAATAAGCAAAGAAGCACAGAAGGAAATTCTCAACAGCTCTAACTACAAAGAAATCGCAAATCAAAACTATATTGAGGTTCCTTGTCACCTCAGTAAGACTGATTAACATTAAGAATAGAACTAACAAGCCTAGGAGGTTGGCCTGGTAGTAGAGTATTGCCTAGCATGCACGAAGATTCAGGTTGGATTCTTTGGTACTATATATATAGAGAGAAAATCCAGAAGTGGCACTGTGGCTCATATGGTAGAGCACTAGCCTTGAGGAAAGCCCAAGGACAGTGATCAGGCACTGAGTTCAAGCCCCAGGATTGCCCCCCCCCCACAAAAAAATACAAGTAGCAACAATGCTAGAAAGAATATGTAAATGAACTCTATTGCATTGGTGGTGGGAATGCATATACTTTTTGAGATAGCTTGAAGATCTCAAAAATTTTTGCTTATAATTACTCAATAATCTAATACATCATTTATAGATATCTATCCAAAATATTGCAAATCAAACTGCCTCACAGCAGTAGAGATACAAGTTAGAATTCTGGACAGACACTATCACAATGCTGTCATTCCTGTACTATTCATAATAATTGTGTAATCAACTTATGGATAATGCTAATGGATAAAGGATGACCGGATACAATGGATAGATGGATAGATAGATAGATATGTATTACATTTTCACATTCTCTCTCGATATAATTTCTTCCATATATATACATACAATGAAATTTTCCTGTCTATAAGAAAGAAGAATATTATATCATTTAAAAGCACATGAATAGATATAGAAAAAATAAACATGTAATAAAATAAGGCACTCTCAGAGACTAAGGCATATGTGTTTTCTCATAGGGAAGGTAGATCTAAAATACAAATATAAATGGTGCTGTGACTAAAGGGGTAGAGTGGTAGCCTTGAGCTAAGAACTCAGGGACAGTGCCCAGGCCCATAGTTCAAGTCCCATAATAGACCAAAATAAATAAATAAATAAATAAAATATGCATGAAAATATATACTAGATTATAGGCTTATATACACAAGTTAACTGCAGGATGGTATATTCAGAGGAAGATTCAAGTTACAACTTTTCTGAACCAGTACATTATAAACTGCACCTTTAATTAGCTTCATTTTACTTCTTAAACTGTCATTTTTCATATTGTCTTAAAATTAAGTAAATGTATACATTCTTCACTAGAAAATTTAATCATTTTATTTTGTCTTTCAAAGTTTTCTAATGAGAAAATCTCAAATAACAATGTCCAAGGGGCTGGGAGTTTGGCCTACTGGTAGAGTGCTTGCCTGGCATGCACGAAGACCGGGGTTCGATTCCTTGGTACCACATACATAGAAAAAAGCTGGAAATGGTGCTAAGGCTCAAGTGGTAGAGCTCTAGCCTTGAGAAAGTCCAAGGACAGTGCTCAGGCCCTGAGCTCAAGCCCAGGACTGGCAAAAAAAAAAAAAAAACAATGTCCAAGACTTTTTTATGTAATTGCATAAATGGGATTTTTCAGTGCATATAGAATAAAAAAATTAAAAACTAAACATATTTAAAATCTTCCAAACTGATGGCAAGATGAACATGTATTTGGTCATTTGGTAATAAAACATAATTGATTAATAGCAATCAATTATATGCTTACACTATACAAATAAAAAAATTCTTTAGGGCTGAATACAACTCAGTGGTTCAATCATCTTTGGGTCCAGTCTGCAGTAACACACATAAACACACACACTCTCTCTCTCTCTCTCTCTCTCTCTCTCTCTCTCTCTCTCTCTCTCTCTCTCTCTCTCTCTCTCTCTCTCTCTCTCCCTCTCTCTCACACACACACACACACACACACACACACACACAGCAACTTTAAAACTCTAGTCAAGAAGGTCTTGAAAAGCAGAGACTTAGTTTTCGAGTGTTGAAAAAAATAGGGATATTGTATTTGAATTATCCACAACTATATTCTGGACTGTAAAACATAATGCTACCATAAATTACTTTATAGAGAAAAATATCAATGATTTATACATGTACAATAAAGTTGACTTTTAGCATCAAGCCAGTTAGTAAACTTTCATAAACAAGTAATAATGTAATTATATGTGTGTCTCATTTCTCAGATAATTTTTGTCTAATTTTTCCTAAACTGATCATGTCTTGATCATATTAAACTCAGGTTCAAATATTGAAATAGCTATCTAAATTTGACGATGCCTTAACCATTTATTTAAAAATATAGTGTTGAAATGTATTATTGTCAAGGTATATTTTAGATAATTCAGAACCTTACAGATTAATATGAAAAAGGTTTTACATTCATGGACATACGGCAGAAAATATATATTAACAACATAGTATAACCATAATTTATGGTAATCATAAATATTTTTTTGGAAAGTCCTGGGCTTGAGCCCAGGGCATGAGCACTGTCCTTGGACTTTCTCAAGGCTAGAGCTCTACCACTTGAGCCTCAGCACCACTTCCAGCTTTTTTTCTATGTATGTGGTACCGAGGAATTGAACCCGGGTCTTCGTGCATGCAAGGCAAGCACTCTACCACTAGGCCAAAATCCCAGCCCTGGTAATCATAAATATTTTAAATCTATGATGTTCAGGTTTCACAATATATTCTTAAAAGAAAATGTTTAGAATCAACTGAGGAATGAATTTCATCATATTATATATAATATTTGAGTTGGTACTTATTGAATGTGTAAGATTTTACTTTGTTGATACAGTTTTTAGAAGGAAATAAGAAAAGAGTGATTTGACACATATTTTCAAAGAACTGTAAGCAGACTGTGATATTTTTCTTTTAGAATAGAAAGAAGCTGTTTGCAGATGTTTGAAAAAAAAGAAACTCTTCCTGTATTTCAATTTATTTTCCTGTTATAATTCTAGGCCTCAAATCATCTCACTCAACACTTGGAAATAATCTCAAAAGACTGCATTGTGTTCTGATTTGAAGAGACTTTTGTATATAAAATACTTATTTTTCCACTTTTCCAAAAGCTGGTAATCAAATTGAGTGAATTCACTTATGTTTTCTCCTATTGTGTTGCTTAGTTATTGTCCTGAAGTTTTGTTATATTGATTTGAATAAAGAGAAAATTGAAAGCCAGGAGAAAATTTCACTTCAGTTGGGTTTTGTAATGGTCTGTTGTTTTTCTACACATTGAAAATTTTAATCTTGTTTAAAAAAACAAGTTTTTAGATTTACCATAGCCGATTTTAATACTTGTACTTAGTAAGAAAAAAATTTGATGGCAATCTTGCTCATAAATTATTGTAACTTCACATGCTAGTATTTGATATTTTTCCATATCTAGAATTATTCAACTACAGAGTTATGAGGCAATTATGTATAAAGTAACAGAACACACAACAAGGTATTCCAAAGTGTTGAAATTTCTAGTACCTCTTTCATAACTCATAGTCAGTTGTTCTTAAATATGTAGATGATTCACTACACAGAATTCAAGATAATTATCTATGAACCTCAGAAGAGATGAAAAAAGCAGATGAATGTGAGTTTACATTGACACTAAGTGAATGATTCCCTAAAGCAACTTAGTTTTAGACTTTCTGTTTGCCTCTACAGAGTAACGTGGAACAGTAGACCTAATATATAAATTTATACATATCCAAAAAAGCACTGCCAAAAATTATTTTCCAGAATGTGGTCTTTATACTTGCACAAATTGCTCTTATGACCAGTTCTAATTCTGGGGGAAACTTTATCCTTTATCTTATTTGTTGACAGCAATTGCATTCCATTTTGGTGAGTTCCCCTGATTGTTAGCTTATGAAACATTTTTATGTACTGTATCTCAAATGTATTTTTTCTCAATGACCCGCAAGTATAAAATGAGAATCATCATTTGCCTGTGTTTTAGAAACTATTAGAACTAGTTCCCCTAAGTTTTTGCAGAAATGAAGATGGTTTGCAGAATATCTAATTTTGAGTTTTCAGTCATATAATTATTTCAACAATTACACTTTATCTCCTAAAATTTAACAATAATCACAGACAACACTCAGTCAAGTGAACTTTGATATATACAAAATATTTCACAAATATCATGAACTATAGTAATTTTATCAGTAGGAACATTAAAAATAGGAACATAGAGGGTGGGGAATTCTATGCAGCCAACAGAAAGAATGACCACCAGATTTGTAAGGAAATGGAACGACTTGGAAAAAATCATATTAAGTAAAGTAAGTCAGACTCAAAGGAATATATGCTCCATGGTTTCCCTTGTTTGTACTAATTAGTACACATCTAGGACTCTCCTAGCAGAGGATTAGAATAATGCAATACCTAGGTACATAAGATGGTATAGGATGAGACTAAATGAAATGAACTCTAGGATATGAAAACAAGAGGTTTGTCTTTGTGATTGCTGTTCTTAATGTACAATATTTCTTTTCTCTTTTCCCCCCTTGTAGCTAATCTCATGTGGCTACTGTATCTGACTTTGTTACCTGGTACATTGTATATATGTTTATTTGAAATAGGGAAGGGAAGGTGGAAACAAAATGATTGGGAGGGGGTATGGCAAGAAAAACAGAGACAAAAACATGAGAAAGGCTATCAAAGTACAAGAAGTAATGCACCACTACCTGATGAATGTAACTGTAACCCTGCTATACATTACCCTGACAATTAAATAAAAAGAATTTTTTTGAAAGGGGAATATTGGGGCTGGAAGTTTGGCCTAGTGATAAGAGTGCTTGCCTTATGTGCATGAAGACCTGGGTACAGTTCCTTGATAACCACATACACAGAAAAAGCTGGAAGTTATGCTGTGGTTCAACTAGTAGAGCTCTTGCCTTGAGAAAGCCAAAGGATGGTGCTCTGGACCTGAGTTTAAGCCCCAGGTTTGAAAAAAAAAACACAGAAACAAAAAATAGGAATATAAAATTCTGGGAGCCTGTGCCTGCTCAGAAAACAGTCTGCATGAGCAAATCAATTGCTCATGGAAATAGAGCAGAAAATATAAACACACACACACACACACACACACACACACACACACACACACACACAAATAGTACTCCACCTAAAAAAAACAGAATCTGAAAAATTTCAAACACCAATTTACTTCCAACGTAGAAAAAAATCCAAATGTTCTCATTGACAAAAAATCTTCCTTCTTTGATCCATTAGATCCACTAAAGAGTAGTGCGTTATTGTCTGTTAGTATTTTAAATGTAAATAAATATTTTTAAATTTACTAGTGTAACTATAGGATCATGAAAATCTGATAGTGAGTTTTTCTGTAAAAAAAAAAAAATTAGTAATCCTGCAATAGTGGCTGTGTTCCTAGCTACTCAGAAGGCTGAAACCTTGGAACTCTTAACTCCAATTAAGCAGCAAAGAGTCAGAAGTGAAGGTGGTGCTCAAGTGGAAAAACAACAGTCTTCAGTGAAACAAACAAACAAACAAACAAACCACAAAAGCTAAAGGCCTTAAACTTCCAGTGTACTGTCAAAAATGTATAGAAATTGAATTAAAAGAGAAGGAAAGCCAGGCCAGAGGGGTTCATGCCTGTAATCCTAGCTACTTGGAGGATGAGATATTAGGATCGTCGTTCAAAGTCAGCCTCGCATGAAAGACTCAGGCGATTATCTCCAATTAATCACCAGAAAACAGGAAGTGGTTCTGTGGCTCACAACATAGAGTATTAGCCTTGAGCTAAAGAGCTCAGGTGTTCCTGAGCCCAGGCCCCAGAATTCAAGCCCCATGACTGACCAAAAAAAGAGATTGTGAGAAATAGAGTGTGCATGAAAGAGAGAGAAAAATATGAATCTTATCTTTATTATACATACAGAAAATTTGGGTGAGTAACCCTACTGAGACTTTCAGAGATTTATGGGACTTCTGATATTACACAGACAGTAAGAAGATTCATTATAAGCCCAAATATGTACACAGTGGCTAAGATCTCATTGTCTCATTTCTTCTTACCAACAGAGAAATTAGTACCCTTATGATCAGCAAAATATTTCATCTTTCCAAGCTACAACTGATCCTTTCATACATTGTGGCTATTTAAGTAAAAGTCATTTTTGCTTTGAGCCTTAAGATTTCATGATTTTAATTGGTGACATATATGGTAGAAACATTAGTCAGGAATGGAGAAATGTAACCACAACTCTGAAACTTTCCATAAATGACATGACAGCACTCAGGGTAATTCACCTGTGCTCTTTTAGCCTGAGTTTAATACACCAACCTGAATTCCTTGTCTGATATCATACAATGATGCGTTCCAAATGAAGCATTTAGAAGATGGAGATCAATGACATTGCTCCTTCCCCACATGCATATCAATTGTAGAGTAATTAAGTAAAATCTAAAACCAGGAAATTCAGAAATTGAAAAGCTCTCTGGTGCATTCTTCCTTCAGCAATCATTGTTGTACATTAATGTACAGGATGTGGTTGTGATTGAGGATAGCAGTCCTGACAACTTAATGAAGAAAAGATAGAGCACTATAATACTATAGAAAGTGAAGCTGCTCTCCTATTTATCAACAAATGCATTAGGAATCTTGCACCATTAAATTGTAGATCGATTATCATATGAAAGGAAAAGAAGCAAGAGCCAAATACATTCCCTGGTATAACAAAGGTGTTAAAAATGTAAGCTCTCAAACTTGACATACTTGGATCAATGACATAATTCTATAGTCAAATTAGTAGAAATGTTTCTACAGCTTTTAATCAAGCAAACTTTTCCTTGAAATAAAGGAATTTCTAGATGAAGAACCACAATGTAAAAACCAATGAACTACATAAATAATATGCAACATTTTAAGTTACAAAGATATATAATATAAAGACCATATTCTGGTAATTTTATCTCACAGGAAGCAAAGTACATATAACAAACAGAAAGTAAAATAAAAATGTTTTATGCTCAAAATGCAGTTTTTAATAGGCATTTTTGAGAGAATGGGAAATTTGGAATATATTTCATTGGCCAAAGAGTTTTTTTTTTAATTTTATTATTGGGGTGATGCAAAGAGGGGCTACATTTACATTTGTAGTATAGTGAGTACATTACTGCTTGAACACTGATAACCGTTCCCATGTTTTTCTCCCACTTTCTTTCTCCCACCCTTTCCCAGTTGTAGAGTTCATTTCCAACATATAGCCTTGTGAATATCATTATTACACTGGCTCACATTTGTCCTTTGTCTCATCATCTTGCTTTTCCCCTTCCCTTTCATGATTCAAATAAACAAATTAATGAATATGCAACACACCAGGTACCAAAGTCAGTTACAGCAACAACAGAGGATAAACCATAAGGGGGGGGGGATAAAGAAAAGGAGAAGAAAAAAAAGAGTAAGGAAATAACTTCATACAGTACAATAAAAACAGCAACTATAAGGATAAATCTCTTCTTTCCCTATCCTGGACTCTGTTCTTTATGTTTATGTATGTATATGCATATTCTTTCTATATGATCACATATTTAAAGACAACAATTTACTCTAAGTTCACACCTATAATTCTGAAGTCATCTCAGGAAAGTCCATAAGACTTTTAACTTCACTTAATCACCAGAAAAGCTGGAAGTGGAGCTGTGGCTCTATTGGTAGAGTGTGTGTGTGTGTGTGTGTGTGTGTGTGTGTGTGTGTGTGTGTGTATGTGTGTGTTTTCATGTGTGCGCATTCGCCATTACAGGGGCTAGAACCTATGGTCTTCGAACTGCCCCGAAGCTTTTCTGCTCAAGGCTGGAGCATCTAGTACTCGAGCCCCAACTCCACTCCATGAGAATCTTCTATAATACCCATTGATCAGGCAAAAAGCAAAACATTCTTTTTGCCCTCAGCCTATCTATATTTTTAAATAGATTAAAGTGTGCGTATGTCCAATATGAGTTACAATATAATGTCTATGATGGATTCCCATGTGCAAGTCATATATGAAGTGTGGAAATGAAGGGTGATTATGCAGATGATTCCCTTGATCCATGTGATGGAGGCTCAACTTAAAACTTTTGAGTTTTGTAGCCATAATAGCCACTGTGTATAAATTGTACTTCAAATTGTGAGAATTTTCCACCTGTTGCTACGAATACATGGTGTGATACTATGAAGAAGCCAGGCAGCAGCAGCAAGCCATAGCTCCTAGTCAACTAGCCAAAAGAATTCTCATTGTTGGAAGTGGTGCTGTGGCCCAAGTGGTAGTGCCTTGAGCTGACGAGCTCAGGGACCTTGCCCAGGCCTAGAGCTCAAGCCCCATGACTGACCAAAACAAACAAACAAAAAAGATTCTCATTGTTATTATTTTTGATAGGTTATAGTATTGAATACATTACCAACTTATAGCATTTTCAAGCTAGAATGGGTTTATCAAGGTGTACCTCCAAAGGTCCTTTTTTATTTTTTTGCCAGTCCTGGGACTTGAACTCAGGACCGGAGCAGTGGTCTTGGGTTTTGTCAAGGCTAGCACTCTGCCATTTGTGTCACAGTACGACTTCTGGCTTTTTCTTTTTCTTCTCTTTTTCTTTATGTCAAGCATAGGGCTTAAACTCTGCCTGGGTGTTGTTCCTGAGCTCTTCAACTGAAGGCCACTGCCCTCCCCTTGAGCCAAGCCCCACTTCCCATTTTCTAGATGTTAAGAGACTCAGGTTCTTTTGTGCCCCGACTAGCTTTGAACCTGGATCCTCAGATCTCAGCCTCCTGAGTAGCTAGGATTACAGGTGTGAGCCATCATGCCCAGTCTACTTCTGGATTTTTCTAGCTTTTCTATGTATGGGTACCTCTGGTCTTCTTGCAGGCTAGGCAAGCACTCTACCACTAGACCAAATTCCCAGCCCTGATTCTTCCTTTTTAATAAATAAAGATATTGACTCTTCCTATTAGCAAGAACTCAACCTTTTCACAGGAATTTTTTTGTTGACATTTTAACTAATTCCAGGAATTATACATATGTTCAAACTAGTTTTTGGAGTTTCTCTTACAATTACCATCAAGAAACATAAGGGGCAAATCTGTTCTTTAAATTTATTTTTTTAGAATTGTACTCAACATCCTGAAATATTTCATTCACAAAAGTTGGAGCCACTTAACTGCAGAATTTCCAACAGATGTGTTTACTTGCAATGAAGAATTAAAAGAGCAGTAGAACATATTAAAAGTATTTTCTCTTTCTACATACTAGTGAAATTTTCTTACAGTTTCAAAGACTATTCTCTTATCTTCAAAGTGGAAATGAAATAACTTCTGACCCCTTAAGTGAGGATTGTATATGTAAGCAAAAGACTGTGTGTGTGTGTGTGTGTGTGTGTGTGTGTGTGTGTGTGTGTGTGTGTACATATAGATATGAACTACAGAACTACAAAGCTTAAGGACAATATTTTTACTGGTAGGTCACATTTTCAGATTTCCTTGCTGAGACCGCTCAAAGTGGATAATGATCAGATTGTTTTTGCTCTTGCACACAGTCTTTACAACAGAGATAATCTAAATTGAATGGTTGTTGTTAAGTTGGGGAAAAGAATATTATTATATTTTGGCATCAATGTTAAAAATTAGTTAAGTATTAATGGCTGAGATTTAAGTTAAGATGATGTTTTGATCTTGTATATATTCGTATGTATTTTTGGATTCCAATAATGGAAAAACATTTTTAATGCAGTAAGTAGCATCATATATATATATATGCATGTCACTAATAAATATGTTGCAGAACAGTAAAAATTCATTTTAGCTATAATACAGTTATGTAATTAAAAATAACATTTTAATTAAGATTTTCAGCCTGTATTTGCTGTAAAAGAAAGGTAATAGAGAAATTCCCATACACACATGTCGTTTTCCCCATTAATCACAACCCTTCTATTTCTTTTCCTCATTTTCCCTGTCCTCTTCTTTTGTTATTTTTAAGTAGTTGTAGAATAGGGCTTCAATTCCACATGCCTGTCCATGAGTACAATATATCTTCATCAGTGTCATTTTCATCATTTCCCCACATTTTTCCAGTGTCTATTCACATTTTTTTAAAGAAGTAACTGGTAGTAAGAAAAATAATTTTAGCTAGACACAGAGGCTCATGCCTATAATCCTAGCTAATCAGGAGAGTGAGATTTGAGGATGACAGTTCAAAGCCAGTCCAAGGCAATTTGTCCTATAGGCTAGCATCTATTAAACAGAATTATTCTATAATCTCTGTTCATATCTTTCTTCTTCGATATGTTATCATGAATGTCCAGATTTGGTCTGTCTTTGTTTTGGCTTGTGTCCTAGATGAAATGAAACATGTAATCAGCAATATATATATATATATATATATATATATATATATATATATATATATATTTGCCAGTCCTAGGGCTTGACTCAGGGTCTGAACACTGTCCTTGTCTTTCCTAAAGGCTAGTACTCTACCAATTGAGCCCTAGCCCACTTCTAGCTTTTTCTCTGCATGTGATACCAAAAAATTGAACCCAGGTTTTCATGCCTACTAGGCAAGCACTCTACCACTAGGCCACACTCCAAGCTTAATAATTTTGTATAAATAAATTAAAGCATATCAATCTAGAATGCTTAAATTAATTGGATACATTACTTGGATAAACAAAATATACAACTTCTGTATGCACTATAATTGGAACTGTTTGGTAATACTGATGTTTGAACTCCAGTCATGTGCTTTTGAGACAGATGCTCTCAATTAAGCTACAACTCCAGTTCTAATTTTTGCTACTTCTTTTGTAGTTAGTTTCTCACTTATTACTCAAGTGTATACCTGAGTGGAATCTACCTATGCTAGTCTTTCCAGTAACTAGGCAAACAGATATGTACAACCTTGTCTAGCTTTTCATTGAGAAATCTATTTTTTCCGTCCCTGGTGAGCTTGCACCATTACCCAGACAATCCATTTCCCAAGTAGCAAAGTTTACAAGCATGAAACATGGAGACAATGACAAATTCTCTCTTTTATTTTTTTTCCAGTCCTGGGGCTGGAGCTCAGGGCCTCAGCACTGTCCTTGAGCTTTCTCAAAGCTAAAACTCTACCACTTGAGCAACAGCACCAATTCTGGCTTTTTGCCATGTATGTGGTACCCAGGAATCAAACCTGAGTCTTTATGCATGCTAGACAAGCACTCTACCACTAGGCTAAACTCACGGCCACAAATTCTTTTTCATATATTTTATTGTAATTAATAGAAGGGTTACATTATATTCACCAGATAGAAGGTGCATTACTTCACAAATATTGATACACTTTCTCATGTCTTGGTCCCATTTCCCTCCCCCCACCCCCGCCCCTCATCTTGTTTTCCCCCCTTCCCTATCCTATTTCAAATAACCAGATAACAAAATTCTTGATTAAATGATTTTACCTTATAGTTCTTTGATAACCATAGACATACTCCCTAAATTAAAATTTTCTCACACATATAATTACTTCCATTGTTGCCTTTTTTTTTTTTGCTTGTCTGGAGCTTAGACTCGGAGGCCTGATTTCTGTCCCTAAGCTTTACTTTAGACTATTGCTCTACCTCTAGAGCCACAGCTCCACTTCCAGCTTTTTTGATGATTAAGTGGAGTTAAAAAATGCATGGGCTTTCCTGAGCTGACTTCAGGATTATAGGGGTGAGCCTAGAGAAAATTGTCGTCTTTAATTCTGTGATGATATAAAAAATATGCATATACATATATAAACATAGAGTGTAGATTATGTGATGATATAATATTCAAGTAAAATAGAATTTTAAAAATCTTTTTGAAGCATATCCTGAAGATCGGTCATCATCATTAGATGGTTGATTTTGTCCCTACAATGACCTCTCAGATGTGATTGCTTTGGGAACCTGTGATTTCACTGGTATAGCACTTTTGAATACAAAACTTTAAAAGCCAATTCTTTTTGTGACCTATTTCCAGATAGTAATGTGACACTTGGGAAACGTGCATTGATAAATGAGAATCTTTGTTGAACATTAGAACAGAGAGAACTAAATTGGGTCTCTAGATATTAATTACTCTCAATGACAAAGTCCATTTAATGATCTTCAAATTGAGAGACAATTTTATACTTTAGCATGATTAAGCATGGAAGCATTTTAGACCTAAAGTGAAGTAAGCAATATTACAAATGGATAGAGAAGAAAGATTTTTTAAAAGAACTGTTGAATAGAGTTATAAATTAGAGATTAGTAATAGTCACAGACTTGAAACATTTTGGCTATCAAAACTATCTACATCAAAATAGTAAAAGAAAGGATCCTTTTGCTTTGCTTCTTCGACTGTTAATACCTTTGGGGCTTTAAGCTTTGTAAAGCAGATCAAAGCACTTTTATAAACAGATGTAATTTGATCAAAGTCAACATAATAATTTGGATTATCACTCACAATAAGTAAAATAACAAGAAAATGCATCATTTGCCTTTTTAATTTTGCATAATGTTAGCTTATTTCAATCTCACTTTTGAAAGAATATATGAATTCAATTTATCCTGTAAAATGAATACTATTTATGTTGATTATTATAGAATCAGAGTTATTATGAGATCAGATTAAATAGTGCACATAAGAATGTTTTAGAAAACACCAAGCATTATAAAATGAAGTGATCCATGATTATAATCATCTTAAATATGGAAGTAATTTTGAAAACTTAAAATATTCTTCAAGCTAGGATAATCACTCAGTGAATTGCATTTACTTATGAGTAACCATATGGAATTCTGTATTATGAACATTTCTACGGAAACAAAAAGGAAGGAAAATGCATGACTTATGTTTTGTGGAAGAATTTACAGTATACAAGGAGCATGTGATAATACTAAGTGAATATACATAAGACGATGTATACCAAATACCAATCATATTGAATACAACTAGATCAAAGCAGATATTTTCTATGAGTAACATCAAGAAAAACATGTAAAGAGATTATTGCAATAAAATAGGGTAAAAGGAGTAAGAAAATATACACATGAGCAAATTTCATACTATCCAAAACAAGAATAAAATGATTATATACATATTACTACCACCACAGTGAAATCCAAATACACAATAGCTTTTGCTGAAAGATTAAAAATAGAGAATTAATTTTGACTTTATAATAGCAATTGAAATTAAGTAATAATAAAGGATATCATTCAATGTGGAAAGAGGATTAACGTTCAATATTCTTTGTATTGCTAGGAATAAAATATTGATATTTTTAAAGGCATCATTAGCTACAAAACAAGAATATAATTTTAAAGGTTGAATACTATAAACAAAACGTATACCTTCAAAATCAGTTTTAGGGAAAGGAGAAAAGCAGAAAGAAGGAAAGAAAATATTCGATCAGTTTAAGAGTACAAAAATTAAAAAAATTCAAAGACAATATATCTTAAGGAATTTAAAACATGCAACTTTTTGTAGTAAATAAAATATGTAGATCATATACATGCATGAATATGTATATAATTATATATATGTATGTAACAGAAAAACATGTGGGAAAGAGTGATATTATTTTTATGATCATTCATAATGGCTAATGGGCATCACATCTTAAAATACACTAATGTGTTTTGGATTTTTGCATTCATATTTGTAGAGAGTTCTAATTCAGAGTACGGTTCAATACAGTATCCAGATTTGAATATAGTTTTAAAAGTAAATCTACACAAGATGAAAATGTACTAGAAACACAAAATGTTTTCAAAGCAGGGCACTAGTGGTTTACACCTCTTATCCTAGCTACTCAGAAGATTGAGAACTGAGGATTGAACTTCAATGTTATCCTGGACAAGAAAGTCCATGAAACTCTTATCTCTAATTAAACATTACAAAATGGAAAGTGGCAGTGTGGCTCAAAGTGGTAGAATGCTTGCCTTGAGTGAAAGGAACTCAGGGACAGGGACACAGACAGTTCCCATACCCTAAGACAAACATATCCAATTCTACTAAAACTTATAAGAACAAAATTCCACTTCTGGTGTAGAGTAAGTCAAAATTGTAACTTTTAGTTTTTAAATAGCTAATTTGAACTTTGATCATATTTCAGTATTATTTATAAAAGATTATATTACTTGTTGTTAAGTTATTCCTGAGATTTATTTTTGCCAGTCCTGGGGCTTGAATTCAGGCATGGCACTGCCCTTGGATATATTTTGCTCCAGGCTGGTGCTCTGCCACTTGAGCCACAGTGCCACTTCTGGCTTTTTCTGAATATGCGGTACCAGGGAATCAAGTCCAGGATTTCATGCATGCTAGACAAGCACTATACCACTAGGCTACACTCCTGTATAGTCCTCAGATTTATTAATCCAGGTAAGGGACTTCCACATATAGCATGTCCTGTGCTGAGTTTTATTGATTAAGATATATGAACAATTCAGACGAGAATTGCCTGGAAAATGCCATTCTAATTTTGAAATGAATTATGTTAGTGTCTTTTATGGTCTATTTGCTAATGATAAAAGCCTGAATACTAATATCCTAGATAGAAGTGGGGGAAGGAAAGAAAAGGGGGAAGCTGTTCAAAGGCAGCCCACACAGGGTAGGAAAGTCTGTGAGATTCTTATCTCCAATTAACCATAGGAAAGCCTGAAGTGGCATTGTAGTTCAAGTGGTACAGCACTAGCCTTGAGCTGAAGATCTCAGAGACAGCACCCAGACCCAAAGTTCAAGCCACGTGACAGACTAATAAGTAACTAAAGAGTTGGAGTGTTACTTCGATTAACCTGAACCAGACCCAAAGTTCAAGCCACGTGACAGACTAAGTAAGTAAAGAGTTGGAGTGTTACTTCGATTAACCTGACTCATAGTATATATCCCATTTGTTCAAGAGTTATGTTTGTTCGTTTCCTGATAGCCTAAAAGTCCCTTTATTTCCAAACAAAAATCATATAATATTTTGTCACACTTTTTTAGTGACCAATAGTAGTTCAAAAAACTGATATATGTGCCAAGATAAATGAAACAATTTAACTGTACAAGATAATTGTAGAGAAAAAAAATGGAAAGATGGGCTTTTCTAAAATAGTTCATTAGACAATGAGTAACAATAAAAATGTTGCTAATAGAATTAATGATGTCTGGCCAGGTGTGGTATCTCATGCCTGTAATCCTAGCTACTTAGTAGGCTGAGATCTGAGGATGGCAGGTTAAAGTCAGCTTGAGCACTGAAGTCTCTGAGACGCTCATCTCCAGTTAACCACCAGAAAACCAGAAGAGGCACTGTGGCTCAAGGGGTAGGGCAGAAGCCTTGAGCTGAAAATCTCAGAGAAAGTACCCAGGCCCAGAGTTCAAGTCCCACAACTGACCAAAAAAAAAAAGTATTAAGTTTTATTGACATTTAAAATCTATAATTTCTGCCAAAAAGACAATAGTTACATGTGTTAATAACCCCCAGAAATTTTCTTAAAATGAAAATAAATAGCAACATTTGAAATCATGAAATGATTATGTGTTTCTCTAATGAGTTCATGTGCAATAATTTTAAACTAGGAAATAATACTCTAACAATAAGTATTCTCATGGGAAAACATAAGTCCACTTGGGATTCTGATTTCTTTACTCCTGTTTTGAAAAGATAAAGAAGCATTGAATATCTTGTTCTCAATTGACAATCAGGTCTATGAATTTATCATGAGCTTGGAAATGAAGAAGGTCATAGTAAGCATTCTTTAATTTTATTTTTATTTTTTAAATATTTTTTTTCCTGTTCTGGGGCTTGAACTCAGGGCCTGGGCATTGACCTTGTGCTTTCTCAAGGTTAGCACACTACCTCTTGAACCACAGCACCATTTCTGGATTTGTTATGAGTATGTGGTACCAAGTAATTGAAGCCTGGGTATTGTGCATGTGAGGTAAGTACTCCACCACTAGGCAACACTACCAGTCCTCATAGCAAACTTTCTAAGGCTGTTTTGTTATTTTGCTTATAGTTTAAGAGTTATATTACCTTGTAACTGAGACTAATGGTTTTAAGTACATTTTCATGAGCCACCCAACCCCACATCATTTTGGAAACCAGATAAAGAGCAAACCTGTTAGGTCACACCTCAGGCCAAATGTTAAAGGACTATTAAAACTGAAGTCCCTCAAACAATATGTTAACAAGTTCCCACATAATAATAATGAATGCAAAATTTTGATCTCAAACCCTTCTAGTAGGAAATCTCTTTTTTTCAGATTTCATGTTTTTCTTTTCATCTTTATACTTCAGATTCTACCTGGTTAGTACGAGTATTATCAGGCTAGGAGTTTGGCCAAGTGGTAGAATGCTTATCTAGCATACATGAAGACCTGGGTTTGATTCCTCTCTACCACATACATAGAAAAAGCCAGAAATGGTGCTCTAAATAGCGCTCAAGCATTGGGACTGACAAAAGAGAAAGATATATAGATATATAGATATATATATAGAGAGAGAAACAAAGACAGAGACGGAGAGACAGAGAGACAAACAGAGAGAGAGAAAGAATAGTCACTATCAAGAAAACAATAAAAGGGCCTAGGCCTTGAAAAAAACCCAAATGCTCAGGCCCTGAGCTCAAGTCAAGAGTAACAGATGCTGGTGGGGATGTGAACAAAAGGGAATGCTACTGCACTCTTGATAGGAATGTAAACTTGTTCAACCACTCTGGAAAGCAATAGGGAGGTTCCACAAATGACTAAACATAAAGCTCCCTTATGACCCAGCAATCCTACTCCTGGGCATTCACTTAAATGATCACAAAGAAGAACACACAAAAGCTACCAACTCAACTATGTTCATTGGAGCATTATTTATGGTAGCTAAGATAAGGAATCAACCCAGATGTCTCTCAGTAGATGAATGGATCAATAAAATGTGGTATTTATACACAATGGAATTCTATGCTGCCATCATCAAGAATGACCTTCCCACATCCACAAGAAAATGGAAAGACTTGGAAAAATATTAAGTGAAGTAAGCCAGACTCAAACACACATAGATTCCATGGTCCCCCTCATTGGTAATAATTAGCATATGCATAGAAAATTTCTTACATTCAGGATTATTTGATTTATGTATACCAAATCTTTTCAGTATACTGTGTTACTTGGGTGCACACATAGAGTTAACAAGTCCCATATTTTACTAATCTATAATCCCTTCAGTGGTTTCTGTCACTTTTATAAACTCCTAGGAGGCAATCACATGTGATAATGTTTGTTGGGTAGAAAATATTTTCAGAGCTTCAGGTTTGCACTTCATTGACACTTTCCCTCCAGAGATAGGAGGATCACAGTTAGTTTCTTTAAAAGAGATGTGAGTTAAAGAAACAAGGCCAACTTTAAAGCTCTCAGTACATCAAACAGAATAATCATACATTTTATAAAATATATATCTTGATATGCCAGCCAATATCTGCTTCAACAGAAGTAAAATGTTGTAAGATTTCTCAAGCAACAATAATTATTATTCAAGCAAACATAAAGGGTAAATTTGGGCTTATTTTAATTCTACTGAAATATTTAAGCCAGATCTAACATATTGCTATTTTTCTTCCCAACCCTCTGACAAATAGACTTTTCACAAATAGTGAGACATTTTCAAGTTGAATCATTATCAATTCATGACTTATGAATATGCAGTGAAATTTACAGCTAAAGGATATTAATAACTTGCAATTTTGCAATTA
The DNA here is from genome assembly GCF_031878675.1 of Megascapheus bottae. Taxonomy (NCBI): domain Eukaryota; kingdom Metazoa; phylum Chordata; class Mammalia; order Rodentia; family Geomyidae; genus Megascapheus; species Megascapheus bottae. Next base: position 34,754,883 of record NC_143520.1, on the reverse strand, counting down.
TTTATTATGATTCTGGTAACCAGCAGGTAAAAGTGCTTTGAACATTTGAGTCTATCATACATCATAGAGATTACAGATTGAAATCAAAACTTGTAGATACAGTAAAAATTCATATTTATTCATACATTTTCTCTCCTATGTTCTTAAGAGTATGCTCAAATAAAACCTACATTTTGTATATAATTTATAATTATTCCTTAAAGTTTTTCTAAAGTTAAGACATTTTCTGCTGTATTAAAATCAGTTTAATAAAAAACAATTATTTTAATTAACAAAAATAAGAAATATGTGGACAACAGAAATGGAAAGAGAGACAGAGACAGACAAATCAGAACAAAGGAAATTATTACATAGTTTAGTTCAATTGATTATGAAGGCTGAAAATTTCTTATGCAAGGCTGTTGAAGCTGGAAAACCAGGGAAGACACAAAGAGTAATGTAGATTAGTCAATATTGAGGGTGTCAGAACCAAGGAAAATTTTGTAACTCAGTGTGAGACTAAAAGATACAAAACTGTTGGTATACAAAACAAACACACACACACACACATACACACACACATCAGGAACCAGAAATGAGCTCCCAAAAAGACAAAGATAATAGAGACAGAGTTTCAAACACAAAGAACTTTTGACTCTTCATTTCATGTGAAGTCCTAGTTGAGTAAATGGCATCCACCTACACTGAAAGTGAAATTTTTCTTCAGCTCAATAATACGTATTAATCTTCACTGTCAATATCAGCTCCATTCAATCTAATGTCAAATCATTTACATTTTCCTTTCTGCATTAGAGACTAGTTTAGTGCTTCCTGAGACATGGAATAACTAATGCAATGACTGAGAATAAATAACGTTTATTAAAAGCCTGGGTATCACATACTTCAGTCAGTTTGACACACATGTTGAACCATTGCAATGACCTACATGTAAAAAAGCTTGCCACAGTGGGGATGTAGCTCAATGGCAATGCTTGCCTAGCTAGTACAACACCTGAATTCTACCCCCAGTACTAAAAAAGAAATTGTATTCATAATCTGACTTACATTACTGTAACCCTCTGTAAATAATAATAATTTATGTGTGTATGTGTAAAAGAAAATGTAGTATATATATATATATACAAAATGAAATTCTACTCTTTTGTCAGAAAGAATGATATTGCAGCATTCATAAGAAAATAGAAAAACTTGGAAAAAATTATATTGAGTGAAGTAAGCCAAACCCAGAGAAACATAGATTGCATAATTTCCCTCCTTTGTGATAGCTAAAATTTGCCTATAAATTTATAAGTAAACACAATGGGTGGTAAGCAAAAGATTAGGAATGAATTAACTGAAGTGCAATAGAGTCTACGGAGAGTAGAAATAGTATAATTTCTAAAAAGACTTAAGTATAAGCCAGGAGCAGTGTCTCACCCCTGTAATCCTAGCTGCTCCGGAAGCTGAGATCTGAGGATCACGATTCAAAGCCAGGCCGGGCACTAAAGGCCATGAGACTTATGTCCAACTAACAACTAGAAAACTGGAAGTGGTGCTGTGGCTCCAGGGGTTGGACAGAAGCTTTGAGCTTTGAGCTGAAGAGTTCAGGGACATTGCCCAGGCTCAGGCACATAAGCAACACACACACACACACACACACACACACACACACACACACACACACACACACACACACCACAAAGACAGTCTGACAACAAGGGAATAGGAGTATAAAAATGCATTGGGAAGGGTAGAGTATATAGGCAACAACTCATTATACCACGGAATGTGACATGCAAGGGAAAATGTAGGTCAAAGTGGGGGGAAGGAGTCTGAAAATTCTGAAATGGTGATGTGAAACCTGAATTAATTTTGAAGTTCGATGAACTTCAGTAAAAAGTTCCTATTTAAGCAGGCCCTGCCAGAAAGTCACTCCAACCACACCAGAAGGTCACTTTGAACTAATTCTAAACCAGCAGAGATAACAACTTCAAAGAATATAGTAAATTCTAGACAACTCCCAGTTTAAAAGCTACCCCAAGTGACTGAAGGCTCCAGGATAAGATAATCATTGTGATATTCTGACCAGCTACCCTGCAGCTGCCCTGCAGTTTAGCACATATCGACCAGCACAAACTGCTGGTATCCCCTAGCACGAGCCAATAAATTCATAAAACATTAACCCTTTGAGTTAACCAATCACGTCCAGCCAAATACCTGCCCACCACTAGCTGCACAAGTCAACTTTGAGTATTGTTCTTTCATTTTTTTTCCTACAGTGTGTTATGATTTGCTTAAACTTGTGACTAAGGCTCCCAAAACCCTATAAAAACTCTGTATAAAAGGTAGTCAGGACTCTCTCAACATAGACCTGCTGTGTGGGTGTAGGTTGTGAGTCCAGGCTTCAGCTTGCAATAAAAACTCTCGTGCTCTACATCGGATTCAATTCCTTGGTGATCTTTGGGGACTCCGAAATCTGAACACAACAGTGACACCTATAAAGATACATTGTACACATAACTGGATTTGTTCTTCTGCAAAAAATTCAAATTGTAACATAAAATTACAATAAGCAAGAGAAAGGTAGTGTTTGGTGGGGTGGGTGAAAATGTTGAAATGGATGTCAGTCATCAAGGTGCACTGTACTCATGAATTGTTTTAATGAATGGCAACTCCTTTGTACAACTACTTAAAGGTAATGTATTTTTAAAAAAATAAATAAAAATACTAAAAATGGCACTAATGATAAATAATTACTCTTAAGTAGAATCTACAGATTTTGTAATTAAGAAAACATGAAAGCTACTTATTAGAAAAATGTTTTTTTTTCTCTTTTTACTGTGAAAATGATGACTCAAACAATTTTGGCCTTCTTGCAAGAAACATTGGTGATTATTTGTATATAACAAAATGAGATCCTTCCTGTGTTAAGTTTTTGTTTTTGAAATAAAAGATTGGAGTGTTTCTGTTTTTGAATTTTCTATTATGTATGAAGGTAAAGGTATAATGTACTTTTAGTAGAATTTGTTAGACGTATGGTTTTAAAAATCTCTCTAAAATATCTTCAATACTTTTCCTTGGGAATAAGATACAAATAACTTTCTAAGACTTCTCTGATTTGAATCCTCCAATTATTACTATTAGCCATGAATTCATCTTTAAGCCTATAACCCTAGACACTGAAAAGATTGAGATCTTGATGATCATGTTCAAAGCCAGCTGGTGAAGAAATCTCCTCACAATTCTATCTTCGATTAGCTAGAAAAGTGCTTGCGAGGACTATGGCTCCCTTGGTAGAACACCCATGAAATAAAGGTCTCAGGAACTGAGTTCATGTCCTACAAATTACCACTGTAAAGCAATAACAACAACAAAACACTTATATATGTGGGATTAATTTTAAAAGTTCCACTTATGTATCAAGACTCATTACTGATCTACATCTAGATGTGCGTCCTTTTTTTCATATATTTTTATTGTAATTAATAGAAGGGTTACATGATATTTGCCAGATAGCTGGTGCATTAATTCCCATATATTGATACCCTTTCATGTGTCTTGGTCCCCATTTCCCTCCCCCCACCCCATCCCTTATCTTGTTTTCCCCAGTTCCCTATCCAATTTCAAATAACCAAATACAAATATATCCGATATATCAGGTAACAAAGCAAGATACTGTAACAATATGAGATAACCAAGGGACAGCAAAAGAGATGTGAGATGACATAGTATATTAAGGACAACAATCATTCATTATATGGCTTATGATTCTATATCCTAGAGATCCTTTCGTTTAGCGTCCTACTATATGGCCTTTTCTATCAAGGTTTTGCTCTATTGCAAATCTCTGCTAGGAGAGCCCAAGGTTTCTACTGATTATGACAAATGAGGGAAACCACTGAGCCTAAGTTCCCTTGAGTCTGGCTTACTTCACTTAATATGACCTGGAGGTAAAAGCCAACACTCTGAAAACTTTACAAGAAGGAATAGGAGATACACTAGACCTCCTTGCCATAGGTCGAAACTTTCTTAATAAGGACTGAGAATCACAACAAATCAGAGAAAGGCTGGATAAGTGGGACTGCATTAAACTGCGGAGCTTTTGTATGGCAAAGAACATAGCTAGTAAATTAATTAGGAAGCCTACAGAGTGGGAGAAGATCTTCACCCACCATACAATGGGCAAAGGCCTCATATCTAAAATATATCAACAGCTCAAAAAATTGAATCAATCAAAAACTAATCTCCAAAGTAACAACCATCCCAGTAAAAGATGGGCCAAAGACTTAAGGAGAGTCTTCTCTGAAGATGAAATAAGAATGGCCTACAGAGACATGAAGAAATGCTCAACATCTCTGGTCATAAAAGAAATGCAAATCAAAACAACTCTAAGATTCCACCTCACTCCAGTTAGAATGGCCAGGATCAAGAAAACTAATAACAACGGATGCTGGAGGGGATGTGGCCAGGAGGGATCACTACTACACTGCTGGTGGGAGTGCAAACTCATTCAACCACTATGGAAAGCAGTATGGCAGTTCCTCAAAAGACTAAACATAAAGCTCCCCTATGATCCAGCAATTCCACTACTTGTCATTTACCCAATCATCCAGAAACAAAGACATACTAAATCCACCAGCACAACAATGTTCATTGCAGCACTATTTACCATAACAAAGATATGGAACCAACCTAGAAGTCCCTCAGTTGATGAGTGGATCAACAAGATGTGAGTCCCTTTTTGTATCATTCTCCTGCCTCCCTATTTCCAAAACAGTCTGATCAAACTTCTTTGTTCAATCTTCTCCATTCATCTGACTTTCCCACATGTACATATGTCCAGATAGGACTTGTTTCAGCTTCCTAATATTCATTTTTGTTAGCTCATGCGAACTACTCATGGTGTTACACAAATGAATATATTATATTTCCATCAGATTGTGTTTATTTTTATATTTATATTTAAATATATTATCTGTGTATGAGAAAGACATATCATCTTATTTGCTGATTATTTTTGCATACTGTTATACTTCATCATTGGTTTATACACGTGATTCGTTACATGTGAGGCTGTTAATAATATTATTTTAAAATAGTTGTACAAAACAGTTGGCATTCAACACTGCAGTTTTTAATACAATGCATCTCAATCAATGTTACCCCTTTGATCATTCTCCCTCCTCCTCATAACCCAGATCCTTCCTTTAATACTCTTATTGAAATTATTTTTATTGTTATTTTAAAGATGATATGCAATTACATATGTCAGGCAATTAGTATCTTTCTTTTTGAAAAATGTCCCTTCTTCCTTCATTTTCTCCAAATTTTCCCCCCTGACTCTTCTCCTGGATAAGTTGGAAAGTTCATTTTCAACACAGTGTCTCATAAATATCACTCTTACATTTGTTCACATTTTGTGTTTCTCATTACCCTCCTCCAAACAGATAAAATTACATATGAAACAAAAGGTACAGAAATAAAAACCAGGGACAAATGAGATGAAAAATAAAAGCAAAAATAACAAAAATTCCTCTTGTTTATTTAGTATTTAATAGTTTTCCTCCAGTTTACTTGTCTAGAAACTATCTTTTAGATTCCCAGCTTAGGGTATAAATATTCTTTTTTTCTTAGTCCTATCAACATCTCAAATGTATTCTTTCTCAGATGTACTTCATTAGCTCCTTTTTTCTTAGATATGTTTAACTAAATGCTAATGGCACATGTCTTTAATCATAGCTCTTCAGGAGGATGAGATCTGAGGATTACAATTCAGGCCAGCCTGGCCAGGAAATTTCATGAGACTCTTATCTCCAATAAACTAATTCTTATTATCAGCTTTCCCAGTGGAATATTACAATGACTGACTTAGCTTCAAAAGGTAATATCCATATTCTATTTTATATTCAATTCATATATCAGATAATATTCCTACTGTAGATTTGAAAGAGCATTCTATCCTCTATTACATGTGTAGGTATATCTATGTACTCATTGTTTATCAGTAAGAGTCCTTAGCATGCCACGTGTGCCACTCAGCCTAAATTAGATTAACCTTATTTTCTACTCATTTGCTAGTTTACACTTTCATCAGCATTTTAAAAGGATTGGTACTTTTCTGAAGTATTCACTGCTAAACTCAGCAGAGAGATATTAAAGTAAACCTTTAGTCCTCAATTTAGAAGGATAAAGCAACTCAAATTCTCACATTCTGAGCAACAATTTTATTTTGTGTAAAGACAGACTGAGAAATAACATTATGTTTGTGAAGACATCCTAACAGTTATTAAAAGTAATAAGAAAAATGTTTCCATCAGATTATGAGGGCCCAAAATGCAGAAACATTTCAATACTTCATTGTTTGTAAAAGTGCTACCCCAATTTGTATATTTTCCAAATTAAGAAATAAACAGACATATGGACAAAGTGTCTAACATGTATCTATATTTAATTGTTTGGCTTTAATGGTACACCTTATTTCTTAAAACTGAAAGCAGAAACAACTTATATATGTAGCATGACTACAAGAAAAGGAAACAAGAATAAGGTGTAATGAAGTTGTCCTTTAAACGTACCCATTACTGAGTTTGCACTTATGTATCTAGAGTTTATCTTTACCTTATATTCATTAAAATAAAATATCACAAAGCACAAAAGAAAATTCTATTACAAAGAATACATTTTGTGCATGTATATAATCTATATGATCTAATATACATGCACATATATACATACATGTCTCATCAAGGCCTGTATAGTGTCTCTGTGCTTCTTTTGCTCAGGGATAGAGCTCTCTATCTCTTTAATCTCAGCTTCACTTTTGGGTTGTTTTTTTCTTTTTTTGGTGACTAATTGGAGCCAAAACTAATGGACTTTCCTGCACAGGCTGGTTAAAAATTATGATCCTCAGATCTCTACCTTCTGCCTAGCTGCGATCACTGGTAAAAGCCACTGGCACCAAGAGACTCAATTTTAAATATGATGTAACATGCAGATAAGTTCATAAACTCTATAATTCCATACTAAGTGATACTGGAATTATTGTGTCATTAGGGTTTCTAAGGAATCAGTACATTTTTCACTGAACTAGTACTTTTCCTACAATGGCTCAGTCTAGAATACTTCTTTGGTGAGTTCAATATTTTATATCTTCTTGTAGGTTCTCTGTTGTAATGTAGTGTACAATATAATGCAGTGCATTGCACTAATCGAAGGTAATTTCTAGATTGTGCATTACCAGTACTTCAGAATTTAAATTGCAAATGCTGTTATAACTGAAATTACACACCATAAATCTTTGCTGTAGAAAATTTTGCTTCATTGTTCCCACTGTGAAACTTACATGTGTCTCCCACTGGTAATTTTTTGTCTCCCTCTCACCTACAAAACATGAAAAGTTCAATAGACAGTTTTGTGAGTTTAATAGTTTTTCAATCCAGCTTATTATGACATCATTAACATAAAAGGTAAACCTATGACATTTTTCTTTTTTTTTTCTCATTTTAAGATGTATTTCCCCATTCTCTTTTCACAACCATATATCCAGGCTAAAGGATTTTATTTTCCATCTGTCAGGGACTAATTGTTTATCTTTTTTTTAATAAGAAGTGCGTAATAAAACTAAATGCATAGTAAAACTGAAGCTGTAGCTTCTGGATCTTATGGCATCTAAGAAGGTCTGTCTTCCCAGAAAAAAAAATATCATTATGTATCAGTAATTAAGGCAGGTCAACTCTGTCAGACCTTTTAGTATCCTCCTTCACTATGTCTTCTTCCTTCTCTTCCTACTTTTTCACTCTTGATGTCCACAGAGTTTTTCAAATCTGATATATTCTGCCTGAAACCTTTCCATGTTCTACTTTTATGTGGGGAAAATATATGTCTACTGCTTTGTAGTCTGCAAGTTTTAGTTGAGAAAAGATTTTGAATTAAGTGTTATCTGAATCTCAACTTGAAATTTCTGGTCTATAAAGGTGTTCAAAGCAATTGTAAATAGCTAAGTTCAGGAAAATGAAATCACCTAGAACAACTACAGCTGGCAGAATCCCCACTGGGAGCTTGGCAGACTATGTGAAAAGTCCTTATTACACTCTGAAAGCAAACAGAAATACTGTGATTTTTGTTCTGCAATGAATCTAAAATATAAGCATTTCTAGGACAAAAAGAAAAAAGGAAATTGTTTCTAGAATAGCTACAAAGAGTGTATATTCATTCAAGTCACTTTTCAGACACTAAATTTATATAAAAAAGGTTTATAGTTTCTTCAGGGAAAAATTGTAACCACACATTCCATTGTTATAGAAGGATATTTCTGTGAGACTTGTGGTTCCCATGGAAAAAATCCATCCCAAAATAGCTTGAAAGGTAGGCAATCAATTCTCCCTTTTAAAAGGAGAGTTATACTTCATCTGTTTTATGACAAGATATATACATTTAATCAGAAGCATCATATTTGTCAGATAAAGTCAAATACATGAAATAAATTTTGTGCTGGTCAAAAGCCACTCTTTCTTTGGATTGTAATAGTTCACATTTTCCTTGTTAATACTGTATTTTAGCTTGATCTGTTAAATGTACTATTGGATGTATAGGACTGCAAGATTAGATTGGAGAAAAAGAATCAGAATTAAAATGGAGACAATAAGAATTGTCTGAAAATGACTAAGAGACAAAAAATAAGTCACTGTCAGAAAAATGTCTATAGGGCATGCCTGTTGTCAGATACAATATACTGATTACACAAGCAGATGTTTAATTTGATTGCATTCTAAAGCAATCAGAAAGAAATCATTTTTCTTATCGCATTAATGTGACAACCATTTCTTGGTATCCAAATGTCATAACCTCAAACATAAAATGTTCTCATTATTATTTCAATTATTAACAACAGAAGTCTGGAAGTGGATAAATGTTTTCATAATTTTCAGGATGGGAAATTAATGCACTGCAGTTATGAAAACAGATAGAATTTTATTGTAATCCAGAAAAATTATAGATGAATGAAATTATCAGACAGAATTAGTAAGCACTTAGAAAAAAAAAGATGGTTTCTACAGAATGAACAAAGGAAACTTCAGGTTTAATGAGATTTCTGAATAGAAAGACAAGAAAGTAAATTAGAGAACATAATGTATCATGATGACAGTAAAAGATTTGATAGTGGCAAAATATCACCAAGATAATCTTACCAGTCTGAGGTGTATACAGCATAGCATAATTGTATTGTCTTTTTAAATGCAGGAAAATGAAGAGTGCCCCCTAAAAGAATTGACTGAAATAAAAATCTCTTCTCTACGATGGTAGGTCAATAAGGAAAATATTGTAAGGAATCAAGAATCAGGATAATTGCACAATGAGATACTGGGCATCTAGCCCAGAGCCTAAACACAACTATATCGCTCTTAGGAATTCATCTTGCCAATGGTTACTTAACAGAAGTTTCCAAAAATATTTAGTAGGATTTTGTTATTTTCATTGGCAAGTATAATCTAGGATACTGTGTAAAAATTTGGACTTTTTCACTAGACAAAAGAGCAATAAGAGGTACATTCCTTAAAATATTTGAAGCCATATATGAAAAACCTACAGACAGTATTATACTAAATGGAGAAAGACTGGAACAATTTACCTTAAAATCAGGAACTAGACAGGGATGCCCACTCTATCCTCCTCTCTTCAATATAGTGTTGGAACTCTTAGCCAGAGAAAAGGCAATGGAACTTTCTTTTCCCAGGCCACCAGAAGGATCTTCACCATTATAATACTTTGGATTTGAATTTCAATAATTAATAAGGAGAGAAATGTTTTCTGTTGTTTAAAGTTTCATTGTTCAAGTTGTGATAATTTTTGTAGCATTCCTAGTAAAACATTTTCAAAAGTTAGATTTAAAACATATTTTCTTGCTGATGGGATTGTAAGCTAGCTCAGCCACTCTGTAAAGCAGTGTGGAGGTTTATTAAAGAACTGAAAATTGACCTTCCCTACAATCCTGCTATACCACTCCTGGGCATCTATCCTGAACATCATAACCCAAGATATGATAAGGACACCTGCTCACCTATTTTCATCTCTACGCTATTTACAATAGCCAGGCAATGCAAACAATCCAGATGCCCTACTGCAGACAAATGAATACAGAAGATGTGGTATATATATATATATATATATATATATATATATATATATATATATACACACACACACACACACATACACACACACACACAATGGAATTCTACATACCAACAGACAAGATAAAATAATGGCTTTTGCAGGGAAGTAGATGAATCTAGAGCAAATCATGTTGAGAGAGACAAGTCAAGACCAAAGGAACAAAGGCACATGGTATTCTTAATATGTGGTTATAGATCCAAACAGTAGAAGAGCAAGGATTCAAAAGTTGCATACCCAATGGCTACGGACATGGTACTGGAAATATAAACACAACTACACAGACATAAAAATTTATGACTCTATAGACATGTTTTATCACATAGATTAATATGTGTATGACATACAAACCCTCAGCCTAATTTTAATTATGTTCTAAAATCTAAGTGCCAATGATTGTATATAGAGATTCCCTTCTTGAATACTTGTTTGTCAAATATGTCATTTCAATTATGATATAAAAATCAATGTTAAAATTCTTTAATAAAAAAATTAGGCCTTTTGAAAACAGAATTCAAGCTCTTACTCTCCTTTCTTGTTAGATAACTTTGAGTAAATTTTATTTTCCTTGCATAAATAACTCAAATGACTAATGTAGTACCTGCTACAAAAAAATCAAGTGTCTTCTCTACACACCTGAAGGAACTGAAGGACATTTTCACAGCTGTGCAAACAGAAAAATGAGACAATGGTCTCAGCGCTGAAACTCATCTGTCATTCACAGAGACTAGTTCCAGTATTCTTCATACAACCTAAGGAACATATATAATATAATGCTCAGTTCTTTATACTATAGTGAGAATTTTGATATCTGTATTTAATATTCAATATTTGGATGAATATGTAGAAATAGAATAAAATTTAATTTGACAGTTTTATATATATATATACATATAAATTCCATATATGTTAAAGTGTAAACTTATGAGTTAGGATTACAAAGAGATTTCAGATTAATAAAAGAAACAGCCCCTTCATAATTATGGAAATAGAAGGTTCTTTTATCTCCAGAAAGGAATAAATTGATTTCTTTGAAGTAGCAAACCCTCCAGACATCTTCAACTAAAAGCTAAATCAGTATTTTTAGAAACCTTACAGAAATCTCTATGTTTTATGGGATTTTAAAAGATCCAAAGCTTTCTCTCACGAGGTGTGAATTGATGTAAGAATTCACCTAGCCAGAAAAAAAAAACATATTATACAAGCTAGCTTTCAAAAACAAGCTGAGATCAGTACAGAAAGCTACCAAATACCAGTATATTCATTTTCAGAAATCTACTTTTTCATGTTACAATTATATATTTATTTGAAATTTATATCAACAAGGCAGAAAAAATGAGAAAAAACACATTATCTTAAGACTATGTGTCACTTTTGAGACAACTTTGGAATTTTTACATTAACAGTATCTTTATGAGTGAATATTCTCATAACAAAAAGTAAAAAATAAATTATACAGTTGCCTTATGAAAAGAGAAGTAATATAAAAATAAAATAAAAATAATTGTAACTTACAATTAGAAAAAGTTTTCAAAAACTTCATATTCTGAAAAGTACTATTGCTCCCAAATGGTAAGGTACACATTACACACACCAAAAAAAAAAGAACAAATGAAGAAACTTTGCTTTCTTTTAATTACTACATTTCTTTAAGTAGGTCCCAACAAATCTTATGATTTTTGGTTTGGTTTTGATCTGGATGTTATAAGGAGGTGTGAAACATTTAAGAACCAAGATCTAACAAAAATCTGTGTGTCACTAGAGGAATAAGATAGTTCTCCTTCATACCATTGGTAGTTCTTTGAGGGGGGCTGTTTTAAAAATACAACTTTAGAGACATCCAGTTCTCTCTCTGCTTCTTAGTCTGGGATGTAATCTTCCTACATGTACTCCAATTCATTGAGATAATGCTACTACATGAAGGCTCTCACCTCACTTATGCGATGCTATTTGGATCTTGAGTATTCAAACTGTGAAATAAATAAGTTTTTTTGTTTTTGTTGTTGGTTGGGGGACTTGATCTCTGAGTCTGGGCTCTCTCCCTGAGCTCAGAGCTAGCACTCTACCAGTGAAGCCACAGCATTGCTTCCAATTTTCTGGTGATTAATTGGAGATGAGAGTTCCAATGGACTTTCTTCACTGGGCCTCAGTTCTCAGATCTCAGCCTACTGAGTAGCTAGGATTACAGGCGTAAGCCACTGGCACCCAGCTAGCTTTCTTTTCGTATGAGAACATTGTGTAAGGTATTTTATGATAATATAGTTAGGAAAAGTGAACTGAAACAATTTAAAACAAGATAATATTTTTTTCAAATTTTGGAGAAGAGCTGGTTTCTGCTCAAAGTGAATCTGAGTGTTCATATCATTCCATAGATCATGGAATCATGTCTCTTTCATGTAGAGAAATCTGAGGAAGGTGTACAGAGGAGTATCACTGGAACCTTGTTTTCTTCTAAGCTAGTTTCAGTGGGATGTTTTATATCCAAGAATATTTTGTTAAAATATATTAGCAAATATAAAAGTTTCATCTATCAATGTACTAATACAGATGAACTGATATTTGTAAGATACAGTCCCCCAAATGACAGAAATCTAGCAAACAACATATTTCAACACAGGGAAAAAGCAGCAAGGAAGTGTAATTTGGCTCTCCACTCAAAACATAGTGTGTGCCAGTCTTGGGACATGAACTTGAACTCAGGGCCTAGGTGTTGGGGTTTTATTCCTCGGTCCCACCCCACTCCCAGGAGGGAGAGCACACCCTGACTAGGAAGAGCTGAGAAAGAATAGGGCCCACTGACTGCCTGCACCCAGCCCTCCCTAGCTGGAGGACAAACAGATGAGTCAGGGAGACCTCTCAAGGCAGGAACTCATTTATTGAGGAAGTCCATTCATCTAATATAGGATGCAGGAGCCTATCAGCACAAAGGTGGGCAGGGTGGTAGAGGTACTCTCATTGAGGAAGTAGGATGCATGTGCTGTCCAAGAGGGCAGAAGGGTTCGATCCCACAGGTGGCCTTACAAACCACAGCCATGCCTTCCAAACAGGCGGCAGGCACCATCTCATCCAGGTGTGGTCCCAAAACCAGGGAATTGCCCTAACCTGATGTGCCCCGCATCTAGGCAGTATCACAGAGATTTTGTGCTCAAGAATAGCATGCTTGTTAATTGGAAATAAGAGTTTCAGGGACTTCTCTGTCCCTGAGCTAGCTTTAAATTAGGACCTTCAGCTATGATCACAGGGATGAGCCAACTCCACCCTGGCTAAAATTCCTTGATCCTAAATAGTATGTTTTTTTTGTTGTTGTTTTTTTAACAGTGTCCCACTGAAAGTGAATTTAGAGTATCTTCTCTTTGAATTCCCTCTGTTTAATCATGCTGTCATCCTCTAGGTAACAACCAAACAATGAAAAGGTCATTATTGTATTATAATTTGTAGAAAGCAAGCTTTAAAGTACATGTTAGTGTAGGGAAACAATTTTAGAAACCTGATTCTAGATTAGCCAATCAAATATATAGAAGTTCAGGCAAACAACTAAAAATAGTTTCCCAAGTTAAATTCAAGACTGAGTATATTCTTTGATGATCTTCTGTAAGTTACTAAGTGACAAAAGTAAATATTGAAATGGTGCAAAATTTGGCATAAGATAGTCCTCAAATTAGTATGATTTGATTAAAAATTATGTATGGGGAAACTTAATAATTTTGGAATGAAAGTTTTATGAACATTGTTTTTGACTTCTTAAAAATCAATGCAAAATAATTGTCCTCACTCTAGAGAGACATACATAATATCTATGACTTCTTATAACATTATAATAAAGAAAATAAATAGGTTTTATTTCTGCTACTTCAAAATCTGAAACTGTACTACTACAAGTTATTTTTCAAAACAGTATCCCCAAATTGAGCATAAAACTCTTTCCCCATTTAACAATGATGCAGAAATAATAATTGGTTTCTCTGATCCCTAACTTTCAGTGACTTCCTATTTCTTTTTTTCATATATTTTTATTGTAATTAATAGAGAGGTTACATTATATTTGCCAGATAGGAGATGCATTAATTCCCATACAGTGATACTGTTTCACATGTCTTGGTCCCCATTTCCCTCCCTCCCACCCTCACCCCTCATCTTGTTTTCCCCCGATCCCTAGCCAATTTCAAATAACCAAATACAAACATATCCAATATATCAAATAACAAAGTGAGATACTGTAATAATATGAGATAACCAAGGAAAAGCAAAAGAGATGAGAGATAACATAGTACATTAAGAACAACAGTCACTCATTATATGGTTTTACTTTCTATATCCTAGAGGTCCTTTCATTTAGCTTCATACTATATGGCCTTATGTATCTAGGATTTGCTGTATTGCAAATCTCTGCTAGGAGAGCCCAAGGTTTCTACTGATTATGACAAATGAGGGAAACCATTGAGCCTAAGTTCCCTTGAGTCTGGCTTACTTCACTTAATATGATTTTTTCTAAGTCTTTCCATTTCCTAACAAATGAGGTGATGTCATACTTTCTGACAGCAGCATAGAATTACATTCTGTACAAATACCACATCTTGTTGATCCACTCATCAACTGAGGGACATCTAGGTTGGTTCCCTATCTTTGCTATGGTAAATAGTGCTGCAATATACATCATTGTGCTAGTGGATTTAGTATGTCCTTGTTTCTGGACAATTGGGTAAATGCCTAGTAGTGAAATTGCTGGGTCATAGAGGAGCTCTATGTTTAGTCTTTTGAGGAACTGCCATACTGCTTTCCATAGTGGTTGAATGAGTTTGCACTCCCACCAGCAGTGTAGTAGTGATCTCTCCTGGCCACATCCCCTCCAGCATCTGTTGTTATTAGTTTTCTTGATCCTGGCCATTCTAACTGGAGTGAGGTGGAATCTTAGAGTTGTTTTGATTTGCATTTCTTTTATGACCAGAGATGTTGAGCATTTCTTCATGTCTCTGTAGGCCATTCTTATTTCATCTTCAGAGAAGACTCTCCTTAAGTCTTTGGCCCATCTTTTACTGGGATGGTTGTTACTTTGGAGATTAGTTTTTGATTGATTCAATTTTTTGAGCTGTTGATATATTATTTTAGATATGAGGCCTTTGTCTATTGTATGGTGGGTGAAGATCTTCTCCCACTCTGTAGGCTTCCTAATTAATTTACTAGCTATGTCCTTTGCCATACAAAAGCTCCGCAGTTTAATGCAGTCCCACTTATCCAGCCTTTCTGTGATTCTTGGTTCTTATTAAGAAATTTTCGACCTGTGCCAAGGAGGCCTAGTGTTTCTCCTATTCCTTCTTGTAAAGTTTTCAGTATGTCAGCTTTTACCTCCAGGTCTTTGATCCATTTGGAGTTCCGTGTAGTGCAGGGTGACAAACATATCCAACTTCAGTTTTCTGCAGGTGCTTAACAAGTTCTGCCAGCACAACTTGTTGAAGAGTCTGTCTTTCTTCCATTCTATTTTTTTGGCTCCCTTGTCAAAGATTAGGTGGCCATAGGTCTGTGGTTTAATATCTGAGTCCTTAGTTCTATTCCATTGGTCTTCAGGCCTGTTCTTGTGCCAGTACCAAGCTGTTTTGATTTTTACAGCTCTATAATAGAGTCTAAAGTTTGGTATTGAAATTCTTCCTGCGCAGTTGTTTCTGCCAAGAAGTGTTTCTGCTATATGGAGTCTTTTATTATTCCATATGAAATTTTGAATTGCCTCTTCTATTTCTTTAAAGAATGCCATTGGGATATTGATGAGTATTGCGTTGAATTTGTAGATAGCCCTTGGCAAGATTGTCATTTTCACGATATTGATTCTTCCAATCCAGGAGCGTAGGCGTTTTTTCCATTTCCTCAGTTCTGCTTTAATTTCCTTTGTCAGGGTTTTAAAGTTTTCATCAAAAAGGTCCTTTACATTCTTATTTAAGACAATTCCTAGGTACTTTATTGTCTTTGAGGCTATTGCAAAAGGAATTGCTTTCCTGATTGTTGCCTGGTTCCTCTCACTGTTGGCATAGAGGAAGGCAGTTGATTTTTGAGGGTTAATTTTATACCCTGCTACCCTTCCCAAGTTTGAATCAGCTCAAGAAGCTTGGAAGTGGAGTCTATAGGATTCTTTAAATACAGAATCATGTGACTTCCTATTTCTGAAAACATTCTTGATCATACATAGTACTGAATGTACTTACTTGTTTTCCTACCTTTTATCAATTGTCCATAAGAAATAAATTACTTTAGTAGTAAAACTAATTTAAACACATCTAGAAGCCCAAATTTTGAGTTACTGAATGGTTGTGGAGTTGAATTAAGAGATTAACCACTAAAAGTATCTGTGTGTAATGTGTCTGTTGAAGCATAATTAAAGCATGAAAGAAGGTTAAATAAAAAAGAAAGGGAAAATAATCACACTTTACCATCCAGAAATGTAGCAAGATAAAAGGAGCTACAGACAAGCTGCTCCAAGAGAAAGGACAACCTTGGCATACATATGAATGAAAGGCGAAGAAAAGATAAGTAAAAGGATCATTTACTGAGATACTGCCATTACAGATTTGTTCAAGTGCCATTAAAGATTTTTTCGAGTGCCACAAATGTCACTATTGATTCCAAATGGCAAAAGGATACTTGTTTTGACAGATATTTTATTTTTCTCCAATCAAATGCAGACTTTTTTTGATCTGAAAATTGGTTATTATTCCTATCATATAAAAATTCAAATGTTTTGTATATGACATATATCACAATCCAGCTATCCTCAAAAGGGATGTCTCATTTGATCAGTGAATCAATAAAATTAATAACATTATCAGGAGCTCTAAAATTAAATGTCAAAACTTATTAATTATAAAATTCAGATACATAAGGATGGAGGCTCACTACGTCTTAAGGGCATGAAGCATTAATCTACAGTAAGTAAATATTACTAAGGGAAAGTTAAGATGGTTTCTATCTATCAGTACATAAATAACAAAGACCACCAGAAGTATAGTTCTTTTCTATATTTGGTGTCATCAAGATGCTCATTTGACTGAATATATTGGTAGCATCAAATCTGATTGGCAAGATTGTATTTCACAACCCCCAATATTCTCACCCTACCATCTGTTTTTTTTGGTCCTCAGTTAAAAGGTGGGGGGGAAAGAATCTTGCACCCAAATCAAGCTAATCTAATGCCAGATTTCAACCCACTTCAGAGAATACTCAGGCTTTTGATTCTTACCCGGGTGCATGAAGAGAGCTGTGAAAATGAATCAGAGAACTATGTAAATGAAGCAGAGTCACCATAGGGAGTACATTCAGATGCTCCTCTACACACTCTGGATTCCAGGGAGCTGAAGTTAAACATTTTCACACACTAAAGTACATTGCAGAAAAAGTTGCTTATAAGAGCAGATTGGAAGTACAAACTAGCTCAAAATGATATACTGTACTAGAAGTGTTTTTACATATCATCTCTTTCATTTGACAGCAGATGCATAATGCAACTCAAATTTGCCCTTATAAACATATCTGTCATTAAAATTGTTACTGACTTATTTATCCGTGACTTAATTACAACCAACACACTGGTCTTTGTCTCAACCTAATAGCTCTTTTCTCCTACCTCTTTCTAACATCTTCATTCTCTACATATGTCATTAGTTTTCATATGCTCAATATTTAGAAACACAAGACATATAATGTGAATAATAATTTCTCATGAGGGATGCATCATTATCTCAGGTTCTTTCAGTCACCATCAAGTTTATTAGGACTTTATATGTCCTCCTGTTGGTACTTGGATTACAATGTCATCTTGACTTTGAGGCAGCTTGTGCCCATTGATTAGGTAACACTAATTTGTATAGTTCCTTTTCTTCAAGTAAACTGAAACTGTTCAATGTTGGGAGCCCTAGTGGAATCAACAAGAGCAAATGCAAATTCATTTGGAAATACTTCATTTGGAAAATTAAACACAATCTTTCACTGATGCTGAGAAACAGAAGCTAATTCTATTAATAGCTATATTTGCAAATGCCTTGCCTCTCATCATACTATGTGACTATCTGTATATTAGCAACAGTTCAAGAGCAGAAGGAAATTTTCTGAATCTTTATTTCCTACCTGAGGAGGCTCAGTACTTGGCATAGAGAAAGAAATTACATTCAAAGGAGAGATTTTCTTGAATACAAAGATGAGAAACTAATTCAAGCACTTGAGTAGCTATAATCTTTTTTAAACCAATTTTGTGATGTCATCCTACTCTGTGTACTAGATAGCTGGAAGTTACAAAAGAATTCAGCAAAAAATAATCTACATCACTTCCAGTCAAAATGTCTGTGGAGTTATTGGAAAGACTTTCAAAATGTTTACAATCATAGGGAGTAGTGATATATGCTGGAGAACTTAGAAATCCTCCACAGTCACTACCTTTGAGTTATTGCAGCTTCTTTTCAGGCATTTTATGCAAGCCTCATTGATTCTCTTTATTAATCCACAACACTTTTGTGCTAAGTGACAGAATTCAGATTTGATTGTAATATCTTTTGGATTTTTTTAAAAAGCTTTATGAAAGTATATAGTTAGCATATTGCCTAACTTATGTATGTTTTTATTCAAACAGATGTAATAAGTTTTCAGTTTCTCATAACTATTTTTGCAACACAGACATTGTTACTTTACAGTAGTAGAATAGAAACATTTAGGCAAATGCAGTGGCTACATTTTTGTGTATTTTGTTTGGCAGAACTTGTTTAAAAATGGGACGAATGATCAAAATTGGATACCAGGTAGTTAGAATATTCAGAAAAGACTGAGATAAATACTTATTCTCAAAAAAGAATAATATTTCAAGTGTTCACTAGGATAATTTTTCAGAGGATTTGAAATCCAAGAGTGAAGTCTGCTCTATGGAGAACAGAAATAAGTAAAAATAGGTCTCTAAAATGATGAGAGAGAAGGTAATGAGAAACTGTTTTTCAGTATGATTTGAATAATGCTTAAAGAAATAGGGACAAATCAAGTGTATGCTGACATATGAAGATAGTACTAATTAGGAATAGAGTAAAAATTAAGATCTTAGAAAATCGCTATTATTAAGTTAGTGTATGACCACAAGTAGGAACAGAAACCTGGATAACTTTATCAGAAACAAAAATAATAGAGCACAAATTTGTTTAACCAGAGAAAGGACTTTAAGCTCCATAGAAAAAGTAATCTTATAAAAGGAAAATCTAAGTTTATAAAAGGAATTGACATGACTATAGCGCCAGGAGTCATATTTCATCGGGGCAAACAACCTGTCCTTCCTCTCTAGTGACTGCATTTGTGGCATCTTCTTTCCCTGTACTATAAAGAAGTTGTATAAATATCTAAGGGCATTTACTAGCTATTTGTGTGCGTGCGTGTGTGTGTGTGTGTGTGTGTGTGTGTGTGTGTGTGTGTGTGCACGCAAAGGTAGACCACTGTAGTTTGCTGATATTTTGCTCTTCCTTTTCCTTTTTCTTTATCTGAGGCTGGAACTTGAATTCAATATATGAGGGATTTCATTCACTTGCTGGCACTCTACCACCTGAGGGGTTTTTTTTGGAAATATACAAAGAAATCATTAATTTTCTATCATGTAATAATTAGAAGGTTGACTGCAGAATGATTCATCCCAGGATGAAATAATCTCTGACAAATTTATATTTTTTTAAATTTTTTGGCCAGTCCTGGGGCTTGACCACTAGGTGTGAGCACTGTCCTTGGGCTTCTCAATTCTTGAGCTGTACCACTTGAGCCACAGCACTGATTCCAGGTTTTGCTATGTATGTGGTACTGAGGAATCCAACCCGGGGCCTCATGCATGCTACGTGAGCATTCTACCACTCTAGGACCCACTTCTGTCCCAGAAATTTATATTTTTGACTAAGTAGAGAATCCACCTACAGATAGAATGGAAACAAAACATGAAAGAGGATGGAAGAAGGAAAGGAAGGAGAAGGAAAAGAAAAAGCCGACAGAATATAGTATCCTTCAACATTACATGACTATATCACTCATTTACTATGTTTTTTTTCTTTTAGTTTAACTTTGTTTGGAATAGAAAGATAACAGGAATATAGAAGGAAAGCTTTGAAAAAGAGCATCAATAACTGCTTCAGTTTGTTGTTATTCAACTTTTTTGGTTGTTCATCTTTTTGACCTTTCTTAACAGTTTATATATTAAAATTTGATCTTTTATTGAAGGCTCAAGAATGAAGGATTCAGTGTTTGTGATACAAATTTAATTCAGGATTAAAATTTCTGAATCAGATCACTGTCTTTATGAGCAACTTATGGAAACTACAGACTAATGTGTAAAGCAAATTTCTTCAATAGATGTTCAATAGATATGGGGTGACTGGGGAGGAGCGAAGGGGACTTAAGGATAAATTTCAACAAGTAATTCCTCAATGCATTTCAGTAAAAACATTTAACCAGTGTTCAAATCAAAATACCTAAAATTGGTAAAAAAAAAAAAAAAAAAAAAAACAACTGAATAAACCTATCCAGACATTGCATTGTAGGCTCTGCTCTGTAGAATCAAGCAGTAGTGTCACTAAAGACAAAAGACTGATATTTTACAGGATTCCTAGAATTTTTGACATTAGTAGCATTTTATAACCTGGTTAATTTGTTTGGCCATCTACTTACCATGAGCTTTCTCACTGCTCTGCGGTCATGGAAACACATATGGCAGTTTTATGTGAGTGAAGAAATATGCATCTAAGTCAGTAAATAATATATACTGTTTGGGCCAATTTATACCTTCTGAACTCTGCGGGAAGAGTTCAGTCCTTTTTTTTTTTTTTTTTACTTCCCTGCTGAACCCTCAAGACAGTGTCCTAAGTTAGTGGTGTTTTAGCTTATTTCATCATTTGTTAAAACAGAAGTAAGGAAAACTATTTTAGTATTCTTACAGATATTTCCACAAATAAAAAAAAACATTATGCATTATATATTTTGAATAAATGAAGTTTTCATGAAAGTATAATGTATTAGGATGCATCATGTCATTTTAAATTATTTTTTTAAATCTGAGGTCACTTGATTCTATTTATAAAATATTACTATGAAATCATTCTGATATGAATTTCCCATGTGGAAAAATAGTAATAATTTTAACAGCAAGAAAACAAATTATTTATTCAGTATGTTCTTTTGAATTCTCAGTATTAGACACTAAGTAAGTGTACAATGCTGAATTAAATAAACACAATTATTATGAGATGGGATAAATCTAATGAAAGTTACATATATTATAGTGGGTTTTGGTTAGATAAAGAGCATCCTTTATTAAGAAATAAAAGTAAGCAAATTCTTGCATTCTGATCTGTATTAGGTCAAGGTCACTTTCTTCTTTAGATACCAGAAGCATAGGAGCAGGTGTGTAGTTACTTAGTATTTGTTTATCATGCATAGCAAAGTTTTTACACTTTGTCTTGCTTTGCTGGACCCAGATGCTTATTCAGGTAATAAAATATCTTCATTTTTATGAAAACATACACATGTTTAAGTTGAATCTTGGCTTTCATTGGTTTACACCACATTTGGAATACTATTATTAAGAATGACTGAACTTTTAAATTAATAAATAAGAATTAATGAGCTCCATCCAAAGTTTTGCTGTCTATCTGTGCTCACTTGGTATATTTAAAGATCACAGAAGTCTTTGTTATGGTAGTCCATAACCATTTCTAGATGAATGTATAGAAGAGTCATTTAGCCACTGTTGACCAAGTGACAAACTGCTTTAAGAGAATATTAAACCATTGCCAAACCATTTTACACAAATTTTTAAAATATATTTTTATTGTAATTAATAGAAGGGTTACATAATATTCACCAGATAGAAGGTGCATTACTTCACATACATTGATACCCTTTCTTATGTCTTGGTCCCCATTTCCCTCCCCCACCCCTGCCCCTCATCTTGTTTTCCTCCCTTTTCTATCCAACTTCAAATAACCAAATACGCATATAAACAGTATAGCAGATAACCAGGTGAAATACTGTAACAATAAACAAATTTTACTTAAATTTTCTGTCATGATTAATTATCCCCACAAGCTTTCCTATAGCAATAAGACTATACTTCCAATTGAACCTATAAAAGTACCCCAAGTCATTGAAAGTTTAGAATCATTCATGTTTTGCATTGTTTAACTCTCTAGTTCTTGGAAGTAGATTAAAATAGATGTTTCTGTGTGTGTGTGTGTGTGTGTGTGTGTGTGTGTGTGTGTGTGTGTGTGTATGGATATGTGTGCTTGCTCAACATTTTTTTTTCTTTTCTTTATTTTCCTTGATTCAAAATAGAATTAAGAAAGTGGGAGAAAAACATGGGAGAGGGTAACAATGTTTGACAAGAAATGTCTTCATTGTCTTATGTATGTAACTGTAACTTCTCTGTATATCATTCTGACAAGAAAATAAAATTACAATTAAAAATAAAAATAAATAAAGATAAGTGAAGGGGCCAAGGTTGTGACCTAGTGGTACAGTGCTGGTCTAGCATGCATGAAGCCCTGGGTTTGATTACTCTGTACTACATACATTGAAAAACAAGTGATGCTGTGGCTCAAGTGGTAGAGTGCTAACCTTGAGAAAGTACAAGGAGAGTGCCCACACCCTGAGTTCAAATCCAAGAACTGGCAAAAAATAAATGTGTGTGAAAAACTTCAAAAAATAAAATTAAGAAAAAAACTGCTCTGGTAAAAAATTGTTGTAGTCTACAAAAAAGTTGAAAAGAGAAAAAATACATTGAGACTAATTTACAGTTGAACCCAATTAGTAGAGGTTCATCAAAAAGTTTGACAAGATGATTGGGAGGGAACAGTGGAAAGGTAAAGTAGGAAAAAACATGGGAAGTGGTATCAATGTTCAAGAATTAGTGTACCCACTACCTGATGCATGTAATAGAACCACTGGTCTTATAATTAGTAATCAGTGATTGTGCTTAGAAAATATAACTTAAACTTGGCAATGATCCCTTTGAATTACATACATAGGAGTCTTTTATGCTGCATTTATTGTTAATATTTATATTATATATTTTTGTATTATATGACATATATTATTTCAGGAAAAACTCAATTTACCAGAACTCATAAGGAGAAAGATTCTATGTGATGTTTTAATTAATTGAATAATCACAAAATACTTTATTAGCATGGAATTTTCCATTTTCATTCCCTACTAAGTACATAGGTGATTGAATCATTCATGGTTTGGGGTTCTGTTTTTTTCGTTGTTGTTGTATTGTTTATTTTTGTTTTTTTCCAATTCAAACAATTAATGGAAGACAAGTCAATTTGATAATAAAGGCAAAAAATTATGGACATTTTATTTCTTGTATAAATTATGGTTAATAATTTTGAAATAAAAGTTAAACAGTCTGCCTGACTTCATACGTGTTAGAGAATTGGACAATCATTTTGTTTTTTTCTCAAATTATGATGACCATATTCTCTGTCTCAAAATTCATAAGGATAAGCATTTAGGAAATAACGGCTTCTTATGTAATACTTTAAGATCATTTTATGTGATTCACAATTGTGTTTTAAAGCAAAATACAAAATCTTTAAAATTATTGTGAATTACTGCAATATCATTAGGATGAACAAATTACTTTTCTCAAGGCAACCATTTAGAAGGAAGAATTACTTTGTATAATTATAGACTTCTTTATTAAAAACTGTTTCATTTTTCTCTTATTAGATTACATGACATGGCTTAGATATGTCTGCTAATCTTATTATAGATATTTTTGTTGTTGTTGTTCTAATTCCTCAGAAAAAGGAAGAAACTGAATTTAGAAAATGAAAACTGGTAAAATAGACATAGTAAGGTTTTTTTTCCCTTCAATCTACTGTGATACATTAACTGTACAGTTGAAAATTTTAAATGAATGAATAATGTGTTTCTATTAGGAATCAGAAATTGAATTCATAACAAATAAATAGAATTCACCAAGATTGAACTAGCTGGATATTTAGTGAGTGGCATTCATTACAAAGCTTCCTCTAAAAAGCTGTATTGTACAACATAATCTAGATAAATTTAAAAATATTGAAATGTTGGTTTCAATCCCAGTCAAAAATTTAAATGCTACATTGTGAACATCTAGCTAATTTATAAATATTTTATGTTTTTCTCTCTTTCCTTAGCACAAAAATAATACTGGTAATTTATGGAAAAAAGGAGGAGGTTTATGTTCATTATGCAATGTTACATAAGTAACCAATGAATGTTGTTTTGTTTTAATTTTACCATTTATTTCATCATTAATTGGAGACAGGAATTTTATTGACTTTCCTGCTTTGGCTAGCTTCAAACAATAATTCTTAGCTTTCTCAGTGTTCTGAGTAGCTGGGATTAGAGATTGGCTCCCAGCTACCATATACTGATTTTTACTTATGTATTAAATATAGTTATATATAATTGTATATGCATAGATGCATTCATTCAAGTATATATATTCATATAATTATAGTTATTAAATATGTTTATAAACACAGATATCATCTCATATGATTGTGAAGGTACGACTCTAAAGTCTTCAGTTTAGGCAAGCAAACTGAAAGCCAAAGAAACATTTGGTTAGGGGTCATCAGTCTGTATTCTATTCAGGCCTTCAAATCATTCTGTAGAGTAATCTTCTTTACTCAACTTTAACAGCTTCAAATGTTAATCTCATCCAACACATTCTTCAAAGAAAACTTGAGAAAGGTATTTGGCTAAATTATGTGTATATGTGGCTTAGGCAAGTTAACACATGTTAATTAACCATCTAGTTACCATACCACACTCAAGGCATGAGTATCATTCCTATAATGGTAATACTTATTTTTAGGTAACCACAATTACCTGATCCATCTTCTTAGATTTCCATTCTCATTGTTTTCCAGGATGTTCAAGGCACTGGACTAATAAAAGAGCCATTGTTCCTGTTCCTCTGTATAATTTCTTGTTTTTGTTTTGTTCAGCATGAGAACAAGATTGGAAATATCCATTTTGTTCACTGTTACGGATTACCCATGGCTTGAGAAACACGACAAATTATAAATATATTACATCATTTGAAGAAGCATGAAATTGGAGACCATCATGTTAAATGAACTAAGCCAAGTTCAGGAGATAAATATTCCACATTTTTTCTCACATGTGGAATTGTGACCTAAAAAATAAATTATCTAAGTGTATAAAGTGCATGTACATAGTTGTTACAAGGAAATAACTATAAAATGTAATATTCACTGATAAAATTATAAATAAAAATGTTAGTCATATATTCATAAATTTATCCAGGTTGAGGACACATCTCTCTACATAAATTGAATGGCTGTATTTGATACAAATATCAAGCACATCAGATCAGTATCCTCTGTAGTATTCAACATAGTATTAAAATGGCTTTCAGATGGAATGCTACTAGATACTCTTGAGTTTTCCTGAAAATTCACTACTTCATTTCTTTTGTCACAGCAGTTTAAATTATGATAGTTTGCAAGGGTCAAAACTGCAGCTAGCTTAAACCAAGGGAAGGCTATATTAGCTCATACAAATGGAAAACAAGATCAAGGACCCTCTTTGGTTAAAAAATGACTGTATTCAGGAGCTGAATGTATTAGTTAAGAATTGGTCTCCCAAGCTACAAGTCCCAGCTAAATTTTTCATTCTGTCCTTACGTTGGCAAGATCAGTGCCAACAGATCCAGACCCCTATGCACAAATCCCAATTTCTCTTAGTAAAGAAAAAAAAACAGTATTTCTTTTTATCTAGGAAATATGTAAAGATTTATTTTTATTGGAATAATTTGATTTGAAGTCTATGTCTGCAGCAAACTCAGTGGTACATGAGAATATGCAATGTTCAAATGAGCAAATCTTGTGTCATGTTTCTCTGCTGGAATTGGGCACTGAGCCAAGTCTATCAAAGCTACATTATTCCCAAGTAAGAAGTGAATTTCTTTTGCTCCGTATTCATTCTCTATTACCTCTGTTTATACACAGCCTCATACTGGAGAGGGCTATGACTTAAATCATCGCTTCACCTCAGTCTTCTTCCTCCCACACACTTTTTAAAAAGAATTATATTTTTGTTGTTGTGATATACAGTAGGGTTACAGTTATGTTCATCTGTTAGTGAGTGCCCCCCACCCCTCCCACTCATCTTGTTTTTCCCTCAACTTCCCTTTCCAAATTAACAAATAATGTATATACAATATTCCAGGTACCAAAGTTAGATACAGTAACAGCATGAGATAAACCTTAGAGGGAAAGACAGAGGAAAAAAATAGCTTTGCATAGTACATTAAGAACAGCAATCACAAAAATAAACCTTTTGTTCCCATATCCTGGGGTTCATTTTGCTTAACCTCATCCTGTATGTTCAAATGCACATTGCTTTTGCACTATTATGATTCTCTACCAGGAAAATCCTAGATTTATATTAATTATTACAAATGAGGAAAACCATAAAGCCTACGTTTCTTTGGGTCTGGCTTACTTCACTTAATATGATTTTTTCCATGACTTTCCATATCCTTACAAATAAGGCAATGCCATTCTTTCTGATGGCATGTGTAAACATGCCACATCTTCATGATCCATTCTTCTACTGAGGGGCATCTTGGTTGGTTCCATATCTTAGCAATGGTGAATAATGCTACAATGAGCATGGTTTTGCTGGTAGATTTAGTTTGGCCTTGTTCCTGGATATTTGGGTAGATGCCAAGAAGTGGGATTGCTAGGTCATAGGGGAGCTCTATGTTTAGTCTTTTGAGGAACCTCCATACTGCTTTCCAGAGTGCAGTAGTGATTCCTCCTGGCCACATCCCCACTAGCATCTGTTGTTATCAGATTTCTTAATAATGGCCATTCTAACTGGGGTGAAGTAAAATGTCAAACTTGTTTTGACTTTCATGTTGTGTGTTTATCAGACATTGTTTAATGATTATTTCACAAGGGATCATCATCAAAATACAAATGTCTCTACATTCCAAGAGACTGGATTACAGATATGCAAAATTAGGCCTTGCCCTAAGAAATAGATATTTGTTGAGTAAACTTTTTGCACTCTAGGTACTTCTAAATTTACAGGAAATTTCCTTCACATTTCCATTCAATTTCACTGATATTAATATTGTACACGAGAGTGGGTAACTTACTAAAATAATAAAGTGACATCAAAATATTGTTATCCTTTGGAATCCATAGTATAGTTAGAGTTGCTACATTTCAATAATGCCTTGGTCCATCCCAGAGTCCCCATTCAAGGCACAATACATTTACTAATCATTTCTCTTTATTTTCCTCTTGTATGAGATACTATCCTGCTCTTGTTTATAATTTCAGTGATAGCATTGACAAGGAATTATGAGGTACTTTGTAGAGCATACCTCAACTGGACTTAAACTGTTGCAATTTTTATGACTCCTAAAATAATTTATTCTTAGACTGGTGGGGTTGTGTTTTGGGAGGGAATAATATAGATGTAATGGTTTTTTTTAATCCATTTTTAAATTTAAAAATATTAATTTAAAATATTTGGAATAAACCTAGGCCAAGTGGTGGAGGTTGTATTCTCCATGATAAAATAACTCTGACTCTCTCCAATTCTATGTTGGTCCCTTCAGAATGAATATCCCATGTTTAGAAGATAGCCCATACTTAAATAGTCCATATTTTAAGGGGATTTAAGTTATATTTTTTGACTGCAGAGTGTCTGTAAGCAATGCATAATATATGCATATTATATATGCATATAATTATACCCTCATTAGTATTTATTTATACTTTGACATATATTCCATATTAAATTATTTATTTTGGCACACAACTTGTTCAAGTTTTGACCACTGGGATCTCTGTCAATAAATTTATGTGTTCCTTTGATATACATGAAAGTTGCAAGGCTTTAATTTGTTTGTTCTCCTTTTCTCTTCACTTTTTTCTCTTCTTTAAAAAACATTTTTTAGATTGTGACAAAAGATGCTGCAGTAATGGATTTTCACATAAATGAGCAGAACAATACATATCAAATATTTCATGAATAAACCATAGCAACTCTCTTTAGATTTTTCTTAATGGTGTAAATTGGTATATTTTTTTTTACTTAAACATTATGACTTTGATTTTGAAATTACATAGTCCATTGAGTGTTATACAAAGTAGCTAAAAACATGCTTTTAGTAAATTATGTATGCAGAGTGATATTAAACTCCAGTGCTCAGGCTCATATCAACTGTTTCTTTCATCATCTATTTCAGAATTTAACACAGAAAATGCTAAATGAGAGCTAAGTTTTAAGCTGAGGTTAAAAATATCTTTCTTATACACATTTTGGTTTTCATGTAATTCAAAGTTTTCAGTTTCAGAAAAAAATACTGTGTTCTATGACAGATCCAAAAATAATAATCTTTATTTGACAGTACACCACACATTCACTGCATTAATCCATGTAACAGTTTCAATTCTGTAACCTAGTGGGTAAATGCTTATTGTAGCAGAGCAAAGATAAGACAGAAAATGAGAACCAGACTGTGCTGACACTGATTTTGTTAAGACTATGATGAACTTGGTCTTTATCATTGTCTATAGCCTAATCCCTTGTATGGTTTTAAAATGTTATGTATTCTAACAGTAATCCCTTATTTTAAAGTCGTTTTATATCAGTCTCATCTACTTGCTGTCTCATAGTTAAGCATGTTTCTTGCTTAGAAAATGTTATCTACAAATAAAATACTTGCAGGCTTAGTGACATTCAACTGTAACTTTCTTTTCTTGTGGGTCATGGGACTTGAACTCGGCCCGGGTGCTGTCCCTGAGCTCTTCAGCTCAAGGTTACCCCCTTACCCTTGAGCCAAGCCCCACTTCCCATTTTCTAGAGGTTAATTGGAGATAAGAGTCTCAGATCCTTATGATCAAGAAATCAAATAACCACAGATGTTAGTGGGGATGTGGCCAAAAGGGATCACTACTGCATTGTTGGTGGGAGTGTGAACTCATTCAGTGACTATGGAAAGCAGTATGGAGATTACTTAAAAAACTAAACACAGAGCTCCCTTATGACTTAGCAATTCCACTACTTGGCATTTACCCAAACGTCCAAAAACAAGAGCATACTAAAGCCACTAGCTCAGCAATGTTCATTGAAGCACTATTTACCGTAGCAAAGATAAGGAATCAACCTAGATGCTGCTCGGTAGATTGGGTCAAAAAGATGTGGTATTTATGCACATTGGAATTATATGCAGCCATCAGAAAGAATGACATAGCCCCATTTATAAGGAAATGGAGAGGCTTTGAAAAAAATCATATTAAGTGAAGTAAATCAGACCCAAAGGAGGATAGGCTAAATGGTTTCTCTCATTTGTAATAATTAGTACTCATCTAGGACTCTCCCAGCAGATGATTACAATAGCTCAAAACACACACACACATACACACACACACACACACACACACACGTGTTTGTATATGTATATATAAACAGATATGTATATACACACACATATATGATCACATAGGATGAGGCTAAATGAAAGGATCTCCAGGATATGGAAACAAGAGTTTTATCATGTTTGATTGTTGTTTAATTGGGAGGGGGTTAGGGAGAGAAATTTGGATAAAAACATGACAAGGTGTATCAATGTGTGAGAAGTAATGCACCAACTATCTGGCGAATGTAACTGTAGCCTCTCTCTATATATATTACAGTAAGAAAATAAATAAAATAATAAAAAAAAGTCTAAAGTCCTTTTGTGCTTGTGCTGGCTTTGAACCTTGATCCTTAGATCTCAGCCACCTGAGTGGCTAGGATTACAGGCATGAACAACCATGCATGGCTTCAACTATAATTTTCTATACTAAAATTATTACTGTTCATTTTTATATTGTTTACTAATAGTACTTACTGCTACAGTAAGTAGAAAGAGAAAAATGTGGGTTTCTGGATTCCTGGATATTTGAGTTTTCTGCATAGATCTCTATATGCTCATTGAGAAGAATGCTACAATCCCCATGGATGTCTGAGGCCATATGTTTGCCACTCATAGACGTATAACTTCTCTTGCAGTCCTCTAATGGTCTATGTCCTTCTGTTTGATTTTGTTTCTGGATATATTATGTAAAATCCTGAATGATAACTTTGAGCTGTTTAGTCTCTATGGTGTCTATTGGCCATGTTTTCTGGAAACTAGTCACAAATGTTCCATCTATAGCATATAGAAAGGATGTTTTTGTTCCTTATGGTCAATTCATCCAGTGGGGTTTCACACAACAAGAAAAGTAGGGAGAAAACATTGATTAAGGAACAGAATATATATGTGGGCAAGGGTGAATGATACACATTTACAATATTGCTTTATAATGTTAAATATATTATTACTTTTAGTTAATCTGTATTTTATTGTAAGGGTGATGTACAGAGGGGTTACAATTATATAAGGTAATGAGTATATTTCTTGTTGAACATTGTTATCCCATCCCAGTTATCATTTTATGAAATCAGCAACGTAATTACTTCCTGGTTTTATTTTTAAGTTAACCCCACGTTATTATTACTGGTGGATAAATGACACTGTCAAAATCCTTGAATAAAAATTCAGAATAATCTAGTAACTTTTATTATCTCTTAATAGTATACAGTAGATACTTAAAGATGAAATTAAGTAATTTCAACTAAATAATACAACTTCAACTAATTTGCTATCTCAAATTGAAAAGCCTTATGTAACAATAAAATCTTCAAACTTAACAGGGATGACTAGAGACTTTTGGAAAATACAGGATATACTCGGCAAACTTATCATGCCTTGTAGAATTATTCTTCCAGCCATATAAAGAAGCAACACAAGTGATACTCAAGATGAGAAAGCAGAACTTAGTAGGATCATTAGACAACGTACTTTCTATTAAAATTTTTTTTATCCTATTCACTTTTATGCAGTTGGTAAATCACTGTCTTTTCAAAATCATGTCTACCTGAAATCAATTATTTGAATTTATTTGAAAGTAGGAACTTTCCATATTCAATCAATTGGATTAAGATAAAGTCAAATCAATTAGGAGGGTTGCTCCTTCCTTAGGAGGCTGAGATACAAATGTCATGATTACAACTTAGCTGAAACAGGAAAGTCCATGAATTCCTTATCTTGAATTAACTAATCTCCCAAATGCAGGAAGTGGTGCTGTGGTTCAAGTCAGTAGAGCACTAGACTTGAGCAATGCATTTCAAAGTTAGTTCCCAATCTCTGATTTCAAGCAGTAGGATTGGTCTCACAAAAGAAAACAATTAAGTCTGTGGAAGAGAAGACCTGGCCACATTAGATGGAGGGAGGGGAGACCATGTCAAGATGGATTCAGAGAGACAGCATTGATGCTGCCATAAGACAAAGCTCTTTGATTTTGCTTGAAATTAGCCAAACACTGAGAAAAGGCAAAGGAGCTTTCTTCTCCCAGGCCTCCAGAGGGATCTTGACCATTATAATACTTTGGATTTGAATTTCAATAATTAATAAGAAGGAGAGAAATGTTTTCTGTTGTTTAAAAGTTACATTATTCAGTTGTGATAATTTTTGTAGCATTCCTAGTAAAACATTTTCAAAAATTAGATTTAAAACATATTTTCTTGCTGGTGGGATTGTAAGCTAGTTCAGCCCCTCTGGAAAGCAGTGTGGAGGTTTCTTAAAGAACTGAAAATTGACTTTCCCTACGATCCTCCCATACCTCTCCTGGGCATCTATCCTGAACATCATAACCTAAGATAATGATAAGCATATCTGCTTAGCTATGTTCATCTCTGCACTATTCACAATAGCCAGGTGATGCAAACAATCCAGATGCCCTACTGCTGATGAATGGATACAGAAAATGTTTTATATATATATATATATAGATAGATAGATAGATATAGATATATATATATACACACACACACACACACACACACACACACACAATGGAATTCTACATACCAACAGACAGGATAAAATAATGTCATTGGCAGGGAAGTGGATGAATCTAGAGCGAATCATGTTGAGAGAGACAAGTCAAAACCAAAGGAACAAAAGGCGCATGGTATCGTTAATATGTGGCTTTTAGATCCAAACAGTAGAAGAGCGAGGACTCACAAGTTGCATACCCAATGCTATGGATATGGTACTGGAAATATAAACAAAACTACATAGACAAAAAATTTATGACTCTACATACATAATGTTTTAGTACATAGATTAATATGTATATATGAAATACAAACCCTCAGCTTAAGTTTAATTATGTTCTAAAATCTAAGTGCCAGTGATTTTATATAGAAATTCCTACTTCTTTGTTAACTTTGTCGTTTGAAATATGATGTAAAAATCAATGTTAAGTTCTTTCAAAATATATTTTCTATGAAAAATCAGAATATTTATATCATTTTGTTTATATTATATATAAATAGCATTGCTAGATTATTTTCTTGATGATATGTACAATTTAACTCTCAATTTTTTAATGTCTTAATATGCAAATTCCTTAGAAGGCAGACGTTTCAGATTCTCATCTATGATCCCCATATCCTGATTTAAAGACTCGCCATTAACCTGGTATGGATATTCCTTATTTTTCTCCCTGTTAAATTTTTATCCATCTCCTTTTGGAAGAGGGGGAAGAATGTTACCCCAAAGCCTGCCTTTCTTTTTCTTTCTTTCTTTCTTTCTTTCTTTCTTTCTTTCTTTCTTTCTTTTTTCTTACTTTCTTTCTTTCTTATTTGCAATTGACTTTGTGAATGCAGCAATCACACTGTTTCTATTGCAATACAATTTTGTTCTATAGTTGAAATGCTGAGGCATCACTAATGATAGAAGAAAATATTGAAAAAGGGAGTGAAGGGAAGTGTACAGATATTAGACATTTTGATAAAAACCTGCCAAAACTACATTTGTCAGCACTGCTGAGACAAATATCATTTGGGGAGTGGCAACATTAGATTGCGTATGCTGCAAATGCAAAAGTCAGGAGGAGTGTATGTGCTACTGTGAGGAGATACTGAGACTGAAACTCAAATTCAACTCTGATAAAAGTGGATTCAGTCTTTAGACCAATTCTTCTGTTTAGGAATCTAAAAGGTAGATTGAGATATAAGTACCATATAAGTACCATAATACACAGTACATAATATGTAATATTCTGAATATTAATATGAATTAATGAACATAAATGTTATTATTAGTTTAGAATATTTCTGATAATTACTCATTCCAGAAGTTCTGTCCCTGAACTCTGAAGAAAGGATCATCCTTATTTCTGGAGAGACAGCTCACAAAGAAGAATCTAAACAAACATGCCCAGTATATTACCATTAGATCACACCTAAGTGGTTCAGACACCTTTCTCCACAACCATCTGGCTGGCTTTTCATGAAATTTTAACTTGAAACCCCACATCTATGCCTGCTTCTCTGGGACTTTATTTTCTTATCAAAGCTTTCTTGTCCTGTTAAACTTATATTCATCTAATATTTTTGCTTGTCATGTTAATCTGTTTTTCATGATAAATATCCATTGAGGATCAATTAAAAGACATTTTTTCTCCTTCATAGGAAGAATAAAAGATCACAGTGATAAGTCCCAGATTAACTGCTGCTTTATACAGCATTTGGTGCTTTTGAAGAAATTGTTGAGGTTGGTCTTCATTGCTCCCCAAATCCGTACAGCTGCTCCTTTTCTACACCAATCTCCTTCCCAACATACCTAAAATATGGAAGAGAAAATGATTGTTTTGAAGGAGGGCAGTACTGAGTGCTTGAAAATGGCAATACTGTGCAGCCTTCAGTTGAAAAACCAGTTTAGAATCTGAGGAAAACTATTTTTTGTTTACTGGAGATAGCAAAACCATCTCAAAATAAAATGCAAAGTAATACATAATAACAAGAATAAAAAGAAATTTATTCATTACCTTACTTTTGTAACTGTAACTTTACTGTTCACCACTTTTATTTTTTTCTGTTTTTCATATATTTTTATTGTAATTAATAGAAGAGTTACATAATATTTGCCAGATACAGGGTGCATTAATTCACATACATTGATACCCTTTCACATATCTTGGTCCCCATTTCCCTCCCCCCACTCTCACCCCTCATCTTGTTTTCCCCCCTTCCCTATCCAATTTCAAATAACTAAATACAAATATATGCAATATATCAGGTAACAAAGTGAGATACTGTAACAATATGAGATAACCAAGGGACAACAAAAGAGATGAGAGATAACATAGTACCTTAAGGACAACAATCATTCATTATGTGGCTTATGTTGCTATATCCTAGAGATCCTTTCATTTAGCATCAAATGATATGGCTTTATGTATCAAGGTTTTGCTCTATAGAAAATCTCTTATTTCATTACTAACTGAAATGCTAAAACATCATGTTATTATTTCAGTGTCCTTACATTTGCATTATCCTCAAATAGATATAAAAGGTGGTTACAATTTGACATATTCAATTATGTACTTTGATCATGTCACTCTTTCCACTCCTCTCCATTCTCTCACACCAGTTCCACATCCAATTCCACCAGGTTCATCAAGCTCCCTAGTTTGATTCAAACATATGTACATTCAGCATGAGTATTTTGAAAAAAAAATAGTGTGGCAATCATGCCTATGAAATCCCCAGTACCAAATTTACTAAATAAATAAAACATATATCTAGAGACCTACATACATCTATGTGTAGTCTGCAGTATAGTACCAACAGTAGAGCTTATACTAAAATAAGTTTAAAAAGTTAATTAAAAAATGAAGAAAATGTAAAAGGTAGCATCAGAATCATAAACACAAACATGTGTACTGCGCCACAAGAGCCACTAGACTATCTGCATTTGGAGTATTGTGGTGACATGCTGACACTGTTTCAAAAAAAAACACATGGATTCATCAGGAATCCAATTTGTTGGAGGTTAATAACATTTAGCATTTGACTGCACAGATCTCTGAGCATAGAGTTTATAAAGCTATTGATAATTTAGACGAGGATGGAAGTGAAGCTAAAGAATGCCAAAATCAGGAGTTGCTCCTTTAAGAAACATTTTGAATTAAGAAAAGATTTTAATAAAGCACTGAGTATAGTTATTAAACATGAGGATAAAACCCTATAATAGCCACACTTTCTGAAAATGAGAAACTGTACATGGCATACTATTAACATTTTCACATTTTGAAACAGGGATCTAATTTAATCTCATACATCCCTTTGAGAAAAGCTTTCTTCTCCATTTTCTCCTCCACATAGCAAAAAGAAAGGAAAAAGTGCTTTTAACATACATTGAGAGTTGCAATTGATAAGATTCAAGATTTGTTCTTTGCACAAGTAATTAGCAGGGAATCTGAGAAATACTAGAGAAATCTGTGCAATGTCGTTATATCATTTTAATTGATTCTGAATAAAATATCAAGGAGCATATTCAAAACTACATAATCTATCAATTTCAGAGTGAAACTTAAACTCCACAAAGGCAGATAATACATTCTATAACCACTTAGAATATTCAGTTGTAATTATGCACTGATACCAGAAAACATTACCAGTATTATCCTCTCTTATTGTAGCATATTAATGTTTAGAAGTTAACACAGAAAAGGATAGTTTGACAAAGCAACACACTTCAATTACTATTCAATGCTTTCACCAAGCACTACTCAAATTTTGCTTACAAACCCAATTGATTATCTGTCTTAAAAAGGCCTCAATCAATAAGAAAAACAAAGTTTATTTGACCTGTAGTCAGATCCTAATTCTGTTTTCACTTTTACTACAGGCTAAATAATTACCATTAAACATTGATTAGTGCTGTAGTTAATGAAAAATTAAGGCATTCTAAGATCTTCTCTCAAAACAACACTTTGCTAAAATATATTTCATTGTTGACAGCAAAAGCATACTACTAAGCAAATACTTTCTTTTTTTTTAGAAATATATTTTTATTTCCTTTAGGTAGTTGTACAAAGGAGTCGCCACTCAACAGAGCAGTTTATGAATACAGTGCTTAAGCAAATACTTTTTATGAATGTAAATGTTATGTCCAGTCTTGTCCATTTAGTATTTTAATACAGAAGTATATTTGCAAGTACATTAATAGCTTTTATTTGTATTAATAATGCATTTTAGTTTGCTTTACTCTAATAGAAAAGCAAATGGATATTTTGTACTTATATAACATAATATTTTTCCAGATAAAATATTTCATCTATCCAAAGTCTTTGGATAAGTGATACAATCTTTAAAATAATATATTTATCTTCTATTATATTTCTTTCCTTGTAGAAATGATTTAATTCAATTGCTTGGCTTAACCACAGATATTATTTTAACCAGTGAAAGACTAAGTGGTAAGATGTGAGGAATTTTGAAGTCAAAGTTTATCTAGAAAGAAACAACTTTAATTATCACAATACTGTATTTAGTGTTAGCTAAATTAGCTGAAGAAATATCATGGTCTTAAAATAGTCGTTTCATTTTAACCTTGTAAACTTTATTGAATTAGCTACTTTTCATGTAAATTAATTATCTAATTATACTGACAGGGATAGATGAATGGATAGTTTACAGACAATTTTTTACCATCTAAATCTCTTGTCACTATTAATTCCAGTAGACTACCTATCTTCATAAAGGTGCATTGCAGAATATGATTAATGAGAAGGTTAAAGAAAAACTGAAAGAAATGAACTAATAATGTATTCTTTTCTGTGCCTTTGTTCCATTTTAAACTTACACTGCAAGATGTACAAGGTTATTCTATGATGTTCAATATTTATGTCTAGGTATTTTAAAATATTGCCTGTCAAATGCAAAGTGAGTTTTGACTAAGAAAAATTGATATTTGGATTCTTCTCACACTTAAAACCCCTTCATTCGAAGTCTGCTCATTTGCCCATATCCAGTCTGCTCACTGGATATTCAAAATATTCCCTGTTGGGAATATTACCCATGTTTTCTCAAAAATAAGTTTTAACTTTACTCACTGCTTTAAAATTTGCTAGAGAAGACAAAAACTGATTGGTAAAAATACTAACTACCTTTCCTGTGGTCATCCATACAGTGAAACATAGAATGATAATTTACAACTAGAATCATAACCCATACCTTATGCAATTCTCTTCATTTCTGATTAGAAGGAAGGGATGTTCAAATAAATGTTTTAAGAAAATGATTCTTCCTCCCCAAATTAGTATCATTCTTATCATAAGAATACATTAATAGAAATCTGGAAGAGGATAAGGTAGTAATATGTTGATGAAAGTTAGGACTCAAATACATAAATTACAAACTGAGTAGTGATTGATTGTTGAATGTGAAGTACTATAGAGAAGACATAAGGATGATCTTGAAATTATTTTTTTAAAGTTGATTTTAACTTTGTAAAACTTATTAATTCAAGTAAGAGAGTAATGTGGAAGAATTAGTAATTAATTTCTTATCAAATATATTTGACTTGAGGGCTCCTGCTGGCTAGAATGTTCCCAAATGTTTCCAAACATGGTTAGTTGCTTGAAAAGAGAGTCATAAAGAGAGAGAGAGAGAAAAAAGAAAGACAAACGGAGAAGAAGGAAGGAACAAAGAAAGGAAGAAAGGAAGGAAGGAAGGAAGGAAGGAAGGAAGGAAGGAAGGAAGGAACGGAGGGAGGGAAGGAGGAAGGAAGGAAGGAAGGAAGGAAGGAAGGAAGGAAGGAAGGAAGGAAGGAAAGAATAGATATAGATATATAGACTTGTCATTGGTGTTTCTGTAATAACAATAACAAAGAAGCAAAGGAAAAGTTAGAACTAAAGTGATAATTTATGGAGACAATAGGGACCGAACAAGTATGAAACATCAAATAAAAAAAAAGAAGGCTTATTCAAAAAAGTGAAGGGTGACCCAGAAGATGCTAACAAACAATGCTAAAGAAGTGCTGCTAGAGATTGATAATTAATACATTGAAATCTGAAGGATTAAAGCTGGAAGATCTGGTTCAGAGCTAGCAAAAAAAAGTCTTAGAAATTATTTCTCCACTTAACCAACAAAGTTCTAAATTGGTGATATGTGTCAAGAGGTAGGGAGTCTTAGCCATGAGCTAGAGAGCCTAAGAAGTATAAGGCTATGACTTTAAGCCTCAGTACCAGCAAGAACAATAAAGTAAAATAAAAGAGAAGAAGAAAAAAGACAAAAGGAAAAGGCAGAAGCATACTTCAAAATGAAGACACATTCTAAGAAGCAGTTTATTACATATCTTGCAAATAAGCTTGCTATAAAAAGGAAATAAAGTACATATCTACTTTAAGATATGCATATGCTCAGTTCAGTTCATATTTTATCCAGCATGGTCTTCTGACCTGTGACTTATTTTAGTCTGTATCTCAAAAACATTGAAGATTAGCTCAACAACTCACAACTGAAAGGAGCTATTCAGAGAATTATAGAATAGAGGGAAGAAGGATGGGAGGGAGGGGAGAGGACTAGAGAGAAGAGGGAAGGAAGAGAGGGAGGGAGGGAAGAGAAAGGAAGGAAAAGGAAAAAAATGAAAAGAAAAACCATGGAAGATAGAGGAAGGGAGGAAAGAAGGGATAGGAGTAATATATGAAATGTTTACTGTTCCTGATCCTTTTTACTCTGATTTTGGAAAAGAAAGGAATTGACAGTGTACATTTCACACAAAACCCTATAAAAATTAAATTTATGTATTGTTTTATTGTCTGCCTACCAGTATCTGCTTCATTGAGGGAATGATTTCATTTGTATCTCCATTACCTTACAGCCAATTGAAGAAAGGCAAAATAAATCAGGACCTGGAGTTAAAATAATCTTTGAGTGATGAGTTTCATGGCTTTTGAGAGCCAAGATCTAATAGCTTAGAGATTTAAGATATTAAAAAGATCTTCAATTTTCATTTCATCACCTGTAATTTTGTATGTATTTACTCTTGGTAGAATCGAATCCACATATAATTAGCTGATTCACCATCATTTTCTATTTATTTTTATGTACAAAATTTGAATTTGTTCCAATAGTATTTTATAGCATGAAATGCAGAAAGATTGCATACACACACAATTCTTGCCAGGAATATAAAAGAAAATCAAACACATAACGAATAACTTTGAGAACACTAGATATTCAAATTAAATTTATGTTTAGTGGATACATTTAAACTTAGTCTAAGTCAGGTATCGATGGCATAAGCCTAGGATCCTATCTACTCAGGAGCCTAAGATCAGAGGATCAGCCAGATTCCAGCTAAGGCAGAAAAGTTTGTTAGAGCCCTTCCCCAAAATAATTAGAAAAAACAGTACAGTGCTGGAAAAGTGGTTCAAGAATTGGAACAAACAAACAGAATAGGCATAAGGTGGTAAGGACCTCAATATTACTATAAATAAAATAAAATAATTTTGAATAGTTTTATAGTTCACTAATAGTTCTGGCATTATAGTATCCCAGGATAATGGACTATAAATTTCATAAAATCCAGAAATGTACCTTTATGGACTATACTCCTAAAAGTATCTCCAAAATATGCAAATTTTCAAATATAGTTTGCATATTCAAACTTTGTCAGGGAGTAAAGCTGGACATTCTATTATGTTATTAAAAATAATGTTAGAGATTAAAACAAATTAAAAACATAAACTTTTTTTACTCATACAGTATCCTTTTCAGAAAATGCACACTTAATAAAAAGGATCACTAGGGAAGTGGTGTAATTCAGTGAGACTTTCATGATACAGTACTACAGTGTGCAAACTGTTCATGCCCATTGAATTGTACTTAGCTAGAATTTTTGGATAGCATTGAATTGGTTACATATGTGTTCACAGGTTTCTGTGCTTTCATCATCTGTGATTTCTTTTTTTGCTTTCTAACATTGGAATCAAATAATAACCTAATAAAGTTAAAATCTCTTAGCAGAGAGATAAGCAGAAGTCTATTTCATATTTATAAAAATGTCTTTAAAGAAAATAAGACCATAGGTTTTTATTATGGAGT
The DNA here is from genome assembly GCF_031878675.1 of Megascapheus bottae. Taxonomy (NCBI): domain Eukaryota; kingdom Metazoa; phylum Chordata; class Mammalia; order Rodentia; family Geomyidae; genus Megascapheus; species Megascapheus bottae. The sequence goes on along the minus strand of NC_143520.1, from coordinate 34,714,719 downwards.
GTAATAGCGTGCATTGTTGAATGCCTACTTTCCTTTTACTATTTAAAATATGCAACATTTGGTTCTGATATTTTAAGTGTTTTACACATTTACAAAAATAAAATTCTTAGCACTTTAAAGTTGTTTCATCAAAACTTATCTGAATGCAAGTACAAATTTTCTTCTTAAAAATTAATAGGGAGAACATTTCAAAACAAAGCCTTTTGAAATTGTTTTTATTTACTTCCATTACTAATAATATGTCTTTAAATTTAATAAGAAATTTATCTTGAATAAGTGTTTAAATTTTTCATATATAATTATATTTGTTACAAGAAGTGAACACTCTCTATTTAAAGAGTTGCCTGTGACTGCAATTTTCAAAATACTAGTCTTTGAATGTTAGAAATCACTATTCTGTGGCTGGGAATTTGGCCTAGTGATAGGTAGAGTGCTTGCACGAAGACCCAGGTTTGATTTCTTGGTACCATGTACCATAGAAAAATGCCGGAAGTGTGCTGAGGCTCAATTGGTACATTTCTAGGCTTGAGAAAGTCCAAGGACAGTGCTCAGGCCTGAGCACAAACCCAGGACTGGCAAAAAAAAAAAAAAAAAAAAAAGAAATTCTTATTCTTGTGGATAGTTTTCTTTTTCAATATGTATGAATACTCAGGTGATAGGTATGTCTGAAATCCTTATGACAGAATGTCTGTTGATTTCACATTCTGTCTTCATTGTTTATTCCACAATGTGATGGAGAAAGGAGGAAGTCATGATTCCATCTCTGTTTCCCGTTTCACTACCCACTACAAATCACGGCAACTGTGATAATGGTTAGTATACCAAGTTCCATTACATTGGATGGAGTTTCCAGGGGAACTTATAATTAATCTGTATTTTAACCCAATAAACTAACATTGAAAGTAAGTAATGGCTTAAAGCTAGTTCATGCAGTAAATATTGATATTACCTGAAAAAACTTGCTTTGCATTTAGCATTAAATGTGCTTTTCTCTCACCTTTAAAGATTCATCAGTGGACCATCAGTTAAATGATTTTGATTGAAAGAACAAAATATTACTTTAAACACCGATGTTATTCTGCCTTTGGTAACCACTTATGTACTTTTCTTCACACATTTTCATTTGCATATCTCATACTAGTAGCACACTTCAGTTCCATTTATAGGCACTTTGAGCAATGAGTAATATTTTTACTTTCATTTTTAATATATTAAACAGTTAAACAAAGGGGTTATAATTCCGTAAGTCTGATTATGAGTACAATGCTTCTTGAGCCATGTAATATTTTATGTACCTTAATGCTAAAACATAAATCTTATAGGATTTTAATTGTTCTTTATTTTTCATTTAGATTTATTCAAAGATTCATATTCTTTGTTACCTATACTTTGTTTCATCCCTGAGATTCCTTTGGGATCTTTTCATTCTCTGACTGAAGGATACCATTTTTTTTCTTATGGATTTGTTTGGCCATAAACATTTTTTCATTATTGGCATGCAAATTATGTTGTAATACTTCCACTCTTAAAATACAATTATTTTCATTGAAGAATTCAGCTGGGCAAGTGTACCCTTTACCCTCTTGAAGATGCCATTCTTATTTCATCTTCAGAGAAGACTCTCCTTAAGTCTTTGGCCCATCTTTTAATGGGATGGTTGTTACTTTGGAGATTAGTTTTGGAGTGATTCAATTATTGAGCTGTTGATATATTTTAGATATGAGGCCTTTGTCCGTTGTATGGTGAGTGAAGATCTTCTCCCATTCTGTAGGCTTCCTAATTAATTTATTAGCTATGTCCTTTGCCATACAGAAGCTCTGCAGTTTAATGCAGTCCCACTTACCCAGCCTTTCTCTGGTTTGTTGTGATTCTTAGTCCTTATTAAGAAAGTTTCGACCTGTGCCAAGGAGGGCTAGTGTATCTCCTATTCCTTCTTGTAAAGTTTTCAGAGTGTCGGCTTTTACCTCCAGGTCTTTGGAGTTAATTCTAGTACAGGGTGACAAAGAAGGATCCAACTTTAGTTTTCTGCTGGTGCTTAATCAGTTCTGCCAGCACAACTTGTTGAAGAGGCTGTCTCTCTTCCATTCTATATTTTTGGCTCCCTATCAAGATTAGGTGGCCATAGATCTGTGGTTTAATATCTGGGTCCTCAGTTCTATTCTGTTGGTCTTCAGGCCTGTTCTTGTGCCAGTACCAAGCTGTTTTGATTATTATAGTTCTGAAATAGAGTCTAAAGTTTGGTATTGAAATTCCTCCTGTGCTGTTCTTTCTGCTAAGAAGTGTTTTTGCTATATCGGGTCTTTTATTATTTCATATGAAATTTTGGATTGCCTCTTCTATTTCTTTAAAGAATGCCATTGGGATATTGATGGGTATTGCATTGAATTTGTAGATAGCCCTTGGCAAGATTGTCATTTTCATGATGTTGATTCTTCCAATCCAAGAGCATGGGAGGTTTTTCCATTTCCTTAGTTCTGCTTTAATTTCCTTTTTTAGGGTTTTAAAGTTTTCATCAAAAAGGTCCTTTACATTCTTAGTTAAGCTAATTCCTAGGTACTTTATTTTATTGAGGCTATTGTGAAAGGAGTTGCTTTCCTGATTGTTGCCTCATTCCTCTCACTGTTGGCATAGAGGAAGGCAGTTGATTTTTCAGGGTTAATTTTATATTCTGCTACATTTCCAAAGTTTTGTATCAGCTCAAGTAGCTTGGGAGCGGAGTCTATAGGGTTCTTTAAATACAGAATCATGTCATCTACAAGGAGGGAAAGTTTCACTTCCTCTTTCCCTATTAGTATCCCCTTTAGGCTTGCTTCTTGCCTTTTGAACTGGCTAGGAATTCTAATACTATGTTAAATAGGAGTGGAGAGAGAGGGCATCCTTTTCTTTCCTGATTTTAGAGGGAATGGCTTAGCTTTTCGCCATTAAGTATAATACTAGCTGTGGGTTTGTCATAGACGGCCTTTATTATACTGAGGGATGTTCCATAGAATCCTAGTTTTTCCAGAGCTTTTAGCATAAAGGGGTGTTGGATCTTGTCAAATGCCTTTTCTGCATCTATTGAGTCAATCATGTGATTCTTGTCCTTGCTCCTTTTGATGTGTTGAATTATATTAATTGATTTGCATATGTTGAACCAATTTTGCCTCCCTGTGATGTATCTTGTTTGATCATAGTATATAATTTTTTGATGAGTTGTTGTAGATGGTTGGCCAGTATTTTGTTGAGAAGTTTTGCATCAATATTCATCAAGGAAATGGGTCTATAGTTCTCTTTCTTAGATGGATCTCTGCCTGGTTTGGGGAGCAGGGTTATACAGGCTTCATAGAATGAGTTTGGCAAAGAGCCTTCATTTTCAATTTCGTTGAAGACCTTGAGGAGTATTGGTGTGAGCTCAGTTTTGAAGACTTTAGAATTCATCTGTGAATCCATCTGGCCCTGGGCTTTTCTTAGGTGGAAGGTCTCTTATTGCCATTTCTATTTCATTGCTTGAAACAGGCCTGTTTAGTTGGTTTAGGTCTTCTTGCTTCCATGTGAGTATGTTAATATTGGCTAGGAATTCATCCATTTCTTCTAGATTCTCAAATTTGTTGGCATAAAGGTTTGAAAAGTATTCCCTCATGATCCTCTGGGTTTTGATAATTTCTGTCGTGATATTACCATTCTCAGTTTATTTCAGTATGCTCCCTTCTTTTTTGGTAAGATTTGCTAAGGGCCTGTCAATTTTCTTAATTTTTTCAAAGAACCAACTCCTTGTTTTTTTGATTCTTTCTAGTTTTTTTGGCCTCCAATTCATTTAATTCTGCTTTTATTTTAATTATTTGCTTTCTTCTACTGGGATTAGGGTTGGTTTGTTGCTCTTCTTCCAGGTGCTTAAGGTGATATGTTAAATTGTTGGTTTGTGATTTTTCCAATTTGTTACTGTAGGCACTCAAAGCTATAAATTTTCCTCTGAATACTGCCTTTGCTGTGTCCCAAAGTAGCTGGTATTTTGTGTGCTCCTTTTTGTTGAATTTCATAAACTGTTGGATTTCTGTTCTGATCTCTTTGATGACCCATTGGTGATTCAACAGTGCGTTGTTCTATCTCCATGAGTTACAGGGCTTTCTTTGGTGGAGACTGGTTTTCAGTTCCAATTTGATGCCCTTGTGGTCTGAGAGAGTGTAGCGAATGACTTCAGTGTTCTGAATCTGCCCAGGTTTGTTTTATGCCCTAAAATGTGGTCTATTTTGGAAAATGTTCCATGTGCTGCTGAAAAAAAAACATAAATTGTGTTGTTGCTCGGTGAAATAATCTGCAGATATCGTTAGATTTAGTGGGTCTATACAGTTGTTCAATTCTAGGGTTTCTCTATTGAGTTTTTGCCTTGTTGATCTGTCCATAGGTGAGAGTGGTGTATTAAAGTCACCAACAATCACTGTGTTTTGATCTATGTATGGTTTCAGTGAAAGTAAAGTTTGCTTGATGAAGTTCGGTGTTCGAGGATTAGGTGTGTACATATTTAGGATGGTTATGTCCTCCTGGAGGAGAGATCCCTTTAGTACTATGTAGTAACCTTCTCTGTCTTTTCTCACTAATTTTAGTTTGAAGTCTATTTTATCTGATATGAGGATGACAACTGCAGCCTGTTTATGGGGGCCATTAGCTTGATAAATTTTGTTCCAACCTCTCACTTTCAAAAGATGATTGTGTTTTGGGGCAAGATGTGTCTCTTGAAGACAGCAGAAGGATAGATCTTGCTTTTTGATCCAAATAGAGTCTATGCCGTAAAATTGGAGAGTCAAGTCCATTGATATTGAGAGTTAGGATTGAGAAATATTTATTTGTCCCTACCATTTTTAAAAGCTTTCATTAGGGCTTGTGTCTTGACAGTACTTGTGGTACTTAGATGGTATGATGTTTAGGTGCCATTTCTTTCTCTGTATTACATTTATGTTGGTTTTGTATGTGTAGAACATCTTTGAGAATTTTCTGTAATGTTGGTTTGGTTGCTACATAATGTTGCAGGTTTTCCCTGGAATGGATTTTTTTTATTGTTCCCTCAGTTTTCAATGAGAGCTTAGCTGGGTACAGTATTCTTGGTTGGTAGTTATTTGACTTCAGGGCATGACATATATGCTTCTAGTCACTTCTTGCTTGCATGGTCTCTGCTGAGAAATCTGGGGTTATTCTTATTGGATTGCCTTTATAGGTTACTGAACCCTTTTCCCTGGCTGCCTTTAGGATCCTTTTTTTGGTTTCTACTGATCCAGTTCGGATTACGATGTGGCGGTGAGATGTTCTTTTCTGGTCAGGTCTGTTTGGGGTTCTAAAAGCTTCTTGTATCTGGATGGGTCTGCCCTTCTGGATATTTGGGAAATTCTCTGAGATGATTCCCTGAAGTATATTTCCAATACCATTGACCACTTTCTCCAGACCCCCCTCAATACCAATTAGCCTTAAATTAGGCTTCCTAATTGTATCTTGGACCTCCTGAAGCGCTCTATCATATTTCCTAGATTTGGATTGATCCATTTTCTGTTCTTTCTCTATAACAACTAAATTATCTTCAGCCCCGGAAATTCTCTCTTCTGCATTGTCTAACCTGCTATCAAAGCTATCTACTTTATTCTTCATCTCCCTTGCTTCTAATTTCTCATTTTTGATACCTTGCATCTCTTGTTTTAGATCATGTATGGATTTCTTTAGCTCCTTGATTTCCATTTGAGTGGTTAGCTCAGTAGCTTTATTCTCTTTGGACATTTGTTGAGTTCGGTCACCTTTTTGTTTGTGGATTCTATGAATTCATACTTTTTTTTGAAAAACTTTTATTATAACCTCCTTTATGGCTTCTCCTTTTTCACATATCACCTTGTTTATGGTTTCCTCTTGTTTAGCTATGGCTTCCTCCCTTATCTCTTTCTTTATATTTTCATATTTTTCATTAATGATGTTTATCAATTGCATTTGTATAGCACTTGGAAGACTCTCCTCTAGGTTTGCCAGTGACTGTTCCATTGTCTGTTTATATTGGGTGGGGGATGTTATTCCTTGATTTGACATTTTTCGTGAGTTTCTTGTTCTGTCCATTTGAAAATGGGAGCAAGAGTAATACTAAACAAGATTAGAATTTTTCTGATATAACCAACCTAGACCTCTTTAGCTGGCAGACACTAAATGTTCACAATTTTTTATTGGTATTATCACTCTCTCTTTCTTTTTGTGCACTTACAGACCAGTCTAATGCAACCACTGATAACCGATTTATGACCAAAACAACAAGGCTCTCAATCCAATCTCTGTTGTATTTAAGTCCCTCTGCACTTAGAGTATAATTGAACACCTAGATATACAGTATTGCTGAACAACAATCTAATGTACATCCATGCATTATAAGAGTTGAAGGATAAACAGAGGACCAGAGATAGAAAAATAGTATGAGAGGCAACAGGGGAGGTACAAAAAGAATAATGTAGGAGTGTAAGATTATTATACTAATGAAGAAAAGGTATAGCATAAGGATAACTACCTAAGTTGATAAGCAGGTAGCGTATTTGAGTACAAAGTTTGGAAAGGGTTGGATAAAATTTATGAAAGTAAGAAGGGTAATAAGAAAAAAATATATCAAGAAAAGAGGGAGATAGATATAGGAGATTTCAATGATGAAAAATTTTAAAAAGAAAGAAAGAAGAAAAATGAAGCAAAGTAATACAAAAACAACAACAACAAAAAAACCCAATACAGAAGGAAAAACAGTAAAACAAAAAACAAAAAACAAAGCAAAAAAAAGGAAAGAAAAAGGTGGGTGGAGATTCCTCACTATTGTGAACTCTTACCTAAGAAATACTAGGGTTGAGAACAAGAGATTAAAAAGCAGGTGACTGTATCAATATAGATATCGTTTGTGTTCAGACTGTACCCCGAGCTGTCATTATGTTTCCAGGAACAACCACAGTGACAGAGGGATGCGGGAATGGAAAGAAAAGAAAAAAGAAAAAAAAAAGAAAAGAATCATAACATTAGAAAAAAAGGCGTAGGTAAAATGGTAAAGAGAAAATAAGAACACCTAAAATACAAATAAAAAAGAGGTTGAAGAAAAAAATACAAAGAAAAAGAACAACAAAAGTGTATTCTTCAGGGTTTTTTTTTTGGAGGGGCAGGGTAGGATAGAAAACTTGTGTCTCCACTAAATTCGGGATCCGAACACTTCAGAAAGTCTTTTTCTCTTGTGATTTGGCTTTGAGGTTTTTCGGATCAATTGCTTGTTTGGGAAAACGAAGCTGAAAGATCCGCGGCAGGTTTTGTTTACCAGGCTTGTGGCCCAGCGCAGGGGACAGACTTCAGCAGTGCTGGGGCTGGATTTCCAGCTTAGGGATCTCTGGGAAATCTTTGCCCTATAGATTGATGGCGCTGTCAGCAACAACTCTCAGGCTCCAATTGCTTTGGCTGGGTCTTTGCCAGCAGTCAAGATGGCGCTGCTCTAAGCTTGTGGGGGAGGGGCTCCCTCCCAATGCCGATCCGCAAGCAGAAGTGGAAACTTCTCCTGGCAGGTACTCACAAATTGCTGGATTCTCAGGTTCTGTGAAGCTGGCAGGTCCGTGCATGGCCGGGTGTCAGCTCTGGGCTCGGCGCAGGCTCTGTGTGGCTCTGTCTGCAGCTGGCGGTTTTGCGGCTCTGAGAAGCGCTGCTGCTTAGATTCAGAAGAGCCGCTTTATCTCCATGGCCGCTTGGAGTGGCTGGCACTGGTCCCCTCTGTCTTCTTTGTGCCAGATTTCTGCCTTTGTCCTCTGTGACTGAGATCTTTATCTCACTAAAGCTTACTTAGGATCGATTTGAGCTATGTACTGTCCCCTATGCTGCCAAAGTTGGTATCTTGGCGAGAGGTCAGAAAGACTCAAACTGAACCGCTGCCATCTTCCATCGCCTCTCCATATTTAACTACTTTTAAACTCATTAAAATATTCTTTAAAATCATTTTGAAATGAAATACAGTACTATAGAATTATTAAGATTATTTGTATAATGAAAACAGTTTTCTGCCCTATTGCAATACTTCATACTTCACAAATTCTCTATGTTTAACATATACTGAATTCCATTAGTAAAATTAATTTCACTCTAAATTAAAAAGTGTTAAAATTAAATATTTATTCGTTCTTGGAATTTTTGTTTGCTTTGTTTTTTTTGTTTTTTGCCAGTCCTAGGCTTGAGCTCTGGGCCTGAACACTGTCCTTGGACTTTTCTCAAGACTAGAGCTCTACCACTTGAGCCACAGCACCACTTCTGGCTTTTTTCTATGTACGTGGTACCGAAGAATCGAAACGGGGTCTTCATGCATGCTAGGCAAGCACTCAACCACTATGCCAAACTCCTGGCCCTCTTGGAACTCATTTTCAATAGATTCCTACTCACATGTGTTACATAAATCTGCCCTTAAAATAAAATTCATTTTCTTATGTAGTAAGTTCTATAAAATTGATTTACGCAATACAGTAATAAGCTGTCATTTAGCAAAACAGTTCACAATTCAGGTTATGTGAATAAAAAAATTCCATACATTTTCCTTCACAAATATCTTGTTTTTAAAAATGCACTCTGGACAAAGAAAAGTGTCAGTGTAAAAGTAAGACTCAACATAGATTCGTTTTTCTTATTTTGATCAGTCATGGGATTTGAACTCTGTCTAGTCATTGTCCCTGAGTGGTTCCGCTCAAGGTTAGCACCCTTCCACTTGAGACACAGTGCCACTTCCACTTTCTGGTAGTTAATTGGAGATATAAATCTCACTGACTTTGGTGCCAGGGCTAGCTTTGAACCATGATCCTCAGATCTGAGCCTCCTGAGTAGATAATATTATAGGCATGAGCCACAGGCACCCAGTATAACAAAGTTCTTTTAAACATTGTATAAGATGTAAATTAAATGCTATTACAAGTAAAAAGCTTCAGAGTATAAAATTCCCATTGTGTAACAAATACCAGAACATGAAAGAATACCATGAATTAACTTCAGAAAGGAACAGCCACTCGAACCATTTAATATGTTCTTCTAGATTCCACCATCAAATTATTTTTCTAAAAGAGTCAGCAAGATTTTTATCTCACTCTAAGAGTTGAATAGTAGGAAGACGTTTGAACTCTTCATATTATGGTTTTAATGTACAAATTGAATTCTCTCCTGTGAGGTCTAGCTTTTTTTTTGTTTTATTTTTTGGCAGTCCTGGCTACTGGCCCTGCTTCTAAAGCACCCTCATTTGTTTCATAACAATCTTCATGTACTATCTTTAGGAATCTGCAGATATTATTTGCTTATAACATTTTACAGAAATAAAATAATCTAAAGACTTCTTTACGGCCATGAATCGTTTCTTGTTTGCTCAGATAGTTGTGAGAAGAATGGCTAATTGAACTGATAACTGGGTCACTGAGGTGGGTAGACTTCTTTAAAATTTAGGTTAATAATAAATAATATTTATTATTTTTATTATTTTCAAATCACACACTTACAAACACACATTTTTCTCACTTGATATTCACATAAAGGAACATGTGGTTTACATCCTACCATTGTTCACTTTTTAAGTTCTGTTTTCATCATCACAATATGCATTGATCAAATGGCTCTAGGCCAAAATTAAACATGTCAAAACCTGAATTCGTAAGATTATTTTATTAAATTCATGGTTTCTTTACACATACTTTTTTATTTGTATTAAAAACTTGCTTGACCTTTTGCCATGTAGTTTTTGTTTATGTTATAAGATCAAACGATATAAGGATTTAAGCATTGCCCTATGAACATATAGTCTCAGCCAGGAGAAAGGTGGAAAAATGAGAATAATGAGGCTGGTATCAATATGGATTACATAGCAAAAACTTGTCTCAGAAACTTAAAGCCAAAATAAAAATCAATGAATTGTGCAGTAGTCACAATGGCATCTCCATTTGATCCAAGGTCACGGCAACTGTCATTATTTATATTTTTTATTTTATTTCATTTTATTTTATTTTTTGATGTCTTGTTGTTTGGAAGATCCAATGGGCAAGCTCGTAGGAGCTTGGGCCCATTGCCAACCCCTCTGGTACGTGTGTCATTTCTTTCATATGTTTCTTGCATACTTGCCATGTTAAGGCTTTAGATTATAGATATAGGGTGGCAGCACCATTTTAAGAGACCTGAAGATACCAACTTATAGAAAGGTGAGAATACAGCAAAACCTAGATACATAAGACCATATAGTATTAAACTAAATAAAAGGACCTCCAGGATATAGAAACAAAAACATGTATTGAGTGATTGTTGTCCTTAATGTACTATGTTATCTCTCATCTCTTTTGCTGTCCCTTGGTTATCTCATATTGTTACAATATTTTACCTTCTTATCTGATATATTGTATATATGCTTATTTGGCATTTGAAAAAGTGTAGGGAAAAACAAGATAAGGGGTGAGGGTGAGGGGAGGGGAATGGGGACCAAGACATGAGAAAGGATATCAATGTTTGTGAAGTAATGCACCTTCTACCTAGTGAAGTACCCCTTCTATTAATTACAATAAAATGTATATGAAAAAAAGGTAAGCACATGTCCTAGGAAATCACATGAAGTAAAAAGGAGAGCCTTGGGAAGAGGGGCTCGGTGTTAACTTGCTGCATCTTGCCAATGACCTTGAATGTGTCCTTAGTCTTTTAAAATCCATCACTGCAGGAATGTGATGGGACTGGGCGAGAAAAACTGTTGAGTATTACTTGCCGGGAAAAAAAAATGATTGAAGAAGAACACCCTGGAAAATTCTTCATTGGTGGGCTTTATACAGAAACAAATGAGAAAGCCTTGAAGCAGGATTTGGCAAATATGGACACATAGTGGAAGTACTTTAAATGAAAGATGGTGAAACAAGCAAATCAAGAAGATTTGCTTCTGGCACATTTGAAAGTCCAGCAGATGCTAAGGATGCAGCCAGAGATATGAATGGGAAGTCCTTAGATGGAAAAGCCATCAAGGTGGAACAAGCCACCAAACCGTAATTTGAAAGTGTTAGATGTGGACCCCTTCCACCTCCAAGAACCAGAGGTCCTCGCCAGCAGTCTCAGAAGAGAAAGAGGAAGAAATGGTGGAATTAGAAGACCTCCCTCATGTGGAGGACATATGGATGATGGAGGCTATTCCATGAACTTCAACATGAGTTCCTCCAGGGGACCTCTTCCAGGAAAAGAGGACCACCATCACCTAGTTTGAGGGTCCTCCTCCTTACAGATCTTCAACCTTCAGGACCTTTTTGCAGCAGCAGTGGAATGGGAGCGAGAGCCCCTGTATCACATGGAGGAGATAGTTATGAAGGCCCACCTCTAAGTGATGACCTGCCTTCACAAATAGATATTGGTCCCCAAGAAATGATTGGTATTCTACCAAGGACCGGTATTCAAGTAGAGATTTACCTAAGATCTCCAGACACAAGAGATCATGTATCACTACCAAGAGAGTATACTTCCCACAGTTATGGTCCTTACAGTTCACATAAGGTATCCATGAAGAGGCTGTCGTGATAGGGATGGATATAGTCTGGTTGGTGACTATTCAGATCATCCAAGTGGAGGCTCCTGCAGAGATTCATATGAGAGTTAAGGTAACTCACAGAGCGCTCCACCTACAAGAGGGCCCCTGACATCTTACGGTGGAAGCAGTCACTATGATGTTTTCAGTTGCTCACCAGACAGATATGGTGGACGTCGAGACCTTGACTCAAGCAGCTGAAATGATCTCTACTCAAGTAGTCGTGATCGGGTTGGTGGATGAGATTGAGGGCTTCCCCCTTCTATGGAAAGGGGGTACCCTCCTCCACACGATTCCTACAGCAGTTCAAGCTGCGGAGCCCCAAGAGGTGGTGGCCATGGAGAAAGGCAAGCTGATAGAGGGGTAGAGAGAAGCAGATACTAGAAACAAAACTTTGGACCCAAATCTCCATTAAAAAAAAACAAAAAAGTGGAAACTATTCCATCATAACCACCCAAGAACTACTAAAAGGAAAAAGAAATGTGTTGCCACTCTCCAGCAACACGGGAATGGGGAGAGATACACAGGACCAGCCTGAATTCCCCCGGAGCAGAGTGAGATGGTAAGTATTGATGAACCAGCCCTCCCCAAAATACCGGGGAAGAAAAAAACCACACTGAGTCAGGAGCAGTGCTGACCATGAGCATCAAATCTCTCCGCTGCTCTCTGCTGACCTCTCTTTATTGCATCAGGCAATTAGTTATACACTGTTGGGGTAAGAGAAGGTGGGAACTGGGAAGCTAGCCAATAGGAAGAGGGCCACCGTGCTACCACTAAGGGTCTGGGGCACACTTTTAGGTACTGGGCGGGACAAGTGCAGGAAAGCCTGCGAGACCTGCGCTGCTGCGAGACCCGCGAAGATGCGGGGGGCTCAATCGAGTCACCTTACACAAAGATGCCTTAGGAGAGGTATGCAAGGAGCAAATGCCTGGCCAAAGCCCTTCAATGGCTGCTGAGCCAGAATCAGGCCTCAGAGATGGAGGTCAGGCCCCAACAGAAATGGTGTTAGCTTTTAAAATTTTTCCTGATAAATTACCCTTCATAATTATTATGTTCTTGCAAAGGAAAACAGAAGTTAAAGATGTCTAATTGTATTTGTTATTACAAGTTGCTTTCAATAAGCAAATGTTAAGTGTGTTTAAGACTTGTGCTAGTGTCATAATTTTCCAATTTAAAGGCCACTTTCTATCTACTTTTCCCAGTAAGTGAGGCAAGCTATTTTCAGATCTTCTGCAAATCGCTAGATGTTCATTATTCTCCACTAGCTGATTCAGATCAGCTAGCTATTAGCAGGTGGTTGGGGACACTCCTCTTAGGAGTTCACTGAGTCTTCCAAATGTTTTCAATCTGAAAAAGGAGATCAAGCTGGGTGCAGTGGCTCACGCCTGTAATTCTTGCTACTCAGGATGCTGAGATCTGAGGATTGCAGTTCAAAGCCAGCCCTGGCACAAAAGGACCAGAGTCTCTTATCTTCAATTAACTTCTAGAAAAGAAAATGGGAAGTGGGGCTTGGCTCAAGGGTAGGGCGGTATCCTTGAGCTGAAGAGCTCAGGGACAGCGCCCAGGCCCAGTTCAAGCCCCACAAAAAAGAAAAAAAGAAAGAAAGAAAGAAAGAAAGAAAGAAAGAAAGAAAGAAAGAAAGAAAGAAAGAAAGAAAGAAAGAGAAACAGTAATATCAGATACCTATGTTACCAAAGTACAACTCACCTAGTAAACCCTCCAAAAAGAAACAAATGAAAAACGGATAATGCTGCACATATACTATGTTTTGATATTTTCTAAGGAATCTGCAAGAGCCTCCCTTCCCCTCCCCCAGTAAGACCATTTAATTGTGTGTTAAACAACTATAGAACACTAAATTTAAAAAAATTGCCAAAACCAAAAAAAAAAAATCAACCAAGTAATAAATTTCAAGACGGAAGAAGTTGGGGCTCAGGGAAAATGACAGAGGAAAAAAAAATGAAAGGGGAAGGAAAGGACATTAATATTTGGTAAAATTTCCTCTAGATCAAGATATGTATCTGTGGCCTAGGGAATATAAATGTGAATAAATATTCTGGTAATTAGTATGAAATACAAAATACAGAAGCAGTATAACTTAGAGGGAAAAACCCACAAATGGTAATATCAGTCTTTCAGATATAAAAATAATAGAGAAATTACTTCTGTGAATTCTAAAAAAGAGAGAAATGCAGTATTATCTAAGCATGAATTGTTTTTAATTTAATTTAATTTTGTTGTAAAGGTGAGGTACAGAGGGATTACAGTTACATAAGTAAAGTAATGAGTACACTTCTTATAGTAAACAACGGCAACATGTTCACAATGCTGTTTCCAGGGTAACAGGCTCTTTAGGGACAGATGGGAAAGATCATCTTTCATTTGAGAAAAAGGAGTTCAGTGAGGTCCAGGATGATGTATAATTAAAGAGCCTGTGGGATTCTTTCATATAAATTATAGTTCTTTCCACAAGTCTTTGATTTGTATTAAAAATTAGTGCTTCTAAGATTTTTATTCCTTGTCCAACAGAAATGCATCCTATGTAATACCAGTCAGCTGAGTTGGCAAATGAGTAAAATGAGTATTTGGGGAAGGAACAGCACCCCAACAAGAGCAATCCTCTAGAGAAGGTTACTGAACTCTGCCAAGAAGTGAGGGACTATTCAGGGCAAGATGTTAATGTTCCCCCAAAGCAGGTGCCCATATAGTGCAGACAGATGTTTAAATCATGTTGCTGGTCTACTGCACAGTCTCTTAGTCAGCACATCCCTTAACTGATTGTCTCATGTGACTCTGGTGTATGGTGTGGGGAGCTACTGTTACCTGTTGATATGTCAATACTAGAGAATGCATCATGGAGCTGAGTTAGTTACCTACTAATCTCACATCTTTTTGTAAGGTATATTAGAAAGAGACAAATGACCAACAAAGAAGAGGGTTTTTGAGGGAGGAGAAGAAGGAGGAGGAGAGAAAAGGGGAGAGGGTGAAGGAAGAGAAAGAGGAATGCTAAAGTGAAATTCAAACAGAACATGCAGACATAAATTTGAAAAGATAAAGTTGTTAACATAAATAAGGGAAATGGTTTTGAGGCATAGAAAATACGTTGTGTCACAGAGCAAGTGACAAAGGAAAAAGCTCACATTAAATTAATCTACAGAGATTCCACACCCCATGGAAAACATAATTTTTAAAATGGGAGAAAAATGATACAAACTTCAAAAGGAATATAATAATTCATTATAACATAGAAATCCTAAATTATACATACATAAAGGATAGTGCTATTCAAACATTCTTGGTTAGTTTCTATATAAATGCAAGTAACACTTTGATTATTAGTCTATTAGTTTTAAATTCAGTGTTTTAAATATTACTATTTAGTAATTTAATTTTTATATATCTACATTTTAACAAACTATTATAGTTTAATTGTTTTGACAAAACTTTTAACAAGTCACAGAACACTCAAAGTTTCCTTACTGATTATTGAAATTTCCTTCAAATAAATTTATGATTGCTATGTTCTCATTTTATAGACCTGATTACCATATAAATACAGGTCTAATTTTATTGAAAGTTCAAATATATAAATAAATTAGCTAGAATATAATCTTGGCAAATAACAATTTTTGTATATGAAATATGATAAGGGAGAAAATGCAAAAGAAAATAGGACAAAAATGCTTAGAATAAAAGTTTGATTATTTTGTTGGATGCATTAAAATAATGAATTTATTTTACTTCTTTGGCCTCAGGAGTATAAGTAATTATTCTTCTATGTGCATAATTCTTGGAATAAGATTTTGCATGTACATAAATTCATTGATATATTTACTTCATTTTTGTTGGTTAAATGGAAAGTCAGATGTCATGATTATAACAACACTCAGACATATACTTAGGTTCCTGGAAAAATTCTACTTAAAAAAGACATTAGATTCAGTACACATCTACATCAGGTCTTTCTAGAAAAACAAAATTAGATAATTGTAGCCACAGGATAGAATCTTCTTAAAGGAACAGAAGATCAAATCAGAACGTAAGTTTTCAACCTCATAAGAAAGTTCATTTCATTTGATTTTAAAAGACAAGAGCCTAATGACATTTTAAAAATATGATCCCAAATAATGGGATATACTGATGGAGGCATTTAATATAGTCTTACTTAATTTTATGAAACACTCTATAGTGACATTAATGAATTACCTGTGGATAAATGAAAATTAGCAGTAGTGCCAATATTAAAAGTTATTGATCTGTCAAGAGTATGAGTCCTGGGAGGATACAAAACACTTCTCCCAAGTCAGGGACTAGGCTGGCATATGGGGTATGACCAGTGAGATTGATGATCCAGTGCATCAATGTACCTAGTTGTCGGGTCTTTCCTGGACGTCTGGGAGGTGGGTAATATGGCAACAGAGCCCACGGATAATCCCGGGAACACAGACTCCTGAGACAAGACTCCAGGTGCAGATCTAACTTTATTTCAAAAACGTGTTTACTTAAATACAGATCAAGCAATGGCTGCCATGTCATACCAGCAGCAAATAAGGGACCTTCCTGAATGCGACCATTAGCCAATGGTGTCCTGATACACGACCCACTTACCAGGAGTTTCCAGGAGCTCCTGCTAGAGGTGGAAGCAGCCAGGGCCCTCAGGTTCCAGACTATTCATGCCACTGGGTGTGCCCAGGAGTGTATGTGCCTTTCGGCAAAGAATCACAGAAGCACAGATAGCAACCTGGGCTTCCATGACACCAGCTAGGAGGCCCCACACGTAGTTAATAATATTTCCCATGAGATTATTTTAGGGTATAGAAAGAACATTAAACACATAAAGAACCTGGGAAACAGACATACATAATCTTTGGAAATTTGATATATAATGGAATAAACAAAATATTGTAAAAATGAATCTTAATTGCTGAAATAAATTTAAAGACATAGGAAAAGTATACTGAATTCTAAAATCTATTACAGTCATTTGATTCATTAAACACAAGTTGCTTTATCTTGACACGGAGATTACAGAGACATTTATAGAATATTACTTTCATTTTTTTTAAAATTACCATATCATATTTTTGGTTGATCAGTGGTATTTTCTTTGATTTGTTATTCATTCTTTTTTTTCTTCAGAGTAATAACGTCTTGTAGCCTACCCACAATTTGACAGACTGACAGAGTGACTCACTGGTGGTAGAAGGCCACCAGTGAGTAAGCAAACAAAGAAAGTTCTGTCTCTGGATTCAAGTTCTAGTACTAGCAAATTTTTTTAAAACAAATAGTTCTGTATGAACATGGAATCAGAGTGAATCAAGAGATTATATAAATTTAAATAAATAATGTCTGAATATAGTCAACTATGCAAGTATAGAAGTGTTTATTAATTTTTTCTCCAATAATATCCACTCCAATTATTTTGTATTTTGACTTATAAGTTCAAGAGCTATAATCAGGATCAAAAGAAGGAACACAATGTGACTTCTCTTGCTGTGCTTAAAACCCAATAGAAAAAAAGGCAAAACTCAAATATAGTAATTTGAAGAAGCAGGAAATGTTTTGGCTCAAGCTGGGCATAGTGGCTCATTCCTGCAATCCTAGCTATTCAGGAGGCTGAGATCTGAGGACCATGGTTCAAAGCCAGCCAGAGCACTAAAGTCAGTAAGATGCCAATTAGCCACCAGAAAACCAGAAGTAGCATTGTGACTCCAGGGGTAGGACGGTAGCCTTGAGCTGAAGCGCTCAGGATAATGCCCAGGCCCAGAGTTTAAGTCCTAAAACTGACAAAAAGAAAAATGTTTTGGCTCAACTTTGTATGATGTCGTCGAGAAACAGAATCCATCAGGTGAAAGTGAGTGGACTTAGTCAGTTGAACAGATAAAAATGGATATTTGAGATGTCAGAGTCCATTTTGCATCAGTTCTGTATCAAGTAATGCATCATAGAATATATGAAGATCATAGTCATATCATGTCCCAGGTCAAACTGTTGAAGGGAGTCAGGTCCCAAGCTAAAAGTCTAGATTCTCAATTCAGTGTCTCTTCACAGGTTTTGCTGGGCATATCTTTATTCACTTCCTAATCAAAAACATGGAAAACACATTTCTATGCAACACTGTTAGTAACATTTGATAAAAGAAAGTTTGACTGCAAGTTTCTTTTTTCTCTTTGCATTTCTCAGAATTGTTTCCTTGATAAGTTGAGACAATGTATACAAAAGCAGTTCGCATATTTACTGAAAAATTCTACATGCAAGTCATTGTTAATAAAACAGTAATCTAGAAGCGAACATCTCAAATAGAATATGTGCAGCTACCTTTCACTTGAGTGAATATGTTACTGCAAGAGGAGAAATACTTCCTGAACTAGGACATCATAATTTGGGAATTGAAATTTCAGCCTCACCAGCAAGTATTCTGATGGCAGGGACCATCTTGTGCTATGGACTCTCTGGGAAATAGAAATAAAAATAGCCCTTATCTTACTGTAATTTAAAAATGAAAAGATATTTTAATGTACTTAGCAATTTATCATTGAACTAATTACTAAAGTTTGTTGATATTTATTATTTGTGTTTTTGTTTATCAATTGAGAATAGACATCCAGTTAGCTCCAGAAGAGGTGGGAGGAGAATGTCCCTATTCCTAACATCATTTTAAGGCATTAATGAACAAATACAACATTGAGAAGATTATCATTACAAAGCTGAGCCAAAAGAGGTGTATCACCAAAAGTTCACAACAGAAAGAGTGTACAGATGTATCTCAATTTGTAATCAGATTCTTTCCCAATAAACCTAACATATATTAAAATAGTTCAAGTAAATACATGTATTTAATTCATCTAACTCTAATTAATACAATTAACATAACACTATGATTAACTGGGAACTCAGGTTCACTTATTTCTACTAAGAAAAACGAAAGAATGTCTTTAACATGTATTAAGTAGCCCAAGTAAAAATTAAAGTTCATGAACTGAAATGCAGTTTCCATTGAAGATGCTACTTTCTAAATACCATAAAATGAAAACAAAAATTTAGCCCACTGTAATAATTCCAGGGTCATCAATATAGGACAAAGGAAAACTGTCCAAGAAAGAAATCTGGCTGTTCACAAGTAGAAATTTAGTATATGTTAGACAGGGCCTATAGTTTGCTACAGTTCTTGGCAATATTCAAAAGTCACCCTGTTCAATTCCTAGCATCCTAAGTGCCATAGCCTATAGGCACTCCAGTTTGTGAACAAAGAAATTGAAGTTTTAAATAATAATTTTTATTGATAAATCAACTTGATTTGAGATTTTCCAACTGAACAACCACAGAATAGATGTGTATTTGTCTGTTTCAATGAGTACTATGTTACAGTTATCAGACAAAATTGAGCTCAGAACATTTAATACAGATCTTAAAACATCAGAGTTTAATTACCCAAGGATATTTGTATTGAGAAAGAATAACATAAATGCTTTTTCTCATAAGGTCTGTACCTGTAAATATCCTTGTATATCACTTAGCTACATAATTGTGTTCTATCTATGTACAAATTCACTTATATTTTGTATTTATTATTTATTATTTTGTTAATTATTTATTTGTCCCTTCTATTCTCCTATGAGGAAGGAGAGAAAGGGAGGATATCGGAAGATAGGAAGAGTGAGAAGAGGGAGAGGAGAAAGACAGAGGGAGAGGAGAAAGGGGCAGAGAGATGACAAAAGAGAGACACACTATAGAGAGAAATAAAAGACTTGCCTATCTCTATTGATATCATTTTACTACAAGAGACAACAAAATATAATAGTGGTTTGGCTGTATCAAAAGCAGGTTTATTTATGTGATATGTTGAAAATATGAAAAAGGAGACCATTATATTTAAAGTGTAATAAGAGACAAGTGACTTCATAGTTCTCTATTCTCAGCTCTCACTGCAATGAAATTAAATTCCTAATTATAGTGTCATATTTTCAAGTTCCTACTTGTTTCTCTTACAGTCTGTCACATGCATTATCGTTCATATTGTCTCATTTGGACTTAAAAGACTGGAGATAAAAAAATTATCAATGAGGACCAGGATTGTGGCTTAGTGGTAGAGTGCTTGACTAGCATGCAGGAAGGATAGGGTTCAAATCCTTGGTACCACATACACAGAAAAAGCAAATGTGGTACTGTGGCTTGAGTGGCAGAGCACTAGCCTTGATCCATGAGTGACCAAGAACAGTGCTCAGACTCTGAGTTCAAACCACAGTACTTACAGAAAAAAAAATTATCTATGATTGTCCCTTGGAGATGAGACAGCAAATAAACCTATAAATTAGTAAGGAAAACTTCTCTCCTCCAATGAGCTCCTTAATAATGTTTAATTTCATTTTTAAGTATTTACACAAGGCACACTTTTCCCTTTCAGTGACACTTAAGAATAAAGAGTGAAAAACACAAGTGACATTTCTCATCTTAAATACTTAATAGGTGATGTGACTGAATTTTTACCTCACAATATTCTTGTTTATCTTTTAGGACATGATAGCTACAGGCAAAATCAGAAACTGATTTGGACTTCGGTCAGAATGACCACATGACAGCCTCTTGTTTTATTTTAGTCTCATCAACCTGCTAACTGACATACCTACAATATTAAGATATTTTATAATAGCCATAGAAGCACTGAAATACTTATTTAATACAAATAGTAAAAGAGCGAGGACTCAATATTTGCATACTCAATGCTATGGACATGGTACTGGAAATACAAACATAACTACATAGTCATAAAAATTTATGACTATAAACATAATGTTTTATTATGTAGATTAATATATGTATACATATGACATACAAGTCCTCAGCCTAATTTTAATTATGTTCTAAAATCTAAGCGCCAGTGATTATATGGAGATTCCTTTCTTGAATACTTGTTTGTTAAATATGTCACTTGAAATATGATGTAAAAATCAATGTTAATAAATAATAAAAAAATCTAAAGGATGATTGCATTTACAAAAAATATTCCACTTATTCCTAGGAATGATAGGAACATTCTTTCCCTTCATTAACTGATTCTGCCCCTGACTTCTTTTCCTGTATATCTATACGCTCCTACCCTCCAAAGGTTGAGAAATTGATTTTGTCCTTTAGCTCCCACTTCTTCTGTTTGCATGGGTATGTATGTGTCTGTGTCTGTGCTAGTCCTGAGGCCTGAACTCAGGTCTTTGGTGCTGTCATTGAGCATTTTAAGGCTAGGACTCTACCACTTGAGCCACAGCTCTATTTCTGGCTTTTCTTTACATTTACTTTTTAACTTTTATTGCAAAGGGGATGTACAGAGAGAGAGGTTACAGTTGCATAAGTCAAGTAATGAGTACATTTCTTGTTGGACAATGTTACCCCTTCCCTCAATTTTTTTTGTTTTTCACTTCTGAACCCTCCCTTACAACTTGTACAGTTCATTTTAACATTGTTGTCTAATGAGTATCACTGCTGCATTTCTTCACCCTTTGACCTACCATTTCTGTTCTCCCTCTTAGCCTACCACAGATAAATTTACATACAAGACAAAAAGTACAGAATTGAAAAGCATAGGTTGCATGGTTTCCCTCATTAGTTTTAATTAGAATGTCCCTATAAATCTACAAGTAAACACACAGGATGGCAAAATCCAAAAAACTACCTTGGATATTATATATTATTCAAGACTTAAAACATTCACACAGTGAGAGCAAAGGAGGATATTCTTAGGATAGGATCACAAAGGCTCGACAGTTTTGTGCATATGATCATATTAAGTGACTTTTAACCTTGATCCTTAAATCTGTCTTCTGCATACCTAGGATTACAGTCTGCTGTGCATTTTATGGAATTAGTAAGGGAAAGTGCTCTTTCCTTTTTAAAATCTCTTAATTGAATATAAGTCTAGAAACTCAAAATTGCCTCATACAATATCAGCATAATAGAGAAAGTTATATTTTGGACTTCAATTTATCAGATTGATCATTAACAGACTAGCAAAGGGTTTTCCAATATTTGGTCACTAATATCCTCCACACAAATACACACACACACACACACACACACACACCCCAAATCACAGAGAGTTCTGTCACTGCTGTGATAAAACATACAACCAAGTTAACCAAGTTTCGAATATAATTAAAGACTAATTTCTAACATGTCTATTTAACTCTAATTGGGAATTAAGAGCTCCATATAATGATTTATCCTGAAGTTCTAAGTTATTGCATTGCATTTGTTATTTATGATCTCATTCGGACTTCAAAAAATTCTAATACTTCCAAATATATCTTAACTTACATGTTACATTTAAGATTCGGTTATTCTGTGTGCAAAGAACACAACACATATTTATGTGTCCAAAAGTTAAGAACCTCAACCTGAGGTGAAACACTCCTGTAAAAAAAGTTCATGGATCAACCTTGAGGTCTGAATGGCAATTTGAATAGTGATGTAAATGACATAATTCCTTTCAGCAACATCAGGGCAGAATTTATGACATTCTGGCCTTTGCTCCACCATTTCTCTGAGCCCCTTGAGGACCCAAGTGCAATAGGGATACTGATAGCTATCCTGAGATTGTTTTCCATAGCTCTAGTTACTGAAAGAGACTGTGATTGCTGCCCAAGGCAGAACTCCTAAAAATTGCAACAGTAGAGCACTGTGCGTTCCTAATACACTAGCAGAAAGAGGGAGGGAGGGAGAGAGAGAGAGAGAGGGAGGGAGGGAGGGAGGGAGAGAGAGGGAGGGAGAGAGGCAGACAGAGGGGGAGAGGGAGAGACTGGAACTTGCTTTGCTCTTCCACTTGGGATACTAAAGGCCAGTGGGGCAGCTATCAGCAAAGAAGTCCACAGGTACAGATCTAGCAATGCAGAGAGGATTCAACAGCTGTATTTCACAATAATCGGCACATGATATGTTTTCTTTGCACTCTCTAGGAGTCAGACTATCTCTCAAATGGCAATTCCCATCACAACTGGCACCTCTGGCATTTCTGAAATGCTCTGTTTTTTTTTCCAGACAACTTGGGAATTTGTGCGTTCAAGATCTAGTAAATGAAAGAAGCCAAGTGTTCAGGTCAGATGCTGCCAATCACCATTTTTCTCTCCACTGGGACTTAATCAAAAAAGAATAGAGCATTGGGTCTCCTTTAGGGAAGTTTCTCTTTCACTGCCAGAACAGATCCAAGGAGATTTTCAACTACCCTCAACTATCTTTACTATCCTGAAAAGCATTAGGAAAGAAAAATATAGCACATTTCTAAAAAGGGAACATCACAAAACTTTCTGAAGAAGAAGCAATAATGTTACACGTGTTATGAAATATGGCAGTACAAATGTAATTTATTCCACAATTTCAATGAAAATGACCAATAAAATAGATGCAAGAATCAATGCACTGAATCATTCAGTTTGACTCATTTCAGAATAACAAGAAGGATGAAATGGTCTCCTAGACCCCAAAGGTCAAATTCGAGTGTAGATTACAATATATCTCTCTTGTTTTTGTTTAGTTCGAACTCATACCAAAGGTACTTTAGGAATCAGTAAATTGAAATATTGTAATCCAAGGAGAAAAAAGCAATGCACTAGGAAAGTCATCATTGATAGAAGATTGGGCTATCTGGATGACTTTTGAAAATTAAAAAGAAAATCTTTTCAAAGCATTATAGAATCTACCACGAATACAAGTTGAGAGTGAAGGAATAATTATCATAACCCAACCAGCTATTAATTTGAATTCCATGCAATAATAACCCAACATTCTAACATGAGAAAATCTCATTGTTTGGGTTTTTTTTAATTAGATTGTCATAGAAGAATTATAAACAGCAGGCACCATCAGTGCTTAGATGAATGATTTTTTTTTCTTTCCTTAAGAAATGGGAGTCAGTACCAACTACAATTCTATCGAAACAGGCACCTGGAGGTGAACACACAAATGCAAACCAATTTCATGAGCAGCTGGAAGGTCTGAAATTTCCATACCCTTTGTATTTTCTTACAGACATAATTGCCTACTTCAGAGTACAGCTGTAGGGAAGTAATGAGACACCTTTTAGTTGTGCAAACCTAAGCTGACTTGTTTGTAAGTGCCCACACTCTCCCAATGTTGAAAATAGTTTTGAATGGCCCTCATATGTAAGGATCATCTATTTCTCTCACAAAATTTCTATGAGGCCTGTGTACAAATTCTTTGTTTTTATTGCTTCCAAAACATTCTCTCTTCTCCATTAGAGGTTAAGAGGGCAGAAGTATTTACTGAGAGTAAATATTTGCTGTCTAATATATGTTAGCATTAACTCACATATAAATATTCCCTGAAAGAACCAAACAAAAGAAGAAAGGACAGGCAAAATCCATTACACTTATTTAGCTTCATTACATCATTTTATTTAGAGCACCAAGCTGATCCCTGTAGTGTGGCTATGACTTTTTTTTTATTTTACACAGTGTACATTGGGTTAATGATGTCAAATCTAGCCCTAAACCCAGCTATCTGTGGTTACTACAAGGCAAAAGAGCATAAACTCCATCAATTGGGCTGATACCTGTGTGCTTTCTGATTTTCATTTTCCGCAGACCACATAATTAATTTGATAATGAAAATGTCTCAGATTGGCTGTCCTCCTTGTATCTACTATAACCTCAGCTTTAAGGCAGGCTGTTATCATTTCTAACCTGTTTACTGTAGCATTCAAACTGGTTCTGTCTCTCTCTCTCTCCTTCCATATTCATCTGTCTATATTGATGGCACAATCTAAAGTATATGTAAATCTTTCTCACCCTTGTTTAATTCCTTGGTTGCTTAGTTAATTTCCTGTATACTTCACAGAGATAGAACATCTGTTAGTGGTAGTCAAACCCCCTAGGGAATATGAAGTATGATCACTTCACTGTAGTAAAACATCGTTATATTCCAAGATAACAGGGCTTAGAAACATCATGAGAAAGAACTTGAAAAGGATCTACCATAGAAGTGCAGCTCTTCAGAAATAAATCTGATGGCTTGGAAGATCTTACAGAAATATGATTTTAGGAAACAAAATATGTTACCTTGAGATGAAAATCTCCAAGAGAAAACCATATTTATACAGTGGAATCCACAGATGTTTTAGATTTTCTGCAGTACTGAGATTTTAACACAGGACCTGTATTTGTTAGGTATGTGGCATTTTGTTCCATCCTTCACTGCAGGAACTTTTTAGCTTTTTAGTTTATTTATTGTTCTGAATTTCTAAAGCTAGCTAGAATTTTTTATTTTTTACATATGAACTTTAAGAAAAAAAAAGATTTTTTTTTTCGTTTTTCTTTTTTTTTTTTTTTTTTTTTTTTGGTGGTAGTTCTGGGGCTGGAACAGGCACTGTCCAGGAGCTCTTTATTTGTTCCTGGCTAGCACCAGGCCATTTGAGATACAACTCTACTTTTGATTTTTTAGTGGAGGTAAGAGTCAGAGACTTTACTACTTGGGCTGGATTTAAATTGTGATCCTCAGATCTCAACCTCTTGAGTAGCTCCAATTACAATGCATGAGCCACTAGTACCCAGCATAATTGCCTTTTTTTTAACAGTCAAAAAGTTAGGATCGGGCCAGGAGTTTGGCCTAGTGGTAGAGTGCTTGCCTAACATGCACGAAACCCAGGTTCAATTTCTTGGTACGACATACATAGAAAAAAAAGCCAGAAATGGTGCTGAGGCTCAAGTGGTAGAGCTATAGCCTTGAGAATGTCCAAGGACAGTGCTCAGGCCCTGATCTTAAGCCCAAGACTGGCAAAAAAAAAAAAAAAGGTAGGATCTAGTGGATAAGAGTATAGCTAAGTGGTAGTATGCTTGCCTTGTGTCTGTGACTCTGATTTAGTTCTTTAGCATTAAAGGAGAAGGCGACAGAGGCATTTGGATGAGTGATTAGTAAAGAAAACTGAAAACACAAGTGGAGAGAAACGAATATCTCCTGTGATGTGAATCCAAGTATACACATCTTGTAGGCTTTCTAAATCCAGTTATTATAAACATAGAAGAAAATGAAAGACAGAATTGCATGCCCAGAAATGTAGAAATGAAGAATGGTGAAAACAGAAGTCATAAGTCATCATTTTTGATACAAACCTCTGTTCATTTGGAAGAATTTCTATAAATAAAACCTGGGGATGAGGATTATTGTTTATATTTCTATAAATAAAAAATGGGGATGAAGATTAAATAATCTCTATCCTAGGTACAGATAATGTATCACTTACAACTGGTGAAAACTGGCATTATCTATTATGATTTATGTCAATTACTATAATTGTCTGAAAGTCGTAATTGACATAACTAAAAATGCCTTTGCAGGGACATTATTTGTTGCCTCAAACAGAAGTTGAAAATTGTCAACAAGGCTTTCAATAACTCAGCCTAACATGTTTAATATAAATACATAAAGCTTTACCCTTATGGAGGTTAGAATCTATCAAGAAAACATAAATATGTGCACTATACAAATCTGACACTTGCTTTAAAATGAAATATTCCATACAGACAAATACAATGAAGGATTTTGAAAAGTTTGGAGAAGGAAAATTTTAAAATTAGGCTCTGGATTCTATTTGTAGAATATTATTTAAATGATATTTGGAAGGTAGTACTTTGCCATCTATTCAACTGAGCATCTCAGTTGCTTAATGATTATTTCTAGGGTAGCATCTCAAATCATGATGATGTAGTCATCTTCCTATAGCATTGGGGCAAGGCAGCTGGCTTTCATTAGAACTATCAGGGAAAGTAGAAGATCAACAAGGTGGATGTAACAGATCAAACACAAATTTAATCTTTAAAGTTAAATTTCACCATTTCTCCCACATTTATTTATTTGATAGAAAAGAGATTTAAGTTTATCACATATGCAATAGGAGAGAATTACACCAATATATAAGAACCAAAAGACCAAAATCATTAGATCATACGAATATACCCCAGGAAAATTTCACTACAAGTGAGACAAAAGAAAATCAAATTATAGATTAATAACATATTATTTGCAGCAATCAAAATCAGTGTTACAGGAGAAAGTTTGAAAGTAAAGAAAAAGTTTTATAAAGAAGAGTAAACAAGGAAATTGCCAAGTATGAGGAAAACTAAACTAAATGTGACTTGACCTATAAAATAATAGTCATAGAGAGAGAGAGAGAGAGAGAGAGAAGAGAGAGAGAGAGAGAGAGAGAGAGAGAGAGAGAGAGAGAGAGAGAGAGAGAGATGCAATTATAAAAGAAAGAAGGCCCAAACTTCTATTACGTGCAAGGCAAGAGTCAACTGAAAATTATTTCTTCTTATGATATTTTTACTGATTTTGTGATTCCTTTGATCCAAGTGTATCTATTGCAATATGACAATAACCACAAACACACATACATATAGATTATAACAAATAATAGAATGTGTGGATGGTTTTGTGCTAAAGAAAAAAGAAGTGGAGTATAAAGGAAATCAATCAATTCAGAAGACATTGAAATGTGGATGTCAACAGACAGAAAAATAACAACATGGTAATTAGAAATCACAAAACAAAAGCAAATTAATTACTTTAAAATTAAAACAAATTAGAAGAGCTGTTAATGAAACAAAGTCTGTACTGATTGGATATGGTTATATTTACCATTTTTCCCTAAGGATTTGTAAAGTTGATTTTGGCATAATCAGATTTGCAGAACATACATCCAATTAAAGTTTAGTGAAGAGATTCATGTTTATTGTGGGGGTAACATAAATTCAGTTTGGAATCATTTAAAATTGAATACCACATGTAGAAATTCTAAGAAGGAAAGCCCTTTGCATGACACTTAAGAAATATATATATATATATACATACATATACACATGTATATGTTCTTATAGAATTTTATATAAAGTTGAAGATTATCAGTTGCCAATATTTAAGTAGATTAAGGTACTAATCTGTGAGCAGCTAAAAAAAATAGGTTTTCTTTATTTTTTATTTTTTTATTGTAATTCTAGAGAGGTTACAGTTAGATTTGCCAGATAGGAGTATTACTTCACACAGAGCTTCTATACGGCAAAAGATACAGCAAGCAAACTAAATAGAAAGCCCACAGAGTAGGAGAAGATCTTCACTAACCATACAACAAAGACCTCATCTCTAAAATATATCTACAGCTAAAAATTGAATGTCCCATCCAAGTACTAACCAGGCCCAATGTGAAGTAATGCACCTTCCATCTGGCGAATGTAATGTAAACCTTCTATTAATTACAAAAAATTATATGAAAAAAACCATAAAAATAAATAAAATAAAATAAAAACAAAAAAAAACCCAAAATTGAATCTCCCTAAAACAAATCTTCAAAGAACCAACCATCCCATTAAAAGATGGGCCAAAGGCTTAGAGACTTCTCTGCAGAGAAAAGAAGAATGGTCTACAGACACATGAAAGAAATGCTCTGGCCATAAAAGAAATGCAAATCAAAACAACTATGAGATTCCACCACACTCCAGTTAGAATGTCCATGGTCAAGAAAACTAATAACAACAGATGCTGGCAAGGATGTGGCCAGGAAGGATCACTACTACACTTTTGGTGGGAGTGCAAGCTTGTTCAACCACTATGGAAAAGCAGTATGGTGGTTCCTCAAAAGACTAAATATAGAGCTCCCCTATGACCCAGCAATTCCACTACGGTGGCATTTACCCAATCTTCCAAAAATAGTGTTAAATCTAAAATTCCTTCAAGGTGCCACTTGTCACCACAGGTCGAAGCTGTATTGCCAGTGAGACATCTAATTGGAGCTTTAGGATGAATATAGACAAAAAGGTGCACACAGAATCACACTGCTTATTATCAGGCCAATTTCTGAAAAAAATCCCAGTCAATGGAGTATTTACACTGTTACAATGTATTTCTAACTTCAGTTCCTTTAGCTACAGAATAGATTCAATAGTATGATTATTATAGTGATCCATTCATTAATAACATGAACAGAATATGCATAGAAGTCAGCCTGAACAGTATTATGGTACTAATGAAGTAGATTTATTGACAAGTCAAATCCTGTTGTTTTCAATTTTCCTGATTTAAAAAAAAATAAATGCCTTTTTATTCTTTCTACTTTTATTTTTACTTTTATCTTTAAGTAGTTGTGCAAGGGAGTTGCCAGTCAACAATGAATGTAGTGGATCTTGATCACCATCACCCTTTCACCATCATTAAATTCATCTTGACTTTAATTATTCTTATAAAATCTACTAAAGTAGCCAGGTGTGGTGGCTCACACCTGTAATCCTAGCTACTCAGGAGGCTGAGATCTGAGGATCTTGGTTCAAAGCCAGCCCAGGCACAAAAGACCTTGAGACTCTTATTTCCAATTAATCACTAGTGGCCCTATGGCTCAAGGGTAAGGTGGTAGCCTTGAACTGAAGAGCTCAGGGACAGCGCCCAGAACCAGGGACAGCCTCATATCTGCTAAAAATAATCTACTAAACAATTAAAATGTTTAAATATTTCTGCTAGAGAATTCTGTTACTCTGCTTGAGAATTTTACGAAATTATTGTTGAGTCACATAATTCATAGATACCCCTACCAGATTTCTGATTCAATGAATCAGAAAATCATCAGATTCCAAAAAATCTGCTGGGAAATAAGAACAAAAATACTTTACTAAAGATATAAAACCATACATTTGAACAGATTACATAAAATATATGAATGTTGTTCATTTCTAGAATCTTTCTTGTATAACTAACAAATGGCTGAGAACCAACAACCAGAGAAATTTCAATTATATAAAAAACAATATGTTCTCTTCCTGAAAATGCAAGGGGAACACAGCTTCATAAATTAAGAAAAATAAATTAATAAGTAGAAAGGATCATATCAAGGCAGTATATAACATTATACTGTCAAAAATAAACTTGGTACATTCATTATATGTCATCTTGTAGGTGAACCTGTTATCAACTCTCAATCTTCTGTTTTATGGAAAAAAAAGTGTTGAAATAATTTAAGCCATGTGCAAGTCCTTCCCTACAAAATCACTTATACAAGAGGCCAGGAGGTTCAAACCCAACCTGGAAAGAAAAATGCATCTCCAAATAACCAAGAAGAAGCAAGGCAAGAGATGTGGCCCAAATACAAACATATAAGACAAAAGGAAAAGAAATGAAAAATAAAGAAAGAAAGAAGAAAAGCAGGGAAGGAAGGAAGGAAAGAAGGAAGGAAGGAAGAAAGGAAAAGAAAGAAAGAAAGAAAGAAAGAAAGAAAGAAAGAAAGAAAGAAAGAAAGAAGGAAAGGAAGAAAGAAAGAAAGAAAGAAAGAAAGAAAGAAAGAAAGAAAGAAAGAAAGAAAGAGAAAGAAAGAAAGAAAGAAAGAAAGAAAGGAAGGAAGGAAGGAAGGAAGGAAGGAAGGAAGAAAGGAAGGAAGAAAGGAAGGAAGGAAGGAAACAGAAATGACTGTACTTAAAAATGTCTTTTGTTAGCCAGGCATGGTGGCTCACACCTGTAATCCTTGCTACTCAGGAGTCTGAGTTCTGAGGATTGCCATTCAAGAGTCTGTGAGACTCTAATCTCCAATTAATAACTAGAAAACTGGGAGTGGTGCTGTGACTTAAGTAGGTTGGTAGCCTTGAGCTGAAGAGCTCAGGGAGAGTACCCAGGTCCAGAGTTCAAACCCCAAGACTAAAGGATAAAAGTCCTTTGTCTCCTTTTCTTGGAGTTCATTTCATAGGATATTATTTTATATAATCATCTGCACATAGCAATTGAGCCTTTGTCCACCACTCCTATGAATGTCCTCCTTTGGCCTCAGTATGTAAATGAATATATTCTTATATAATTTATCATGTCCCAAGGTGTGTGCATATATATATATGTATGTGTATTTTAATCATTCTGAATATTTATTTGTAGATTTATAGGTACATTATAGATACCACATATGAGGAAAACTGTCTAATTGGCTATGATTTACTTCACTTGATATAATTATAAAAGTGAAATGAATATATGGCCTTTTGAGACTGAAAAATATATGAACATATTAGTTTCAATATATCTATGTCTATCTATCATGAATTCATACCCTGGTCTTTACAATGCAAATATCTACAAATCAGCTTAAGACTAACTTTACTTTGCTAACAGATTTGGAGTATATCATTACATTATTGCTTATTTATTACTATAGAACCAAGTGAACAGTTGCATTTTTGTGCTTATTTGGTTCTATTTTTTATTGATTGATTTGCTAGTTTAGAGAAGTGAAGACTGTCTGGAATTAAATGTAATTGGGAATATTTCTTAAAGGTCTCTCAATGAAAATGGCCATGAAAATCAAATAGCTTTGTGTTTTAAAGAAGATCTATCAAATCTGAAAAAGCAGACTACTGTTAATTGCAATAGTTAGAATATTTTCTGACACTAGGAAATTTCAAGCTGCAAAATTAGAGTTTATTAATTGACAGAATCTTCTAAATGTTTCATAAATATAGTTTATAAAAACATATCTTATATCTGGTAAAGATTAAAAACTTAATAACTAATATTTATGTAATATTTGGTTTTAATGTTTATAGCATTACTAACTTATGTTGTGAGCTTAAACATAAAAATACTACATCTGAAAGAATGGTAGCTAAGGTGTTAATGTTTTAGAGACTCTTGTTACTTCTCATTAACTATTAATAATTTTAGAAAGAAGATCTGTAGTCAAGGTAACAAGGATCAGAAAATGAATAGCATAATCATAGCAGCCTTCACTGTCTGGCTTTGTTTACCGAAGTGCATCACATTCATCATGTTCCTTTGGGTCCTCAAGTGTAAACAAGCTTTGACCTTCTTTTCTTTACCATTGTGAGAAATGCAATTTCAATTCAGCATTCAAATTCTCCAAAACCACTTTCACAAATACGATTGTAACTTAGGTTTCTATGATTGTGTCCAATCAAATAGCCCATAATTTCCAACTTACTCTTCTGAACAATCTTATCAAATAAAACAAATGTAGAGTTGATCTCAAGAGAGAGAATATTATAAGAACATTTTTTTTTGTTGAATTCTAAGCTTCTATTGAATACTCAGAGAAGATTTCTGGGCAATACGTGTATGTTATATTCTGCTTTGAAATAAGATATACCTATAGATCCTTTAATATCTCTGAATACTAAAAGATATATAGATATTATTAATACATATTTAAACTATGATGCTGGTTTACAATATTGTAGCAAATGGCTTTCATTGTTAGAACTTATTCATTCTTTAAGGAGCAGTAAAGACAATAATATGTAAATCATTGTATGTTTTTAAAGGTAAAGCCTTTCAAATTAAATCCGATTCTTAATTATAGAAGAATAATACTTAGAAATAAAATCAGATTTGATATTTTTGATGCTTATTCTCTACCCCTTACCTCATTTTTATCCATTGCTATGTTTGGTTTGTAGAATTTGGCTGGTGATACAAACAGGAGCTAAGTAGCTAAGCAAAGCCATCATTCTTTTCTTTCTATCTTTCCTTCTTTCTTTCCTTCCTACCTTCCTTCCCTCCTTCCTTTCTTCCTTTCTTCTTTCCTTCCTTTCTTCATTTTTTTTTCTTTGCCTGTCCTGGGGCTTACCTCAGCCTGGTTGCTCTTTGTGAGCTTTTTTGCTTAAAGCTAATTCTACCACTTGAGTCATTTCTGGCTTTTTGTTGGATAATTCCAGATAAGAATCTCACAGACTTTCTTAATTGTGTTGCTTCAAACTATGATCCTTAGAACTCAACCTCCTAAGAAGCTAGGATTACAGGTGTGGCCCACCAGCATCCACATTTAAGTTTCTTAATAGATTGTTTTAAAAATTCATAGCATTTGATACACTCTTGAAACAGTTTTTATTTTAGTAACTGTTTTTTCAGAGAATTGTTGATGCTTATCAAAATTTGTAGTTTGTTTTCCCTTCAAAATCAACACTCTAAGTTTATAAAATAATGTAAAAAATATAGATAGAAGTTGTTTGTGGTTTCAAATTAAGATTGTGTGTGTGTGTGTGTGTGTGTGTTTGCATGTGTGCAGCAGTGCTGGGCATGAATTTAGGCCACAAACTTTTGCTTAGTTTTCAAGACTTGCACTCTGCCACTTTTCGACACACTATTTCCAACACTGCAGATTTATTGGAAGTTCTCTGCAATTTGTCTTCATGTGTTGGCTTTGATTCTCAATCTTTAGACATCAGCCTCTCCAGTAGCTAAAATTACAGAACTGAACCACCAGCACTAACAAAATATATGATTTCAAATGAGAGCAAAAATATGAGAAAGTAATGAAACACAATATATTTTAAGATGTTGATGGATAATTAGACAGATTCACAAACCAAGTCTGAGAAGGGATGACAGAAGACCAGAAGTCCTAGTAACCTAAGAACAGCTACTTGAACTTATAAAGAAATAGTTACAGAAGGAATATTAGGCCAATCACTGCAAAAAGAGAAATTGCCTTCTACCCAAATGTTCAAGAATGTAGCAAAACATGAGAAAACATTTAATATTTGGGTAACTTGGTCCCCACCGAAAGAGGAGTTTGGTTATAGTTAATAACAACGTCTTGCTGGTGAGAATGAAGCAGAAAGTTTAAATGTTCCCCATTGCTAGAAGGCCCAGAACTCCAAAGTGAAAGAGTGGAATAAGATTTTTTTATTGTAATGTATAGAGGGGTTACAGTTGTATTTGCCAGATAGAGGGTACATTACTTCTCACATATTGATACCCCTTCTCTTTTTTTTTGTCCTCATTTCCCTCCTCACATCCCCTCCCAATCATCTTGTCTTCTCCTATTTCAAACAAATAAACGTATATACAATATACCAGGTAAGGAAGTCAGATACTGTAAAAATATTACATTAACCAAAGGGCAACAAAAGAGAAGAGAAATAACACAGTACATTAAGAACAACACATATTATAAAGCTCTTGTTCCCATATCCTGGAGATTCTTTCATTTAGCCTCATCCTATATGGCCTTACCAAGAAACACAACAAATTAAAGAAAGTTTGGACAAATGGGACTGCATTATACTGCAGAGCTTCTATGTGGCAAAGGACATAGCTAGCACATTAAATAGAAAGCCTACAAAGTGGGAGAAGATCTTCACTACCCATACAACAGATGAAGACCTCATATCTAAAATATATCTACAGCTAAAAAAATTGAATCTCTCAAAAACAAATCTTCAAAGAAACAACCATCTCATTAAAAGATGGACCAAAAACTTAAAGAGAGACTTCTCTGAAGGAGAAATAAGAATGGCCTGTAAACACATAAAGAAATGCTCAACATCTCTGGCCATAAAGGAAATGCAAATCAAAACATCTCTAAGATTCCACCTGACTCCAGTTAGAATGGGAATGATCAAGAAACAGATGCTGGTAAGGATATGGCCAAGAGGGATCACTACACTGTTGGTTGGAGTATAAACCACTACAGAAAGCAGTAAGGAGGTTCCTCAAAACACTAAACCTAGAGCTCCCCTATGACCCAGCAATTCCACTACTTGGCGTTTACCCAATTGTCCAGAAACAAGGACATACTAAAGCCACTAGCACAACGATGTTCACTGCAACAGTATTTACCATAGCAAAGATATGGAACCAATCCAGATGTCCCTCAGTAGATGAGTGGATCAACAAGATGTGGTATTTATACACAGTGGAATTCTATGCAATTATCAGAAAGAATGACATAGCCCCATTTATAAGGAAATGAATCATATTAAGTGAATTAAGGCAGACCCAAAGGAACATAGGCTAAATGGTTTGCATCATTTGTAATAATTAGTACAAACCTAGGACTCCTCCAGCCAAGGATTACAATAGCTCAATACCTACATACATATGGGATAAGATTTTTTTTTCAATCAAATCAGTTGAATTATACAGCATGTAAGAGCCAAGGAGAAGACCATTATTCTGTGCGAAAATAATGTGTGAGCCCTTGACTATTATGCCCACAGCACCCTTCTGATTTATCCCTGGCAGCCTTAGCCAGGATCCAGAGGCTTATTGTGATCATTTCCCACCAAAACTTGCTCTTGTCAGCTGGTTTTGTGCTAGTTGGACTGTAAGAAGTAAGAGTGAGGCAAATCACTAAGTCAAGGTATTTACTTATATTTGCCACCCACTCTCTCTATATGTCATCCTAATCTTCTGTTTCTTTTGAAACCAATTTGAGCAGAGGATAAATTTCTCCCCATGACATATGAATTGCTCTTCATCTCTTTAGGTTTAGGATAGCTAAGAATGTAACTTTTTGTGAATCCTGTGTTTCAGCATCTTTTATGGTATTGATATTTATTTAAATATCTGACTATAATACTTTCTTTATATTCTCTTCCTCTATTTTACAGTCATTTGCCACCTGATCCCAATCTTAGATAGTACCATGGCAAAGACAGAAGGAAATGAGAGATGTAGGAATTATTGAGCAGATTGTTTATCCAGAGCACATTAGTTTTATTTGAGCCAGTAGGCAGTTTGAATCAATAAAGAATTTTCTAGGTAATAACTAAAGCAAAATTCTATTTAAAACACATGAAAAACTATTTTTGCACACTTATATTTGTGGCTTTAAAACTTAGTTAACTATATATAAAATACTGCATTTCTATTTTCTTTTGAAAAATATTTTACATAATATCCTTGACTCATTCTAAAAGATGTAATTTTAGGGATTGCTTTCAAGTCTCATAAGTGAGCATTAATCAGGCCAAACACATTTATTAATTATTTTTTCAACTTCTCTGCAACTGTTACATAAAATTGATGTTGGAATACTTTTGGTTAGGGTGCTGATGGAGAAGCTATAATGACAGAGGGGGTAATTCTTACTAAGATCCATGTGTATTTTAAAGGGACAACTTAATATCAAAAGTTTAAAATAATTACATACAGTAATAGCTTGAGTACAATGCAACTACTAGTTACTACCACAGTAAATCAAAATAAGCTCTTATTTATAATATGAAAACAGATTAGGTGAAGAGTATCAAAATGTTTAATATACTGGCTGAGATACCATAGCCAGAAAGTAACCAAAATTTAGGACTCTGGGGGATTCATAGGGCCAAATTCAAAGTTGAAGGAGGATGAAATGCACACAAGGAATTTGAGATGAAATCACAGTTAATACAATAATATAAGTCAATAAAAATATTAACACACACATATACACATATGCAGACAAACACATATGCACAAGTAAAATATGGCAGGTAATACAAATTTCAAAGCTAAGACAGAAAGAGAGCAGATTCATGGTTTATTCCTGTGGTATAGCATCTCACTCATTTAAAGTAGAAGATGCCTGAAGTGCAAAATAAGAAATCAGTAATAACCATTATTTGATTTGGTTTCTATTTCTATAGGAAGATTTTCCTAATAGACCTAGAGAACAAGAAATATTAGCCTCATTTTACAAACAGTATAGTTTATGCATAATAATATAATAAATTTGATGATATAACTTAGTCAGAGATAAGTAGCACAAGTTATTCATCTTGTAGAATTGTATAAGTTTCTCTGATATTAGACCCATTTTCCAGCTATACTGAGCAGAGTATGAAGATAAGTAAAAATATTCTCTACTACTTTATTTAGCAAAGATTTTCTCAGCCCACAGTTAATTAAATACTTTTATAATTTTTATCATTAAAAGGAAAAATTCTTAAATTCAAGACAGTACTTTGATTTCTTGGAAGCATAGGAGATTGAAATATAAATAAGCAAATTAGAGAATGTCAAATAAGCAACAATTCTTTAACTTGTTAAAATATTTGGTTCATTATCTTTTATTACTTTTTAAGCAATAATTCTTGTGTAAAGTGATCTATTTTCATTTCCTATATGAAGTTTTCCTGTACGTTAGCCAGTGTTGAAGAACACAGGTTCAAAGTTAGCTGACACAAATGCATACACAATATACTGCTTTTCTCAACTGTGCAAATTTGCCAATATTTAACTTTTCAGAAACCAGTATGATTATCTGTAAAGTGGGAATTATTACTGGCATTCTGAGAGACAAAATGAAGTATATGTACAAAACAGTGCAGTATTTTCTTGATTTTTAGAAAGCAATGTTTCTTTAAAAGTATGATAAAAAAAACTGACAAGATCATTAATTTGACGATCCATTAAAGTTACTTTCAGTTCTAGTTATATGCTGAGCCTTGAAGAGAGTATGAGCAAAAAGTTAAATCAGACTTATTAAGGACCTGTGTGAAATAATATAGGACAACCAAAAAGAAAAATATATATCAACTTGTAAAAATTGCTGCTGAGTACATGACTTACCTGAACTGTATGAAGGTTGCCTGGCAGAAGAATACAAGATTTTTAAGTACACCACATGGCCTTTAACTATAAGTGGATATATAAAGCAAAAATACACTGGTAACAATATGCACACAGAGAATTAGACATCTGAGTTAAAGGGATTATTGAAAAGAAAATAATTGCAGAGAAAAACAATCTACAGATTTTCTCACAGCTAAAGACCATAAAATAAATGATGAAATCTGCACCTCTCAGGAAAAATGTAATAAATTCCAATCATACAGAAAAAAAGGAGTTTACAGAAAACTAATTTCTCAAGATGCAGTAAATTCTTTAAAAATTAAGCAACTGAATCAATACATTATTTTGGTTTAAAAGAAAAAATGTGATTTCTGGGGAGAGAATATCATTTTTTGATCAAATGTAAAAATTAAAATAAAGATCTTTTAGAATTTTAGTTTAAATCACCAATATTGTCATGAGTGACTAGCTTTCATTTTGCAAAATGAATAGTAATTAGCAAATTAATTATTTGCTTCATTTAGTCCTTTATTCAGTGCAATTCTCTTTGTGTGATTGTGTGTGTGTGTGTGTGTGTGTGTGTGTGTGTGTGTGTGTGTGTGAAGGGGCAAGGGGTGGGTGGGCTTGACTTTGGGCTTGAACTTAAGACTTGGGTACTATCCCTGAGCTGCTTTGTCTCAAGGTTGGTGCTCTGCCACTTGAGCCACAGATGCACTCCTGGCCTATTCTAAGTGGCTTATTAGAGGTAAGAGTCTCAGACTTTTCCTGACCAGCTGGCTTCAAACCACAATTCTCATATCTCATCCCTTTGGTGTATAAGCATGATACACCAGTGCCAGTAACCAAACTTATAAAATATTTTTAAATGCAAGAAATCTTTTCCATTAAAAAAAAAACTCCTACCCGTCTCAAAGAATCTATTCTATAAGAACATTATAGATTTTTATAACCCATTAGTAAAACATTTCAGAATTGGGCTGGGAATGTAGCCTAGTGGTAGAGTGTCTGCCTAACATTCATGAAGTTCTGGGTCCAATTTCTCTGTACCACATAAACTGAAAAGGCCAGAAGTGATGCAGTGGCTCAAGTGGTAAAGTACTACACTTGAGAAAAACCACAGATAGTGCTAAAGCGCTAAGTTCAAGCCCCAGGTCTGGATGAAAAAAGTAAAATCAGGATTTGGAATTTTATTTCACAGTACTTGACAGATGATTTCATGGTATTGTCATTTTTATGCATCATCAAATACTTATGCTAAATATTGCTATGTCATAGAAATAAGGAAAATGAATTTTCATGTTGACAGGCTTCAAAAACTTCTAGTACAATGAAATTTTGTTTTAGAAAGTATTAAGGGATGTTAAATTTATGAGACATGTCTTAAAAATCATACTTATTGTTTCACTTTGCGAGTGCTGAGGTACCTACTTAGGGCCTTCTTAATTGCTTGTCTCTCAGCTGTCACTGACTACTTGAGTGACCAAAGCTGGCTAAACACAACCAGCATTTTCCTGACTATTTTGAAGGTATTATTTTTAGAAATGTTGTGAATTTTTCTGACCCAGATGGCTTTTATCTGTGAAATTTTAAATGTTGGCCTCCACAATAACTAGGATACTAGCCATGGGTACTTGGCAGAATATATCTTTTTTTCCTCAATATTTTTAACATTATTATGCTTGAAAACCTTAGTCTTCACTCCTTTCCTTCTGAGAAAAAAAATATGTGTAAATAAAAAACGGTTTTCTGTAAGAAAACTTAAACCCAAGTCTAGTGCATTTACTTGGCATCGTTACTTCAAGTATATTTGCCATATTTATACCTAATCACTAGACAAAACCAGAGATCAATTTTGACATCGCTTCTTTGTGCTGTTTTTTACTGAATGAAGACGCATCCCATGTACATGCTGAACTTTCTTTGGAGTATTGTTTTTTTTTTTATTTTAAGAAACCTTTACTTGCATTTCTAGAAAGGACTGACTCAGTTTGCCTTTACTGACTTACTTTGAATATTTAAGTAAAATGATTTAGGATGAATCCTATGTAATTTCAGAAATTAAAGA
Source organism: Megascapheus bottae (assembly GCF_031878675.1). Taxonomy (NCBI): domain Eukaryota; kingdom Metazoa; phylum Chordata; class Mammalia; order Rodentia; family Geomyidae; genus Megascapheus; species Megascapheus bottae. The sequence goes on along the minus strand of NC_143520.1, from coordinate 34,675,810 downwards.
GCTACCTTGTGTATATACCCTTATCAAGTAAGGGAAAAGAACATGAATGTGAGGCATGAAGAACAGAGATGGAGGGATTTGATCAGTGTTTGACTTAGGAATGAAAATGTCACAACACCTCCCCTTGTACAAAATCTTCAAAAGTTTATTTTGGAAGTAGAATCATTTTCATCCTTCATTGCTTTTTTTTATATATTCAAGTCATTGATGACAGAAACGTTTCTCTCTTCTCATTTTCTTTTTCACAAAGAACCATCTGTTGCAAAGAGCAAACAGAGCTGATCATCTGTTATAACTCAAGGACCATAGCAACTTTATTTTCAAGTATTTCATATCAGTATTCCTTGTCCTAGATCTTAACTTTTAACAAGTCAGTAACTACCTGTGCAATTCTCACACAAATTGACAGAATTAATTGAGTCACCTAACCCACACATTTTTTGATGTTCCTGCAGATTATTCAATCCAAAGAATCTCCATGGTGCCTCTTCATCCCTATGTGATGCATCCTGAGTAATCAGCCTCCCATCCACTGTCAAACAGCTATGCCATCCTCTGAGTGCAATTTTAGTGTTGTTTCTGGTATTTTTTTCTTCTTTTAGTCTTAAATTTTTGAATTTATTATAGGCAAGATATTTTCTCCATTAAGGGATCAATGTAAGATTTATTTTTAAAAATTCTATGCAAAATATTCATGAAACTTACACCACATCAAATACCACCTTTTGTCATGCAAACTATTTTCTTTGAGAGTCTATGGATCATTTATTAACAAGGATCCAAGTTGAGACGACTCTGGCTCTCAAAAGTTCCTAATAACTTTTGGAAATTGTATGCAGAATCTATTTTGTTCCTCTAAATGATGCATAATATTGCATAGTGTCCAAAATAACGTATCTTTTATTCATTTCGCCCATCCACGTATCTTTTATTCATTATTTTCAGCATGTACCTTTGTGCTCTGTGCAAGAGTACTCAACCTAAAACTTATCTCTCAGGGCATAAAAAATCATATACTAGGTTCATTTAAAATGAACAAATTTTTTCAACATGGTCCTTCCAATTTAATTAATATATTTATAAAGATTCATAAATGCTCTCTCTCTCTCTCTCTCTCTCTCTCCATCTTTCTCTTCCTCCCTCTCTCCACTCCACCAGGTCCCCTCTGTCTTTCTGTCTCCCTTTTTCTGTTTCTGTCCCTATCTCTGTCTTTTTCTCTCCACATGATTTATTAGATATTCCAGAATGGCTTGGAACTCACTTGTAGCCTAAGATGTTTGTAAGCAAGTCTCTTGATGAATTCTTTGAACAATGGCAAATTACCCATACTACTGGTATCCCTCATAATCCCAGGGGACAATCAATAGTAGAAAGATATAACCATGTCCTTAAATCTAATTAATAAAACAAAAAGGGGGAACAATCCTCCCCATGATCGGCTAAAGATGGCCTTGTTTACTCTCAATATTTTACATTTTGCTAAAGGGGAGCATCTCTCACCCTTCCAGAAACACAGGACAACCTCTATTCCATATTGGGCTGTCTATGTCCGGTGAAAAGACCCCCTTAATAGGGAATGGAGGGGCCCCAAACCCCTCATTATAGCTGGAAGAGGATTTGGTTCTGTCTTCCCCACTGATGAAACAAAGCCAATTTGGGTCCCGTGAAAGATATCTTAAATATTGTCCCCAAATGGAAAGGGACCCCAATAATATTGATAATGACCCAGAAGTCTCTTTGTCTCCTGAGGATATCTCTCTCTTTTCTTTTTCAGAATAAATAATGGACCTTACAGTGCTGATCCTGTTTTTTGTTGGAATCTAGATACTCACCATTAGTGTGGGGTTTGGTGACACCAGCCAGGCCAGAGCTTTACTAGGAAGGACCATTGGGGATCCATGCAGTGCTTGTGTGTATGGTACCTCCCCCTCTTGTGAGATTTGCTATCGCACCACCAAATCCTGCTCCAATGTTAATAATGCAGGGAAGAGAAGCTGGCTCTCCGGGTCCCATCCTTTCTCATATATGCTGGTCTGGCCCCAAGGTCATACCTCAGACATTTGGCCAGCCCCTACCCACTTGCCTTTGCACTGAGTTTCAGTCCACCATTCACTCTAACTGTTACCAGGAAGCCATATCATGTATGTCTGGTAACAAAACCTACTGGCATGCCCAACTTACTAAGGGTAATCTAGAATATGCTGATTGTAAACAAGGCAGGGGCAATCATGTGTGCTGGCCTCCCCTTGCCCTGGTCGGTGTATCCGATGGGGGCGGGGTACGGGATTAAGCTCAAAAACATTTAATTAAAAAGATAGTAGATAAAATTATTGAGAACCAGACCCCAACAGTCTATCATCCTCTTGTTATACCTGTAATAAGAGGGAAGCTGTTTCTTGACTCTGAGACACAATCGATCCTGCAAGCTGTCTTTAATTTGCTTAACATTACAAATCCAAACTTAGCAGGAGACTGCTGGCTCTGTATGAAGCCTGGGCCTTTACAGGCCAATGCTATTCTTTTTTTTCATATATTTTTATTGTAATTAATAGAAGGGTTACATTACATTCATCAGATAGAAGGTGCATTACTTCACAAATACTAATACCCTTTCTCATGTCCCGTTTCCCATTTCCCTCCCTCTTCCCCCCTCACAACTTGATTTCCCCCCTTCCCTCTCCTATTTTCAACAACCAATTAAGCATATATAAAATATATCAGACAACAAGGTGAAATATTATAACAATATGAGATAACCAAGGGAACAGTAAAAGAGATGAGATATAACATAGTACATCAAGGACAACTATTACTCACTATATGGATTTTGTTTCTATATCCTGGAGGTCCTTACATTTAGCATCATACTATATGGCCTTATGTATCTAGATGTTGTTCTATTATGAATCTCTGATAGGAGAACCCAAGGTTTCTACTGATTATATAACAAATGAGGGAGACTATTGGGCCTATGTTCCTTTGAGTCTTGGCCGATGTTATTCTTATTAACTCCTCTCAGCATAATATCCAGTGCCCCCTCTTGCCACCAAGACCTGGAGTCTATCTGGATCCCTTTTCTCCCAAGATCACATGTTTCAAATCCCACCCATTCCCCGACAGTTCTAGTAATATAGATGTCAGGCATATTCATCATTCATTTTGTCAAAACAGCATTACCATTAATGGTACCTTTCTCTGCCCTCCTAATGGAATGGTTTTTATTTGTGGAGGGGATGCACCCAGTTTCCTATCCAGAAACTGGACTGGGCTCTCTGCCACTGCTATTGTGCTCCCTGATATTGATGTGGTCCCAAATAATCAAAGTCTCCCTAGTCCCACATTTGAGTATATTGAGGGGAGGGCTAAAAGAGCAATTCAAATTATTCCAATGAATATAGGCCTCAGAGTGGCCACTGGGGCTGCTACTGGGGCGGAGGGGCCGGGAACCTCCTTACATTATTGCAAAGCTTTATCTCAGCAGATGATTAATGATTTACAAGCTGTTGCTAGTACTCTTTTAGATCTCCAGGAACAATTGGAATCCCTGACTGCGGTATTTCTGCAAAATCATCAAGTACTCAACCTCTTAACCACTGAAAAGGGAGGGTTATGTCTTTTCTTACAGGAGGAGTGCTGTTTTCATGCTAATCGATCAGGAATAGTCCAAGACAAAGTTAAACAGCTCCAAGAAGATCTTGAAAGACTCAGGAAAGAGCTACAAGCCAACTTTCTCTGGACCGGATTTCACAGATGGCTAGCCTATGTCCTTCCTTTTCTTGGTCCTATACTCCTCTTGATCTTACTTTTAACTTTTGGGCCCTGTGTTATCAATAAGCCATACAATTCATTCAAAGCAGGATAGAATCCATTCAGTTGATGAACATACAGGTGCATTATCAGAGGCTTGCTACCAATGCCAATGACCCCTATGACCAACAAGAGCCCCATGATGAGGAGGGATCCTTCGATTCCCCTTAGATGTCTCCCCGAGAGCCAATGATGGGTAAGATCTCTGGAGCAGGGACAACCTAAGACAGGCCCGGGGATGATCAGTACCAGGGGGACAGAAGGCCACAGAGTACTCAATGATGGGTAAGATCCCCTGAAGGGGACAACCTAAGACAGGGGCTTTGCGTACTTGGCCTCCCTGTTTTAACAAACAAAAATGGAGAGTTATTGGGTCCTGGTCTTCATCTCTGAGGCCTGTTCATCATTCCCGCTCAGTGGCCATCAAAGGGCTTTGGCCAGGCATTCCTCGCATACCTCTCTTGAAGAATTTCTGTGTAGTGACTCAACTGCACCCCCATAGGGCAGGTGCTCTACCTGCTTTCCTGCACCGGTCCTGCCCAGCACCTAAAAGTTTGCCCTGACCCTTAGTGATAGCACCTTGGCCCTCTTCCTATTGGTCCTTTTTGCTTCCCAAGCCTCTCTTTCCCCCAGAGTATATAACTATGTGCCTGACGCAATAAACCTGAGATCCTCTGCACTTTCGTGGCTGACACAGCTCCTGGCTCAGTGTTGTTTTCTCCCGGTAATTGGGGGATGGCTGGGTTATCGATACTTGCCATCTGGCTGGGCTCCAGGGGACTTCAGGCTGGTCCTGGGTGTCCCTGTCATACCCGTGTTGCTCGAGATCAGCAACAGGAGAGGAGACACAAAAATATACAAAAATTAATCCAAATAAATAAGCACATTTAGAACTAGAATAGATTCAGACATTATAAAAACAAGAATGTAAGCCAGGCACTGGTGGCTCATGCTTGTAATCCTGGCTACTCAAGAGGCTGAAATTTGAGGATTGTGGTACAAAGCCAGCCCTGGAACAAAAGTCCTTGAGACTCCTATCTCCAATTAACCACCAGAAAATTGGAAGTGGCTCTGTTGTTCAAGTGGTCAAGCACTAGCATTGAGCCAAATTGCTCCGAGATAGTGCTCAGGCCCACAGTTCGAGACCAACTGACAAAGACAAAAAAAATAAGATAAACAATGATGTGATAGTAATTGCCACCTAACATTTAGTATCACTGTTAATGATGTCAATTTCCTAATAAAACAACAATCTGGGGTTGGATTAAAAAATAGGGGAAAAAAATTTTGCCAACAAGAAATTCCTTTCACTAGCTATTATTCTTCAGTATAGATCCAATGAAGAGTAAGTCAATACAGCAGAAAAATACATACATACTTAATATTTATTGTAATTATGCTCATAATGGGCAAATAGTGGAATCAGCTGAAATATCAAAAAATATAAAAAAAGAAACTTATGTATTTAATATAAATGCATATGCTCATATATATGTTCACAGATCATATATGTACATATATTATTTTTATATTCAATGTACATATATTGAATATACATATATAGTACTGAGTTAATATATACATAGACACATAAATCTGGCATATGCATATACACATACATGTGCATATACATATATGGGCCTATTCACATGCATATGTAAATTTGCATAAATGTACCTATAATAGGTTCATATATTATGTATATCACATGTACTTATATGATTTATAATTACATCATATGTACATATATGCATATACACATAATGTAAGTGAATTAATAGAAGTAGAGATTCTGTCAAATGAAATAAGCCAACGTTTTCAACAGAGCCTCTATTTCCACTTATAGTCTTACTCATTTATGGAACATAGAGAAATATGAGTAGGATAATAATAATGACTCATGTATATAAATGGGACATTCTAAAATAATCAGAAGAGGATAAGTAAAAGAGATCAAAGGGAGTGAGAAGACGTTTCATACATGTTGATGAAACTAACATGATTCCCAGCAAAAATACTGTTTTTAAAGGGTTAGTAGAAGAAAGTCATAGGACTAACATGGAGCAGGTGAACTTGTTCAAAGAACAATATGCTAATATAATTAATGTGTGCTAATTAAAAGATAAATTCATTTAATGTGTCGACTCAAAGTTTATTAAATATACATAGAAATCTGGGGAAGTTTGATTGCTTTGGAAACAGTGAGTTACCCATTTATATTTAATAGAATTTAGTAATTTATGTACTTTTAGATTTATATTTATGCACTGATTTAGATTGTTTTTCTTTGATTTTTTCTTTGTTTTCATTTTTGAAATTGTTTCCTATAAACTGATACCCAATTCATGATCCTCTTGAATTTTTTTTTTATTGTCAGGATGATTAGAAGGGTTACAATTACATTCATGAGGTATTGAGTACATTACTTCTTGAACAGTGTTACTTCTTTCCATGTTTTTCTCCCACTTTCCCTCCCCTTACTCTGCCTCCCGAGTTGTAAAGTTCATTTCCAACATATTGTCTTGTGAATATTGCTGTTAAACTGGTTAATTTTTTGTCCTTTGTCACATGTTGACTCTTTCCATCTCAAACTGCTAAAATTACAGTCACCAACTTCCATGTCTAATTTAGACACATTCTTTTAAACTCTGATTAACTTTTTATATATTTTTGTTAGATTATTTCTTCTGCTAAAATCATACAGTTTATTTAAATGTATTTGCAACACAACAATCTTACCATTGTAATTTATTATTTGTAATTATTGTCTGCTTCTTTGTGTTACTTTAATGATGAGACAACCTACAAAGGAAAACATTTTTCTCTTCCTCGTATTTCCCATGCTTTTTAAACCTAATAGCATTTAATTTATCTGTGTAAAATACTGTTAATAATAATGAGCTTATTTCCTTCATTTTTAGAGAAATATGTTTAGCTTGGTGCCAGTGGATCATGCCTATAATCCTAACTACTCTGAAAGCTGAGACCTGAAAATTTAGATGGGAGGCCAGCCAACGCGGAAAATTAGATGACACTCTCCAATTAATTATCAAAAAACCGAAAGTCAGTTTGTGGCTCTGTGATAAGAATGAAACTTAGAGACAAAACTCATCTCTTTGTTCTTGGTTTGGCTTTATGTCTTACTATTTCTTTGTTTTGTGCTGCTTTTCCTTGAGCCTTTTTTTTCTCCAAACCCTCAAACCAATGCTTAGTCCATCATATTTTTTATTTTTATTGTTCTCTCTTCCTCATAAACACATTTAAACTTATAATTTATCCTGAAGCTGAATAGATTGTGGGAAATATAACATATGAAAACATCCAAGAATTCAGGGATAAAATCTTTATTAATGAATAGATTGATTAAAAGTTGTAAGCCTTACACTTTCTGATAAGCTGAAAGATTTACTAAAAGGAGCAAAAAGAATATCTCTCTCCCCATGTCTAACTCCCCAGCCAATTAGTAAACATTGGAACTGAGCAAAGATAGTATAAAGAAAGACAGGACACATATCAAAAGGGAGAACTTTTGGAAAAATGACTTCTGAGGGTTCAATATTATTTGCAAAGAAAAACATTTATCTTAAAAATGGATGTTTCTTTTGAAGGGAGCACCTGACAGAATCTGTCCTTGGCTTAAAGAGAGGCTCAGACAGCAATGACCCAAGTTTAGTGAGCATCCCAATCTTTAAATCTTTTGTCCCAATTGCTAAAGCAGTGTATCAGCAAGACTGATGGAATGTAATAGGTGTCAAATCAAGCAGAGAACTTCTGTAGTGAATGTGTGCCAAACCCAATCTACTTTTCTGTATCTGTGATGCGAAAACATTCATTGTAGCTTTTGTTAGATGTTCCCACATCAACATCTAGGTTGTGTCCTATCATTTTATCTATACTTTGTTTTTCCACTTATGCTATTTTTTTCATTTATTTTACTTTTGCACAAACACCATGAACTCAATAGTCAAGGGCCAGGCAGCAGTCTTGTTCATTTTGGATGCCTCTTATCTAGAGCACTCTCAGCCTATAAGGGTTTGTTACTCCTAGGGTAAAGCATCATCACCATCAGTTTTCATAACACTCATAATATTGCACTTACATAAATAATTCCATGTGATTACTTCTTAAGCTTAGAAAAAGTGCTAGCTCTAATTTCTTTTGGTGACCCAAGTATTTCATACTTGCCATTTTTTTCAGGTAACTTGATTTTTTTACCTTTATGTGTTTATGCATGCCTGTGTGTGTGTGTGTGTGTGTGTGTTTGTGTGTGTGTGTGTGTGTGTGTGTGTGTGTGTGTGTGTGTGTGTGTGTGTGTGCTGGTCCTGGGTTTTGAACTCTGGACACTGTACCTTTGTTTTTTTCAATGTTGTCACTTTGCCACTTGATTCACAGCTCCATTTCTGGCTTTTTTTTGTGTGTGTGGGAAGGGGTGCTTAACTGGAGATAAAAAGAAATTCACAGCCTTTATTGACAGGCTATATTTGAACTGTGATCCTCAAATCTCAGCCTCCTGAATAGTTATGTGACAGGTATGAGCCATTAAAGGCTCATACTAAATTTATTTTTAAACCATCATCCAATTCATCATGTGGGAAAATACACACCCATTAATTTATTGTGCAGGTCTTTAAGTTACAAAATCTCAAAATGTTCCTAAGATATCCATTGATTTTCATGAATTATCCCTTTTATATAAATATGATTATTGTGACATAGACACATTTAGTAAATTACCCACCAGGTCAGGAGGTAAACTGGATGCAATGGTACATGCATCCTTCTCATCCCAGCTGAGACAGATAGAGCATAACTTAGAGGTCAGTATGGGCCACAGAGTAAGAATTTACCTCAAAAATAAATAAGGTTTCTGAGGGAAACAGTATCATCAGTGCTTCCCAAGTAAAAGACAAGCAGGCAATTTCTTTGGGCACATACAAAATTAGAAACTCTGTGACCTATTTAATAAACATAAACACACAAATGAAATAGATTTATTTGATAACTATCAGAAGTCTTGTTAGTTACTATTGTTAAAATAAATGCCTAACAAAATGCACAACACTGTTATCAGCTAAATAGTAAGGCTAGTAATTACATTCTAACTTCTTATCTAATTGAATGGCATGATTTATTTATCAGTCATTTCCCCTATGATTAAAAGAAGATGACTTTGTTCCGATGAGAGTACTGGATTACCACTCTGAAACTTGTACAATAATCAGCTTGAGTGAGAGAATGAACATCATATTTCATGAAAAAAATCCCAGAAATATAAAGAATATTTTCTATTTTTATGCAGTTAGCCTAACTTGGAAAATAAAGTACTTCTTGAGTAGCATTACCAGATAAAATTGAATAATCTTCAACAACAAGGAAAACTACCAAGAATGCCAGTCAATCATAAAAGTTTTGTAGTTAACTGAATTTACAAACATGTTCTCCTCAAATATTCTGTATTTTTGAACAAACTTTAATGAAAAGAGCAGGTTTTAGTTTAACATCCTAAATATAGATGATAAAATATGGCTTCCTTTGGAAGATATAAGAGCCAAAAAAATGTCAAATGCAAAAAGTGTCCACTCAGCTATTCAAAGTAAATTTGAATCAATGAATGTACATGAACAATCTATAGTAATAAAGATTGTACATTTGGTTGTTTACTCATTTTATGGTGATGCCTAAAAGATTTTTAGTTTTAATAGTGCTAAACAAATAAATCAGAATAAGTGAAAATATTTACAGTATATTTATTTGTACAAGAGCTTTTCTTTAGCATGTATGAAGAAAGTTTATATGTCAATAGGAATAAAAAAGTCTGGTCGAAATGTTAAAAATATCATGAAGAGGTGAGATATGCATAAATATATATATTAAATACCAATAAAATTTCAATAGTCATCAAGAAAATTTGAAGTAAGCCAAAATGGTGAATATATTTCTCACTCACAAAAGCAGCTACACACAAAGCCAATACTAGGAAATACTGGTAACTCTGTGGAAAAGCTCACCACCTTACCAGCTGCTTAGGCAATTGGAAATCACAAACGTGCCATAGTGCCTTTGGTGAGAAGTTATTATAAATTTCACCATACACTCATTCAATGAGTAAATAATTCAGCCATAGAAAATAAAAATATATGCTGACAAAAATTGTGCCTTGTATAAAAAAATAGAGAAACAATCTGAACATTCCTCGTGAAGTACCATGTACTATGATATCTGAAAGCATATTCAGGAAAACCATTACCTGTGTTTATGTCTTCCATAGTTATTCCTATTTTTTGAGTATATTTAAAGTTTCAGATCTTACTTGAGCTTTTTATCCAAATGGTTTTTGTTTTAAACAGAGTGAGATGTAGAGATCTAATTTCACTCTCTTACATGTGAATACACAGTTTTCCCAGTACCATTTTTTGAAAGCAATCTTCTTTCTGTATATTTTAGCTTCTTTGTCAAAAAACCTTCTTTGTCAATAACAGTTATGCTATTGTTGTTGTTGCTGCTATCTGTACGATTTTCTTTTCTTCTTTTCTTTCTTTCTCTCTCTTTCTTTCTTTCGTTCTTTCTTTCTGTCTGTCTTTCTTTCTTTCTTTCTTTCTTTTGTTTTGCTTCCTAGAGGGAACAAAGGTGACCAAATGCAGTCATGGTTTTCAGTATATACAAGGGAGAAAATAAAATACACAACTAATAGGACAGGAAGAAAAAACTGCTGGAAACAGAAAAAGCAACATTGTCCCCAGGAGAAATGCACACATTATTTGAATTGTGAAAACAGTAAACCATTAGTACACCTTAATAATATTAAAAAACTTAATTGGCTGTAGTCATGTAGTTCTTGTCTTTTATTTTCCCAGTGGTGCGGCTTCAAATCTGGGCCTGGGTATTGTCTCTGAACTGTTCTGCCTAAGGCTACTGCCTTACCCCTTAAGCCACAGCAACACTTCCATTTTTCTAGTGGTTAATTGGAAATAAGAGTTTCTGGAACAGTACTAGCTGGGCTGACTTTGAACCATGATCCTCAGATCTAAGCTCCTCCTGAGAGGATAGGCTTACAGGAGTGAACCACCATGTCTGGCCCACTTATCTTTTGTTTTCCTAGATCTTTTGGTCTATATCATTGGTCTTTAGATCAGTTTTTGGGCAAATAGTATGCATTTTTGTTAGTATGACTCTTGTATAATTTGAAGTTTGGTATGATGATGCCCTCAGTGGTATTCTTAACACTTAGAATTATATACAACTATATTTCATATTTTTTTCATAATTTCATATATTTCATATTCATAAAGTACAGATATACTTTATTCTTAGCAAAATGATGGAAATACCTACTAACTCAGGTCTTATTTCACATCCTCATGAAGAAATATTCAGTCTATTCTGTCTTCAGCCATATGAATAGTAAGGATAGAGGGAAAGGAAAGGAAATATAGATTATCTTATCTTTTTCATCCTTCTCCATTCAGTGTCACTGTTTTCAGCAAAAATGGCTGACAGAGGAAAGTAATATAACTGGGAAAGCATGTACTAGGTTCTTTGATCATCTCGATTCCTTCAAATGTCAGCTCTGCTTCAAGAAAGTATAGTCTCTTCAAGCTCACAGCATGCTACTGATTCCTTGTTATCATTTTCAATCTTGCCAAACTCCCATACATTGGGGTTCCCCAAGAATTCTGAGTAAATAAAATGTCATGAAATAGAAATATGTGGATAGGAATGTGTCTTGTTTTCTACAGCCCTGAGCAAGTGTGAGGTAATGATTTTAAACTGGTTCTATCAAATTTATAAAAATTTATCCTTTTATTTATCAAAATAAAAGGAGCTAAATGTAAATTAGATGGTGAGAAATGACAACAAACATACATGCTGTATTTTTACCTATTCATTGATCAATTTGATCAATTCCATTTACACTTTATGTACACAGAATAAGTTCAAGAGTAAAATTTTTTCTTTGATGAACATCGATGCAAAACTTCTCAACAAAATATTGGCCAACCATCTACAACAACACACCAAAAACATTATACACTATGATCAAACTGGATTCATCACAGGGAGGCAAAGCTGGTTCAACATATGCAAATCAATTAATATAATTCAACACATCAACAGGAGCAGGGACAAAAATCACATGATTGTCTCAATAGATGTGGAAAAGGCATTTGACAAGATCCAACACTCCTTTATGTTAAAAGCTCTGGAGAAACTAGGAATCCATGGAACATTCCTCAATATAATAAAGGCTGTGTATGAGAAACCCACTGCTAGTATTACACTTAATGGTGAAAATCTAAGGCCATTCCCTCTAAAATCAGGAATGAGACAAGGATGCCCACTCTCTCCACTCCTCTTTAACATAGTATTAGAATTCCTAGCCAGTGCAATAAGGCAAGAAGCAAGCATAAAGGGGATCCAAGTAGGGAAAGAGGACATGCAGTTGACATGATTCTGTATTTAAAGAATATTATAGACTCTACTCCCAAGCTCCTTGACCTCATTAAAAACTTTGGAAGGTTAGCAGGCTATAAAATTAACCCTCAAAAATCAACTGCCTTCCTCTATGCCAACAGTGAGAGGAACGAGGCAACAATCAGGAAAGCAACTCCTTTCACAATAGCCTCAAAGAAAATAAGTACCTAGGAATTAGCTTAACTAAGAATGTAAAGGAACTTTTTGATGAAAACTTTAAAACCCTAAAAAAGGAAATTAAAGCAGAACTAAGGAAATGGAAAAACCTCCCATGCTCCTGGATTGGAAGAATTAACGTTGTGAAAATGACAATCTTGCCAAGGGCTATCTACAAATTCAACGCAATACCCATCAATATCCCAATGGCATTCTTTAAAGAAATAGAAGAGGCAATTCAAAATTTCATATGGAATAATAAAAGATCCCTCATAGCAAAAACACTTCTTAGCAGAAAGAACAGCACTGGAGGAATTTCAATTCCAAACTTTAGACTCTATTACAGGGCTATAATAATCAAAACAGCCTGGTACTGGCACAAGAACAGGCCTGAAGACCAATGGAATAGAACTGAGGACCCAGATATTAAACCACAGATCTATGGCCACCTAATCTTTGACAAGGGAGCCAAAAAAATAGAATGGAAGAAAGATGGCCTCTTCAACAAGTTGTGCTGGCAGAACTGGTTAAGCACCTGCAGAAAACTGAAGTTGGAGCCTTCTTTGTCTCCCTGCACTAGAATTAACTCCAAATGGATCAAAGACCTGGAGGTAAAACCTGACACACTGAAAACTTTACAAGAAGAAATAGCAGATACACTAGGCCTCCTTGGCACAGGTCGAAACTTTCTTAATAAGGACCAAGAATCACAGCAAATCAGAGAAAGGCTGGATAAGTGGGACTGCATTATACTGCGAAACTTTTGTATGGCAAAGGACATAGCTAGTAAATTAATTAGGAAGCCTACAGAATGGGAGAAGATCTTCACCAACCAAACAATGGACAAAGGCCTCATATCTAAAATATATAAAAAACTCAAAACATTGAATCACTCCAAAACTAATCTCCAAAGTAACAACCATCCCATTAAAAAATGGTCCAAAGACTTAAAGAGAGTCTTCTCTGAAGAAGAAACAAAAATGGCCTATAGACACATGAAGAAATGCTCAACATCTCTGGTCATAAAACAAATGCAAATCAAAACAACTCTAAGATTCCACCTCACTCCAGTTAGAATGGCCAGGATCAGCAAAATGAATAATAACAGATGCTGGAGGGGATGTGGCCAGGAGGGATCACTACTACACTGTTGGTGGGAGTGCAAACTCATTCAACCACTATGGAAAGCAGTATGGCAGTGCCTCAAAACGCTAAACATAGAGCTCCCCTATGACCCAGCAATTCCACTACTTGGCATTTACCCAACCGTCCAGAAACAAGGGCAAACTAAATCCACTAGCACAACAATGTTCATTGAAGCATTATTCACCATAGCAAAGATATGGAATCAACCTAGATGTCCCTCAGTTGATGAGTGGATCAACAAGTTGTGGTATTTGTACACAATGGAATTCTATGCTGCTGTCAGAAAAAATGACATCGCCCCATTTGTTAGGAAATGGAAAGACTTAGAAAAAATCATATTAAGTGAAGAAAGGCAGACTCAAAGGAACTTAGGCTCAATGGTTTCCCTCATTTGTCATAATCAGTAGAAACCTTGGGCTCTACTAGCAGAGATCTGCAATAGAGCAAAACCTTGATACCTAAGGCCATATAGTATGAAGCTAATTGAAAGGACCTCCAGGATATTGAAACAAAAGCCATATAATGAATAGTATTGTCCTTAATGTTATCTCTCATCTCCTTTGCTGTCCCTTGGGTATCTCATATTGTTACAGTATCTCACTTTGTTATCTGATATATTGAATTTATTTGTATTTGGTTATTTGAAATTTGATAAGGAAGGGGGGAAAACCAAGATGGGGGTGGGTGGGGCAGAGGGTAATGGGTACCAAGACATGTGAAAGGGTATCAATGTATGTGAATTAATGCACCTTCTATCTGGCAAATATCATGTAACCCTTTTATTAATTACAATAAAAATATTAAAAAAAAGAATTTTCAAAATGTCATCAGCTAATTACTTAATTAATTAACTCTGAGATAAGGATTTTTTCCCCAAACTCAGAATTCTTTTCCATCATCTTCCACTATGTTGAGATTATACATATATGTCACCATATTCAGTCAAACATTTTTTCTTCTAAACCTGGAATTCCATAAGACTGCGTAACATGTTCAAAAAGTCTTCCCTTATTATAGAACCCACAGAATTGTTAAATGAGATGATAGATTAACTGACTCAACCAAGGTAGTCCTTGTCAAAAAGTAAAAGAAATCTCAGAGAAGCAAGCAAGAGTAGATCAAAATGGATTATATTTTAATGAGACAGAGACATTTGGATTTGGAATTCTCAGAGAAAGTGGAAATCAAAAGTGACTCACGGTGTTTGGCCTGAGAAACTGGAACAGTGGAGCTATTTAATAAAATGGTCACTTTTGAAGAAGGAAGTGGTTTTGAAAGATGAAATATCTTAGTAGTTTGGTTTGGTAGCACTGTTAAAATACCTTTTATACATTTAACCGAAATGTCAATTGGGAATTTGGGTATGGGAGAACAGAATCCAGAGGAGACAGCAGGGCTAGAGATTTAATTTGTTAGCAGTCAGCACAGTGGTAGCATGATATTTAAAGCTATATAAGCTGGAAAAAGTTGGTATAAAGAGTTAGTACACATAGAGAAAGAAGTAGGGGGACTGGGCCCCTCAGTCCTCTTTTTTAAAAATATAAAAATAAGGGGCCGGGAGTTTGGCCTAGTGGTTAAAGTGCTTGCCTAGCATGCACGAAGACCCGGGTTCGATTCCTTGGTACCACATACATAGAAAAAAGCCAGAAATAGTGCTGAGGCTCAAGTGGTAGAGCTCTAGCCTTGAGAAAGTCCAAGGACAGTGCTCAGGCCCTGAGCTCAAGCCCAGGACTGGCAAAAAAAAAAAAAAAATATATATATATATATATATATATATATAAATAAATGTGCATCCTAAAATGTAAACTTGAAATTTGTTGTTGACAAAAAAGATCTCACTAATCTAAAAAGTAGGTTTACAATATTTCTGGGGAATGAATGGTCAAAATAATATTATCTTACTGTCTGGAGAATACAAGGTTTTCTTTTCAAATGTAGTGTTCAGTTTCTTTCCTTTTATTTCAGTTCATAGCTTTCATATATTTGCAAAAAAGATATTTTATATCTGTAGTTGCATTGCTACCAGTGATAAAGTATAACTAGTTAGAAAATAGAAAATCCAAACTGCTCCATAGTTCAAATTACTTTGGCCATCAACATACTACAATTAAAAATTTCTCATGAACTCACATGACAAGTAAGTCAAAAGACAGGCAGATCAAAAAAATTACAATGACAATTGGCCTTCAGATTAAGTGCATGTTTATGCAACCATAAATAAGCTTTTTGTATTAACTTCAATTTGCTTCCACAAAATATTTCATTTTGTCTATACAACAATTCTAAATTGAAACAATTCTGCTCTCTAGTAGTTGATATTTGCTCAACAATTAACTTGTCAATTTCCCAGGACAGGAAATAATTCTACCACTAAACACACTGCATCCTAATGAAAATTATTTAATATTTTATTTTTCAAAGAGTGATTACACTCCCAGCAGACAAGCTATTTCCCTGTACTGGAAGCAGTATTTAATATGACTCCCACTTCTTCTGAAGATAATCTAGAAATTGACTTGCAAAAATAATGCTTTGCATGTCTCATAATTACATTTGCTTTAAACTGATAAACTAAGAATAAATTGAAAATAAGTCTTTCATGTCATTCATGTTGACTTAGGAAGAATAATAGTGAATTCTTAAACATAGTAGTACCTATGGGATACAAGTAATTCTTCCAACCTACTCTGAGATCTTAGTTGAAAACTAAATGTTCTTTGGCATTCCTTAGGATTTATAAAATGTCAAGATAGCCTCCACTGTGATTAGTTATTCATAGCTTTGAAATGCTTCCATTTATCATTTGTGTTTGTGAATTACCTTTCATCTGGATTTAGTGGAAAAACACAGAACCTTTTGCATTAGTGATAACTTGTATAATTGAGTTAAAGGCTAGACACTGCATTTAGGAAGAAAATTATATCTACTTTTTATCCAAGCTGCTGAAACTCAGATTTCAGTTATATATATATATATATAGCTAAATCAAAAGCCATAGGTATTTTAACTAAGATACAGTTTTTATTTGCCCATGACGAGTCATTGAAACTACCTAGAATTTTCTAGTTACAGATTTGAATAAGAGATTTATTAAAATTTCTTTCTCATTGTTTTGCAAAGTATTCATTAATAAGGGAGTATAAACTGGGTGTGGGTGGTCTGTAATCTTGTAATCCTTGCTACTCAGGACGTTGAGATCTGAGGGTCGTGATTCAAAACCACCCCAGGTCGGAAGTCCACTAGACTCTAATCTCCAGTTAACTCCCAGAAAACAGGAAGTGATGCTGTGGCTCAAAGAAATAGAGCAGTAGCTTTGAGCAAAAGCTCAGTGACAGCACCCAAAGCCTTAATTCAAGCCCAACAACCAAAACAGAAAAAAAAAAAAACCCACCAGAAGTAGTGGAAATTGTTGTAATGTCAGAGAACATCAACACTAACCATTCCAGGGATGATGTCAGATTATAAAGTAGAAGAAAAATGATGCCCCCCCACCACACACACAACCCTCAACCCCAGGGAAATTTAGGAAACTGGATAAACAAATGAAAGTAGATCCTATAGTAACTGTTGTTAACAGCAATAGGATTATTTTAATGTCTGGAACACCATACTGAAGGGTGAAGTAGAGAGACAGTTTTACTAGAGCTCAGAGACAGAGTCATTCGATGGAATCTAGAAGTATATTTATACTGACTACTCAGTAAGTTTCTCCACAAAGGAAAACGCATCTCAATTTTTTTTTTCACCAGTCCTAGGCTTGAGCTCAGAGCCTGAGCACTGTCCTTGGACTTTCTCAAGGCTAGAGCTCTACCACTTGAGCCTCAGCACCACTTCCAGCTTTTTTCTATGTATGTGGTACCAAGGAATCAAACCCGGGTCATCGTGCATGCTAGGCAAGCACTCTACCACTAGGCCAAACTCCTGGCCTCATCTCAAATTTTTATGCACATGAAAAGTTACATGGGCCAAGACATTAAATATGGACTCCTAAGTCTAGCTCTAAGGGTTCTAACTCAGTATTAGGATTAGGAATGTATTCTAATGAATACTCTTACTGATTCTAATGTAAAAATTCTATGAAGGACAATAAAAGTATATGCAAATGTGAGATTTGTTTTGAAGGCAAATTAGAACCAAACTGCTTTTTTTTTTTTTACATAGATGAGCCCCAAGTTGAGGAGCACTAAGACATGATGCAGTTTCAAGCAATTAACTGACTCTTCAATCTGTGTTTCTTAGACTCCATGCTGATCTAGTTCTACCTATTTCAAATTCAACATTTGAACATAAAGGTATACACTAACTAACCAACACTGCCTTCGTGGAGGTCACTTTTTCTCTTTAATCCTGTGTTGTTCTCATCATTAATTGCTACCTCAGACATCAATATTATTTATGTATTTCTGCATTGAAGCAACAACTGAAAAGTATCTTGAGTAATGCTTATTAATTTTATTTAAAATTTTCTCTAAATTTCTTCTCAAATTTAGTTTGAGCTTGCCAGTCTCCATAATTGGGTGAACCCATTCATTTTAGCAAATCTTTTTATTCATTTTTTTTGAAGAATAGTAAAATAAAACTTACACAAGTGAGATTTTGTGATCAAGGTAGAAATGAAGCTTAAGTATAGCTTTTCATAACTGCGTCACAACATTATACTAACAATGAACAAATATGTAAATCATTTGCCAGTATTCATAAAATATAATCTTATATAACTGATAACAAATTGAATTGATATGGTCTATCTTGTTACTCTATAAAATATCAAATAAAAAAATTACACAATACAGGCTTGCCTAAAAATAAAAAAGCTCTTTCAGATGTGTAATTAGCCTGTCCCTTTTGGTCTTTGAAGAAAAAATAAGTAAAACTTTCTGATGCAAGTACTTTTGTAAATAGGTGTTCAAAAAAACTTGGACTTGAATGTAGTATCTTTTTTAATCTTGAAAGAAAAATGGTTATGGGTTTCCCTGGCCAATTAACAACAATTTACTCTTTCTGGCCATTTGTTTTCTTAAATTAATGACAATCTTAATAAAACAGAGAATTTATTTCAAATTAATAAATTACAGAAAATATTTGCAAAATAGGTCTAAAAAGTAATTAAGGAGGGCCAAGTGTTTAGCCTAGTTGTAGAGTGCTTGACTAACATGCAGGAAAATCCAGGGTTGATTCCTCAGTACCATATACATAGAACAGGCCAGAAATGGTGCTGTGGCTCAAATGGTAAAGCTTTAACTTTGAGAAAGCCTAGGGATAGTGCTCAGGTCCTGAGTTCAAGCCCTCACACTGTCAAAAAAAAGTAATTAGAGAGACTCTTTTTTTCTTATAATTTTTATTGTAATTAATAGAAGGGTTACATTATATTTGCCAGATGGAAGGTGCATTACTTCACATACATTGATACCCTTTCTCATGTCTTGGTCCCCATTTCCCTCCCCCCCACCCCCGCCCTCAACTTGTTTTCCCCCCTTTTCTATCCAATTTCAAATAACCAAATATGCATGTATCCAATATATCAAAGTGAAATGCTGTAACAGTATGAGATAACCAAGGGAAAGCAAATGAGAGATAACATAGTATATTAAGGGCAATAATCACTCATTATATGGCTTTTGTTTCTATATCCTAGAGGTCCTTTCATTTAGCTTCATACTGTATGGCCTTATGTATCTAGGTTTTGCTGTATTGCAAATCTCTGCTAGGAGAATCCAAGGTTTCTACTGAGTATGGCAAATGAGGGAAACCATTGAGCCTATGTTCCTTTGAGTCTGGCTTACTTCACTTAATATGATTTTTTTCTGTCTTTCCATTTCCTTACATATGGCACAATGTTGTTCTTTCTGACAGCAGCATAGAATTCCATTGTGTATAAATACCACATTTTGTTGATCCACTCATCAACGGAGAGACGTCTGGGTTGGTTGCATATCTTTGCTATGGTAAATAGTGCTGCAATGAACATCGTTATGCTAGTGGATTTAGTATGCCCTTGTTTCTGGACGGTTGGGTAAATGCCAAGTAGTGGAGTTTCTGTGTCTTTTGAGGAACTGCCATACTGCTTTCCATAGTGGTTGAACGAGTTTGCACTCCTACCAGCAATGTAGTAGTGATCCCTCCTGGCCACATCCCCTCCAGCATCTGTTGTTAGTTTTCTTGATCCTGGCCATTCTAACTGGAGTGAGGTGGAATCTTAGAGTTGTTTTGATTTGCATTTCTTTTATGAGCATTTCTTCATGTGTCTATAGGCCATTCTTATTTCTTTTTTCAGAGAAGACTCTCTTTAAGTCTCTGGCCCATCTTTTGATGGGATGGTTGTTTCTTTGGAGATTAGTTCTTGAGTGATTCAATTTTTGGAGCTGTTGATATATTTCAGATATGAGGCCTTTGTTCGTTGTATGGTTAGTGAAGATCTTCTCCCATTCTGTAGGGTTCCTAATTAATTTACTAGCTATGTCATTTGCCATACAGAAGCTCTGCAGTTTAATGCAGTCCCACTTATCTAGCCTTTCTCTGATTTGTTATGTTTCATGGTCCTTATTAAGAAAGTTTCGACCTGTGCCAAGGAGGCCTAGTGTGTCTCCGATTCCTTCTTGTAAACTTTTCAGCAATGGATCATTTGGAGTTAATCTAGTGCAGGGTGACAAAGAAGGATCCAACTTCAGTTTTCTGCAGGTGCTTAACAAGTTCTGCCAGCAAAATTGTTGAAGAGGCTGTCTTTCTTCCATTCTATTTTTTTGGCTCCCTTGTCAAAGTTTAGTTGGCCATAGGTCTGTGGTTTAATATCTGGGTCCTCAGTTCTATTCCATTGGTCTTCAGGCCTGTTCTTGTGCCAGTACCAGGCTGTTTTGATTATTATAGCTCTGTAATAGAGTCTAAAGTTTGGTATTGAAATTCCTCCTGCGTTGTTCTTTCTGCTAAGAAGTATTTTTGCTATACGGGGTCTTTTATTATTCCATATGAAATTTTGAATTGCCTCTTCTAATTCTTTAAAGAATGCCATTGGGATATTGATGGGTATTGCGTTGAATTTGTAGATAGCCCTTGGCAAGATTGTCATTTTCACAACGTTGATTCTTCCAATCCAGGAGCATGGGAGGTTTTTCCATTTCCTCAGTTCTGCTTTAATTTCCTTTTTCAGGCTTTTAAAGTTTTCATCCAAAAGGTCCTTTACATTCTTAGTTAAGTTAGTTCCTAAGTACTTTATTTTCTTTGAGGCTATTGCAAAAGGAGTTGCTTTCCTGATTGTTGCCTCATTCCTCTCACTGTTGGCATAGAGGAAGGCAGTTGATTTTTGAGGTTTAATTTTATACCCTGCTACCTTTCATTCTTTGTATTTGCTGAATATGATTCTATTATGTGAATGAATGCATAATACTTGATTTCGTATTTTATCAGCATCTGTAGTCTAATCTTTTCCCATTACTGACTATTTTCTTTCTAATTATAATGAAGTGACCTTTCAAAAAGATACATCTTTGGAAGAAAAATGAAACTGTCCATTTTTAAAAGCTTACCTTCATCAACAGCCGTGCTCCAAACACATTTGAATTGACCCAAAAGTAATTTGAGTTTTTTTGTCACCTTTATCTCAAAAAAGATTAGTTTGAGTAGATCAAATGAAAATTCTATTCCTTCTTTCTTAGAATTCTCCATAGGCTAAGACATTGTCTCTTTGAAGTTTGCCCCAATCTCTTCCCTCTGAAACACTCTTCCTTTTCCAAAGATATTTGCAACACTACTGCTATAACTCTTCATTGCGTAACCCTTTGTCTTTTCTTTTTTGAAATTTTACTGTAAATATGATGTACAGAGAGGTAACAGTTACATAAATAATGTACTGTATATATTTCTTTTAGAACCATGTCATCCCCTCCCTCACTTTGTCCCATTTTTTTCCCCTCCTGACTTGGTTCAACTCCAAGTTGTATAGTTAATCTCCAATATTGTGTCCAGTGAATTTGTTCACCCTTTGTCCCACTGTTTCTGTGCTTCCCCTTCCCAAAGCAGATGAACTTATTTACAAGACACATGGTATAGAAATCAAAACCAGTTATAAAAGTGAATCAACAAAGGGGGGAGAAAAATGCAAATGGTAAAATAAAAAGCTTCATTTCAATTTCTTAGAGTTTATTTAGATAAACATCATGTATAGGATCATATACACTTAGATGTTGAGCCTCTGTGATCTCCTATATGAAGAACCTTCCTTGGTCTCATTGTGAGAATGTTAGAGTGTTGTTGAATTAATCAGGTCCAAGTGTAATTTTTATGGTTTTTTTTTTTTTACTATCTGTTAGGTTTACTTGTAGATTTATAGGCACATTCTAACTATTACAAATAAGGTGAACTATGTGGACTAGGTACCTTTGTGTATGGAGGATGTGCCACAAAGGGAACACTACTATACTATTGGTAGGAATGCAAACTTGTTCAACCACTCTGGAAAGCAGTATGGAGATTCCTGAAAAGACTAAACCTAGAGTTCCTCTGTGAGCCAGTAATGGTAAGCATGGACATGTCCATCAACCAGAGGGCAGTAAACCCACTAACACAACCATCTTCAATGCAACATTACCATAGCTAAGATTTGGAATGAACCTAGATGCCCTTTAGAGGATGAAGGATCAAGAAAATGCAGTATATATACCAAATGGAATTCTATTTTATCTGAAAGAATGGCATTGCTCCAGTTGTAAGGAAGTAGAAAGGATTGGGAAAAAATTGCGCTTGGCGGTAAGTTTTCATGTTGTATGTTGAGCTTTAACTGTGCCTTGCACTGACCAAATGATCTTAGAAATCTAATCTCACATGCATCTCAGTTGCTACACTACAAAGAAATTACTTGAAACATGAGATGAAGACTGTAATAATGTTTGCAGAGTACCATCTCTGTAACATTAACATCTTCAAAAAATGATTATCTGAAAAATATCTACTTAATGTAACTGGAATAACAGACCTACTTTATATAGACAATTGAATTATTTAACTCTATGATTTTTTAGAAAATACAAAACCTCTCTCGGTATTAATTTAGAAATATTGTACTCATTAACTATTAAAATAATATACATATAAACTAATAAATATAACTATGATCTTTTATGTATGACATAGACATATATCAAATATATAACATTTAATGTACATAATGATACTTTTATATTAGATATATTTGGCTCCACTATATTTATGCAAATGCATATTTCTAAATATATAGACATACCATTATGTGTATACGTTAATATATATAAATCATATATAAGTGATTTATGAGACTATTCAAAAGATTAATAAATATCACAGTATGATATTTGAAATCAGTTACTTTGTAAGGAGCACTACAGCTCAAAATCCAATTTATAATTAAACAAAAATGTTTATAAAGGCAGGTTTCTTACCTATTCCTTCCTTCCAGCTCCATCCTTGGAGATAATATTTATGAATATTGTGGCTGTTTTCTTGTTTATTCTTCCCATTTTTCTGTGTATTTTTCTATACTTCTTTCATTCTACTCTCAAATACAAATCTAATACGTGGTACATTTTTAAAAATTGTATTTTATTGATGGGGTGACATATAGAGGGTTTACAGTTACATTTGTCAGGTAGTGGGTGCATTACTACTTGAACATTGATACCAATTAACATGTCTTTCTCCCCCATCGCTCTCCCCCTCTCCAAATCATCTTGCTTTTTTCTTCCCTTCTCTATTTCAAATAAATAAAAAAATAAATGTATATACAATGTGCCAGAAACAGTCAAAACCGTCAGAAACAGTAACAACATGAGACAAACCATAAGGAGAAAAAAAAAGAGAAAAGCATGAAGTTATCTATCATTCATCATAACAGTATAATCAATTTCTATGTATTCCTATATCACAATTGAATATTTTTTCTGGTCATGGGCTTGAACTGTGGGCCTGGATGCTGTCCCTGAGGTCTCCCACTAAAGACTACCACCCTACCCCTGTGCCAGGGTGTTGTACCTGAGCTCTTCCACTCAAAGCTTCTGCCCTCTCCTTGTGCCACAGGTCCACTTTCAGTTTTTCTAGTGGTTAACTGGAGATAAGAGTCCCACAGTCTTTAGTGCTTGAGCTGTCTTTGAACCTTGATCCTCAGATCTCAGCCTCCTGAGTAGCTGGGATTACAGGCATGAGCCACCATACCTGGCCCAACTGAATTTTTTGTATTTAGATTTTTTCAAATATTTTCCATTACTGCTTCAATGCATATTCTTGGACATTTAGTATTTTGCAAAGGTGAGAATAACTTGAATTCTTAAAACTAGAATCACTTGTTGGAGTGGAGTATGGATTTTTAATTTTGATAGATATTACCACCATCTTGTGCCTCAAAGGGAAGCAATTTATCTTCTCATTAGTCATATATGATTATAAGCAACTATGTTTTACCAAGATAATGCAGTGTGAAATTTGGAAGACGGATTATTGAAATGAGCAGTGGCAAGTGGCATGTTAACTTGAAATGTAATACAGAAATCCACTCAGCAAGTAGTGAGTGGAAAGGCAGTAACAGAGGAAGTGACATTTTTTAGAAGTACGTATTGGAGTTGGGAAGTTAAGAGGACTGAGCTAATGACACCTTTGAGTGTTTTATTCATAATGGCCCTAAGCATATCTTTTACTAAATCATCCAAACAGAAGTCCCAGTATTTCAAGAGATGTTCAGTCCATTACCACCTCAACCTTTGACTTATCATCCTCTCAGCTCTTCTTGCCAAATTCTCACTTCATTAAAGTGTTACTAAAATGAATTCCCTTCGTCAGATGTCTTCACTACTCTCATTAAGCCATTAGCATGGGCTCTTTTCCATCAAAACCTTTAACCCTAAAGTTAGAGCACTCTTAAGTTCAAGTATTGGGCCTTTTTCATTAAAAGCATGCAAAAGAAACTGTTCTTGACTCTGTCTTTATGCTTAACCATCACTATATCAAGTCCAGGTTTAACAAGTCTATAGTTCCCAGAGGATAGTAGGAGAGCTGTTCTCACAAATCACAAGTGAAAAAAAATCTGCAATTTTCCTCTTGAGAAAACAGAAAGTCTTGATGTTTTACCTAAATCATTCATTTAGACTGGCCATTTTCCAAAATCATTGTCTTATATATGAAACAATCTTTGTAGCTGTCATTTGAGAAGACTATAATTCTATTTATCACTAGTTCATTCTTATCTATATTCTGAAACTATAAATTAGGAACATGGTAATTAGAGCCAAGGCTACAATGTAAAGTTCTCTATTGGAGAATAGTAGGACAGATGCCCTATTATTTGTGAAAAATTCTATTAAGGCTTGTACTCAGAATTATATTCCATCTAAGAAATACATTTGACTATTGTCAAATATAACGAATTACAACACAAAACAAGTTGGATAAAGAAAAAACAGTCAACAATCTGAAGAAATATACACACAAGTCTTATTTAAACCTTTCTAAGTTTTTGGTGGCAGTAGGATTTGAACTTGGGTTACTGTACTTACTAACCAGGTGCTCTTCTATGGAGCCACTTAGTCCAAAGTATATTTTTCAGTTGTAGAGATGTGTTTCCAATACTTTCATTTGGAATTAAATTAAAAATTCATGCTAAATTTAACTGTACTCTCACACTAGTACAAAGAATTTGAGAGGATAGTCGAACAGAGACTAGTTAAACAAATGTCTTTTTCGAAGCATGCAGGAGATAGCCTGTCATCAAATTGTTAGAGACAATTCTATTGTCAGCGAGAAGAAAGTTTTACTGTTCTGGGAAAACATGTACTAAAAGTGTGCTTTTTAATTTAGAGGACCTAAAGGAATGATTTGACTCCAAGGAATGCACTTGCTATAAGATAATATAAGGATGTTGGCAATGATACAAGTAGAGTTCCACATCTGCAGATCACGAGTCCCTCAGAGTAATTTACAAGTGTGGATGCAGAATGTGCTATCTCAAGCAGTTACCCCAAGCTCTTGGGGGAAATTCTTGTAAAAAGTAATGGCTACCAGTATCAGGAAAAGAGACCTCTCAGGATTTAAAGAAACATATAAATGCACAATGAAATTGTGTGTTTTCCATTGGAAATAAACTTGATTTGGGTAAGTATTAGAATTTCAAATTATAACATTGCCTTTCATAATGTTATTATTCAAGGCAAATAAATCATGTGGTTGTTGTAGTCCAATGAGATATTTTTTCTGCAACAACATTGGGTCATATTGCTCTTCTGTGGTGAAGGTAAAAATTTCAATGAGGGAAGGGTTTGAAGTCTTCCCAGGAAGAGGAGTATTTGGGGTTAAAAAGTTAACTTGGTAGATATTACATTATAAGAAAGAGAGGTCTAATCCTCCTTATCCTAAATGGAAGGATTGTCATGCTCAAAACACAAAAGGACCACAATCCAGCTGTGCCAATCTAGTACATCCACGAGATAGAAATTAGACAAGATGGATTACACTGTAAGTCACCTTACCTTAAGATCCAATTCAGGTGATGTTTTTCATATGAGATTAGTATATTCTGGTTAACAATTACACACAAATTTTTACTTGTTTTCCATTTTCTCAGTACAATTGTAATGGAAAGTTTATGCTCATATGTGAAACGCAAGGGGAAAAAATCACCCTCTGAGACAATATTTATTGATTCATTCTTGAAAAGTTTTTATTCTTTCTATAAGCAATACACAGCACTAGAGGTATGAAATAGGTGGGTAAGCCATATAGTTTTAATGAATGAGAAAATATTTCATATAAAGCTAATATTTCAATGTGAGGACATAATAAAATAGATGATCAGCAATTTAAAACACACAAGTAAAGCATGTAAAGGTTTATATATAAATTAGTGATATTAGAATTTATATTTATATTTATATAATGTATAATGGGGATCACATTTACAAAAAATAGACAAAAATTCCCCTCCTTGCAATGACTTAACAAAAGCCTAAATTGACAAAGATACAGCTTTATCAGGACTATGGTAAAATGTATTTGGTATAAAACCGATTTCATAACTTCAAAAACAGCAGAGCAGACTATTCAATGGGTAAAGGAAGATCAGCAGAGAAAAACCAAGTAATGAATAAAATGTTACTTTTTCAAATATGTAAGTAGAGCTAGAAACATTTCAGAAATTATTTGGAAGAGGAATCAAGCAAAAACTTGTACACATTTTGGTAAATCACAAGTAAGCTTGCCATTCTTTGAATGCATATTTGATAATAAATATAAATTTATTTTAATTTTTATAAGCAGTCAAACTGGACATACTATTTACATGTACATACTTTAATAAAGTGAAGTAATAGCTATCATGGTAAAATTGTAACCTAGACTAAGCTATTTGATACCTTGGTTGGTCTGAGAATAGACATGTGACCCAAGAAAATCAACTCGAATTTAATTTCTGAATATTTTTAAGTCTGTTTGCAGCCTCATTGTAAGAAATGCATATGTAATGCCATGAATTGTTAAAACTCTCTTAATACTCTTCAAGAGAAAATGCCTTAAAATGATACCAATGGAATTCAAGACAAAGCAGAAAACTAGAAGCAGCCTCTAATCTAGGAAGCTATTGTGTCTCCACATCAAAACGTATGTGATTTGGAGGTATCAGTGCTACCTCCAATCAGTATATCAGAAAGATTTTTTGATATAGAGCTTTTTTTAATGTTAAATGATGTGCCAAGTTTCTAGATATACAAATCAGGAAATTCATTATCTTGACAATTTTACTCAGGATAATTATTCTTTTTTCTTTAATATATTTTATTGTAATTAATAGAAAGATTACATTATATTTGTCAGATAGAAGGTGCATTACTAAGATAATTGTTCTTTTAACCAGCAGCAGCACCAATTAGTATCACGTAAATTTTTCTATTAACGAGATTTAGCTCATGAGAACAGTGCCTAGGAATGTTTGGAATATGGCATAGAGTCCTTGTGGAGGCACAGTGTTTCACGCATTTAACCCTAGCTACTCCAGAGGCAGAGATCTGAGGATGATAGTTCAGCCAGCCGAAGTATCAAAGTCCTTGAGACTCATCTCTAATTAATCACCAGAAAACTGGAAATGCTGTGGTTCCCCTGATAGAGTAATCACCTTGAGCTGAAGAACTCAGGGACAGTGCCCAGGCCCAGAGTTCAAGCCTGACCACTGACCAAAAAAAATTCCTATGAAGAATAAACTAAGGAAAAGTCTTCAAATATGATAAAGACTATATAGAGTTTCATCTGCTAGTTCTGTAAAACTAATATATCTTTGACAACGCAGCAGGCACTTGGCTATTTGTATATATTGTATATCTTCAGTTCCCAAATAATTTGAACTTCTTTGCTAGGACCTCCTCAATCTGTATCATATCTCTCTGAGACTGTCATGTTAGAAATATTATTATTAATATTTTGCTTAAGACAGAAGCAATTTGAAACTCTAACAGTTCCATTTATCTAAGAAGATAAAACTACTCACCTCATGAAGACTGAATATAACTTGGCAGTAAGACATATGGATCCTGAACTATATTAAAATTCAATTAATAAGTTAACTAAATTGTTTTAAAATTTTAGGTATTTCTGTTTCCTTTGGTTTGAGGATATCAAAAAGCAAAGGAAGAAACTAAGTAAATCATTTGAGATAATTTCTCACTTCTATAGCAGTTTCTATAACTTTTAGTTTCATTTTGCAACATTAAATATTGATATACACTGTAATAGCTAAAATCATTACTGAATCAGTATATACTTCCCATACAAGCTCAAAAAGATCCAGGGCCTTAAGTAAATGAACTTCAATTTTCAATACTCCATCACTACCACTCAAATAATGAAGGATTTTGAAATATTTGCGTTAAATACTTACCAGAGAGCAGAAAGGATACATTTGCACTAAATTTTCAAGAGTAATAAGAACATGTTAATTAACATTTTAATAAAATGACACTTAAAAGAGATAATGATTTTTTGTAAAGGTAGAAATTTAAATGATGTTACTGGAAATGGAATCAACGCTAACTCTAAAGTGCTTTCTAGATTAATATACATTACTAGAAAATTCATTTGATTTGCACATTTTACACTAGCTAATTTAAATGTGCTGGCGACAAAAATTCACCTTAAATACTTCAAGGTCATAACTCAGAAAAGTTAAATACTATTTCCAGTAAAAAAAAAAAAACAAAATTCCAGAAAGTTAGAATAACTCCATGAGTAAAAGTTTCTGTGTTTCAGATCCAAATTACATTCCATTTAGAATAATGCTAAAGAAAACAAATATTCTATCATATTTCATTTCCCAAAAACACAAGCTAATTTTATATTTAAAAATACATGTATGCATAAATTTCACTCAAAAATTGTAAATTATTGATGCAAATATTTAAAAAGCCAGATTTTCTTGACTGGCTTCTTATTTTGGGGGGGAGCATTTTTTATTAAAAAATTTCTTGAATGTTGCTTAGTTTAGAAGCCAGAAAACATAAGAACAAATATTGCCATATTTTTATATATTTTTTATTTTAATTAATAGAAGGGTTACATTATATTCACCAGATAGAAGGTGCATTAATTCACAAACATTGATACACTTTCTCATATTTTGGTCCCCCCACCGCTGCCCCTCATCTTGTTCTTCATCTCGTCCCTATCCAATTTCAAATAACCAAATGAGCATGTATAAAATATATCAGATAATAAGGTGAAAGATTGTAACAATATGAAATAACCAAGGGATAGCAAAAGAGATGAGAGGTAACATAGCACATTAAGGACAACAATCACTCATTATATAGCTTTTCTTTCTATATCCTGGAGGTCCTTTCATTTACCGTCATTCTATATGGCCATATGTATCTAGGTTTTGTTCTGTTGTAAATCTCTGCTAGGAGAGCCCAAGGTTTCTACTGATTATGACAAATGAGGGAAACTATTGAGCCTGTGTTCCTTTGAGTCTGGCTTACTTCATTTAATTTGATTTTTTCTAAGTCTTTCCATTTCCTTACATATGGCGCAATGTTGTTCTTTCTGACAGCAGCATAAAATTCCATTGTGTATAAGTACCACATTTTGTTGATCCACTCATCAACTGAGCGAAACCTGGGTTGGTTTCATATCTTTGCTATGGTAAATAGTGCTGCAATGAACATCGTTGTGCTAGTGAGTTTAGTACGTACATGTTTCTAGATGGTTGGGTAAATGGCAAGTAGTGGAATTGCTAGGTCATAAGGGAATTCTATGTTTAGTCTTTTAAGGAACTGCCATACAGCTTTCCATAGTGGTTGAACGAGTTTGCACTCCCACCAACAGCTAGCCACATACCCTCGAGCATCTGTTGTTATACATTTCTTGATCCGGGCCATTCTCACTGGAGTGAGGTGGAATCTTAGAGTTGTTTTGATTTGCATTTCTTTTATGGCCAGATATGTCGAGCAGTTCTTGATGTGTCTATAGGCCATTCTTATTTCGTCTTCAGAGAAGACTCTCTTTATTTGGAGATTAGTTTTGGAGTAATTCAATTTTTTGAGTCGTTGATATATTTTATATATGAGGCCTTTGTTGTTTGGTTAGTGAAGACTTTCTCCTACTCTTGTAGGCTTTGTATTTAATTTGCTAGCTATGTCCTTTGACATACAGAAACCCTGCCGTTTAAAGCAGTCCCACTTATCTAGACTTTCTCTGAGTTGTGTTTTGGGGTCCTTATGAAGAAAGTTTCAACCTGTGCCAAAGAGACCTAATGTATCTCGCATTCTTTCTTATGATATATTCAGTGTACCTGCTTTTACCTAGAGGTCTTTGATCCATTTGGAATTAATCATACTGCAGGGTGACAAAGAAAGTTCCAACTTTATTTTTCTGCAGGTGCTAAACCAGTTTGGCCAACACCACTTGTTGAAGAGGCTGTCTTTCTTCCATTCTATTGTTTGCTCCCTTATCAAAATTAGGTGACCAGAAGTCTGTGTGTTAATATCTGGGTCCTCAGTTCCATTCCATTGGTCTTTAGGCCTGTTCTTGTGCCAGTACCAAGCTGTTTTGATAATTATAGCTCTGTAATAGAGTCTAAAGTTTGGTATTGAAATTCCTCCTGTGATGTTCTTTCTTCTAGGAAGTGTTTTTGCTATATGGGGTTTTCTATCATTCCATATGAAATTTTGAGTTGCCTCTTCTATTTCTTTAAAGAAGACCTTGGAATATTGATGGGTATTGCGTTGAACTTGTAGATTGCCTTGGAAAGATTGCCATTTTTATGATGTTAATTCTTCCAATCCAGGAGCATGGGAGGTTTTTCCATTTCCTCAGTTCTGCTTTAATTTCCTTTTTCAGGGTTTTAAAGTTTTCATCAAAAAGGTCCTTTACCTTCTTATTTAAGTTACTTCCTAGGTACTTTATTTTCTTTGAGGCTATGGCAAACGGAGTTGCTTTCCTGATTGTTGCCTCATTCCTCTCATTGTTGGCATATGGGAAGGCAGATGATTTTTGAGGGTTAGTTGTACACCCTGCTTCCTTTCCAATGTTTTGAATAAGCTCAAGCAGCTTGGGACCAGCGTATATAGGGTTCTTAAATACAGAATCATGTCATCTGAAAAGAGGGAAAGTTTCACTTCCTCTTTCCCTATTTGGATCCCCTTTGGGCTTGCTTCTTGCCTTATTGCTCTGGCTAGGAATTCTAATACTATGTTAAAGAGGAGTGAAGAAAGTGGGCTTCCTTGTGTCATTCCTGGTTTTAGAGAGAATGGCTTTAGCTTTTCACCATTAAGTATAATGCTATCTGTGGGTTTTGTCAAACACAGCCTTTATTATACTGAGGAATGTTCCATAGATTCCTAGTTTCTCCAGAGCTTTTAGCAAAATGGGATGATGCATCTTGTCAAATGCCTTTTCTGCTTCTATTGAGGCAATCATATGATTCTTGTTCTTGCTCCTGTTGATGTGTTGAATTATATTAATTGATTTGTGTATGTTGAACCAGCTTTGCATCCCTGTGATGAATCCTGTTTGATCATAGTGTATAATTTTTTGATGAGTTGCTGAACACGGTTGAACAGTATTTTGTTGAGAAGTTTTGAATCAATATTTATCAAAGAAATGGGTGTATAGTTATCTCTCTTTGATGAATCTCTGTCTGGATTTGGGATGAGGGTTATAGTGCCTTCCTAGTATGAGTTTGGCAATGAGCCTTTGTTTTCAATTTTGTTGAAGAACTTGAGGAGTACTGGTGTGAACTCTGCTTTGAAGACTTTATAGAATTCAGCTGTGAATCCATCTGGCCCTGGGCTCTTCTTGAATGGGAGGTCTCTATTGCCAGTTCTATTTCAGTGCTTGAAATAGGTCTGTTTAGTTGAAGTAGGTCTTCTTGGATCAGGGTGTGTATGTTAATATTGGCTAGAAATTCATTCATTTCTTCTAGATTCTCAAATTTGTTGGCATAAAAGTATGAAAAGTATTCCCTCATGATGCTCTGGATCTTGGTAATTTCTGTCGTGATATTACCATACTCATCTGTAATTTTGTTTATTTGGGTCTGCTCCCATTTTTTTTGGTAGGATTTGCTAAGGGTCTGTCAATATTGTTAATTATTTCAATGAACCAACTTCTTGGTTTTTTTTTGGATTCCATTTAATTCTGCTTTGATTTTAATAATTTGCTTCCTCCTACTGGGATTACAGCTGGTTTGTTACTCTTTTTCCAAGAGCTTAAGGTGCGGCATTAAATTGTTGGTTTGCAATTTTTCCAATTTGTTAATGTAGGCACTCAGAGCTATAAATTTTCCTCTGAGTACTGCTTTGCTGTGTCCCAAAGGAGCTAGTATTTTGTGTGCTCCATTTTGTTAAATTTCATAAACTTGAATTTCTGTTCTGATCTCCTCGAGTTCAATCTCCATGAGTTACAGGGCTTTTGTTGGTGGAGATTGGTGTTCAGCCCCAGTTTGATGCCCTTGTGGTCTGAGAGAATGCAGGAAATAATTTCAGTGTTTCTGAATCTGCCCAGATTTGTTTTATGGCATAAAATGTGGTCTATTTTGGAAAATGTTCCATGTGCTGCTGACAAAAAGCATATGTTGTGATGTTGCTGGGTGAAATAATCTGCAGATGTCTCTAAGATCTAGGTGGTCTATACAGTTGTTCAATTCTGAGGTTTCTCTGTTGAGTTTTTGCCTGGTTGACCTGTCCATAGGTGAGAATGGTGTGTTAAAATCACCAACAATCACTGTGTTTCAATCTATGTGTGGTTTTAGTGAAAATAAAGTTTGCTTGATGAAGTTCTGTGCTCTGGGATTAGGTGTGTAAATATTTAGGATGATTATGTCCTCCTGCAGGTGAGATCCCTTTATTAGTATGTAGGAACCTTATTTGTATTTTCTCACTAATTTTAGTTTGAAGTCTATTTTTTCTGATATGGGTATGGCAATTCCAGCCTGTTTATGGGGGGGCATTAACTTGATAAACTTTATTCCATCCTCTCATTTTCAAAAAAATGCTTGTTTTGGGGGGCAATATGTATCTCTTGAAGATAGCAGAACAATGGATCTTGCTTTTTGATCCAATTAGACAATCTGTGACATTTAATTGGAGAGTTAAGACCATTGATATTGGGAGTAAGGATTGAAAATTATTTATTAGTTCCTGCCATTTTTAAAAGATTTCATTAGGGCCTGTGGCTTGACAATTGCAGTAATCAGTTTCTATGATGTGTAGATGCCATTTCTTTGTCAGTATCCAATTTGTGTTGGTTTTCAATGTGTAGAAGAGTTTTGAGAATTTTCTGTAATGCTGGTTTGATTGTTCCTTAGAATGGAAGGTTTTAATTGTTCCCTCATTTATGAATGAGAGCTTAGCTGGCTATAGTATTCTTGGTTAGTAAGGGCATGACATCTATCTTTCCCATCTCTTCTTGCTTGCATGGTCTCTGCTGAGAAATCTGTGGTTGTTCTGATTGGTTTTCCTTTGTAGGTGATTGTTGTCTTCTCCTTGGCTGCTTTTAGTTCCTTTCTTGGGTCTCTATTGATCCTGTAAGGATTATAATGTGGCAGTAGAATGTTCTTTTCTGGTCAGATCTGTTTGGGGTTCTAAAAGCTTCTTGTATCTGGATGGGCCTGCTCTTCTGGATATTTGGGAAGTTCTCTGAGATAATTCCCTGAAGTATAGTTCTGATACCATTGACCTCTTTCTCCAGGCCTTCCTCAATACCAATTAGCCATAAATTAGGCTTCCTAGTTGTAAGTTGGACCTCCTCAAGCGTTCTCTCATATTTCCTAGATTTGGTTTGATTCATTTTTCTGTTCTTTCTCTATAACATCTAGATTATTTTCAACCCTGGAAATTCTCTCTTCTGCATTGTCTAACCAGCTATCAAAACTGTCTACTTTATTCTTCATCTCCCTTCCTTCTAATTGCTCATTTAAGATGCCTTGCATCTCTTGTTTTGATCATGTATTGACTTCTTTAACTCCTTGGTTTCCATTTGAGTGGTTATCTCGGCAGCTTTGCTCTCATTGGACCTTTATTGGAGTTTGGTCATCTTTCTGTTTATGGATTCTATGAATTCGTCCATTTTTCTTTGTGGCCTCCTTTATGGATCCCTCACATTCACATATCACCTTGTTTATGGTTTCATCTCATTTAGATATGGCTTCCTCACGTATCTTTTTCTGTATGTTTTCAAACATTTCATTAATCATGTTTATCAATTGCATTAATATAGCATTTAGAGGACTCTCCTCTAGTTTTGCTATTGACTGCTCCCTTGCCTTTTATATTGGGTGGGAAATGCTATTCCTTGATTTGACATTTTTCTTGAGTTTCTTGTTCTGCCCATTTGAAAATGAGAGCAAGATTAATACTGTACAAGATTGCAATTTTTAAGATATAATCAACCTAGAGCTCTTTAGCTGGCCAGATAATAGATGTTCACAATTTTAGATTGGTATTATCACTCTCTCTCTTTCTTTTTGTGCACTTACAGACAAATCGAATACCACCACCAAGCACTATTTCATGACCAAAAAAAAATCCCCTCAATCCAATCTCTATTATATTAAGTCCCTCTGGACCTTCAGTATAATTAAACACCTAGGTATAAAGTATTGCTCAACAACCAGCAACTGTAGATCCATGCATTCTAAAAAGTTGAAGGATGAACAGAGGACCAGAGATAGAAAAATAGTATGAAAGACAAGAGGGGAGGTAAAAAAGTGTAATGTAAGAGTGTAAGATTAATATAGTAATGAAGAAAAGGGATAGCGTAAGGATAACTGACCTAAGATGATAGAAAGGTAAAACAGTTGAGCACAAAATTTAGAAAAAATAAGATATAACTTATGAAAATAAGAAGAGTAATAAGAAAAATATATAGAGAAAAGAAGAATGTATATATAGGAGAGTTCAATGATAAAAGTTTTAAAAAGTAAAATAAAAAAAAGAAAAAGAAAAACAAGAAAAAAGATGGGGGGAGCTCCCACACAATTGTGAGTTCTTAGACAAGAAATACTAGGGTTAAGAACCAACAGATTAAAAAGCAGGTGACTTTATCAATATAAATATCATTTGCATCTAGTCTGTACCCAGTGCTGTCATATGTTTCTAGGAACAACCACAATGACAGAAGGAACGTGGGGGTAGGGGAGAGTAAAGAATCATAACATTAAAAAAAAAGTGAAGGTAAATGGCAAAAAATAATAAGAGCACATAAAAATGCAAATGAAAGAGGTTAGAAAAAAAGGGGGAAAAAGAGACAAAAAAGGGTATTCTTCAGTTTTTTCTTTTTTTTTTAGTGGCGGGCAGGATAGGAAACGTGTTTCCATTAAATTCAGGATCCAAACCCTTCAAAAAGTCTTTTTCTCTTGCGATTTGTCTTTGCGGTTTTTGGATCAGTTTGCTTGATTGGGCAGAAAAAAAAAAAAAAAAAAAAAAAAAAAAAAAAACAAATGGTGGAGTGGTGGAGTCATAAGTGGCTTGTTTACCAGGATTGTGGCCCCGCCCAGGGGGAGGAACTTCCAATAGCTCTGGGGGGGGGGGCGGTTATCCAGCTAAGCTGCCTCTGGGAAATCCATTGCCCTTTTGAATGATGGCGTTGCCAACACCAATTCTCAGTCTCCAGTTGGTTTGGCAGTGTCTTTGCCAGCAGTCAAGATGGAGCTGCTCTCGGCTCGTGGGTGAGGGGATTCCTTCCCAATGCCTTCTATGAGTGGAAGTGGAAACGTCCATGGAGGTATTCACAAATTGCTGGATTTTCTGGTTCTGTGAAGCTGGCAGGTCCTTGCCAAGGCCAGGTGATGTCTCTGGTCTCGCGCAGGCTCTGTCTTGCTCTGTCTGCAGCCAGCAGGTCTTTGCTGCCGAGAAGAGCTGTCTGATCAGGTTCAGGAGGGAGGCTTTGTCTTCATGGCAGCTCTGAGTGACTGGTGCTGCTCCACACTGTCTTCTTGTGGCAGTTTTCTGCCTTTTTCCTCTCTGACTGAGATCTCTGTGGTGCTAAAGCTTACTTAGGATGGATCTTTGGGTATGAACTTTCCCCTATGATGCTAGAACTGGTATATTGGTGAAAGCTCAGAAACACACACTGAACAGCTGCCATCTTCTGCCGAGCTCCAATATTACCATATTCTTGATTAACACTGGGTTAGTTATCTATTTCTTTTCATGTTGAACACATGAGAGTGAGTTTGAGCTGGAATGTGAGGAAGTCATTGAATAGGGGAAATGAAGTAAAGCTCACTTACAGAATATTACTCGAAGTATAAAATAGGAAATGAAGCAATTGCAATAACTTATATTTAGAAAATATAAATTAGAAAAGAAATATATGTAATCTCCATTATGGGTTAATCTCATTCTGGGAAAATAGTGATTTTGTTTCCAGTCATGGGGCTTGAATTTTAGA
This sequence comes from Megascapheus bottae, assembly GCF_031878675.1. NCBI lineage: Eukaryota > Metazoa > Chordata > Mammalia > Rodentia > Geomyidae > Megascapheus > Megascapheus bottae. Next base: position 34,639,345 of record NC_143520.1, on the reverse strand, counting down.
CTGGGATGCTAACTTTGGGCTTTTCCGCTCAGGGATAGTACACTATCACTTTGAGCCACCGTGCCACTTTCCAGAAAAAATAATTCTTAAGGAAATTATATCAAACTGCATGTAGTAGATCAGTTGTTAAAAGGAAACCCCTATGTTCAGTATTATTTTCAGAAGAGGTTGTAAACAATTGAGATTTTAACTAATGTGTAATTTGCTGGTTTATTTAAAGCATACCTATTTGAAACTTTTTTTTTTTTTTTTTTTTTTTTTTTGCCAGCTCTGGGCTTACAGTCAGGGCCTGAGCACTTGTTTTTTTTTTTTTTGTTGTTTGTTTGTTTTTTTTTTTCCCCCTCAAGGCTAGAGCTCTACCACTTGAGCCACAGTACCATTTCTGGCGTTCTTTTTCTATGTATGTGGTACTGAGGAAGCGAACCTGGGTCTTCGTGGATGCTAGGCCCCTTGAAGCATTTTTTGTGAGCAACGATATTCAATGTACAATATTACATACTTTCAATATTCCAATAGAGGTGCTAGATGTTGAAATATAGTGAATTTTTAATGCACACTTCCCTTACTAAGATTAACTACCTAATAGTCACCATCAATTATGACATGCTTGAAGACAATAAATGGGGCAACAGCTACAAGTTATTCAGACACTGAATTTCAGGAAGTACATTTACCTGGAAGTTTAAAATGCAATACAGAACAATGTCTCATATCCGTCACCCTGCAGTCGTCAATGAAACTTTATATAACCAAAATACAATTTTTAGAACCAGGAGAATCCCAGCTACTCAGAGGGCTGAGGACTGAGGATTATGTCTGTACACTAGACCAGCCAGGGATATCCATATATCCAGTTGATGATGGGAAAACAAGAAATGGGTCTGCATGCAGCTCAATTATAAAGTACTAGCCTTGAGCAAAAAAGCTCAGGGAAAGTGACCAAGCCCTGAGTTCAAGCCCCAGGACCATTATAAAACAAGCAAATAAAGCATTTAAGAAACTGATATGCCTTAATTCTACTAGCTAAAACATAGACATTTTTTAGATTTTTGCTGGAATGCATTTTTACATGTAACCATATATGAGTGTAGTTGTGTTGTACATATAATTGCATGACTGCAACCATCACAACAAAGATTCAATAACATCTTCTGACTCCAAATAAAATTCTTCTTATAATACACAGTTGTATTTGCCCCTAATTCTAATACTTTATCAACACTGAGCTACACTTCATCAATATAATCCTTTAATCTATAGTGTATTGTTGAAGATACATTATACAATACATAATTTAGTTTCATCATGCATACCCATGTGTGTGCATGACTGTGACTCATGGTTTGAGGGGATTTAATTCAAAGTTAGGTAGATTCATTGCTTTTATGTCTCTGGTAGGTGAACCAAATAGCAATAGGTAGCATGTGATGAAATAAAACCATTTATAATGGGGCCAGGAAGTTAAAGAAAGGAAGAAAGCCCTGTGTGGTGGCTCACCTGTAATCCTAGCTTCTCAGGAGGCTGAGATCCAACGATCATGGCTCAAAGCCAGCCAAGACACTAATATCCGTGAGACTCTTAATCCCAATTAACCACTACAAAACCAGAAATAGTGCTGTGGCTCCAGGGATAGGGTGGTAGCCTTGAGCTGAAGAGCTCAGGCAGAGCACCCAGGCCCAGAATTCAAGAACCCTGACTTACAAAAGAAAGGGAAGGAAGGAAGGAAAGAAGGTAGGAAGGAAGGAAAAATCCTTTCAAGGGAATATCAGTAACTGAAATAAATCTACTAGTCTAAATCTCCTAAAGGTTCCACCATCTCTTACTAGCATATAGCTGAACATGGCACCTCTATTATTGGGCCTTAAAGATTACTTGAGAGCCAAATCATGAAATACTTAGAAACATGCTTTTATATGTTGCAAGTTTGTTCCTCTATAAAACTGACTGGTATTAATTTATATAAATATATCTATATTGACACCTCTATATAGACATACATATATATGTATATACATAACTCAAGATATATTTATATGTATAAATTTATATTTATTTATAAATATTTATGTTTATATACATAAATATATATCTATATACAGAAACATATAACAATTGTTTCAATATTAATAGGGTGATATACAATATGGAATATTATTAAATTTGGGTACAGAACCTACTTTAAAGCTTGTGCTTCTAGCAACATGACAAGATTGATTGGTGACTGGTTATTATTAGCTGAATGAATTTCCAGAAAAGTAACTTGGAAAAATGAATACCTTATATTGTGCAGTATAGTGCTATTTTTGTAATTTTATGTTAACAGAGCTCTGTACAACTGGGATGTGGAACACAGTCATTAAAATTCCAGTGTTACTTGTTATTAACTCTCATATTTTTGACATATTACAAATCATTTTCTTTAAAAAATAGCTTTTGTGGCATATAAAATCAACGATTGTCATAAAGAATTTAATTGACTATACATATCTAACCAATGCCACTAGACAAATCTACTTCAAGTATTTTTCCTAAAAGATTATATATAATGTGTGTATTTAAACTTTGCGTATTTATGTATACATGCATACACACATCTATACTTATATTGTGCATATATAAGTATATAGTATGTCAGTGTTTCCTAGTTTTTTAACACATATTGGTTACACATGATTTAAATATAAAAAAATTGAAGTGGCAATATTTGTAGAGTTATATAGACATCGGGTTGATATTTTCATATTTTTAAGTTCTTAGTATCCTCATTTAATATTTATTAATATTGTATAACATTTAAGTTTACAAGTCATGTATTTTAAGACCAGATTTTGGTATGCATACACATTCCTGTGTAGACTTTATATTACCATAACAGACATACCTCAGAGAATAATCTAAAAGGAGAAAAACTGATTAGCTCATGGTTTTGTAAGCTTCAGACAATAGTCCTTGGTGCTATTGATTCTTAGTCCCGTAGACAAACAGCAGAGAGGGAAGAAGAAATTGGTGATTAATTACAGCCTTCAAAGGTCCATACTCAGTGACCCACTTACCCAATCTACCATAGACGGTTGGACCAATGGCTTGGGGAGAAGCATTCAAAATAAATAACTAGGAAAATATTTCATATGAAATAATTATCTTTTTAATCTATTTTGTTCAAGGTATAACATGTTTTACTTTTATCTCACTTGATTTTCACACTAATTATTTAAAAATGTGATTTTTGTTCCTATTTTGTTTACAAGAGGTTAAGATCCTGGTAAATGTATTTTACCACACTTATGCCTTTGAGATTTAAATTTCATTAGTGTTAATTTTGAGTTTATTGAGTTAAAACTGCTCATAACATTTTTTTGGCAAGTACTGGAGCTTGAATTCGGGACCTTAGCACTGTCTTTGTGATTTCTTCAAAGCTAGTGCTGTACCACTTGAACCACAGCACCACTTCCAGCTTTTTGATGTATGTGGTACCGAGGAATCTAATCCAGGTCTTTGTGCATGGTAGGCAAGCATTTTACCACTAGGTCAAACTCCCGGCCTGATTATAACTATGTTTAAAGTAGGCAATACTTCATAATTGTAATGGTAACAAATATATTTCCTATATGGAAAGGTTGCCCAATAACTAAATCTCAGCATCACTATTTCCAAAACTCTGTTGCTATAAGGGACATCGAATTTTTCTGTAATGCAAGAAAAGCCCTAGAGTGCTAGATTTAAAACTGCATTGGTGTTTCTATTAAAATTACAGCATTTCAAGGGTTTATGCCAAAGACATAAAAAGGAAGATTTGAACGACTCTGTGGGGATTGTTTTAATATAAAAATCTATCTACCTGGCCGGGAGTTTGGCCTAGTGGTTAAAGTGCTTGCCTAGCATGCATGAAGATCCGGGTTCGATTCCTCGGTACCACATACATAGAAAAAAGCCGGAAGTGGTGCTGAGGCTTAAGTGGTAGAGCTCTAGCCTTGAGAAAGTCCAAGGACAGTGCTCAGGCCCTGAGCTCAAGCCCAGGACTGGCAAAAACAACAACAACAACAAAAAAATCTATCTACCTGTTTGTTTTCTTCCTGTGATTCAAACACTTGAGCAGAACATGGATTAAGATAACTATTGAACGAGCACTCTACAGACTGATCAGTATCAGCTGGATGTATAGCCTGAAGGTTTCTTCATTCCAAACTGTGTTCTGCTACCCCTAAGAAGGCATTTTGGACTACAAGTACAGAATATTTCAAGCTACTCTAAAAACAGTTTGCATTGAATAGAGACAAACATACTAGTTTTATTATATTAATTCTTTTTTTAAAAAAGGCATTCTGGTTTGTATTTCAGCCAAAGGAGAACAGTCATTTGTGTGAGGGAGGAATAGGAATTGTGGGGGTGGTGTAGAATCAATTGTTTATTTGCTTCTGAACCCCATAATTTCTGGGTCTGCTGTATGTTAGAGGTGCATTGCCTTCAACATATAATGCACCTTTGGTTTCCTTTGACTTTTTTGCTTTTCGGTGACTTCTTGTCATTTAAGACTAAAGATTAGTAGAAAACAAGAAGTTTATGGTTCCTTGTACTAATTTTTTTTTTGGGGGGGTGGTTCATGGGGCTAGAAGTAGGCCTAGGCGCTGTCCATGAGCTCTTCAGCTTAAGGCTACCAACCTACCCTTGAGCCAAACCCCACTTCCCATTTTCTAGACATTAATTGGAAATAAGAATCTCAGGTTCTTTTGTGCCTGGGCTGGCTTTGAACCTTGATCCTCAGATCTTAGCCTTCTGTGTAGGTAGGATTACAGGCATGAGCCACCAAACCTGGCTTGTAATTTTTGAAAATTGACAAAGGTAGAGTATGATGGAATATCTGGTCTAGATGGCCTTTTCAGTGTTTGTCCTGTTTTAGTTTGGGGAGAACTTGTTGAATCGCTCAAACTCTCAACAATAAGACTTCCTAGAGGAACTATATTCAGGTATCAGCTTGGGATGATTCAGCTTTTGATCTTTGGGTATCATATTTTCATTTTTGTTCTTTTGTTTTTTCCTTTTTCTTCTTTAGAAAACATCATCTTTCCCCCTTTGCTCTTAACGTCCAGCTAACAATTGTCTAGTTAATTCTTGTTTTTTTTTTTTTTTTCTCTGAACCACCTTATTGTGGTCATTGCCCATATGAATTCTGACTAATGTGGCACCACATATGTTAAATACTTCAAAATAAAGGATGAAAGACATATCACTAAACACCACTCTTCACAAGAATCTGAATTTCATTTCTATTTTTGGGTACATAATATAAGTTGAAAGTCCATTTCTTGGGATTATGAATCATTTTAGTAACTGACTAGTCTCATTAATGCTTGAAGTGTATTTGAATGTTGTTCACAAAGTTATTTCCCTCTGTTCTTCATACAGGGGATAATTTCTCAGTTTAATGGGAAGAGAGAATGGCCACGTGATTTCTTTTGATTCATGGTAGCTAAGAACATTAAAATATCAGGCCTGTGTTTTGAGGGACATCACATTTTTCTTTTAATTTATTCTGGAGGTTGTTACCACTACTTGAAGAAAGTCATGATCCAGCAGACCTCTTATTCTCTTACTTAGGTGTTGCAATGAATAAGCATAGAGAATTCCTGAGTGCAAAAGTGGGACTGAAGCATATACCTGAGTAGCCTTAGCCTTCAAGGATGAAAAGAAAGCTCTCATTTGTCTTTTGTCATCAAGATTCTGAGGTTGACTGATATTCAGATTAAGTTCCTAACATCATGGTTTTTCTAATCATTTTAGCTGTTTTTCTTTGTTGACTTTTATGCAACTGCTGAAGTAACTAATCCCTGTGATCAATATCTGTATATCTCTCTTACCTGATCTCTCTCACCTGTTGTGACCTACAACCTACCATCTAGTGATTTCACATAGAAATATTTGAAAATGAAAGTGTGACTAGGTTTTCAAGACCTAAATAGCACAGAACAGTATGTATGCTGAACCTATATTTACAGAAACATTTCTCAAATATCAATTTATTCTACTTAAAGTAAATTTATAAATAAATTATGTGTTTACTTTTGTTTTCTTGCATTCATTATTACTTCAATTGGACAGGAATATGCAGTAATAAAAAATTTCCTAATTTTATTATAGAGGTGAAAACAGATTCTAAAATATAAACAAATCGACAATATACTACCAGTTTGCTATTTTAGGCAGGATGACAAGTGAATTTTTTTAGTCCTCTGATAGAATCATAAATAGAAGGTAGCAAGATTATATCAGTGTAATCATTAGCAATGATGTGTTTCTCCATTAACATGTGTATGGTTAGTCCATTGTATAATCTTTTTAAATCAGCAAAACTGTTATGTGACTCCTTGTTCTTTACAGAGTACTTAATGACCTAAACATCTCAATAATTATAAAATAATTAGAAAATATATCTTGTAAAACCAAAGCATTACATCTGAACTCAGTAAATCATTTGTTAAGTGTTTGCCAGTATTAAGGTTTGAACTCAAGGCCTTGTGTTTGTATGAATAAGGTTCTACCATTTGTGTCACAACTCCAGGCCCGCTGGTAGCTGGTTGTCTGTGTATGGAATATTGATGTCTTTCATGGCTTAACTTATTTGGAGTAGATCCTTTAGGTCTCAGCCTTTTGAATAGTTATAGCTAGGATTACAGGTTTTTGTTGTTGTTGTTGTTGTTTGTGGGGGGGGGGGTCAAGGGGCGTGAACTTCGCATGGGAGCTGTCCCTGAGCTCTTCAGCTCAAGGCTATTGCCGTACCCTTGAGGTAAGCCCCACTTCTTGTTTTCTAGAGGTTAACTGGAGATAAGAGTCTCAGGTCCTTTTGTTCCCGAGCTGGCTTTGAACCTCGATCCTCATACCTCAGCCTCTTGAGTAGCTAGGATTACAGGTGTAAGTCATTGCACCTGGCTTGTGCCTTATTTTTTGTGACCATTATCTGACTTAATTTTTTCCTGCTAAATATTATAATTTGCACATGACTAAAATATCTCTGTTAATATCAAATATCAAATACTACACCAAAGTAACAAACAACATTTTTCAATTTCCTTACAAAGAAAATCTTACTGGACTTTCTCAAGCTCAGCACTTCTTTAGGTCTGTGATTTTGAAAGGATGATCCTCAAACCAGTAAGAACATATCATCTGAAAATATGCCAAGGTTCAACTCTCACTTTAGACCCCCAAGTTACAGAATCATAACCACTGATGTAATGGCCAAAAATCAGAACCTTAACAAATCTTCCACATGAATCTTGTCCTTTCTTCATCTTCAAGACCTCTACTCCATGTTATAACTACAGTATTAATGAAAATATATGTAGTTTGAATGCCTGTAGTTTGATATCATACAACCTGTTCATTTTTATAAACCCAGGTACGATGTGAGGGATGATGGCTGACTTTAAACTATGAATATTGATGAAGAATAGAGGGAAATGATGATGATATTCATTAATAGAATGTGTTCATTTATGTCACTGACAAAACAGCATAATGAAAGAAGGTTGTATTTTGATTCCAGATATTAAAATTCATTACTAAAATTGTGGCTCCATGCTTTCTGAGTGTGCATGGCTTAGGAAAACTTCAAGAATGGGAACAAGTAGTGGAGCTAGGAGGCTCACCACATAGTGGACAGAAACAACAGAGACAAACGGATATGTAGTTTAAAGTTAAGCCACCAAAATTAAAGTAGGGAAAATTCAGAAAAAAGCAAACCCACTGTGAAACCTGTGCTATAGGTGACATTTGGTAAACAGATGATTCTATACATACCCAGTTAAAGCAGACACAAAGATCTGTGGGAATAGCCAGCACACTAAATGAAGGTAATTCATGATTTCTTTAATTCATTTTATAAACTTGGTTACTAAAATGAGTTGTAGCTTTGGTTTGCCTAGTGTATTCTGTGCAATATTTTAATTTGTATTATAATTTTTAACCTATTCTTTTAAATTCCTGGAATTGAAAGGCTAGATATTAGTCATAGAACAGAAAATCCAGGAGCTGAGCAGACTTGGTTTACAGTTAATATCTCTGTCTCCTTCAAAAGTATTAACACATTAACAAAATTCACATTATTGACAGCCTGGTATATAGAGAACAGCAATTTTAAATCCAAGTCCTTACCTTGGTTTCATGGAATAAACTAACATAGTAGTTATTTTATTCATATATCTAAAATTTAACCATATAGAAAAAACCTTTCCTGAGCATTGTATCTACAATTATATATTGTTATTAACTATGTAGTAATGTATATAACAGAATCATGAAAGTGCTTTTGTTTGGCGGTACTGACTCAGCTTCATTCCTACTATATTCTAGTATGTAGATAATAGGTGATGTAGAACCACAGAGGAGTTGAGTGAATTGATCAAGTAACAGAGAATACTCCTGGGAAAACATGACTCTCTGTTTTTTGTTTGTTTTAAATTCCTAATCACTGTTTTCTGTTATTTGACACATATTTCCTATGCAAAATATTTGCCATCCATTTACATAGATAGTAAATAGGTAGATCATTAATAATATAATACAAATAAGTGGAAAAATAGATAACTATATATATATATATAAAGAATAAAACTCTCCACCACTTACTTTCTCTAATCGGGCTCCTGCTTCGACAGTATCCATATCTTCCAAATTATACCATAATATTGTCAATTCCAGAAGAGATTGTAATCTATTGATTAAATCAGACCCTTAAGATTCACTTTTGATCAGCTGGCATCCAATTTTTTAGCAATTAAACTTTTGTAGGCCACTTCCATACCCAACTATAGCAGTATACTTTATATGCTCATTTGTATGTAATTGTTGATTTGGAAATTGATTATGCATAGATTACCTTACATTTAAGATGACAACTTTGGGCCAGGACTGTGGCCTAGTGGTAGAGTGCTTGCTCAGCATGCATGAAACCCAGAGTTTGATTCCCCAGTACTACAGAAGTGGTGTTGTGGCTCAGGTGGTAGAGCAATAACCTAATGGAAAGACCAAGGACAGTGCTCAAGCTGTTAGTTCAAGTTCCAGGACTGGCAAAAAAAAAAAAAAAGATGGAAACTTTATCAAGAGAAATTCTGTATGAAATGTCAGAACATTATGTTTTATATTCAAGACATATAGTGGAGCACATGAGTGAAATGAATGCTTATGCTGTACGTATTTTTCAAATGAATAAAGTTTGAGCACTTACAAATACCTTGTATTTATAGGGCTCTTCATAAATAGTAGAATGTTTGAAATTCTCTTGTACTAAATTTTAAGTGCTTAAACAGAATAAATATAGTTTTCATGCAGTCTGATATGTAAGTAAATCCATGGAATTCCCAGCACTATATTTTTTAATAAATATTGGATAAAGCTATTCGGTGTTCATAAAGTCTTATCTTTGACATTCTTAAATTCTATGTTAGTATTAAATTCATGATGGTATCAGGTTTAAAAGCATTGTTTGTTCTAATATTTTTCAGTAAAACGCAGGCTTTAGTACTTGGATGCATTTCAGTACAAGACAAAGAGAGGTTTCTGGTGATTTAATAACCGCTATTTACTTTGAAGATGTTGGAATCAAAGAAAATCCTTACCACCATAATGCAAAGCAATGGAACTGTGAAAACTACAAATTGTGCTTGTATGTCTTTCAGAAGATTTCAATCTGAGACCATTTATTGTTCCTTAAAGACACTGACATATATTACATAGTGTAGAGGAAGAGTCATATATAGAGTTCAAGGCTGGTTAGATATGAATCTTTGTATATAAATGCAAAGTAAACCATAGAAAGAATTGATTGTTTCACCTATTTTGAATGTACATATTTGTGAAATGACTTATTTGATTACTGTTCCAATTTTTTTTCATTCCACTTCACTATCTTTGCATCTTTTTTTTGAAATAATTAACATACAAAATGAATCCTAAGAAATGAGGCAAGCTGGATTAGGGCAGAAGGTCAGACAATGCATTTGTCAAACAAGTGTGAGACCTTGGATTCAATAGCTAGCACTACAGGAAAAAAAAACAGTAAGGAAGAATATTATAATAGTGCTGGGCTTATAGTGGGTTTATAGTGGCAAATGAAAGAGTTCATTGAAACAGATTTATATTGAGGACAACTTAGAAATGAAATATGTGTCATGAAAAAGACATGAACATTGATATTCACAAGACAATAAGTTAGAAAAGAACTGTACCACCAGGAGGGAGGGGTTGAGGGGGAAGAAAGTGTGAGGAAATGAGGGAGGGGTAACAATATTCAAAAATGTGCACACTATCTTACGTATTAAGTGTAACCACTTTGTATATCACTTAACAATAAAATCAAATTAAATTAAAAAAAGATACAGGAAATTTAAAACAAGCAAACAAAACTCATATATATTAATTTTGACATGAGATTTTGATTTAAAATGAAAGTAGTGAATAGAAGATGCTAGTGAACATGAGGAAGTGAAATGTGACAGATGCCAGTGGCTCATACCTAGAATCCTAATACTCACAAGGCTGAGAGCTGAGGATCATCATTCAAAGCTAATTGGGTCAGAAAAGCCTGGAAGATGCTTATCTTCAGTAAACTACCAAAAAAGCTATAAATGCGCTTGTGGCTCAAGTAGGAGTGTACTAGCCTTGGGCAAAAGAAAGCTCAGAGATCATGTCCAGACTGTGAGTTAATACCCCAGGACTGGCACAGAAAAAAAAAGATAGAAAAAGGGATAGAAAAGGAAGAGAGGGGGACAGAGAAGAAGGGGGAGGGAGGCTGATAGAGAGGGAGGGAGAGAGTGAGGGATAAAAGTTAAAGAAAGAAAGAAAAAAGGAAAAGGAAATAAGAAAAAGGAAGATAAGTTTTAAGGACTGGAAAAATATCTAAGGACTCCAATATACACACACAATGAAAAGCTCTTCTGAACTCATTTATGCTATGTCCCTCTACTTGATTCAAGAACCATCTTATCTTTAATTTGTTGTGTTTCTGGGTCTTTATTAAGATGAAATTCTATGCCACCATCAGAAAGAACCACATTGCACCATGTGTAAGGAAATGGAAAGACTTAGAAAAAATCTTATTAAGTGAAGTAAGCCAGACTCAGAGGAACATAGGCTCAATGGTTTCCCTCATCAGTAATAATTAGTACTCATCTAGAACTTACCTAGCAGAGGATTACAATAGTTCAAATCCTAGATACATAAGTCCATATAGGATGAGCCCAAATTAATGGACCTCCAGGACATGGAAAAGAGAGCTTAATTATAAGTGACTTTATGTATCATGTTTTTCTCTCTTGTCTTGTGTTGCCCTTTGGTTAATCTCATATTGTTACAGTATCCCACTTTGTTACTTGGTTTATATGAATGTTTACTTGTTTATTTAAAATAGGAGGGGGAAATGAGACTGGATGGGGGAGGGAAATGGGGACAAAAACAAAAGGAGAGATATCAATGTGTGAGAAGTAATGCACCTTCTGGTGAATATAAATGTAATGCATTTATACAATGAAATAAAAAAAACAAATAAATTTTAAAAATAAACAAAGACCCAGCCTAATATTTTGAATTGCTATATACTTTAACTTTAAAGTGGAATTACCAAAGGAATTACATAGGAATTAACATAACTAAGAATTTAAAGAACCTTTTTGATGGAAACCTTAAAACTCTGAAAAAGGAAATTATAGCAGAACTGAGGAAAAGGAAGAAGCTCCCATGCTCCTGGATTGGAAGAATTAATATAGTGAAAATGGCAACCTAGCCAAGGGCTATCTACAAATTCAAAGCAATACCCATCCATATTCCAATGTCATTCTTTAAAGAAATAGAAGATGCAATCTAAAATTTCATATGGAATAATAAAAGACCATGTAGAGCAAAAATAATTCTTAGTAGAAAGAACAGTGCAGGAGGAATTTCAATAACAAACTTTAGACTCTATTACAGAGCTATATTGACCAAAACAGCTTGGTACTGGCACAAGAACAGGCTTAATGACCAACAGAATAGAACCGAGAACCCAGATATTAACCCACAGACCTATGGCTAACTAATCTTTGATAAAGGAGCAAAAAAAAAATAGAATGGCAGAAAGACAGCCTCTTCAACAAGTGGTGCTGGTTGAACTGGTTTAGCACCTGCAGAAAACTGAAGTTGGATCCTTCTTTGTCACCCTGCAGCAGGATTAACTCCAAATGGATCAAAGACCTTGAGGTAAAAGCAGGTACACTGAAAATATTACAAAAAGGAACAGGAGATACATACACTAAGTCCCCTTGGCACAGGTGGAAACTTTATAAGGACCCAGAAAAAAAGAAAATTAGAGAAAGTCTGAATAAGTGGGACTGCATTAAACTGCAGAGTTTCTTTATGGTAAAGCTAGCCAATTAACAAGAAAACCTATAGAGTGGGAGAAGGTCTTCACTAACCAACAAAGGACAAAAGCCTCATATCTAAAATATATCTACATCTCAAAATATTGAATCACTCCAAAACTAATCTCCAAAGAAACAACCATCCTATTAAGAGATGGGCCAAAGACTTAAATAGAATCTTCTCTGAAGAAGAAATAAGAATGGCCTATAGACATATGAAGAAATGCTCAACATCTCTGGCCATAAAAGAAATATAAATCCAGACAACTCTGAAATTCCACCATACTCCAGTGAGAATGCACATGATCAAGGAATCTATAACAATAGATGCTCGAGGGCCAGGAGGGATCACTACTACACTATTGGTGGGAGTGCAATCTCATTCAAGTACTATGGAAAGCAGTATGGTGGTTCCTTAAAAGACTAAACACAGAGCTCCCCTATGACCCAGCAACTCCATTACTTGGCATTTATCCAATCATCCAGAAACAAGAACATACTAAATCCACAAGCACAACAATGTTCATTGCAGTATTATTTACCATAGTAAAGATATGAAACCAACCCAGATTCCCCTCAGTTGATGAATGGATCAACAAGATGTGGTATTTATACACAATGGAATTTGATACAACATAGCCCTATTTGTAAGGAAATGGAAAGACTTAGAAAAAATCATATTAAGCGAAGTAAGCCAGACTCAAAGGAACATAGGCTCAATGGTTTTCCTCATTTGTCATAATCAGTAGAAACCTTGGGCTCTCCTAGCAGAGATTTACAATAGAACAAAACCTAGAGACATAAGGCCATATAGTATGGCGGTAAATGAAAGGATCTCCAGGATATAGAAACAAAAGCCATATAATGAATGATTGTTGTCCTTAATGTACTATGTTATCTCTCATCTCTTTTGCTGTCCCTTGGTTATTTCATATTGTTACCGTATTTCACCTTGTTACCTAATATATAGTATGTATGCTTATTTGGTTATTTGAAACTGGATAGGGAAGGGGGCAAAACATGATGAGGGGCAGGGGTTGGGGAGGGAAATGGAGGCCAACAAATGAGAAAGTGTGTCAATGTTTGTGAAGTAATGCACCTTCTATTTGATGAATATAATGTATAATGGAAAAAAAGGAAAAAAATAAAGTAGAATTATCATATAGGCATATAGCAAACAAAGTATTGACGACATTAAACTTAAGTATTTTGAAATTGTTTATGTCATGCTGATTGATGGAACCTTATCTATATGCATGTATGATAGATAAAATATAGATAATAAAAACTGTTGTTGCTACTGAAGTTCATTTCAGATTTCAGTGTGATGTTCAAATTTGTAGGTTTTGTGTCTTAAATATTTTTTAAGTGGATGGAAAAGAATGATACAGAGAACTAAGTCTTTTTATTCGGGCAATATTACTCCAGACTACATTATATTAGAAAGACGTAGTTTGGAATTTTAACAATATATATCATTGAGACCTCTAACTTATATGATAAATTAGGCAGAATATATGGAGATTTCATTTTGGACCATTTTTAAATTAATATTCAATGTAATACTTTAAATTTTGACTTTAATATTTGAGTATAATCAACTAAAAATGTTAAACAGACTTTCCTTTGGAACTGACATGATCACTTTTAATATGTTCATTATTATCCTATGTTTTCTCAGTCAGAGACACTGATTTCTTAGTTGATAAGTTTTGGAGCTGAATATTACAGGTCTTTACCTCTCATGCATGATATATTGGATTCAATACATAGCATACAATTACACTTGGTTGTATGCACACACACATGCACACATACACACATACATATATACATACACTCTCTCACGATATAATGAAATGAACAATGCTTCATAACAACCAATGGTTTAACACTGCTGATGTTATTTTACATAGGTCAACAAACCCCACCACAAGGTAGCAGTGGTTTGCAAGAAAGTCCATAGATGACATTGGTGTACTTTTATAATTCATTTGTTAAATTTTATTTATTGAGCATGCTGAGAAATTTCCTGCAGAATATTGATACGAAAATTCACATAGTTAAAATGTGTGCTATTCTTGTCATCATACTCATTGGCCCAGAATCATTCTCATACTTAAGACTCCATGCCACATCCAAAATCAATGTGCATTTCTTAAAATGTACTCTATTTTAAATGAATCTTGTATTGTTATTGTAAAGGTGACATACAGAGCAGTTACATTTATATATGTCAGATAAACAATACATTCATTTTTTAACAGTGTCAACTCTTCCCTTACTCTCACAGCATTTTTCACTCCCATCCCTACCCACAAATTGAGTAGTTAATTTTCAACGTAGTGTGTATCTAGAGTAAATATCACTGCTGTGTTTGTTCACCCTCTGTCCCACCATTTCCTTGCTCTCCTGACCCTCCCAAAAACTGATAAACAAACAAGACAAAAGGAAAAGAGAATAAAAATCGCCAACAAAGAAAACAATTTTTGTTTTCATTTCCTGGATTTCATTGCAATAAAAATTATTGTATACAATCAGATCATTTGCTAACTTTTACAAAACACAAATAAAAATTTAAACAAAAAGGAAATCAAATCATTCAGTATTCAAATTTTTGAAGTGGTGTTTAAAAGTAATGTAGGTCTTCATAATTGCGAAGTTGTTTTAAGAGTATATTAATAAGATATTATTCTGTATTAAGAGCTTTTGGTATGTCAGACTATTGATATTATTGTTTTAGTGAATTAAATAAAAACTTCATAATTAGTGCCTGGCACAGTGGCTCACATCTGTAATTCTACCTACTCACTAGGCTGAGATCTGAGGATCACAGTTCAAAGCCAGCCAGGGAACAAAAAGTCTGTGAGATTCTTATCTCCAATTATCCACCAGAAAACTGGAAGTGCCACTGTGGCTCAAGGGGTAGGGCAGTAGCCTTGAGCTAAATAGCTCAAGGAAAGTGCCCAGGTCCAGAGTTCAAGTCCTATGGCTGACAAAAAAGAAAAAAATGACAAAAACTCAATAGATTGTAGTCTCTGCAAAATTTAGAGAAATAACCAATGTTTGACTGCAAGTGTAAATATATAACTCTGCTTAAAAGAACTCTTCCAATATATAGTACAAAGTTTGATAATAAAGAACCAGATATCATGAATATTGAATAGCAACTTAATTAAAAGCATTGTTTTTATAAATAGCATGGCATCCTGGAGCAAATGAAACCAATATATACATATTTTCAATTAATGTTTATTTTTCAATTGGGGTACACAAACACACATGTGTGCATGTTGTGTGGTGTTTTGTGTGTTTGTGTGTGTGTGTACGAGAAAGAGAGAGAGAGAGAGAGAGAGAAAGAGAGAGAGAGAGAGAGAAAGAGAAAGAGAGAGAGAGAGAGAGAGGGGTACTAGGATTAAACTCATTTTGCAGTGTGCTTTTGCTTGACACTATTGTTCAAGGCTATAGTTCTATAGCTTCAACCACACCTCCACTTTGCTGATTGATTAAAGAGTGTCATGCGTTAGTGTATTTGTCTGTCTGGTCTAGCTTCTAATCATGAACCTCAGATATCAATCATCTGAATAGGTATAATTGCAGGTCTGAGACACAGCATCTGTCTCAACTGATGTCCCAGACTCTTTGTATTCGTGCACTATTTTGTTGAATAGCAACTATGTTGTACACTTACTTAATGATAAAAATAAAATTTAAGCAGAAGACCCAATATAAGAAAGTTGGGGCTGGGAGTTTTGCCTAGTGGTTAAAGTGCTTGCCTAGCATGCATGAAGACCCGGGTTCGATTCCTCGGTACCACATACATAGAAAAAAGCCGGAAGTGGTGCTGAGGCTCAAGTGGTAGAGCTCTAGCCTGAGAAAGTCCAAGGACAGTGCTCAGGCCCTGAGCCGAAGCCCAGGACTGGCAAAAAAAAAAAAAAAAAAAAAGAAAGTTGGCATTCATCAAATAAAAACTTTAAGAGGATCAAATTAATTTTGGAAACTATGATATAATTCATTGGACTGAATTTTATCTTACAATTTTTTGTTAGTAATGCAAAAATGGAAATAGATCAATAAATAATCTTGCAGAAGTAATTAGAGGTATTCATACAGTATTGAATGCATTCTGCATAGCTTCATATGCAGAAAACATCCACATGGTACATAATGTGTATTGCAACCATTTTCTTCATGTATCTTTTATGTTATTGTAGTACAAAGTTGCAAATTTGATATTTAATATCTACAAAAGCTCAAGCATAATATCACTCTTTAGTCAATAAAGCTGTCTCCTCAGACACTAAAAATCATATGGTCCTTCAGAAAATATACAGTCTAAAATACATTCATATTTTATATAATAAAAAACTAATATAACTAAAATTAAATGCAATCTGTACATCAAATGTCATTTTTCTAATTACTCTATGTAAGGTAGCATTCTAGCTTCTCTGTCACCCTGCTCAAGTTACTTGCAGTCAGAGCATGCTCAATATTTGCAAACTTCATTTCTATCTCAAAAGTTGAATCTCTCAGAGGGTAAAATGCTAGTGCTTTGGGGGAGAATGAATGAACAAATCAGGCATTGGCTGAAAAAACTCTATAAAATTTCTGAGTACTCAGAAACCCCAGGACTGACCCCCCCCCAAAAAAAAGGAATGAAGAAAAGCTGTCATGAATCTAATCTATTTTCAAATTTTCAAGAGCATGCATTTTTATCTTTTTTAAACATGTTTTTAATGCTAGTTCTGTGGCTTGAACTTGGGGTGAAGAAACTGTTCCTAAGCTCTTTTTGCCCAAGATTAATATCTGACCACTTGATGCACAATTTCAGTTCTGCCATTTTTGCTGTTAATTGGAGATAAAAATCTCCTTGACTTTTGTGTATAGGGGTGGCTTTGAGCCGTGATCTTTAGATCTCAGCCTCCAGAAAAGCTAGGATTACAGTTGTGAGCCCGTAGTACCATTCTAAGAGCATGCATTTCCAAGGTATTATACCAATTTGTAGGAAACTCACTTAATGCATCATTCATACAACTATTTTTAATTCAAAGGACAAAGAAGAGTTAAAATCAAGTTTTATCTTTCATTCTCTGACTTCTCTTATTTTCCATTCAATCCTGACATACTTTAAGAGAAATTTTAATGTCATATATTTTATGGCATTGAAAAATTTGGTGATGACTTTAAGGAGAATTTAGAAGTAATTTTTGTATCATACTTTCTGAAACTTAAATTATGCTGCTGTCTTTTGAATTGTTATCATTGTGTATATCTATTATAAATTCTCACAAAAAATTTGTGCTACTTATCAGTTCTGCCTCACAATTCCATTTAAAATACAGGTTTTAGTTAGTTTCAAAGGAAATTTGTCTTCAACAGAAATACACAACCAGTTAAAAAAAAAAACTCTCCTCAGAAATAAAGGAACCATTTACTACCTCAAAAGAAAGAAAGAAAGAAAAAAAGAAAGAAAGAAAGAAAGAAAGAAAGAAGAAATGTCTAACTGACTTTCTAGAGTTTCTAAATTTGTTTTGTTTAGCATTGGCCTTGGATTCATATTAGTGTCATCCATGTGTGAAATAATTTTATCTTTTGCATGTCTCACTGTGTTGTAGTACAAATGTGACCTCAAAATAAACAAAGTATTAGATTGTTTACACACATTGCCATTTAAATAAGCCAGTGAATGTTTTTTTAGTAACTCCAGGATAAATGTATTTAATTTAAATATATATATATATATTTAAGCAGAATGAGAGGCTTGACCCTTGTTTATAATTATGGGGCCGTAAGCCTGTTTAAAGATATAGAGAATGACTATGGAGTTTTATCATCAAGGTAAAGGATAAAAAGTTTGAAATTATGCTATAAATTGGGGGAAAGACTACTTTATCTATATACTTAGTTTATTATTCAACCTGATGCAGAAAAGACATTAATAGATGTCTTTTCAATAATCTTTAGAATTTTCCAAATTTAAACTTTGTTTCAAAGGTCACTAGAATATAAATATACTAAACATCTTCTACATAATTAGATACCAATTGTAAATTTATACACCACAATGACATTACCAACTACTGATGTATTCTATATCCTGAATACAAGTCACCAAGAACTGTGTTTAACTGTGTATGATGAAAACACTAAATGGCTACTCTCATAAATTTAAAAACAGTACAAAATCATCATTTTAACCAAAGTGTAACACAGAGATAAAGACTTGTTTAAAATATATTGATATGCAGTAGGGCACCGGTGGCTCATGCCTATAATCCTAGCCACTCAGAAGTCTGAGATCTGAGAATCGTGGTTCAAAGCAAGCCAAGGCAGGAATGTCTGTGACATTGTTTTCTCCAATTAACAAGAAAGCCAGAAGTGGCTCTGTGGAGCTTTAGCCTTGAGCTAAGAGCTCAGGGACACCACCCAGGCCCAGAATTCAAGCCTCAGGACCAACAAAAAATAGAGAGAGATAGAGAGGAGATAGAGATAGAGATAGAGATAAGAGATAGAGATAGAGATAGAGATAGAGACACAGACACAGACACAGACACAGACACAGATAGAGATAGACCATATAGCTGTAGATATGGGCTGGGAGCGTGGACTAGTGGTAGAGTGCTGGCCTAGCATCCATGAAGACATGGGTTCAATTCCTCGGTACCACATATACAGAGAAAAAGCCGGAAGTGGTGCTGTGGCTCAAGTGGTACAATGCTAGCTTTGAGGAAAGCCAAAGGACAGTGCTCACTCCCCGAGTTCAAGCCCCTGGAATGCACCCCCCCAAAAAAGTAGATAGACAGACTGACAGATAGATAGATAGATAGATAGATAGATAGATAGATAGATAGATAGATAGATAGATAGACAGACAGACAGACAGACAGACAGACAGACAGACAGACAGACAGACAGACATGGACAATGATGTGTAGTGATTCAAATGACCTTACATAAATATAATTGAATTCTCTTAAGATAGGGATTAGAGAGGCAAAATATTTGAAGAAAAATTTCCAAATATGCTACAAATATAAGCATACAATTTCAAACAAAAAAGATGGTAGACACAAGAAATTTGAAGGAAAATTACTCCACTACAGAATAAAAGTAATTATTGATTAAAACTAATAAGGAATTATGCTTTAAAGCCAACCTGAGAATTATGGCATATTACAATATCAAACTCTCATTAAACTCAAGTGAGAAAACAATGCATTGAATATTTCTAAAATATGAAATTACTCATCCATTTTTTTCTTTTCAGATAAAACAATATCATCCAGGCTGGCCTTGATGTTAAGAACATCAGCCTCTCATTTGGCTGGCCTTAACAGTGTATTTCAACACAAAATAGATAAAACAAATGAAGATTTGTGTAAAATGTGTGCATAAAAAAGTCCAAAATGTTCCCAAGAAAAATTAAAGTTGACCTAAAAACTGTTAAGATACACCATGTCTGCAGGTCACAGGTATGACATCTTTAAACTCTCATGTACCTTAGAAGTTCTTGTATAATGCTATCTCAGTCGAACATCCTAAAAGCTTCTTTCTTTTTCTTTTTCTTTTCTAAAAGCCTTTTGATTTAATTAACAGGTAGTTTCCACTGAGACAGATACATTCTGATGAGAGAGGTGGGGAAAAAGGACCACTCTTGGTATTGATTTCAGGGCTTCTTATGTTAAAATAATCAAGAAATGAAAGACAAATGGATTAATAGAACTTAAGAAAGGGAGTTTAAATATAGACTAACCTGGATAGTTAACTGAATTTGTAAGTTTAAAAAGTAGCTCAACAGAAAAAAGAAGTGCTTTTAAAACATTGCAGAAATAAAATATTTCAAAAAGTATGCAGATTTGAACATTTAAACAAAGAAGGTAACCTGATGACATATAAACACAAGATGTTCCAAACTATTAGTCATAGGGTAATTAATTAAAGTACAGTAGAATATCACTGTGGCTGTATTAAAGAGCAATATAATTGTATCAGGGGCAAATAACTCACCTATATTCCTAGTGAGGTGAAGTTTCATGTGACTTTGTAAAATAGTATGACATATTAAAATGTTTAACATTCACTGACTACCATGGAACCCTTTCATTTTACTCCTAGCTATTAATGTAAGAGAACTGTAAACATACCTCCAACAAAAGGCTTGTGCATGAATATTCATAATAGCTCTATTGCAGTAGTCAAAACCTGGAAATAATGAAAATGTCCATCAGAGTGCAATATATAAACACATTCCATCAGATGAACTTGTACTGGACCATAAAAGCAATTAACCACTGATGAACACAATATTGATGATTTCAGTAGAATTGTGTGTTATGAAGGAAGCCAAACAAAAAGTATTATTACTGTTTTGTAACATTTAGAGAATGGTAGCTTATGCATACTGGCCAAAAAGCAGATTATGCAAAGACAAGATGGATTACGTGTATGCACAAGCAAACACTTTCTGTTGCTTAGTGATAATTTGCAATACTTTCTTACATTAAATGAAGAAAATATGTTCTCTGAATTAAAATCTGAATTGACAGAAAAACCTTGAACTTCTCATCCATCCTGAAATGTTTGTAGATTAGGAGAGGTTTGTAAAAATGATATTTGAAATGAATTTCAGTTTTGCTATAACTTCCACATTTGGGCTTAGTCATTCTACCTTCTCTTGAAGTTAATGTTAATTACTAGATCTCTCACGGATTGATAGTAATGGATTTCTCCTTTTATTTTGGGCCAAGGTTTACCTATATAGTGTCTTCAAATTTGAGTGGAAGACCTAGTGTCATTTTTTTTGCCTGGAACATCCAAATAAGGGCTATGCTGTGATTTGGATGTAAGAGAGAGAGTGGAGGCCATTGGTAATATATTTAATCACAGTTTTCTAAGTAGACACATATGAACAGTTGGTGTGAACCATGAATGTGAACAAATACTATCATGATATATATACATACATTTATATTTGAGATCCCTAGAAGAGGCTGTATCTAACATGATACAATTTAAGGAAAGTAGAAGGAGCCAGACTTAAAATCTTTTTATTTTCCCTCATCATTTGACTTGACAGTTCCTAATACTGAAGGCTCTCAGAACATAGCAGAAAAGCACTAAGAAGAGGAAGAAAAATAGTTTTATATTCATGCATGTATCTGAAAGAGAAATGCCAGTAGATTAGAGTCTAAAATAGAGGACAGCCTTGGGTATCCATTTTCTCTTCTCCATTCTACCCACAAGCATCTTTCTTTCCTTGGCATCTTTCTATCCCCATGTACTTGTTCAAGTGTTTAGCCAGTTCAAGTTAGATTTGTGAAAGGATGAGATGGGAAAATCAAAAACACACTCTACCTATCAAAAGTATTTCAAGGAAGTGAATTTCAACCAGGTATGTCAGGGAAAAAAAAACTTAAGCTCAAAGTTTTGTGAGATAAAATTAGATTATTGTCTAAGTTGGACTGGTTATATATTTTATTGTTGTTATAAAGGTGACGTACAGAGAGGTTACAGTTATTTGTCAGGTAATTAGTACATTTCTTTTTGGACACTATCACCCTTTCCCTTTCCCTCCTGTCCACACAAACAAGCTGTATAGTTCACTTTAAACATAGTGTTGACTGGTTGTTACTGCTCACATTTGATCACCCTTTGTCTCACCTTTTTTTGTGCCTCCCTTAACCTAATTTGAAGCACCAACAATCAACTTTTATTATGTAGAAATATTTTAGGACTAAAGCCGAAGACTGAAGATTTATCCCTACTGCATCTATGCAATGGAAAGAGAGAGAACAATTCTTTATAGTTAATGGTATTTTTTAAATATTGTGTTTCATTTAGTAAATGAGAAGGATGATCAAATGTTAAATTCACTTCCTTTTGATAGAATATTTCAGAAATAGGCACATGAATAAGATCAAGTGGTACACAATTAATGAATCCTACTTTTTATAATTCATGAAAAGAGAATCAAAATGTTCCCTCAAAAATGCAGCATCACTAATGACTGCCCTCTAGGTTATAATGGTCCAGTGAATGCATGCATGTATTAGTCAAAACTCTTGTGTCACAATGACCTTTAAGTATTATGACCATTTGTAATTGAAAATGCTGTGTTACTGTATGAAATATTGAAAAGATTTGAGTATGTTCCACCTACAAATAAATCCCATGCCTCAACAGGCAGCTTTATTAGTTTGGATAAATGAATGTTTTGATAAATGTCTCCTATAAATAACACTGACCTTGAGAAAACCCAAGGCCAGTGCTCAGGCCCAGAGTTCCAGCCCCAGGACTGGCCAAAAGAAGAAAAAAAGAAAAAAAAAGAAAAGAATAAAAAGAAAGAAAAAATTCTAAACTAAGAGTTAGAAATTTTGAGTCCGTTTTTGTTTTTGTTTTTGTTTTTGTTTTTGAGGGCATGTTTCAGGCCTTGTGAGAGTAACTTAAGAAATGTTATTCAAGTGTCTGTAATGCCAGAGCTGATTGATATATGAATTGGGATGCTGAACAAACTGGTGACATCATCTAATTCCTCTGTAGGTGAGAACAGTATAAAGAGTAAAATACTTCCATTTTTTAAAAAAAGAAATGCTATTCAACTTCTCTGTCCTCTCTTTCATATGTGCTAATGACATGCACTGTATATTACTCCAAACAGAAATAAAAGTATGGGATCTATATCTAGTGTGGGTTCCCAATAGGTAGACCTAAGATAGACTTTTGGTTTTAAAAAGGGATAGAGAGAATTAAAATTTGTCTGGAAACAAGTAAATGAAAAGTAAAGGTAAAAAATGTATTCACAGTAACAACATGGATGCAAGCATAGAAATGAATGGAATGAAAGAAGTGCATAAAATCTACATAGAAAATTACCAAATTCGCCCAAAAACAAAGCTTGATGTGATCTAAATGAAGAAAGATTGGAAATCTCAATATTTCTAAGTTCTCAGTTCTCAAATTGATCTACAAATTTAATTTTGTGCCATCTTAATTATGTATCCCAGTAGAAACTTTTTTTTTCTTTTTGTAAATATTGACAAGTTTCAAGGTCATAAAGTAACTGACTACCAGAAGTAGTGTAAGAAGAAATACTATCTACTGGATACAGGGTTTCAGTCTCAGTTAATGAAAATACACTAGACAGGAACAGTAAGAATAGTTTCACAATAATGCAAATTTACTTAACAGTTAATTCCTCACTTAATTTTGCCAAAATTAGACAGGGGTAGTGGATGTGCACTTGTAATCTCAATAGTCAGGAGGCTGAGGCAGGATAGTCCTGAGATTGAGGACAAATTGAGATACCCAGCAAGGTCAAGACCAGCTTGACCTATAAATAGGGAGATCCTATCTGATAAACAAGGGCTAGAAACACAGATACACTCATATACACACACAGGCACAAATACACACAAATTTCAAATTTTTGAAAAGATAATTTTAGGTATCCTCTGCCATGATTAAAGAAAAAAATCATTAAATACTTGAGTAACCGAGTGTCAATTATTGCAGACTGTCGTATTACTATCTGCCTTATCAAGTAGGTAAAGTGAAACATCTTAGTCTTATTGAAGACAGGGGATTAAAAACTTGAAATCATATGCAATGTGGTGAAAAAATTTCAGACAAGTATATTTTTATAGTGTGAACCACAAAACATAATATAACTTCCACTGATCTATGACTGTTGGATATCTGTAGGAATACAATACTAGGATCCTTGCACAAATGTATTACTATTGTTATGACAACTTCCTCAGAAATCAAAAAAGTTTACTGATGGATCTGTTCATTACTTTTATTGTGACATTGACTCAATGGGAATATATGTGTTAAAATTCATCAGATACTACAGCTTGTGCACAGTTTAATGTGTACCAATTAATAATCGTGTGAAAAATGATTCTCAGTGGATAACAGGACAAAACATAAAACCTCAAAGTGGAAAATGTTTATAATAAAAGAAAAAATAACAAATACAAATATATTCAATATATCAGATAACAAAGTGAGTTTGGTTATTTGAAACTGGAAAGGGAAGGGGGGAAAACAAGATGAGGGGTGGGGGTTGGGGGGAGGGAAATGGAGACCAAGACATGAGAAATGGTATCAATGTATGTGAATTAATGCACCTTCTATCTGGTGAGTATAATGTAACCCTTCTATTAATTACAATAAAAATATATGAAAAAAAGAAAAAAATACCTTTATGAGACTGGGGTAAACATGTTTCTTATACAATAAAGCACAAATATTTTTAAAATTTTATAACTGTAAAATAAGATTTGATCATACAAAGGAACACTGAGAAATGCAAACATGTACACACAAACAGACAAAACAAATAAAAGTAATCCATATTTGATATAAAAATCACAATAATCAGGAGACTGAAACAAGTGAAGGGAATGAAGTATTTGCTATATCAAAGCAGATTCCAAGGATTTTTTTTCAGCTCTGTAATGGTTCATTATCTGCTGTACTGAGAACACAGGAACATTTGAGTAAATATTGATTGATTGAATGATTGCAAAACAAATTCGAGGACATTTAAAATGTGAGTGATTTGCCTGAGCTGTACAAATCAAATTACACAAATAGAACTATTCCCCTGTGATTTTTATGGCACACAAGTGTTCAATATGTTTGACTTGGCAATTAATACATGTTTATTGCTTATGAGAAGAAATCCTTGTTGGTTTATAGCTTAGGAATATAAAATGTGAAAAATTAACTCAGTGATTTTGCAATCAAATGCAAGAAATGTACAATAGCCATTCAACAGTTAGGAAAGATAAAAATTCAAAAGAAGATGTTCGTATGGTCCAGAATTGCATACCCATAATAATAATGTGCAGAGAAAGTTCTATGCTTCTCAGAGGACAGAGGATAAACACTTCTCTAACAGTCATGAATACGAATGAGACATGTCGGTGAATCATTCCTATATAACTGAGGAAAGTATTTGGATCCTATATTAATACTTTTAGGTGGAATTCTTTAATACATTTAACTGAAAAAGTTAAAAAGATGATGCTTTAGATTACTGCAGAAAAGGTCCCGGAGAGCCGAGCAGCCAAGATGTGTGACTTCACCCAAGACCAGAGCACAGAATTCAAGGAGGCTTTCCAGCTGTTTGACCGAACAGGTGATGGCAGTGTGGGGATGTGATGAGAGCCCTGGGCCAGAACCCCACCAACTATGAGTTGCTCAAGGTCCTGGGGAGCCCCAGGAGTAATGAGATGTAAAGGTGCTGGACTTTGAACACTTCCTGCCCATGCTGCAGCCTGTGAGCAAGAACAAGGACCAGGGAACCTACGAGAACTATGTAGAGGGCCTTCGGGTGTTTGACAAGGAAGGGAATGGTACTGTCATGGGTGCTGAAATTCGTCATGTGCTCGTCACACTGGGTGAGAAGATGACTGAGGAAGAAGTGGAGATGCTGGTCGCAGGGCATGAGGACAGCAATGGCTGTATTAATTATGAAGAGCTCGTCCGGATGGCGCTGAATGGCTGAGGACCTTCCCAGTATTCCCAAGCCTGTGCCTTGCCCCGTGGGAGATTTTTATGTGGCCCTTGAAGTTTCGTAGGCTCCTTTGTCACAGCATACCTTTCCCATTTGGTCTCTCGGGGGTTTGCCATCAGCATTCACCTCACCAAATAAATTAGCTCTCTTTGCCCCCTCTCCCCCCAAAAAGATGATGCTTTAGACTACTTCATTATGATGTCCTGACTATTTTAAAAACTACATATTTTTCAGGACTGAGGTTTTAGCCCAGTTTTAGTACAGTTTTGCACAATGTACATGAGGTCCTAGATTCTATCCCCATCACTGAGAGAGATAAATTATCTGTTTTGAAGAAAGAGACTTGTTTGTTGACAGCAGTATCAACATAAGTATTTTAAGGTGGGAGTGCAAGATAAAAAGCTTGACATCATCTTCTTAATTTGAGTGTAACATTTCCTATATTATTCTGGATATCTATGAATTCTTTGTTCTATTATACCTCACTCCAATAAATTTAAGGAGCCCATGATGAAAATCCAATTTAGCACCTAGTGATTAGTATTCATGTCTCCCCATAGTAATGCTTTTATTATGTGTGATGATGGGGTTAAACTAGTTTTCCATATGCAGAAAATTAAAAAAAAATTCCCCTGATAAAATACCAAGAAAATGAAAACAAATAGGTAGATTTATGGATGTGTACCTACAATCATCAAACAATAGCTGATTCTGCTTGCAAAACTACCTTAATAATCAGAAGAGATTACTGACCAATTATTTAGATCAAAGCCATTGATATCAGCAATAAAGAGGAAGAATTCTTTCAACTCTACTTCATCCTGACGCAGTTGTCTAGCCAGTCAGTCATGATCTGAAACACTGACCCCTGTCACTCTCTGTCCTTTATTTTCTCCCCGCCCTGTCCTACAAACATTCTATAATAAATGAAATACATAGACTATTTCTAACATAGACATTTCTAACACTAGACATATGAAGCTAAAATAGGCTCTCCTTCCTAGGTGTATCAAGATAGAGGATAGGTTCTGACAGGCATGTGTCTTCAGCAGCAATTTTTCAGTTTTGAAATGAAATAACAAGTGGTTCACTGCATTTGCACAAAGTAATTTAATCATTCCACCAGAAAACACTGTGTGCTTCACAATAATCTACTTTCATACGAGCTATTTCATAAGGTTTGCTTTTGTTTTAGGAGATACAAAGTACTTGTTACCTAAATAAAGTCCTTTGCACTTTTTAAACTGATGGTCTAATTCAAGTAGATAACTTTCCATATCACACCATGGGTAAATTTTCCCAGTTTACCCTGTGTATGTGTTCTCCAAGAGGACCCAAGACAATGTCTATTAAGAGTAATTAAGAATAAACACGTAAGCCAGGCATTCTAGGCAAGCACTCTACCACTAGGCTAAATTCCCACCCAAACTTAAGAATAATTTTAACTAAGAGTTGATGCATAACTAATTATCATATAATCAGTAATTATTTGCAACTCTTTCTAAAGGAGTCTAGTGGCCCAGGCTTGTACACATGCATTCCTACAAGATTTGTAGGCCAGTTCATGGGCCAGTGGATTTTATTCTTCTATATTCCCCAAATTAACAATTGTCATCACAATTCTCCATTTCTCACATTAGAAACTGTGCATTCCTCTGTGAACTTCAACAAAATCACTCGCTTCTAAAACATAACAACCTAATGCAGTATAATCCAGTTTAAATCTTCTAAAGAAAATAAATAACTTTATATTTGATCTCCTTTCACTTTTTCATCCAAGAAAGAAACCATCACTGCTTAAGCAGACACAGACCTAGCTTACTCAACATTGCAAAAGCTTATATTCCAAGTTCTATTTGTTCTCAGCTTAATGGATCAGTTCTTGTGATAAGCAGCAATTATATTTTTAATATTTCTCTATATGTTTATTCACAGTAACACAGATTTATTTCAAAGTCGCTTGTGAAAAAGTATTCTACCGATTCAGCCTTGCCCCAGTCCGGGAAGTAATGGTTGGATGTGTTATGGGATTTTGTGGGCTACAATAAAGGCACTCAATTATTCCAACTTTGTTTTAATGGCTCATTATTTACTTAACACTGACAAATTGAGATAAATGAGCGTTTTCCTTTTCTTCTGATACTGGGGATTGCACTGACTATCTTATTCATGTTAAATACGTATCCTACTAATGAGCTGTTTTCTCAGCATTTTTTAAATTTTGTAAATTTACAACCTTAAATTTGAGTCTCCCTTCTAAAACTAAATATCTGGTATTATGGAGATACCAAATCAGTTTAAAATGTTTTTACAAATCTCTGCACTTTATAACACATCCACACAGGCAACAATGTACAGCATCAGTGGGCATTAGCAGTGTGGGTTGTTTCTTTTAGAAATTGTGGCTTTGTCTAGCCTTGGCAGTTTCCTGGGTATAGCTTATTTCTGAGATCAGCATCTGTAGCATTGCCTAAACCCTAGTAAAAGAGTTGAAATACAGGAACTACAATGAAGCTAAAAGTAGTAGTCATAATAAATATTCCACATGAGAATATGATTAGGTATTCATGAGGAATGAAACTTGAAATTGATACTCATGATACCAAAATTATGTTCATATGATAGTAAATCTATTTTTTTTGGCCAGGCCTGAGAATTGAACTTGGGGCCTAGGCACTGTCCTTGAGCTTTCTCAAGATTAGCACTCTACCACTTGAGCTGTAGCACCACTTCCAGTTTTTTCTGTGTGTGGTATCAAGGAATTGAACCCATGGCTTCTTGCACGCTAAGCCAGCACTCTACCATTACACCACACTGCCCCCTGATAGTTAATCTTCAAGTACCTTCGGATACATTTCTTTGTACCTGCTCTATTTGTTGTAATTTGTATTACTCAAATGTATGTCTCTTATTTACCAGATGTATGTATGTATGCATGTATGTATGCATGTATGCATGTATGCATGTATGTATGTATTATCTCCAATGTTCAATTTAGAAGGATTTCCTTGTCAGATGATTTGAGGTATAATGAATAGAGACTTACAAATAGAAAGGTGTCAACAAATATCTGTATTATAAAAGGAAGATATAAGAATGTGAGTGAGCAAATAATAAAAGATATGATATTTTCATAAGGATGAATTAATAAAGTTGACAGCATGAAAGAAAATCTTGCATGTGTGTTTTGCAAAGTAATCTTGAGTGACTATGGAAGCCTGGTACAATATTTATAAAAGTCATCTTGCTGGACTTGGTGGCTCACACCTGTCATTCTAGCTATTCAGGATGCTAAGATCTGAAGATAATGGTTCACAGCCAGCACTAAAGTCCATGAGTCACTTATCTCCAATTATCCACTAGAAAACCACAAGTGACTGTGGCTCAAGGGATAGGAGGGGTAGCCTTAAGCTGAAGAGCTCAGACACAGCATCCAGGCCCAGAGTTCAAGCACCACAACTGACCAAAATAAAGGTCATCTTGAATATTTCCTCTGTTTATTAAAATAAAACATTTTTACATAAATGAGGAAATGGACATTTGATAAGAGGAGGGTGGGGTAAAGGGAGGGGGTAAAGAGATGAAGGGGAAAATGCAGTTAAAAAAGAAGTAAATATACATCCTATAACATTAAGAAAAGTGAGAGAAAGCGAGATTAGGGAGGGAGGGATGAGAATGTGCAAGGGTTACATTGAGTATGACTTTTTTTATGGTTCTGGGGCTTGAACTCGGGGCTTTAACTCAAGGGTAGGGCGATAGCCTTGAGCTGATAAGCTCAGGGACAGCACCCATGCCGAGTTCAAACCCCATGACCCATACATACATACATACATACATACATACATACATACATACATACATACATACATACAGCAAGCAAACAGTTCCCAGGTCTGTGACCTTGTTGCTGCTAAGGGAGGTTGACTGCAGTAGGGGATGGGGAAGGTTGTGGGAAGTGCTAACCCATGCACTGGTGGCAACTTTACCCCAGCACAACATGAACTATATGCCTGGCGCTGCTAGTATCCTCGAGGACAAAGACAAAAAGAACTTGGCCCTGCTTCATGATGGAAGGACACTTAGAGGATTCTTAAGAAGCATAGATCGGGCTGGTAGTTTGGCCTAGTGGTAGCGTGCTTGCCTAGTATGCATGAAGACCCGGGTTCGATTCCTTGGTACCACATACATAGAAAAAAGCCGGAAATGGTGCTGAGGCTCAAGTGGTAGAGCTCTAGCCTTGAGAAAGTCCAAGGACAGTGCTCAAGCCCTGAGCTCAACCCCAGGACTGGCAAAAAAAAAAAAAAAAAAAAAAAGTTAAGCATAGATCGGTGGAGCATATTCACGTGTGGGGGAGGGGGTGGTACGGTGATACTTCTCAAGGGATTTTGGTGGTCAGAATGCGGTCCCACTAGGAGAAATCGACTTGGACAAGGAGAGTGCCACACCTCAGCAATGACTGTGTGCAGATGAGATCCAAGAAGAATAAAAGGGTGGACAGCAAACCAAGTCGGAGGCGAGGAAGCTGAAAGCTCAGGCCTTAAAGGTCAGGGTCCCTCTATTTCCACAGTAGACACTCCTGATGAATATCAAGCTGTTTTGCTCCAAAGTGCTCACTCTTGATGATCAGGGGTCATATCACTGGAAAGTTACGTATTGGCCACTTCATACATGAAACCAGAAGCTGTCATTTTTAAGTTATTTTATTATTATTTTTTTTCTCATGGGTATTGTGAAGATATTGTGAGATTAATTATAATTACCTCCTGTAAATATTTATTTTACATTGTTCATTTTACATTATTTAAAAAATTGTTTAAGCAAACAGTGGCATGGACTGTTTCACAGTTTGTTCCTGCCGAGCTGGCAGCTACATCTTTATATCCCTTTTCTTCTCCTCGACTTTCGTTTGTGTGAGACATTCTGTATTTCTTGATAAACTGTAAATAAAATAGGAATTTACTTTTCCCTCCCAATAAAACAAACTAAAACAAGCAAAAATACTCTCAAAGCATGCTAAATCTAATGAAGATCTAAAATAAGTGAACACATGAGATATCACTGTTAGGCGATGCATTCAGGAAGAATCTCCATGAGAGGTGACTTAGCAACTGACCCAGAACAATCAAACTGCATGTGTTTAGAAAAGATTATGGACAAGATTATCCTAGGCAGAATGATGAGTGAATACAAAACACTAAAGGGCAAAATGAGCAAGAATGAGGCATATAATGTTGGCAACTATCTCTGAAGATGACTGGGAAAAGAAAAATAGATTATGAGCTGCAATGAGCAGAGTGATCTAGGTCATGCAGGATTTTGCTGATCTCTAAAGACAAAGGGTAATCTTTTCTGTTTGTTCAATTGCAGTAAGCAAGAGGGAACATTTCCTGTTGGAAGTGACACCATCTGATTGATACTTTTAGAAGAAATTGCAACCACATATATGAAAAGCCTGCACTTGTGGTGAAAAATACCCATATCCCTGCACTTTTCTCCTTCTTGCCAAGTTTTTAAGCAAGAGAGGATATAAAGGAAATATTGGTTTACTAGTGCAATTCTACACATCTTTGATGCTTTGAAAGTCTCTGTGTAATTTCACTCATGTCCATTATAAATATAAATATTTTGAGTATATCATTTATTTTTATTTTCAGAAACATTTCAAGGTGTTCACTTAATCTAGAACTAACCTTAATCCTCCTGGATCTAGGAGAAAATTAATGACCTTCATTCCAGTCCAAGAGTATTACTTTTTATAGATATAGCCCTAAATTTTTGTTGACTTTAGTCCTAAGTGAAATTGCACATTAAAACTGGCTGATTGAAATGGGTAAAATCATCAATAATTCACCTTTTACTTCTAAAAAAGAATAAAAAGAAAACTAAAGCCTGATGTGATAAACTAAATTTAAAGTCTAAGCCACAATGTTACATTAAATTTAGTTTTGGCAGGAAGTAGATACATTTTATCCTGCAACAACAGATGTGACTAAAAGAATCGATCATGTTGAGATTTTTACTCTTGTATGAATAGAAATCAATATTAACAATAGCATTCTCTACAGCACATTCTGGCAGGGAAATTTTTACCATTCATGAAGTCAGGTGGAGCTTACCCTTCATTGTAGTGTCACAGCCCACTCTTGATGGAAAACATTTTTATCTGCAATTCACTAAGTCATTTATCTTAGTAAGACATCACAGGTAATAAGACAGCATCTACAAGTAGCTATAGGGAAACTGTCTTCATTAATTATACGGAGGGGTGGAATTGAGGTCTGTGAGCTCCCAGTGGCAGAATCACAAATAAGGTAATGCAATTTGCCATTCAAATACAATTAAGTGCAATATATTGTTAATGTCTTTTTATTCACCTCATCAAATGAAGGCACAGCTCTTAAGCCTACATGCTAACAACTAACATGCAGCTAAATGTTTGACTGCATGAGCTAAACTTACTAATAACATTGTATTTAAGTTCTTTGAGAAATCTGCTGGCAGTTACCAGCATGATGTGGGTAAATTTAACCAGTATAATACATGAAGAAGAATAAAGCAATTTTCAAACCAGCTTTTCTATGACATTTTTATTGTCTAGATGATTAAAATTTGCAGTTTGCAAAGGCAATCAGTTTTCATGTCCATTTTCCAAAAACCATTCAGGTAAGTATCATTAGTAATAGAATAATCAACCAATATCCACTCTTGACAAATAGGACACAGCTTCAAAATAAATTTGATTGAGTCAATAAAGGTATATGAAAATCTTATCCCACCTTAATTACTTGTGTAAAGTGTAAAAATCTAGCTGAAAATGCTGGGCACAGTGGCTCATGCCTGTAATCCTAGCTATTCAGGAGACTGAGATCTAAGGATTGCCTTTCAAAGCCAGCCCAGACACTAAAGACTGTGAGACTCTTATTTCCAATTAGCCAGTAGGAAACAGAAAATGTCACTGTGCTTCATGGGGTAGGATGGTAGACTTGAGCTGAAGAGCTCAGGAACAATGCCCAGGCTCAGGGGTAGGGCAGCAGCCTTGAGTTGAAGAGCTCAGACAAAGCAACCAGGCCCAGAGTCCAAGCTCCATGAACCACACACACACACACACACACACACACACACACACACACATAGCTGAGTATTGGTCAATAACCAATAATAATAATTAGTAATAATGTGCAGTTAACAATCATTAATTTTCCATTATTAGTAATAATTAGTAATTACTAATTACAATTACTTATAATTGGTGATAATCAACATTAATTTGGTTTTATACACTATAACTATCAGCTTGATATATTCTGTTGTAGGATTGATATATTTTACATAAATTTTCTACTTATTTACATGTCTGAAATAGGCTCTTGTTTTGCTGGAAGAGCTGTAATACCTTTACCATGTTATTCTTTACCTCTATTCATTTATCCTATTAATATTTACAATGTGTTTGGGATTGAACTTAGTGTTGCCATGTGGTTATATTTTTCTTCTGTAAAACTACACTAGTTTTCTTTTTTTCTTTTTTCATATATTTTTATTGTAATTAATAGAAGGGTTATATTATATTCATCAGATAGAGAGTGCATTACTTCACATACATTGATACCCTTTCTTGTGTCTTGGTCCCCATTTACCTCCCCTCTACCCCAGCCCCTCATCTTGTTTTCCTCCCTTCCCTATCTGATTTCAAATAACCAAATACGCATATATACAATATATCAGATAACCAGGAGAAATACTGTAATAATATGAGATAACCAAGGGACAGCAAAAGAGATGAGAGATAACAGTACATTAAGGACAACAATCATTCATTATATGGCTTAATAATATAAATCTTTAGAATTAATATCTTATCCTAAAGAAAGATGCCAGGAAAATTGAATCTATATGAAATTGAACCAGGATGAAAACATATTGCCTCACAGGGCTCTTTGGGAGCAGGCAGGACTTCTTTGCAGAAGCTATGCAGTTTAATGCAGTTCCACTCATCCAGACTTTCTTTGATCTGTTGTGTTTCTGGGTCCTTATTCAGAAAGTTTCAACACTACACTAGTTTTCTACTTAAGTTTATCAGAACTTTTATATGTTGGTTCATCAATTTTTACCTTTCTTATGTTTTGTGAGTCCTGAGGCTTGAACTCAGTCCTGGGCACTGTCTTGGCCTGTCTCAAGACTAGTACTCTACCACAATATATCTTTCAACTTTTGCTGTGTATGTGATACATAGGAATTGAAGCCTGGGCTTCATGCTTGCTAGGCAAGCACTCTAACACTAGGCCACAATCCTTTTTTTAAAAATGGGAGCCTAATGCTATGTAGTAAAATCTTCTTACTTTTTTCATACAATTACCTGAGAGCAAGTAAAAAGCAATAAACAAATACTCATATATGTGTACAAAGTTTTTTCTCACAGTTATTAATCTCAAGATACTTTTCAGTAATATATTAACTTAAGGTAGATCTCAACAGATTAATTTTTAATCTGATTAAGATAAGATATATATGTTCATTGAATGCCTGTCATATTGTGAATGATTTGTACATTTTTCATTGGATTTAGGAGAATTAGTTGGTGTGGTATGGACACATAAAAATAGATTCGCCAAATTTAGGTTAACAATACTCGATATTTTTCCCATCTCTTATAAATATAGCATGATATCAGGATTGTTACCCTTTTCAGTCAACCTAAGAAAGTTGTTTATTCTTTTTTTTCTATATAGTGGAGGCATTTCTACAGATAAAAATTAACTTGGACATATTACAACTTATTTCTTTTGAGTATGAGTGTGATTTAAATGAACAAAAATAGAAACCCATTATCCAAGTTAAAATGGTCAAATGAGTTAGACAGTTATATATAAAAAACTACAATGGTTAGTAAATACATGAAGAAATGTTTAACATCCTTAAAAAAAGAGAATATAATTCAAAGCAACACTAGAATTCTAACTTATCAAAATCAGAGTAGCAATCCTCCAAAAAATAAAATTCTTGGGCATCCATCCAGAGGAGTATAAATCAACATGTAGGAGAAATAACTACATAGTCATATTTACTGAAACCCTATTCACAATAACCAAGCATTGCAAACAGTCTAAGTAAGCAACAGAATATGATTTAACCATAAAGAATAAAATTATGTCATTTGTAGGAAAATAAAGGGAACCAGAAATTATCATGTTAAACTAGATGAACCAAACTAAAAAAGCCAAACATTATATGGTTTTACTCATATGTACAAAATCTAGTCATAAAATGATGATGATGATGATGATGATGATGATGATGATGATGATGATAACATGAATATAAAAGGGAGTTTGGGAGATCAGCATGACAAGAGGTGTAAAGAAATAAAGAATATTGATGTATGCTACATATATATTCACACACATACATACATGTATATATATGCACACATATTAATGTACTTATTTATGTAAGCTTTTCCCTTTACTTTCTTAGACCTGGTTATATGTTTTCTTTTGTGAAGGTCTTCCCCGTGTCCTTACACCAAAATCAGGAATACCCATCAGTGACACAAAATTGCCCCTGGGATCAGATTATATAAACAGACCTTGCTAAAATTTAACCATTATGCTCCACTTCTAGCTACTTCATAGTCTCTCCCATCATGAGAGATTCATTTTTCCTTATATACCAAATCCTTTTCCCTTTTTGGTTACAGTATCTTATAATATTAGCTTCCTGAGTCTCATGGGGCAGGGAGGATAGCTCAGTGGTATTGTGCTTGATTATGGTTCACAAGATCCTGGGTTGCATATGCAGCAATACAAACAAAGTTGATCTCAAATATGTATTTTTATTTATTTTCTATGACTTTCTGTGATATAAACTATTAATTAAATTGTAACTGCTTTTCTTCTACCACATCTCACTAACCTAACTCAGGAGATTCTGGTTACTTCCCAGATGATTAAAGGAAAATTCTTCCCATCAAAATTACAATAGATAGACAATATTATTTTTATAATTTAAAATCCTTGGAAGTCTGAGTATATTCTTCAGAGCCTTTGACTCTGACAGTTTCAAAATCTCCCAATTCTAATGTAGTACATCATACCAGACATTGCTTTAGCATATTACAATGTAGAAATATATGTAAAATAAGTGAAGCTTGAATGTTTAGTTATCATCTTCTTAAATTATTTCCGTAATTGCAAAGGTAAGTGGTATGTAAGACTGGGTTCATTGACAGGAAGGTAGAGGAGAAAGAAGGAGCATATTCATAAACACTGCTACTTCAAGATTTGTTCCTTATTTGGTCTTTCCCAGAATTTCATTGTATAGGTTAGAACCATAAGTAGCATCATAATTATCTTAAAGTGGTGCATCATGACACTTCCCCAGAGGTTTTGAAGGAAAATGTGGCATTCTGAAGCCACAGGTCAGCATCCAGTACGATTATGCCTCTCCATACCAATCTCTGATGCCCTACTAAGTGACAAGATTCTGATGGGCAGTGCCCAGTTGACTCATTAGTGTAGAGCTCATGCTTCCAACTCATATCCATGGTCTCTGCTTTTATGAGGCCATCTGTAGAGAAATAAATCATCATAAAACTGACTGAGTGTGTCCTCTGTGCATCTGTTGGATTGTGTTTGATATAATTGACTGACAATAATAAAGAGTATTAGGGAAAAGAGGTCTTAGTGTTGTCAAGTGAGTGTCATCTGACTGGTGATTTCTAAAGGTTGGTCAGAATACAGATGGGCTTAGAGGAGAATGAAGCCATCCAAGGAGAGTGGGACAGACAGGACAGCAGGAGCATAGTAGCATGGCATCTGTGCCTGCATTAGGAGGGATTATATGTGAGGGGGATAGAAAAAGAGAGGAATTGTGGAAAATTACATTATTCTCAATAAAATAGAAAGTTTATTTTGTCAAGTACTAGGAGACAATTTTGAAAGAAAAGTGCACTGAAATTACTGAATGTCATCCTGTGATTTTGCTTTTAAGCCACACTGAACACCTCATTCCATTAAGACATGCAGAGCCACCTGTAGGTATCTTACATTTTTAAGCTCACCTTCTATGGAGGATATGGCTTTTGTGCTTTTCTCTTTCTTAGCATAAAAGAATATGAACCTGTGAAAGGCAGCATCCAACCAGAAGGCTGTAAATGGCAAAATTTAAACATGGGTATGAATGACAAAATCTTGAGAGCATTTTTGAAAGGATTGTATAGAAAGAAATGAAGAATATATAAAAACTAAGCCATTTCTGGAATGAGCATTAAGTACATGATACTCCATATGAAATGAATGAACTACAATCTATTTTAAGTGCTATGTCAGAATCTTAATAACCCCCATCTATCAGATAACTAATAAAAACTATTGGCAGAGCTGGGCATCAGTGGATCATAGCTATAATCCTTGATACTGAAGAGGCTAAGATCTGAATATCCAGGTTCAAAGCGATTTCTGGACAGGAGAGCCAATGATATCCTTATCTCCTATTCGCCACCAAAAAGCTTGAAAGAAAGCCGGGTGTGGTGGCTCACATCTATAACCATAGCTACTCAGGAGGCTGAGATCTCAAGATCACAATTCAAAGCCAGCTCAGGCACTGAAGTCTGTGAGACTCTTTTTTCTTTTCTTTTCTTTTTTTAAAATTGTTGGGATAATGTATAGAGGGGTTACAGCTACATTCGTCAGATACTAGGTGTATTACTTCTCAAACATTGATACCTCTTCTCATGTATTTGTCCCCATTTCCCTCCCTGTCACCTCCTCCCAATCATCTTATCTCCAATTAACAACTAGAAAATCCGAAGTGGCACTGTGGCTCAAGGGCTAGGGCTGTAGCCTTGAGCTGAAGAGCTCAGGGACAGCTCCCAGGCCCAGAGTTCAAGTCCCAAGACCACCACCAATAACAAAAATAAAAATACAATAAAAATAAAAAGCCTGAAAGGGAGTTATGACTCAACTGGTAGTGCGCTACCTTAATCAAAGCTCAAGGAGAATAACAGAATGATTTCATGCGCCAGGACTGGGGCGGTGTAGGGGAGGAGGGAGAGGAAGGGAGAAATAAAGGAAAAAAAAAAAAAAACACTGGCAGAAAATTCCAAGGATCTGATTTGATTTACTGCCTGCACTTTTGCTTAGGGTTGCTCCATGATTCCTATTGATTATCTGATATTCTCAATATTCTTGTATTAGTTTCTACAATAAATGTCTAAATAATTTCAGGAAATCATTGTTTGGGCAAATGTGTAATCTTGCAATCAGATTAAAACTTTTCCTTTAGACTCTGGTCATGGTTCCACTTCAGAGATGTTTTTTTACTCTTTTTTGGCAAAGCTGTGTATTCACAGCTACATACTGTTGGCTGCATACTTGTTAGGTGTGTAATCTTCTACTTGTGCCATACCTAAGTCCTTTTGCCTGTGTTTTCTGTTTCAGGAAAGGCCTCATGAGCAATCCTGGACCATGATGGTATGACTTCCACCACACCAGTAGCTGAGTTTACACATATGTGTGGACACATGGATTTTTGGTATTTGGAAATTTATAAATATCACTTCTTATAGTAACACTAAAGAGGAAAACAGAAAACAAAAACTTGATTTAAAGTGGACAAAGGAGTAGGTGGGCAGAGAGAACAATGAAAGGAGTGATTCCAATCAAAATGTACTGTACACATAGAAGCACCTAATGAATTTTAACCCCCTCTTATAACAAGTAGAAAATGCAATCCATTAATCAATACCTCAACATTGATAAATGGTTTTCTGCTAGATCCATATCAGGAATCACAAAAGAAGCTGATATAAATCTTGTCTTAGGTCTCATTTAGCAATCTCATTTTTATTCAAACATTGCTAACATTTTCAAATATTTAATATAATATTCCAAAATTACAATCTTTATTAATTCATATTTTAAAGGAATTGAGTGATATTAATGAAGGGCTTGGGGAAATAATTTTCTTTGCCTGTAAATCGCTTTCTCTCTCTGAAGATCATTATACCAAGATTTAGGATAAGCAGTTTCAGAAACAAATGTGGAATTTAGGAAGAAGAACTAACTTAGCAAAAGATACTTAAGAAAAAACATTTACTGTAGCATATTCTGAAATAGAGACATTTTGCTTAAGAGAAGCATTTCTTCATACACATAACTTGAAGTCCAAGAAGATGATGTGTTCTTCAGTGGTGAAGGTTTTAGCACAGGAAAAGGGACCAGTGTTCAGGGGACAAAGAACAGCTACTTCTTTAAGTTAAAGTAGCCTTAACATCATGTTGCTTCCTGATTATCTATTGATATTTTGCATGTGGAAAGTGTGTAAGTAATGCTGGAGGATTACTGTCATCTTCCAAGTCAAATTGAGACTTTTCTCCTCTGCCTTAAATATGTTTTGAGCTTCAAGATTGAAAATGATCAATTTCTATCAGAGGAACAGTACATTACCAAGAATATTGAGTTTATGATCTATTACTTGTTGAGCTATATTATAATAGTTTAACTTTGAAGATAATGTTACCAAAATAGTCCCAAAGCAGGAGCTAGATAATAGATTGTAATACAGATTAGAGGAAATTGCAGAATGTTTCTTCAGGGCATGAAGCAGGTGTAGTTACATCTTTGCATGTGCAGCCAATGTTTATGCATTTAAATGTAAATTGTTTCCTTTAAAAGAAAATATTATATTGAATATTGATGGAAAATAGCTGTATGTTGTGTTTCATTTCCCTCTGTGGGAAAACTCATTTTGTACCAATAAGTTATGTAAACTATTCCAGAGTGTTTGTATCAAATCTGGCTTTTAAGGAAGCAGATTTCCATAAACTGAAGCTGGGATTTTTCTATATCCTTATGCAGTTTCATTCTTAGCATCATTTTATACATGCTTATTAAGATTTTATCTATAAATGCATTCAAATATGCTTTGAATAGTAAAAGCAATGAAAATTTGTAATCAAACAAAACAAACTTAAGTAAGTTAGGAAAACAACAAGTTCTTAAATATTGAATTTTAGATAGAGGATAAAATATTCCAAGTAAAGCATAAGTATATAATCCCAGAATCACTTTAGGATTCAAATAAGAAATTGAAAGATTTTCTACATTTCTGCAATTATTATTTATGAGTATGTCATAGATGAATTTTACTATAAAATGGTAAACTTGTTTGGGTGCTACTTCTGAGAAAGTAAATGAAGCATTTTTGTGGCATTTTGTTGACTACATTTTTAGCAGTTCTTTTGTAATGAACAGTGTGCAATTTATTCATAAATCCTGACATAGTTTATATCTTAAGTATTCAGCCAGAGGCCTTTGAATTAAGAGCTGGTGCCCAACACATGGCGCTATTTGAGAGGTTTTAGAACATTTAAGTGATGGGGCCTGATGGGAAGGGAGGTTTAAAGACATTGGGGTTATTACCTCAAAGGAAATTGTTGAAACAACTTTTTTTTCTTTTTCTTCTTCTTTAATTTGCTAGCCATCATGAGGTGAGAAATTTGTTCCTCTTTTTGCTCCAGCTGTGATGCACTGCCTTACAACAGGCACCAAAGCAATGCCTTTATCTTAGTTATTTATTACAAAAATATAAAGCTGATAATTCTTTGAATCAAGTGAAGACTATAAGTTGAATTCTTCTAATAAGGGCTTATTACTAAGGTGTATATCTGTCCAATTTTAGGTTTTCACATAATAATCAGGAGAGAAGGACCACAAACCAAGAATCAACAATGCAAATCATTCATTTTCCAGAGAAGAAAATATATTGGATTATATATACCCAAATATTTTAAACTATGTTATTTATACCATTCAAAGGAAATAGTCAATGTATTTTAAAGATCATAGCTATCTCAACCCATGAGTACAATCATCCAGCCAAGAAAAGTGAATCTTCTCATTCCCAGCCAATGAAAAATCTTTTTACAGGGATGATAGAAGTCTGAAATTGGAATGTTATTGATATATCATTTAATCACTTAATATTCCTTATTAAGAACACCCAAGGTTCTTCTCTATATAAATTCTTTACTCAGTTGTATATAACTCAAGTTATTTTGTATAGGAATTTTTAATTAGTTTCTGCATTTTATATTCAAGCCTCTGGAATTTCTTTTATACTTAGGTTTTATACAGATCTTCTGGCTTTGTTATTTCTTAAAGGATCTAAAATATATCGATGTGATTATCCTAATTTTTGTGAAGTCAGACTATCATTAGACTGTTTAATCATTGCATATGTACTTTTTAGTGCTTCATTACTAAATATGATTTGGAAGTGTCTTTTCTAGATATAACTTGAGAAATAATTTCATGTGAATGTTATTATATCTAACCAGTCATTACTCTGTTCGACTGTCATTATGTCATAGTTCTAATAGATATACTTCAAGAAAAATTTTATTTTCCTTAATGAGTGAAGTTATAGCTTTTCATTGTTCATCCAGTTCTAGAGCCCACTGGCTCAATAACTTCAGCTTACTCACTTTACTGCTGCTTTTCTATTACTTACAATAGAAATTCTTGTTCTTTCATCCCTTCCTTCCCAACTCTTTGTCTGTACTCTCCTCTTTGCAATTTTTTTCTTTCTCTCTCCACATTGTTTTTCTTTTCAATTGACTCTTCACCACAAACACTAATGCCACCTTTGAGCCTTCACTGTTTAGTTTCCTCCCCCCCCCACCCCTGATAGGTACCAGTTAGCCAAACACCCATGGCTCATGATCAAGTAGTCCTAGCTACTCAGGAGCCTGATATTTGAAGATTATAGTTCAAAGCCAGACTGGACAAGAAAGTCTGTGAGATTATCTCCAATAAAAACTACTCAGGGGGGAAAACAAGATGAGCAGTGGGGGTAGGGGGAAGGAAATAGGGAACAAAACATGAGAAAGGATATCAATGTTTGTGAAGTAATGCACCTTCTATCTGGCAAATATAATGTAACCCATCTATTAATTACAATTTAAAAACTACTCAGAAAAAGGTGGAAGTTGCTCTGTGGCTCAGCGGTAGAGCATTAGCCTTGAGCACAAGAATGGTGAGGAACAGGGCCTAGGCCCTGAGTTCAAGTCTCAAGTTTTCCCCTCGTCCTACCAAAAGAGTACAAGTTACTTTGCTCACAATGTGCCAAACTGCTATTCTTGCCTTTGTGTGTATCAGTATCAATATGATTTTTAATAATGTTAACTAGGTGTGTTTTATACCCATCAATGGTGTTCTATAATTAACTTTGTAATAAAAATATCATGACTTCTGGCTTTCGTTGGTCATTTCATTTTTGATGTCTATATTATTAGACTTTTTTGTTTTACTGTTAGACAATATATCATATAGGCATATCTGTTGGTTTCCTTCTACTTGCCACATTTCTGAATCCTAGTTTCAGAAAGCATGTGAAGATGAACTTAGCCACATTTTTCTTTGTAACTGTGGACGGGTTTTTGCAGAATTTGGTGCAAACTGCAATCTCCCAATACAACTTTTCCACATTCTTCCAAGCTCTGAAGGTCATTTGAATGCCTAATTATTATCAATACAATTGACCTCTACAAGTTTCTCAGGATACTTTTGATATAGACTTCTCTGGTTGCTAAAGCACTTGGTTGGTCCTCCCTTTAAAAATGTGTTGATATTCAGCTTTCCCCTTGTCACATGCTTATATTTCAATCCCTTAGCTTTCTTTGCTTTTCTGCATTTCTTCTGAACAATTACTTAATTGTTAAAAAATGTATCCATATTTCTCATTCTCCTGTTCACTGAACTTATCTTATCTCTGTTCAATTTCA
Source organism: Megascapheus bottae (assembly GCF_031878675.1). Taxonomy (NCBI): domain Eukaryota; kingdom Metazoa; phylum Chordata; class Mammalia; order Rodentia; family Geomyidae; genus Megascapheus; species Megascapheus bottae. The sequence continues at coordinate 34,596,648 of NC_143520.1, read as the reverse complement.
CCTTTGTGAAATAGAAATAGTAATAATATTAAGCATTATATGAAAGAAAATGTAGTTGACTTCTACAATGCAAAACACTAAAACAGCATCTATGTGTAGAATGGGCTTTATTCATCCTAACAATGTATTAAAGATCCTTTGAGTTGAATTAATATGCATAGGTACATTTATACAAATTTAATGCTGATCTAGATTTAGACAATGTGGTATGCAATATCTTAAGTGACGTATCTTATCAGACTATGTACCCAAAGTTCAGCATCTATTATAAGAGTTGAAGAATGAGGCAGCTGGAATATCAGAAAGCTATTATGTTGCTCCTGAACTCCCATTAGCCCAACACTTCAGCCATGCAGCTGACCTGCTTTCCTGCATCATGCACCTGACCTTCTGGTGAAGGGGAAATCCAAAATGAATATGACTCTATCCCTACATTTGTATTATTAAAACATCAGTGCTTCCCTTTTTGAATACTTTTTTGTTAAACATGTCATGCATCTACAGAATGATTTATATGAAAAGATTTTGGAAAAGGCATCATGAAACACAATGTATAAGCTATATCTGCTTTCTTTACAAAAGGAAAACAAACCTAGAAGGAAAAGTAATGTATACTGCTAATATCATGAGAGTAAAAATCACCATTCATAAATTCATGAGGCAAGATTAATTTTCTGAGATTTTCAATATAGATATTGGTAGGAAGAGAGAGACATGAAAAATAGGGCATTCACATGTTCTTATATATACAGGACATTTTTCTCTTCATAGAAAAGTTTCTTCTTACTTGCTAAATCAATGCTGTAAACATTGAGAATATTTCAGAATTCCTCATGACATAATCAATAGAGTAGATTGCTAGTGTTTGGAAAGTTCCTATTTCAGAGTCTATTCTGTGTACTCTCAAATCAATATCCTTAGAGTCTTTACAAGCAAGTAGTCAAAGGCAGTGTTTTGTGTAATATAAATCAGAATAGTCTGAAATGCATACTGTTCCAGAAATGTGTATATTCAGTATAAGTTGGTAGAATATTTCATTTCTTAAAATTCATATTTGAATTACTATGCTAAGAGGATTCATGGCCATATCTTGGTGCAGAACAAAACAGCAATTTGTGAGCCCCAGTAGCAGTAACTGCCATAAGAAAGTAGCATTTTTTGTGTAACATCGTCTCCACAACATTTTCTCACCTTCAAGCAGAACAAATTCACCTGTTGGAAATTCTTGAGAATGTGCTTTCAGACTATTCTGAATAACTCAATTCTAATCATGTCCCCCTAGTAAATCAGGTAGAATTACATGGTAACTATCTTTCTTAGAAGCCTTTAAATTAGTCTAGATATTTATCAACAAATAGTCAATATAACAATTCATGAACCAAGTAGATTACCAGGTATGATTAGTTTAGGAAATGTGTGTGTGTGTCTGTGTGTGTGTGTGTGTGTGTGTGTGTGTGTGTGTGTGTGTAAAGCTTTCCAAACTAAGCTATCTCTTTTTTTTAATTCAGTGGGTATCGTATGTGTGTTCATATGGTATTAAGATTATTGAGAAAGCTGCATCCAGTTAATCATATGTCAACAGGCTCGCATCTCATATACACAATAAAAAGTGTTCCTTTTATTGCTTTGGACTATAATTGGACTATAATCAAGTTATAGAGCACACAGAGGGCACAGAAATAAATACACAAGGCACATCTCATAAATCATGACCAAAATTCATTTAATAAGCAAAGACTTTGGTCAAGTGTTAGGTTAAGAGGTACAGTGGCAAAGAATATCGTTTTATAAAGTTTCTAGCCCAAAATGCAAACACAATTGTTTTTTGTGGGCATATAATAAGAATGATTAATTCTAATTCTGGGAAGGTATAAGTATATACTTTCTTACCAATGCCCATGATTGTTCATAATAGTAACAATTTCAGTTTTGAAGGAAAAGACTGTGGGTTGTGATAATGTAGGGGGGAAAAAGCTCTTTATAATATTTTTACCTTGAGTGTACTACTTGGTAAGTATTTTATTACTATGATGGTTTCCTATAGAATGCATTTTCCTGGTAGATTTTTCCTTTATTTTAAATGAAACAGAGTCTCTGCCTTGGTGTATTTGAGAGAAATAATGTGGAAGTGAAAATGTACATTAAAATAAACCTTTTGGATTTTACTTGCCATACAATATTCTTTCTTAATTGAGAATAAAAGTAAATATATAAAAACACCTTAAAATTAGTGGCTCACATCTGTAATCTTACTATTCAAGAGGCTGAAATCTGAGGATGGTGATTCAAAGCCAGCCTTGGCACAAAAGTACCACAAAAGTACCATGAAACTCATCTCCATTTAACCATCTGGTTAAAACTGGAAGTGGTGCTGTGCCTCAAAATGTAGATCACTGGACTTGAGCTGAAGAGCTCAGGGACAATGTCCAGGCCCTGAGTTCAAGCCCCACAACAGAGAGAGAGAGAGAGACAGAGACAGAGAGACAGAGACAGAGAGACAGAGAGAGAGACAGAGAGAGACAGAGAGAGAGACAGAGAGACAGAGAGAGAGAGACAGAGAGAGAGAGAGAGACAGAGAGAGAGAGACAGAGAGAGAGACAGAGAGAGAGAGAGAGAGAGAGAGAGAGAGAGAGAGAGAGAGAGAGAGAGAGAGAGAGAGTAGAGGGAGTGGGAGAAGGAGAGAGAAAAACTTAAACTTGACTTTAATTTTGCTCATTTTTGGTCATAAACTCTTGGATTGTAGCCTAGGACTACCTTACACTCTCATTCATTTTGCCATGCCACAATATCTCAAGGACTGGGATTACAAATAGGTGACCCTAGACTCATATATTTTATATGAGATAATTTATAATATTCTGTTAAATATTTTTATTAAAAATATATTATATCTTATATTTAACAACATTCTCCTCTTTCTTCCAGGTTTGTGCCTATTTATCTTAGAACCCTTACATTCTTTACTGAAATGCTAAGTGTAGAAAATGAACAGATATAGAAGTCATGATAAAAAGTTTCATCTTTACCCTTTTTTCTTTTTTATGTTTTTCGTTTTCGTTTTGCTTTTTGTCAAGAAGGGAAAGGTGAGGACAAGTTGTTTCAATATGGTCCAGGCTGAATTTGAATTCTTAGCTTCAAACAATGCCCTCGCTTCCTGCCAAGTTTAATTTGTTATTTGATTTCTTTTATATTAGCTGTTAATTTTAGTGATGTTCTAATATATTTAATTGAATGGTATAATAGATTAATACACTTTTATGAATAGGGATAATACAAGTGTAATCAATATAATTAATCAAGGAGTTTAATAACCTGAATTTGGAAAATATTTGATTACTTCCTATGTAAAGGACAGTAAGAGAAGGTAAAAACATGTGTGCAAATAATACATACTACAGGAAGAATATCTCAATCAAGTCAGGGGCCTGTGAGAGTGCATGAATTCCAGCCAATAGAAGTTTATTTCCACAGGGCTTCTGTGTAGGAACTCCAAGATGTTGATTCTGGCAGGTACACGGACAGAATTTCCTTCCCAAATGGCGTCTGTTGCTCTGTTACCTGGAGGGAAATGAATGAATGTCATGTCCTCCATAGCCAGGTGGGGAAGGGAAAAATCTTAGGTTTGCTGCTAGGTACATGTGTTTATATTACAGGAGGATACTGGGATGTGAAATCAGTCCTCTGTAACGAAGAAAGTGATAAGACAAAGCCCAGTTAACTAGCTAATGAGGCCTAGTTGGAGGAAGTGTTTGAGGTGTGTCATTGAAGGATATATTGGGACTGCAATCTTTTTTTTTTTTAACTTTCTCTTTTCTTTCTATTTCCTGGGCCACAGAGTTCAGCAGTGGTGACCCCTCTCTGTCTAGTCATCAACCTGAAAAAGTGGGCTGAGTAAACATGAACTGAAATCCTGAAAACCACAAACTTAAATAAACCTTTTTCCTTTAAATCGTGTGCCGTAGAAAACAGGTTAATTGATGTAAGACCAATATTTCACATTAGAAAAAAAAAATGATGGCTTAGGATCATGCTTGCAATTCTAGCCACTCAGGAGGCTGAGATCTGATATTTCTGGTACTAGTTCAAAGCCAGCCAGGTCAAGAAAACTCATGAGACTCTCATCTTCACTGAACTCCTATATATGTTCTGGAAGTACAGTTGTGGCTCAAATGGTAGAGTGCTAGCTTTGAGCACAAAAGCTCATCAGTAGAGCCCAGAGCCACAGTTCAAGACGCATGACTGGCAAATGAAAGGAAGAAAGAAAGAAAGAAAGAAAGAAAGAAAGAAAGAAAGAAAGAAAGAAAGAAAGAAAGAAAGAAGTTTCTAACGTCTCCATCAAGAATTATAGATGAGAAAGAAGATGGCACCGAAACAATAGGGGCCCAGCCTAACTGCCAGAAAAAGAGAGAATTGGAGAATCCCAGGAGCCAACTCTTCAAGAAATCAACCACAACAAATTTAAGAAGCAATGGAGAAATATACAAACTGGAAAAGAAACACAGATAAAGCTTATAACCAATGCTCTCAAAGAGTTAGAAACACAAGTATCTCCCCGATACCCCTTGCCATGGAGCCTCTGAACCACAAAATCAGATGCCTGGGCCAGGAACCCCTGAATTCTAGCAAGCTGCAGAATCCAGATTCAGGAATCTCACACAGCCCAGGCACAGGACAGCACAAACCACCACTGAGACCAGAGGGGACACTATTGAACAGCTCATAACCAAACCCCCCAATGAGTAACTAGCCCACCAGGATGCCCCCAAACCCTTTGGGAAAGCAGAGCTGGTAGCAAATTACAGAACTTAACCCAGACCCCTCTCACTTCTGCTCAAGAAAGACTGATAAGCATTGGGAGTTGGGTGGACAAGGATATCAGAATTCTGTACATTCCCTCAACAACCCCCTCCCCCAGTCCATTATGACTTGGCACCCTCTCCCCCAGTCCACAATGACTGGGCACTGACAGGCAGGTGGGCGTTAAGATCCAGCACCCAAACAGCAGATTTGGGAGTATCTCTGCTTGCACCTGCCTGACAGCCCCGTCCCCCAGGCCACTGAAACTGGAGACTGAGGCATTAACACCCAGCTTCCCAACATCCCCTTGGGGGAGTGAATGCATGTGCAGTTGAGTGAGCCAAAACCTTGTGGGGCGACTTCTGCTCGGAGTCTCTGGCAAGCTAGCACCAGGGGACCTTCAAACTCAGCCAAAAAAAAAAAAAAGACTAGTAAAGAGTAAAAGCACTTGGAAGCTGAATAACAGACTTCTGAATTACTCCTGGGTTACAGAACAAATCAAAGAAGAAATTCAAAACTTTCTTGTAATAACAATCAAGATATATCACAAAGGAACTTATGGGACATAGCAAAAGCAGTCTTAAGGGGCACATTTATTGCACTAGGAGCCCATATTTAAAAAAAAAACAGAAGATCATGTAAATAACCTGAAGAAGCAATTGAAGCATCCAGAGGTGCAATAAAAAATTCACTCTAAAACAACTAGAAGGAAATAAATAACAAAAATAAAATCAGAAATATCAGACATTGAAGTAAGATTTATTATACATAAAATTAATAAATCAAAAAATTGGTTCTTTGAAAGAGTCAAGAAAATCAACAGACATCTAACAAGATTAATCAGAAAAGAGAGAGGGGAGACTCAAATAAACAAGATTAGAGATCCTATAGGAACAATCATCAGTGACATTCAAGAATTTCAATCCATTATGAATAAGTATTTTCAGAACCTATATTCAAAGAAACAGGAAAATTTATTAGAAATGGATGATTTTTTTAAAATAAACGTAGGCTACCAAGAAGAGATAAATCAATTGAACCAATTTCATACAATGAGATAAGCAATCAGAGACATGCCAATCAAAAAGAGCCCAGGTCCAGACCATTTCACTACGGAATTCTACAAACTTTTTTTTTTTTTTGCCCATCTTGGGCTTGAACTCAGGGCCTGAGCACTGCCCTTGGACTTTCTCTATGCTAGAGCTCTATCACTTGAGCCTCAGCAACACTCTGGCTTTTTTTTTCTACATATGTGGTACCAAGGAATCGAACCTGGGCCTTTGTGGATGCTAAGCAAGGACTCTACCACTAGGTCAAACTCTACAAGATTTGTAAAGATGAATTAATACCTATACTCTTGCAACTCTTCCAAGAAATGGAGGAGTCATACCATCCATTTTATGAAGCTAATATCACATTCATCAACAAACCAGAGAAAGACCCAACAAAAAAAACGAGACATAGTTGCAAATCTCCTCAATAAAATACTAGCCAACAAAATTCAGAAACAAATTTAAGAGGCTTTAAAATGCTTTCTGCAGAAGCCGAGAAGGCGTTTGACATAATAAAGCATCCATTCATGTTGAAAGCATTAGAAAAAAATAGGAATAAAAGGTATATTCCTTAAAATAATTAAAGCCATATATGACAAACCTATAGCCAGTATCATACTAAGTGGAGAAAGACTAGAACCATTCACCTTAAAATCAGGAACAAGACAGGGATGCCCACTCTCTCTTCCTCTCTTCAATATAGTGCTAGAACTCTTAGCCAGAGCAATAAGGCAAGAGAAGCATGTCAAAGGGATCCACATAGAGAAAGAAGAAATTAAACTATCCCTATTCACAGATGACATGGTTCTATACCTGAAAAACCCAGTAAACTCCACTCTCAAACTCCTTGAACTAATAAGCCACTTTAGCAAAGTGGCAAGATACAAAATCAACCTTCAAAATTCAGTAGCTTTTCTATATGCCAACCATACACAAACATAAGGAGAAATCAAGAAAATCATCTTATTTGCAATTGCCCCCAAAATAATAAAATATTTAGGAATTAACAATGATGTAAAGGAATTATTTAATGAAAACTATAAAAGCCTAAAGAAAGAAATTAAAGAGGACACCAGGAAATGGAAAGATATATCATGTTCATAGATTGGGAGAACCAATATAGTAAAAATGGCCACACTGCCCAAATTGATATATAATTTCAATGCAATCCCCATCAAAATCCCAAAGACACTCTTTACTGAAATAGAAGGTGTAATCCAAAGGTTCGTATGAAACAACAAAAGACCTAGAATAGCCAAAGCAATTCTAGGCAAAAAGAGCAATGCAGGTGGTATTAAAATACCAGAATTCAAACTCTACTATAGAACCATAACAAGTAAAACAGCAGCAGCAGCAATATGGTATTGGCACAAAAATAGACCAGAAGATCAATGGAACTGAATAGAAGATCCAGAAATGAAACCACATACCTACAGTCAACTTATATTCAACAAAGAAGCCAGAGGGATACAGTGGAACAAACACAGCCTATTCAATTATTGGTGCTGGGAAAACTGGGCAGCCAAATGCAGAAAGCTAACAATTGATCCCAGTCTATCACAATGCGCAATCATTAACTCAAAATCAATCAAAGACCACAATATCATATCTGGAACCCTAAAACTGCTACATGATAGAGTAGGAGAGATACTGGAACTCATAGGCACATGCAAAAAATTCTTAAACAGAGTCTCAGGGTCACAACAGATTGGAGAGAGATTTGACAAATGGGATTACCTAAAAATAAAACAGTTTGGCACAGACAAAGGCATAGCTACTAGAGTAGAAGGACAGCCAACCAACTTGGAAAAGATATTTATCAATAATACATCAGACAAATGCTTAATATCCAATATCTACAGGGAACTTAAGAAACTAATCCCCCCCAAACCCAACAAGCCAATCACTAAATGGGCAAATGAACTAAAGAGAGACTTATAAAAAGAAGAGGTTAAAATGGAAAAAAAAATGAGAAAATGCCATTATCCATGGTCATAAAGGAAATACAAATAAAAACAACCCTAAGATACCACCTTAACCCCAATTTGAATAGGTAATATTCTGAACTCAGACAATGCCAACTGCTAGTCGGGTTGTGGAGAAAGAGGAACCCTACTGCACTGCTGATGTGAATGTTCAGCCACTCTGGAAGGCAGTTTGGAGGTTTCTTAAAAAATGAAAATAGGGGGCCAGGAGTTTGGCCTAGTGGTAGAGTGCTTGCTTAGCATGCACAAAGACCCGGGTTCAATTCCTCAGTACCACATACATAGAAAAAAAAAAGCCAGAAGTGTTGCTGAGGCTCAAGTGGTACAGCTCTAGACTTGAGAAAGTCCAAGGAAAGGGTTCATGCACTGAGCTCAAGCCCAGGACTGGCAAAAAAAAAAAAAATGAAAATAGACCTTCCCTTCGACCCTTCCATACCACATCCTTATCATAACCTAGGATATGATAAAGACACTTGGTCAGCCATGTTCATCTCTGTACTAGTCACAATAGTAAAGTGATATAAACAACCCAGATGTCCTACTACAGATGAATGGATACAAAAAATGTAGTACATATATACAATGGAATTCTACATAGCCAACAGACAAGATAAAATAAAAATATTTGCAGGAAAGTGGATGAAACTAGAGTGAATCATGTTGAATGAGATAAGTGAAGACCAAAGGAGCAAAAGGCTCATGGTCTCCTTGATATATGGATATTAGATCTAAATAGTACAAGAGTGATGACTCATTATTTGGGTACCTAAGTTTATGGACATGGTCATGGTGATATAAACCTAACTACATGAACATAAAAATGTATGATGGGATATATAGAGACATAATGTTATATTAAGTGGATTGATATGTATCCATGACATACAAACCCTCAGCTTAATTTTAATTATGTTCTAAATTCTATGTGCCAGTGATTACATATAGAGATTCCCTTCTTGAATACTTTTTTGTTAAACATTAACATTTGAAACATGATGTAAAAATCAGTGTTAGTAAAATCTTTCAAAAAATTATGGGTAAAGAGAAGTTAGAAATAAGAAACAATTATTCTTACATGTTTTCCTGATTATATTTTTTGTCCTGTATCAGAGGCATTCAAATATTCATTCAAATTTGAGAACATCAAGCCTAGTTATTTATTAGTATTTGAGAAACATTAACTTTCTATTTCATGAAGACTGTTACTTTAGGAAAGTCCAAAGTTTTATTCTTTTAGTCAAAATAAAGATATAAAGGTCTTCTATAAGAAAATGTTTTCTAGAAATTCATTAGGTTTTCATGACACCAAACAAATATAATTGAAAATTTAGAAGGCCTATGTGTTGAAAGTAAGGCCTGTATAAATTACATAGGAAATATACTTCACTGCTTCATTCTCTAAATCCACTTTAGTGTTTATAGCCAAAGAAAACATCCAGATTTAAAAAAAAAAATCCAGATCATAAACCCTGCTTCTTAAATCCAACCAGCTGAGAATGCTGAAAATCAGTACTAGAAAGGTAATAATAGACATGACTTTGCTTTTTCTTTCTTGTTAGTTTTTAATTTGTTTTTCAGTATTGAGGGCTTGAATTCAAGGACCTGTAGCTCACATTTGATCCCTTCAACCTTTCAACCACTCTCCAGTCTTGTTATTTTGCTGGTTATTTGAAGATTTAATCTTAATGATTACTTTCTTTTTATTTCTTATTTTTTTATCAGTCATGGTGCTTGAACTCCTGCCAGGGTACTATCACTGACTGAGTTCTTTTGCCTAAGGCTGGCACTCTACTACTTTGAGCCAGAGCACCACTTCCAGTTTTTGAATGATTAATTGTAGATATGAGTCTTAAAGGGACTTTCCTGCCTGGGCTGTTTTCAAACATGTGATCCTCAGATCTCAGCTTCCTGAGTAACTAGAATTACAGGTGTGAATTACTGGCACTTGTCTTTGATTGGTTTTGATGACTTCTGTAGATGAAAGTCATGAAATAATACAGGAAAGGAAACATACTTAAAGAATGCAAAGAGTAAATGGATTTTAAAGAAACAACCAGAACTGGACAATACAACTAATTCCTCTTTCCAGGAGGTAGCCAGAGACAGTCTGACTCGCGGAAGGTTGGAATTTGAAGTCTACCGAGGAGAACAGCCTTGTCGCCAAAACTCCCTTTCTGTAGGATGAAACATAGCCTGACCAGAAATCCCCTGCCTGAAATGGGTCCTCATCTGTAACTGTAATTTCCTGACTGTCAATCACCTGACTGTGTCTTAGGAAAAGGACCACAGTCTCTGATTTCATTTCCTCATCCTCTGAAGGTTCTTCCACAACCAATGCAACCCTTTACTTCGCCTTTTCTTCTGTAATCTCTCCACTATTAGTTCCCTGTCTGCACACTTACATCTGGTTCAAGCTGGTGGTTTGTTTCTCCCAATAAATACTCAGCTGCCTGATCCACCAAGCTGTCTTAAGATTTTTGAAAGAAGACCACCGCGGGGTTCAGTTAGCAAGGGATTTAACTGTGAGAGACAAACTTCTGGGCCATGCTGGAATAAGGTTTATTGTTTTTAATTTATATTTTTCCATATATTTTATTGTAATTAATAGAAGGGTTATCTTAAATTATGTGGCAACTCCACTGATGGTGGAGATATTATACATGGGAGGACATGAAGGAAGCGTGGCTATAGCAGACCTCAGAGGATGAAGAAGTGACCTCAGAGTCTGGGAAACGTCCCACTGCAGTGGTACAGCAGTTACCTGGGTTATGAGTACTATGCAGGGACTTCTAGGGAATCCCTTAATGAGGTCATGCAGGGAGAGAGAACAACATTGAATGGGTCTACATGTGTCTTTTCATGGACAGAAAACAAAGAGGCCATCTTCTCTAGGTGGACCTAACATTAAGAATTTTTTTTCTCTTTGTTCCACCATAAATATCTCCTAGATTTCAAGCTCATTATTAATCTAGAATTTATATTCTCCCTAGAATTAGGCACGTTGTGCCTGGGTTAAGAAATATACTTCCTATGTATTTTAAGTAAATGAAAGTTACAAATGAATGGGATCAATACACAAAGCATAAGAAACACTAGCACAACTTTCAAGTGCTTTAAAGGAGACAATGGCAAATAATCGATTCTAAGACAAAATACTTCAAATAAATGCTTTTCAACAGTATTAGAGACAAAAAAAAGTGAATGCATGACTTTCCCACACTGGTTCACATCTATGTTTCCATACCTGTCTTTAGTATTCCAACAAGGGTGATTCTCTTAAACAAACTGACATGAATTTTCCTGAGGTTCATTTATCGTATATTAGAACAAATCATCTGAAGTGTTTTTGTTTTTGTTTTTTTTTGCCAATTCTAGATACTGAACTCAGGGCCTGAGCACTGTCCTTGGGCTTTCCTCAAGGTTAGTGCTCAACCACTTGAGCCACAGCAGCACTTCCAGCTTTTTTCTCTATGTATGTGGTACCGTGGAATTGAACATGTGTCTTCACGCATGCTAGGCAAGTACTATACCAATAGGCCAAACTCTAGGCCCATCAAAAGTTATTATAGGGCCAAAAGCCCAAGCAAAATAGGAAAAGAAGAGAAAATGATTTTGAAACTTTCCATGTTAATTAAACAAGGATATTCTAGCTATTTAGCAAGTTAATTGCCAAAATAAATTAGATTAAATGCATTTTGCTTTCACTGGCTCTTAATTTATTTAAAATTATGACAGCAAGTAACAGAGATGATTAATTGAAATAATCTTACTTTGTGTATTTTGGATATTCAAACAAAGTAGGTATAAATAAGTAATTCAATTATTCAAACCCAGGCTCAAGTTTCAATCCTAATTCTGAAGATCTTTGTTCTTAGTTTTTATGCTTGAAGAGATCTTTGTCAAAAAGACACAGTAATAAGCCTAAATAGGCAATATAGAACAATAAAATGCATAGAGATAAATAATTTGCAAAAGTATGACATATCTCAGGCTAATTTTGCTTGAATTTTCAAATCCTCAATTTTCCTTCTGTAATTGTCTCATTAACTGCAGAGATTATTAGCTAAAAGCTTTAAGCTCTTGTATATTAAGCAATGGAACATATTCTAGAGTTAATTCTCTGTTATTTTATTTTATTTCTTTTTGTTTTTCTGAGACAGGGGCTATCTATTCAGCTCTGGGTAGCAACCAGTTAAAAGCCTTAAACTCTGCTCTGAAAAGATATGACTGCAGAATTTGGCCTCAAAATTCAAAGGAAGTGACCTGAGAGAGAAAATTTTGCTTCAGTCTTCAGAGAATATCACATCTAACAGCAAAGACAAATTATAACATTTGGAATTTGAGTTCAATTAAGCTCATTAGTGAAAGCATAACAATTGTAAGTGGAAAACAGGAAAGTTTACAAGAGTCTAAAACATTAACTATAAGCTTGCAAAAGAAAAAGCCCTCAGTAGGTTGACCTATTAGTGCTTGTAACCATGCGTAAGAACAATTTTGGCTTAGATTTTTGTCAGTGGCTAGTGATTCACAGTCAGCTTAAGTGGAATGGGAGGAACTAAAAATTACCTCACAAATTCCCCACAGGGTGGAGTTTGAGCAGTTATTTGAATTTCTCACTTCAAGGTCTAGTCTATAAAGTTAGAAGAAATTGTTGAATGGCTCACTGAGAAATTGCAGAATCTGAGGACCACATCAGAATACAGGTAAGCAAGCACTAAAGCTATGGTTTAGTCAGTACACAAATTAAACCTTGTGTTTTCTGAATGGAAATGTTATATGACATAATAAAATATCATATTTTTTGAGGTTGCTTTTTCTTGTTTTCTGATTTTAATCAACTTCATAAAAAATAGCATGGTTGCTATAATATCTCCAACCCCTAAATGAAGATTAAATGAAGAAATCTATAGTTATATAATGAACAGAAAAGGTTGATTTCAATAGTACACTATGATTTATCTGTGAAATTTTGTGATATTTGACAAATGGAGGTCAGTACTGCAATTACTTGACTTTAAATGGTAATATTAGATCAAGATCTAGAGAGGGAACTTTACCTGGAAATTCACTTTAAGTTTTCTGTTTTCTTATAACTTATTGCTTATTAGTCATAGTAAAAGTTTAGAGAAGTGAAAATTCTATTTTTGAACATATTTTCTTCCCTTCTTGTAAAGTACTTGCCTAAGAGTGGAAAGTTTGTAGATTTTTCTCTGTGTTATAACTCCATTTTCTTTTTTTTAAAGGAACAAGTATTTAATACTTGTGCATACACTTGCATAACACTCAATGTATTTACTTACACATTTAACCAAGCTTAAACATATAAGGGAAAACACGCAACCTTTGTCTCTCTGGGCCTGACTTCCTTTCACCTTTATACTTCTTTGCTTTCGTTTTGAGGAAGGAGACAATAATATAAAAACCAATGTGCTTTTCTTTGTATGAAGGAGTGGATGCTATGAAGTCACCTCTCAATGATTCTCTAAAACAAAGCTTGTTCTGAGCACTTACATCAAAGAAGATTTACTTTCTTTCTGAGTGAAATGTCAAGTTCTAAACTTTGAACTTGGTACAATTTGCTCCCTTCTAGGAAGGATTGAAACTTTGCTGTGTAAAGATTAACTACTGAGTTGTAATGGTTATTTAACTGTTTAACCCTAAGCCAGAGATTAAGGTGAGCCTAAATATTATGATATCATGCAAACAAGCAGCTTTAAAGAAGACTGAATATTTTTGCCATATACATAAAATCATGGCAGAAAAATTTACAAGATTTCAAAAGCTAACCATGAATGGCAAAACAGTATTTATTATGAAAGTATCTCTTATTTTTTATATAAAAGATTCTCCACTGACCCAAGTCTGTAAATCTAACTACTTAGAAGGGTGAGATCTAAAGATAGTGTGATTCAACGTTAGCCAATGCAGGAAAGTTCCTCAGACACTTATCTCCAATTAAACAACAAATAACTGGAAGTAGAACAGTGAATCAAGTGGTAAATACTAGCTTTGAGTAAGAAAGCTCATAGTTGAGGCCCCAGGACTAGTACCAAAACAAGAAAAACAAAAATTGCAATGTAAATGGATCTTAAGCATCATCTCTTGAAAAAAGTACAATATGATTTTATTTTATACAGCAGTAGCAATGCTTTTTACCATACAGCACATGTTATGATTGTGCAGCTTCTTAAATTAACACTAAATATGTGAAATGCAAATTTTTACAGTTTTTACAAATTTACCGAAGCACATCAACTAATTGGTAAAAAGATACAAGGCACAATTTATGGCCTATGAAACATTGTTTAGCTTATGTGGTGAATGCAGAATTGAGCCTAAGTTGGTAGAGTTAATAAATTGCTTCTTGAAGTGATGGCACTGTGTTGTTTTGAAAACTGAAAATCATACTGAAATCTGCGGGAGGTTGAGCATGGTCAGGGTTAGAATATAGAAGGTGTTCAATCTTTAGGAAAAAGCTCCTCATACTGCAAGTATGACAATCCCAGTAATAGACTCCCCATCCCTACGCCCCACCCCACCTTGGGTGGAACTGGATTGTAAATAGTTCATTCAAAATAGTAAATGGGGTAAGCACAGGGGTTCATATTTCTTAGTTCAGCACTCAGGATTTGGAAGCAGAAAGAAGGTCAAATCTCTAGGACAACTGAAAGTAGGTCATAAGATGTTGTCTCAAATAAAATATTAAAAAAGAAAAAAGAAAGCTGAGAGGATATGTATATACAGAAAGAGAAAGAGGGAAACATAGAAAGACAAAAAGAGAGCAATAGGGACAAAGTATAAATTCAAAAGTAGTCTGTGTTACTGGGTAGACTGGAAAACTAACCAAAGAATTTAAAGGAAAAAGAGAATTAGGTACATACAGAAACATCAATTAAAAAATCAGGGAAAAAGATGCAAAGAGAAAATATGAGGCTCAAATTTTTGTTGTCTCACAAGTTATGTTCCCACATTCCATTTTGAAGGGAAGCTCCATCTTAGGCACAGCTGAAACACAAGCACTATACCCTTCTATCAACATAATCTACTTTACTTTTGTTTATTTATACTCTGTACATTGCAGGCCTGGAGCTTCAGAGAAAATAAAGACACTTTTACTTTTCAGAAATATTTATTTATGTTTTAAACTTATATTTATTTTCCTATTTTCTTTTTTTAGGATATTTTTATTTTATTTTATTTTTAATTCTTTTTACTGTAATTAATAGAAGGGTTACAGTTATATTCACCAGATAGAAAGTGCATTACTTCAAGTACATTGATACTGCTTCTCATGTTTTGTCCCCATTTCCCTCACCCTCCATCTTGTTTTCCCCCTTCCCTTTCATATTTCAAATAAACACTATACCCTTCTATCACCAAAATCTACTTTACTTTTGTTTATTTATATTCTGTACTCATTACAGGCCTGGAGCTTCAGAGAAAATAAGGACACTTTTACTTTTCAGAATTATTTATTTAATTATGTTTTAAACTTATATTTATTTTCTTATTTTCTTTTTTAGGATATTTTTATTTTATTTTATTTTTAATTCTTTTTTACTGTAATTAATAGAAGGGTTACAGTTATATTCACCAGATAGAAAGTATATTACTTCAAGTACATTGATATTGCTTCTCATGTTTTGTCCCCATTTCCCTCATCCTCTGTCTTGTTTTCCCCCTTCCCTTTCATATTTCAAATAAACAAATAAATGTATATACAACATACCAGGCAACAAGGTAAGATACTGTAACAATACGAGAATAACAAAGGGGCAACAAAAGATATGAGAAATAACATAGTACCTTAAGAACTACAATCACACATTGTATAGATCTTGTATCCATATCTTTTTCATGATTATTTATATTCATGATTATTTATATATAGCTGTTTAAGGGAGAAGTTGTAGGCAAGTAGAGTGGTACTTGCCTGTAATCCTGGAACTGAAAGGGCTGAGGCAGAAGGATCTAGAGTTTCAGATCAGCCTTGGCTACATAGGAAGAACCTGTTTCAAGAAACATAATTTTAGTGAGAAAGTTCGCTTTAATCCAGAATATATATTATGATAGCAAAGTATTCTGAATATCCAAGTAGCACCAACTAGGATTTAACATCTACTCTGTGGAGCTAGAAAGTGCTAATTCATCAAAAATGTTCCCAAGTATGAAGCAAGCTTGTATCTCTTTGAGTTCAAGGGAAATATTTCTTAACTGATAAGGAATGTCTTTTTTTGAATAGGATATTGGTTATGCCAAAACAATTCACACACCTGTTTTGTTTATTGCCTTAATCAGCTGTTATTTTGGGTGACCATATCGAAAAGAATGTTCAGTAATACAGTAGCCATAAAGATGCAGTAAATATGGAAGAACTTCAAGAATAAAACAGTTCATTAGAGAAGATCAGCATCTTAATCAAGCTACTACAAAATAAACAAAGCAGGTATACAGTAAGGACATTCCTATACAAATCTACACATGAAGCTTTGCACAGAATTTTCTGCAGAAAAATATTTGGTTATTGTTTACAGCTATTTATCCTCTGCCTTTGTGTAGCTCTGCGATTCTTCCTTGCTTCTGGAATAACATGCTTCCTTCTTTGCATCAATGCTTCTCTTTTACTCTGAAAACAAAACAAAAACAAAGAATCTCTCTTAACAACATTCCTCCTCCACCTTAGCTTCTTTCCCTGATTCTTCTAAAATTGCAGTCTCTTTCTAACTTGATGAATTTATGTATATCATAGTGCAAATTCCTGAACGAATTTAATTATATGCTCAGCTAAGCACCAATACCACTGTTTGCTTAGTGGTTTCACAGTAAGTCACTCACAGACCATGATCAGAGAATTGAGTTGTGGTTAGTGGGTCAAGTAGGGAGCAAATCTTCAACAGCCATGTGCTAACAGAACATTATGTCAAATTGGAGGGATACAATTTATTCATACCCACTTAGAATGGAATATGGCAAGCATATTCATCTTTCCCATCCGTGCATGTGCCTGACTGAGTACAGTACTTAGAAAAATATATTGTTTATTATAAGATGTGTGCTCATAAATATTGTTGATATTTAGAAGATACAACACTAAGTTTAGAAAGCACAGAAGATATAACACTTAATTTAGAAAACATACCATGATAGATTTTATGAAAAATGTGGTCTTTGACCAAGTTTTTTTGAATGGAGTCTAGCATAGGAATATGTAGAAGGGAAAGCAAAATATTTTAAACAAAGAATATGGCATTAGAAAATTCACAGATTTAAAATAGAACATGAGAAAGCTGAAAATAATTTAGTATGGTTAGATATTGAAAGACCATCAGCAATCTTAGAATCACTGACTTTGTTATAAATAACAAATTAAGTTACTCAACTGGCATCAGAACTTAAACACATTCACAAGTGAAATTTAGTATCTGTATAGAACAATAAAAAAGAAGTTAATAGGTCAGGATTAGCAACTGAGAAAGGCAATAACAATCCAGGTGGAAAATGTTCATTGCACTAGATAAAGTGTTCCCATTAATAATTCTTTAAGGTGGAAAATCAGAAAGGGAATAAAAAAAAGTGACTACATTCAAATTCTAGAACTCACTCTGGATTAGTGTTTGATCCAGTTTTTCATTCTAGACTTTAAAAATTGTATGAATTGAAAAATGTCAAACATACTTTGTGATAGAGTTTTACCATAAGCTACAGACTCCAATTTCCAATGAGACTCCCCTTGACATTGCTACTTAGAGATTCAATAGCAATCTAAATTTTAATATGACCTCTAGAGTTCTGTGATTTCCATCATCAATTTTTCTTCCCCATATATTTATTATTTTTATCACACTTCACATATATTATAGACCTGCAAACTAGAAAAAACTCCTTTCCTGTCCTCACTAGAGACAATTTGTTACAGTTCTGCCTGGTTTTCTACAAAGTAGGTCACAAATCCACATTCCTCTCTACTCATTCTCTCAGTCAAATTCAATTCATCAGATTTTCTCCTGTAACAGCCATACTATGATACTTTCGCAATTCTTATAATGCATGCAGATGCTGTCATTTTTTTATTAATGCAAATAATACACTATCCTTCTTCTACTCAAAACTCTCTATTGTTCTATGGCAAAGGAGATCAATGATTGAAATTTACCTGGGAAGTCAGGGCCCTTGGATTCATCCCTAGGACTGCAAATAGACGTAAGAATTTCCATTGCTTTCTCATTCAACTTATTGCTTTCTCATTCCAGACTTAAAAGTACTTCATAACGACTTTATGCCTCTTCCTATTCAAATTATAATCTATCATTACTCCCTCTGTCTCCCTTTTCAAATAGCATATTAGTTGAATTGTCTGATACCCTCACTCTTCAGAATATTTGCAGTTGCAGTCACTTTTCTTAAGGTTATAGTTCTTATATGGTTGACTTTATAACATGATTCAGAAATGTATTTTCTTTTTATTCTATTCTTCCACAAGTGCATACAACATGAGATTTTCACCTAAATATTTTCTCATTCTCAGTTCTTGCAAGGGTTTCAAGATAGAATCATAAAACAGGACTCTTTTTTCCAGAGAGTTTAAACAAGATGCATAGGGATGAAAACCACAGAACTGTCATAGGTAAATCAAGTTAGCCGGTGGATGAGAAATTATTTATAGCTTTGATACTCAATTCAAAATTGGTGGGAAATAAAAGTGAGTACAATCTTGAGTGTAGTGCTAAAAGCATATGCTGAAATCTTCATTTTCATTTATCCCCTCTAGAAACAATATACCTTCCATAAGACTTAGAAATATTGAATAAATGCTAAATACAGTAGAATTTTGTTCCACAAAAAAGCAGTATTCCCTCTTTCTAAGATGGTTCATGTGATTATGACAAGGAAGATCTTACTTACAATTCCCAGCAACAGAATCTTCTTTGATATTCATACAGAAAAGGTACCAATCTTTAATATGAAGTTATCCTCACATTAGTTCATTCACAAGTAAGCCATAGCCAGAGAAATATAGGATGCATAGTTTCCATCATTTGCAGTAGCTAGAATGTGCCTCTAAATCAAGTAAACATATATGTATATATACAACATATATAATTTATTATATATACATGGACACAGACACACACACACATATATATATATATATAAACATGCCTACACACATAAACTGGCACATGATAAATTATATAGGGCTGAGGCACAGAAGTGGACAATAAAAGGTCAATAGCTATGCGAATATGATCATATAAAATACTATTTTATGAAATGAACTTGAATAAAAGCAAACAAATTTATTTTAGCTTCTGTTGTTATGTTGTTGTTGTAGTTTTCATTTTGTTTGGGTAGTATTTTTGAGGGTAAGGGAACCACAAAGAAAGGTGGAAAAAAGGGTAACTAAATATGACCATGGTACTGACTAGACCCTATGTGGAAAATAAACTGAATATCTTGTGGGAGGGTAAACCTGGGCAAGGCAAGGGGAAGGGAGACAAAACAAATTGTACTCATTTCGGAGTCATGTAACTGTAACCGCTCTGTATATCACTTCTACAATAACAAGGAAAATAGCGTTTCTTTTTTTCCAGTCCTGGGCTTGAGCTCAGAACCTGAGAACTGTCCTTGCACTTTCTCAAAGCCAGAGCTCTACAACTTGAGCCACAGCACCATTTCTGGCTTTTTCTATGTATGTTGTATTGGGGAATCAAATCTGTGTCTTGGTGCATGCTAGGCAAGCACTCTACAACTAGATAAAACTCCTGGCCAAGAAAAATAGTTTTTTTTTTAAAAAAGGAAGAAACGTCTAAAATAATAGCAGCAGTACGACCACCACCACCAACAACAAATACATAGTTTGAACTGTGATTCAGAGCTCATTTGGGCTGAAGTAGCACAGGTGAGCCAAAGAAATTTTTCTTCCTAAATTTCCACAACAGCAAATTTTACTATTACCATCATGTAAGGGATCTAGAGGAAAGTGGATATCTCAAAGATATCTTTCCATTTTCCTAAGTAGCAAGAATAGAATCAATTAATATTTACTGACGACCTACTATTAGCTCAGCAGTTATCTAACTTAATCCTATTAATATCTGCTAAGATGTGGCTTTTTTATTTTTCATTTTATGGAAAAAATTTCAGTTACAGGTGTTAATGCTGGTAGGCAAATTATTTCTAAGTCTGGGAATTGACAATTTACTGTTTTATCTTTTCTGTTTTGTTTTGGCGCAGGTCCTAAGGCATTGCACCTAAGCTTTTTTGCTCAAGTTAGTTTGAGTCACAGCTCCATTTATAGCTTTTTGATGGTTTTCTGAAGATAAGAATCTCATGAACTTTTCTTCCCAGGCTGGCTTTGAACCATGATTCCAGCCTACTGAGTATCTAGGATGATAGGCATGAACCACTAATCCCCAGTGAGATTCCAAGTTAAATTTTTAATAAGATACATTAGTGAAAGGACACATTTTCTCCAGGAAAATGGTGGAAATGAGACTGTTTTATTGTTTCCTTTCTCTTTTAAAGAACAATTTATTATGGAGCCCCTACCTCTTGAGCTACCAGCAGACACTGTGCAGCATATTGCGGCTGAACTGAACTGTCATCCAACAGACCAGAGAGTGGCTTTCTACCTAGATGAGGAAGATAAGCTGAGACATTTCAGGGAGTATTTCTATATTCCCAAAATGCAAGATCTGCCTCCAAGTAAGAATAAAGGGAAGGGTTTTAAAAAATCAATTAATTAATTTACTTTTGCTATACTACATGTTTATCATAAATCTCTAAAAACCATTGTTCCAGGATATAATAAAGCCATTACAATTGTGTCTGAAAAATAGGAGGCCCTGGTATTATTAAATCAACCTGTCCGCCTACCTTAGCCTCATATTCTTTACATTTCTTATTCTCCATGGAATAAAATACTTATAGGGTGCTTATGTTGTCACCTACTTTCTCTGAACAATGCAGTGACTGATTGAAAATTATAGGCAGAAGTATTAACGTGTGCTCTCAGCACTTAGAGCTTAAAGCAATTTGTTTCAACATGATATTAGAATATCTCTTATTTTGTGGCACCTAGTTGATAGTGGTAAGATGTTCGTTTGAAATGAAATATGTTATGTAACCTGCACAGGTAAAGAGTAATGTTCTGTGAATAGACATAGTTTTTTGCTTGCTGTAATTTTTGTAAAGAGTTACCAAAAACATACATTCTACATTTCTAAACAGAATACAGGAAATTGTTTATGCTTTCGAGGAAGTAGTATTTAAAACAAACAAACTTGGGCAAGAAGCGTGGCCTAGTGATAGAGTGCTTGTTTAGCATACACAAAGACCCAGATTTGATTACTTGGTACTACATACAGAGAAAAAGGCAGAAGTGGTGCTGTAGCACAAGTGGTAGACTCTAGCCTTGAGGAAGCTAAAGGACAGTGCTCAGGCCCTGATTTCAAGCCCAAAGATAGGCAAAAATAAAATAAACTTAAATAACATTATGAAAAATATCAGAAATGTCACATCTAACTTTATTTTTTCATTTTACATCAACAAAAAATACTACAGACAGGCATGGGTTGCTCACAACTGTAATCCTAGCTACTCAGGAGGCTGAAATCTAAGAACTGAGGTTCAAAGCCAGCCTAAGAATGAAAGTCCATCAGACTCTTATCTCCAATTAACCACAAGAAAACCAGAAGTGGCACTGTGGATCAAAGTGATAGAGCCATAGCCTTGAGCTGAAGAGCTCAGGGACAGCACCCAGGCAGAGTTCAAGCCTCTTGACCACAAAAAAAAAAAAACAAAACAGAAAAAAAATACTACAAGGATAAGTGGAATTAATCCACTAAAATCATTTCACATAGCCTTAAGGTTAATGTATTTAGCAAACATTGTTATTAATTTTTGTCTATTTGACATAGTTTCCTCCTAACAACTTAGGTAAATAAGTCATTTTTGTCATGCATATGTGTTTATATAGTGTAAGGAGACACATAGCAAATTAAAAGAACTTAATTATGCTTGCTATGAAGTATTGCTTTCAGTGTTAGTGTTAGAGTCGTGAGCTGCATTTTGCCCACGGTAGTGTGAGATATAAGTGCTGATAAGGTGACAGTAAGTGGAGATAAGATGGTGGTGAGAAAGTGTGCCTGGCAGACTCAGTGTGAACCACAGCCTGGCAAGTGCTGAAGTTTGTTTTCTACAAACGCAATGATAGGGTTCTTGGGAGTAAATAATGCTAGTTTGCCTTTGGTATATATATATATATATATATATATATGATATATGTATGTATATGTCATGTGCGTGCGTGTGTGTGTGTGTCTGTTTGTTTGTGTGTGTGTGTGTGTGTGTGTGTATGTGTGCTTGCAAGGTAGAAAAACTTAAAATAAATCAGTATTTCCTGTCCTACTAAAATCTTCCTAGAGCATATAGTAGTGACATAAAATCTCAACGAATTTTAACATTCAAACACAACACAATAATGCTGACAACTCCCCCGCAGACTTTTCATCCTTCTGGCAATAAGTTAGCATGAGTACATTAGCCATGAGTACAGGACTAGAAATAGAAACATTTCATTGTCACCTTGCTCAAAGTCTTTCTTACCCACTGTTGTGAATATGTTATTTTAAAAATTAATTGATGGCATGGCATGGGAATACGTCTAATGGTAGAGTGCTTGCCTAGCATGCACAAATACCCAGGTTCAATTCCCTGGTACCTCATACACAGAAAAAAAGGCTGGAAGTGGTTCTGTGGCTCAAGTGATATAGCATTGAAAAAGCTCAGTACAGTGCCCAGGCCCTGAGCTCAAGACTCAGCAATGGCAAAAAAAAAAATGGCATGTCCACTCTGACCATTTAACTAAAAGATTGCAAACCAGAATACAGTAAAGCTACCACTACAATTATAGCAGTATTAACCATAGCCAAGGTATGGAATCAGCCAAGATGTCCATCAATGGACAAATGGATTAAAAAATGTGATATATATGTATGTATATAACATATATATATTGAAATTTTGTTCATCCATTAAAAATGATATTGTACCATTTGAAAATGAATAAAGAGACATGGAAAAATATACTAAGTATAGTAAATAAGGCCCAGAAAAACAAAGGATCCATGTTGTTTCTTATACGTGGAAGCTGTATTAAACATGTAAGCTCATAAGTAAATACATTGGTGGTATGCAAGTATACACAAATCTTGTAATTGAAATATGGTAGATTCATGGAAGATCTCAAATAATGTAATTCCTTCAAAAGCCAAAATCAAAATTTAGCAAAATAAAACACCAAGAATCAGGTATTTGAAAGAGGTGAGGTGCAGACGAGGGGAAATGGATAAAAGAATGAAGAGAATATAGGGGAGAATGCAGTTAATACAAAAAGAGATGAATAAGGGAAGGAGTTGGTGGGGAGGGATGGGGTGAGAATATTGAAACGGATGACTTTGATCAGGATGCATTATATTCATAAACTCCTTTGTTAATTGGCAACTCCTTTATAAAGCTACATGAAGATAATTTTTAAAAATTGTTAAAAAGGGCTGTGAATCAAGAGCCAGGTGATGAAAACAATCCAGATGCTCTACTGCAGATGAATGGATACAGAAGATGTGGCATATATATATATATATATATATATATAATGGAATTCTACATAGCCAACAGACAAGATAAAATAATGGCATTTGCAGGGAAGTGGATGAGACTAGAGCGAATCATGTTGAGTGAGACAAGTCAAGACCAAAGGAACAAAAGGCGCATGGTATCCTAAATATATGGCTATTAGATCCAAAGAGTACAAGAGCGAGGACTCAATATTTGCATACCCAATGCTATGGACATGGTACTGGAAATATAAACACAACTACATAGATATAAACACTTATGACTCTACAGACAATGTTTTTATTACATAGATTAATATATCTATGACATAAAACCCCCAGCCTAATTTTACACATCATTTGAAATATGATGTAAAAACCAATGTTAATAAATTCTTTAATAAAATATGTCAAACAAAAAAAAACAGAGCTGTGAATGTGGGGGCTGAAAGTTTAGCTTAATAGTTAGTTACCTTAAATTGGTTAGGGAAGGGGGGAAAACCAAGACAGGGTGGGGTGGAGGGGAGGATAATGGGGACCAAGACATGCGAAAGGGTATCAATATATGTGAATTAATGTACCTTCTATCTGGAAAATATCATGTAACCTTTTTATTAATTACAATAAAAAATAAAAAAAATAGTTAGTTACCTTGTCTAGAGCTGAAGGATCTGTCTTCAAATGCTACTACCACAAAAACTTATACATATTTTTTAAGTGTGGAGAATGCCTCATTTTATCAAATGCCTTTCCATTATCAAGCCACATCACAGAAAAGCCTAATGAACTCAGAATTAAACGTGAGTATAGAGAGAACATAGGAAGTATACTACACAAGTTATGCTTTTATTCTTCAATATTCTTTCTGGAAGTATTCTCAAAGACCTGTGAAATTTTCCAAAGCATCTTCTTGCATCCTTAGTAAATAAAATAAGAAGAGAAGTATTCCTGCAGAACAATACATGAAAATTACTATTATTCAGATGTAATTAGTTTTAATAAAACAATATTGTTAGGTGCATGATTATTAAGGCATTCAACAATATAAAAAGCTTTTGTGGATTATATTCAAATGACAATAAAAATGTAAACTTCTTATTTAATAAAATCTACAGAATATAGAGTCCTATGGATGTTATAGTGAGTGAATCTGTCCAACAAGATCTTAGATCAAGAAATGGAAAATTGCTACCACTAGGGGAAACTGTCTTCTAACTGTTCATTTTCCTGAGACAATGGTGCTATTTGGATCTATCTTCGGTATGTAACCATCAGTCACCAATTCAGGAATATATCCTGTTCTCAAATATTTTGGTCCTTGTTTAGGGTCAGATCCCCTTGTGCACAGTGTTCAGCATAGTCAGTAGCTTATATGCAGAGCCATCTGATGATCATTTTCTCAAGACTCTATTATTCCATGATAGTTCTGACAGTGTCTTCCACTCAGGATCACGTCTCCATTTTCCTCTTACCAGAAAACAGAATTTTATTTTTACAAAGAGAACAAAAGTCACCATGGTTATCAGCTAGACTTGTCTTCCCCAGAGATTTGGCACCTTTGTTGCTGCTGCTTCTGTGATACCACACTAACCAAAGGATTGAACTGATGAACAGCCTGAGAGAGGACAGAGAAAAGAGCATTAGAAATAAGTACAATTTCTTCCATTCTTTCTTTTGTAAGTTTTAGATACCTTAAAAAGAAGACTAGATATAGAGATAGTAAAATCCTCTCAGAGCTTCTACAATCCACACAGAGCTCATGGTTTGGGTTTATGGCCTATATTTGAATTCAGGCTTCCTTTGAATCCCCCTAAGTGGGAAAACAAATCCTGAAAAAGCACTACCAGTTTAGTTCTATTTCCATGTTTATTTTTTCTCCCACAGATGCTTCTTAATTTGATGATGGTTTTTGATCCCTGTAAACTAGTTTCTAAGTTGAAAATATTGTAAGTAGAAAGTACTTTTTTTTAACACTGACCTAATGAATTCCAATACAGTAAGCAATAAACAGCAACAAAAAACAGCAACACAGTAGACAGTAGAATATTGGTTTATTTACATTTTAGGTTCTATAACTTCCTTAGAATTGTGATTAGATTGTCCTACATTTTCCAAAACCCTAGAAATTATCAAAATTCAAAGATGTCAAATGAAACTATGCCCCATGTAAAATTCAAAACCAATGAGAAATGTGGAAAAAATTGTGTAAGGTTGAAAATGTTGTTAATCCCCCTTCAAGTGGAAGACTGTATCTGTTTCCACATACAGTATAATCCTCAGATAGCCATTAAGTATACTTCAGTTACATTCTATGGGTCCAACTGAAGTGTGTTTCACCATGTCAAGTTGTATCCATCTTCACTTGAAGCAGAAAGTTTTCCATTGTCTAAGAAAAGGTCTTAACTATACTTCAAACTTTTATCTGAAAGTATTTTTAATGTAGAATATGTTAGCAAACTACTCTTTCCTTCTGACAATCAGAAATATAACTATTACCAGGGAATTTTGATATGTAGTGCTACACATTGTCCACATTTAAATTTAAGAAATCCTATCACTGTTGGGTTGTTTCTGAGGAGTATTTTCCTACAGATAAAAGTTTTATCTAAGCCCGGAAAGGTGTCTCACCCTGTAATCCTAGCTACACAGGAGGCTGAGATTTGAGTATCAAGATTCAAAGCCAGCCTGGGCACAAAAGGACCTGAAACTCAACTCCAATTAACCCCTAGAAAATGGGAGATGGGGCTTGGCTCGAGGGTAGGGTGGTAGCATTGAGCTGAAGAGGCTAGGGACAGTGCCTAGGCTGAGTTCAAGTCCCATGACCCACCCCCCAAAAAAGTTTGATCTAATCTCTGATAGCAATCTGATTCCTAATTTATGAATCTAAGAATAAAACCCAGTTTATCACTATTGGAAACTGCTAAAATCCAATTCAATATGACCAACATTAATTTTTTTAAAAAGCCAAGCCAGGTACCTGTGACTCTCATCTGTAATCATACCTACTCAGGAGGCTGATATCTGAGGATGGAGGTTCAAAGCAAGCCCTGGCACTAGAGTTGGTGTGACTCTTATCTCCAACTAATTACCAGAAAACTGGAAGTGGCACTGTGGCTCAAGTGGTGGAGCGCTAGCCTTGAGCTGAAGAGCTCGGGGGCAATGCCTACACCTGGAGTTCAAGCACCACAACAGAAAGTGAGTCAAACTAGTAGGCCAATTAATAAGATTAGGGAAATTTTACTGTTTGATATATATTACCCTACAAATTCATATTTTTGATTTATTAATAACCAAATCACACGTATGATAAGCAGCCTGGATCGATGCATTCTGTCACTAATTATAGTGTACTCAGCAACAATTCCATGTTCATGAACCTGAATAAACATGATCATTTCCTAATATATTATTAGGAAACACCTTTTTTCCTTTCACATTTATTTTTCCTTTCCTTTCCCCCTACTACTTAACTACTTAAGAAAGTAGTTACTCACTTAAGAAAAATTAAAATAAAAAGCAAAACATTTTTTTAGATGAGCCATCTAATAGCAGAGTTTCAACAAAGTTTCTGGCTCCAGAGATTCCCAATTGATTACACCTAGCCACCTAGTAAGCCTGTTGAAGAGATGAGCAGTGATGGTAGAAATGTAGCAGTAAAAAAAGAGCTTTACTAACATCATGGTGACAACTGAAAGGACAGAAATATAATGATCTAAAGCCTATCGTCAAATAAAAGGAGGACTGAGCATTTCCATGGGTATAGTCCAGGTCATTGTGTGTAACCATGGCCAACCAGATCATTATCACCAAGGTCTCTGGTGTTTAGGGAAGTTTTGGGTCCTATGTCTTAGTCAATGATGTTCATCATTCAAATCTCCTGTCATGGTCCTCTAGCTGACTATAAGGGAAAAAGACTCAAGAGAGCTCAAGAGGAAGAAAAGGAAACAAAATGTATTCAGAAAGAAAATGGAGTTAGCTAGTTCAATGATTGGGCCCATGTGCAGACTCACTGTCAGTTATCCTTCCCTTTGACTAGGAGGTAGGACCAGAGTCATTTCCCCCACTACACTAACAAATTGACATTTTTAACTTATGGTTTCTAAACATGACAGCATTTTAACAGCACTAATACAGCCACTTAATATGAGGACCTTCAGGGAATCAATCGTGTTATACACATATGGGCAAAAACGCATGCTAACTATGAAGATATGGAAGCCAGGAGCATGACCTAGTGATAGAGTGCTTGCCAAACATGCAGGAAACCCTGGGTTTGATTCCTCGGTACCACCTACATAGAAAAGGCTGAAAGTGATGTTGTGCTCAAGTGGTAGAGCGCTAGCTTTGAGAAAGCCCAAGAGCAGTGGCCAGGCAATTGGAGCAGTGGGATTGGCAAAAACTAAATATGAGGATTTTTTAAAACAAAGGAACAATGTATTTCTGAATAGATCTGCAGAGACAGTTTCTTTGTGTTCCTTTATTTCATCTCTAAGTAGAACCACATGAAAAAATCTTAGCAGTAACAACTTTTATCAGAACTGTGGTCATCCAAGAAGCTTGAGCTCATCAGCTCAAGGCTACCACCTTACCCTTGAGCCAAGCCCCGCTTCCCATTTTCTAGAGGTTAATTGGAGATAAGAGTCTCAGGTCCTTTTGTGCCCTGCTTTGAACCTTGATCCTCAGATCTCATCCTCTTGAGTAACTAGGATTACAGGCATGATCCACTGTGCCTGGCTTAAGAAAATTCTTTACATAGAAAAGAAAGCACTTAAAAAAGTCTAACTTACCTTTACTGGAAAATAAAGCAGTCATTTATTAATCTATTTTTAATTTGCAAAAAAGTAAAAATATTTTCTATTCTATAACCTTAATTTAACTTTCAATATGAAATAATTAAATGGATATGTGTGTGCACGGGTGTGTGCATGGACTTGTTTTTCAGAGTCAGATATGAACAGAGATTTTAATTCCTTTAGCTCCTGAGGCAACAAACTGGGTTGAACATTTCACCTCCATCCTAAAATAGTTTGGTTTATTATAGTATGCTGAACAATTAATGTAATTTTTTGGTATTTCATCATATGAAAACTTTGTTCAAAAATAATTTCACATGTGTTTTGTTACTGAAATTTAAGCTAGCTAACATAGACTTAATTAAATATGAATAAATAGCTAATAAATATTAATTATAATAGTTATAAGCTTTATTACATTAAAGGTTACTTACTCTCTGTGACCTTGAACACTTTCATTAAATAATAATTCTCACTTTTTTCAAATCTTGTTTTTTATTGTGGTTTTAAATGAGTGGATTAAATGTAAGACCTCCTAAAACTAAGCCATTTAAG
This sequence comes from Megascapheus bottae, assembly GCF_031878675.1. NCBI lineage: Eukaryota > Metazoa > Chordata > Mammalia > Rodentia > Geomyidae > Megascapheus > Megascapheus bottae. Next base: position 34,567,849 of record NC_143520.1, on the reverse strand, counting down.
AAGTACTAAGTGACTTTGAAATGCTTATTCTCAATTTTTACACCAAGTCAATGAAATTAAAATCTATGGATCTAAATTTGTTAGACTTATTCCAAGCTTCCAATAGGAAAGAAAGAAATTGGGGATGGGAATTTGGCCTAGTGGTAGAGTGCTTGCCTAGCATTCAGGAAGACCTGGGTTTGATTCCTCAGAACCACATATATAGAAAAAAGCCAGAAATATTGCAGTGAGCTCAAATGGTAGAGTTCTAGTCTTGAGAAAGCCCAAGGTCTGTGCTCAGGCTTTAGTTTAACCCAGGACTGGAAATAAAAAGAGATTGTACTTTCTTTTAAGCATAAAATCCCTGGTTTGGTATGTTTTTCCAATGGAGAACATGTCTGACCAGATGTAACGATACTAATGAAATGTTTTCTAATCACATATGAAGTGCTTCTGTGTGGAAATCATTGTAGTAAGCAATTCATATAGGAACAAAATAAACAATTTTAACAAAGGACTTTGAAAATGTATAACTTAAAAACTTGAATCGATTTTATTATTATGTCAAAAATGTAATTAGGGTCCATTTTTTTTCAGTTAAATAAAATAAATAGCAGCTGGATCATACAAGCTACTCCCTTGGAATATGGAGTAACTTCAGCAGAAAATCTGGAAATGCACTCTAAAAATGGCAAGTGATGGCCAGAGCTGGTACCATGGTACATCAGATGGATTCTATATTAACTTCTTCAGGGAACTTGAGATTTCTTTTTTTTTTTTTTGCCAGTCCTGGGCTTGAGCTCAGGGCCTGAGCACTGTCCTTGGACTTTCTCAACGTTAGAGCTCTACCACTTGAGCCTCAGCACCACTTCTGGCTTGAACTTGAGATTTCTTGTTGGGAAGAGTATCTAAACTAGAAACAAACAAAAACAAAACAGAACAAAACAAAAAAATACTAAACTTACCTCCACAGGGAAGGAGCTATTTAAAAAAACAAACAAACAAAACAACATGCCAAAGCCAGATTAAGGATTCTTTGTGTTTTTCCACTTTACTGGAGAAATTGGAAACAATGGATGTAAAGAACAAAGCAATTATAATACACACAAATCTTCCCCAACTCCAGCATTTATTTTTTCATGTTGTTTTTTTGTGTGGTTGTTACACCTGATCAAGCCAACAGTGATGTAATCCAAAGCAATCTACTGTTAACCAAATTATGGTTTTCCACTTTATTCCTACTTTGGAAAGAAACTTACTTTGAAATTACTAATTACCTACTTGTACTGTTTCTGTTTCTTCAACTTTTACTGTGCCTAAAAAAGTGATGTAGTTGTTGTTTTCTTATCTTTTATTTTGTTTTGTTTGTTTCTTTGCTTGAAAAAGTTCTCACCATACTGCACATACCAGACTGGCATCAACTCACAATTCTCCTACCTAAAGCCAGTTACTTGCCTCAGTCTGTTCCACCATCTTATTTCATGAAATGTTATTTGACTCTAAAATAAAAAAAGCCAAATAATATCTTTAAACTAAGTTACTGTAGTGTTGTTTCATATAACTGAAAGAGTGAATAAGTGAATAATTAAGGTCCAGTGTGATGGACATTTTTTATTATTTAGAATGTTACTCAGAGGAAATCAAATGAGTTTCCACATCCATAAACTCTAAATCAATCATACTGTAGCCTTTGCCAAGGAAGAAAACTTCCAGAATAACTCCAAAGCATGCTTTCCTGAAATCTGTTTATAAGAAGTTAAAGTTTTTGAGCTTAAACAAGATTGAAATTCAGTGAACCTTCCTGGAGTGTTAGAGAGTGAATCAAGTCCCCTAAACTTTCTTACGCTGAAGTCCTAAACTTTTCTCCCTTAAAAAGTGACATTATTCTAAGATAGTCTTTTAACAGTAACCATGTTAAAATGAGATTAGTAAACTCTGCCCCTATCCAATATTTATATCCCAAGTCTAGTGATAAAAAAATGGTTTGAGGATATTATCTCAGCCTCCAGGGAGCTATGATTGCAAACATTTTGTGTTCTTTTAAACCAATATATACTCAGTAATTTAAACTATATTTAATGTTATATTAATTTATATACTATAAGTTTTATACTATATTTTTGTTGACCTAAAGAATACAAACTGTAAAGGTTGTCCACTGCATTACAGCCTCAATATCACTGTCTCCAGGTCTGTGTGCAGGCACTGTGACTTACACTCATGCTTGGTCTCCTGGGTTTTCCTCTGAAATCTGGGGGAAATGTCTATGATCTTGCAAATGTTGCACTTTGCAAGCTTTCAGAACCACATTCACATGGTTTACTGAATTATTACTTCCTTAAACATAATAAAAATAAACATTTTTTAAAAAGGCTTCCAAAGATTTGGCTTCCTTTTCTGTTTGTTTTATTACTTACAATTTTATTCCTCTTGAGGCAAATTGTTATATAATCCAGTCTAGTTTTCAACTTGCAATTTAGGCTCACATGGGTGACAAATTCACAGATCTCCTGTCTGCCATTGTAGTGCTACAATTACAGACATATTTCACTATGGTGGATTTATTTTTTATTTATTCTCTCCAAACTTTTCCAACCTTCCCAAACCACTTTTAGTTTAAATGTGTCAGTAGTAGTAAACTCTTCAACCAAGTCAAGTTTAAACAATAAAAAATTGTAGAAGTAATCAGGTTGAAATATAGTTTGCATTTGTATGTGTGTGCTGGTCCTGAGGTTAGAACTCAGGATGCAAGCAAATGTCTCTGAACTTTTTTGTTCAAGTGTAGTGCTCTACGACTTGAACCACAGACTTTCCTGTCTTGGCTGTCTTGGAACCACAGTCCTTAAATCTCAGCCTGATAAGTAGCAACCATTACAGGAGCTACGTGCATTCAGCCTAGAAATAAAATTTAAGCATATTAATTATTTGAATTTTGTTTGATATTTTCCAATGTAAGATGAAAATCAATATATTGTTTATTTAAAGAGTAGGGAAGAAGCATTGTCTGTGTGTTTTCCTATCATACACAGTTATAAAAGATGAGTAAACCAAAGCGAAATCATTTAGCTTAAAAATTCTCTATATTTACAATACTGAATAAATTAGTGTTAAAACTTGCTTAAATTCTGGTAATTTTATACATTCAGGTTGCTCTTATTTCCTGTGAAAACATTTTAACTCCCAATTACCTTTATCTATTTTTATTGTTGCAAATTTGTTTTCTTATATGGCACAGTAAATATGAACAATCTATGCAATTACTTTTATATGTATAAGTTATGTTTTCTTATACAAATGCAAGAGGTTAATTATTTTGCAGAATGACTGCTGCTTTCTATGTGAGTAACTGTAAGTTATTATACTATTTAGAGTTAATTATATTAATTGTTTATACTAAATTAACAATGCCAAATGCAAGTGTTGATTCATTTAATAAGCCTCTTGTGTTTTCTTATGTTTTAGTTGACTTATCTTTAGTGAATAAGGATGAAAATTCCATCTATTTTGTGGGAAATTCTCTTGGCCTTCAACCAAAACTGGTTAAGAAATACCTAGAAGAAGAACTTGATAAATGGGCCAAAATGTAAGTATTAGATCTGAGCCAAAATGAAAGTATTAGCTTTAAAGGCACTATTTGATATCACAGATAAAAAAAAATTAAAACTCACTGTAAGTTTTCTGGTATTTGGAAATATATAATTACCAAATCCTAAGTCTTAGGACACAGCAAGCACTAGAGATCACCCAATAATTCCTCTGTTCTTCTGGGGGTTTTTTTGATAAAGTAATTGAGGAGCAAAGGAACATGACAGGCAAGGTAGTGGCAGAAGAAAGAGTAAGACTTTTAACATATTTAAATATTTAAGTCATACCCCTGTGTTGACTCGTATGTATCACAAAATCTTTTTATATTCTTATTAATTTATATTATTATACTTGTGTTGTTATTTATTATATAATTTTGATTTATGTTATTTAACTAATGTAAAGAGGTTAATATACAGGATGTTTGGTTTTTCATTGACTCATTCTTAGCTAAACTGGCAATATTTTTTTATAAGGAAAGGGACCAAATTGTCAAGGAAATAATAGGGTAGGTGACGTGGTTAACACAAATATCACTTCTCTCTCAGATGAGGAAGATGATTCATGTGACCTGAGCGAGGCAGGCTAGCTTTAGCCATGAAGAATGTTTGTATCAAACCTATCCCTACCATCATTTCTATGCTATTCTCCCTCGCCCCAGTCCTTACTGTCCCTAAAGTCTTCAATTCAAGGCTACCACCCTATCCCTTGAGCCACAGCACATCAGTTTACTAGTGATTAATTGTAGATAGGAGTTTCATGGACTTTATTACCTGGGATGCATTTGAACTGTGATCCTCCAATCCATCTTCCTGAGTACCTAGGATTACAGGAGTGAGCCACTGTGCCCAGCTATGCTATTCTTTTCAGTGTGAAATTCTTCACACTTTCTTACTTCCTTAACAGTGTGAATATGACATTCTTAGTTGCACTGATTATCTTCAATAGATGTCACTAGCTATCAAACAGATTTTATCTTTTCAAATATTTAAGATTTTATGAATATAATACTGTACATGTTTATATGGCATAGCTTTATGTATGCACAAACACATATGTTAACTGCTTATCAGCCATGCATACATATATAAATGTAAGTATATATATGATCTGCTTATCAGCTATTATCATTATTTTGTTTTTGAAGAGGTTGACTTTTTTTGTAGTTATCTATAAAATGTGTAAGAGTCTATTTTGAACTAAAAGTTCCTCAGTTTTCTGGAACACTAGAATGCATTACTTTTATAAATCTCTGTTTGGGTGCTCTTTATTTAACCCCACATAATCTCCTCTAAGGGCTTGAGCAAAGTCTATCTCCAAAGTTGGAGACAACTTTTTAAAAATTAAATGTATATTATTAGCTGTATTATAAGACCCTGAAGAAAAATAATCTAGTTTTATGTGTTTTATCTTTTGCCAATAATTACTGACAAAGTTAAAAGCAGACACACTTGTTACATGTTTAATTTTTAAATTTTATTTCTAAATACTAAGTACGTAAATACTTTAAGATAATTTAAATGCTTAGAATTAAAAAAATAATTTCTATTTGATTAAAAATTCATTGCGGAAGTGAAACACACCTGAGGTCAAGAAATGAAATTTCAGGAAGATAAAGCTAAACAAGTAAGACTTTTAGAGGCAAGATATCTCACTCTTCCAGAAATTCAGTATTTTCTCATGTTTTCTTCAGTCTTTTTGCTATTGGTCTTTCATAACGGAAATAGAGCCTTCCTTTCTAAATTTAGTTTACACTGATTTTTCATCATGTAGAACTTACTACCATGAATGAAATGATACTGCAAAGTCTTCATTTTTGTGGTTAAGGCAGAAAGTTCTAACAATTAATAAACAAATGAACAAAGCTTATATAATATATTAAGCCTTTTATGACACTACCTGCCTAAATTTATGTGTGATAGCAGTTTTGACATTAATTGCACCACCATAATACCCTTCAGGTTCCCTAGGAAGGAGATTAGATCAGCTGTATTTATCCCTCAGCAGGCAAAGGCTAATCTTCCCTTTGTTAATGGGACCATCCTATTTCTATTATTGGGAAGCCTTCACTCAAGTTCAGCTACTATTGATCCCTATAACTAACTTTTGTCCCAATATTGTCATATTAGAGTAATCTTCATGCCCTTTGGTGGTTCATTAGCCTCCTTAGACACTTTTCTGACCTTTACTTTGATTTTTGTATGTGTTCAGATTTCCTGTACAACCAGGACTCTCATGATTTCTGCATGCTTTAACTGATCACATGCTTTTCATTGCCAGGTATTCTATTCCTTACTTGAAATTCAAGACAAGTCAGTTCCTTTCCTTCTTGACCAATGGAATACCATGAGCTCAAGCTTGGTATTTATTATATATTCTAATGCACATTACAGTTACTTGCTTAAGTAGAAAAGATAATATTTAAAACATGTTATCATAACATTAAAAATTGCTATACATTTATAAAGCAAGAAACAATTCAAGGATGTAGATATCAAAATTGTTAATTCAAGGTGCTTAATAAGACCAAATTAGTTATTTTGAATCTTCAATTATTTGAGGAAAATTGTCAAACTAATTTTGGGCCCACTTAGCATATTTGTTGTGGTAGTTTTAATATACTTATTATTGTTTACTATAGTTTGTTTTCATTGAGATTTTGAATATCAATAGCACTTCACATTAAACAAGATATTTCCTTTTTTTTTAATTGCAGTTTGTTGTCAGGATAATGTATAGAGGGGTTAGAGTTATATTCATGAGATAATGGGTGAACTACTTCTTGAACCTTGATACCCTCTCTCATGTTTTTGTCCCCCTTTCCCTCCCAATCATCTTGTTTTCCCCTTCCCTCAGTTGTTTCATATAAACAATTATATATACAATATACCAGGTAAAAAAAAGTCAGATACATTAACCAAATGAGATTAACCATAAGGAGAAAAAAGGGGGAAAGAAATAATTCTAATGGCATTAAAGACCTGTTAAAACACTTGAGTCCAATTTTATTAATCAAAATTGAAACCACCACCTTTATCTTCTAAATAAAGTCTGCTTTGTTTTTATTTTTTTTAAAAAAATATCTGCACATAGTACATTAAGAACAACAATCACAAAGATTAACCTCTTGTTTCTATGTCCTAGAGTCTCATAAGTCTCCATAAATCTCATCCTATAATACTACATGTACATGGGTTTTAAGTTATTGTGATCTCTTCTTAGGAGAATCCTAGATCTGTACTAAATATCACAAATGAGGGAAACTATGAAGCCTATGTTCCTTTGGGTCTGGCTTACTTCACCTAATATGATTTTTTTTTCCTGAGTCTCCATTTTCTTACAAATGCGGTGATGTCATTCTTTCTGATGGCAGTATAGAATTCAATTGTGTATAAGTACCACATCTTCTTGATCCATTCATCTACTGAGGAGCTTGGTTGGTTACATATCTTAGTCATGGTAAATAGTGCTGCAATGAACATTGTTGTGCTAGTATCTTTAGTATGGCCTTGTTTCTGAACATTTGGGTAAGCGATCAAGAGTGGAATTGCTGGGTCATAGGGGAACTCTATGATCAGTCTTTTATGAATCACCACGCTGCTTTCCAAAGTGGTTGAACTAGTTTACACTCCCACCAACAGTGTAGTAGCGATTCCTCTTGGGCACATTGCCTCCATCACCTGTTGTTATTAGATTTCTTGATCATGGCCATTTTAACTGGAGTGAAGTAGAATCCCAAAGTCATTTTTACTTCTCTGAGGAGGAAATAAAAATGGCCTATAGACACATGAAGAAATGCTCGACATCTCTGGCATTAAAAGATATTTGCTTTTGTGAAAAAGTTTCAGTCATCTTCATTGTCAAACTTTGTAGACAAATATTCTTCTTCCTTTTTGTTAAGAGCAATGTTTCTTAGAGTTGTGGCTTTATAGAGATTATTTCAAGAAGCAGGACAGAGCCAGCCATGGTGTCTCAACCTATAGTTCTAGCCGTAGATTAGGAAGGCAGTAGCTAGGGAAGTGCAATTTGAGGTTCACACAAGACAAAACATTTACAAGATTGTTTCTCCAACAATGGAGGTGGGTGACTTGGGCCTGTCATTCCATGATGTGGGTATGAATAGGACAATTACAGTCTAGACTGACCTCAGCATAAACATTCTCAAATAATGAGAAAACCTGTGATTTGATTAATAACAAAGAACATAAAATGAGATTCTTTTTTAAAATATGCAGAAATGGCAGACAAAAAGGCTCAAGTGATAGAATTTCTACCTAGTAAACATGAGGCCATAAATTATTTTAAATCCCAGTATGGCCAATGAAAAAGAGGACTAATAAATTGATGATTATTTCATCAGAGAAGTTGCCTACTCATTTATGTATCAAGGTTAAATTAACTGGTTGGTAGACAATGACTTACTGTACATGATAATGCATGTGCAATCACACTGATGATGTATGCAGAAATTTCTGCTAAACACACTTGTATAGTTTTATTTAGTTTAGTACATGGTTAAGAAAACACATGGCATAGGGTGTGAGAGAAACATCCTTGCTGGTTAGTCATCATTTGGGTGGTGGGAAAAATTGCAATAGCACTAAGCAAGAATGTGAAAATTTATGTGTTTACTTATGGGGGAAGCTTCCTAAAAGTAGAGCTGCTTTTCATTTTTGTAGGATGGTTAAAACATGGGCCTGTTTTAAAGAGGATCCAAGTTTCTATTAACTACCTTATTAGATTTTTATATCCTGCCAACTAACGTCTTGAGCAAATACTGCTCATAGATGTCTCAGAAAACACTCTCTTCATAGCAATGTTTTATACTGTGCTAGTGAGTTAACTCTCACATGTTCAGTTTTCCTTTGTGGCTATATAACAACTATTTCAGCAGTTTTGAATGAAATATATCACTTTTCCTAAACCTGTACTTCCTCTACCTCAACTTTCTGTAATGATGGGCTACATTAGTTTGGATTTATTTGGTTAATACTTTCTAAATACATTTCACTACCCCAGGCTAATAGGCTGAGGAAGCAGATTTGGCTTGTATATTTTAAAGGGAGGGAGATGCCAAATGCATTACAAGAAGAAAGAATCCATAAAGATTATTACCATGATATCTACCATAGTGAGAAGTAGGTGGCATAATATTCTGAGCTATATATTCTCTGAGTCAGAACATAGAATTTTACTACTTCAATGTAGTAAGATGTATTGTGCTATCAGCAAAGGCCATGGAGCTCTATGTGATTAAAATAAAAAAAAGATCCAAGTATCTGCCTTTAACTACCATTTAATGATAATGATTTTTGCCTTTAGCATTTATATTGGAAGTCAAGAAAGAGGCAAGCTGCAAGCTGTTCTAATAATAGTATGAATAATAATAACAACTAGCAATTGCCCCTTTATCTCTTCCTTAGTTCTTAGTCTGTTTATTCTCATAGTCCTTTTCTACCATCTTTATTTATGTGATAATGGAGATGTTAGTTTAAAAATCATGTTATATTCCACATGCTGGAGAAAAATTGGGCATGAGATTTACATTTGGGAAGTTCACTCAGTAAAAGTACTATATACTTGTCTCTTTTCTAAGTGATCTCAATGTCTTTTTTCATGGCCACCTATTAAGCTACATATTGTCATTCATTTACTTGTATTAATATAAAAGATTAGGCTCAATAATCTAATACATGTCATCTCCTATTAGTAAAGACCATGAATTTACTTATAGTATGCAATGAAAGACAATTGTTACACACTCAGAATTATGTTGAATGCATAGATTCTGCCATGACAGAAGTGAGTGTGCATGTCATGAAGTCAGCAAAGGCTGATGAATAGGGTTTTGAACAACTGAACTAGCCCTTTTGAGATTAGGGATCCAGGATCACCAAGGCTAGTTTATTGATTTTCTATATATGGATTCAAACCCAGACTTAAATTACACAAATGGCACAGGGTCATTCTTTTATTGCAACTCTACAAAATGTTGGATTAAGAACAATCTAATGAGTGGGGTGTGATGGTTCATGCTTGTAATCCTAGCTAATCTGGAGGTTGAGGTCTAAGGATCTTGGTTCAAAGCCAGCCTGGGCTCTAAATCCTTGAAACTTTTATCTCCAATTAACCATTAGAAAATGGGAAGTGGCACTGTGGCTCCAGGCACAAGGCAGTAGCGTTGAGCTGAGAAGCTCAGGTGCCAGTGCCTTGTATCTGTAATCCTAGCTCCTCAGGAGGCTGAGATCTGCAGATGGCAGTTCAAAGGCAGCCATGAGACTCATCTCCAATTAGCCACCAGAAGTGATGCTGTGGCTCAATTGATAGAGAGGTAGCCTTGAGTTGAAGAGCTCAGTGATACTGGACAGGCCCAGAGCTCAAGCCCCACAACACACACACACACACACACACACACACACACACACACATGTGTAAGATTTTAAAGGTATAAGTATAAATATCATTTCAGGTACTTCCCCTTATTTTATTTGTTTTCTGTCATTTATTTATTTTCTATCATAATTTTAAGTGTATTTGTTTCCCTCATAGAATGAAAATATCTTCAGTATGAGATTTTGTGTATTTTGAGTTTTTACATTTACTGCGATATTTGATCAAATAATCAAAATTGAGTTGTAATATGATAGCTGACTTACTAGAAAGTGAATCAGTGTATGGCTGTCTTTGATTTTTACTAATTATTTAACCAAGGGGCTTTGTCTAATTATACAAGAGTGGGAGTGCTGCTGAGATATGTCATAGTTTCTTGATACTTTACTTTTTTTTTTCAATTGGGAGATTTGAACTCTAGACTTAGGCATTGTCCCTGACCACTTCAGCTCAAGGCTAGTGCTCTGCCACTTGAGCCAAAGTGCCACTTGCAGTTTTCTGGTGGTTAATTGGAGGTAAGAGTTTCATGGACTTTAATGCCCAGGTTGGCTTTGAACTGCCATCCTCAGATATCAGCCTTTTAAAAAAACAAGCTAGGGGCCCCAAGTTTGGGCTAGTGGTACAGTGCTTGTCTAGCATGCATGAAGACCTGGGTTCGATTTCTTGGTATCACATACATAGAAAAAAAAACTGGAAGTGATGCTGTGGCTCAAGTGGTAGAGCACTAGCTTGAGAAAGCTCAAGCACTAGCTTGAGAAAGCCCAGGCCATGAGTTCAAGCATTCAAAAAAAAAAAAAAAGGACAAGCTAAAAAGTCGTATTCTCAACATGATTTCTTCTTTCTTAAATAATATGCATTATATAATTATTTAAAAATCACATGCAAATACACAATCACACAGTCAACTAAATATGGTTATGTCCTTTTTTTAATTTCAGAGGTGCCTATGGTCATGATATAGGCAAACGACCTTGGATTACGGGAGATGAGTGTATTGTAGACCTTATGAAGGACATTGTAGGTAAGTGCATAATTTTCCCAAAGAATCACAAATATTTTATTATTTAGTTATAACCCTACAGTATAAAGTTAAAAACTTATCTCATTGGATAGTATCCAAATATTCTGTTTTAACCCATGAGAGGAAATGGTTAAGAATACCTTTCACTTACATTTGGTTATTGTTGTAGTGCTGAGGATGGAACTCAATGCCTACTTTCTTCTTGGTAAATGCTCTGCCATTGATCTACATCCCTAACCTAGTGTTAAAAAAATAGTTTTGGAAGGGCGCTTTATCATGTATGATTGTTCTTCTTAATGTACTATGTTATTTCTCTTCTCTTTTTTGCCCTTTGGTTAATCTCATATCATTACTGTATCTGAATTTGTTACTTCATAGATTCTATATATGCTTATTTGTTTATTTGAAATAGGAAAGGGAAGGGGGGAAAATAAGATTAATGGGAGGGAGTGGAGGGAGGAAAATGGGGACAAAAACATGAGAAGGGTTACCAATGTGTGAGAAGTATTGCACCTAGTGAATGTAACAATAACCCCCTATACATTACACCTAGAATAAAAAATAAAAATTGAAAAAATTAAAAAAGGAAAGAAAGAACCAAAAATGGTTTAGGGATATTATTTCAGCCTCCAAAGAATTATGATTGCAAATATGTGCCATCATAGAGCCTTTTGTATTCTTGTAAACCAGTATATACTAATAAGTTTAAACTATACTTAATGTTATATTAATTTATATACTTTATTTTTTATTCTGTATTTTGTTGACCTAAAGAATATAAACTGAAAGTGACTCCAAATGAATTTTAAGCAATATTTTAGAGCTTGAGTTTTAAAAATTTTAATAAATACCTTATCTTTTATTTCTAAAATTATATTTGCTAGAAAGATGATTTAAGTCAAATTATTTTAAAAAAATATTTAATAATATATAACCACTTAATCTAATAGGAAAAGGTCTGTTGTTAATTAGTAATTTAAGCTAATTTACATAGTTTGCCTTTGCTTGTTTGCTTCAGACAGGGTTTAACCAAATAGTCCTGGTTCCCAGATTTCTGAGATTAGAAGCTTGATGTTCTCTTTAATATATGTAGGACACATTCTTTTTTTTTTATTTGTAATTAGTAAAAGGGTTACATGTTATTTGCCAGATAGAAGGTGCATTAATTCACATACATTGATACCCTTTCACATGTCTTGGTACCCATTTCCCTCCCCCCCCACACCCCCCACCTGTCTTGGTTTTCCCCCCTTCCCTATCAAATTTCATATATCCAAATACAAATAAATTCAATATATCAGATAACAAAGTGAAATACTATACCAATATGAGATAACCAAGGGATAGCAAAGGAGATGAGAGACAACATAGTACATTAAGGACAACAATCATTCATTATATGGCTTTTGTTACAATATCCTGGAAGTCCTTTCAATTAGCTTCACATTATATGGCCTTATGTATCAAGATTTTGCTCTATTGCAAATCTCTGCTAGTAGAGCCCAAGGTTTCTACTGATTATGACGAATGAGGGAAACCATTGAGCCTAAGTTCCTTTGAGTCTGGCTTACTTCACTTAATATGATTTTTTCTAAGTCTTTCCATTTCCTAACAAATGGGGCGATGTCATTCTTTCTGACAGCAGCATAGAATTCCATTGTGTACAAATACCACAACTTGTTGATCCACTCATCAACTGAGGGACATCTGGGTTGGTTCCATATCTTTGCTATGGTGAATAGTGCTGCAATGAACATTGTTGTGATAGTGGGTTTAGTATGTCCTTGTTTCTGGATGGTTGGGTAAATGCCAAGAAGTGGAATTACTGGGTGATAGAGGAGTTCTATGTTTAGCCTTTTGAGGCACTGCCACACTGCTTTCCATAGTGGTTGAACGAGTTTGCACTCCCACCAACAGTGTAGTAGTGATCTCTCCTGGCCACATCCCCTCCAGCATCTGTTGTTATTCGTTTTCCTGATCCTGGCCATTCTAACTGGAGTGAGGTGGAATGTTAGAGTTGTTTTGATTTGCATTTCTTTTATGACCAGAGATGTTGAGCATTTCTTCATGTGTCTATAGGCCATTTTTGTTTCTTCCTCAGAGAAGACTCTCTTTAAGTCTTTGGCCCATTTTTTAATGGGATGGTTGTTACTTTGGAGGTTAGTTTTGGAGTGATTCAATTTTTTGAGCTGTTGATATATTTTAGATATGAGGCCTTTGTCCATTGTTTGGTTGGTGAAGATCTCCCACTCTGTAGGCTTCCTGATTAGTTTACTAGCTATGTCCTTTGCCATACAAAAGCTCTTCAGTTTAATGCAGTCCCACTTATCCAGCCTTTCTCTGATTTGTTGTGATTCTTGGTCCTTATTAAGAAAGTTTCGACCTGTGCCAAGGAGGCCTAGTGTATCTCCTATTCCTTCCTTTAAAGTTTTCTGTGTGTCAGCTTTTACCTCCAGGTCTTTGATCCATTTGGAGTTAATTCTAGTGCAAGGTGACAAAGAAGGATCCAGCTTTAGTTTTCTGCAGGTGCTTAACCAGTTCTGCCAGCACAACTTGTTGAAGAGGCTGTCTTTCTTCCATTCTATTTTTTTGGCTCCCTTGTCAAAGATTAGGTGGCCATAGGTCTGTGGTTTAATATCTGGGTCCTCAGTTCTATTCCGTTGGTCTTCAGGCCTGTTCCTGTGCCAGTACCAAGCTGTTTTGAGAATTATAGCTCTGTAATAGAGTCTAAAGTTTGGAATTGAAATTCCTCCAGCGCTGTTCTTTCTGCTAAGAAGTGTTTTTGCTATACGGGTTCTTTTATTATTCCATATGAAATTTTGGATTGCCTCTTCTATTTCTTTCAAGAATGACATTGGGATATTGATGGGTATTGCATTGAATTTGTAGATAGCTCTTGGCAAGATTGTCATTTTCACAATGTTGATTCGTCCAGTCCAGGAGAATGGGAGGTTTTTCCATTTCCTTAGTTCTGCTTTAATTTCCTTTTTTAGGGGTTTAAAGTTTTCATCAAAAAGGTCCTTTACATTCTTAGTTAAGCTAATTCCTAGGTACTTTATTTTCTTTGAGGCTATTGTGAAAGGAGCTTCTTTCCTGATTATTGCCTCGTTCCTCTCACTGTTGGCATAAAGGAAGGCAGTTGATTTTTGAGGGTTGATTTTATAGCCTGCTACTCTTCCAAAGTTTTGAATCAGCTCAAGGAGCTTGGCAGTAGAGTCTATAGGATTCTTTAAATACAGAATCATGTCATCTGCAAAGAGGGATAGTTTTATTTCCTCTTTCCCTACTTGGATCCCCTTTATGCTTGCTTCTTGCCTTATTGCACTGGCTAGGAATTCTAGTACTATGTTAAAGAGGAGTGGAGAGAGTGGGCATCCTTGTCTCGTTCCTGATTTTAGAGGGAATGGCTTTAGATTTTCACCATTAAGTGTAATACTAGCAGTAGGTTTCTCATACACAGCCTTTATTACATTGAGGAATGTTCCATGGATTCCTAGTTTCTCCAGAGCTTTTAACATAAAGGGGTGTTGGATCTTGTCAAATGCCTTTTCCGCGTCTATTGAGACAATCATGTGATTTTTGTCCTTGCTCCTGTTGATGTGTTGAATTATATTAATTGATTTGTGTATGTTGAACCAGCTTTGCCTCCCTGTGATGAATCCAGTTTGATCATAGTGTATAATTTTTTTGATGAGTTGTTGTAGACGGTTGGCCAGTATTTTGAGAAGTTTTGCATCGATGTTCATCAAAGATATAGGTCTATAGTTCTCTTTCTTTGATGAATCTCTGTCTGGTTTGGGGATGAGGGTTATACTGGCTTCATAGAATGAGTTTGGTAAGGAACCTTCATTTTCAATTTCGTTGAAGAGCTTGAGGAGTATTGGTGTGAGCTCTGCTTTGAAGACCTTATGGAATTCAGCTGTGAATCCATCTGGCCCTGGGCTTTTCTTAGGTGGAAGTTCTCTAATTGCCATTTCTATTTCAGAGCTTGAAATAGGCCTGTTGAGTTGGCTTAGTTCTTCTTGGTTCGGTGTGGGTATGTTAATATTGGCTAGGAATTCATCCATTTCATCTAGATTCTCAAATTTGTTGGCATAAAGGTTTGAGAAGTATTCCCTCATGATATTCTGGATCTTGGTATTTTCTGTCGTGATATGACCATTTTCATCTGCGATTTTGTTTATTTCGATATGCTCTCTTCTTTTTTTGGTAAGATTTGCTAAGGGCTTGTCAATTCGTGGATTAGAGCCAGAGCCCGCAGCCTCTTTCCCAGCGTGGAGCTGGCACCCGCTCAAGCCGCTTTTCACGGCTTGATAGGCTTGACCCGGCGCCTGTTGCCGCTTTTTGCGGCTTTCCGTGGCTTTCGGGGCTTGGATCTGGCGGCGAGAGGTGGGGGAGGGGTCCTCGCATTCCGAATTCTTTGAGAAAGTTGAATGTGAGCTTTATCTGGATTTCTTTTCCGGTTTGAGTCCTTCTCCGTTGCTTTTTGAGTTTGTTGTTGTGGATTTCTTAAGGTAGTTTGCTTGTGGGACTCCCTGGTTCTCTCTTTTTGTCAGAGAGAGCTAGGCAGCGTCCCTATTGTCTGGGCGCCATCTTCCTTCCCAGGACAAATTCTTTTGAAAGGTGTGTGTGTGTGGGGGGGGGTGTATGCTTGTATTTACAAAATGACAACAAATAAGGTCTTAAGTTTATTTTTAAGGAGAGTTTATTTTTTAATACTAAATTTAATCTCACTTTAATCTTAAATTTTTGTTTTTTGAATGAAGAATTGAGTAATACTTTAAACTGAACTGAGGACATTGGGTTTCTAAGAAAAGAAAATAAACAGTTGAAGTAATCAACTGTTAGTTTCAAAATTATTTTCCAATGCAGGCTAGAAAAGAAGTTGATGGGCTAGCATCCTCTTATGACAGTTTACCTCTTTTTTGAGAAGATTAAGGCAGTAGGAACTTCTGTATTATGACAGTTGGAAGTGGCTAGATATTTCTGGTGGTCTGATACGCAGTTTAGTTTTAGCTTGGTGGAACAGTAGTGTAAGTGGCTTTGTTTTGAATATTGGTCCTTTTTTATGGGGGAGGGAGAAGACTTAACAAAGGAGCTTTCTCTATGACAATGGCTTATTGGAATGTTTATTTAACCTTCTGTCCATTTTGTCTATTACTAATAACATGTTTGGTTCCCTTTGAACCTTATGTACTAGTAAATTCGGAGAAAAGAACAATAAAAATTATCAAAAGAAAAAAAAGAAAAGAAAAGAAAAGAAAAAAAAAGAAAAGAAAAAGAAAAAAAAAGTAAAATGATACTTCATGGAGATTTTTGCTTTAGAAAACACGTGACCTCTGATGTTAACCTTACACAAAGGTGAAGCTTAACAAGGCATTCTCTTTTTCCCTTTCTGCTATCAATGTACTTGAAGGTGAAAATAAAAATGTCATTGTGTAGGTTTAGCCACCACATGGTGACAATAATATGTTAATAAATTCCCCACAAAAAAAGAACAAAAGGTCGTTTGAACTGCCAAAACAAATCAATATTTTCTAATTAGTGTCTTTACACATTTTACTCCTTTGTTGTGTGCGAGTGCCTGTGTGTGCGCATGTGAGTGTGTGTTTGTGTGGGGGGGGTATGTGTGTGTATGGTGTATGATAGGCATACTAGACAACTACTCTCCTATGAAACTATATCTTTGGGCTGTATTTTATGATTGTTCTCCATAGTCATAATGTAATATATGAAAATTCAAACTTTTTGGAAGTAGATTAACACAATTATTTAAAGAGTTCTGCTGAATATTAAGAGTGTAGCAGATTTCAAATTTCTCCCCATTTGTTAGCAAATTTTAATCTGTGCTGAGCAAACAGACATGTTGAACATGGTGTGTAATTTGGGTCATGAATGACTCTCCCAGTATCTTAAAACAGCAGCTCTTATTTTAACCTAAATTTCTTCAAAAAGAAGTAGCAAACAGATAATAAAAATTATTATGTGTTCAAACTGATATAATAGTGGAGAAGAGAAACAATAAACAGCTACATATATTCATAGATGCAGAAAGGAATTTCAATTTTAGAAGTGAAGATAATCTATTAATAATACACTTTATATACTGCCAACAATTCCACAAAACAAGGAATAATTTTTCCTAGTAATTAATGTCATTTTATCAAGATGCTAGAAATAGAGTTGCTGAAGAATCTTATTAGTAATTATATTAAGCCACATCTCCCTGGGTGCATAAAAATCACAAAGGGCTGGATGCAGGATTGTGAGCATATAAAAATATTGCAATGTGAATATAGATTTACTTTATGAAACTTATAACTGACCCTCAGAGAAACAACAATCCTTGCAACCTCTGCTCTTGTAGTTACAGACCATCCATCCTCTACCAGCCACATCTGAAGGTCATAAATTTTATTCTTTTTCTTTTTCTTTTTTTCCTGTCAGAGGGGTTTGAACTCAGAGCCTGAGCACTGTGCACTGTCCTTGGACTTTTCTCAAGGCTGAACTCCTGGTCCAGCCATAAATTTTAATTATAGAGTGGAACATTTCTTGGAGTTCACCTAATTATAAAGCTGACAAGTAAGGCTACAATAACATTTTGTCTGCTTTATAAAATATGAAGAAGGTGATACAGCAATAAGGAGACCCAAAATGAACCTTTTATCAAATGGTAAGCATTTTGGGGCCTTGTCATGCTCCCTTTGCAAACATAGAAATGACATTACTACTAAGGAGACAAATGTTGGTTATGACTCTCAATCTCCTATATTTGAATGACAAGGAGTGGGGAGATATATTGTAACATACACTTCTGAACATGTTTTTTCTTTCCTAAGAAACTTTTAGTTACTTCAGTAACCAATTGCTTGAAAAAATAACAGAAGGGCCAGGAGTTTGGCATAGTGATAGAGTGCTTGCCTAGCATGCAGGAAGACCCGGGTTAGATTCTTCAGTATCACATAGAAAAAAGCCAGAAGTGGTGCTGAGACTCAAGTGGTAGAGCTCTAACACTGAGAAAGTCCAAGGATAGTAATCGGGCCCTGAGCCAAACCCTGGACTGCCAAAAAATTAGTAATAATAAAAAAGGCCTCATCAATTTGCTGTGATGACTGGATGAGACAATATAAGTCTTAGATTTGGAAGCTTTAGCCCATCACAAAGGTTATATAAATGCCAGTTCACCAATTCACAAGTCACTATTTGTATTTCTTAGAAAGCAAAAATGATATTATACAAACAAATATATAATAAACAAAAAAAATCTGTAAATGAGTGCGCTGGCTCATGTACATCTCAGATGAAGTAATTCAAATTTTGATAGTTGTGGTAGTAAATTGTAGAAGATCTTCAAAAATAATGGTCTTTTCAAATTCTGTTTTGGAGAAGTCTTTTTAAAGTTTTATCCCTAAGTAATTGCAGTTCTTTGTGCTTCTACCTTAATTCAAATTAGGCTCTTAGAAAATAAAAAGGAACAAAGATAAGCAATTTGAAAGAATTTCAGTGTACATTGAAATGAAGATTTGTTTTATGGAATGTTGTTGATATTTAAATACCTTAGCAAAACTTTGTTGTTTCAGAAGTACAAACTGAACCCAAAGCAAAGAAATAGGCCAATTTGGTACATTTTCTTTTGAAAGTAAACTAAAAATCAGTTCATTTGTTGATGCTCTAATGTTAAGAAAGTTTGCTTCTGCAGTGCCTTTGGGATGTATTTGCAATGGACATTTCTGTCAATGTCTTCCAAGTTTAATGTTAGTATCTTTCCTGCGTAAGTAGAATTTGCATTCATGCAAGTGAAACAGGCCAGTTTTCTTCTTGTGCAAATTTCAATAGTAGCAAATGGCAAGAGAAAATCTAGATTAAGTTTTGACAAACACATCTATGGGATGATGTGTATGGAGGCCATCACATTCCCATGCCATAAAGGTTAAGTGCTTCAAGATGAACATTATATCACTTGGACTACCTAAGAATTTCCTAAGAATTTGTCATTTTACTCATAATGTGATGATTTGGCAAAATAGAACAATTTCCTCATTTCCTACCGCTTTTATTTTTTTATCTTCATTTGTGATTACTCAAAATTTCTGTTTTTACTATTATTGCTTTTAAATGCTTTTTCTTCTGCTCCCTCAACACATTGCTTTTCCTTCATTTGTGTCTTCTCCATCTCCCCAAACATTTCAATAAGTTAATTACAAAAATTGTATCTGTAAATAACTAGACAAGATCATAATTAGATCAGATATGGTCCATAATATTTTATTTCAGAAATAAAAGTATGAGCTCATACCATAATGTAGGGAACAATGTATAATAAATTTTCTTTTTTCTTTTTTAATATATATTTTTTCATATATTTTTTGTAATTAATAGAAGGGTTACATTATATTCACCAGAGAGAAGGTGCATTACCCCACATACATTGATACCCTTTCTCATGTCTTGGTCCCTATTTCCCTCCCCCCACCCCCACCTCTCATCTTGTTTTCCCCCTTTGCCTATCTGATTTCAAATAACCAAATAAGCATATATACAATATATCAGATAACAAGATAAAATACTGTAACAATATGAGATAACCAGCAAAAGAGATGAGAGATAACATAGTACATTAAGGAAAACAATCACTCATTACATGGCTTTTGTTTCTATATCCTGAAGGTCCTTTCATTTAGTGTTATACTATATGAACAATCTATAGTCATACTATATGAACAATCTGTACTATATGAAAAATCTATATTCATTTAGTGTCATACTATATGAACAACCTGTAATAAACTCATGGGTTTTTTTGAGCATATTTAAAATAGACTCACTTACTATAGGAAAAGTTGCTCATCACTACATATGACATAAACTTATAGCATTTGTCAAATATAAATATGATCCATTTTAACATGGATCTAATATGTTTACAAAGAGAATGATATATATAAGCATATATGTATGTATTTGTATGTATATGTGTATTGCCAGTCCTGGGCTTGGGCTCAAGGCCTAAGCACTATCCTTGGGCTTTCTCAAGGCTAGAGCTCTAACACTTGAGCCACAGCACCACTTCTCACTTTTTTCTATGTATGTGGCACTGAAAATCAAATCCGTGTCTTCCTGCATTGCTAGGCAAGCAGTGTATACCCATTTCTATGCATATTTTTTAAACCAGTCCTAGAACTTGAACTCAGAGTTTGGGCACTGTGCTTGAGCTTTCTCAAGGCTAACAGTCTGCCACTTGAGCCACAGTATCACTTCCTTGTTTTTGTGTGTATTTGGGACCAAGGAATCTTGCCCAGGGCTTCGTGCATATTAGCAAAGCCCTCTACCATACTCCTGACCCTGATATTGTTTAAATCTATCCTTGACTTCACATATTACATTATAACAACCAGGATATTTCAATATCTATCACTTATTACTCAAGCTCTTACAGCAAAAAGAAATCTACATGAAAATTATAAAGCTTTTCTTGACTAAAGGCCAATATGAACTATTGCTTAAAAGATCATGTTAAGCCTGCCCGGTGGCTCACACCTATAATCCTAACTACTCAGGAGGCTGAGATTTGCAGATCAAGGTTCAAAGCCTGCCCAGGCACTAAAGTCTGAGAGACTCTTTTCTCCAATTAACTACTAGAAAACCGGAAGTGGCTCTATGGTGCAATGGTAGGGCGATAGCCTTGAGCTGAAGAGCTCATAGACAATGCTCACACCCAGAGTTCAAGCCCCATGACAAGGGATGGGAAAAAGATGAAAAAAATACTAATTCTTGATCCTGGCCATTCTAACTGGAGTGAGGTGGAATCTTAGAGTTGCTTTGATTTGAATTTCTTTTATGACCAGAGATGTCAAGCATTTCTTCATGTGCCTAAAGGCCATTTTTATTTCTTCTTCAGAGAAGACGTTCTTTAAATCTTCAGCCAAAATTTTAATGGATGGTTGCTTCTTTGGAGATTATTTTTGGAGTGATTCAATTTTTTGAGTTGTTGATATATTTTAGATATGAGGCCTTTGTCCGTTGTATGGTTAGTGGAGATTTTCTCCCACTCTGTAGGCTTTCTAGTTAATTTGCTACCTATGTCCTTTGCCATATAGCAGCTCTACAGTTTAATGCAGTCCCACTTACCCAGCCTTTCTCTGATTTGTTGTGTTTCTTGGTCCTTATTAAGAAAGTAAAAATCTTGGGCTCTCCTAGCAGAGATTTGCAATAGAGCAAAACCTTGATACAAAAGGCCATATAGTAGGACGCTAAATAAAAGAATCTCTAGGATACAGAAACATAAGCCATATAATGAATGATTGTTGTTCTTAAGGTACTATGTTATCTCTTATCTTTTTTGCTGTCCCTTGGTTATCTCATATTGTTACAGTATCTCACTTTGTTACCTGATATATCGGATATATTTGTATTTGCTTATTTGAAATTGGATAGGGAAGGGGGGAAAACAAGATGAGGGGTGAGGATGGGGGGGGAGGGAAATGGGGACCAAGACATGTGAAAGGATATCAATGTATGGGAATTCATGCACCATCTATCTGGCAAATATCATGTAACCCTTCTATTAATTACAGTAAAAAAAGAAAGAAAGAAAAAAGAAAGTTTCCACCTCACTCCAGTTAGAATGGCCAGGATCAAAAAAATCTAATAACAACAGATGCTGAATGGGATGTGGCCAGGAAGGATCCCTACTAAACTGTTGGTGGGAGTGCAATCTCATTCACCCACTGTGGAAAGGAGTATGGCAGTTCCTCAAAAGACTAAACATAGAGCTCCCCATTGACCCAGCAATTCCACTACATGGCATTTACCCAACTGTCCAGAAACAAGGACATACTAAACCCACTAGCACAACGATGTTCATTGCAGCACTATTTACCATAGCAAAGATATGGAACCAACCCAGATGTCCCTCAGTTGATGAGTGGATCAACAAGATGTGATATTTATACACAATGGAATTCTATGCTGCTGTAAGAAAGAATGACATTTCCCCATTTGTAAGGAAATGGAAAGACTTAGAAAAAATCATATTAAGTGAAGAAAGCCAGACTCAAGGGAACTTAGGCTCAATGGTTTCCCTCATTTGTTATAATCAATAGAAACCTGGGCTCTCCTAGCAGAGATTCACAATAGAACAAAATCTAGATACATAAGGCCATATAGTATGACACTAAATGTAAGGACCTCCAGGATATAGAAACAAAAGCCATATAAAGAGTGATTGTTTTCCTAAATGTACTACGTTATCTCTCATCTCATTTCTGTCCCTTGGTTATCTCATATTGTTATAATATTTCACCTTTTTATCTGATATATTTTATATATGCTTTGTTTATTTGAAATAGGATAGGGAAAGGGGGAGGGAGAAAGAGTATCAATATTTGTGAAGTAATGTACCTTCTCTCTGGTGAATATAATGTAACCCTTCTATTAATTACAGTAAAATATATGGAAAAAATGAATTCTTAAGCACATTTCCAGTGACTACCCTAAAGAGACTTTATCCTGAAATCTATTCCATTTATTATTTCACTTAGTATTTAGTTTTTAAAATAGAATGCCAGAGGTATTTATTTGGAAACAAAATATATGGCTATTAATATAGACTTTAACATCTAGTATAGGCTTGTAAATGAAAAGAAGCATAGCCTATCTTTTGCGTGTGGTTAAAGAGACAGCATTCCTAATACCCAACTCTAATTGCCTATAAAAGACATCATAAGAACTCAAAATAAGAATGATATATACTTATCGTTACTATGCTCTTAATACAGTCTGTTCTGTGAGTCTATCTTTCCTGTGCAAACCTAGTTAATAGAATTAGATGAAGGTATGATTACATAGTGCGTATCTTCATTTTACATATTTTTCACCAGAGAATATGTATCAGTATCTCCATGTTTCTGAATAAACTCCAGACTATGCAGGCTGTTGTAAATTGATAAAAGCTCCTTTTACTTCTGAACTATATCTATCATATTTTAATAACAGAGACATGTTTGACAATGTAACCTTCTTTTATTAAAGATTCATTTTATTTGACATTAGAAACAAACAGCTTTGTAAAAATATGATTGGCCTTAATAACTCTTTTAGATTACATTGCTAGGTCCATTTTCCACAAAAATGACTCTGGGAATTTTGATAATAGGGTATCAGCAGTTTTAGTATACAGTCAAATAAAATGTTTCATTATTTTTGTCTTATTATTTATAATATCAGAAAGGAAACACAGATTTTTGCTAGCTTTGCTATATAAGTCCAGATTCCATTTGGAAAAATGAGCCAAGTAGGAAAACTTCTACTTTTATATGATGACACATCAAACATGCTTTTATCTCTAAAACCACTCTAAATGATCAAGTGTACACGCTCTAACTTGTTTATCAAGTATGTTTATGACTCATAGGAAAATCTAAATTGCGAGATGTTTTATTTTGTAGGAGCCAATGAGAAGGAAATAGTCCTAATGAATGGCTTGAGTGTTAATTTGCATCTCCTAATGGTAAGTGTCTTTTCCCATCAATGCTTAGAATAAACTCATCCAAACAATCTTATGTTCTCCTATCTTTAATTCATAAGTTTCTGATAGCTATTTAAAAATAAGTTGTGAGGTTGTATTCATTTTTACCAGGAAATGCTGGGCCATGATATAATGGTTTCTTCATAATCATGGGAGAGCTGACCTTTGCAAGGAGCTTTTGAATAATAAAGAGATCTTATCTTAGGACATAAGAAAATAAAAAAAAGTCATAGTGAGTGAAAAGAGAAACTGCTGGCAAGCACACCAGACAGTGATGTTCAATTACTAGCAAAGGACTGAGCCACACATTTCAGGCAATTTCCAGTAGCTGGACTTGAGCATTATGGGATTATGAATCAGAACACTTTGGTGAATGAAGGTTTGAGGGATAGTTTTACAACACTGGGCAATAAAATTGAACTGGAGAAAAGGAGCTAACTGTTTAATTAATCCTTTAAATGATTTTTGAAGTATTTCTTTTGTTTAATAGTTTTACCTTAAGCTGCCAAATACACTCTCAATTTTGGAAATTATGTATATAATAATCATTTGATGCTTTGAGAGTTTTTAATTTCATTTAAAAAGTATATTTTTGAAACAGTTTACAAGTTCATATAACCCAAACTTTGATTCCCTAGCTCTTGTTAATTACTATCTATTGGATGGTAGACAATCTTTTTCACTGTCTCTAAGTCAGTATTTTCTACTCATGCTTACCTTATTTATTTGTTTGAGAATTAATGTCATAATATGTAAGAATTACTTTAGCAATTGGATTTATAATCAATACCCAGTTAGTATCTACTCCATTCTCACTGTTAAGGTTGTTGTCCTCATTTCCCAGCAACTAAATAGAGAAATTGACCTTTTGTTTAATGATACTACTTTTTACTTATGCCTCTAAGATGGGAAAAAAAAAAACTTATGTGAAAGATGAGATGTTTATCAATAAACCTAAACTGAAAGGCTATTAAAAATTACAGTGGAAAATATATACAATAAAATCTAAATTTGTAGTATAAAGTCAGTGTGAAAAATACATACATACTCTGGGAAATTGCCCACACTACAGGAATTACCATTAAATGTTCAAGAGGATAATTTTTTTTGATAATTTTTTTATTGTAATTAGTAAAAGGGTTACATGATATTTGCCAGATAGAAGGTGCATTAATTCACATACATTGATACCCTTTCACATGTCTTGGTACCCATTTCCCTCCCCCCCACACCCCCCATCCGTCTTGGTTTTCCCCCCTTCCCTATCAAATTTCAAATATCCAAATACAAATAAATTCAATATATCAGATAACAAAGTGAGATACTATACCAATATGAGATAACCAAGGGACAGCAAAGGAGATGAGAGACAACATAGTACATTAAGGACAACAATCATTCATTATATGGCTTTTGTTTCAATATCCTGGAGGTCCTTTCAATTAGCTTCACATTATATGGGCTTATGTATCAAGATTTTGCTCTATTGCAAATCTCTGCTAGTAGAGCCCAAGGTTTCTACTGATTATGACGAATGAGGGAAACCATTGAGCCTAAGTTCCTTTGAGTCTGGCTTACTTCACTTAATATGATTTTTTCTAAGTCTTTCCATTTCCTAACAAATGGGGAGATGTCATTCTTTCTGACAGCAGCATAGAATTCCATTGTGTACAAATACCAGAACTTGTTGATCCACTCATCAACTGAGGGACATCTGGGTTGGTTCCATATCTTTGCTATGGTGAATAGTGCTGCAATGAACATTGTTGTGCTAGTGGGTTTAGTATGTCCTTGTTTCTGGATAGTTGGGTAAATGCCAAGTAGTGGAATTGCTGGGTCATAGGGGAGTTCTATGTTTAGCCTTTTGAGGCACTGCCACACTGCTTTCCATAGTGGTTGAACGAGTTTGCACTCCCATCAACAGTGTAGTAGTGATCCTCAAGAGGATAATTTTTCAATTAACATTTAAATACACTTAGAAAATTTGCTTTTCTCTGATTCACATTTTTTTCCTGAGTTTGTTTTTCCATTGATAAACATAATGAGACAATATCTTCTACTCCTTTGTAATTCATTGGAAACAAAGTTAATTGAAAATTGCCAGATACCTTAAGATGATTAATTAATTAGTACCTTTAAAATGTTGGAGATTGTAAAATGAAAGTATGATATAAAGTGAACAAATGTATAAATTGTACATTAATGTTTTTTCCAATAAATCCATTTCATTTCAGCTCTCGTTTTTTAAACCCACACCAAAACGGTATAAAATTCTCCTAGAAGCGAAAGCATTCCCTTCTGATCACGTAAGAATTTCTTCACTTTGTATTTATGTTCTGTTTACTCTTCCTAGTGGGGTATTCATTTGTTTGACTTGAATGTTTATTCACTAGTCCTCTCCAAGTAACTTCACAATAAAAAGATCTGTCAAGTGCTTTTGATTTAAGCTTTTTTATAAATTGTTGATTTATTTATTTTGTTCAAGTAAAACATGTGTTAAGGGAGGGAAAGATTGAATGGGAACATTGATTTATTAGTCTTTTTAAAGACACTGAGCAAACTGCTGTCCTAAATCAAGTGTGGTTATAGATGTTTTATTAATTCTTGTTGCCGTTTTATTTTTATGGAATCAAATGAACACAAATATCTGTGCTTAACCCTTTATCCATATAAAATTGAAATGTAAACTTTATTTAGTTTCCTTTTCATAATTTGGCTTGCACAACTTTTGTGCCTTTAAATCATAAAATGTGTTTATTATGGATTTAAAAATGGTTCTTATGGTTCACTAAAAATTCCTGCTGTCTTAACAGTTTTTAAGAAATTTGATTTGAAATTGGATAGTGAAGAGGGGAAAACAAGATGAGGGGTGGGTTTGGGGGGGAGGAAAATGGGGACCAAGACATGAGAAAGGGTACCAATTTATGTGACTTAAAGCACCTTCTATCTGGCTAATATAATGTAACCCTTCTATTAATTACAATAAAAAATATATGAACAAAAGAAATTTGACCTGTATACAAATAAATGATAGTGCATTCTAACATTCTAATTTTAGAGAAACTTGATTTCTTCCTTTGTCCTATTATTATTAATTATCCTAACTCATCTCTTGTAGGAAATGTAATTCTATCAAAATTAGTAGGCATGAACTTGCAAAATGGACTACAGCATAAATAATTGGGGGAAAATCTGTTATCTAAATGTTCCCATGCATACCTTACATTTTCAATTATTTAATACCTTTTCCTTTACTAACTTAACTCTTTCTAAGGTAAAACATTTTAGAATCCTGTATTGAGGCCTAGAATATTCATATCACTTATATCACTAAATTAAGTGATTGGTTTGACTTTGGTTGGTGACTGTTAATATAAAAATGTCTTCTAATTCTTAAAGGTCTAAGTGACCTATACATTTCCATTTGTCTCGAATATGTAGTATTTCAATAAATGTTAAGTTTTCTGTTAAAATTATACTTAGTAATTCTATGTTATATTGTTTATTCACTATCTATGACTTTGAGTGTCACATAATATGTATTTGATTGATGTTTTGTTTTCAGAGTTATTTCAGAGTAGTAATATGATTTCAAACTTCATTGAATAAATAAATTGCCCCTCTTTTCCAGTATATTATTGAGTCACAGCTTCAACTTCACGGACTTAACGTTGAGGAAAGTATGCGAATAATAGAGCCAAGAGAGGTATATGAGAAAGAAATATTTATTGTACTTCTATTAACATTGATTTTCCCTGTTGCCTCAAAAATTGATTATCTTTATTACTTTAATGGAACTATCATGGAGGCATTAAAAAGGCATATTTCTATTACTATTAGATCATTTTGTTGAAAATAGGAATAACTCAGAAATGCATTTATTTGTATCTTTCAAGAACTAGACATATGGAAAACAAACTATTTTCCGACTTATACCACCATAGTCAACCATACTCTTTAGAGACATGAAAAGTGGGTGACAGATAGGACATGTCATTTTTTTAAATTTCAAATGTACTTGTCTTTTGGTGTCACTATAATCTAGCTAAGGACAAGTGATATTTGTTGAAATTCAAAGATGGCTATCAATTGTTCTTTTGTAATTCGTTTACCAAAATTTTCAGTGTGCTAAACTGAAGTGGAAAAAGTAGGGAGGTATAGCTTCAGACTTTATAACATGGCCAATACACACAGTAGCATTCTAGGCCTTTACAGTTTGTGGAGGAGGGACACTTGTCTTAGATTTATTAATATTTAACAAGGAGACAAAGTATTTAGCTAATATAGCTTAAACATATATTGAGGATCTAAAATATTATGCGTTTTATCCAGGATACAAGACTAAGGTATACGGAATTAGCTGTATCCACTCTGCAACTTATGTACTTTGCCAACAAAGAGAACCATGAAAACATAAATTTCAAGTTTTTTATAGGATACTCCTGGGCTGTTATACAATTGTTCCTTTCAATGCCAAATTACTTTAAATAAATGTAAGACGTGCTATAGCTACTTCCCTACCTGAAGTAGATTTGTGAAATAAACACTTTTATACCTATGAGACTATAGCTCTTAACATGCTCTTAACAAATTAATAACTACTAGCATATATGAATATGGCCGTTAACTTTTATTACTAGTGATCAATATTTTAATATCACATGAGTTTATCATAATCCTAAGACTTTATCATTAAGTCTTAATAATCCTTAATAAGCAAGTCTCAGTATTCTTGTAATAATAGAGTACATAAAACACATATGTATGAGAATGTGTGTGTGTGCACACACCAAAGCACCTCTAACATGGAGCAGAGTAATTGGCAAGTAACGAAAATCATGAAAGATTTATTAAAAGTAGCTGGAGAAAAATGTAAGAATAATGAACAGACATCCCCCCAATATTAAAGATATTTAGTGATATATTTCTTCTCCAATTCATATCAAAGTTATTGCAGGAGAAATAAATAATTTTAAGTAGGTCAGAAATGTTAGACTATGCAAAGATATTTTGTATTTAACTGAGATATTTTAGCTCCAGTTGTTTGGAAAGCCAACATTCAAAGTATTCACCTGCTGGGAAAGGATTGAGATTGGGGTTGCTAATATCCTTGATACTAGTGAGGTGTTTTGATCATTTTCTTTATATATTGATCTATATATTTGCGAGTTTGATTATTAAATTATCAAGCATAATGTTTAGGTAAATTTTCAGATGAGACATATATAAGTGATTACTTTGGAAGCAATTATACAGTATGTTATCGATGCCAGATGGCCTTATTGAATATTTTTTAACTCCTTGAACTTCTGGGTATTTTAACAGAAGAGAACAATAACAAAATAATGGAGAGCTATAGAAATAATAAACTAATTGTAAAAATGGAAGGCAAATCAACACATTTGAAGAGTTACATTTTAAAACTTATTTTTACCATTTTATGATTATTTCTGAATACTTAGAACATATTTATCTCTGATTGAAATTCTGAAGTGCATTAGTGTAAGGAGATTTTTTTTAATCATGTTACTTTGGTGGAACTTAGATTGGAAAATATAAAACAATGAACTCACAATAGCTTTCTGTGTGTAATGTTTCTCTTACATGATTTAGGGGGAAGATCTCTTAAGAATAGACGATATTCTTGAAGTCATTGAGAAGGAAGGTGATTCCATCGCAGTCATCATGTTTAGTGGGGTGCACTTTTATACTGGACAGATCTTCAATATGCCTGCCATTACTAAAGCTGGACAAGCAAAGGTTTGCACCTCATTTATCTTTCTGCCACACCCCTAACCTCATTCTGCTAAAAAGTATAGGTCCTGCTGTACTTCATGTGAAGTACCTTAGTTTGCTCTTTTGTAAAAAACTACTAGATTTTCATGAAACAGGGTGACATTTTTTAAAATCAGTATTCTTTCTTTTGCTTTAAGCATCTTTATTGACGCTGGGTTTTGCTACTTCTGTGGTTTGACTTCCTCACTAGCAGCTATTCTTTCTGCTGACTCTCGCCAGCAGACCAGGCAAGCTTCCCTGCACCTACTGCTCTAATAATCAGCTGCCAGACTAGGAAGCAGACAAAAACTCAGGGGAATCACTCC
Source organism: Megascapheus bottae (assembly GCF_031878675.1). Classification (NCBI taxonomy): domain Eukaryota; kingdom Metazoa; phylum Chordata; class Mammalia; order Rodentia; family Geomyidae; genus Megascapheus; species Megascapheus bottae. The sequence goes on along the minus strand of NC_143520.1, from coordinate 34,538,247 downwards.
AGGCAAGGACGTCCTAAACCCTGCTTCAGTACTTCCCTGTGTGGTAACTCCTTCTAAATGTAAACCAGTTTATATTTAGAAAAGAATGACCATGGTTTTGGAAAGCAGTATAAAAGTTCAGTTCGTGGCCCAGTCATTTACATGTAATCTTGAGCAAGTTGTTTCCACTGAATCCCTACTTTTAAAACCTATCTAAAGATGAATGAAGGCAGATTTTTATAGGAGATCCAGTAGGTGTTAGAGTTGATTGAGTTACAACCAACTTACTTTTCTTTTTTCTTTCTTTCGCTCTTTTTTTTTTGTGCTTGAAGTCTAGACTAAAATTATAAGATTAGGCTAAAATGGAGGATTTTAGACCTAACAATCTTAAGAAAGTGTCATAAAAACTTTCTTTTGCTACACATTATTAAATCACACTTAAATATGTCACCACTTGGAGATTATATCTCTGTTTATAAGAATGTGTAAAAAGAAATCAGGAGAGCAAAATTTGAAATTCCCACTTGGTATTTAAATCCTTAATAGCAGTTTTATTTGATTCAACAATCAAGTCATGTACTTAAAAAGGTGACAGTTGAATTTTATACTGAACATTAATAAGTTATGAGATTAATATATACGTGCAGTTTAGTTAATATATTCAGTTATTGAAGCTAATGAATGGAACTAATGAAAAGAAATTTAGTACTGTTATCAGCAGGCTCTGGGAATTCCGAGTTATGACTTCCAACTGGTTTGATGGATAGCTCTGAAAGTGGTGCATTACAAAGTATATAAAGATAATGTCTTCTTAATTTGGATATTAAATGTTAAGCACCAAAATAAAGGGAGACCAGTAAAAAAATCATATTTTAAAATACTATGGAAGTAATCACCTGTCCCTGGTCCCTTAGTATACATTCATGTTTCATTAACCTTGATAAAAATGAGATGGGAAGACAAGAAAAGGGAGACATTGGATTTGGGAAACAGGGTACCAAATTTCAGAGCTTGGCCTACTTATTTCATTGTTAAATCATTTTGGATCAATGACTTGACCTTCTTGGATCTTTGTTTACAAAAATGCTAAGTTTGAACAACAGTACCTAGCTCATAAATTTAGTGTGAGAATGCCAATGTATAAAATATCTCTTGGATTGCCATGTGTTCTAATATTAAGTTGTCTTCTCCTTTATTTATCATCTTCAATTGATATGACTTTACAGGAAGGGATTCATGTGGTTATTTTATTCTCCATTAAAAATAAAAATAATTTGTCTAGGGCTGTGTATGTGTGCCCACATTTGCGCGTAGGGGGTGGGTACTGGACTTTGAACTCAAGGCCGCACTCTTGCTTGTAATTTTTTGCTCAAGGTTGGCATGTTATCATGTAAACCACATATCTACTCCTTTTTTTTTTTGGCTAGGAAATTGGACATAAGAGTTTTATGGACTTTTATGTCTGGATGGGTTTTTAATTTTATTTCTCATATTTCAGCAACCTCAGTCGCTAGGATTACTGGCACAAGCACTAGAATCCAGCTTATTTAAGTTTAACATGTAATTATTCTTAAGTATTTTAGTTGCTCAAACATTCTTTAAATGTATCTAAGACTTTTTTCCCTTAAAAATCTAAGTGCCTACCAAGTCAGCTTCTCCTGGGAATTACAGTGAAGTCAGTAAAGGCAGAGATAAGTAGTTCAAATCTGCACAGAACTACAAAAATGTGGCAGCTACCTTGGGAATGCACTGAGAATGCAGCAGACTTAGATTTACCCATTATCAAAATTATTCTAATAAATGTTTACCCTCTCACAAGGCAATTCCTCCATTCTCAATTGAAGGTGAGGAAATAGGCTAATTTAAAATTAGATTTACATAATTCTCTAGAGTGGTCTATGAATATAAAGCAGAAGAAAGAATTTAAAAAAAAGAAAATTAAAGGTGTCAATCAAGAAAAAGAAGATTCTAAGGGAAAAGGGGCTTCAGTCTGTTATGATAGGCTAAGTGAGTTAAAAGGAAAGTTCCCAGCAGTTTACCATGACAGCAATCCAAAACAAGCAATGAGTATGTTTTGAAATGCAAACTTCAATATCATTAAGTAAATCTTTAAAAATCATGTGATAGGAAAATGGAAAAATGAATATTGAGCAATGAATTAAAGAAATGCTCATACATAAATAGCACAAATGGCAAGTAAAAGGCGTCCTAAGTCATTTTGTGGCATCATAGCAATCACCCCTATTGGAAAACACACTCTAAACCTTCCTTTGTTTTCAAGATACTTACTGCCTGTTATAAAAGAAACTGTAATCTCTTTGTGATGTTATAACAAAATATTTGTGACCCAAAGGAAATCTCATGTAAGTTAGAAAGTTCATGGTGCCTGAGCATCCCAAGGGAAACATAAATGGTAGGATCATGGCCTAGGCTTATCTAACCGAAAACAGAATAACCTTCTTGAAAAAAATAACAAAAGAAGAGTTCTGGGGGCATGGCTGAAGTGTTTTAACAAGGATGAATCCCTGAATTCAAATCACAGCACCACAAACACAACAAAATAAACCCCATACTCAGACTCAAAACTTAATATATTAGTTGCAGTATACAGAATCCCAGTAAGAACCAGCCAAAACACAGTGATTTCTTTTTCTAACTACAGAATAGTTAAATACTAAGGGCACAAGAAGCCCTTCCAAGCTCAGAAATCTTCATCAGAGTTGTGCTAAGCATCTTCACAGACTTTTCCCAACAGAGTCACAAGGTGCTGTCCCCAATCCAAACACCACATTTCTATTTCAGGCAGAGAAGGAGGAAGGGAGAAGTGGCAGTGCAGCTTGTCTTTCCCTGGCATCTACAGTGCCTATCTATTCCCAGAAAAACTTAGCAGACTTCTTTGTATGACTCACTGCCTTCTGAAGTGTGAGCTAAAGTGAGCATTGGTGAGGAAAAACATGTGCATTTATAGACCCACCATAGAGAGACATAGCAAGAAGGGTTTGTAAATTGGATTTGGGTTTGCTAACTCACGCTATTTCCCAGTTATACCCATTGGGATCTTGGAATTTCTAAGATTATACCTCCTTCCCTCCCTCCCTCCCTCCCTCCCTCCCTCCATCTCCCTCCCTCCCGACCTTCCTTCCTTCCTTCCTTCCTTCCTTCCTTCCTTCCTTCCTTCCTTCCTTCCTTCCTTCCTTCCTCCTCTCTTTCCCTTCCTCTTCACTTTTTCATTTTCTTCCTTCCTTTCCTCCCTCTCTACCACTTCCGTTTCTTTCCCTCAAGTCTTCTCCTTTCCTCCTGTTTATTTCTTTCATCATTTTATTTCTCACAAAGCATTTGAAAACATCTAATTGTAAATTTGGATGATGAAATATTAAAATATAAAAGAGCCAGATAGTACCAGCTCACATCTGTAATACTAGCTACTTAAAAGCCTGAGCTATAATGAGCTCACTCAAAGTCAGCCCTGGCAAATCTAAAGGACTTTTACTTCCAATTCACCAATAAAATGTTAGAATTTGAGACACAGATTCAAACAGATAAACTGATATTACCAAAAAGATCTCAGTGAGGATTATGGTAATAAATATGTAGCTGGGATGGTATGATTCACTCTTACAATCTCAGCACCCAGGAGGCTGAGAGAGGAACAGCACATTAAGATCAAACTGGATTGGTTAAGTTTTGACAAGAAGTGTGGAGGCAGTATTTCTAGTCCCTATTATGAAGCCTATGAAAGTAATAGAAGAGTATCTGTACTTTTGTATAAGGTATCAGTATCTCAGCAGTTAATTAGCCAGAAAAATGTATTACTAAACACATTTTCTTATGACTACAATATAATCTGGTATATGTAATATTTAAATATAAAAACAACCTCTTTCATAAATATTAGATACTTATTAAGTCATACTTACTAGAAATAGTAGATTTCAGAATTATTTATTTTCCAAAGTCATTATCCACTTGATAGGATCTTATCTTGATAGGGCACTGAAAATCACTTGGGTGTTTTGCTCATAGATGATTTTATACCACTTGAGTCATACCTGCAGTCTAGCTTTTTCACTAGTTAATCTCGTGGACTTTTCTGCTCAGTCAGGCTTCAAACCACTATCTGTTCTGACCACTGCATCCTAACCAGCTATAACTGCAGATGTGAGCAATTGAGGATTAGCAATTGAGTACTTTTGTTTAAATTATTATCTAAACATAGTTGTACAAAAGGATTTCAATTCAATGTGAAAACCCTGAAAGTACAATTTACCTGGATCATTAGTACATAAAAAGAATTTTATTACTATGCTCTATTGTAAAGTAATACATACTTGGATTTTTTTCATTCATCACAAAATAGGATAACTGATATTGTGTTATTGGAGTACCCACTATCAGCTAATTTAATGTGAAATGTCATGGTGCTTTTTTTTAGACAAAACAATAGGGGAGCCAACTCTAGAATGAATAGAGACAAGATAAAAATATTGCTGAGAGGAATAGCTACATGTTGAAGATTATTCTAGAAATGTAAAATTATTGGCAGGATTGAAAGTCATATATTTCTACATACTTTGGTTGAAGAATTTAAGAAAAGAAAGGTCCAAAATGGAATCTCTAAAAGAGGTGAAAGCCAGGTACAGAAGGACTTATTAAGCCATTTTGGCTTTCATGAAAGATCGATTAAAAGTCATGGAAGATGTTCAAAAAGACAGCTCTATTTGATTTTTAGAAAGAAATGTGATGACCCAAAGTCATAAAAATGGATATGAGTACGAGTGGGCAAAGGAAAGGAGTTAAATTCACTATCATCATGAGAATTTAAAAACTATCCTTGAGACATCGTGACAGAAATGCAGCTCACACCACATAAATCCTTTAAATCTCAATAAAATATTCATATTTATCTTCATCTTCTCAATAATAATAAATAGGGTTTCACATAACCAGAATAAATTAAGCTTCTGTAGTGTAATTTTAATCCTATTAATAGACTATAAGAACAGGACAGTTCAAATGTGTTTGTGTGCGTGATTGTGTGTGTGTGTGTGTGTGTGTGTGTATTTGTACATGCCTATTTTACTTTCTTTGATCATACACTTTCTCTGGATAATAAAAAAGATACATTAAAGCTGGTATGGTAGCATATGCCTGTAACCTTAGGATTTATGATACTGAGACAGAAGGATCTTGAATTCTAGACCCGAACAGGAGTATATTAAGACCTTACTTCAACCACCAACACCTCCCTCCACAACCCAGAAGAAAAAAGTAGATTTACTGCAGCTGAACTGCACATAAAAAATGATTGATTGGGGAACCTTGATCTATACTTTGGTAAAGGGGAAAATAAGTTTTAGGTGGAGTGCGCATTAACTTATTGACCTTTACTCTTTGCTTTAGGAATAGCAAAAGATTGTTTTGTCTAGCTACATCAATAAATATCTGTAGTCTTCAATCCATCCAGAAATGTGGGGACTGCCAAATATCACTAAGACAAAATATTTTGATAAGGATCAGTACCAACATATCTACAATGTTTAAACTGCTCCTAAGCAGCCTTCACCAGGTGTTTTATTTAATTGAAGATTCAATTAAATAGACCATATGAGATAGAATGATTAAGTCTCAACAGACGAAAATTCTAGACTCCAGATGTTATTTTAGGATTATAGATCTGGGAAAAACAAGCCACTTAGATGTCAATCAGGATTTGTGATTTTTTTTTTAACAACAATTCTCTTCAAAGCCAGTAGGGATAGCTATTTCTCCTAAACCAAGTTTCATTCACTGGCATAAGAGCTAACCCCAGGGCCTTCTGAAGTAGATATTACATGCCAAGCTCCTTATAGGTGGTGCACATTTTATAATTAGTTGCTAAGACCCAAGACATTTTCTCAAATCTTCCATATTCCATGCCTCTTGACTAACAACCAAGGAAGGCTGGTGTAAGTCTGTTAATCTGAGGAACAGAAGTTTTTCAAGAGGAAGTGAGCATACCATTTCTAATTTATCAACTGAGCTATGTAAAAGTTGAGGGATTTTATAAAGATCTTTGGGCAGAAAGGAAAAAGTCCCCAATAAAAGATCAATTCTTTAATATCTAGCATTTTTCTGAGTCAAATTATTTACAGAAATTTGGATTAAGAATATGAAGAACTAGAATATCAGCATCTAAGTTTACTTTCATTAAGGAAAAAAGGTTCATTTCCTTAGCAAATTATTTGTAGTACATACAGAAGAAAGAATCATATTGCCTAGAAAAGTCCAGGTTGGTCACTAACTTGAAACCTTTTTTCAATGCTGAGAAAATGTTTATGTCAAAATACCCCAGGTTAAAATTGGCTTTAAGGGCGGAAACAGAAGTGTCCTTGAGGCCAGGAGTTTGGCCTAGTGGTAGAGTGCTTGTCTTGCATGCAAGAAGACTGGCATTCAATTCCTCGGTATCACATACATAGAAATAAGCCAGAAATAATGCTGTGGCTCAAGTGGTAGAGGTCTAGCCTTGCGAAAGTTCAAGGACAGTGTGCAGGCCCTGAGTTCAAGGCCGAGGACTGGCAAAAATTATCATGTATAGGGTGTAGTTATTTTAAAAAGCAAACATGTTTGAGATTGATCATTCACATAGTAATTAAATAATCTTATAGGAAGTAATTCTGTCAGCTCATATCTAAATGGAGTTATCTCCATATATAATCATTACTATCATAAGATACATGAACAGATGCTTTAAATCTACTTTAACACCAGTAGATATATTTAAACTTAAAAAGTTAGCATGCATTTGAAATTCCAGTTGTGATTTACTGGTAGGGTAATAACTGAGTAGATACATATTTTCTTGAATTTCCTATATCATATTTCTCCCAAGAATTGTCAATCCTTTCCCCATTAGTTGTAGAATAAAGTCCACATATGATTTGTATATATTTAAATGATCACTACATTAATTTTTACCACTCTCCCTCATGTAACTTTTATAGTACCTAAAGCATATATTGTATATATTGTATATATTCTCTACTAGAAACCCTTCTTTCCTAGCATTCCAATCTCTGAAGACTGTAGATTCCTACTTCAGCTCCACCATTAGCTGCTTCACAGTTTGAAAACTATCTGAATATTTTTGTTGTGTACTCCTCATAATGTTAATAGCTGTGGTGTAGATTAAGTACATGACAAAAACTAAAAATCACGAGAATTCATATAAAAACTCCTATTTTCAAATATCATCTGGAAAAAAAGAAGAAAAAAAAACAACTTGTATGTTTAGAGCATCATCTATATAGGGTAATGAGTGACAAGGTTCATTGGATTGGACCTCAGACCTTTAATCCCAGTGCCAGTGCACATAATGTCCTGACCAGAGATGCTCAGCCATAGCTGCTATATAGATTCATGCTTCTTTTTTGGTAAAGTGAAGTAATTTTACAGACTTCCTAACTCATCTGTCCTTTACTGATCATCCATTGAACTTCCATGACATGGTGAAAAAATGTACCATCAGCCACTTTTGTACTGTCATGTAACTATTGTCAGGCTTATTTTAATTCAAATTTAGCAAATTTATCTCTGTAGGTTCTTCAATGATGATCAAGGTAAAAGTGCAAACACCACAGACTCTGCATAGTACTTTGCACATATTACTAGATGCCTATATATTGGAAAACAGTGTTGTTCAACTCACACAAAGATAGTATCTCTGTCGCTTTGTCTTGGTTTCACTTTCTTTCACATGCCGCTTAGGAAGAAAATTAAAAAAAAAACAAAACAAATTCAGTAATGTTTCTAGAGCTTAGCTGATAAATCACAGTGTTGAATAAAAAGTAGAACTATGTTTCCATTTCAATCCAATAAGAAATTTCTTCAAAATTACTTATAATGCCTAATTAGTCTACCTTTTTTTGCAAAATTTTCAACTTTTTTTTCTAATTCCATTTCTGGCATTTGACATACTTAAGACATGTAGACATGCTCCAGTAAGTCATTAAATTTTAAGTGAATTAAATTAGGCTTGAAAAATTACCTTAAGCTATTTTCCTATTTTTTGTCTTTGAAATAAATGAAAATAAGTCTATTTTGTGTGAGATTCTTGATAGTGACAGCCAGAGAAACTGAAGAACAGTTCTGAATTTATTTTTACAGTTTTGTCCTTCTGAAAAAAAGAGAAAAACTTGGAGAAGAAGGGAGGGTGAGAGAGACAAACTGGCAAAGTATATCCAAATTAATTTTAAAAATATTTTTCCCAATAACAATAGTAACAGCAGCTGCAACAACAGCAACAACAATAAAACCACAGCAGGAGTTTGGTCTTCAAAGCATACACTGGTCATACAAAAAGGGATTGTCACTTGCAATTTGCACGATGCTTAAGGTCTCAAGCTTGGTTTTCTTTTCATATCTTCCAAATCCTTTCCTCTTACAATCCATGCACATATTAGTTCTATTTCATAACTTCTAAATTGACACATTGAATTATACTATATTATATTAAAATATAAAATATTCCCCTTCTCCTCTGCTTTCATGTTTTCATTAATTTTGAACCTGAAAGACAGATATACAGAATACCTAAACACTTCTTAAGATGGCGTAAGTCATCATTCTCCTAAGCACTTATGAGTACACACAGGAGTACCAGGTAAAAGTGATACAGGGCTTAGGGACTCCTCTATCACAGTGCTCAGAACAGAGGTGACATAACTGTGTGGTCCAGGGCAGCAAGACCTGAGTATTCGGAGGTTCATATCTACAAACAGCCATTGGTAATCCTTCCAGGCACCCACAGGGACCAGAGAACTGCAACTTCAAGTGGGCATTCATTTAGGTGGCTTACAACAGACTATTTCTCTACCTTAATAATTTTGCTATTTTAACAATTCCTATGAGTATTCTAATGCCTTCCAGGTGAATGTCAAACCTGAGATTATTAAAAAATATCTTGCGCAATTACATCTAGTTCACATCAAATCTACTGTGTACTAATGATTTTCCTAATTCAGGGGATATCTTTAGGTAAAGGAGGAACAGATTCAACACTTTAAAAGTTAATTTGCTCAGAAGAGTAATAAAGTGTTAAAAATTTTAATGATGTACTCTTTCATATTTCATTTTAAAAAACCAGTGTTTATTCAAGTTGAAAAGTGGTGAACTAGAACTTCCCTGCAAATTTTCCCAAGCCACATGTATTTCAAACTCTACTGAACAGAAAAAAAGCAATTTAATAGAAAAAGTAAAATATATTTAATCAAAAGGATATTCAATATATCCACCTATAGTAGTCTTCATTTTAAAAGATGCACTATCTGAGCAAAGATTTTATGCCTCTAAAACAAACTGCAAAGATCCTGTTTTAAAATGCAATGTGAGCTGAGAGAATATTAACAAGTGAGTATTTGTAATCGTTTATTTGATTACTGATATATTCAAGATTGCTTAGGCTCACATGGTATGAGAGTAGAAGACAGTAAAACTAGCAAATTCTGTGAGAGATTTATATATCTGAACCAATCACTTCAGTAGATCACTGTAACTCCTATAGTACACCAAACTGAGTGCTGAAGAAGAGAAAAAGAGTTGCCAATTAGCCCTCCCTCCCACCTGAAAAATTACTTGTGGACAAAAGTCTAACAAAACCAGGTACCTTAGTCCATTTTCTATGGCTATACTGAAGAGTACAGACAGGACAGTAGTTTCTGAGGAAGAGTGGTTTATTTAACTTACAGGTTTGAAGATTCATGCAAGAATAAGCCATTGGCATCCAGTGAAGACCCTTCGTCCTAACAAGGCAAAACTGAGCTGGGTGTCAGCTCTCCTTTCTTATAGCATGCCACCATGGAAATCCACCCTCAGTATCTGATTTAACATTAATCAATGCCTAAATACCACACCTCCAAATATCAACTAATATACACCTTATGGACTGAGGTACATTCAAACCATATCAGTAGGTACCTTGGAAGAAAAAGTATAACAATGAGAAGAAGTGTATGCAAATATATAGAGAGGTTTGGGAATTTTGAGAAGAGCTATTAGGGACCAAATATTTAAGACTCCTAAGAAGAATTGAGAAGTTCTTTGTTTTGTTTTTTTTTTCCCCATTGCAGGAATTTTAGCTTCATTTTGTGTCAGTTTAGTTTTTAGTGTTTTCCTTTTATCCTCCTGCTTCCCATCGCCACCTCTCAAGGAAAACAGAGAAACCTTCATATTTTCTTGTAGGATTGAATGTTCTATGGAGCAAGGCCCAATAAAAGCACTCAGATGCCTTTTTCAGGATTGTGATCATTTCGAGAGGTGAGTAGGCAAGGAGGTGTTGTGTTGGGTGAACATGTGTGGTAATTCAAACATGAAGTAAGCATCAATGGGTAATTTTGAGGAAAAGTACATTGGAAAATACTTTAACTTTTACTTACAAGTTCTATAAAGTATATAGGAAGGGCAGAATTGATTTTTTTTCTTTTCCTGGTGCACATTACATTATGTACTATTAAAGGTAAAATAATAAAACTACTTATAGCGCCTGATAGCTTTTGAAAAAAAAAATTTCATTATTTTTATGATACTGCCCTCTAGTGACATTTCGATGACTTCATTTTGTGAAGCTCTTGTTCAAGTTAGAAACTTCCAGTCATATTTATTTCCCAAAGCAGTCTGTGTTTCTGACATCCACATCGAAAGGATTGTACATGCATGAAAACATTGCAGCAGCCAATGAGTAATTTTCTCTTGTGTGCTACAGCTGTGGCTGCAGGCTTTTAATAATGTGGGCAGGGAGGGAAAGCTGTGTGACTTCTTCAAAGTTCCATTCTTCATACATAATTAATATTAAAAAGTAGAGCCTTTTTTTACTTCTTAAGCTTTCTAATGAAAGTTGATGTATACAAAAAATCTATGAATATGGAAAAAATCTATGAAAACTTGAGTTTGAAAAACTTAATTAAAAATGATCACTGTTCTAAGAAATGAGTGAAAAAACTTTGCAAATTCAGAATGACATTCTCATTTATTTCCAAATAGAATTTCAAGTGCACAACTATTCTTAAAATGCAAACTTATGAGTACATGTATCTGCTAAGCCTGAACATTGTCTGGCAGCCTTTATTTTGGCAACTTGTAAACCTCCAAATATTGTTGGAGATTAATTGCATTTGTTCCCTATCATATGTAAGAGTTTGTATGTATCTGTGAAAGGGTATCAATGTAAGTGAATTAATGCACCTTCTGTCTGGCAAATATCATGTAACACTTTTATTAATTACAATAAAAATATATTAAAAAATTTTTCATCTGCTAATAAATGAAGAAAAGTCAATCAAATAAAAAGAGTTTGTATGTATCATACGTACAGACTTTTCTGTGTGTATATTAACAAGGAATTGAACCAGGTTTTCATGCATGCTAGGCAAGAACTATATCAGTAGGCCACATTCCCAGCCCTAATCTGTCTTTTTTTATACAGCATACATTGAAAAAAATCTATTATATTTTGGTAAAAAATATTACTCAACACCAGAAAACAAAGTGAGTTACATAGTATAGATAGGAATGTATCTTTTATAACATACTAGATCTTGTTATATTAAGTACAGTATGAAATTCATTTTTTTTTGCCAGTCCTGAGCTTAAGCTTAGGGTCTGAGCACTGTCCTTGGATTTTCTCAAAGTTAGAGCTCTACCACTTGAGCATCAGCACCATTTCTGGCTTTTATTTTTCTATGTATGTGGTACCGAGGAATCTAATCTGGTCTTCATGCATGCTAGGCAAGCACTCTACCACTAGGCCAAACTCCTGGCCCGAAATTCATTATTTTTAAATATATTGTGCTATAAGTAAGAACAAGCCTGTCTTTTCTGTTGTGGAACATGTAGCATGTAGTACAAATGTAGCCACAGTCAGTATTAACAATGGTTCTGTTGCATTTCACAATATCACTTTTTAATAAAATGCACAGATCATAATTTTATCCCTACTCCATGAGAAATACCAACAGGCAGAATTTAAGGTTATTGATGCTTTTAAATGTTCATGAGTACTTTTTTTCTGTGAGGAAACAGCTTTGCACAAAGATCTTACTAAATAGTTTAGGCTGCCCTGGAATTTCTTCCACCTGTTGAATGCTGAGATTTTTGCCTGTTTAGTCAAATTGAACTTGGATGCTCATTTTTCAGGGATGTTAGGAAAAAAATCTTAAATTGATCTTGTCTAAATTGTTTATAACAAGTATATTACTTAAGTCAATAGATATGTTCCTTAGTATAGTAATTTCAAAATTTAGAGCAAGTAATTATGATGAGTGCAATTATAAATAACTAAGGCAATATCTTGAGAAACTAATGTAAGTTCACCTCGATATATGAGAAGGGTCAAAACTAACCATGATCTCTCAAACAATATGACTACAATTCCCATTAAAGAAACTAAGTAAGAGATGACATAACTGGCTCACACTAGGGTTTGTGCTGTATTCAAATACACATTTGCACTTACAAAACAATATCAAGCATGAACAGATTGTCTCCTCCTAAGAGAGGCTAAGAGAAACTCGAGCATTAACTGACCATAATCTTCTATATTACAGCTTCTACAACTGCAGTTCTTTGAGTAGACTATAACTGTGCCTCATATGACCAGATAAATTATGCCCTGCTATGAATGTATATGTTAGCTCTTGCTTGTCGATGCATTTCAAACTTTGTTGGCTTGAAATGATACTCATTATTTTGGAGAGTGATTTTAGTGTAAGCTGATATAATCAGGACTTGGCTAGAGAGCCTGGCTCACCTCTCACTTGAACTCACTTCTGCATGGGACCTACTCAGAGTTGAGAAACCCTAAGATTCCTTTGCATTACTATCATGTACCAAAGCAAACGTTCTGAACATTTTTAGAAATGGAAATACTTTACATTTCTAAAACTTACCAGAATTTACAAAAAGATCTGAGATTATATCTTGTCTATATAGTATCTGCAATTTTAAGACTTAAATATAAATATGTATGTATGTATGTATGTATGTATGTAGGCACCAATTCTCCAGAATTTTAATTTGTCATGGAAACTAACTTATCTATGGGTATAACTGTACTTTAGGTTCTTTAACTGAAAGTGATTCCTCATTTATTTCCAAGACAGTGTGTCTAATACTTGAGTCTGAATTGAAATGGTCTATGACTTATTATGCAAAAATGAACAGTTCTGCTAATACCTCCAAGAAGTGCACAATTGCATTAGTTTGAGACAAATCACAAAATGTGGCTGAATGTTTTCTATGCAATTAACATCTATGTAATAAAATGGAGACTATCTAACAAATGCTGAACTTTTATAGCTTTTCCAAGAATATTTTAAGTGAATTCTCCCTCTCCCACAGGAGTAAATGAAAACTTTTCTCCAATATTTGGTTGTAAGATTCCTGATATTTTTTTACTTTTACTTTTACTTTTATTCTTATTTTCACAATTGCAAATATTATTTTTTAGAATATTGTGCTTTTGTTACTTTAAATCGTTTTTTTTCTTTTATTGTAAAGTTGATGCCGGGGTATTACAATTGCATAAATAAGGTAATGAGTACATTTCTTGTGTGACATTGTTATGCATCATCATGTTTTCTCCTAATTTCCCTCCTCCCATTCCCTGGATTTTTATCTCCATTCTACTTCTGCATCAGTGAGACCATTAGCTTAGCTAAAAAAGGAAATATGCCTCAATTATAAAAGTGTCTTTGATCTGGTAGCCTTGAATAGTGTAGATCACACATTGTCAGCTATAGCATCACAAAATAAACATTCATTTTAGACAAGCAAGTGTCTAGAATTTACTTAAAAATATGTATACGTACGGTTTCCAATCAGAAACCAAATTAAAAACCAATTATGTTCTTCCATAGGGTTGTTTTGTTGGTTTCGATCTAGCACATGCAGTTGGAAACATTGAACTCCACTTGCATGACTGGGGCGTGGATTTTGCCTGCTGGTGTTCCTATAAGGTACAAACTAGTTGAAATACATATATATATATATATAATTTTAGTTCATATTGACAGAAATCTAGAGGGAAAACTAGATTTGTGGGCCCATTTAGAATCTGAGTTACTTTTTCCTGTCAGTATTTCATTTTCTGATTGTCCTTAGTATTAAAGTGCAAAGAGGTTAGTATTTCCACAAGTACAGAGAATTTACTCTTTTTTATTCAACACATGAAGTTGTATAAAAAATCAGGAAGATCTAGAGAAAAATGAGCCCACTAGAATTTAAATCGATTAGAGCCCTTAGTTTTGTTACATTTTTGTTGTTTTCTTCTTTTCTTTTTGGTGTGTGCATTGGGGGTAGAGATGTGGTGCTTGATGAATTTCTGTATACCTGAATGTAATTTTTTCTTTTTCTTTTTTTGCCAGTCCTAGGGCTTGAACTCACAGCCTGAGCACTGTCCTTGGGCTTTCTCAAGGCTAGAGCTCCACCACCTGAGCCACAGCACCACTTCTGACTTTTTCTAAGCATGTAGTACCAAAGAATCAAACCTGTGTCTTCTTGCATGCTAGGCAACCACTTTACCACTAGACCAAATTCCCCTAAATGTAATTTTTATTTTTAAAAAATCAACCTAGTACTGATATTTGAATATGAATTGACAGCAAATACATAAATTAAATAATCCAGTTTTAATTTAGACATTTTGTGTTTTTAAAAGATTTTATTAAAGAAAACTTGAATATATGCCCTTTAAATAAATTAGAATTCAGTGTTATGTGAATAACTGTGGCAAATTTTAAAAAAATTATGGCTACTTACCACTTGTGTTAAAAATTAAACTATTTATCTCAACCCAATATTCTTTTTACTTATATACTTATTTATTATTGTTAGTGTATTTATTTTTTCAGTCAGTAATGGGAACTTGAACTCAAGGCCTGTTCCTGAGCTGCTTTGCTCAATACTAGATCAATTAGAGTCATAGTTCTACTTCTTCCTCTTCTTTCTTTTTTTTTTTTTTTTGGTGTTTAATAGGAATAAATGTAGCACAAACTTTCTTGTTTCTCTTTTTAGAAGTGATTCAATATTTTATTTTGTCATGAAAGCACAAATAATAACACACAGTCAAGTTATAGTTTAAGAAATCTAAAATAAAAATATTGTTCATTCATCCTTATATAATCATGTGCCTCACAAAGTTTTCTTATTTCAACTCCAGTATTTAAACTCAGGTGCAGGAGGTCTTGCTGGGGCCTTTGTCCATGAAAAACATGCCTATACAATTAAGCCTGCGTGAGTATCATCCTTGAACTTTTTTTTGTAATGAGCAGATGAATGTAGATTCATAGCATATTAAATTAACATGAGTTTCCAAAGATGTTATCCATCAGAAATCCAGATTTGATTATAATTATCTTACCACTCTATTATCAAAAATAGTATTGGAAATAAAAATGCTTTCAGAATTCAACTGGTTTAACAAGATATTTAATCATAAAAGGGGACGCCTGTAAGTTAATACGACTTTTCAATAATGGAAAGCAAGTGCTTTCGTGTGAAAAACCACTTTAATTTTTTAAAATTTAGACCTTACCAAATTTCAAATTTCTCACACTGATGAATAAATCAAAGACAATGGGAACTGTGCTTATTAGAGCCTGAAATGTGTCTAGTTATTATTAAAATTACATCAACCTTTAAAGGTATAAACGTTACAGAAATATCTTCTGTCCTAAAGTACTTTATAAGCCATGAAACCTTAGAAGCTGAATGCTGAACAACAGACTGACTGCATAAAAAGTAATATTTTCCCATTTTATATAGCTCTCTGTGAGTTTTAGAGCATGTATAAGTGCAAATGCAATGCTGCACCACATTTAAACATTTTTTATTTAACTAGAAAACTCCTTTTAGTTTCATTTGGGATGGAGATGCAAAAATAATATTCTAGAGAGGGAAATAAAGCTTATAAATGGTTGTTATATTAGAATTGTTTAATGGGGGCGTGTCTACACAGCCAATAGATCATACAATAACATTTGATTCATTTTTCGAATCATCTCAGCCACTAGCTGTGTAGTCTTACCTTTTCAGGAAGTATAGGAACTGGAGTAGATCATATAGTTCTGAAGGAATTTAACATACTCTTCATAGTTTATTCGAATGGATTAGTGGGTGTTCTTTAAGAATTATTATTTTGTAATGAATTTATAGTCCCAGGTGTTTTGATAACTCACTGCAAATATGCATGCTTGCTTTTGTTTTGTTTTGTGCTTTTTAAAATTTTTAGCAGTGCTGGTGTTTAAACTCAGCATCTAATACTTGTTCTCTGAAGCTAAGCTATAATTCCAATTTATTTATTTATTTGCTCACATTCACAGTATTTTTGAAGTACAATCTTATTACTCACCTGGACCACAGTATACCTATTTTAGGCTTCTAACCTAGTTGGTGTGACATGTATGTATTTCTATTCCTAACTTCTCTTACTGAAATGAAGTTGTGTGAACTTTTCTGCTCAGACTGACTTGAGTCTGTGGTCCTACACAACTCAGCCTTTCATGTACTTCTAATGACAGATACTGGCTACTATACTGTGCTCAGCTTGTTGCGAAGTCTAATGACCTTTTCTATATAGCTTGGCTTGGAACCAATTTTTCTTTTTCTCTGTTTTCTTTCTTTTGTTTTTTTCTTTGTTTGGTATTTCACCAACCTTATTCCAGCAAGACTTTGACTAATAGACTGTATACATTTTTGTCTTTGGATTTAACTCTTCTACTGGCATATTCATCTTATCTCATCCCTCTGTTAATTAGGTAAATTTTGTCTACTCGTTTACTTTTACTCTCCTTTTCTACCTTCACTTCCTTTCTCTTTTCCTCCATTTCTTTCATCTTTCTTTTCTCCCATCCTATTTTCTTTGTTGTCATTTTATTTGGTTTTGCTTTCATTTTTGTTTTTATTATAAGATTCCATGAGGTAGCCTAGCTTGCACTGGAAATGTCCATTCTTCTGTCTGACCCTTGAGTGCAAGGGTTACAGGTGCACACCATTTTGAGATGTTTTCTTGTATATTCCTTCCATATTTGCATGAAAGTCATACTTTTCTCATTTTTTAATTATTTCTTGCTATCTGCTGCATTATAATTAGTTAGCTTTGCAGCATGAAGAGTTTATCTGGCAGAGCCAGACATTCATTATAGGAATCCCTGTTTTGTTTTGCTTGTTTTATTTTCTCAAACTCGTAAAAGTTCCTTGCTTCTGAACCAAGCATTGCTTTGTAATTCACTTGAGTGAGGGAATTGGAGATCTTTAGAAACGATTTGAACAAGATAAGAATAAGCTTTTTACAGAGTATGTGCTCATCATCACAGAGTAAAGTGTATTTTGTGTTCTGTCATATGTTTTACATATATATATATATATATATATGGCTTCAACAAATTGAAGCCATAAGAAATAAGTGCAATCAAATAAGTACTAAACTTAGTGAATAAAAGTAATTTTATACATACCATAGGGAGGTTTCATAGAAAAATAAGAACATTTGCAAAATGAGATGAAGAAATTTTCCTGTGGGCAATATTTACAACAAAGGGATAGAATACGTTTTGAATTTTTGAAGTTCCAAGATATATATCAACTTGATTGTCAATTAATAACTTTATTTTAGTTATAATGTCTTTTATATCAGCTGTTTCACTGTTGGAAAAAACTTTCACTCAAACATTTTCAGTTTGAGAGAACAGTAGAAAGACTAAAGAGAGTTCTTAGTAAATTTTAGTATTGTAACTAGATCAATACAGAGAACATTAAGTATAATGCAATGAAAGTAACCAATATTAAGAAATGGCACAGAGAAGTCAAATTCGTTGCTTAAGGAATGGTCCCATCTAGTGGCAAATTGTGTAATTTCAACTAAATAATATCCAAATTGCAGTTGCTTGCTAACAAATATTTTAAAGTATATATATTTAAATTATTTATTTTGGGGCTGGAGCTATATGTTTATAGCACATTAATTTTTTTGTTAAGCCTCTATTAGTTGAAAGAAAAGGATAAAGGTAAAGATGAAGGAATGTTTCAGGTATGTTGTTAAGCAAAGTGGTTTAAAAAGTCATAGGGCAGTGTAATTCAGGTATTAAGAGACTAGATGATAGACATGAGAAAGGGTATCAATGTATGTGAAGTAATGCCCCTTCTATTAATTACAATAGAAATATATGGAAAAAGAAAAAAAGAAAAAAAGAGACTAGATGGCTCACTTTACATAGAGTGAACACTGAGATGTGTAATATGAAATTACAGGAGGTTAGTATGTAGTAGATCATTTTGAAAGGAACTTTAATGTGATAATTCTATTCCCAACAGATGAATTACTTCTATAGCAACATATCACATTTTCTTTATGTTTATTGTTTAAGTAGACATGCTGACCTTTATTCAAAGCAGATGACCTAGGCCTTTTTCCAAGTTCTCTGCTCCTGACAAGAAAGAGTTGATTTGGGATGATCTAATGTATTATGTATTGCAACTCTAGTTGCCTTTCTCCACTGGACCATAAACTTTTCCCTTTCTGCCTTTTTGAAAAGTTTTGACAGGGTTTTGCTTTGTATCACAGGCTGGCTGCAGACTTTAGATTCTTCTGCTTCTTCTTCTTTGGTATTGGGATTACAGGCATAGAGCACAATGCCAGGCTGCAATGTCATATTATAAACCTGGTCTGTACTGAAGAATTAACTTAAATGTAGGATGTTTATGTACACATTATTCTGAAGAATGCACACGCACACACACACACACACACACACACACACACATACATGCTCTTCAAGGAATACTTAAATTCATTCTACAAAATCAATGATTGCTCTAAGATAGGAATGACTCCATGGGATGAAATTCAATATATCACACTCAGCTATGAACCTAGGATGTGATGATGCGGTGCAATGAGGTGCTAAAAGTCCCCTTTATTAGCTTTTGTCTACTCAGCACAATCAAACACATTGGAAGTGGGGACTATTACTTTCAGCGACATAACAAACCTCACTATGTCTCCATCTGGTTAGACATGAAATGTTCATTTTTCTTGGGATTTTGAACGTGTGTGTGTGTGTGTCTGTGTGTGTGTGTGGTCCTAGAGCTTGAACTCAGAGCCTAAGCTTTTTGTCGCTGAGCTAGTCAAGCATTCTGCCATTGAGCCAGAGCTCCACTTCCTACTTTTTTGCTGCATAATTGGAAATAAAGCATCCCATGGCAGGGGCAGGATTTTGGC
Source organism: Megascapheus bottae (assembly GCF_031878675.1). NCBI lineage: Eukaryota > Metazoa > Chordata > Mammalia > Rodentia > Geomyidae > Megascapheus > Megascapheus bottae. The sequence goes on along the minus strand of NC_143520.1, from coordinate 34,519,022 downwards.
CTAGAGATATGCCTAGCATGCACGAAGATCCGGTTTCAATTCCTAGGAATACAGAAAAAAAATGAAAGTGCCCTTGTGGCTCAAGTGGTAGAGTGCTAGCCTTGAGGAAAGCCCAAGGACAGTGGTCAAGCCCTGAGTTCATGGCCCTGTACTGAAAAATAAAATTAAAAAAAAAGAGTCCCATGGATTTTCCCCATGCAGGCTTTAAACCATAATCCTCAGATCTCAGCTTCCTGAATAGCTATGATTGAATGTGTGAGCCACTAGAGCCCAGTTCACTGCAGATAATTTTGATGAGAATGTTCTAACTTTAAGTTATGAAAACAGATTGTTATAATGAAAGTATTTTACTGAAATATTCAAATAGGTACTATGTTTTTCAAAGCTTTATTATGGGCTTTAGTCAGCTGCTATAGTGATGCAGATAATTTTTAGATTAAAAACAACCAGCTAAAGTGAATGTTGACTTCAGTCTACACTGAAGAAAATTTAAAACTCAGAAATTATTATTTGAGAACTGAAACACATGAAACATTTCTCAAGACATTCCAGGAAGGAATAAAACTACACATCAAGAAACTTCAGTGAAAAGCAAAAATCAATATACAAGCCTATGTCATGTTGGCACAACTGCACAACTCATGTTACTTGTGAAAATAGCCTGTACATATTTGTCCTGTGGAATGCTGATTTGACCCACTTCAACTGCATATACTACCCCAGGCAATGATTGGGAATTTAATACCCCAACTCTACTCTACAATTTAAATCTTGTTTCAGTTCTTTAGTGATCCCTTCTGATTTACTACATAGAAAATTCTATTTTCTACCTGAATAATATCTCCTGTATTTAAAGTCCAGAGGACAAGGCAAACATATGCCAGTGGAAAAGTGTATGACCTTGCAAATCACCTGACCCTTTCAAAGGGAGAAACTAAGGTCCATTGATTTGGGAAGTGCTTTTGGAGAATCCCAAATTAAATGAGACTTCTTTGTGACATCTGTGCAGTTTGTTCAGGCTGTGTGTGGAATTATGTGTTTAATATGGATGCAGCTATAATGATATATTATATACAACTTCCACTAGGATGTCAACTTTTCATTTATTATGTACTTCCTATTCCTGTAAGTTTATGTAGTATTATTTTCTCCGGCTTCACCAAGGGCTTGATTACACTTCTGTAGCTCATGAGGCTTTCTCCTTGAGCTGCTAGTTATTTTCTTACCATCTCAGCCTTTATAGCTCTTGTCTCATCCCATCATATCCACATGATTTAACATGATTTCAAGTTGTAGAAAACATTAGTTTCCATTCTGAGGTTTACTACTTGCTGATTTTTAGCACCTGTTTTTAACTCATTGCAAGTGTTGCACAATATTCAAACATTACCTAGGTCTCTATCATACAAAGGTAATGGAGCAAAGCAAACATTGTCACAATAGATACAATATAGATATAATAGTCTTAATTTCTCCTTGATTTGTATATCTCATTGTAAATATAATAAAGGGAAAATATAATGAAAATGGATTAAAAACAAAGTTTTTCCGAAGATACAAACTTCCTCCATGTGAAAAAATCTTGGCTAGTAAGAATGTTTCGTAGAATTATTAAGAGATAGAAGAGGTTTGACAAGTTATTACCAAGGAAATAGCTCAAATATCAAGGATTTAAGGCAAATAATATATCTTTCAAGGAAAAGATTATCATCTTTGAGGACATATTGAAAACAAAATAGAATATGCAGACTATTTTACAACCACATTGAGTAAAAATGGAAAAGTATATAAAAATCACTTCTAGATTGCTCATTTCTTTAAAAATTAAATGCTATAACTTTAATCTAAGCTTTGTAAAATTGTAGATTAAGTCCCTTTTTTTCATCCTTATATTGTTTTCTTTTTTTTTTCTTTTTGTTTGTGCCAGTCCCCGGGCTTGAATTCAGGACATGGGCACTGTCCTTAGATGGTTTTTTTGGTCAAGGTTAGCACTCTGCCACTAGAGCCAAAATACCACTTCTGGCTTTTTCTGAGTATGTGATACCAAGGAATCAAACCCAGGCTTTGTGCATGCTAGGCCAACCCTCTATCAGTAGGCTATGCTGATGGCCCCACCCTTGTATTTTAAGTTAGCATCTCAATCAATTTTTTCTCCATTAGTTTAAAAATTAGCTCAAGATGCTTTTTTATCATCAGATATGTTTATGTGAATGTGTACATATACTTGCATATTTCTATTTACATAATTGTTTTTTCCCATTTGTCTAGCCCAAGTATATTTTTTACTTTTTCTTTTTGTCTCTTCTTTTTTTTTTTCAGTTGTGGAGCTTGAACTCTGGGCCTGGACACTATCCCTGAGCTTCTTTTTGTTGAAGTCTAGCACTGTACTACTTGAACCACAGCACCACTTCTTTCCTTTCCTGTTTAGGTGGTACTAAGGAATCAAACCCAGGGCTTCATGTATGCCAGCCAAGCACTCTTCCACTAAGCCATATTCCTTTATCATGTAAAAGGAATGATGTTGACATGATTAAGGAGACAGATAAAACCAGCAAGTATTTTTGTGCAAAATAAACCTTTTTTATGAACAAATGTTATATATGGAAAAAAGTATAGGACATATCTATGACTTTAACAGTCCATGATTTCCATTTGGAGACATCATTTAGACAGTAAAATAATAAAGTATCTAAATGACCAACAGAAAAAAAAAGAAATGAATCCGTGTCCTAGTACTCAAAGCTGCTTGGAAAAAGCTTGAGTAAAGGAGGTGGTGCACTTGTCCACACAAATCCTCTGTAAAATAGAGCATGGTGTTACCTAAGTGAATCCACTGACTCTGTTACCTTGAGAGATAAAAATTACTGCCAGAAAGATTTACCTCATAAATTTCATAAACTTAAGAAGGCATATAAAGAGAATGAAAGGACATTTCTTAAAGGGATATCAAGGAACTTTTTCTTTTTATTCCTTTCACTAGCAATTTTATGCAATTGGAGTTATTGATTTAACACTTTAAAGCATGCAACATTGTCATAAATTTACCCTTAATTCCCATTTTATAATATTTTAGAAATCATAAACTGTGGTAGCAGTCAGTTGCTTTAAACTCTTTCTGGAAGCCTGATGAGAAAGTCACACCAGGCTTTTGTCTCGTCTTTAGAGTAATCTGGTAGGAAACCTTGACATAGACAAATCACTTAAGATAGTTCCTCTCCAAAATCATGACAGGACAATTTTACACAGAAACGGTTTTACATGAATAGCTGTGAAGATTTTCTTATTTTCTTGCCCTGGAAATTTTAATTCTCTGAAATTTTCCAGATAATTTCTTCATTTGGTATTTTTAAGCAGTGATAATAAAAACAAGTGATCTACACTAAGGTAGAATCACAGATAAAAGTAGATGTAGTGAATAATCTTCTTTTGTAACAACTAACAAATAAAGTAATTAGAGCTTTCAAAGATAGTCAAACTAGCAAGTACCCATATTAAAAGATGCATTAAGTCCATCCATACCCTCAAATCACCGCTCCCCGACAATGATGACATAATCAATAATTCGGGAATACTGAAGTCCTGTGAAATCTCAAAATCTATTTTCTGTTCTGAAATAACAGTCCAGTGTCTCTGAAAATTTATGAGGTCAATGATCCTTTTGGACATGAAAAATAAAACTTGTCAAAGAGCCTTAGTTCTTGTTTTAATTACTTCAAATTTGTCCCAAGAGTGACCTTTGGAATCTATAGGTTTCTCTCTCTCTCTCTCTCTCTCTCTCTCTCTCTCTCTCTCTCTCTCTCTCTCTCTCTCTCTCTCTCTCTCTGTATGTATGTATATATGTATATGTTTCTCATTTAACTATGAACTATCAGTAATAATGATTATGTTTTTATATATTCTATTATATAAAATTACTTTCTTTTTTGGTTGCCCAAAGATCTAGGGTAGAAATATGCTGAGATGCACACATACCTGGGAGGTGACTGGAAGGAGAAATCACCTTACACACACAGAGCCAGTGGGTGCCCAGATCAGGTGGGCTAACTTCATAGACAACAAAACACTTGGACTATATCACTCACAACAAATACCCAAATGTTACATCTCATTTTATCTTTCTAACCTGCTTTGCCCCTCCTTGGGAAGGGATTTGATCCGGATATGAGGAAACCTACATTTTAATTTTCACTCTGCTCGGGAACAGGTAACATAACTGTGATTTCTGTAAGATATCCTATTCCAAATTGCTCTGTTCAGGATCCCAAAAGATTCAGACTTTAGCATAGCCATGTAGACATGAAACATTCAGGTGGCATTTTCATTTAAAAGGGGATTGTGATCATATTGAGACTTTATCTTAGCCTACCCAATAATGCTGAATAATTGAATATGAATTGAACCTTTCTTGTGATTCCAAATTCCTATTGCCCTATTAATCTTGTATTAATCCTCCTCAGGATCTAAGAATATATCTCTATATATAATTAATCACTGAATGCATAGCTCTTTCTTTGCTTGCAGCATAACAGGAAATTAATTTAGCATATGGAAGCATTTCTGCTTCACAAATTATTCTGAAAGGTGTGATTCACAAAATATGAACCGATTAAATATGTGTTTCAATATGTTTATGCAAAAGCCAAATATGTCCTTGAAAACAAGCTGGAATTTAAATGATTTGTCATGAGGTTTCAGTCAGTTTTGATGAATATTCAAAGTTGTTTTGTTGTTGGGGAGGAATCATTGGAGCTTACTAGGTAGCCTAAAGGGCCTTAAAATAGAGAACCACCTGTTCTCTTCCTCTCAAGTGCTGGGATTACAGAGCTGAGCCCCTATATTGATTTAAGCATCAATTCCTAAAGCCCTACATCAAGATATGTTCTATTTCTTGTATTTAGAAAGTTTCTAAGCACAGACGTCTTCAGAATTATTTTTAAAAAATCTCAAGACAATATTTCATGAAGTTATACTAAAAAATTGCAGATTCCTTGTTAATACTATTTTACACTAAAAATTATCTTAGCACATACAAGAACAACATAGTATTCTTAAACTTGAGACAGTGATCTTTATTAAATAATTTTCCCCTTTTTAAGACATGTTATTTGATGACATGTTAGTTCACTTGATATATTTGAACAAATTTCTTGCAGAGCAAGATTTGAAGGAATAACTGAATATGTAACAGAATCAAGCGAAGCACCAATATTTACAGATGGATGGGCAAATGTGATAGAAATAAATGAATTGAACTTGAAGTTACTCAGTCTACTATCTCCAATAGCATTAAAGTGCTTCACTTGGAACTAAACACAGTGAATTTGAAAATATATGCATTTTTTTAAAAAAATAGAAATTGATAGAGATCTTTTTGCCAAGAGTGAGTGAGTGAATGAGTAATAGTCTTGTTCAGTATCATGTCATGTCAAGTCTTCTGTTGTTGTTGTCAGCTATAAATCTTGGACCCTGGGCCTGGGTACTGTCCCTGAGTTCTTCACCTCTAGTAGCTCTTCAAGGCTACTACCCTACCCCTTGAGCCACAGAGCCACTTCCAGTTTTCTAACGATCAATTGGAGATAAGATTCTCATGGTCTTTAGAACCCAGGCTGACTTTGAACTGAGATCCTCAGATCTCAGCCTCCTGAGTAGCTAGGATTACAGGTATGAGCCACAGAGCCTGGCTATGTCTAGTCTTATATCAGGCTTACTTAGGTTAAAATAAAAATAGAGTTGCAAATCAATGTTTTGCTTACTAGTAAGATTGTTTTCTTTGCTTTTGTGATTTTTGAATCTCTTAGTATTACATAACCATATTTTTATTTTCATTAAAAATTCACTGATTAACAACTGCCTTGTGTTAGGAGAACACTACTAGTTTTTTGTTTTTAATTCTTTGGTTGTTTTAAATTTTCTATGTTGGTTCCTATCTACTGTTTAACCGTTATTCCTATGACCTGGCTCTACCTTTATATAGGCCTGCACTGCTATCTACTTGAAATTCCACAAATGTATTTCTGTATGCCTAACTTTCCTGCTTGTTCCTCATGGTAGCTAGGAGTCAGTTCCTGCTGTGAGATCCTGGCTGAGGGGTATGAGCAAAAGACTTTTGTACTGATATGACATGTTACTGACCTAACTTCCCAGAAGACAGAGTTTCAATCTTCTCTAGGTTGTGCATGTTTGAATTTGGTCACCCAAGTTTGATTAATGATACGGAATAAAATAAAAAATGGACGACAACAACAACCAAAAAAAGTTTTGTGTGGTAACAGATAGAGTTGTTTCCTTGTTTTTATTTGTTGTTGTTAATTTGGCTATGTTTTTTTTTTTTTTTTTTGCCAGTTCTAGGGCTAGAACACTGGTCCTGGACGTTATCCCCAAGGACCTTTTTGATCAAGGCTAGGGCTCTACCACTTGAACCACAGGACTACATCTGGCATTTTTTTCTGATTTCTTAGAGAAAAGAGTCTCACAGACTCCCTGCCAGGGGCTGGGGGCTGGCTAAGAGCTAAGATCCTCAGAGCTCAGCTTCCTGAGTAGCTAGGATTACAGGTGTGAGCCATTTGTGTCCAGCATGAATAGACTTTGAGCAGTCAAAAAGAAAGAACATAAATTAATGATTATTCATGAGAAGAAACTGCTTTTTCAAACTTGTATATAAGCTTATATGTAAGTAGGAGCAAACATCCTACATGCATAATATAGATTCAATTTTATGATATGGAGGAGAGCAAAGTACAAGGATTAGTTGAAAAGTACAAGAGGAAAAGGGGACATAGTCATATTTAATGTGAGATCCTTGGCAATATGCATATACTAAAAACATATTCGAGAAAGAGGGTGCAAATTAAGGCAATTTAGATGAAGAAGTGAATGTAAGGAAGAGTTGACAGAGTCCAGGTGGAGGAACTGTTTTATTAAAAGCTGTCAGAAAAGACCCTATCTTGAATAGAGTTGGATGAGCTGGAGATAATGTTATGCAGATGATGTTAGAGCAATAAAAGTTTCCTGGTATGTAGCTCTTGTTCAGCAGTACAAAACTTGGAATCATTGTGCATTTTGGCATGACAATGATGTGACCTACTAACCTTTAAAATCATCATGGTGGATTTGTTGGGAATGGGCTGTAATAAAGCATGGAGTAGAATTTACAAGACCTGCTGTGGGACTATTAGAGTAAATAAACAGTAGAAAAGATATCAGAAATGATGAACAGCAAGGAGCCATGCTCAGGCATTGAAACCAGAGAATATGTGTCTGTTTGGAATAGTTCAGAATAGTGTCTGGCAAACAATGGAAGCTCAGTTGTTGTTTGTTCATGTTGCTCTCAATATTGTTAAAAGAAAATCCATGGAACTATAAAATGGAAAGATCTCACATTCCCTAAATCGTGTTTGGCTCTTTTTTTTTTCAGTTTAGCTAAATATTTGGAGAGTCATAAATCAAGTATGCTGTCAATAAAAAGGTAATATGAACTTAAGACTGTAGCACTTTACTATGCTCTTTAATTAGATAAGCTACTCAGGAGGCTGAGATCTGAGGAACATGATTCAAAGCCAGCCTGGGTACAAAAAGTCCGTGAGACTCTTATCTTCAATTAACCACCAGTAAACTGGAATTGGCACTGTGGCTCAAGGGGTAGAGAAGTAGCCTTGAGCTGAAGAGTTCAGGGACAACACTCAGGCCCAGAGTTCAAGCCCCACGATGGACAAAAAAAAAAAAAAAAGATTTTTCTCTTACTACTTCCTATCAGTAATGATTCACTCTTAGTTAATTATATATTAGCATAGCCTCTAAGATTAAAACATGATGTCATTGTTTCTTTGTGGTAGCATTCAATATAATTTTTGAGGTATTTTGAAATATATATATATATATATATATAAACTATAATCAGTCTAATGTGTCACACTTCCTATTTAACTATGGTTGGCTACCTGTTATCCACTTCTGTTTCTCCACCTTATGACTCCTTTTCTAGACTCTAGTGACCAAAACTCTTGAGAGGACTAACTATTTTAGCATCTACATTGAATGATAACATGAATTATTTTTCCTTCTGTGTCTGGCTTATTTCATTCTCTACAATATCTTCCATTTCCATTCACAGTGCCACAAATGACAAAAGTTGCAATGTGTATATAAATGTTTCCTTTGTCCATTCATCCATCAATGGACATCTCAGTGGATTATGTTCCTTGGATATACTGCTTCAATAGACATGGGAGAACTGGTATTTCCTTGTCTATATCTATGTATGGATGTGCATATTTGCATACATACAAATATACGGTGGGGTATAATTTGTAGTCAGAGCCTCATAATTACTAGGAAAGTACTCTGACATGTGAGCTCATTTCCAGCCAATTTTTGCTTTAGTTCCTCATACAATCTTTATTAAAGACCACAAACATTCTACAGCACTTCTCCCATGCAGCTATGATAACAGATACATGCCACTGAATCCATCTTGTTAGCTGAACTGAGGAAGAGGGATTTCCTGCCTTTTTGCATGGGGTAGCCACAAAAGAGAAATTCTCATCTGTACTTTCCAAGTATATGCCACCATGCTAGGTGTATCTGTATGTACATTTTGAATATAATTATGCTAGGTTCTGTATGAAATTAAAGAATATATAGGAATCATCTGAATGTATAACTTCCAGTTTACACTTAAAAAAAGATTTGTGAAACAATTGACTCCATAAAACATGGAGAATATCTGATGAATAGAATCATTTATTTACAATAAAGCTGCGTATGATGTTCAGATGACATTCTAACATATTACCAACTGCTTTTACAGATTTTGTTTATTTAAAGAATAAACAGTTAAGTTTTACTGCACATGTTCCATGCTTTTGCAGTGCTATAACAATTTGTATGTGTCAGTCCATTTGTAAAAGCCATAAAGCCTGTAACACAGTTACTTGTACTTGGTTATGATTTGAGAGAGAAAATGTTTGTAAATAAGATTGAGATATAGTTTTATTATATTTTAATCTTTGCTCCAAAGGTGTTTTTTTTCATATAAACCAGAAAAACAGGAAATAGTTGTTCTATTTAGTATGGATGAGTTTTCTAGTAAAAAGAGATAAGTAATTTAAAGGATAAGTTAGATTGATCCAGTCATAACTCTTGAAGATACATAATAAGGACTTTGAATTTTTTGGTCAGTCATGGTGGGCACTGCACCAGAGCTCTTCAGTTCAAGGCTAGTGCTCTACCACTTGAGCCACAGTGCCACTTCCGTTTTTCTGGTGGTTAATTGGAAATAAGATATTTAGCTGGGTGCGGTGGATCACGGCTGTAATCCTAGCTACTCAGGAGGCTGAGATCTGAAAATAGAGGTTCAAAGCCAGCCCTGGTACTAAAGACTATGAGACTCTTATCTCTAATTAATCACTAGAACACTAGAAATTTGGAAGTGACCTGGCTCAAGGAGTAAGGTGGTAGCCTTGAGGTGAAGAGCTTAGGGACAATGCCCAGGCCCAGGTGTAGGGTGGTAGCCTTGAGCTGAAGCACTCAGGGAAAGCTCTCAGGCCCAGAGTTCCTAAAGTTCAAGACCTATGACCATCCCCCCAAAAAGAAAATAAGATTGTCCTGGTCTTTTGTGCCTGGTTATCGTCTAAAGGGTCTCATGGTATATTGTGTAAACATTTATTTGTTTATTTGAAATAGGGAAGAGAAGGGGCAAACAAGATGATTGGGAGGGGGTAGGGATAGAGATAGAGATAACAGGAATAAACAGAGAGATAAAGACAGAGCCAGAGATAGGGACTGGGACTGAGGGACAGAGACAGACAAAAGAGAGAGAGGAGAGATAATTTAATTAGGTAACAATAGAATTTCCAATAAAAAAAGAAAGAATACACAAAAGAGGAACTATGTCTCAAAAAATAGAATCTCTAGTAGCAAGTATCAACCCCTGCTAAATTCCAAGTTATTGAAAATTTTGCTCTATGTAACTCTACCATTAGCTCTTATTTGATTCCCAGTAATTGAGTAGATCCACATCTTGATTCTTGACTGGTTAATATATTCACTTTCACCTCCACATTCTCTTATTCTGATAGCACAACAGTTGCCACCTCATGTTGCGTGTTGCTGTATGGCTGCTTATTTGAAAAGCACATGGACTTTACTAATGGCTTCCCTTTGCATCAGTTATTCAACTTCACTACACTGTACTTTTCTTGAATCTAAAGCTATGGAAAAATGTCTACCTTAGATCATGCATGTAAAGTTTAAGTGAGAATACATGAAACTAGTATGTCCATTTCCTAGAAACATATCTTTGTTTTAGTGTTCTTAGCTATGTGAGGCATTTTCCTAGCCAGGACATCTTGTTGTCATGAGATGCCATCATTTGATAAACTAATCCATTCCTGAATACTACATGATTATGTTATTTATAATCCAAGAGTAATATGTGCTCATGGTGAATTGCTGTGGGAAGAGATGAAGGATGTCAACAATTGAAACCTTACTGGTGCTGGTTTAAGTTCCAAGTCATATATTCAGGTCCTTTTCAATAAGCCATTAAAGAGAGAAGTACAATTTTTTTCACTGAATTGAAAAGAAGCATACAATGACTAATTGGTGAGATTTGTCTACACAAATCAGAAACTCTTCTTTTTATATAATCACATGGTATTTGCATTTCTTTGATATAGATTAAATACTTTTAAAGCTGATGTAAATAATGGATAAAAAGTAATGCCTTGTCTTCACTTACAGAATCATTACAGAGATTTTTTTATAACCTAAGAATAACATTTTTTTCTCTTTTGTGTAGTCCCTGTTTCTTTCTTTCTTCCTATCATATATTTTCTAAACAAATTACTATTTCCTCCTGTGTTCAAGTTCCAGGTCATTGATATTTCTGATAGGTACACCAGGCAGTCGCCATAACTCATGTTCTTGAATTTTTAATATCACTCCATAAACAGAAATGAAAAATATTTAGTTCTTTAGTGAATATGTGAAAATGATAGAAAACTTTTACTACATAATGAAAGATTGAAATATTGCTTCTAAGCTTTGTTTGTATCTCACTGAAAATAAGTAGAAAAGAACATTATTATAATTTCACTGTTCTATAAGGAGACCATAGGAAAAAAATACTGAAAGAGAAAGTTTGCATCATTTTCACAGGAAGCAGTGTGTGTATATGAGCTCATACATTATTTTTTCATGTATCAATATAAAAATAATTCTATTTAGCAAATTATAATCTTTTACTTCTTTTTCAAAATATACAAAGTGAGAATAATTTTGAGTTTAATTCCAGTTTGTATTTTTGTCATAAAGGGTATTTATTGTTTGTTGTTGATGGTGATGATGATATTTGTTTTTGCATTCACAGAGTGCCACAGAGCTTATACATTAATCAGGCAACTTAAATGAGGAATACTCAACATATAGCAAATATGTAAAGCTTTCTACTCTATGCTTTTCTTAATTTCATGTAACTGTAATTATTCCTTATCAGTACATGTGTTTCTTCCCCATTTACTTTTAGCTTGGAACTATTTAGAATTTTACTACGTGGATTTATTATAATTTTACACACATACACACAGCAGTCTCATAACTAAGAAATTAAAATTTCCTTTTCATTTTGGACTATTGCAAAAATATAATAACTATGTTTGTATATAATTGGCTTTATATGTAGGTAACTATTTTTTCAGAATAAATTCACAAGCAGGTATTTCATGAGTCAATTACATACATATATATATATATATGAACTATAAAGCTAGTAATCATTTGCATGAGACTACTGAAATAATAAAGTACTTTACAAATCATACTCCAGCATTAATGCTCAGAGATTGTTGTAGCAATAGAGTGGATAAATAAGATTTAAAAAATATTAGCATATACTAACTGTAAAATAATGGGTCTTATTCTGACAATTTCACAAGTGCTTAATGCACTTTTTCACCTTCATCCTTTATTTCCCTGTATTGCCTTTTCTCCCTCCCCACTTTCTGGCACTCTTCCTCTTCTCCAATAGTTTTCTTCTACTTTCCTATTTCTTTAAAATTCTAGATGAGCATAGGAGAAAAGAAACAGAATATTTGTCTTTCTAATATGACCTGTCACACTTAAAATAATTATCTCTGGATCTATGTTTTCCTGAAAGGGACAAAATTTCTTTTGTTTTTATAGCTGAATAAAGCTCCTGTTGTGGATACAGAGAGTAAACTTGGCTTATTCATAAATCTATTACATAATCAGGTTGTCAAAAATAAGTTTAAAAAAATAAGTGGGGGGGGGGGGGGGCGGGAGTTTGGCCTAGTGGTTAAAGTGCTTGCCTAGCATGCATGAAGACCCGGGTTCGATTCCTCGGTACCACATACATAGAAAAAAGCCGGAAGTGGTGTTGAGGCTCAAGTGGTAGAGCTCTAGCCTTGAGAAAGTCCAAGGACTTTGAGCTCAGGCCCTGAGCTCAAGCCCAGGACTGGCAAAAAAAAAATAAAATAAAATAAGTGGGGGGGAGGGTGGGAGAGAAATGGGGACCATGTCATAAGAAAGGGTATCAATGTTTGTGAAGGTGTATCTGGTGAATATAATGTAACCCTTCTATTAATCACAATAAAAAATAAAAAATAAATAAATCTGATATGGACAATAACATCACTACTACTACTTGCATTAACCCTACAATGACACCATGTATGGTCATCTAAAGAGTGGTTCTATCTTTTTCCTGAGCTGATGCATAGAGTAAAGGAATTACTTTTTTTGTTTGTTTGTTTTTATTGACATTTCCACATAATGTTGGCATTATGATAGATAACTTACTGTTTATAATTTTTTAAAAGAAAAAAAAACACTCATTAAATTCATAATCCATTATATGCTAAGTATTAAAAATGTATTGGAATTAAGAAGTAAAAAAAATCAAAAGAAATTCTAAAACCAAAAATTTTAAATTCTTGTGTACGTTCTGTAGATGAACTGATACAGAAAAACTGTTAACCTTTCACAGATTTTAGTTGTATTTAAATATTCTGTTTCACTGCCCTTACTTTTGTCATTAGTTTTCATAGAAAACGTATGGTGCCCCCAAAACCAAGTAAAAGTTTACATGTTTAATTTATGTATCTGATATGTAATTTTTTGATTTCCAAAGAGGCATGTCCTTTGCAGAAACTGAGCAGCTTTATGGAAGAAATGGATTAAGTATCCTTAGTACATCCTAAAGATTTGTGATTTGGGTCAACCATGGTCTCCTCAGAACTGTATCTCCATGAAATCTAAGTCCATGCTGCACTATACTTTCTTGACTTACTCATTCATGAACAAATAGGCACATATTCAATTCTGATATTTAGCTATTCTTCATAGTGTTAAAATGGATACATAACCAGGAGTAATATAGCTAGACCACACAATAAATAGGTCTATATTTTAGCATTTTGAAAACCCTATGCTTATTTACAAAAGGACTGAACTAATTTACAGTCACATCCACAGTATGTCAGTGTGGCATTTCACCTATATCCTTGGATCCTTGAAATATATGTTGGGTTTTTTTGTTTGTTTATTTTTGTGCCAGTCCTAGGCGTGAGCTCAGGGCCTGAGCACTGTCCTTGGATTTTCTCAAGGCTAGAGCTGTACCACTTGAGCCTCAGCACCATTTCCAGATTTTTTCTATGTATGTGATATCGAGGAATCAAACCCAGGTCTTTGTGCATGCTAGGCAAGCACTCTACCAATAGGCCAAATTCCTGACCCCTGGGTTTTGGTTTTCTTGAAGATAACCATTCTGACTGGGATGAGATGAAATGTTGTGATAGTTTTGAATTACCTTTTTTGCTGTTGTGGTTTAACTTATGAGTAACAACAACCTTACATGAATAGTTTTCATGAATCTAGTGTCCATTGTATTTCTCTGCTGGTATTTTCATAGATCTACCTTTGCAAGTAACTTGGTATTAATATCTTGTGACTTCCAATATCATTTTGCTTTCTCTCCTTGGCCTTTAGATTGTATTATGCCATGGGGAAACTTTTCTGTTTCCTTTTTCGGTACATTTTTTTCAATTTGTTTCATTTTTCTCTTTTCTTTTTCTATCTTTTTATTTTTATTTGTTGCTGTTTTACATTTTGCTCTTTTGCTTTTAAATGTAAATAAAATTCTCTCTGAAAATAATATAAATATATATATACATGTGCTTCCATTTTGCATATTTTATATATTTAACTATATTGTCCATCAAGATATTACCATATCTTGATGCTACTTCTTTTTGCTAGTAATATGATCACTCATTAAATATGTTTTGTAATATCCCACATTATCTTATACAAATTACAAGATATTTATAAGGAAATTTCGCATATTGTTCTCTATACCTTCTTATTTCAACATTTTTTTATTTTCATGTCTATGTTCTGTATAAATATACAACTATTTTGTTCCAGAAAAGAGATTTCAAATTTTTCAAAGAATTAAAACTAAAATGCTGCTTTCTTAGCCTTTTCACTAGCATGACAAATACCAGACAGGAACTATTTAAAAAGAAGGAAGATTTCAGTGAGAGACATGAGTCAAATGGTGAAAATAAAAACCAGAAGAACATGAGGGCTTGATTCAAGAGTCAGTTATGAAATGGGGAGAGGGAGAGAGAGGGAGAGAGAGAGAAAGAGAGAGAGAGAGAGAGAGAGAGAGAGAGAGAGAGAGAGAGAGAGAGAGAGAGAGAGAGAGAAAGAGAAACAGAGAGAGACAATTTATGTTTTATATTTGACTCACAATTTTCCAGGTTTTATCCTATGCTTGTATAACTCCATTGTTAGCCTTATGACACACAGAAAACAAAAAGCAGAGTAAAGAAGAGGCTAGGAGCTGTTAAAGGCACACCCCAAGCAGGTTCACCTTCCAGTTTCAATACCTCTCCAATCTATTCAATTCTTTTATTTAGCAATAGTCTAAATTATTTATTAAGTCAAATATTTCTGACTCAAGTATTCAGAAAACAGAGAGAGATGAGCTTTAGGCATTTCTCCATTTGATAATCAACATTAACAATGACAAGCATGAGGCTGAGACCAGGAGAATCACAGTTGGAATCCAGCCCAGGCAACCAAATATTTGATACTCAATTTCTAACTAAAACTGAACAAATGTGAGGCCCTGGTTTCAAGTTCCATATTAGAAACATTAATCAAACCATGTATTATTTAGAAAAGGTTAATACATTGCCTATTTTTCTTAGGTTTCTATAATTTCTTCTAAATCTCCATACGTTTCTCTCTGACTCATTAGCACACTACTAACAATAAATAAGCAGTTTCTTTAAGAAACCTTAAAACCTATAGGGTTTTATTTAGAGTACTATTTCTCTTTAGAGATTTTGTGATTAAATATTCTATTAATGCATTACCTTCTTTTAGATTTATTTTGAAATTTGGAAACCCTCCTTCATAGTTTCAATTATCTTATTTTGAGTAAGAATACATGTTATACACTATAATTCTTCAGAGGAAGTTAGCTACACAAAATTAGGTAGTTAATATAGGAAAATTGATTATCTTTATTTTAGTGATGTTATAAATGTGAACTGTTTTCTTCTGTCATACAGCATTTATGTACTTCATTATTTGATTATTTATATCACAATTTTAATATGCTAGGCATTAATTTCTAAAGTAAATATAGTTATCAATTATAGTGAAAATTATGCAATTCTTTGTTTTATTTCAGGTTAGTGGGTTGGTTTGGCCATGAACTGAGCACTAGATTTAAAATGGATAACAGTAAGTCTTCCATCTCATTTCAAGATTTATTTTTTTGCTTCATTTCAAGTTTTGTCTCTTTTTATTATACATATATAAAATATAAATGTCCCTATCGAGAAAGCAGTTTGAAAATGTCACTGAGACTTCTTAAAATAAGAAATGACATTTTCAATGTGTAAGACTACATGTTTATAGGTTTTTAACCTGATTTTAAGTCTGTTCTTTTGTAGAGAGATAAAATGAAATCTAGCATATGACTCTTGAAGTTTGGCAGATCCATAAGGACAGAGAGCCAAAACATTACACAGTGAAAACAGAAGGGAGTTTGGTACTTGTGGTCAGACCCGGGAGGCCTGAGTAATTCAAGCTACTTCTTGTGCTTCATTTGTTTGTTATCTTTCAAATCAAACTGCATCTCCTAGTCATTGTTCCTTCTCTCCCACATATCTAATGAATACTACAGATAAAGTAAATGGATACTATCTATTTTGGAATTTGGTTTAAGGGTAAGACAAGTCCTAATCTGTAAACCAAGTAGCATATAATATTAAGTTTTAAAATACTTATTTTATTGCTCTGTTTTCTGAAATATTTCCTTCTTTGGGAGGGGCCTCTTGCTACATACCAGAGAATAGTAATTCAGCCCTATTGGGTAAGAGTGAATCTGTGCCACACAAGGGGCTTACAAAAGCCCTACTTCTTCTTTCTGACTGATTCTTCCTCAGAATAGTGGGACACCATATGTATTATGTGTTTGGAGAGTTCCATATAAGCTAGATCTTCCAGTTTCTCCAATCCAGCGCTAATGTTTCATACAGATATTTGAATGTGCAATAACCAAGATTCAAAAGATCTGAATAGCAGCCAGACATTGTGGTTAACACCTGTAATCCTAGCTACTGTGGAGGCTGAGATCTGAGGGTCAAGTTTCAAAGCCAGCCTGGGCACAAAAGGACCTGGGACTCCAGTGAACCTCCAGAAAACAAAGAGTGGGGCTTGCCTCAAGGGTAGGGCAGTAGTCTTGAGCTAAAGAGCCCAGGGACCTCGCCCAGGCATAGTTCAAGTCCCATGACAACCCCCTCCATACACACACACACACACACAAAACAAACAAAAAACCCCTAGATGGTCTGTTCTAGTCCAATCAGAATATCTAAAGAAATTATCTGTTGCCTTGTTTAGTTTTTTGTTTTTTGTTTTTTGTTTTGTGGGCTGTGGGACTTGAACTCTGGGTCTGGGCACTGTCCCTGAGCTCTTCAGCTCAAGGCTACCACTATACTCTGTTAACTTAAATTTTTGAGTTGAATTTTCTGATTACTAAATGAAAGAAGACAACAGTGTGCCCAGATATGGGCAAACTTTTTAAAAGACAGGAATTTTTTTTTCTTTTTTTTGGCAAATCCTGAACTTGAGCTCAGGGCCTGAGCACTGTCCTTTGACTTTCTCAAAGCTAGAGCTCTACCACTTGAGCCTCAGCACCACTTCTGGCTTTTTCTTATGTATGTGGTTCCAAGGAATCAAGCCCGGGTCTTCATAAGTGCTAGGCAAGCACTTTAACCACTAGGCCAAACTCCTGACCAAGACATGAATCATTTTTGAAAGGTTTTTGAGGAATGCACAGTCTGTTCGCAAATATTCAGCTTTGTATTGTGGTTCTAAATCTGGCATCAAGCTAAATAAATATGCCACTATGTCATTGTTCAATGGAAGATTAAAGAACAGATAAGGAGGGGCTGGAAGCTCGGCCTAGTGGTAGAGTGCTTGCCTCATTTTAACAAAGCCCTGATTCCTTGGTATTACATACACAGAAAAAGCTTGAAGTGGTGCTGTGGCTCAAGTGGTAGAGAGCTAACCTTGAGAAAGCTCAAGCACAGTGCCCAGGAGTGGAGTTTAAGTCCCAGAAATGGCTAAAAGAAAAAAGAAAAAGAACATATAGGGGATTGAATTGACCCAGCAGATTACAATCCAGGTTAGATGGATTTCTAAATACCTATAATGTTTTCTTAGGTGTAGTTTTTTGGTCCCCATTACCCTCCCCTCAACACTCCCCCCGTCTTGGTTTTCCCCTCTTCCCTATCCAATTTCAAATAACCAAATACAAATAAATCCAATATATCAGGTAACAAAGTGGGATACTGTAACAATATGAGATAACCAAGGAACAGCAAAAGAGATGAGAGATAACTTAGTACATTAAGGACAACAATCATTCATTATATGGCTTTTGTTTCAATATGGCCTTATGTATCAAGGTTTTGCTCTATTGCAGATCTCTTGCCAAGGTTTCTACTGATTATGACAAATGAGAGAAACCACTGAACCTAAGTTCCTTTGAGTCTGGCTTACTTCACTTAATATGATTTTTTCTAAGTCTTTCCATTTCCTTACAAATGGGGCAATGTCGTTTTTTCTGACAGCAGCATAGAATTCCATTGTCTATAAATACCACAACTTGTTGATCCACTCATCAACTGAGGGACATCTAGGTGGGTTCCATATTTTTGCTATGGTGAATAATGCTGCAATGAACATTGTTGTGCTAGTGGATTTAGTAGGCCCTAGTTTCTGGATGGTTGGGTAAATGCCCAGTAGTGGAATTGCTGGGTCATAGGGGAGCTCTATGTTTAGTCTTTTGAGGAACTGCCATACTACTTTCCATGGTGGTTGAACGAGTTTGCACTCCCACCAGCAGTGTAGTAGTGATCCCTCCTGGCCACATCCCCTCCAGCATCTGTTATTATTCGTTTTCCTGATCCTGGCCATTCTAACTGGAGTGAGGTGGAATCTTAGAGTTGCTTTGATTTGAATTTCTTTTATGACCAGAGATGTAATGCATTTCTTCATGTGTCTATAGGCCATTTTTGTTTCTTCTTTAGAAAAGACTCTCTTTAAGTCTTTGGCCCATCTTTTAATGGGATGGTTGTTACTTTGGAGATTAGTTTTGGAGTGATCCAATTTTTGAGCTTTTGATATCTTTTAGATATGAGGCCTTTGTCCATTGTATGGTTGGTGAAGATCTTCTCCCACTCTGTAGGCTTCCTGATTAACTTACTAGCTATGTTCTTTGCCATACAAAAGCTCTGCAGTTTAATGCAGTCCCACTTATCCAGCCTTTCTCTGATTTGTTATGATTCTTGGTCCTTATTAAGAAAGTTTTGTTCTGTGCCAAGGAGGCCTAGTGTATCTCCTATTCCTTCTTGTAAAGTTTTCAGGATTCATCACAGGGAGGCAAAACTGGTTCAACATACACAAATCAATTAACATAATTCAACACATCAACAGGAGCAAGGACAAAAAATCATATGATTGTCTCAATAGATGTGGAAAAGGCATTTGACAAGATCCAACACCCCTTTATGTTAAAAGCTCTGGAGAAACTAGAAATCCATGGAACATTTCTCAATATAATAAAGGCTGTGTATGACAAACCCACTGCTAGTATTACACTTAATGGTGAAAAGCTAAAGCTATTCCCTCTAAAATCAGGAACAAGACAAGGATGCCCAGTCTCTCCACTCCTCTTTAACATAGTATTAGAATTCCTAGCCAATGCAATAAGGCAAGAAGCAAGCATAAAGGGGATCCAAGTAGGGAAAGAGAAAGTTAAACTATTCCTCTTTGCAGATAACATGATTCTGTATTTAAAGAATCCTGTAGACTACTCCAAAGCTCCTTGAGCTGATTCAAAACTTTGGAAGGGTAGCAGGCTATAAAATTAACCCTCAAAAATCAACTGCCTTCCTCTATGCTAACAGTGAGAGGAACGAGGCAATAATCAGGAAAGCAACTCCTTTTGCAATAGCCTTTTAGGTATAGTTTTAACTTGACTTTTAGCTTGCTATCTTAACCATATTGAATTTAACTTTCTACAATTTAGTTCACTTAATCCAATTATCATAAGAACTTCTATCTCTGTGTTTTAATGTATCCTGAACATTTTTTATGTCCACTTTTGCCTAAGGGAGTTTTGTAATCCTAAGGACCAAGCAACCTCCCTACATCCCTGTATACATCCTTCTGACGGATACACCTATGTGATGTTCACAATTTGATGCTCTCACTCATGACAGGCACTTCTGACAGAAAAACAAAGCATGTCCCAAGGGGCTTGAAAATGGGTTGGAAATGGAAAGTAGAGGACAGTGTCCAGGTAAATCTTCTACAAGAGGTTCTGTGTATCTAGAATGTGTACAGTAGAGTGCTGAGAAGGCAGAACAGGGAAGATCAGAATGGCTATTGCAGCAGAAATGTGCCAGAAGTTTTGCTCTGCTCAGCCTCTCCCAATCATCTCTGACATTCTATTGTTTCCCTCTCTATGTTTTTATGTATTCTATGTGCCTTTAAAATATATTCTAAGTAGTTATAAACATTTTTTTTTCAGAACTAAAATTAATCCCAGGAGCCAGTGGATTCCGAATCTCTAATCCTCCCATGTTATTGGTTTGCTCCTTGCATGCCAGTCTGGAGGTAAGAAATCTACTCAGGCCTCAGCCTTCCCCATCATCATCTTTTACTTCATCTGGCTAGAACAGATTGCAGTAATATATACACATATATAATACATATTACATATATAATATATTATAAATATGCTATAATATGCATATTACCTGTAATATATTATGCATATTTCATATATATTATACATATAATATATATTATATGTATAATATATATATAGGTAAGTAAGCATGGTAGCTCACTTCTCTATTACTTAGCTATAATCAGGAAGATCACAGTTCAAAGGAAACTCAAGCAAAATATTAACAAGACACTATTTCAAAGAATCAACTAAACATGCCAGGTAGTTTATACAGTAATAATAACTAGACAGGAGGCAAAGCAAGGAACATCATTGTCTAAGGGAATTGTGAGCAAAAAATGCAAAACCCTGCCTAAAATAAACCATAGGCAAAATTAAAGACTATAGGTATGACTCAAATACCAGAGCTTTGCTAGGGCAAGGCTTGGAGTTGAAATCCCAGAACAAATATTAGTAATCTTTGGACCAAAAGGAGCATTTGTTTTGTATTGTGACTTTGTGTAATGATTGTTATTTTCCATTTTATATTTGATGTCCCTGTCCCTGTCCTGGCTTGTCACTTTGCTGTTTTATAGAATTCATTACATGTATCAACCTGCACAGAGAAATGTTTTCTGTTCCATTGTGTATATTTGAATGTACTAATGAAAACAATGCTTAGTTTAAATCTGCACTTTATTCACTCAAGACATGTTTTATTGAGGACATATTATGTGTTAGATATCATTGTGTTGCCTGGAGATTTTATTTCTTTCAGTTTCAGGCACCTAGCAAAGATAGCTTTAAAGGAAACAAAGAACAGTGTGAAAGTGGCATCTAATCATTACCTTGTTAAACAGGTCAGGGGTTTGTTTTCTGGGGACTTTGAAAATTATGAATAATATCTCCTATTATGATTCATATTTTTCTGTAATTTTTTCTATTTCTTCTTTTGTTTCATCCCATCCTAAAATGAGACAATATTTTCATAATCCAGTTTAATGTAAATTTGTAAATAGATAGATAGACATATCTAAAATACTGTGATTTGTGTGATAACACTTCAAGATATTCTAAATTAATTCAAGCAAATATATATTGCTACATATTAGTATTTCATATGTAATAACTTACAACATAAAATATTAACAAAAATGCTAATTGAACATTTTTCTAGTGTACATATTTCAAGTATGCATGTGTTTTAGTAGATGTCTTATAACTATTTATAGGTTCAACTACAAATATTTGATATTTTAAGTAATCTTGTTGAAATTTGAGAATTAATTGACAGGATTAAAATTTCCTCAAATCTTTCCTAACAACTAAATTCAGTGAACAATCATAGCAGTTTCTTATTTTAGCCACTGGATGGCAGTGCCAAGTTCCTCTGCTTTATTAAATGCTACCTTCTAGTGACAATTGCATATTCATTGCAAATTTGAAGAGCACTTACTCAAAATGACCACTAGAGGGAGGATGTGCTGCTTTCACTTTTTGACAGATTATTACTGAAAAGTTTTCAGCCTGTAATACACGTTTTAAGTTTCTTTTTTTTTTTTAATGCACATTTATACATAGTAGACTGGTTGTAATGCTTAAAATTATTTACAATATCAAATTAGATACTTATTTTGTTTAAACATTTTAGAACAAAATTTACCTTATTTTTCAAGTTTCTGTTAAGGAAAAGATTAATTAAAAGTAAAAGGCACCCACAGGGCCTAGTGGCTCAGACCTGTAATCCTAGCTACTCAGGAGGCTGAGATATGAGGGTCAAGGTTCAAAGCTAGCCCGTGTACAAAGGGACCTGAAACTCTTAGCTGCAGTTAACCTCTAGAAAACTGGAAGTGGGGCTTGGCTCAAGGGTAGGGAAGTAGCCTTGAGCTGAAGAGCTCAGGGACAGTGCCCAGGCCCAGTTCAAGCCCCATTATCCCTTCCCCCCCACAAAAGACATACCTTAGGAGGAACTAGTATTTAGCATGACTTCTTTCATTTTTTGCAAATAATTCTTGAGATATAGCTAGTATAGCTAGAAATATTTGTCTCCTTTTTTGTCAGATATTTTTGAGTCAGGATCTTGCTTAGTCTGACCTCCTTGACCTTGCTGTATAACTCAGGCTGAACTCAAATTCAATATTTTCCTCCTCCAGCCTCACAAGCACTGTGGTTACAGGCATACATCACCATGCCTGACTAAATGTTCCTTTTAGACACTCATTTTAGTATAATTTCTGCTGCAAAATTTGTTGTCTTCCACTCTCGCCCCTTCTCTTCTCAGAAGAGAGGAAGTTCTTTTTTTTAATTGTTTTTCAATTACTTTCCTTTTATACTGCTTTAGTCCCCTAAAGGAGGTTTTATTGCTGTCCTTAAGGGCTGATTTACTTTTCCCTTTAATATTTCAGCTAGAATTTAACAGGGCCAAATAAAGTAAAGGAAAAAACAAAGAGTAAGTAAGAAAAGGACAGAGAGAGGGCAGGAAGAGGAAAGGAAGGAAAAAAGAAGACAGACAGGCAGACAGGAAGGAAGGAAAGTTCAAATAAAAATATATTATTTACTTTTCTCAGAGAATATTTTGTTTGACAATTTAACTGCTTATTTTTTGTAACTTTTAAAATAGGAAATGTTTGGTGAAACACAATACTGGAATACTTTCTTCTTTTGTTTTTTCCCAGTCCTGGGGCTTGAACTCAGGCAATGTCCTGACACACTTTTATTCAAGGCTAGTGCTCTGCCACTTGAGCCACAGCATGATTTCTGGCTTTTTCTGTGTATCTGGTACCAAGTAATTGAATTGAACCCAGAAATCCATGCATGCTGGGCAATGACTCTACCATTAGACCACATTCCCAGGCAATATATGTGTGTGTGTGTGTGTGTGTGTGTGTGTGTGTGTGTGTGTGTGTGTGTGTGTGTGTATAAACACATGTATACACATATACACATTATCTCTATAGCTTTTGTAGAGTACACAACTCATGAGGATTGAAAGCTTTGTTGATAAAATGGTTCAGAAAGAAAAATTAAAATTTTATAGAATTTGAATTCATTTACTAAAGTCTGTTTCACTTGGTGATTATGCTACACTAGAGCATTAGTGTAGTATCATGGAACATACTTGTAATTGCTTATTCATTTATCAGTATTGTTTAATGACATTTTCTCAATTCAAATTCTACTGTTATAAAAACTACTTTCATTATTTAATGGTAGAGTATTTAAAAGTAGGCATGTAAACAAGAGGTTTATTCGTGTGGGTTTTTAATTTGTTTGTTTTGGTTGGTTTTTATTTGTCAGTCATGAGGCTTGAACTCTGGGCCTGGGAGCTGTCTCTAAGGTCTTCAGCTCAAGACAACCACTTTACCCCTTGACCGACTAGGCCATTTCTGGTTTTCTGCTGATTAATTGGAGATGTGTCTCACAGACATAGAGTTCCTGGGCTGGCTCATGATCCTCAGATCTCAGCCTCCTGAGTAGCTAGGATTATAGACATCACACTCTATGTCGGGTTGTGGTTGTGTTTTTAATGTACTATGTGGAGTTATCTCTTTTCTCTTTTTTTTCCCTTTATGGTTTATCCCCTGTTGTTATTGTATATGACTTTGGTATCTGATATATTGTTTATACATTTATTGATTTATTTGAAATAGGGAAGGGAAGGGGAAAAAAGATGATTGGGAGGGGTGAGGGAGGGGAAATGGGACAAAAACATGGAAAGGGGTATCAATGTTTAACTGTTAATGTGTACTCACTACCTGGAAAATATAATTGCAACCCCTCTATACATCACCCTGACAATTTAAAAAAGGGTATGTTTTTACAAAATGATTATCTAAAATCAGATATTGATTTGATAAGTCAAAAGCATACATTGCCACCCTATTATGACTTACACTTAAATATTGCTTTTTTGTGTGAATCCTTATAATACTTCATCTTAGTGTTTATTATTCTGTAGATCTTTAGGGAAGCAACCATGAAAGCATTGAGAAGAAAATCTATTTTGCTTACTGGCTATTTGGAATTTTTGATCAAACATTACTATAGCAATGATAAATCAGAGACCAGGGAACCAACGGTGAAGATAATTACTCCATCTCATATAGAACATCGCGGCTGCCAGTTAACACTAACATTTCCCAATTCTGAGAAAAATATGTTTGAAGAACTATCAAAAAGAGGAGTGGTGGTAAGTATATTAGTAGTATTGCTCCCTGGGTGTCTTTATGGGCTGCATGTTAGGGAGAGATTTTAGATTCGTCAGTTTACTCCTTGTTACTTGTCATTTCACATCACTCAGTCAGTATCAATAAGCATTCAGTGCTAAGCTGATTGAAGAGAACAGAGATCAGTTGGTCATTCTGATGAAAGGGAAGAAACCACTAATTTAGAAGAGGATTAGGTGCCTTACTCCTTTGGGTCTATGTAGCCTAGAACTCATAAATGTTAACTCAGTAAGTTCAGGGACAAACCATGACAGGATATTTATTTCTAATCATTATGCAATTCAGGCATGTGCACTCACATTGTCCTCAGATCTTTAGAAGGGGTCCCCTCAGATATTGAAGGTATAAATAAATAGTAGTACCAGCTCTGTTTATTCTGCCCTTTTAGAAAGCCTGGAAAACTTCATTCAGATTTAGAGGTCTAATGTTTCTCACTTACTTAAAAGAATTGTTATGGGGATTTAGAAAAGCAGCATACACATAGATTATATTATCCAGCCTCAGTTGGAGACTTTTTAAATTAGCCATGAAGGACTTGGAATCAAGTCAACTTTTTTGGCCCTACTTAAGAAATTCTCAGCCATTGTAAAGAATTAAGCCATCTTCTTGTCTATATGATCAAGAATTAGAAAATTACACTTAAGGAAAATTTGCTAAAACTCTCCAGAAAGATTCTCACTCATTTAAATTTCCAGGATATTCCAGCATATTCCCTCAGAATTACTGAACATGGCCATCTAACCAGTACTAGATGATGGAAATACCTGAATGTATTTAAGGAAAATTCCATTCATATTCCAACCTGTTATTACTTTAATTATTTTTGAAAGTTTCAAATCACAAAGCACCCTATTTTATTTAAATTGACATCACTTATGGAATAATTTTAGAGAAGTCAGTATAAGTGTTTCATGGAAGTTTTTGTTAAGTGCAGATGTTCAGAAGGTAAAATTATTAACATTGTGGACTTTTCTCCTTTTTTCTTTTCAGTGTGACAAACGGGAACCAAATGGCATTCGAGTGGCTCCTGTTCCTCTGTATAATTCTTTTCATGATGTTTATAAGTTTGCCTGCTTGCTCACTTCCCTAATTCACCCTACAAAAACAAAGAACTAGCCATGCTTTCTACAATAACTTTAGAAACTATTACCAAAAACTGTAGTGGCTATTTTACTATAATTCAATTTTAATTATTAAAGGTATTTCAAAACTGATTGTATATGATTGACATGCATGGATGTCCAGGTTCTTGATTTAGAAGGAACAAAGTCTGCATGGTACAGCCATTAAGTTGAGAGATTTAGATATTATGGTCACTTTTTATGATCACTGAAATGTTTTCAGTTGGATTATTTCATAACTTCACTAAGAACTTTATATGTGGATTTATTGTGTCAATATTGGAAAATACTTCACTTTTGCATCACCAAGAAATATGTTTAAGAATTATAGTTAGTGTCTGATATAGGTATGATCTTGTGATGTTACAATTCATTCCATATTTCTACATATCAAACCTCTCAGAATGAGTATGCATTTCTCCCTTTTTCAAAAGATAGCTTTGCTAGTTTTGTGGCCATTGGTGCTTATCTGATATTGCCATTTCTTACAACAGGAGAGTAGTATGTGTAATTTGACTATCTGATCCATTTATGTACATAGCTATATAAGTGTATACATAGGTATATATGGGTATGTATAGCAATACTAATTTTATGAATTATTTTGCTGCTATTTTGACAATCATTACACTATTTTACCCTATTCAATAAACATTGGGGAAACATATACATAGGTATATATACATATATGTATATGTATATTATGTATACAGAAAGAGAAAGAGAAGCATAGAAACAGAAAGTGAGAGAGAAAAAAAGAGGAATTTCTTTCTGGGCTCTCTGTAGTTTCCAATTTGCTATTTTTCTTCTTTCTTATCAGCTCCAAACTACCTTAATTACTTTAACATAGCAGAACCTGGCACCTGGCATGTGTTAGATTTTTATATTTCAGTTTCTTTTTGTAAAAAGTGTTTGACTATCCCAGGCATCTTTATATTTAGTTATAAATTTAGAATGCATCTAAATAAATTTAGAATAAATTTATTGTGCTCCATAAAGTCTCCCGCTAAGATTTCAATTGAATTGCAATTAAATTTTAGATCTGTTCTATAAGAATTGACTCATTTCAATGTTTATTCTTCCTAGTAAAGAACATAATAACATTTATCTCCAATTATTAATGAATTCTTTAATGATTCTTAAAAGTTCTATTCTCTCCATTAAGACATTGAACATTTATATCTCAACATACTTTTAAGCATTTTATAATTCCATTATTATTCCAACTTTTTTCTTTCATATATAATGTAATGTTTAACTGATACCGGGCATTGTGTAGACATGCAATTAGCAGAAACATTTTGATATTTTATTATTCAGACATCTTTTTAAGATTAGTTATTTAATTGAAGAGTCTTGGTGTAGGAAATAATTGTCTACAAATAAACACAATTTGCATTTTGTTTATAATTCTCACACCTTTTATAAAAGTTCTTATGATTCTTATTTCTTTTGATTTCATGTGTATGTATGGATCTGTTTGTGGCTTTCCTTTCACTGTTGTGAAGCTGATTGTCTATCCTGCCAGGTTCACTTTCACATATATGTTTACAAAATTAATCTATTGTGTTCACTTTTTCCCAGACCAGGTACAGAAAGTACAAGTGCTTTCTTTTTTCTCTTTTGTCTTTTTTTCTGTCAATTGAAGAGCTTGAATTAAGGGACTAGGTGTTGTCCCTAGGTGATCTACCACTTGAACTACAGTACCACTTCTGGTTTTTGAGTGGTTAATTTCAGTTTTTGAGTGGTTAATTTCAGATAAGAGTCTCTGGCTGGCTTCAAACTGTGATCCTCTGATCTAGGATTACTGGCTTGAGCCACCAACTCCTGGCTCAGAAACTTTAGATGCTTTAGCATCAAGCATCCTCCTATCTGCTGTGTGTTGGTTTAATTCAACATAGCCTGGCTGGTTTCTCTTTCTACTAATACACACATATGCTTCAGCCTTTGCTTGCATTGTCTCCTCACAAATTAGAATCCTATTTGTGAATGAAACTCCTTTAAACCTTATTTTAATGACTTTTTTCTTATTCTGATGTTTTTCTTATTCCTGTAAACTAATTTCATATGTTATATATGGACAATTCTTTACCTTCAGGAGGTAGAAAATACTCACCTACTTGTACCTCTCACTCTTATATAGTCATTCATTATTATTTTCCATGCTTTTTATAATAATCTACAATTTTTCTTATATATCAGGTAGCATTAACTTTATTACTTCAAGGTTTTTTGTAGAGTTTTTTTTTTCAAGTAGAGAAGTGAAACTATGTTCTTATGTAAACTATATGACACTATGCATAAAAGACTATAAAGATCTCTTGTGAAAACTTTAGGAGTAAGGCCCTTCTCACCATAGGTAATATCCTTGTATGTATGCATGTATGTGTCTATGCCTATCCAGTCTGGGAATGAATGCAATGGCTATTTCTTATGATGCCTTCAATATTGTTCCTTTCTATTTCATGCAAAAGTTTAAGTATCATTTGATTTTTGATTTTTCATAACATCTTAAACTTTGCCAGTGGATTTATCTTGTTGGAAAATTCTTTGTTACTATTTAGTCCCAGTGCCCCTTACAAATCTTTCTTTTAATTAGTCATGGGACTTGAACTCTGGGCTCTGACCCTCAGATCTTCAGTTTAAGGCTAGTGCTCTACCACTTTGAGACACAGTGCCAGTTCCAGTTTTCTAGTAGATAATTGGAGATAAGAGTCTCACAGACTTTTTGTGCCCAGGGCTGGCTTTGGACCACAATCCTCAGATCTCAGCCTCTTTAGTAGGTAGGATTAAAGGCATGCACCCACCAGCACCTGGCCTACAAATCTGTTTTTAGTCATTCATATCTTCTTTGTATAAATTTGGTAGATCAACTGTATCTAGAAATATATTTTTCCCTTTTCCAGTTTATTTAAAAATAATTCCTCCTCAAAATTCTTTGACTTGCATTCATATTTTTGTAATATTCTAAGTGGAAGCTGTATTTTATTAATATGAGTCTCCGTTTTAATGTAATAGCTTTCATTGATTTTTTTTGTAGTCTTTCAGTCTATTTCAGTCATTTATTGCCAGCCCTGGGCCTTGAACTCGGAGCCTGAGCACTGTCCTTGAACTTTCTCAAGGCTAGAGCTCTACTACTTAAGCCAGAGCACCACTTCTAACTTTTTTTTTCTATGTATGTGGTACCAAGGAATTGAACCTTGCTCTTTGCGCATGCTAGGCAAGCACTCTACCACTAAGCCAATATCCAGACCCTATTTCAGTAATTTCTATTCTGTTCTGTATTGTTTATTTTCATCTAAAAATTAAAGAAAAACAATAAATAGTGAAGATTTAGACTAGAATCCATGAAATACACTTTCAGATGAATGACTTCAGTAAGTTCATGGTTATATTGCTTTCCACTATATATCCTAATTTTAGGTGGTGCCTGTTAGTAAAGTCAGGGCCTTATGTATGTTTAGACACACACTCTATCACTGGGATATATCTGTATCACTACATCATACAATCTTATTAAAAACATACATCTGAAGCATAATAATTAAGAACTTTTTTCATATATTTTTATTGTAATTAATACAAGGGTTGCATGATATTTGACAGATAGATGGTGCATTAATTCCCATACATTGATACCCTTTCACATGTCTTGGTCCCCATTTCCCTCCCCCCCACCCCCAGCCCTCATCTTGTTTTCCCTTCCTTATCCAATTTCAAATGACCTAATATAAATATATCCAATATATCCGATAATGAAGTGAGATACTGTAACAATATGAGATAACCAAGGGACAGCAAAAGAGATGAGAGATAACATAGTACCTTAAGAACGACAATCATTCATTATATGGCTTATGTTTCTATATCCTAGAGGTCCTTTCATTTAGCGTCCTACTATATGGCCTTTTGTATCAAGGTTTTACTCTATTGCAAATCTCTGCTAGGAGAGCCCAAGGTTTCTACTGATTATGATGAATGAGGGAAACCATTGAGCCTAAGTTCCTTTGAGTCTGGCTTACTTCACTTAATGTGATTTTTTCTAAGTCTTTCCACTTCCTAACAAATGGGGAAATGTCATTCTTTCTGACAGCAGCATAGAATTCCATTGTGTACAAATACCACATCTTGTTGATCCACTCATCAACTGAGGGACATCTAGGTTGGTTCCATATCTTGCTATGGTAAATAGTGCTGCAATGAACATTGTTGTGCTGGTGGATTTAGTATGTCTTTGTTTCTGGATGATTGGGTAAATGCCAAGTAGTAGAATTGCTGGGTCATAGGGGAGCTCTATGTTTAGTCTTTTGAGGAACTGCCATACTTTTGCTTTAACTAATCTTCAATACGAAGAATATCCTCAATATGAAAGGAGGAACAACAAATTCATATGCAGATTTTGTGATGTAATTCTATAGAAATCGTAGAGCATAACATCCTGGAGGATACACACACACACACACACACACACACACACACACACACACACACACACATCCAGACATACACAAAGGACAGAAAACAAGCAGAGAAAGAGAGAAGTAACCACCATAGGCCAGCTTTTATTAGGTGTAGGCCTTATTCACACACACACACACACACACACACACATATAAATATATATTGCTGTGATTTAATTGTAAAGTTAAAGCAAGTAGGCTGGTATTTCTGGAGGTTACACAGTGGCTAAGATATGGTAACAATAATATATCTCTATTAGAAACCTGGGCAGAGTTCTTGGATTACAGGAAGATTTCCAGTAAGAAAGTCAAGAGCAGAATGGACCGTGCCAGGAAGAGATTTAAAACAAGAAGTTGTGCCAAGTGTTACTGCACTTTGACTCTGGCATGAGTCTGTCCAACTTACATTTGCAATCGATGATGAGGCCACATAAATTTGTAACCTGACTAGAAGTTTAAACAACATTACTTCTTGCACATATTTGGCCGTGACTGTTCGTTCCTTCCTTTAATGTCACTTACTCAGTGGCACAGTTAAGACTTTAGATTTGGGTGCACTCAATGTGCCCCTCTACACATACAACTATGGGGAAAATGTACTCAGCCCTTCATTAGAGGGTAATTACCTGGAAAATAAGCAGTTCTTCCAAGTCATATCTACTGTCTTCCTGTCACTAAGGCAAGTCATGGAAAGTTGGAAGAGCAGTTTGATATAAATCCTTTTAAGTTGAACATGGCTCAGTAGATTCAATCTAATATGACTGAATCATATTCACTAGAATATGTCAGAAATATGATACTTCACCTGAATGGTAATAACTCACATCTGTGATTCTAGCTATTTGCAAGACCCAGAAAGATGCAAGCTCTTTCCAAGCCATCCTGGGAAGACAAGATTTCAACACTGTTTCTCAGCCTATTACTGAGAGAAGTGATGTTCACCTATCATCCTAACTTACTTGGGAGGTTGAGATCATGAGACCATGTCTCCAGGCCAGCATGGGTGAAAAGCATGAGAGATTCCAAGAGATACATAAGGCATAAGCTTGTAATCCCAGCAATGACAGAAGAATAAAATAGATAACTGTACTCTCAACATATTCCTAGACTAAAAGCAAGATTCTGTTTCAAAAAAATAACCAGCAAATAGCCTGGCTTGGAAGCCCACCTAGTAAATATGAAAGCCTGATTTTAAAACCCCAGAACCATATATACATATGTGATATTTAGAATACCTAACTTAGCTCCCAGTTTTCCAAATGCACAACTTCACTTGTATTCTCTTATCCAGTTCAGATGCAGTTTTGAAAAGAAAATCATATGGAAAACATTTCAGTACATTGATTGTGGCAAATTTACTGTTATATTTCAGCATCTCCTTTACCTTAGGACCTCAGAGACCCTCTCTCATGGTTTTACCTATGGCTAAGTGGCTACTAAGTCTAAAAATATGAGAATGTTTGCAAGGCAAAGAGCATAACATTTGATTCATTGGCCCCAGCTGAAATTTCAGTCTCATATAATATTACCTTAGGTAAAACAAAGAACTGCATTTTGTGCCAATATTTACTAAGCAGAGGTCTTAATTTTCTTTTTCCCAGCATGTGAAAGCTGCACCTCATACAGCTCTTCTTGTATGCTATTCTGTTAAAACAGCAAGCTTGTCAAGAATGTAGACATTGCAGTGATATACAGAGTCTATGGGAGACATTTTCTGTGGGTTAAAGTAAGTAGTTGGATCAAAGTCAGGACATAGATGCTACAGCTGGTCTGGGAAAAATGGCAATTAAGAGGGGAGAAAAATGAACAGAAAGAGAGAATCACAGGCATTCTTTTTTTAGGATGCAACAACAGAACCAGACTGCTTGAAACTGGTAACTGACTGCAAATGTCACATTTTCACTGAATGCTAAACATTGTTGCTTATTTTTAACTGGTACTTGATTATATTGGTGGCTATATTAATTTATTATATAAGCAACTTTTCAATATATTTTTATAAACTATATTTGTTGTTTTTCCTTTTTTTTTCTTTGTTGGTTGTGGGGTTTGAACTCTGGGCCTTGGTACTGCCCCCGAGTTCTTCAGCTCAAGGCTACCACCCTCCCCCTTGAGCCACCAAGGCACTTGCAGTTTTCTATAGGTTGATTGGAGATAGGAGTCAGTGGCTAATTGGAGATGAGTTTCATATACTTCAAAGCCACCAAGATCCTCAGATTTCAGTCTCCTGATTAGCTAGGACTACATGCACATGTTTTTCCAATTCTTATGCTTGCTTCTTTGTTTTAAAAATATTTAGTAAGATGGAGGAAAAGCCATTTAAAAATAAGGGACATTTCTTTGAATGGCATAAAGTTCAAGCAAAGCTGGCATATTCATAATGATATGTTTAAGAACATAAATGCAGTTTACTCTTCATCACCCGTGGGGTTACAGATCAATTTCAGACTCATTAGTAAAAAATAATTAAAAAATAATTTTAAAAAGTCTCAATAATCTGTAATACAAAATAATGCTATATGCATACTATACAGATACAGAGAATGTGAGAATGTACAAATGAAATAAAAAGTCAAGAAATATAAATATTTGAAAATACAGTCCTTGGCCAAGATGAAAATTTTACAACTAGGAATGGAAAATTGTTATGTAACAATTTGTATTTCCAGGTAACTTCAATCACTTAATACATAAAATGATAATAAGTAGAAGTGTTTCAAAACAAGCAAAAATATCTTTTCTTCAAATAATCATGACTTAAACCGAGGATGAAAGAGAGAGAAACAGACAGAGACAGAGAGAAGGGGATAAACCGGAAATAGAAGAAAATGACCTACCAGAGTGGAGAAAGTTAAAACATACTTCCTTTGAGTTGGGATCAAAGAATAGAAATCTGATTTAGTCAAAGAACTATTGAACTATTTAGTCAAAGCATCAGTTACCAATCAGGTTCAGGATGCAGATGAGATGGGAAACAATTAGCTGAAAATCTATTATTTTGCCAGTAATTCCATCTATGAAGGTATCAGAGACCAGAGGACAGCCATTCTAGGCCTGCCTGGATAAAAAGTTAGTGATAGACTAAATAAAAATAGCAAGCAAAGGCTGAAGACACATGTTTATAAACCCTGCTAAGCAGAGATACAGAGAATCATTGCCTGAAGCAAAGAGGGCTTAGTGGCACAGGCAAGAGGTAGAGTGCTTGATTAACAAGTGATAGGCCCAGTGTTCAAACCCCAGTAGTTCCCTAAAATTATAAATAAACAAATGGTCTGTAAAATTTTCAGTTTCCACACAGAACCCTTTATTTGGACTGTGCAGCTAGAATTCTCGATTCTTCTCAACCTCAAAAATGGTTGAAGTTGACTGTCTACAGAGAATGAACTATGTAGCTACAGACTTAGGGACATGAGTACAACTGAAGAGACTAATGAAACAATTGGCTGAATGAAGCAAAAGCAGGATGGATAAACAACAATTTGAATTCTAAACATTGAAAAGCTGCATCTTTGTTTTTCACTTGGATCTAAAGTACTTACTCATATATCAGGTTTGTCCACATTTGTCTCTGCCTATCATTAGGGATGGCTACAATTTTCTTTTTTAATGTATTTTTATTGTAATTAATAGAAGGGTTACATTATATTTGCCAGATAGAATGTGCATCGCTTCACAAACATTGCTACCCTTTCTCATGTTTTTGTCCCCATTTACCTCCCCCTCTCCCTTCCCTATTCCTTTAATTCCTTCAAATCCTTTAATGTAGCATTTAAAATATAGATGGAATCCCAAAAGAAAAAATAATAATTTGGTGTATACAGAAATGCCAAGGTAGAAAAGGGGAAAATACACGTAGTTAAAATCATGAAAGACAAATTGTATTTGAAATGGCATAAAGGACCAATTAGGAACATGGTATGGAAAATAAAAAATTCAATGTAACTTTGTAATACAAAATTGAAAAACTGACCCCAAAATAACAACAGATGGTAACTAGAATATTAATGCAAGGGGCCAACGGGTGGAAAATGATTTCTTTGTTAAAAGTCCATGTCAAGCCAAACTATCACTTTATGTAAGGGTAGATTAAAGAAATTCCCTGGTGAACAAGGTTTCTGAGTATTTATTTCCCATCCTCAACAGTTCAGGAAGCAACTTCAAGATTCAAAGTTGGAGATGGAGAAAAGAGAAGTATAATTTCCGAAGTAAGTCTGAAGACAAGTCCCCAGACAACAGTATTCCATCATGTCAGAGAAAAATGAACTGGGTTAGATGACTTTCTGTGCCATCTTACCCGCCTGCATGCCTATTTGACTCTCTTTTTGTGTGCCACTATATTTACCTGCAATCAGAAGCTATCTGATGAGTCCCTGGTGTACCTGACTATTCTCAGAGGAAATTTAAGTTCTGTTAAAAGCTATTTGAAGTTACAAATCAACACAATAATACTTGGCAAATATAAGAGGGCAATTATCAACTCAAAACTTAAAATACTCTCAAAGAAACTTTGAAGTAAGATTTAAAATATGTTACATTAATTATTTCAAATGATGAACTTTTTGCCTAATTTAGCATATTCCCCAACTCTATCATGAGTTGTAGTATTTATATAATCAAAAACATACAGAAATCACTACTGATATGAGAAAATTGTTATCTTACCTTATTTACACGATAAGGGGAAAGAAACTGAGAGTAGAGTAAATCTAGAATTTCTAAATCCTCAATGGTCAGAAAACAAATAATATTGAAAATGTAAATACACTGAATTTAAAATATGGAGTTAAACATTAGCAAAAATAGAGAATATATTTTGAAACTGCTTCCCTCTTAACAAGTTTAAAAATTAGTTGTGGCCACCTCCATGGACCACTGACTTGGGTGTGAGATTTGAATTGTGTGAATACCTGTTAAGACCTGCAGTGGTTAGGTTTAAGATCTGAAACCAAAGTACAAGGCTCAGATCCTAAATCCAATACATACTAATTATGACCCTGTGCCTTACATTCATGTAACCTTTATTTCATTTTGCAAATGAAAATAATAAGCTTGGTGCTGGAGTCTAATTCCTTTAATCCTACCTACTGAGATCACAGGATCCAGTTTCAAAGCCAGCCTAGGCAGATAAATTTGTGAGGTTTTTGTCTCCTATTAACCAGTAAAAGGCAGGTAGTAAAGATCAGAGCTTAAGTAGTAGGGTACAGCCATGAGAGACAAAGCCAGGGAAGAAAGTAACCAGATCCTGAGTTCAAGCCCTAGTGCAAGCACATGCAGTAATGCACTGTTGAATGATAATATTGCTGGAGTATTTGAATAGTTTCATACACTGTTTAAGACTTTAATAGCATTATTTTACCATGGGCTTGTTAACTATTTAAATTACTTTGATATAAAAAAATAAAAGAAAGCATGCAGCGTGCAATATATAAAATATAGGATAAAAGCAATACAATAATCTATAAAAAAACAGAATATTTAAATATGTGAATGTTCAATAATGAAATAAAAGCATATATTTCTTATTGTCTGAATATGGCATGAATATTTTATTATTCACTAATTATTATTTCTTTTATACTGTAAATTCAAATTTTAACAAAAATTATATTGTATATCTTGTTTTCTCCTCAATATGAGTAAAGCCAGTTTTGGTAAATAAGAAATGTTTAAAGACATGCAGTACAGTGGGAAAATTTGGGTAGTGTTTTGTTGTGTTTCTCTTATTAATTATAACATTTAGTAAGCTATGTTTGTGTTTTTATTTATATTTTCAACATTCAGTGTAAATAAGAACACCTCCAGATATTCTTTTGGCAGGCACAAAAGCTGTTTATTCGACAGATGATATAGACAATAATGTATGGTTCATAATTAGGGAGAAAGCTGTAACTTAAGAAGTTCGGATGGCATTCAAACAGTTTGTGTGTAACTAAACTAAGGCTGTTAGTGAATGGCAGCTTCAAAACATTTTAAACATGTGGACGAAAAATTGAATTTTTATTATTGTAAATGAAAAGGGAAGATTTCTGGAGAAGCTAGACAACATACTGCAATCCAGGCTTGAGCGAGTTGAGGAAGAATGGTGCTGTGTAAACAGAAACCTGCTCTACCATGCTTGGGCCAAGTCTACGCTTCAAGTCTTCCTGCACAGCACATTGAGGAAGTGCTTAGTAAATGATGAGGCCAGGATAGCTGGGTGTGGCATATGGTGAACAAAGAGCTGGCTAGGGAACATGTACATACATACATACATAC
Source organism: Megascapheus bottae (assembly GCF_031878675.1). Lineage (NCBI taxonomy): Eukaryota > Metazoa > Chordata > Mammalia > Rodentia > Geomyidae > Megascapheus > Megascapheus bottae. The sequence goes on along the minus strand of NC_143520.1, from coordinate 34,482,682 downwards.
ATACATACATACATACATACATACAACTCATGCATACATAAATACATATGTGCAAACATACATAAACTGCATACATATATAGAGATTCAAATTAATTACTCATCCCAATGGCATGAAAATAACCTAAACAATATTGATTGATTAATATGGCCAGGTCATGACCCTTAAAATATAGTTAACATATTACTTACCAATATTTTGAGTATCTGTCCACCATCCTGAATTGTCATATTCTTATCAGTTATATTGATTGCTTCACAATTAAATTTCACTGCAGAAATTCAAAAGTAAACACACTTTGGTTAATGTTGTCTTTTTTCGTTGCCACAACTCTATTAGCCAGCTATGTTATTACAACAGTTCCACAAATTTAATTTCCATGGATTGTCAAAAACCATAGAAAATAAGAAATCCATCTAATTTGTAAGGAAATGAAAAGACTTAAAAAAAATCATATTAAGTGAAGTAAGCCAGACTCAAAGGAACATAGGCTTAATGGTTTCCCTCATTTGTCATAATCAGTAGAAACCTTGGGCTCTCCTAGAAGAGATTTACAATAGAACAAAACCTAGATACATAAGGCCATTAGTATGACACTAAAAGAAGGGACATCCAGGATATAGAAACAAAAGCCATATACGAGTGATTGCTGTCCTTAATGTATTATGTTATCTTTCATCTATTTTGCTGTCCCTTGGTTATCTCATATTGTTACAGTATTTCACCTTGTTATCTGATATATTGGATATATGGCTATTTGGTTATTTGAAATCGGATAGGGAAGGGGGGAAATCAAGATAAGAGGAGGGGGTAAGGGGAGGGAAATGTGGACCAAGACATGAGAAAATGTATCAATGTATGTGAAGTAATGCACCTTCTATCTGGTGAATATAATGTAACCCTTTTATTAATTACAATAAAAAGTATATGAAAAAGAAACAAAAAATCCATCTATAATTTGTTTACATTTGGCATATATAACCGTGTCAAATTTTAATTTATAAATTATATACAGTATCATATTTTTCATTGTAATTGCTTTATTTATTATTAAGTATGATTTTAATGTCTTACTATACATAAAGTTGACAAGTATTTTGCTCCTGGAATTTTCCATTTAATATTTTGAGCTATATTTGTATTAACTGAAATCATGGAAAGTGAAACTGCAGATAAGGAAAAAATAGCAATTTTGATTTACACCAGTACATATTATCATAGTTTTAACGTGATGATGGTGTGAAAGTGATAATCATTCAGTAGAAACTCTACCTAAGCTTTGAGTTTTGACCTTTACTGAGTTATTAATATGTAGGCTTGCAGAGCTAGTCAGTGGCTTGGACACACATTCCCAATGAGTCACATAACATGTAGAGCACACATCAGATAATTCTATGTATTGTATGGTGTTGTTAATATATGAAATTGCATACTTCAGATACAGCTAATATATTTTGACCTAACGATACATTTAACTTAATAAAATTGTGTATAGTCCTTCTGATGTACTTAGACTAATACATACAGAAAGTTTATCATTGGGACTAAGTATCCCAGTAGAGATACATTAGCTTCCTAATTTGTATCTTAAATGTATTTATATTTTGAGGGAAGGTCTCACTATATAACCAAAGACAACCTAAAAATCATAATCCTTTTGTCTCAGTCTCTTAGTCAAACCACTATGCCTGGTCATTTAAGTAGAATTTAGGCAGAATTTATACTCCTGCAGTCACAAGTAAATCTTCACTTTCTAAGTAACAAGTGGGCTACATAAAATTACTCTTATTAAATTGACTTGACATTCAATTTTCCTGACATAAGGCTACTGTGACAAATAATATTTATTTGGAATTTGCCAAATTAAAACACTGTACTGTATTCCTTGCATTCAATATTATATATAGTTCTTGCAATATTGTGAAATGCAATATTATTTATTATTCATTAATTACATATAAGGTAGTTGGGGCTCATATTGTGGAATAGTTAAGTTTACTATTTATTTTAATATGAATAACCATAAAATTAAAATTTTAAAATATAAACCAATAAATGTCTTTATTCTATCTGAAACCAAAGAAAGAAACACAAAGAGGAATATATAGGATATACAATTAAGCAAATAATGGAGATTTCGAAAAAAATGTCCAATTTTTTTAAATTAGTGAGTGAGTCTACAATTTCTGAAGGAAAGAAGTTAACAAAAAATTATAAATTAAATTATTATAAATGCCATTATAGACCATTTCTAGTCAGTTGCGCTAAGGTATGGTAACTTTACATGATGGTTGCTGTTAAGGCTCATTTGCTCGTACTTAGTTTCAAAGATTATAGCTTAGAGAGCATACTAAAGTCATACGAATAGGTTCTTTACAAAAAATATCTTAAAATTTTAAGAGAAATTAGGAGTAAAAAAATAAAAACTGAATGAATAAAGCAATGATGTATTAATAAAACAAAAAAGACAAATTGCTGTTTCCTCTGGAAACTATTTTTAAATAAGATTAGGATTAAGCACCTGCAGAACACTAAAGTTGGATCCTTCTTTGTCACCCTGCACTAGAATTAACTCCAAATGGGTCAAAGACCTCGAGGTAAAAGCCAACACACTGAAAACTTTACAAGAAGGAATAGGAGATACACTAGGCCTCCTTGGCACAGATCGAAACTTTCTTAATAAGGACCAAGAATCACAACAAATCAGAGAAAGGCTGGTTAAGTGGGACTGCATTAAACTGCAGAGCTTTTGTATGGCAAAGGACACAGCTAGTAAACTAATCAGGAAGCCTACAGAGTGGGAGAAGATCTTCACCAACCATACAACAGGCAAAGGCCTCATATCTAAAATATATCAACAGCTCAAAAAATTGAATCACTCCAAAACTAATCTCCAAAGTAACAACAACCATCTCATTAAAAGATGGGCCAAAGACTTAAAGAGAGTCTTCTCTGAAGAAGAAAAAAGAATGGCCTATTGACACATGAAGAAATGCTCGACATTTCTGGTCATAAAAGAAATGCAAATCAAAACAACTCTAAGATTCCACCTCACTCCAGTTAGAATGGCTAGGATCAAGAAAACTAATAACTACAGATGCAGCAGGGGATGTGGCCAGGAGGGATCACTACTACACTGCTGGTGGGAGTGCAAACTTGTTCAACCACTATGGAAAGCACTATGGCAGTTCCTCAAAAGACTCAACATAGAGCTCTCCTAGGACCCAGCAATTCCACTACTAGGCTTTTTCCCAATCATCCAGAAACAAAGACATACTAAATCCACTACCACAACAATGTTCATTGCAGCACTATTTACCATAGCAAAGATATGGAACCAACCTAGATGTCCCTCAGTTGATGAATGGATCAACAAGATGTGGTATTTGTACACAATGGAATTCTATGCTGCTGTCAGAAAGAACGACATTGCCCCATTTGTTAGGAAATGGAAAGACTTAGAAAAAATCATATTAAGTGAAGTAAGCCAGACTCAAAGGAACTTAGGCTCAATGGTTCCCCTCATTTGTCATAATCAGTAGAAACCTTGGGCTCTCCTAGCAGAGATTTACAATAGAGCAAAACCTTGATACAAAAGGCCATATAGTAGGACGCTAAATGAAGGGACCTCTAGGGTATAGAAACAAAAGCCATATAGTGAATGATTGTTGTCCTTAATGTACTATGTTATCTCTCGTCTCTTTTGCTGTCCCTTGGTTATCTCATATTGTTACTGTATCCCTGATATGGTACCTGATATGTGGGATATATTTGTATTTATTTATTTGAAATTGGATAGGGAAGGGGGGAAAACAAGATGAGGGGTGGGGTGGCGGGGAGGGAAATGAGGATCAAGACATGTGAAAGGGTATCAATGTATGTGAATTAATGCACCTCCTATCTATTAATTACAATAAAATATTTTTAAAAAGATTTAGAATTATGTAAAATAATTTGATATTATATGGACTATATATATTTAGATATTTTAGGAATATTTTCTATGTAATAAATGAATATGTTCTTTAACAATATTTTTTTCTGTTTCAATAGTTAAAAACAGTTTATTTTTCTCCAACAATAAAATTATGCTTTTTACTTACTTATGTTTCTTAAAATAAATGGTATTCCTAACGACTGCTTCATGAACTGAATTAGAATGTAGAAAATATGGAACAGTGGTGTCTAATTCAGTTTATAATTTGGATTTTTAAATTACTTGTATCTGTCTGTATTACTTATCCAGTGATCTATCTGTCCATCTATTGTGAATAACAGACTACATATGCACATAAGAGATATGAGCAAAGATCAACACATAGTTGAATTTTAAATTAGTTTCAGTAGTTGATATCTCAATTAACAAATATTAGAGTTATAAGATTACTTTATAAAACAATGTTATATATAATATTATTGATAGATTCATAAGGTAAAAAGTTGTCATTTGTTCTTTCTGGTAGTTGTCCATTGTAGGGCTTGAACTATACACATAGGCTCCATTGCTGAGTTCTTTTTTGCTCAAGGTTAGTGCTCTACCACTTCTAATTTCCCGGTGAGCCTCATTGACTTTTCTGACAAGGTAGCTGCTGATCTCAGCCTCCAGAGTTGCTAGTATTACAGATTTGAGCCATAGCTGCCTGGCTAAAGTTGTCATTTGTATGAAAATAAGAGAAAAAGGAAAGAAAGGAGACTGGAGCAGAACAACAAAACTGTGCTCTTAGGTACTACTGAAATAAAATTAATGTTATAGCAAACCAGATTAAGATTATTTGTATTATTTTGTGTTACCACAAAAAAATAAAAACTCAAAAATGATAAAACAGTAAAAGCTAGGTATTGGTGGCTTAGGCCTGTAATCCTAACTCTACTCAGAAGATTAAGATTTGAGGATTGCAGTTTGAAACTAGCCCAGGCAGAAAAGTCAGAGACTCATATTACAATTAATGCCAAGAAAACCTGATGTAGAATTGTGGTGCAAAGTTTTAGAATGCTAACCTTGAACAAAAATCTCCAACTCTCTCACCAGTCACTGAATTATAGCCCCACGATCAACCAAAAAAGTTAAAAGAGAGTTACAAGACTAGCACTTATATGGGGTCTGGGAAGGGACCATAGAAGGCTGCAAACACCTGTAGGAATGGGATATAATGCAATGTATATCCAGGGCGGCTTCCATAATTGGCAGTGGTGTGAAGAGTGGAATAGAAAGAAGCTACACTGAAAACAGAGAAAATGGCAATCCATTAGCCAGACCAGGTAAGAAACAGTCATAGCCCAAACAATTGTACGTATCAGTGAAGTGGAGAGAAAACACACCGAAAACATGATTGCCATCAGTTGACTTAGTGTTTAAAGTGAGTGAGAGAATTCTAGGATGACCTTTGAAATGTTCCTTGGGTGCTGTTTTTAAACTGCAGTGACTTTACTTATTAATTAGGATGTTCAGTAGCTTAATCTTAAGCCAACCTAGACTTTTCTGATAATGCTTTCCATGGTCTCACTTGAAATTCTTCTCTTCAGTATCCCACCAGGTTCAATGAGATGTGACAGTGAGAAGCATACAGACTACTTTTTAGCCAGTACAGTTGACAAGTAGTTTCCATAGAGCTTAAATTTGTGGAAACTGTAAAGGTCCTTGATAGGATTCAAATGGCAGACATATGTGTAGATGCTTTATCTGAAACATATATCTTGTCTAAATCATGAGCTGCCTACAGTTTTATTTATGGCTCATTCTATTATTATGCTGTCTATTGAACTTTCAGTTTTCTTTGTAACCAGCAACTTAAATTCTTAACAATGGCATCAAGATCTTGTTTCACTACTTACATCTGTCCAGATGCAAGTTTGTTCAGAATCATGAGCAAGTAGATAGTGTATGTGGTGTTTAAGAATCTGAGTACTCCTGCTGGGCATGGTGTCTCATGCCTATAATCCTAGCTATTCAGGAGGCTTAGATCTAAGGATCACAGTTCAAAGCCAACCCGGGCACAAAAGACCAAGAGACTCTTATCTCCAATTAATAACTAGAAAAGAGACTCTTATCTCCAATTAATAATTAGAAGTGGGGGGCCAGGAGTTTGGCCTAGTGGTTAAAGTGCTTGCCTAGCATGCATGAAGACCCAGGTTCGATTGCTCGGTACCACATACATAGGAAAAAGCCGGAAGTGGTGCTGAGGCTCCAATGGTAGAGCCCTAGCCTTGAGAAAGTCCAAGGACAGTGCTCAGGCCCTGAGCTTAAGCCCAGGACTGGCAAAAAAACAATAATAATAATTAGAAGTGGGGCTGTGACAGTAGCCTTGAACTGAAGAGCTCAGGAACAACACCCAGTCCCAGGGGTAGCCTTGAGCTGAAGAGGTTAGGGACAGAGCCCAGGCCCAGAGTACAAGCTCCATGACTCAAAAAAATAAAAAATAAAAAAAGAATCTGAGTACTCTTCCTGCCTAAATGCTTGTGTTTACACTAACATGTGCAATTAAAGTAAAAAGTATTCAGTGATGTGAGTGATATTTTGATGAACTAAAACAATCTTTGATATCTGAGGAATGCTTCAAGGTTATTTTTATTCATAATATTGTAGGTAGGTACCCACATTTACATATTTCATCTTAATTGTTAACATTTTCCCCTTCAGTTTAGATAAATCAGTATTTGATTATAATTTTTGCCAATTTCTCATTTTAAGAAAGGTTCAAGTTCTCCCTTTCACCTCTTTGGATGGCATTCTCAGTCAGTAGCCATGTGCTGTGGAAACAAAAGCTTATCTCATGTCAAGTTATTCACACAACGGAATTAAAGTCCCATCTCACAGGTGAAATTGACTCCAGCAGTAACCAGTGTGGTAGTCTGTTTTCCGTTACTATAATGAAGCATCTGACACCAAGTCATTTATTAAAAAAGTCATGTTAATTTGTCTCAGAGGTCTGTAGTGTAGGAAGTCCCAGAGCACAGTTCTAGCATTTAGTTAGTGTCCTTTGTGTTGGGTGTAGGCCTTTTGTTCATATGACCTCGGTGCAGGGCGTGTTGCATTCAATTCACATGTGAAAGAGAGAGCCAAATTTGGTACATTTTGCTAGTCCAGAAGTTCATGCTTATATCTCCCCATTCAAAATGACTCTCCAAAGGGTGCCTCCCCAAAGTTCTTTCTTTAAGCACCATTTTGGATTTTTAACATGTGAAGTTACAAAGGATACATTCAAGCCCCAGTACCAGCTATGTAGATGGCACATTGAGCATTAACCCTACTGCTGATCTGAAATCATAATATAATCAGCAGAAAATGAGAAAATCATTATTGAGAGTTGTAAGATATTTTTGCTGTTTCAAAGTCACTTAATACTGGGGCAGTTACCTTGTGATAGAAAACTGAAACTTTAAAGTGAGATAATCATGTAATTAAAGACTTAAATACTTGCAATTAGCTTTAGGATTAGAAAATAAATGGAGTCAAATGGGTTTTAAAAAGATCCCTAATGGAAATTAGAAATACAGTGAGTATTTTGATAGCCAAGGTTTGAGAAAATTGACCTACTTTAATGATAACAGGTAACATAAAGGTTAGAAAAATGTCTAATCACTTTCTGGTATAAGTTGGAACTACCAGACAGAACGTTAAAAGCACCAACAGCCCTTTTGATTTTGTATTTTGTATTGCATATAAGAATCAAAGAGAAAGAAAGATAAATGAAAACACAGCTTTTCAAGTTTTAATCAGATTTTTTTTTTTGCCAGTCCTTTGCTTGAGCTCAGGGCCTGAGCACTGTCCTTGGACTTTCTCAAAGCTAGAGCTCTACCACTTGAGCCTCAGCACCACTTCCAGCTTTTTTCTATATGTAGTACCGAGGAATCGAACCCGGGTCTTCATTCATGCTAGGCAAGCACTTTAACCACTAAGCCAAACTCCCAGCCCCTTAATCAGAATTTTAAGAAACATTTTGAAGCAGGGCTTTTAAACTCTAAAAATAAAATCGTTTCTCAATTATAAAACTTTCTCCTGCAAATGACTCTTGATGAAATGTAAAACCTGAGGGCGGAGATCAAATTCTCCCATTAAATATGGCCTCAGACTCAACACTGGATGAAATATGTAGCTGAGACTTTTAGACCCTCTCAGCTACAGAATAAGATTCAGAAAAACCTTACTAGGGGTTTCCTATGGCTTGTAATTCTCCGTTCAGTATAGATTGGGATGTCAGTGAAGGTTATTTTCATCTAATCTATCACCTGATACACATTCAGTCTGCAGTTTTAAAAGAATTGTACTGGTGGACTTCAAATTTACAAAGTTAATTAAAAATAAAATGAGACCCCAAGGACCACTAAATTTGTATGCTGTGTGGGCAACTTCTAAGATGTCTCCAATGATCCTCACTTCCGGATATATATTTAAGTATAGTCCCCTCTCCATAGGTGGACTGAATCTAACAGCTTGTTTTTTTGTTTTTTTAATTAAGCTGATTGCAGTAAAAGAGAAAACTGAGAGGAGGAGTTGCTATTCAGTGATCGCACACTTGCCTAGCATGTACAAGGCCCTGAGTTCCATATCTAGTCTTAACAAAGAAAGTAAACTGACAGGGTGTTACTGCTAATATCAGATGACAAGGAGGCCTGGGCTTCTCTTTTATATTCTTCTTTCATTCTCTTTCTCTGTTTGAAGGGAAATAGATGCCATATTTGTGTCTACCCTACATGTGGTAAGAAACCTAACAACTCAAATCAACTCCCAACAAGAAAATTAAAAATTCATTTCAGTAGGGCTTTTGGGGTGGACAAACATGGACACAGAGAGACAGGGAAGGAAGGAGGGAAGGAGGGAGAGAGAGAAAAAGAGGGAGAAGGAGGGAGGAAAGGAGAGGAGAAAGAGATGGAGGGATGGAGAAAGGGAGGGAGGGAGGAAAAAAGAGAGGAGAGAGAGACAGTTAGAGAGAGGGAGGGAGAGAGAGAGAGGGAGGGAGAGATGGGGGGAGAGAGGGGGAGAAAGAGAGGGAGAGAGGGGGAGAGAGAGGGAAAGAGAGGGGGGTAAGAGACAGGGAGAGAGAGGGGGTAGAGAGAAAGGGAGAGAGAGGGGAAGAGAGAGGGGGGAGAAAGAGGGAGAGAGGGGGAGAAAGAGGGAGAGAGAGGGGGGTAAGAGACAGGGAGGGAGAGGGGTTAGAGAGAGAGGGAGAGAGAGGGGGAGAGAGAGGGGGAAGAGAGGGGGGAGAGAAAGGAGGGAGAGACAGGGGGGAGAGAAAGGGGGAGAGAGAGGGGAGAGAGAGAGAGAGAGAGAGAGAGAGAGAGAGAGAGAGAGAGAGAGAGAGAGAGAGAGAGAGAGAGAGAGAGAAATTGAATCTCCAATAACTAGTGGACAGATTGATGGAAGAGGAAGTGACTTCACCCCTAGCAACCACATTGGTTTATATCTACAATGTCCTTCCAAGTCTCCTATGTTGAAGACCTGGGCCTCAGGTTGGTGACACTATAGGGAGGTGGTAAAAACATTAGAAGCTGGAATCTTGGTGGTATCTGCTTTCCACCCACCATGAAGTAAGCAGTTTAGCTCTCCACATCCTCTTCTTAAGATGTTCAGCCTCAACAATAACCAAGAAATGACAGAACCAAACAAATATGGAACTTGATTCTGAAGACTTGAGCTCCAACAAATCTGTCCTTCCTTATGCTGATTTTCTCAGGTATTTTATCTCAGTGACAGCTAATATGCATAGTGAAGGAAGCAGTAGAAGAAACCTTGATACATGAAGCCAGATAAGATGGTACTTAGTTACAGTCTCTTTCAGACGACACACTTGGCTTGTTACAGTTAAGTTGTAACACAGCCATGGAAAATGAACACTGCAAGAAGCAGGATCCTAATAATTTGAAAGTAAGGAAATTCTATGTCTTTCAGACATGCCTAAAGGCAATGAGGTTCAAGATGTGAAATGAAGACCTGACAAGTTTAAAAAAAAAACAACTCTAAGAAATATTACAAAGTCAAGTCTAACTCAGGACATGTGGCGCTTACATGGTAGAGATTCATAGTGACTGTGGTGACTTGGTTCCTATTTCCTTCTTCACAGTCCCTCCTTTTGCCTCTGGCACACTAGATTGTGTTGTATGTATGTCTCTTTAATGCCTGAATCATTTTATTCATTTCATAACATCATTTAGATACTATGTACATTTTTGCAAGGTACCATAGTAAAATGAAATCTTGGGTAATTTAAGGAAGTAAGGGACATGAGTCCTTCAGCTTAAATACCTTTTGCAAATATGTCTCAATACTGATTTGGGTGGTCAGAATGGGATCTGAACTCAGAGCCTCAAGCTTGGGATAGGAGAAATGGGGAAGAATGGGAAAGAGATGCCATTGAGCAAGATGTATTGTGTTCATATATTCCTTTGCATATTTTTTTAAGAAAAAGAGGCAGCTATTCTACCATTTGAGTCACATTACCAACATATTTTTGCCCTATTTATTTTTCAAATATGCTCTCACATTTTTCTCCCGGTCTCACATTTTAATCCTAGTATCTACATCTTCTTCAATAGAAAGATTTGTATACTACCTGTAACAGGCAGCACCATGCCTAGTATTTTTTGTTTGTTTTGCTTTGTTTTGTTATAACCATCTTGGGGGTTAAACTCTGGGCCTGGGTGCTGTCCCTGAGCTCTTCAGCTCATGGTTACCACCCTACCCCTTGAGCCATAGCCCCACTTCCGGTTTTCTAGTGGTTAATTGGAGATAAGAGTCTCACGCACTTGAGTGCCCAGGCTGGCTTTCAACTGCAATCCTCAGATCTCAGCCTTCTTTGTAGCAAGGATTACAGCCATGAGCCACCATGCCCAGCTCCATGCCTAGTTTCTTGAGATGATGCCTCACTGAATATCACTGAATATTTTTTTTGCTGTCCTGTCTGCCTCTCAAGCTTCTTCGATTACAGGTATGAACCGCTGTACCAGTCTGTATAACTCATTTGCACATTGAACTGAGATTAGTCCTGAATTCCACCAATAAAATGCTTATAACCATTCTCAGGCTGAATCTCACAGTATCCAAAATTCTACCCTGTCACTTCAAATTCTTTTCTAATTAGGTTACCATATTCTGAGGAGGACCTACTCAGCCATGTGGAGCAGCCCAAATTTATTAAGATTATGACAAAAGCTACTTTAGAACTTGCAGCTAAAACACAGGACAAATCTGATAATGCATGGAGGAGGCTGTGTTAAAACTGATATGCAGCGTAGCACTTAATGTGCAGTACAAGGTACCCTCAGCAGCTAATACAATTACAGAAGTAATAAACTATTGTTGGGAGCCACTGAATTGGGAAGTTATATTTTAGAGAAATGACTAATTTGTGTGTGTTAGTCCCTATGCTTGAACACAGGGGCCAGGGGCTCGATGCTGTTCTTGAGCTTTTTTTGCTACAGGCTAGCACTTTATCACATGAAACAAAGCTCCCCTTCAGGTTTTTTGTTTTTGTTTTTCTTTTTGCCATTCCTGGGCTTGAGCACAGGGCCTGAGCACTGTCCTTGGACTTTCTCAAGGCTAGAGCTCTATCACTTGAGCCTCAGCACCACTTCCAGCTTTTTTCTATGTATGTGGTACCAAGGAATCAAACCCGGGTCGTCATGCATAGTAGGCAAGCACTCTACCACTAAGCCAAATTTCCAGCCCACCCTCTTTAGTGTTTTTGATGGTTAATTGAAGATCTGAGTCTCATAGACTTTCCTGTCCAACCAGACTTTGAACAAGGATCCTCAGATCTCAGGCTCTCGAGGAGCTAGGATTCCAGATGTGAGTACAGGTGCCCAAATAAAATACTTTTAAAATAAAGTGATATAAATTAATTTTGATTTTAAAAGTTAGTTAGTAACTGTAACTTTATAAACAATGTAACCCTTATCCTTGGAACAAAATTCAATGCCAATTTAGACATGATTCTTCCTACTTGTTGCACCAACATCCTCCATCTAATCCTTATCCCATTAAACAAATTCAAGCCTGTCCTACTACTACCTTAGGTGGTGCCTTCTGCTTCCAAAATCCTCCATTACCTAACTCCCTCACCTATCTCTCTAACTTCAATTAATCATCACAAATCAATTAAATCTGTTACACATGAAAGATTTTTCTGACATGTCTAAGCCAAGTTTAATACTTTCTACAATATATGCACACATTTGAGACTCTACCAGTGCTTTTTTTCTTCTTTTTTACATATATTTTTATTGTAATTAATAGAAAGGTTACATTATATTTACCAGATAGAAGGTGCACTATTTCACATACATTGATACCCTTTCTCATATCTTGGTCCCCATTTCCCTCCCCTCACCCCAGCCCCTCATCATGTTTACCTCCCTTCCCTATCCAACTTCAAATAATCAAATACGCATATATACAATATATCAGATAACCAAGTGAAATACTGTAACAATATGACAAGGGACAGCGAAAGAGATGAGAGATAACATAGTACATTAAGGGCAATAATCACTCATTACATGGCTTTTGTTCTATATCCTGGAGGTCCTTTTGTTTAGCATCATTCTATATGGCCTTATATCTAGGTTTTGTTCTATTATAAATCTCTGCTAGGAGAGCCCAAGGTTTCTACTGATTATGACAAATGAGGGAAACCATTGAGCCTATGTCTATCAGTTCTTTTATCATACTCTTATTTGATTCACTTTCCTAATGAATCATGGTTGATTTTATCACACCTCTAAAACTTCCTGGTATTTAACACAAATTTGAATTTCATGCTTGAATATAAACTTTTGTTTTAGTTTTAAGTTGCTTTTCACATTTTCAAAATGAAAGAAAAAATTAAGAATATGTTGATGAGCATTAAACTTATATCAACTTCTTATTTTCTTGCCAACAATATTTTCCAGGGGAGGGACTAACTCATCTGTGAATTGTCTATGGCTCCTCTCATATTCTATGTCCAATTTGCTCAGCTTTCATAGGCCTTATCTTCCACAATGCCTAAGTTATTTATTCTCTGCTTTTAATAGAAATAGTATGAGGGTGCTGGGAGTGTGACCTACTTGAAAACTCTGGGTTCGATTCCTTGGTTCTTCATACACAGAAAAAGTGAAAAGTGGTGCTATGGATCAAGTTCTAGAGTGTTGGCCTAAAGAAAGCTCAAGGACAGTAGTACCCAGTCCCTGAGTTCAAGCCTCAGGACTGGCAAAAGAATTTTTAAAAAATTTAAGAAGTTTGAGGTTTGATGAACAACATACTCAGAAAAATTCAAATATATATAGTTAAATATATGGTTTAAAATTACATGAGCTATTTTTTTCTATCTTTAATTTTTAAGAACATCTTCCCATTAATATACATGGCAATAAAATTATTATGAGTAGTTAAAACTTTTTAACCTGAGTCAATTGCTTCCTAAATATTATTTTAGCATATTGAAAAATTCCTTTAAAATTATATTATGAAAGCTAATATTAGATGTCATATATTTTTAAATATAATTTTAGATATAATTTAGATTGTGCCTCAATAAAATGCATAGACTAATTGCAAGCAGGATTTTCCCTGAAAAATATCATGGCTGTGCTGTGCCTTTCAGCTTCCCTATTTTAATGTGATCATGTCTTCAGAAGGGATTTTTAAAATGCTTCACTATTTTAAGTGCCTTCATCTGCCATGTTTGCCATAGTGTGTGCTGTAGAATATGTCTTCACACAGAACTGAGAAGAATCTTTCACAAGTTCCACAGCATGAGCTGAACAAAGATCAGGATGGAGCTCACTTAATGCCAGAGTAATTTTGTGGGAAGAATACTAAGGAAATATTTGAAGGAAGTGGAAAGATGATGAATTTGAATTCTATCCTTACAATCTAAGAGCTTTGCAATGAAGTTTTCTTAACCTTCTCTCCTCTGCCTCAGCTGTCCATCAGGTAATGTGGGCGGATGAAAAGCCTTTTAACAACTCTTCTGCAGAGATGCTATAGGGATGCAATAACCTAATTGTTTTTGATAAGCCACCTGTAAAAGTGGCTGGCTCAGTGGGTAGTCATTTCTTTCTTGTCATACACAATATTTCTTTTATCATTGTATTTTTTTGTGCAAATGAATTCATTTAACAGAGAAAAAAGACTCAGTATATGACCTTCAAGAAACAGAAACTTTTGTTTTTTTTTTAATATCTCAGTCTATTTTTTCTTTATTAACGTTGATTTTTACATCAGATTTTAAATGACAGGTTTAACAAATGAGTGTTCAAGAATGTCTATTTACAATCACTGGGACTTAGTATTTAGAACTTAATCAAAATTAGGCTAAGGGATTGTATGTCATAGAAACATTAATTTTAGAAAATAAAACATGTCTATAGAGTCATAGGCTTTTATATCTATATAGTTATGTTTCATTTAAACTTTAAAAATTATTAAAATTCTTAATACCTACCTGAATCTAGATAATCAATTTGGAGGAGAAAGATTTTTTTTGTGAGTCATGTGGCTTGAATTCTGGGCCTGGGGGCTGTCCCTGAGCTCTTCAGCTCAAAGCAACCATTCTGCCCCTTGAGCCACAGCTCCACTTCCCATTTTCTAGTGATTAATTGAGATAAGAATGTCTCATTCTTTAGTACCCCGCTGGCTTTGAACCATGATTCTCAGATCTCAGCCTCCTGAGTAGCTAGGATTACAGACATGACCTCCCACCTGCCCTTGTTCAAGAAACAGAAACTTTTGGAACAGGTGTTATGGAATTGATCTTCTAAAGTGTGGAAGGACAAACAGCCCCTCCCCGGTTTAGACAAGCTATTTTGGTCCTAGGAACTCCCTGATGCCCAAATAGGGCCAAGTCTTTAAGGACTGACACAAAAAAATATCCTCTCATTGTTTAGACAGGCCAGAAGTTTTGGCCTTGTGGTAGAGTGCTTGCCTATAAGCCCGAAGACCAGGGTTTGATTCCACAGTACCACGCATATAGAAAAAAGCCAGAAATGGGGCTGTGGCAGAATTTGTAGAGTTCTAGCCTACCAGTACAGTGCTCAAGCCCAGAGCTCAAGCCCAGGACTGGCAAAGACAAATTAAAAGGAAAATACGGTTGAAAAGACAGAAGTAGAATCTTTCTTATTGCCAAGTACTTAATGACTCAAATCAAAACTTGGTGGGGTTTTTTTGTTGTTGTTTTGTTTTGTTTTGTTTTGTTTGTCAGCTGTGGGGCTTAAACTCTAGGCCTAGGCACTGTGCCTGAGCTCCTCAGCTTAAGGCTAGTGGTCTCCCACTTGAGCCACAGCACCATTTTGGTTTTCTGGCAGTTAATTGGAGATAAGAGTCTCCTGGACCTTTCATACCTGGACTAATTTTGAACCATGATCCTCAGATCTCAGCGTCCTTAGTAGCTAGGACTACAGGCATGAGCCACCGGCACGTGGCTTAAAACTTTTTATATAGGGTGTTCACTGACAATGAACAGTTCAAATCTATTCTATACATGCTATCTCTCTGAAAATGGTTCATTTTAGTAAGCTAGTGAAAGAAAAATAAATACCAATAGAGTAAGGATAAACAAGATAAATAGACCATACACTATGTTCACATAAGCATTGCATATGAACAAGAAACATCAATGTATTATTCAGTCCCATTAATTTCAGACAGAGGGGAGGATCAAAATAGACCCCTTAGATTCTAATTTTGTTCTGTTTTTCTACCTTTTTCCTGTGAGAATTTTACTGATCTTAGATGTTGCACAATCCTTCATAGCAAGATTGCCAATCACTTCTTTCCTCACTACTCTGTTTAGCTGTATATAAACCTAAACCTGTTTCTCTCCTGACAGAAAAACAGCCTAGACCTCCAGAAATTTCCACATACTACAACAAATATGGGAGGTTTAGGTTTTTGTGAAAGATCTACCTAATGATTTTCAGGAAAAACAGGGACTTTGATCATGCCAAAGAAAGAGGGCCACTTGTGTAAAGCATTTGTTTCCACTATTTTCGTACTACTATTGCGTTGTAGATAATTTGAGCACAGTGTTTTCTGAGATACATCTGAAATAGCAAGCCATACCTCCAAAGACATATGATGAGTCAGAATGTCTCTGTGTAGAAGTACTTCCTCGACTCAGCTATTTCAACAGTCCCTTATTTCTAGTGACATACAGGGCCTGTTTATTTTCTTGCTAGCTCAGCTAGTTTTGAAAATAATGTACTTACAGGAAATGGGGGGGGGCAGGTAAAGATAAAGTATTTGGATCAGGCTAAAAAGTGTATTGTTTAGGAGACAGGCAAAATCCTAGTGATGATGCTAACCATTCTATAATCTAGTTTATTTATTTACTGTTTGTATGTACTGGACCTAGATTTTGAGATGCAGGCCTAGAAACTAACTGTTCCTGAGCTTTTTTCCTCAAGGCTACTGTTCTACCACTTGAGAAACAGCTCCACTTCTGGCTTTTGGGTGATTAATTAGAAATCAGAGTCCCCATGTTCAGATATCAAACCTCTGGGTAGCTGGGATTACAGGTATAATCCAGAGGTACACCAGGCTCTTGCTGGGATTTATTGCTTACCAGAGGAAAGGAACAGAGGCTGGACATATCCCTGCTCTATCTTGCTTTTCTCTCATAGTTTCTAATCTTTTGAGTCCAATGAGCATGTTACAACATTCGACCCAGGTTCGATTCCTTGGTACCACATACATACAAAAAAAAAAGCTGGAAGTGGTGCTGAGGCTCAAGTGGTAGAGCTCTAGCCTTGAGAAAGTCCAACGACAGTGCTCAGGCCCTGAGCTCAAGCCCAGGACTGGCAAAAAAAAAAATTCTCAAAACATTTCTCACTGTGTAGACCAGTCTGACCCCAGAGGCTTTTTCTTTCTTGGCCTTGTAATTGCTGGGTTTACAAATATTTACCACTACACCTGACTTCTCTTAAAAAAGAAAAAAACCTAGATGCTTAAACTATTTCCATAGCTAAAGTAGTTGTATACACAAGGAAACAATGATGGCATCTACCACATTTACCTTAATAAGAAAGTTTTTTTATTTTATTTCAGGTTTCTGATTGTTAAGGCACAGGAAACAAACACAAAACAGAAACAACAGTGGATCATGTCTCTAATACTGATGGAAAATCCCTTATAGTCCTTAACTTCACATGGGAAACCATTATTAAACATGAGTCAGATCATTGCCAAATCTCAAATTAAAAAATATAATCTCCACCAAAAATACTTCATATTAAAACATTGGAAATACTTCTTAACTTAAACTGTTAAGGACCCATAAGGACCTTGATATCATATACCATCAGCAGCAATGACAAGTATTTCATGTTTCCCTTCCAGGCCTTTATCATTCATTGAGCCATAGATCCCAAGGTTATTTCATGGATGTTGTTTCTGCTAGCTCTTGTTCTTCCTTCTTTTACCTGAAAACAATGTTCTTAAATCATATTTTTCTGATAATAGACTGTAGAGAGTATCCAATTAACAGCTATGATATGAATACTCAACTATAATACATTATAAACATTTCAGGGAGAGTAATATTGCTGTTTATGTTTTTTAACCATACTAACTACTCTTTACTTACTACTACACACTGATTACTAACTAATAATAACTACACTTCATAATAGTCAGAAACTAAAGCAGTCTTTCAACTACTCATTTAAATCACTAAATGGGACTGTGTGACTGACAGTAGTAATCTTTACTTAGCACAATCTTTACTTTGAAGCTTAAGTAGTTCTAAAAAAAAGCCTATGGTTTTGTTGCTGCAGCTTGTATAACCAGAATTTAGAACCAGGGTTACAGAACTACCAGTATGAACTCTTTTAATCTATTTTTATATGAACAATGGCTTAATAAAGAAGGAATCTTATATCCTAAGTGCTCTAGGCAACCAGGAAGGAGTGATTATTCTAAAGTATAGCTCACAATTCTTCTTGGCGATGTAACTTGCTATTGCTTCCACCATCCTTTAAAGAAAAGATTGTATACATCAACATTTTGGTCTTTTATTGCTGTTTGCTGTTTCATATTTGCAGCCCTTTCATCTGTAAGCCATTCCAGGCAGCGGATATGTTTAAGATTTTTTTGGGTTCTTGGGTGGCTTGGTACTTTACTTTGTACATGGGATAGGTATTAAAAAAAGTAGTTGTTAAATCAGTGGGACAACACAGTTAAAGAAGAGAAATAGATTTATGCCAACTTAAAGCACAAGAGATACTTTATAGAGGAACAAAGCTATCCCTTTGCAAGTTACAGTTTTTTAGTTGTGCTATACAGTAGTCACTTTTCTTGTTGTCATAGGCAATGCAGGGCTCTGGTTTTGCAATACCTTAGGCATTCATGTACTATTTATTCAAGCCTGTCAATAGTCCAAAAGATAAGCTGAATTACCATCATCTATTAATGTTGCTGTGAGTATAAAGGAGTTAAGTAACTTGTAAAAAATAAAATAAAAAATGGTCAAGAAAATGTCAGCTCCAGTCTTTGGAACCTTGTGTGTCATATTTCAGTAATAAAAAGAAACAATCTTTCTTTCTCATAAAGGGAGTACTTGATGCTGCTTATTGTTGAAATGTTTCTGTCCATATGCTGAGCATTCATATTACAATCCTGTATGTTCATATACTAAGTTGATTTAATATTCTCATTCAGGATGAGACATTTGAGAAAATGTGAAATGTGCAGCACTGATCTCAAAACCCTTCCCATCCACTTTTGGAGTATACACTGCATCTCAGGGGCAGACACTCATTCTCCATGAAGTTTTCAGAAAAAAACCTTTGATGCCTGTCCTATCCTTCCTGAACAGGCCCACAAAAAAGATTCCTTTAACCATCTTAAAATGGATAAAATTGAATTCATTATCTTTCCAACTTCTTAAAATTGTGCCTGTCATTCCACTTCCATCCTCCTTTTAAGAAATGTTCTCATTTGCCCAACCCAGAGTGCATCTTTCAGTCTCCCCAGCTCTCACATAAATAATTATCACCTTTTGTTTTTCTGCTCCTGCTAACAAATAGAGTGTGTTCCCTTTTCGCTATTTCCATTGTTGGATTGCTAGAAAAATAGTTGTCTTTGCTTTTATTTTATTTTCAGTTTTGGGGCTTGAATTCAGGGCCTATGTATTGTCCCTGAGCATCTTTGTGCTCATAGCTAGTGATTGCCACTCACATTTACAGCACCATTTCTGTTTTTGTTTTGTTTTTTAGGTGGCTAATTGGAGATAAGAGTCTCAAGGGGTTTGTCTACACAGGTTGGCTTTAAACTGTGATCCTCAGATCTCAGACTCTTGAGTAGCTAGGATTACAGTACAAGCCACCATAACCCTACCATCATTGTCTTTTTGAAAATAATATAGTTACTACAAATATAAAACTTATAATTTTCTTTGATGATATCTAACCTTTTTGAGTTCCCTACTTAACAGGCAAAACTACCTTCTAAAGAACAAATATGATCTTTGTTTAGTTTTATAAAGCAACTCCAGGAAATTCCGGATAAAGTGCTTATCAACACTGGTATATTTTCAAGTGCTATATTTAACCATTCACAGTGTGTTCCAGACACATTAACCATGTTTTATCTTGTTTGGTAGTATACCAGACTCTGCTTAAATGTTTCTCATTCCTTATTCCCTGGCCATTTTCTACTCACTCTGTAAATCACAACTAAGTGTAAACTCGTTATTGAGATAGTTGCTGATAAAGTTGATTATTATTTCTTCTAGAAGTCCTATCTTTGAGCAGTCTAGACAAAATCATAATGAATGAAAGGTTTTTAAATTTTCTGTTCCCCTTGAAATTTCTCTCTCACCATCCCATTTTGTTTTGTAGTTGATCCTGTGGTAGAGACTCTGGGTCTGAACATTGTCCCTGAGCTCTTCAGCTCAAGGTTACCACCCTATCCCTTGAGCCACAGTGTCACTTGTGGTTTTCTACTGGTTAATTGGAGATAAGAATCTCATGGTCTTTAGTGCCCAGGCTGGCTTTTAACCACAATCCTCAGATCTTAGCCTCCTGAGTAGCTAGTATTGCAGGCATCAGCCTGTTTTTATTATGATCCATATAGGAGTCACTTCCTACAAAGTATTGTAGAGACACCTTGATATATAAGCTATTTACAAAGGCCGGGAGTGTGTCCTAATGGTAGAGTGCTTACCTAGCATGCATGAAGCCCTAGGTTTGATCCGTGATACCACATACACAGGAAAAGTCGGAAGTGGTGTTTTGGCTCAAGTGGTAGTGCACTAGCCTTGAGAGAAGCCCAAGGACGGTGCTTAGCCCTGAGTCCAAGTCCCAGGATTGGCAAAAAATAAATAAAGTAATAATTAAAATATAACTATTTATAGACTATCCAAAAATATTATACTCACTCATCACATGTTCTCATTATTCAAATGAGAACAAATGTCATATAACTGGATAATGTGTATTAATTAAACCTTTCTATATTAGAAAATAACATAGAAAACAAAGCAAGAAAATAATAACTCATGCTAGCTAAAAGCAAAATAGAATGTTTATATGGGGGTCAAACAATATAAGGACTTAATAGAATTTTTTAAAAAGTTGAGTGAACTGGAGGAATAGTACAGAAAAATCATAAAATGTTTCATGTAATATAATGCTATATATTTATTTACATTTTAGATCTTCTTTAGAGCATTAGTTTTTATTTGGTGTCTAAGTAAATTTGCTTCATTTATACAAATCAGAAACAAGTTTAGATTAGAAAGGAAATGTTAAAAATAACATAGAAAGAGTTGTAGAAAATGCATTTGGTTTAAGTGAAAGAGCAGGAATTAAAGTTCATTTGGTTGATGTAGCAACACAAAGACTGTTGAAAATTTTCTGAAATAAATACAGAAGTTGGGTAAGTTTTATTGAATTATCTACTAGCTAGTACAGATGAAAGTATTTCACAAGGAGGCTTCTCACGGGTACCTCCTTTCAGCATTTGTAATTAGTCAGGTGTAAGTAAATTTTCACTTGTCACCCTCTTCTGGCTTTTGGTTGCTTTTATTTTGTCATGCATCCAACTTTCTCTGGTGTCACAATTTATTTACATGCCTTGAAACCTTCAGAAATGGCTCTATTATACATCAGTAATTCACAATGTTTTTATTACCCAAACTTACTCTTCAAATATTGCTTTATGTTTCTAGCTAAATATAAGTGAAAATTGATTGGAGTATTTCTCAATGGAATTTTATCTTTATTTCATCATAATTGCTTCATATTTGAATAATGACAGATGAACTGCCTCATTCAGTTGCACTTTTAAGTCTTTGAAGTCACAATAACAGCAGAGAATTTAAATCCTCAAGCTATTATTATAGCACAAAAGACACGAGGGAAAATGAAAACTTATGGTGGTGCTATAATTCGCTAAGAGGAAAGGGAAGAGCCTCAGATGAGGCTTTGGAACATAATATTTTAGAAAAAACACTTTAGAACATAATATTAGAAAGTAATATTTCCTGGACAATTTCTAACCTACAACATCAAAATACAAGAGTGAGCCGAACAGAAGCATGGAATCCTATCTTTCTAAAGAATGCCTGCAAGAGTATTATGCAAATATCGAGGCAAAATTCACATAACAAGTAAATGATATTATAATTATTTTTCTCCAAGATAAAACATTATCTTAGTGACATTTATAATTCTGTCCAACAATCCAGTATTTCACCAATTGAGAGCTCAGATCTTTTTATCTCTGACATTTACACTAAGGATGTAGTTCATGTTAATACTCCAAGGTATACGTTTCAAAGTTCTCTTTGTCTTTATTCCTTTTAAGCAATGAATTAAACAATATGAAAGCTGAAAGTAACACACATACATATATTGTATTTAACATTTCATTAAATGTAGCTCATACATGTTTAATGAAATGGTGGCTGATATAGCAATTTCATTTCTTGATTGTGATATTGTGTTTCAACCCAGGTGGTAGTAAATGTTTTCAAGATCATTCTATATAAGATATGTGATGTGAAATAAATAGAACAAATATAAGCATGTGAAACATTTCTAATACATGTGAGAGCACATAAAACGACATGCATAAAAAAGAATTATTATAAAGAATTGCAGAAATGATTATGCAAACATGAAAATACCTTCCTTGTGGAATTATAGAGACACTACTTTTATAATAGGAATGTCTTGTTATTTACCCAAGCACATTGAGAAAGATCAATATATTTTTGCAAAAATAATTAGCTGGAGTAAAATTATATATGTATGTGTAATATATATGTATGAATATTGGTGTTGTACACTACATCTATATAGTGTACCTATATGTACTATATGTATATGGTATGCCTGGGTATAGTATAACAATTCTAAATTTTGTGAAGTTAGAAAATCCGGTAAGTGCCAGTTCCCTAAGAAGTCTCACTTAAATTGAAACGTGATGTGGTTTTGATAAATCACCTATTTCTCTAATCACATAGATGTTCCAATCACTATGAAAACGTAATGTGTTTGATCTTCAAAGTCCACCTTCTGTTTAACTCCCAGATGTCCTGTGCTATTTGGACTCTAAAGGAAGCAAATTTCTATTTGAATACTTGAACCTATACACCTCAGACAACTTTTCCATGTGGTAGAAACTAAGAAATTACCTATGTCTTTACCTCTTTTGGATTACCTCTAAAAATAATAAAGCAGAAATCTTAAGAAACAAAATATGATATTATACCATTAGCCCCCAATTTGTTTACCCACTACCACCCTATATTTTTGCCTTTTATACTTCATTTTGCCTTTTCCCATCCTGCTCCACTGTGATAGATCAGTCTTGCCTGCATTGAGAAGATTAGTTTGATATATTTCATATTTGAATTTACTTTTATCAAGATTCATCAAGTGGATTAATTTCAGGTTATTTGTCTCAATTTCACTTATTTCTTAAGCTCAGTTATTTAAACAAGACATTCTCAGGCACTTAAAAGCAGATGTTTGCAGCAATAGATGGGGTAAAAATGGACAAAAATTCAGGTAATTCAGGTGAGGAAGAACTGTATGGGAATTTGTGAAAGGCCATTTGCAAATTTGTGCTTAAATTCAAAAGATGATACCAGTTGTGACAGACCTAGAAGATGTAATGTACCTTTGTCCCACTCACCACACAATGGACCCCTAACAGTTGCAAAGGCCAGAGAAGAAAGACAAATGAGCACATTTATACTACATTACTAAGTATTTTAAAGTTGTAAAAATGACCTGTCATAAACTATTGAATAAAACATAATTCTATCTTCCCACTTTGAAATATTTACCTTATGATAATCTAGAAAAGTAGATTCAAAGCAAGAATTCTTATACTCCCTGAAGGCCATCCTAGGCTAAAGGTACAGGAGGGCTGTGGTCTTCCATTTGAGGATTTTTTTTTTTTTTTTGCCAGTCATGGGCCTTGGGCTCAGGGTCTGAGCACTGTCCTTGGGTTTTTTCACAAGGCTAGTGCTCTACCACTTGAGCCATAGCACCACTTCCAACTTTTTTCTATATATGTGGTACAGAGAAATCAAACCCCAGTCTTCATGCATGCTAGGCAACCACTATACCACTAGATCAAACTCCCAGCTCTCCCTTTTAGTTTTTTTTTTTGCATTTTTTTATTGTAATTAGTAAAAGGGTTACATGATATTTGCCAGATAGAAGGTGCATTAATTCACATACATTGATACCCTTTCACATGTCTTGGTACCCATTTCCCTCCCCTCCCACACCCCCCACCCATCTTGGTTTTCCCCCCTTCCCTATCAAATTTCAAATATCCAAATACAAATAAATTCAATATATCAGATAGCAAAGTGAGATACTATAACAATGTGAGATAACCAAGGGACAGCAAAGGAGATGAGAGACAACATAGTACATTAAGAACAACAATCATTCATTATATGGCTTTTGTTTCAATATCCTGGAGGTCCTTTCAATTAGCTTCATACTCTATGGCCTTATGTATCAAGATTTTGCTCTATTGCAGATCTCTGCTAGTAGAGCCCAAGGTTTCTACTGATTATGATGAATGAGGGAAACCATTGAGCCTAAGTTCCTTTGAGTCTGACTTACTTCACTTAATATGATTTCTCTAAGTCTTTCCATTTCCTAACAAATGGGGCGATGTCATTCTTTCTGACAGCAGCATAGAATTCCATTGTGTACAAATACCATAACTTGTTGATCCACTCATCAACTGAGGGACATCTAGGTTGGTTCCATATCTTTGCTATGGTGAATAGTGCTGCAATGAACATTGTTGTGCTAGTGGATTTAGTATGCCCTTGTTTCTGGATGGTTGGGTAAATGCCAAGTAGTGGAATTGCTGAGGACCCAGATATTAAACCACAGACCTATGGCCACCTAATCTTTGACAAGGGAGCCAAAAAAATAGAATGGAAGAAAGACAGCCTCTTCAACAAGTTGTGCTGGCAGAACTGGTTAAGCACCTACAGAAAACTAAAGTTGGATCCTTCTTTGTCACCTTGCACTAGAATTAACTCCAAATGGATCAAAGACCTGGAGGTAAAAGCTGACACACTGAAAACTTTACAGGAAGGAATAGGAGATACACTAGGCCTCCTTGGCACAGGTCGAAACTTTCTTAATAAGGACCAAGAATCACAACAAATCAGAGAAAGGCTGGATAAGTGGGACTGCATTAAACTGCAGAGCTTTTGTATGGCAAAGGACATAGCTAGTAAATTAATTAGGAAGCGTACAGAGTGGGAGAAATCTTCACCAACCAAACAACGGACAAAGGCCTCATATCTAAAATATATCAACAACTCAAAAAATTGAATCACTCCAAAACGAATCTCCAAAGTAAAAACCATTAAAAAATGGGCCAAAGACTTAGAGAGTCTTCTCTGAAGAAGAAACAAAAATGGCCTATAGACACATGAAGAAATGCTCAACATCTCTGGTCATAAAAGAAATGCAAATCAAAACAACTCTAAGATTCCACCTCACTCCAGTTAGAATGGCCAGGATCAGGAAAACGAATAATAACAGATGCTGGAGGGGATGTGGCCAGGAGGGATCACTACTACACTGTTGGTGGGAGTGCAAACTCATTCAACCACTATGGAAAGCAGTGTGGCAGTGCCTCAAAAGGCTAAACATAGAACTCCCTTTTAGTTTTTAGTTTGAACTCTCCTCCACATTCCACGGCATGGGGGGGGGGGGTGTCCTACTAGCACATTTGTCCTCTCAGGTTCCAGTCATTCTCTTCAAAAAATCCATCTTTCTCTTGGTCCTGTGGTTAGCCAAGCAGTATGCCTTCCTTACAGTAGGATAGATGTAGAAAAGGACTTGAATATGATTTGGAAGCAGGTACAGCATTCCTTAGGAAGGACTTACCCACATTTTTTGAAGATTTCTACATGGTTAAGGACAGGCACTCCAGCTGGGTATTATGTGCTTAGCCTTGCAGATATGGTATCATTTGGGAGGAGAAAAGCTAGAAGAGAACCACAGAAATCCCTCTTACACACAAATTTCACCTCAAGGCAAGGATTCACATTGCTATAGAAGTAGCTAACTAAGGTAGTGCATATCAGTGTGTGGATGAATGGTGCACTTTTGGAACAAATAGCGTTGCCAGCTTTCCATCTTGAAAATCATTTGTAATCGGTTTGCATGGAACTTAGAAGGTGAAGAGTAGCGAGTTTGTCGTTAGATGAGATGGCAAATGTCTGCTAAGTCAGCTTTCTGTCACTGTTACAAAATGCCAGAGGAAATAAAATCAACTTAAAGGAAGAAAAACATTACTTGGTCCACCGCTTATAGATTTTTTTTATTTTTTTGCCAGTCCTGGGCTTGAGCTCAGGGCCTGAGCACTGTCTTTGGACTTTCTCAAGGCTAGAGCTCTACCACTTGAGCCTCAGCACC
Organism: Megascapheus bottae; assembly: GCF_031878675.1. Classification (NCBI taxonomy): domain Eukaryota; kingdom Metazoa; phylum Chordata; class Mammalia; order Rodentia; family Geomyidae; genus Megascapheus; species Megascapheus bottae. Next base: position 34,456,795 of record NC_143520.1, on the reverse strand, counting down.
ACCTCTGGCTTTTATCTATGTATGTGGTACCGAGGAATTGAACCCGGGTCTTTGTGCATGCTAGGCAAGCACTTTAACCACTAGGCCAAACTCCTGCCCCCCTCCTCCCCCGCTTATAGATTTTAATCCATGGTCACTTACTTCGTGGTTTCTACTGTATGGCAGAATATCATTAACAGGAGGCCTTTAGTGGAATGAAGTTTCCCTGCTTATGGAGCAGGGTAGCAGAGAGACAAATAAGAGAGAAAATGCTGTGGACAAGAGATATAGAATGGCCAAGGATATACTCATAAAGATTCATTCCCTTCTATGATTCCTTCTATGATTCTCAGCAAAGTATCATATTATAAACTTATCAATGGGTTTATTGATTGGATCAGAACCATCACATTTTAATTTCTTCCCAAAGACCAGAACATTACTGCATTGGGATCAAGTTGAGGGAGAAGGTCAAATCCAGCTGAGAGATGTCAGGAAAGTTGCAACACTATAACTAAATTGCTTATGGAAACATAAAAGGGGGAAAAGCAAACAGTTTAGAGATTCATTTAATTGGTAATAGATTAAAATCTCTCACAGTTGTCTCTGCATTGTGACTATGCTTGCTAATGTTGGGGGGCCATTCATATCAGAGTTTGTTTGTTTTTGTTGGACACCAGGCTTGAACTCTGGGCCTGCGAACTGTCCCTTCGATCTTTTGATCAAAGCTAGTGCTCTACCACTTTGAGCCACAGTGCCACTTCTGGTTTTGTGGTGACTAATTGGAGATAAGAGTCTCAGGGACTTTCTTGATCCAGCTGGCTTTAAATGGTGATACTTAGGGCTCAGCATCCTCAGTAGCAAGGATTACAGGCATCAGCCACCGGCTCTCAGTCTTCAGAGTCTCTTTGAGAACCATAGCAATTCAGAAAGAAGAAAGTTTGGAGAGCAAAGAATTGGCCGTTTGTCAGTGAATCTACTCCACAACTTGCAAGGTGAGGCTGCCACCGAGCTTGTGGGTATTCAAGGCTCCTACTATTGTATATCTTTAATTTTTAATAAGGTTTAGCCAAATGGTACACTGTAGAAGTTTTAAATATGTTGGCGATTACTGATGTTTGTTGTTTTCTGTGTTTATTTATTGCTCTTGGTGCATATAAAAGAAGAAAATGACCTTGGGTATAATCCCAAACTATATACCACAACAGGGGAAACACATTTTAAAGATAATGAGGTTTTGTGATAAGTGATAAGCAGATCTAAAAATACTGTTTTGGTACATGTTTCAACTTTTCTTTGTGAAATGGAGTGAGTCACAATTTTTATCCAAAGCAGTTGGGCAATGTGTGCACAAGAAACCCTGATTCAGGAGACAGAGTGGGTTTAGAGTTTTAATACTTTAACCACATATCCTTGCATTTGATTGGTACAACTAACCTAGGTGCTAAGTAACAAAGTTATTTAACTGTGTGTTTTCTAAACATAGTGTGTATTCATAGGTAAGTCCCAGGAGGTCATAGAACCAAGAATGATCCGTATCTATAGTCAAGATGATGTGTACAAGTGCCACAAGGTGGCACCAAACCACAGATGAAACTGACACCACCTACTTTATATGCTTTATATCCTATTATCATATATTAGCTATACAGGAGGTTTTATTACTATATTTCCATGCATACATACAATGAACTCCAATAAAATTTACTTTTCTACCTCCCTTCATTTTATCCTTCTTGAAATAATTTCAACAGGTTCATTGCATTTTCTAATATGCATATAAGCAACTTTGACCATGTTCATTCTCATTTACCTACTCCATGCTCCCTTTTTCTCTCACTGGGAGAAAAAAAACTGATATTACTATGTTCAGGGAGATAAAGAACCCTCAAAAATCTAAATTAAGAAGTTCTTGCTCATTTGTGGAACCTCTACTTAGAAGATCTATATATATGCATCTACATACATGTGAAAGTATGTATTGTTTTCCATTCCTTTTGCTTAATTTGGCTTTTGTCAATATTGCAGTTTGAAATCAGGGCTTTGCAACTTTAGACATTATACTGTTTCAGCCACATTTACAGCTTTCATTTGTACTAGGGACATATCAAGTATTTAGACCATTTTATGAACCTCACAATAACTAACTAAGTCTTAGGGATTCTTTGATTTGTTTTTGTCCTGCTTCTCTTTTGAGTCTCCAAAAGAAGAATTTTGGAGATTTCTTACTGAATTACCATTTATATCTCTAGAAATAAATTAAAACAACAGAAAGGAAATGCAGACAGCAGTCAAACCTTAATGTCAATCAAGAAACTACACATTAAACTGGTGTAAAAGATGCAGAGCAAGTTTGAGTTAGTGCAATAGAAGGCCTCCAGGACCAGGCGTTTGACCTAGTGGTAGAGAGCATGCCTAGCATGCACAAAGACCCTGATTAGATTCCTCAGTACCACATACATAGAAAAAAGCTTGATGTGGTGCTGAGGCTCAAGTAGTAGAGGTCTAGCCTTGAGAAAGTCCAAGGACATTGCTCAGGCACCGAGCTCGAACTCAAGAATGGCAAAAAAAAAAAAAAGAATGCCTCTAACTATAAACTGTATTGGACTTAGTTAAGAACCAAGCAGCAGATAGCAAGTGCAGATCTCAAGAATTGAAGACTCTCTAAAAAATACACTAAAAATAAAAAGGCTGGACATGTTCAAATAAAAGGTGGATTGTCCATATAATGAGTGATTGTTGTCCTTAACATACTATGTTGTCTCTCATCACTTTTGCTGTCCCTTGGTTATCTCATATTGTTACAGTATTTTACCTTGTTATCTGATATATTGTATGTATGCTTATTTGCTTAGTTGAAATAGGATAGGGAAGGGGGGAAAACAAGATGAGGGGCAGGCATGGGAGGAGGGAAATGGGGACCAAGACATGAGAAAGGGTATCAATGTTTGTGAAGTAATGCACCTTCTATCTGGTGAATATAATGCAACTCTTCTATTAATTACAATAAAAATATATGAAGAAAATGGCTTGTCAAGCAAGCTTAAAGTCCTGAGTTAAATACTCATCATCTTCCTCCCAACCCAGGCCTAGTTGGAAGAAGTTGATCACTGAGGACATGCCTTTGAAAGATGTGTTTTATTGCCCCTTACTCTCTCTCACTCTCTGTCTCTGTCTCTGTCTCTCCCCCACCCCGCTTCTGTCCACCATGAGGTGAGCAGCTCTACTTTATTACATGCTCCCTTCAATTATGTTCTATCCCACTTAAGGCCATGAGGCCACAAATCCAAGCTATCATGAAAATGAGACTACAAACTGTGAGCCAGAATAACCCTTTATTCCTATTGGAATAAGAGGATTGCTCATTTTTTAAATCTCCTTAGCATGCTTATTATATCAGTTTGATTCATATATATATATATATATATATTGCTTAAAACCTACTAATATACTTTAATTAACAAAACATTAATATATTTAGCACAAATGAATAAGGACCAGTATTATACCTAATATGTTAGGACAAGCTGAAATTAATAGGGTTCATCTTAGCATTTGTTTGTTTCTTGTGCTGCTTCCGGGGATTGAAAAAAAGCTTTCTGACTTATTTTTGCCAATCCTGGGGCTTGGACTCAGGGCCTAAACACTGCACTTGGGGTTTCTCAAGTCTAGAGCTCTACCACTTGAGCCTCAGCTTTTTCTATGTATGTGATACCAAAGAATCAAACCTGGGACTTCATGCATACTAGGCAAGCCCTCTACCACTAGGCTAAACTCGTAGCTCTCTCTGATCTTTTCAGATCAATGCGAGTGTTCTCCAACCTCAGCACAAAACTCCAGGAGATTCTTATCTTCAATTAATCACCAGAAAACTGAAAGTAGCATGTGGCTCAAGTGGTAGAGCACTACTCACAACTATTAAGCTGAAGAGTTCAGGGACAGCTCCCAGGCCCATGTTCAAGCCCCATGACTGACATGACCAAAAAAAAAAAAAAAAAAAGCTAGTGCTCTTCTGCCTGAGCCACAGCTCCATTTCCAGCTTTTTGGCTATTATTTGAAGATAAGAAACAGCAATTTTTGTGCCTGAGATGGCTTTGAATTGGGATCCTGAGATCTCTAAAACACACACACACACACACACACACACACACACACACACACACACACAAGTTTGCTTACTCTGGTACACAAATATTTTCAGATTTTTGAGAAAATAAGCAAATAAACAAAACTTGCTCCCCGTGTCCTACTTTGCCTGTAAAGTTTTTCCACAGTTCCTCATCTTCATCATCAGAGGAACACAGTAATTTTCCCAAAAGCTGAAGTCATCATTTCTTTTATTGTATAGAAAATAAACATTTCTGATAACAAAGTGAGATACTATACCAATATGAGATAACCAAGGGACAGCAAAGGAGATGAGAGACAACATAGTACATTAAGGACAACAATCATTCATTATATGGCTTTTGTTTCAGTATCCTGGAGGTCCTTTCAATTAGCTTCACATTATATGTCCTTATGTATCAAGATGGATATATTGAATTTATTTGTATTTGGATATTTGAAATTTGATAGGGAAGGGGGGAAAACCAAGACGGGTGGGGGGTGTGGGGGGGAGGGAAACGGGTACCAAGACATGTGAAAGGGTATCAATGTATGTGAATTAATGCACCTTCTATCTGGCAAATATCATGTAACCCTTTTACTAATTACAATAAAAAAAAGAATTAAAAGCCTTAATTTCATCATTATTTCTTGAGAGTAATATGTAAGAATTTGATTAATAAACTCTAAATACTTATTAAGCCAGAAAATAAACATTTCTATCGTCCACTTTAAGTATGTTTGTCCTGGAAGGTAAAAAAAAAAAGAAAAAAGAGCTCGTGAGTCATTGTAATATTAAAAGTAAGCATGATATCCCCTGGCTGCCTGCAGAAATAGATTATTTCTGTTAATTTCCAAATTTAGTTATAGTCATACTGTACATAAAAACAGATTGGATTTTCTTGGAATCATACATAAAATGAAAGTCAAGGCCTTATCACTGAAACAAGACAGCAGTTTTGCAGAGCTGTGTACATCCTTTGAACTCAGATGACATTGTCTCAGAGGAAAAGATGTTTGATGAGTTTTTTACACTTTAAAGCTCATGCTAAGGAAAATGAGCTAGAATCTCTTTTGGTAGAATTGGAGGGATGGGGGCTGGATCATTCTGTCTTCAAAAGCTGAGGGGAAAAGTGTCATTTTCCATTTCCCTTAAGTATCTTTCTTTCAAATACTTGTGTGACAAGAGGTTCAACAAGCTTAGATTTGGAGTTTCAGTCTTCTAGAGATGCATGGGGGACTTAAATGGCCCTGAACATCAAACGAAAGGGAAAGAGAGAAAATCCCTTAAAAAGAAGGAAATGGTGCTGCAAACCATTGAAGACTAAAGTGCACCAAATTGCTATAATCAATTCTATATCATACAATTGAAAGGGAAATTAAAAATTAAAATCCAACACTGAATTAACTTACATTGTGCACATCTAATTCAACTTGTCAATGATAAACTCAGGAAGAAATGCTCATTAGAGAGAGAGAAACTTCTTTGAATGTCTGTTCATCCAGAAGTATAAATTGTCTTCTAAATTCCACATATTATCCACATGCACAAAGTGTGCAGTGAAGTGGAGTGAAAAAGCAAGAATGGCAAATGAAATCCAATAACATAAAAATAAAGAAGAGAGGGTGAACCTAACAGCGATTATTAAGATACTGAGAAAAAACAGAGAAGAAAAGTCAAAATGGGACGTACTGGGAACAAGAGTTGTGTAGAACCTGGGACTTTATAGTACAGACAAACAGACAAGCCTGTCAAAGTTTCAAAGACAACAGAAGAGCAGGCTTCCATATCAAAACAAAGGACTATTCAAACCTGGGTAAGATCAACTCGCCTTATGCAACCTGGTGGTATCTCATGCCTGGCAGGTAACTATGGTGATGCCTAGAGTGTGAATTCATAATCAGCATAGCACACCGCAAACTATAGCTGCTACATGCAAGGGATCCTTATACCTCAACGGCCTCCTGACCAAGTCCAGGTGGGACTTTTAATCATATCAGAGCAGACAGCATGTGCTTCCTAATCAATACATTTCCCTCATTCCCTAGGTTGTCTGAGGCATTGTGGAGATGGACTCATGGCAACAACAGTGGTGACGCAGTGAGGTTTGTGTCACAGGTGAAGACTTGAATTTGAGAAGCTCTGCTACTGTATAAAGGCACACTGTTGCAAAGGGAGGCATAATATTTATCATCCTTAGCAATGCACAGACTTCTGTGTTACAGAGTAAGGCATTATGTCTTCTAAGGCTGTTTTCATACAAAGTACTTGAAAGGAAAAATCATAACATAGTTGCTAATTTGGCCTGTGATTCAGAAATCCAAGAAGTATCTGTTTACAGGTTGTAGAAGGTGCAGAACTTTCAATGAGTATTTCCACAACCTTTTGCTATGCCATGTCTTTCTGTTTCTTTTCATTAGACAAAAGTATGAGTAGCATATATCATTCTTTCCAGTGATCTTCTAAAGCTCTCTGCCTAGATAAATAATTCCCAAAATAATCAGGGTTACCTTAGATTAAGTACGAGAGATAGAGAGATAGAGAGATAGATAGATAGATAGATAGATAGATAGATAGATAGATAGATAGAGATAGATAGATAGATAGAGAGAGAGACAGACAGACAGACAGACAGACCGAGACAGAGACAGAGAGGTATTTAAGTTTTCTTAAACTTATTAACACATACTAATAAAATATTCTTGTCATATCTGTTGCAGAAGTTAATTTTAAATGTGCTTAATGTGTCACATTCTAGTCACAACAAATAAAGGGCATCCTGTAACTTCTGTCTCTTTGGGTCTAACTTACTTGTAACAATATAATTTTTCCAATCTTTCCATTTCTTTAGGAATGGTACAATATCATGCATCATGCTTTCTAATGAAATCATACTGTATATATTTTCTTGTTTCATTCATTTGTCCATTGAGTGGAAATGGGATTGATTCTACACCTTGGCTACGTGATATAATGTTGCAGTGAACATGGTTGTGCTGATAGCTTTAGTGTGGCCTTATTTGTTTTCTATTGGACAAATATCCAGGAAAGTAATTGCTGGGTTACAAGAAAACTCTATGTTTAGTCTTTTGGGGAACTGCCATACTGCTTTCCAGAGTGACTGAATTTGGACATGATAGACATTCACATGGGGAGAATAAAGGAGGATATTCTTAGGGGAGGATCACAAAGACTTAATAGCTATGTGCATATGATCATATAAAATGATGTACATAAAAAGGAGTTACAAGAAATTGAAGCCAGAGGTTTTTTAAATTATTTTGCTATTTTTCTTTCTTGTTGCTGTTTTCACTTTATGTACCTTTTGTCCTCTATGTAAGTTTAATCATTTGGAGAAGGGTAAGGGAGAACATAGAAATGGTGGGGAAAAGGGTTAACAAATGAAGCAGTGAATACTCACTAGACACTATGTTGAAAGTTAACTATACAACTTGTGGGTGTGGGGGAGATTGGGATGCAAAAAACTAGGATATAACAAGGAAAAAGTGAAATTGTTCAAAAAGAAATATACCCATCTGACTTACATAACTATAACTCCTCTGTATATCACCTTTACAGTAAAAATAAAAGAATTGCTTAAATGGTTTTAATTGCATTCATTTTTGTTTATTTTAATTATTTTTACCGTAATAGAGAAACATATAACACATGGGCGTACACCAAGTCGAGGAGATTTATGGTTGTGTTTATATTTTCACTGATCCTAATCATTCTTATTTCTTAAAATGAAGAAAGCAAAGAATCTTAGGAACATTGTGCTATTGTTTCACAGAACCCCAACATTAAATGTAAACTTGACAAAATAGAAATGCTCCTATGTTTCTATATGCAACATGTTTCTGACAAATTTTAACCTAAAACTTTCAGATAATCCTCTAAACCCTATGTCAGAAAGTTATGCAACCCAAATATAAGCTTCTGCATAGAAAATAACTTTTCAATGCCTAAAAGCATTTAGAAAAATTGAATATCCATTTGTATTTAAACTTTCACCATATTAGGTAAAGAAAAAAGGTTCCTCAGCACCATAAAAGCCATATGCAACAAACTCATAGATGACATCATATCCAATTCTTAAAAATCTTAACTTCTAAGCTGGGCGTGTTGGCTCATGCCTGTATTATTAGATACTCATGAGGCTAGGATATGAGGATTGGGTCTCAAAGCCTGCCTGGGCACTAAAGTCCATGAGAGTCTTATCTCCAATTAACCTTTAGAAAACCAGAAATTGCAGTCTGACTCAAGGGATAGGGTGGTAACCATGAACTGAAGAGCCCAGGGACAGTACCCAGACCCAGATTTCAAGCCCCATGACCAACAAAAATAAATTTTAACTTCTTTATTATTACAGAAAGGAAAACATTACTTCTTTTTGCTACTTGAATTTAATGGACTATTGTAAGTCCTGGCCAGAGTGACAAGTAAAAAAAAAAGAAACAAAAAGACATTTAGGAAAGATAAGAAATTAAAACATCCGCTTAAACATGGCATACTTAAATCATCAGAAAAAAAAATCCCATAAAAAACAACAGAAACACTATGAGAAGTAAGCAACAAATTCTGAAAGTTAGGGTATTAAATCAACATACAAAATCCTATTCTTTGTGTATAGTTAATTAAAAGAGTATCTGAAAATAAAATCAAGAAAATGCCATTTTCAATAACTACAAAATCATACATAGAAATAGGTGTTTTTGCAAGTCTTTCCCTCTTTTTTCATATTTAGTTTTATGTCTATGATTTTTCTAGCAGAGGATTACAATTACTCAATAACTATGTACATATGACCATATAAGATGATGATAAGCATGATGAACATAAGGATATCAAAATAAGAGGTTTTTCTTTTGGTTGGTGTTTTAATGTACTATATGAAATTATTTCTTCCCCCCCCCCCTCCCCATAGTTTATTACTTGTCACTGAATCTGATTTTGGTACCTGATGCATTGTATATATGTTTATTTGAATTAGGGAAGAGAAGTAAAACAACAAAATGATGAGACAAAGGACAAAGGGTGCATCAATGTAACAGTTATGCACATAGACAATAGGTTAGAAATGAACTCTACAACTTGCGGGGCGAGGGGAAGTGGGAAAATGTAAGGAAGGGGATTACATTGTCCACTAAGAAATATACTTGGGGAAGTGGCATTGTGGCTCAAGGGATAAGGCGGTAGCCTTGAGCTGAGAGCTCAGGGCAGCACCCAGGCCCAGAGGTCCAGTCAGATGATGAATGTGTGTGTGTGTGTGTGTGTGTGTGTGTGTGTGTGTGTGTGTGTGTGTGTGTGTGTGTAGTACCTTATGCATGTAACTCTCACAAAAAAATGAAAACAAAGAAAGAAATATATGTTTTTAGAGGGAGAATGGGAATAAACTGGAATTTGACCTCAAGGCCTTAAGCTTTATTAAGCACTTTAGCCATCTTCAGGCTAGGAATAAATTTAACTATGACAATGAAAAATCTTTAGTTTTAAAATTATAAAACACTGACTCAAAATTGAGATACCAATTAATGAAAATATATCTCACATGGATGGATTGGCTGAATTAATAATGCTGAATGTTATGCATTACCCAAAGTGATCTCCAGATTCAGTGTGATCTCTGCAAATATTTCAATGTCATATTTCACAAAAAAATGAAAAAAATCCTAAAATTCATGTGGAATTAAATAAACCCCCAAAACAAAATAATCTAATCAAAAGGAGCAATGTTGGAGACACCACATTTTCTTTTGCATTTATTTAGCTGTTTGATTCTAATGACGTGGAGGCTGAAAGAACTGAAGTTAAAGTAAGCCTAAGAAAACCCTCAACCAATAAACATGGGCATGGTGGTATGTGTGTGTCCTAATAGCTCAGTAGGAAGCTTAAACTGGTGGTTCTCTATTCAAGAAAGTTCGAATATAAACATGATACTCTATAGGAAAAATAAAGGGGAAAAAAACCCCTTAGAGGTGTGGACTAGAAAGTGTGGTCTCTGAGTTCTAATTTCAATATGAACAATAAGAAAATGAATCAAGGATGTGAATAGCCATTTTTCAAAAGAAGACATACATGTCAGAAGAACATGATAAAGTACTCATCACTAATCAACAGGGAAATATGAACCAAATTTTATTGAATTGTCAGATCAAAACTGATTGTTAGATTAGTGTGAGATTTAATCATGATTGTCAAGTAGATTGGATTGAGAAGAACCAAGGCGATGAATTAATCACACTCCAGGCGTATATGTGGGGGTATTTCCAAAGAGAATTAACTCAGGGGACAGGACCTGCCCGGCATTAGACAGACCCATCATGTTTTATATATATATATATATATACACATATATAGATATATAGATATATATATGTGTATAATATATATTTATATATATGTGTATAATATATATATATATATATATATATATGGGGACTGGAGAGCCATGGGCTAGTATAGGTGGTGTGTGTGTGTGTGTATGCACATGCTCATGTGTGTGTATATTTCTGTCTGTCACTTTCTCCAGCTTGGTCTCTATATCTGTATCTGTCTCTGTCTCTGTCAGTCTGTCTATTACTCTATCTAATAATAAATCTTTCTTCCCTTAAACTGTTCTCTCAGGTATTTAGCGACATCAACATAAAATGCATTTTACTATTATCAAGAAGACAATTGATTGCAAAGATGAAGAGTATGCAGAAAAAGGAGCCCTTGTACATTGTTGCTGAAATGGGAAATTAATATAGTCATAGTTGAAAACATAAGGAAATTCATCAACACCTAAACAGTTACTAATAAAATACCATAAGTTACATCGATCCCACAACTATATTTAATTCCACATGGTATGAAATCGATATTTCAAAGAGATATCAGTGCATTCACAAAAAGAAACATATGCCCAAGATTACCACATGAAGGCAGAGAGGAAATTTACATTTCTAAACTGCTGGCTACTATGGTAATTATAAGTTACTATATGCACCAAAGAAGAAGGCAAAATACCTTTCCCCTTGTACACCGCAAAACTGAATTTCTATGGATCTCAGATCTTGGAATCATCTTTTATCCTATTCTAAGTATTTTATTCAAATTCTTCTATGAATGTCACTAAATACTTTCAGCCATTCATGGCAATTTTAAACTTGTTATTTTTTTCTTCCTCATATTCTCTAGTCTATTCGAGTTATTTGAAACAAATTATATTCCTAATATCTCATTTATATTGCTAATGGTAGATCCTTTTTTATTTACCTTTTAATGTTATCTTTGTCACATATCATCTTTTCAAATAAATATAGTCATTAGGTTGCTCTTAAGCCTTAGCATATTAAAATATTTTTAATTCTTTGGTTTTGACCTATGTCAATATATAATATCACAATTAAACAGTTTTAGTTCTTTTAAAATATACTTAGATATTTGTGGATATTCACTGTTCTATAGAAAACTGGCAGAACTTGTTTCAAAAATCCTGTTGCAATTAAAAGTAATTTTTTAAAATATTTTTAATTTATTACATTGATTTGTGGACTAATTTTAGAATACAGACGAATAGCCAGTGTTCTCTACCTATGAATATGGTAAATCAGAGTTCATTTTATTTGCCATAGCTATAAAATTAGAGAATTTGATTCCTGTCTGCTAACTTTATGAGTCTCATGATGATGAAATAACATTTTCACCTAAAGGTGAAACTTTTCCTTAGGTCTCTTTATGAAGATTCATCTGGCAAGTGGTTAAATGATAGTAATGTAATTGTTTATATGCCTCTAAAGTTAGTCTATGGATTTGACTCTCACTGTACTCACTAATACTTTGACCAATAAATTAACCTCAATTTCCTCATGTGAATAATTAAAATAATATAATGATACTGGCAAGTTTTCTGAGTATTTGTGAGGATATATTTTGTATAAATACTTAACTTACACCAAATATTCAATGAACACTTGAGACTAGAAAAAGTGAACCTTCACATCCATAACCGTCAAAGCACAGACCCTAATCCTTAATCTTAGTACATAAGCTTCTAGAGACCAGACCCAGGCAAATCAGTGCCCAACTGGCTCATCTCTAATCCCATAGGGATGGAATGCACATTTGTATCCATTTGATAATACTCATGAGTACCTCCTATTTTAAAAAGAAGCATACCCTTTACCCTTTGCCCTAGATTTCTTTTTTTTTTTTTTTTTTTTTTTTACCAGTCCTGGAACTCAGGGCCTGAGCACTGTCCTTGGGCTTTTTTAAGAGCTCTACCACTGGAGCCACTGCCCCATTTCCAACTTTTTTCTATATATGTGGTACCAAGGAATCGAACTCGGGTCTTCATTCATGCTAGACAAGCACTCTTACCACTAGGCCAATCGCCTGGCCCCGCTTTGTCCTAGATTTCCGAGTTTGACTGGAATGTATGAAAGCTTAAATCAAAGAAGATACTCTAAATTTTCTTGATGCTTTTTAGAAAGTATGAACAGTTTCCAGGTTAAGTAAAACTGTCTGCATTTCCTCATGATTTTCAACATATTCAAATCTACTTACTATTTTCCCTGAGATATTGTTTTTGTTTATTTTATTTTTATTTGTTTTGCCAGTCTTAGGGCTTGAACTCAGGGAATGGGTACTGTCTTTGAGCTTTTTTCAAGGCTAGCTAGTGCTCTATCACTTGAGCCACAGCACCACTTCCTGCTTTTTCTGTGTGTGTGTGTGTGTGTGTGTGTGTGTGTGTGTGTGTGTGTGTTACCAAGGAATTGAACACCGGTTTCATGAACTCTAGGCAAGCACACCACTAGGCCATGCTCCTGGCCCCTGAGATTTTTTTTAAGTAATTTGTATGCAGGGGGATACGTGGCAATGTGTAAATGAAGTCCTAAATTCTGACTTTCTGAGGTGCTTTCTACTTTGGTGGCCAAGAAGAACATTCAGAAAAATGCCTAGGAGGGCTCATCCAGGATGAAAGCTGACAGTGAATTCAATAGCCAATTATGATCTTTAAAGGGAGCTATTAATAACTGGCAAGGAATTAGCATCTCAAATTGGGCTATGTATGCACAGTGCATTTTCAAAGCTTCTCTGCTTGTGTGTTGACCAGTCCATGTTTCCAAGCTCTATTACATAGATTTTTTGATGCTTTTGTCTGACGATTGATATTCTTTAGATATTTGGGAAGGAAGCATTCTGTCTTATGAAGCTTCTACAAATGAATCCCATAAAAGCAGCCATACCTGAAAAGCCAGTATCTTATGTCTTGAACTTCATAGCTTGTTGACGACACATACACCATAGCTATTGTCAAGAATTATAAATTTATTTTGAATTGGTTAACTTTTGACACATAAGGAAACAAGTAGAATGTCCAAATGTTACTCTTTTGATGCTTTATTTTATTTCTCTTTTTAAGTCAAAGCAGACTCGAAGGAAATCTCATTAGCATATTTCAGAACTGCTTAGGAAACTTTCAGAGAGCACACTAGTGTGAGAACCACAGTCACAGTTTATTCCCCTGTATGTGCCCCCAGAGCATCTTTGTTTCCCCCTGAGACACTCAAATGGCTGCACTGCCTTAGGGTGTGTCTGAAATTCTGATGCAAGCTTCCCAAGGCTCCAGGAACTTGCTCACAAGGGCAGCTCTTCCAGGGTACATCCATGAATGAGAGGGCAGCACCCACCGGTAGGTCAAAGCTGGCTTCTTGGCTTTCCAGATTAATATAGCTTTTAAATCCTCAAATTAATCTTAGAGCATGCACACTTTTTTTTTAGTCCTAGCTAGATGACAGAGAAAGGGGAAGTTTACTCCATACCTAACGGTTTGATCGTTCCCCTGCTAAAATTTTTATGACATATTTTTCCATTGAAGTACAATGAATAAAAATCTATATAGATGTGGAATGTTAGAAAATTCACAATCACAATGTAAAATAACCATTTTGTTGACTATGCCAGGCAATTTCTTCAAATTGAGTAACAATGCAATGTGTGTGGTTAACTGCATCTACCCAGGAAGTGGTTTTATTTAAAAGTTTGTGCTCACTCCAACCCCAGCCTTTTTTTTTTTTTTTCTTCAGTACTGAAATTAAGCAGCAGCCAACCCAGGCCTACTCTTACATGTGACTTTACTGTTTTCCATTTTGTTGAAAGAGTTATTAACAGGAGCTGATGGCAGTTTGAGTAACATAGCATCACTGAGAAAAGGTAAGCAAAATTTAACTTTATATTATACATAAAGTTTTAACTTGAAAATGTGTACTATCGTATACATTTCTAAAATGTAAGTTTTACCTGGGATTAAAATGTTAGTTATATCCTTTGGAGTAGAAATACCTGTTCCCTTTACACTCTCCACTTTCAAAGTCTGAACTCTTACTGAAACACTCTATCAGTGTAACCTGCTAAGATATGAGTCTAAAATATTAAAGACAGAGTGAGTACATTTCACTTTGAAAATGCTTTTAGAAGTAACTACTAGAAAAATGTGAGAATATTCACTTTGACTGAAAAATGTGTAAAAATTATGCAAGAATTAGATAATGAGGAGGAAAAAGATATCTCCTAACAATAGGAAATAACAGCTTGATTTCAATGTAAAAGATACCAACTCTAAAGGCATTAAAACTCCTTAGATAGTGCTTCAAATAAGGACTTTTTGGAAGAATCATTAAAAAGCAATAGTATTTTGAAATATAAAGCATTACAACTAAGACAGGATAAATTGAGGACTATTTTGTAATTTTACAGGTAAACACTTAAAAACAAGAAGTCTTAACTGACTTCATTGAAGCTTATTTTTAGGACAAGAGACAACTTAAAGACACATTTTTCTTACTTAAGATAATGGAAAAATTTACTTAAGATAAGTAATACTGTAAGATAAGTAATATCCGTATGAAAATGATACATTAATAAAAAACTGACAAAAACTTTTCTTTCATATTGATTTGTTTTGCTTTGATAGGCCTTTTTGTATGGTTCATATGCATGCAAAAATAGCAATATTGCTAATCTCAAGACAAATACTAGAAATAAATATGAGTGCAGTCTTTTGAAAGAATTTTAATAAATACCTAAGATATGATTCACTCATTCCTAATATTAATATTATTTTTATTGTGTTGTTGGACTAGAGAAGCAATAGGCTTCACAGCATGGATGTGTTCTATGTTATTAAAAATGGTTACAGAGTTGATAAGTGACAACAATTGTCCTTTCTTTTATTGGCTTCTACTGAAAGACACATACACATTTTTGACAGGGTCAGTTTAGGAGGAAATTATTAGACATACTAACACTCCATTTGAAGATCTCTTCAATTGTCAATAGTGAAGCTATCTACTTGTTGACTATTAAAATCATTATGAAAAATAGAGATTAAAACTTGACACATAATCCTTTTTTCTTGTTAGAGAAGGAGAAGACCCTGGTAATATAGATTTGCTTTGATATTCTGATTAGAATTTCGCTTAGTTACATTTCCCTACAATAGAAGGCACTGTTTAAATCTGTCTTCAATACTGAGCTTGTGAATTTCTGCATCTACAGAAGCTGTATAATTCAGATATTTTGGGTTGATATGTTATTACTTGATTTCATTGTGTTGTTTAAGAGCATCGTATGAATAAACATACACAATACTTATACATCAGCAAGAAAAATCTTCAATGTTGCTATCTATCCTGAAAGAAAAATTGTTAGTAAAAATTATTTTAAAAACAGGGATTTCTAAGAATAGTTGTATTAAAATATAAATATTTTACAGAGAATTTATGAAATAAGGTTAAGTTAAAACAGAGCTTTAAATATGTTTAGAAAATGTGATTGAGTAGAAATGATAATAAGTAAGCTGTTATCATTTTAAAATAGTTTTGAAAAAAATGGTATATATTTTCTTGGGTGTTCAAACTATTTTTTTGCCAGTCCTGGGGCTTGAACTCAGGTCCTGAGCACAGTCTTTGGGCTTTCCTCAAGACTAGAGCTCTACCACTTGAACCACAGCACCACTTCTGGCTTTTTTTTTTCAGTGTATGTGGTACCAATGAGTTGAACCCAGGTCACTGTGCATGCTAGACAAGCACCCTACCATTAGGCCAAACTCCCAGCCCCTGCACATGTTTTAGTTTTAATTCTTCATCAATCGTATTCTAATTCCCCAAATCTGACTATTTTGTTCTTCTGCAAAGTTGATCTAGAAGTTATCTTAAGAAATAAGCTATGACCATATATTTATATATAATAAAACACTTATTTCTTTCATATGCATATATTACATATATCATATGTGAAGATAGTATATATCTTATAATTTCTAGTTTCTCTCTCTTATTTCTTTAAAAATATCCTTTGTATATTTGCATTAGGAATAAATTGAGTTTTGATATGAAGTGCTTTATGAATGTAAGGTATTGGGAAAAAAAACTCATGAGTTGTGTAAAGGAAAGAAGGAGCTAAAGATCACGCTAATTAAATGAACTGTATTACCCAAAAATGGAGTCAACAACTTTGAACGGTTGTGGAGAGTTATGATTAATAATCACTTATGAGAATGCCCAACATCTCCAGACATGAAGGAAATACAAAACAACACTGAGATCCTATCTAACCCAGTTGAATGGTCAATATCAAGAAAACAAATAATAACAGATTCTAGCAACTATGCAACCAAAGGGAACCCCTAATACATTGTTGATGGGAATGTAAACTTGTTCAACTACTCTGAAAAGCAGTATGGAAGTTCCTCAAAAAATGAAACATGGAACTACACTATGATCCAGCAATTCCAATCTTGGGCATTTATTCAAAGATTACAAACTAGAATACAATAAGCGCACTTGCACAATCAGGTACAGTGCAGAAAGAGCTATTCACTATAGCCAAGTTATGCAATCTTCCCTGTTTGCCTCAGAGAAGAAATGGATCCAGAAAATGTGGTATATATAAATTGAATTTTACCTAACTTTTAGAAATGATGATGTATCATTTGTATAGAAACAGAGCAGATTTAAGAGTTGTTGCTTAAAAATTACTGCAACTTTGTTTAAGTGTGTAAATAAGAAATAGACTTTGGTGAAATTGAAGATCACAGACAACCCTACTGCAGAGATCATTTGAAAGTGAATAGCATGCTTTCCTGCTTGGGGTCTAAAGTTTTGTGAAATTCCCCAAGAAGAAAATCTAGTCTTGATATTCCTCCGTGTAATGTTCTGTTACACTCAGCATGAACTGTCCCTTAGAAAGCCCTTAGGCCCTTAGAAGGGCCTAACTCATCTGGCCCTTAGAAGGACCAACTCATCTTTCTTCCAATCCTTCCTCATTATCTGAAGGATTACTCAACCCATGCTCTAAAATGTGAGGAACCCAACACGAACATTTTACAATTGTTAGGGAAAGCCATAAAGCTTCAATGTCCTTACCAAGTGTTCTTTATCATTTCAATGCAATTTCAGTAAGTTCTATGAGTATATAGGCTCTAAATGGTCACTATAACAGTCTCAACTGAAGAGATTTGATTCCATGCAAACAGCTGAAGAGAGACATTTTGAGACTGTTTTTATTACTCAATGGCACTGCCTAAGAATTTATACAAGTATTTCATAGGAAGGATCCATTTCTGATGTGTATCCAAGTCTGTATAAGTTTCTCCTTCATAGCAGGTAAAATATAATGGTGCTTTATTTTCAATTTAATGTTCTCATATACTTAGAAAATACTAACACCATTATTTTATATATTTTTAATAATTTATATTTAGCAATTTATATAGCAGGAACAACTTTTTAAATTTTATTTTATTGTTGGAATGATGTACAGAGAGGTTACAGTAACATTCATCAGGTAGTGGGTACATTACTTCTTGAACATTTTTACCCCTTCCCATGTTTTTTCTCCACTTCCCCCCCCACCCCCTCTCACTCAGTTTTTCCTTACCTTCCCATTTCAAATACACTAATAAAATTATATATACAATATACAAGGTACCAAAGTCAGATTCAGTAACAACATGAGATAAACCTTAAGTGGAAGAGAAGAAAAAAGAAATAGCTTCACATAGTACATTAAGAACAACAATCACAAAATAAACCTCTTGTTTCTATATCCTGGAATTAATTTTGCTTAGCCTCATCCTATATGGCCATATGAACATAGCTTTTGAGCTATTATGATCCTCTATTAGAAGAATCCTAAAGGTAAACTAATTGTAACAAATGAGGAAAACCATGGAGCCTATGTTTCATTGGTTCTGGCTTATTTCACTTAATATGATTTTTCCCAAGTCTTTCCATTTCCTTACAAATGGGGCAAAGCCATTCTTTCTGATGGTAGCATAGAATTCCATGTCATAATAGAAGGAACATCTTCACAGTATAAAATCAATGTTAGATAAACTGAGTTGGGATTGAATTTTTTTTAATTTTTTATTGTAATTAGTAAAAGGGTTACATGATATTTGCCAGATAGAAGGGGCATTAATTCACATACATTGATACCCTTTCACATGTCTTGGTACCCATTTCCCTCCCCCCCCTCCCGCCCCCCACGCGTCTTGGTTTTCCCCCCTTCCCTACCAAATTTCAAATATCCAAATACAAATAAATTCAATATATCAGATAACAAAGTGAGATACTATACCAATATGAGATAACCAAGGGACAGCAAAGGAGATGAGAGACAACATAGTACATTAAGAACAACAATCATTCATTATATGGCTTTTGTTTCAATATCCTGGAGGTCCTTTCAATTAGCTTTACATTATATGGCCTTATGTATCAAGATTTTACTCTATTGCAAATCTCTGCTAGTAGAGCCCAAGGTTTCTACTGATTATGACGAATGAGGGAAACCATTGAGCCTAAGTTCCTTTGAGTCTGGCTTACTTCACTTAATATGATTTTTTCTAAGTCTTTCCATTTCCTAACAAATGGGGCAATGTCATTCTTTCTGACAGCAGCATAGAATTCCATTGTGTACAAATACCACAACTTGTTGATCCACTCATCAACTGAGGGACATCTAGGTTGGTTCCATATCTTTGCTATGGTGAATAGTGCTGCAATGAACATTGTTGTGCTAGTGGGTTTAGTATGTCCTTGTTTCTGGATGGTTGGGTAAATGCCAACTAGTGGAATTGCTGGGTCATAGGGGAGTTCTATGTTTAGCCTTTTGAGGCACTGCCACACTGCTTTCCATAGTGGTTGAACGAGTTTGCACTCCCACCAACAGTGTAGTAGTGATCCCTCCTGGCCACATCCCCTCCAGCATCTGTTGTCATTTGTTTTCCTGATCCTGGCCATTCTAACTGGAGTGAGGTGGAATCTTAGAGTTGTTTTGATTTGCAAATGTTTTATATTTGAGTTCATATTATAGAAAAACACTTTTGCCTGCTACTGATACAAAAATGAAATAAAAATGGCACAGCCAATAATAAAGCATCTTGACTGGTGATGAGTTCAAACATTTCATGCTCAGGAATATAGGTGCTCTCACAGGATTATTTGGATTGGGTCTCATTTTTAAAAATTTCTTATTTATTTACTATCTATAAATATTCTGACAAAAGTTCCCATCAAAATGTCATGAAAATTCAGGTTTCAGTCCCATCATATCAGACAATGCTGTCATAAAACAAAAACATTGCCACAGCAAGGACTTACACTTGGGTGTGTCTTCATTATTATAGACCACATGACATAGAAAATATTAAATCTAGGTACAAAAACCCTAAATGATCAGGTCTCAGTTATACTCTTCCTCTGACAATGAGGATCCACTACTCTTGCTGCATATAGATGTTGGATAAATGTGGAGGCTAGTGATGTGGGAAGAGCAATGTTTTCCTGGAATTATCACTGTGATTGTGATGGGCAAAGTAAAAGAACTCTATCACATAGTCACTCATGGTCCCATGTACACGTTTACGTCTCAACTTCTCAAACTCTTTACTCAAACAGGAAGGAAATCAGTAAATCAACATGAATAAGAATTTCAGCTAGACTGAATCATACTTTTCAATAGCTTCTCCATGAGTAAAAAATATTCTCAAAATATTTGTCTTCTAAAACTTCCTGATCTAGTACAAGATTATTATATTATAATGAAAATAAAATGTCTTGTCAAGGAAGATATAAAGAATGTCTTATTAATGTTCAAAATTTTCATATTTCTGTTATTTGCCTGGCCATCAACTTGAGAATCTTTCACTTGTGATAACCTTGATCACATTTCACACTGTAATTCTAGACAGTTTGGAATTTCTATGTGTTTTGATGATAGTTTTCTGAGAAATCTATTCAGAGGATTTCAAATCGTGTACATTATCCAGGTGTGTTGGACAAAAAGTGTAGTAACAAGAGGGGACCATCTGGATAGTTTGATATTATAGTAGAGTTGGAACTGGCAAGCCAATAGAACTCAAATTTATATGTAACAACAGTGACTTTCAGAAAAGGTTGTATGTAATTGTATTTCTACTCTCTATTTCAGTGCATTTTATTACATAAGGTTTCATTTATTTTTTCATTTACTTCACTGGTAAGAGACATATTCTTTATGTGTGGTGATGAAAATGTTGTGTTCAATAAAAAAAGACTTCAGTGAGATGTCACTGCTTCCCTTGCCCAAGCATCTGAAGTTGTTATGCAGGCTATAGTTATGATGATCTTTATACTTTCATGGAAGTATTCTTTGGTTTGCTTTTCATTTGAGAGTTGGTGATTTAATGAGCTAGCTAAAAATTTGAATAGACTGGGATTTCAGAGAGAATCTTCTTATATTTTTATTCCATCTACCATAATCACGCCTCCTCTCGACAGTTAATCACAGCCCCTACATTTCTCCTTTTCAGACCTTTTTTTTTGGCAAAAGTGTTATTGTTGCTCATTTGAGTGTTTGTATACCTTTTTTTAATTCACTAAAGTAACATAATGATGCATACCTTTCTACTTTGAGGTTTTCCTAATGTATCTTGGAAATACTTCATAATAAAAATAGTGTTACTCCTGTTTACAATGTACAATATTGTACAAGATGGATCTATCATATAGAGTAAGTTTTAAATAAAAAGAGCCAGCCAGTGTCCGGTGTAGTTACAATTTTCACCACCATAATGAAATTCTTACAATTACATTTTAATGGTTAAATGTAATTTTAACAGTTTAACAAAATTCTGTAACTTTAATGACATACTGCTAAATTATACCTCAGTTGGAACTTTTTTTGTTTATGTACCACTATTAGAGCTTGAATTAGGAGACTTGTGTTCTCAATTGGTTTTCTTGTTCACGGCTGGCTCTTAAACACTTGATCCATACTGTGAATTCAATACTTTGCTGCATAACTGGAAATGGAATCTAGAGAACTTTTTTGTCAGGACTGGCTTCAAACCATGATCTTCCTGGTCTTCAATTCCTGAGCAGCTAGGGTTGCAAGGGTTAGATATTGGTACCTGGATAGATATAACCTTGGAACTTCCACCCCCACTTAATGAAAATACTAGTAGAAGTACTGTAGTTCATTTTGCTGTTATTTTTTAACCCTGTGTCTAAACTCAGGTGCCTCTTGTTTGGTAGGTTGGCATAGGACTGTTGATCTATTTTGTGGTCCATTTTAACTTGCTATTTTAAAATAGGGCTTCATTTCCTGCCTCTTTGCAAGTCTGAGCTTTAATTCGTCTGTTTTAGGTTTTGTTGCATTGTTGGAATCACATATATCACTGTGTCCAGCTTCCTTTCACAGAGATGGAGTCTGGAAGACATTTTCTGATGAGGGTGTCTCAGAATATTAGATCTTACAATCTCAGCCTCCCATGTAGCTGGGGTAAAATGTGTGTACCACTTCATCTAGCTTTGGGATGTAAAAAAAAGTCTCGCAAACTTCTCTTCCTGGTTGGCCTTGAACTTGTTACTCATGTTCTCAGCTTTCAAAATAGCTAGGATTACAGGTATTGAGCCCTTGACAGAAAATTGCAGGTAGAAATTGTATCTTAGTACTGATTTTTTGATATTTATTATTCTAACTAAAGTTGAACTTTCTTTTAATAGATTAAAATTCCATTATTGAATACTATATCTTTTTTTGAGGACCAAAGTGTTAAAGTAAAATATCAAAGGGAAAAATGAATCAGTAGTAACATATGTCAACCACTTCTTTTCTACTGACTGAAGTCAACAGTAGCTCAGAAAAGGATGAAATAAAACATTTAAGAGAAAGAATGCAAATAAAAACAATATATACAAAAAGCCAACGGGTCTCAGAGGAGATTAAGACAGATGTGTGTAATCACTAGCTCAAGTAGAGTTTTTAAAAAACTTAAACAGAAGGAAGAGCACTTTAATGAATGTGAATATAGATGAACAGGATAGACATAAGATGGAACATAGGGAGGAAGACAAGGGAATTCATGATTCATAATTTCTATTATCTGAGAAATAGTTAGAAACCTCATCTGATGACAGTGGATGTTTCCTGGATGCTAAAAACTAAGCAGAATATTTTATTCACAAATAGGTCTGTGAAAGCCACAATAAAATGTTTCTCCCTTTTAAAGTGCAGACTATCCTAATTTAGTCTAATCACACAGCTCAAGGCTGGTGTTCTACCACTTGAATTATATTTCTATTTCTGTTTTTTGGCCGCTTCATTGGAGATAAGAGTATTGGGATTTTTTTTGCCTGGTTTAGGATTACAGGAACAAACCTATCGGTGCCATGTCTATACAACTGCACAATTAATGTTGATTTGAAATCAAAGTAAATTGTTTAGGATTGAGAATTACTGGAGCCAGAAAAAAAGAAGATGTTGCATCACCAGTAAAATTGGTTAGTAGCTAGGAAATACATAAGTACAATAACTTAAACATAAATTTACATATATACAATAGAAATACAAGTGTTGACAGAACCCAAATGTCTGTATTTACTCAAACCTGGTATCCGTTTCTGCACATTCAGATTCAGCAGAAGGGATGTAGCATAAAAAAAGGTATATTGATTACAGCAATGGCTCTCCAACACTGTAGTAATATAAACATTGGGCAATTTATTTTTACTTGAAACACACTGACACTAACATTAGACATTTATTAATAAAAATTGCTATAATAGTTATGATTTTCATCCAGGTGTGTCAATACTTAGTAATATTTCATAACCACAAACTCCATAGAAAGAATTTGTTTTCCTATTTTAAGAATAAAGTAACTAAGGCTATGTGTTTTGTCGAAATTTACACAGCAATTTGATAAGTTGAATCACAATGTATGAGCAGATAAGGACAATCAAAAAATCCAAATTATTTTCATTATGTTGGTCTCTAACTTCTTCTGGAGCAACAGTAATTAATGCAGATGACCTCAAGATCTAATGGCTAGGGCAAATCAGCTTTATTCAGTGGCTAAAATAGTGACATCTATAAAAAGCTTGTTGCTTTTACATTGCTTATATTTCCTTATGCAGAAGTATTTAAGACACAGAATGAAGAAACATTGTTTTGCCATAGTTTCTGTAACATAGAAGGAAACTTTTTCTACTTCTCTTTTTCTGTTTCTTCAATGTTTACATTCCAAAGATTCCTTCATAAATCCAAACTGTCCCTAATGGTAGCCACTTGGTACAAATAACTATCAAAAACTTAAAATAAAAGTAGTTTAACAATCCAGATGTCCTACTGCAGATAAATGAATACAAAAAATGTGGTATACATAATTGAATTCTACGTAGCCAACAGACAAGATAAAATAACAGCATTCGCAGGGAAATGAATGAATCTAGAGTGAATCATATTGAGACAAGTCAAGACCAAAGGAACAAAAGGCACATGGTATCCTTAATATATGGCTGTTAGATCTAAACAGTACAAGAACAAGGACTCAATATTTACGTACCCAATGCTATGGACATGGTATTGGAAATATAAACACAACTATATTGACAAAAATTTATGACTCTAAAGACATAATGTTTTATTACATAGATTAATATGTATCTATGACATATAAAT
This sequence comes from Megascapheus bottae, assembly GCF_031878675.1. Classification (NCBI taxonomy): domain Eukaryota; kingdom Metazoa; phylum Chordata; class Mammalia; order Rodentia; family Geomyidae; genus Megascapheus; species Megascapheus bottae. The sequence continues at coordinate 34,432,713 of NC_143520.1, read as the reverse complement.
CCACAGACTAATTTTAATTATGTTCTAAAATCTAAGTGCTAGTGATTGTAGATAGAGATTCCCTTCTTGAATACTTGTTTGTTAAATATGTCATTTGAAATATGATGTAAAAATCAATGTTAATAAATTCTTTTATAAATACAGAAAAAGAAGTAGTTTAAATTGAGCATAAAATAAACAATGGATTTACAGCACTCAGAACAAAAAGAGACCATAAAATATGATGTAAATATTTTGTAATAAGGTGTTCAAATTATTGTATGTTGACATATGGGTAAATAAAATAGGTTCTCTCTTTTTTTTTAGCCAGTCTTGGGGCACTGTCTTTGGATTTTCTCAAGGCTAGTGGTCTACCACTTAGACAGCACCACTTCTGGATTTTTCTGTGTATGTAGTGCTGAAGAGTCAAATCTGGGGCTTCTTGCATGCTAGGCAAGCAGTCTACCACTAGGCAATGCTCCCTCCCCAAAATATGTTCTTAAAGATAGTTTTATCCATTTCATCTTATTCATACGATGTGCCTCATAGAAAATTTTAAATAACTTGTGTGATTCACTGTTACAATCTGGACCTAGTTCATGGCTTAGTATACCACTGGTGGTTCTGTCGGGATATAGTTCCCGTATTAGGGTGTAGGAACTAGATTTATAAAGTAGAATAACTGAGATTGTGCCCTTTAAGGGAATATCAAAATCCCAACACCTTTTGTCTCTGCTTCCTCCCTTCCATCAGATGACCATTTGTACTAACTTCTACTTCCTATCACAGTGTTCTACCTTACCATGTGATCAAAGTGATGGAGCCAAGTAACCAGGGATAAAAGAATTCAACCAAAATCCAAAATTCAAAAATATCTCATTGCAAGTTGATTATCTCCGCTATGTTGTCTTAGTAATAGAAAGATGACTAGTATACTCAAATTATATTTCTTTTGCATGTCATGACTCTGGAGTATTGTTTTCTTTTCCAAAGAATTTTATGTTTACATTTTTATATATTTTTGTGATTTAAATAGTATCCCTCAAATAAGATACTTCATTTGTCCCTTCTTTAGCATGAAATTTCTTCCAAAATTGTTACTTGTTTCACTTATCACTTGAAATAGATTTTTCATGATGTCCCATCTGAAGTTCAAATTGAGAATCTTGCAAGCTAACACACAACTTCTCCCATGAAATATTTCTCATCATTCTATTTTTGATTATGACAATTTAATTTCTAAAGTCAGTTATAAAAGTAACCTAAGAATCACCACAGACTTCTCCATATCACTATATATATATATATGTATATATATATGTATGTATATATATATACAATTAATGGCCAGGTTTTCATTACTCTAGTTGCTGTCAGAAACAGTTGTTAAATTTTTCTGAACTATTGTAAAGAAATATTATTTTTGAATATTACTATTTCTCTTTTATTTTTCCTTAGATGAATGTATTTTATGTCTTCAGTCTGATAGTTATTTTCCAGTTACTTAATACATGCAAGAATGTCTTTTGCCTATTTTAATCTAGTTAGTGTTTTACAAGGATATTAACTGATGATTCCTCAAGTCTGTGAGAAAACCAGAAGATCTACTCCCTCATTATTTTATTAAAATGAATTCATCATACATATTAATGCAAGTCAGTGTGATATTCTATAAATACATAAAAACATAGAGCATACACTGATCAAATGAAAGGAGGAGCATTTCTTAGGTCAAATCAAAGAAGGATGTGAAACAAAAATTCAATGCTGTGAGGATACATGAAAATGAAAAATATTTGGGGGTGTACTCATTAAAACATATTTTTCTCAAATTCTAGTCTAGAATATATTTTAAAAATAGATATATTAAGTTATTAAAAGGAAACAATTGGAAATGAATAAGTTCAGTCTTGTGCTCTGCCATTTGGGAGATGCTATAAAGTTATTTTGAGGAAGTTACTTAATTATTTTGAGGCTGAGTTTCTTCATCTGTAAAATGGGAGCTTCCTCAGTAGGAAAAATTAGAAAATAAGTGGTAAAAATACTGCTAGTGTATAGTAGATCATTTTTTTAAAGTTAAAGTAGTAATGACAGAAGAAGCTGTAGAAAGTATTCCATTACATTTCATTAAATAAAGTAATGGTGAGTTTTTGACCCCACTATGGTCTAAAAACCAAACTATAATTTTTTGTCTGCTTCATTTCTAAGTATAATGATAAAACTATATAACTCACCAAAAACAATCTGTTGCTATGAGTTTCATTTCCACCATATAGCTGAATTGAGGAAGTACAGTATAGTTATATAAGGAAAAGGGAAGAAGAGCTCTTTCTCATTTGTCTGTCTTTAGTTGATATATAGATTTTACTTAAAGCAACTCAATGTTTGCCCTGGGCAATGATATCTTCTCATTTTGAAGCATTCCTGTTTATTGCACATAGCAATTTATTTTATTTTTTCCATATATTTTTATTGTAATTAATAGAAGGGTTACATTACATTTGCCAGATGGAAGGTGCATTACTTCACAGACATTGATACCCTTTCTCAATTCTTGGTCCCCATTTCCCTCCCCCACACCCCCACACCTCATCTTGTTTCCCCCCCCTCCTATCCAATTTCAAATAACCAAATACGCATGTATCCAATATATCAGATAACAAAGTGAAATACTGTAACAATATGAGATAACCAAGGGACAGCAAAAGAGATGAGAGATAACATAGTACATTAAGGACAACAATCACTCATTATATGGCTTTTGTTTCTATATACTAGAGGTCCTTTCATTTAGTGTCATACTGTATGGCCTTATGTATCTAGGTTTTGCTCTATTGCAAATCTCTGCTAGTACAGCCCAAGGTTTCTACTGATTATGACGAATGAGGGAAACCATTGAACCTATGTTCCTTTGAGTCTGGCTTACTTCACTTAATATGATTTTTTCTAAGTCTTTCCATTTCCTTACAAATGGGGAGATGTTGTTCTTTCTGACAGCAGCATAGAATTCCATTGTGTATAAATACCACATCTTGTTGATACACTCATCAACTGAGGGACATCTGGGTTGGTTGTATATCTTTGCTATGGTAAATAGTGCTGCAATGAACATAGTTGTGCTAGTGGATTTAGTATGTCCTTGTTTCTGGATGGTTGGGTAAATGCCAAGTAGTGGAATTGCTGGGACATAGGGGAGCTCTATGTTTAGTCTTTTGAGGCACTGCCATACTGCTTTCCATAGTTGTTGAACCAGTTGGCACTCCCACCAGCAGTGTAGTAGTGATCCCTCCTGGCCACATCCCCTCCAGCATCTGTTATTATTAGTTTTCTTGATCATGTCCATTCTAACTGGAGTGAGGTGGAATCTTAGAGTTGTTTTGATTTGCATTTCTTTTATGACCAGAGATGTTGAGCATTTCTTCATGTATCTATAGGCCATTCTTATTTCTTCTTCAGAGAAAACTCTCTTTAAGTCTTTGGCCCATCTTTTAATGGGATGGTTGTTACTTTGGAGATTAGTTTGGAGTGATTCAATTTTTTGAGCTGTTGATATATTTTAGATATGAGGCCTTTGTCTGTTGTATGGTTAGTGAAAATCTTTTCCCATTCTCTACACTTCCTAATTAATTTACTAGCTATGTCCTTTGCCATACAAAAGCTCTGCAGTTTAATGCAGTCCCACTTATCCAGCTTTTCTCTGATTTGTTGTGATTCTTGGTCCTTATTAAGAAAGTTTCGACCTGTGCCAAGGAGGCCTAGTGTATCTCCTATTCCTTCTTGTAAAGTTTTCAGTATGTCAGCTTTTACCTCAAGGTCTTTGATCCATTTGGAGTTAATTCTAGTGCAGGGTGACAAAGAAGGATCCAACTTATTTTTCTGCAGGTGCTTAACCAGTTCTGCCAGCACCACTTGTTGAAGAGGCTGTCTTTCTTCCATTTGATTTTTTTGGCTCCCTTGCACATACCAATTTTAAAAGCAGCAGCCTTCAGTGTATTCTTTTTTTTTTTTTTTTTTTGCCGGTCCTGGACTTGAGCTCAGGGCCTGAGCACTGTCCTTGGACTTTTTCAAGGCTAGAACTCTACCACTTGAGCTCAGCACCACTTGCGGCTTTTTCTGTATCGAACCCGGGTCTTTGTGCATGCTAGGCAATCACTTTAACCACTAGGCCAATCTCCCGGCCCCTTCCGTGGATTCTTATAGCAGAAATTAAATTCAAATACTGCTTAAACACTTTTATTTTAAATCTACTTTTTGATACATGATGAAGTTGTTAAGAAATGGTCCAGGAGACAAGCATAGGAAGGCTTAGAAAAAAAGTCTAAGAAAGTATAACACAAAAAAAATGAACTGATTTCTCCCTCTAGGTTGTTGATCAAGTTAAAAATTCTTGTTTTGTTTCTTTACTTCTCTTAGGGAAACCAACTCTGTATTTAATTAGGAAGGGTGTTTCAAACAGACATTAGGGGTTAAATTTGCCTTCACAATTGGAAATCAAGACTAGGAATAGGAATAGGAAAGTGCACTAATACTGAGAGCCTTGACCCTCACAGTCTCAACATGCTGGGCTTTTGAACTCAGCTCTTAGCTCTAGACCTTAAGATCTAGAAACGTATGCTTGCTAGCCACCAAACTAGAGATTTATTGCTCTGGATTTCCAATTCCTTATTAGCCAGGGCTGGAAGTGGGAGCCAGAAAGGCAGCTTTCCCCATTTGTGCTTTCTCTTATCACTCTTGATTAGGGTTTGTGGTTCTTGTAGCCTAGGCTTACATCCTCTCAGCTCTTCACAGACTCTACTGGTCTTTCATGGTCTCAGCTTCTCAAGAGGTCGTTCTTAGCTTCCTGTAGAGTAGTGTTGCAGAACACCTCAGTTACCTCTTGACTCTAGCAATTGCTGCCAATGCTGAAAGCCTTTTTCTTTAAAAAAAAAAACAACTGCATTTAGTGCATCCAGTTCAGCTTATTTTTCCAGCAATAAAGACCACACTTAAGAAAAAAAAATACATTTGGGATAGGGCTGGGATGGAGGGAGTCTATAACAGTCTGCTCATGTAGCTGAGCATGGCACACTGCTACATGAACTGTAACTTCACTGGTCACAGAATCACTTTCATTTTGGCAAACACCAGCATTGTATAAAGCCAATATTCTCACATTGCATTTCAGAAGTATGTTGCTGAGTCACTAGGAAGGTATTCCCCCTCTGTTGCTGAGTGAGAAAAGCTACATATTAAGCAAGCTTGTTCAAACGCACTTAAATTTGTATTGCCTAGAAGTGGAATATTAAAAACTGTAGTAAGCTACCTGGAGGAGTCTTGACTGGAGCAAGACCTTCTGAAGAAAATGTTTGGGGCTTCAACAGCATTGTGTTATAAGGTTCTTTGCATTTGGAATAAAATTTAAGGCCTCTATGAAATGTTTAAAACAGCCTGGTTACCCATTTAATGTCAGTCCAACCAATCATTAAAACAGGCTGTTTGGTTGAAAAATCCAAGCTTAAGTCATCCAGGCACAGCCAAAACTTGTAATAGCCAAGCCCCAACAATTGAGCTTATTGCAGAGGAAAACAAAACAAAACAAAACAAAAACCATTAAAGGGTACTTGAGAGGAAGAATAATTGGTAGCACTCTTAATGGTACTTATCAGTGCAGTGAACTTACTGAAAACCCTTAGGACAAGCTGAGTCCCTCTGATTCATCTCACTAATCTCAAACCTGAAAGCAATTTGTATAAGGGTAGCTAATTAGTGAGAGCAAAATGTGCAATGGAGGAATCCAAGTGCTGACAGTATTCAGCAGATATAAAACAGTTAAGACAATGTCTCTGGAGAGCTAGTAGACCCTATGACTGCTTTGTAGTGACATCTAGGACAAATGTCTGACTTAGAAAAAGGACTGAGGTGACCCTAAAGACATGTATTCATTACCTAGCTTATGTAACTGTAGCCCCTCGGTACATCACCTTTACAATAACAATAAATAAAATATATTAAAAATGAATAAGAAAATAGGTGGTTGGAAATTCTCTTATCAAGGTAACTGGAATGGTTTACATTGACAAGGATATGTTTGTGCTTCTACATAGACATGTTAGATTGTAGCCCTTCTGCTTAAGTCACACTACTGTTTGAAGATAATTTAAGGAACAGAAACTAGTCATCTTGGCAAATATTTGGAAAGTTTGACCTAAAGCAGACATGGATGGCAGTGAGATGGAGTGAATGCTTCTCCTGAGAAAGTTATGCAACTGTGCCTAACCCATGGGGCTGTTTTCAGTGTGGAGAGGTAGAGATGAAACACAGGAATGCAATGACACTTGTGAATGATTAGCCTCACAATCATTCTAAAGGGCATGGGCCACCTGTTCTTGTTGAATGTGCTCTTACAACTGGGGGAATTAGAAGATTCAGTAAGAAACCAAGTGTTGTAATGTTTGAAGTCATTTACGGATAATGACACTGACAAAGATAGTATCTGGCTTTAAGAAACCCACAGTCAGTTGGGCAGAAGAGACTCGGGGCTCAAATAGAGAACAGAAAACAATATAAGTTAGGATATAAAGAGAACAGAAAGCCAGATAATCCAGAATATAAATATCTGCTAAACTATACTAGGAACAACAAAAGAGGTCAGATCAGGAGATGGGAGAAAGGGGAAATTGCCTAGCAAATGGCAAAATGCTCCTCTTTGTCACTGAGCTCCTGTTGAAAGAATCCTTGAATAAATGAATTAATGTCTGGTAAACCTCTTTGAAGCCACAGAACAAATACAGTCTTTTGATTCTGCTCTGCAGTTCCCATTCTATGAGCTTGAATTTAAAACGAGCAAAATAATGAAAATTATATTATATTGCCTTAATATGTACCAGCAACTTTGCTGTGTTCATATATCAGAGGAGGAATGCACTTTTAGGTGACTGTCATCAGAGATTAAAATAATATATGCTTCCAGAACAGTCAACACATCTATGCAAGAAAAGTAGATGGAAGAGAGGTAGGTAGGAGATAGAGAACAGTCTAAATGATGAAAACGTAGTCTACCTCCAGCTGGTCATTACTGGACATTCACAAACAGATTGCAAAATCTAATGATTTTTCAGGAGCAGATATATAGACATCTTTCTTTCTTTCTTTATCATTTTTTTACTTAAGGAACAGCCCTCATTTTTCAATTGGAAATTGATTCAAAACATTTCAAAACATTGTTCAGGCCCAACAACATATGTCTGTGGGTTGCATTTGGTTGGCTGTCTGCCGGTTTTCTACCTCTTCTTGAATTTATATCTTCTAAGAAAGAAGAAGCACAGTATCATGATTAAATAGAACTAGAGCCATCCAAATAACTTTTGTATATTCAGTAAATCCTAATAAATGTTTACAAATTGGCTAGAGTATTCAACTATTCTGTGAAAATACATCCATTTATATATAGCGTTTTCATTTAGGTCTTTGTTTTGTCTGTCTAGCTTTCATGACTGGGTTCATTTTCCTAACGAAAAAGAATAAATTTTCTTCTGCTGCCAACTCTCCACAGTGCACTTTTTAGATCATTAAAATACATCTTAAAACATTTAACTTTACCAAGAAATAGTGATTATATTGCTCTTTGTTTCAACGGCATTTTTACATCACAGGATATAAGGTATGAAGTAGATAGCAATAGGTATTTTAAATAAAATTAAACACAAGTACCCAGGTGCACACACACAAGTGCACACACACACACATATGGGAACTCAAAATCACACACACACACATGCATTTGATGGATACAGTCTTAAATATTGTACCATATATTCTATTACTAGAAAAGGTTCTGTAAGTTGCAGATATAATCATTAAAAATGAGATAAGCAAATGAAGCAATGGCAAAAAGGACAAATTTAGTGTTTGATGAATATTTCACATTTTATTAGCATCAATTATACAAATCGGGCTTCATTTCGATATGTCCAATGTACCTTGATCAGACAGTCTCACTATCCCTCTCTCATCCCAAGCCAATCTCAAACTTCATTGCTCCATTTTTACACACACACACACACACACACACACGTAAAGTATGCTGACCATATTTCCTCTCACCATTTGCTCTACTATTTCCCAATAGTGCCTAAACCAGAGACACGACCTGTTTTACATTTCTGTCTTTCAAGTATATTTTAATGGTTCAAAGGGTTGCTATTCCTAATAATAATTTTGGTGTACATGATACTACCAGGGTTTAAACTCAGAACTTTTAGCTCTGACTTTGGGTTTATCTGCTCACGTGTGGTGCTCACGTGTGAGTCATATCTCCACTTCTAGCATTTCACTGGTTAATTGGGGATGAATCCTGTGGACTTTTCTTCCCCAGCTGACTTCTAACTTCGATTCTCAAATCTTAGACTACTGAGTAGCTAGAGTAATAGTTCTACTTTTCAATAAAAAATGTAAGGCTATTAAAGTATGTGTTCAACTAGAATTCAGTGAGATAGATAACACACAACCATCATCTTCTGTTTTTCTTATGGGAAATATGAACGAATTCATCTTTGAAGAAAATGAAGCAAAATTAAACATGTGTAAATGGAGAATTTAGCACATAAGGATTTTTTGGGTTAAGGTTCTCATAATACATCTGAAATACTTAAGAACCCTCAGCCTAGAAAAAATAAGACACATTTTAAGACATGTACTTAACATAGTAATAGAGGGAAAATCCTTAGGATAAACAATGAAAAATCAGCTTGAAAGTTTTTCTTTCATAAAGGTAAACCTCCTGTTTCATTAACCTAGAGTTCATTTCATTTAGTCTCATCCTTTTTGACTATATGAACATAGGTTTTGATGTATTGTGATCTGCTAGGAGAATCCTAGTTGTATGCAAAGTTTTTCTTTTCTCTTTTTTTTCACACTTTTGGTTAATTTCATGAGGTTGCTGTATCTGAATTTGTAGACTGGTATACACTTTTTTGTTTATTTGAAATAGGGAACAGAAGGGGGAAAACAAGATGACTTGTAGGGGGAGGGAAAGGAGAATAAAAACATGAGAAGGGATATCAAGGTTTAAGAAGTAATGCACCCACTGCCTGACGAATGTAACTGTAACCCCTCCATATGTTATTCTGACAATAAAAAATAAATAAATAAAAACTTCTTATTTCAGTAATTGGACTGTCAAATACTATTTCACCATCCTGATATTATTATTGATTTCTCAAAAGGAAGCTTGTAGACACAGTATTTTGGGAAATTAGTTCTCAAACTTCCACTATTTTCCAAATGTTTTAATTGATATTTTGTTCACATGTACCAAGTTCATTCAGCAAATAAAGAATTAATAACAAATCTTCTTTATACTGAAAGATGTGGTATCCTATGTTTGGGTTTTTATGTCACAGGATTCATTCAATAGTTAGGACTGCATATTGGTGCTGGATAGTAAAATACTGTATATTGGTCCTTGGTGGGACACTTGCCCCACCATTTTCATGTACCTCTGTGTGTATGTCTCAATCAACTTAACTACTTAGCTACCTACCATCTTATTTCTCACTATTTCCAAGTATAAACTATGTCATGTTCCCTCACATGGTCATTCTAAAATATATATTTATTTCCAGAAAACTTAACTACAGTTGCAACCTGAATATTTTTGATAGGTATCAAAATAACATATTTGAACCTGGGACTAGGGGCTCATACCCATAATCTTAGTTGCTTAGGAGGCGGAGACATGAAGATCCCATGGAAGGAAAGTCTGTAAGATTCTGATTTGCAAATAAACACCAAAATAATGTGAAGTGGATCGGTGGCTTAAGTTGTAGAATGCTAGCTTGATCAGTGAAGGCTCAGCACTTAGATGTTGTGTTGTCTGCTACAGAGTGAACAATTAATAAGTGTAAGACTTAGGTTGTGAACTCCAATATTGCACACATACAAAAAGACACTAAGAGATTTGGTGGCAATTTTGTAACAATGAAGATACAAAAATACTTTGTAGCTATGTAAAAATTAAACAATTGAATCAGTGAGAGGTGATTGCCAAGCCATGATTTCTTTTTTTCCATATGTTTTTATTTTAATTAACAGAAGAGTTACATTATATTCACTAGATAGACAGGGCATTACCTCACTAACAGTGAGATCCTTTCTCATGTTTTGGTCCCCATTTCCCTCCCCCCATCCCACCCCTCATCTTGTTTTCCCCCCTTCCCTATCCTATTTCAAATAAACGAATAAAGATATATACACTATATTGGATAACAAGGTAAGATATTGTAACAATATAAGATAACCAAGGGACAGCAAAAGAGATGAGAAATAACATAGTACATTAAGGACAACAATCATACATTATATGGCCTTCGTTTCTATATACTGGAGGTCTTTTCATTTAGCATCATCCTATATGGCCTTATGTATCTAGATTTTGCTCTATTGTAAACCTCTGCTAGGGGAGCCCAAGCAAACCATAATTTCTGAGGCTTCTTCTCAAGAATTCAGTTTTTGGTCCATTCTTTAATCCACTCAAGGTATCCACTGGGATACCTGTGGACAATAACCTGACAGCTGCACATTGACTAGTGAAATAGTGCACTATAGTTTTCTTCCTTTTTCCCAGTGCATATTATGTTTTACTGACCCCACCTGCCAAAGAAAACCTTAACTAAAGTCAGCCTTTATTTCCAATGGAATAGATTATGTGGTTTGAGAAATAAATGGAGTCATTAGACCTATCTCTTGGTCTGGGTTTGCAATTTTTAGATCAAGTATATTTCTACTTTATTTAGAAGTTTCAGTATTTTCACAGATCACTTCCTCTCCATTGGACATTTCTTTTTGCTCTGACCACAACTTCCTCTCCTGGTCACTTGGTGAACTGCTGCTTCTTCAGTTTGCTAATACCAAGGTCTTAGCTTGGTACTGCCAGTCTCTTTTGGCTAATTGACCTGGATAGGAACAAACACCCGGTAGTGAGAACTCTGTCACTGAACTAACAAACCTCTTTGATAATAATCTGAAAACTTGACATGTCAGTACCACCCCTGTTAGTTTAACAGTGAACATTTCTGCTCTATTGGCTAACTGTATTCATCATGTTTTCTTGCTTCAGTCACTGTTTACTCTGACTGTCATCAGATATTTGGGGGATTGTTCAACATTTATTCTCTGTCCCTATAGAATTGTACCTCTTGATATCATTTAGGGGTCAGAATCTGGTCTTTTCTGATGGAGAATGGATCCCTGGTTGTTTCTATCCTTTACAAATTATGTGAAATCTTTACAATTAAAAATGCACAATACATAGCACACATACACATGAATTATATAGAAAGAAATGTATTCCCACTTCATACTAAATGCAAAAGGGTTTTCCAATTCAATCACATTTTTAAAAATAAAGGTTGAAACAATATATGATTTGAAAGTATAAAAGTAAGTGTTTCTAGTTTCAAAGTAGGCAAGGATTTCATTAGAAAACAAACAAATTGTAAAAAGAAAAGAGACATATTGGGAATTATTAAAATCAAGATCTACTAATATGAGAATAAAATTTAAGAATACAAAGCAAAATCACAAGTAGGGAAAGAAAGTTCTTGCAACCTACACATTTAAAAAGACTTGTTTCCTGAATATATACACAATTTCTCCCAAGAAAGAAGGAAAGGAAATCTATTAGAAAAAGGAACAAAAAACTTGCAAGGCAATTGACAAGAATATATTGCTTAACAAATATCTACACAAACAAACGTTTGAGAGATAAGCCTATGGAGAAACACATACATATGTATATATATATACATATATATATATTAGATTTCTCTTTGTGGAATGTTCAAAATCAGTTAAAACAAAGAAGGCAGAATACTTGTTGCTCTTGGTAGGATGAGATGGTTAGGAACAGTAACAAAACTGCATGGGACATCTAGGATGCTGATCATATTTCCTGTCTACTGTGATGACACAGAGTTTCACTTGTAACAACTAAGTAAACAACTTTGTACAAAGAATGAAAGTACACACACATACACACAAAATATTCTAAATTCATTTTACTCAAATAATCAATTGAGAACTGGTTTTAAAGGCATTAAAGAAACATTCTGAAGATTTATTTAATGATGTAATCATACTTTACAACAATGGGTTACAATTGCCCTGTTCCATATTCAGGCCCCTTGACACTAGATGCCAAATCAATCAATTCAGAGTTTGTTGATATTAGCAATAAGTAAAAAGAAACAGAAACAACAAATTTGCTAAATGAAAGAACTATTGACTCTAATTGACTACTGTTAATTAGTGATCACTGTTGAGAAATAGTAATATAATATACAGCTTCCTGATATTTGAAACCTAAGCCAAAATAGAGATAGGAATCCCAAACGAGAGCAACCAATAGAGGATTAGATTTCATCCGCTTGAGCACTTTGTCACAGAGTTGCACCCTTTTGAACAAGAGATGTTTGTGTATTTTCTTCAAGAAAACAAAAAGCATGTTTGATGAAAATACACGTTTTGCATTTATCTTTCAAACAAGTTAATTAGGCTTGTCCTAAGGGTATATCAGAATGTACTTGTATTATTCTTTTGTTTTTCTAATGTTGTGGTTGAAAAACAGCAAGTTCTGTAGCTGATATGTCTCCTTAAGGGCATTTTATCATCAATGTCTTAAGATAGTTACTGTTTTTCCTTACTTGATACTTGTATGAAAGGGGTGGAAAATGGCTCAGCATTTCTTGCTAGATTAGGTCAAAAATGACAGAGGAAAGAGAGTAGATGGTATTACTCCTGCTCCTTGTGAGTCTTCTCTGTGTCTAAGGAGATTGTCATTTCATGTCTTCTTATGCTCCGTAAATGTAGTTACAGTAGATTTTGTTCTACTTGCCTTTGCTATTTTTTCCAGTCATTACAGACAAATTTTAAAAAAAAGTTTCATTAATCTCAATTCCATTTCTCTCTCTTTAATTAGACACAACTGCACCTGGACTCTTATTTTACTTAAGGATTCTATTTCACCACCGTAGTCTCATCTTAGCTTTTTTCTGATTGTTGACTAGAAATACTAAAACATGAATCAAGATAATCCAAGTACAGTTTCTAAAATTCTGGAATCTTTTTTTTAAGTATGTCTTTTATCTGAAATTTGGTGTTTACAAAATGATATAGCAGGGGCCGGGAGTTTGGCCTAGTGGTTAAAGTGCTTGCCTAGCATGCATGAAGACCCGGGTTCGATTCCTCGGTACCACATGCATAGAAAAAAGCCGGAAGTGGTGCTGAGGCTCAAGTGGTAGAGCTCTAGCCTTGAGAAAGTCCAAGGACAGTGCTCAGGCCCTGTGCTCAAGCCCAGGACTGGCAAAAAAAAAAAAAAAAAAAAAAAAAAAACCAAAATGATATAGCAGTTACTGTGATTTAAGTTTCTTTTTGACACCCATGAGTAGTTCTGGGGTTGGTGATCCATTCTTGTGTCTCTCTTTTTACCCAATCCTTTCAAGTGGTAATGAAACTTAAGCAACATCACCTGACAAATCCAAATTCCTTAACAAGATCAGTAGTTTTCCTTGTTCAGCTCTCATCAACTATCACATGCTTTCCCACCTAGCCACTTACATTTGATGTTTATTACTGTTTTTCTGAAATCTGAAGATATCAGAGTGACACTGAACTTAATAGTTCTTCTTGCTCAAATAGTATCTATCAATATCCAGGACTAATGTCACCTTCACTTTGCAATTGTCCCTAGTCATATTTTTCCAATGAAGCCTTAAGAAACATGTTTGACAGACATCTCCATTTATAACTCTGCTGTAAGATTTGTAATACTTTTGTAGAACTATGGGAGATGCAAGTCATTTTCTTTGGTTAGAGACTCAAAAATTTTTGGAAGTAAAAATTCAGTTGTTTTACTCCCTCCAGTACAAGGTGGGTGAGGGGAGAGCACAGAATTTGGCCTAGTGATCGAGTGCTTGTCTAGCATACACAAAGACCCAGGTTCAATTTCTTGGTACCACATACATAGATAAAGCAGAAGTGGTAGTGTGGCTCAAGTGGTAGAGCTCTATCTGGAGAAAGCCCAAGGACAAGGCACAGGCCCTCAGTTCAATCACCAGAACTGGCAAAAAGAAAAAAACAAAGAAAAAGAAAAAAGAAAGTGTACTGAGGGGGGTTCAGGGTGGCAACAAGATAACCATACATCACAAACAAGATAAGAACAAGATTTTGTAACACAAAATTGTTTAGAATTTAAACTACTTTCAAAATAGTTTTACTCATCACTTTCGTCATTTAGGATGGACAAAAGCAAAAAAAAAATACTTTTAGTGAAATTTATCCATGCTGCTGACTTGCCAGACGTTTTCAGTAAATACAGTCTGTCTACAAAATTCTCTGGTCTAAGTTAAATAAATGCAAAGCTATATTATCACATTTCCTATGAATAACACCTGTCCAGTCAAAGACAATGTTACCCAATGGGGTGGGTGGCTATTGTTAAATTTCTTTACTGTGATCTTCCTTTCTCATTATATTTGACATTTTTGAAACTGGGTTTTATTGCATTCTCAGCTTATGGAAGTGGTCTGGGGAAATTAGACTTAATAGAGATGTAGAAGCCACAGGGAGAAAAAGAAAAGCAAAGTGAGCTGGAAGGAAACTAAAATTAAAATGTTATTTTGGTAAATAGCTGCTGTGGTGGAGATGGCAAACAATTGCAATGCAAGTTAATTACTGACCTGTCAGGAAAGCATGACATGAAGGTTGTACCACACATTACTGGAGGTACCACAGCCACAAGTCATTCCCAAAGGGGAACAAACAGACTTTACTCTACCACAAATCAACATAGAATCTTTCCAGGGGTTTGAAATGAATTTCTCTGAGAAATGGTTTTTGTCTGTAAAGCTGCCACGAGCTCCTAGCAAGCCATAAGAAACAACACTTCCTACATATGCAGAGATAGGAATGGGATCATACTACACAGAGACTTCCTGCATATTTAGGAAGAAGGGACGTCAGTTCTTGGGGTATAGGGTAACAATACATCTCATCTGCCATACAGTAAAATCACAGGATAATTCCCATACAGTTCTCTGGGGGTGCACTCAATGTCTCACAAAAACCTCACTGGTAACCCATGTCATGTAAGAAATTTTTCTATTTAGAATACATACACACACACACACACACACACACACACACACACACACACACAAGTGTGGATGTATATGTAAAATCATCAAACGTATAAATAAATCTGAATGTCAAAAGAGCTTTTATCAAGGAAAATTGCCATTTTATATTTAAAATTTATATTTTATATTTAAAATTGTCTTCATTTTTTATAATGAGAAAGAAACCTAACAACTGTTCGGTAATGGAAATTTGGTGTTATTTATAATTTAAATTTTGTATCAGTCCCTAGCAATGATACTGTTTACTGACAAATGTAACTGTAACCCTCTATACATTATCCCAAAAATACAAAAAGAAAAAGGAAATAAAATACAGAGTGCTGCTTCTTTCTCAGTACAATTTACTTTGAAATATCCACAGTCCTCCAGCCATTAGACTGATAAAGATAGGGCATATTTTTTAAAAATGAGAAATAAATAAGAAACGTTCTCCTATCAATGCTTTGAGATCATTATTACACAGCCTGATAAGAAGCTGAAATAATAATCTCACCTTTTGCTAAGCTACATACATTGGCAATTACTAATTTGCATATTTGTTTGCATGTATTTATTAACCAAATAGTAAGTGTCCATTGTTTTTCAAAGAAGTATAGGAACACTGGGGCCAGGAGTTTGGTAGAGTGATTGCCTAGCATGCATGAAGACCCATGCTTGATTCCTCAGTACTATATACATAGAAAAACCTGCAAGTGGTGCTGTGGCTCAAGTGGTAGAGGCTTGAGAATGCCCAAGGACAGTGTTCAGGCCCTGAGCTCAAGCCCAGGACTGGCAAAATAAATAAATAAATAAACAAATTAATTAATTAATTAATATAGAAACTTTTATAAACGATTGAATAGCAAGGATTCCATGACATACAATGAATATGGCTCCACTGTATTCATTTAATCTCCCTCATCACTGGCAGATTTTCTTTGGAATTTGTGTTACATTTATGTTGTATGCACAAGTCCCATTGTCTTTGAAATCTATTACTAAACTAATGACATGAAGGATGAGGTTCCATTTTCTGGTCTGTGGTTTCTTTGAATGAGCTGTGGCAAATTAGGCCAGAAGATGAGTATTCCTCAGTTTCCAAGTGCTTCACTCTGTGCCATGAAAAGTACAGAACAGAACCCTTACTTTTCCCTACAATATTCTTAATATTCATTTTCTTTTAATGTTTTGGTGTAAAATGAAATGTCAAAATTCCAGTTTCAAACTCCAAAGGGCAAGCTGCAAGGCCTTCATGTAACTAGACAGTGAACCAATAATTGACAGAACAGCTATGAAATTTATGGATTAGATGAAATATTATGTACACTCCTATTTGAGTATTTGTAGACTGAGTGGAGAAATCAATGCAGAATATCATTTAACCAAGTCTGTTGAGCAGATCTAAAGTTGAACAGATCATATGAAGTGCACATTCATCTCGTTTCCTGTTTTTAAAACAAGATTGAAAGTGGAACTAACCCAACATCACAAGCTATTCTTATTCTTCTCTTGGTACACATACAATCAGGAAATCTGGTGAAATAGTGAGGCCAGGCTTCAGTGACTTACACTTAAATATCTGAATTCTTTAGACATCGACTGGTTCTCTGAACACCTCCCATAAGAATGTATACAATGTTTTAAAAGCACAATGTTGTTACAAAATGATTGACATGTTCTAGAAAGAGCCATGGGAAACAGAACAGGCACATAGAACAAACAATACATAAGTTGCTAATACTTGTAGTTAAGAGTATGTCTGAACTTATTTATTACAAAGATAAACATACACTAATATTGTTGACTTTACAATCAATTCTACTAGGACTACAAGGTTGAGGGCCAATAAACAATGAGAACATAGATGAAACAAAAATATGTGACTTAAAATATCATTCAATCATTTGGAACAATGAAGAAAGAAAAAAAATGAGCCATTACTTCCTAAGAAGACAATGAACTTGCTACAGATATTCCCAGAAGCATAGCTACTTCTGAGTGCTAGGAGGAAATCTCAGGCTAATCTGCTCTGCTCTGCCCTGGACATGGACATGAATCTGCTCTTTGTTGTATGTGTCATATATATATATATATATATATATATATATATTGCTCTTTAGTGGCTTAGTAACAATTTAAATTATTACATCTGGGATTACCTGAGTTTCACATAACTCCTATATAGGACGTAAGATATCTCTAATGCTTCCCTCATGTCTCTGTACTTCCTCATGTGGATATATCATCTCACCGCAGCAGAAAAAATAGAGAAAAAAGAGGGGAGGGGAAGGAGAGGAGAATTTTATGTAGTGAGTTCCCAAGCAGTCTGAAATGAGTCTGTGTAATAATGTTGCCTTTTAAAAGTAACATTTCACCAAGTAAATTATTGATTGAATGTAAAGTCAATATGAGAATGCAAATTTTTATTTGACACCAAAGTCTGTACCGATAAGAAGGAAGTAACAGATCTTCTCAATAGCACATGCTTGACCTTTGTGAATACAGAGGTTAGGTGTTTTGGGTCAGAAGGTAATGGCTTTTCCTTCCATCAGACTCCTGCTAATAATATAAGCACACTACACTTAGAATGTGAGTCTATTGAGAATTATGGAAAATTAACTATGGATACACTGAAAGAAGAGGTATAGTTTTCAAAAAAAAATAGCTTCCTAAAATGATAAAAATGTTTCATTATTAAATCCATTTAATATTCAGATACATTGAAAGAGTGTTATGTATCCCACATTGGTTATTGACTCACAATTCTGCCTCAGCCTCCCATATGATGTACTTAGAGGCATGCATCACAACTTTGCTGTAATCAAAGTACAAAAAGTGAAGGCAATCAGACCTGAAACCCTAAAACTGCTACATGATAGAGTTGGAGAAACACTGGACCTCATAGGCACAGGCAAAAACTTTCTGAACAGAGTCCCAGGGTCAAAAATAGATTGGAGAGGGGCTGGGAGTTTAGCCTAGTGGTAGAGTGCTTGCCTAGCATGCACGAAGACCCGGGGTTGTTTCCTCAGTACCACATACATAGAAAAAAAAAAGCCAGAAGTGGTACTGTTGCTCAAGTGGTAGAGCTCTAGCCTTGAGAAAGTCCAAGGACAGTGCTCAGTCCCCGAGCTCAAGCCCAGGAATGGCAAAACCAAAATAGAATGGAGAGAGATTGAAGAAATGGGACTACCTAAAAAAAGTTTCTGCATGAAGACATAGCTACTAAAGTAGAATGACATCCAATCAACTGGGAAAAGATTTACCAATAGTACATCAGAAAAATGCTTAATATCCAATATCTACAGAGAACTCAAAGAACTAATTGCCCCAAACTCAACAAACAAATCAAAAATGGGCAAGGAAACTAAAGAGAGACTTATTAAAGAAGAGGTTAAAAATGGCAAAAAAAATATGAGAAAATGTTCACCATCCATGGTCATAAAGGAAATGCAAATAAAAACAACCCTAAGATACCACCTTACCCCAATTAGAATGGCCAATATTATGAACTCAGACAACTACAAATGTGGAGAAAGAGGAACCCTAATTCACTACTGGTGGGAATGTAAACTAGTACTGCCACTCTGGAAGGCAGTTTGGAGGTTTCTTAAAAACGGAAAATAGACCTTCCATATGATTCCGCCATACTACTCCTGGGCATCTACCCTGAACACCATAACCCAGGATATGATAAGGGCATCTACTCATCCATGTTAATCTCTGCACTGTTTATAATAGCCAACCAATGGAAACAACCCAGATGCCTTACTACCCAAGAATGGATACAAAAAATGTACATATATACAATGGAATTCTACAAAGTCAACAGGCAAGATAAAATAATATTCACTGGGATGAAACTAGAGCGAATCATGTTGAGTGAGATTAGTCAAGACCAAAGGAACAAAAGGAGAATAGTCTCGATATGTGGATATTATATCCAAACCGTCTAAAAGCAATGACTCAATATTCAGGTACCCAAGTTTATGGACATGGTTTTGGAAAGATAACCATAACTACATAGACATAAAAATATATGATAGGATATATATAGACCTAATGTTATATTTTATAGATTGATATGTATCTATCACATAGAATCCTAAGCTTAATTTAAATTATGTTCTAAAATCTATGTACCAGTGAAATGACCAAAGTATCACATGCATGTGTGTATGCATGTATGCATGAATATATGTGTGAGTAGTCCAGACTAACAATGAACACAAATCTAATCTTCCTTTCTCAGCCTCCTGAGTGTTCAGATTACAAACCTGGCTAGGATTCTTCATTTTTTTTTGTCTTTGGCTTCCTTCACTCAGCAGAATGAGTTTGCATTTCTGCATGTGACTGTATGTATCAATAGTCTGTTTCTTTTCGTTGTTTATAGTTTAAATTCTGTGGAAAAATGAGAATTTATCCCAGTGAGTCAGCTTTTTGGAATTGCACACTTGTCTCTCCACCTCTTTGTATCAATGGTATTAGGAAAATTATTACTCAGGCCAGTCTCCATTTTCATAAAAATATTGATTGAAGCAGGGTACTGGTGGCTCTTTTCTAATATCCTAGATAACTCTGAAGATGGAAATCAGTGTATTATGTTTCAAAGCCAGTTCTGGTAGAGAAGTCCATGTGACTCTAGCTCTACTGAACTATCAAAAAGCAGAGAGGGAAATACAAATCAAGCAGTAGAGCACCATTGGAACGAGAGTGAGGACTTGAGATCAAATCCCAGTACTTCAAATAAATCAGTAAATAAATAAATAAGGCTTCAATATTTATTTTGTGGAAATTCTGTACAATTTACAGTGTTGAGCACAATCCTCATAACACAGTAAATAATAAAGACTAGTACAGTTTTAGTTGTAATTCAATTACCCTATTAGTAATTGTGAAATAGTATTTTCCTATCAAAATATTGGCTTTGACACCAATTTTAATGTTACACAGATGAATTACTACTACAATTTTAATCCTAATTCTACTCTCTTGGAATTTTTTGTTCCTTAACCCAGAATTTGTTGTGTGTGGAGGGCCAATTCATCATCTAACTGAGTAATTATTAATTTCTCACCTGTTGTACCATTGTGCCCACTGACCAGTGAACATAGTACATGTAGGCAAGAACCGGAAGTCTCATCATCATAGGAGATTTTTTTTAATAGAAACTCCGATGCTATGTTTCATGCCAAATGTTATGCTTTTTTATGAGATGGTAGTTTCCAGAGGGACTTTAATAGAGGGCAGTTGAAAGGGGTCATATGTGTGAAAAAAGAGCTAATACTCCTTTTCTGAGGTTACTATAGTTCAGCTATCTATATTTAATTTCTCCCAAATTATTTTTATTATATTTTCCTCATTGCTGCTCTTTTTAAGTATGTTCACATTGCATTTTCTCACATAAATAAGACTCTTCCTATTATATGTGTATAAGACTCTTCCTATATTGTATATGTTGTACATAAATGATGAGAAGTGTTGATTTCAATGCCTTAACATTTTGTATATAAACACATGAAATTGAACCTAGGAATCTAGTTCAGTATGCAGGTGTCAGTGGCCAAAGGTATTTAATTTCCCTCTTGTGGATATTAGAAGTAGAGTGAGGGCATGCTTTGCACAGAAACTAATCCAAGTCCTTTAAATTTGGAAGGATACATACAACTTTTGTTTCAATAAAACAAAAGAGAGTAAAATGTTCAAAAGATCAGTGAAGTTATGCAAGAAATCAAGGTATCATAAAGGTGAATAGTCATCACCAACATTCTTATGTGAGGAAGATTGCTATTAGAAACACTTTAATAGGATTAGGAATGACTCAGGTTGTACTGTATTGCCTATAGACATTTGAAATACTCTGTGCTAAGCACAAATACTTACCTATGAATATGACATTTGCCATAATAACTATAGATTCATGTTTCACTATCTTCTTACCTGTTTCTCAAAGATAGGAAGACACTTTTATTAGCTTTATGTTCTAATTATCAATAGTTCTAATTATTACCATTGAAACTGTATATTTTGCCTCATATAATATTTTTATTATTCCATCAGGAATACCTAGTAAGATGCAGAAATCTACAAGTGCTGATTCTTCAGTGGAAACACTGAATTCCACTCACCAAGGCGCTGGAGCTGTGCAAATGAGAATCAAAAACACCAACAGCCACCATGACAGGCTGAGCCAAACGAAATCCATGATTCTCACTGATGTTGGCAAAGTCACTGAACCTGTAAGTCAAATACTCCAAATTCTACACATTCCTTTATCACACAGAATTTAAAAAGAAAAACTAATTAGCTTTGTTTTATTTGTCTTCCTAATATGCATGAGAAAACTGTTTTCATGATGCATTTTTATCTTGCTTACTTATAGTCATAATAATATCCCCAGTTGTAAGAGTAAAGCTGGGTCTAATCCAGAGTGATAAAGTGGATTTGGAGCTAGGCTGAAGAGCACCTTTGACTCATTTTAAGAGTCAATACTATCATGCTTCAGTGTCATAAAAATAATGAGGTTATGCTAGCATGTGGTGTTTGTACTTCCAAATACAGTATATCACTTTGAAAAGCCAGAGGCTAAAATTAGCTAAGAATGAACCGAGAAAAAAAATCTTAAAAAAATGTGCAAATCTCTTCCTTGAAATCTCTCAATAATATAACAGAGAAAATTACGATTTGATTTAGAATGGGCTTAAATGACTGAAATGGTGTGGCTATTTAAGGTTTGGAGAGGAAGCCATTTTGTCTCGATAATGTGTCATTAAGAAGATTTGAAATAAAATAGTTAGAGATGAACTTTACTGCCAATTGTGTCCCTGGCCCTGCAAGCATCCTGAGCCACTAAACCCAATGATTGTGATGAGTCTCCCCTGGTTAATTTTCTCCCATAATTGTGGTAACTTGCAGCTGAGGCCATAGGATGTTACAAAATTATTTATGCAATGCTAGCCACTCTTTTGGACTCCAAGTCTATTTTGTTCCTCACAGTGAGAGCAAGAGCAAATGTGAGAAATAGGTTAGCTGGGGACAGGCTGCGAGTCCCAGTCACCCTGCAAAAACATGTAAGCTATTAATTGTGTTCTGTTAATATCATAGGGCCTAGAAATATTCAGCTTCCTAACTGGGTTGTTAAATGAGATAAACTTGTGGACTAGGATGTTATCGATTATGTTTAGTTCCCATTTTTACCTCCAATTTCAAGTCAAAGTCCACCCAAAGCAATCTCAGAAGTGTAGAAAATACGTGAATTTACTCATTCTTTCCTCCGGTGTCCTAGACAAATTTAGCATGGTGATTATATGGGCTGAAGAGAAATACATCCTCAGATAACAGACGGGAAAAGCATATTCCTTTATTTACTTTCTCATTTTAAACCATTGTCTGCTGGGAGTCACAAGAACGTTAGCTGGCTTTACTTTTCAAGCCACTGAAATGTTCCTCCGCCATGAACTTGCGATGGTGGTTACGGTAAATTATTGGTGTCTCTATATGTATTATCAGCAAGAACTGTACCTTTGAAAAAGTTTAAAAGTTAAGTATATTTAATGATGCCTAACGTATTTTATTGGCTGTGTTTAACAAAAGGCACTATGCCGCAGTTGTTTTTGACAAGCATGAAAACATCACAGCATGAGACTGCAAAAGGAATTATGGAGAGAAATTACAAGTGATCCATCTCTCAATGAATTATCCACCTCAATAGCCCGCAGAACTCAGCTACCAATTAACACCTACTTTATTACATGTTGGGATGTACTTAATAACTTTCATGTGTTTATGCACTATTACCTTGACTGATGCCTCTTGTACAATTAGGCATAATTGGCATATCAATATGCAAAAGTTAAAAGGATTAACCCTCTTAAAACTAATGAGCATTTCTGTATCCAGCTGCTAAATGAGACAAAATTAGCATTTTTCACTTTTGGGCAGGATTTTATCATGCAGTTTCTCATTGTTGATATTACCTTGTTACATAACTTTAGTTTGGGGGTTTGTATGCTGGACTGCTAGAGAATTAGAGTTTTCCAAAGTTAAATGAGTTATAATTATCCCAGCTTTTGTTGCTGCATTCTTAGCCTAGGCAATATGTATTCCTTGATAAGGAACAAAAATAAAAGTTACTTTTGGTTATGTGTGCTCAGTGCATAATTATATAAAAGGGGTATTTTAGTGAGAAGATGTCATTTCACTGAGAAAATTTGGCTCAGAGATACTGTATTGAATGCTTGCCATGGCACTAATTTTCTTTCTGTCTCAGTTCTTTTCATCTCTTTTTTCCATGCACAATTTTCTGGCTAGATACTGACAGAATGTAAAGTATTTTGGCATATTTATTCAAACAAGCCTGTTAAAGTTATCTGTTCAAGCTAAACTAAGAGTTTGCTTTTTAAAATTTGGGTGATAAGGTGAGGTCAGAGGGTAGATTTTGAATTTAAGAGAAATGGAAAAGATACGTTCTAATATAATCATATTCACAAGAAGCACAGAGACACACTTTGTGTAATTTCTGCAGGAAAAAAATGGTTGGTTACAGACCCTGCATATTATCCACTCTTTATAACAAAATGAAATATAATACAATAGTTATACAAAAATATAAGAGCTATGTATGTCTAATAGAGATGTACTGACTATATAATAATACAAGAACCTGATATTAGAAGCATAATTATTTAATTTCAGACCACCTTATAAATTTCTCCTATATCTATCATTAAAACAACTAAGTATCTTAAATGAAAAGTGTTTTGAAATGTCAGTCTAAGCACTTATACAACTCTAAACTTCAGAAGATGTATATTTACTTTTTAGGAATTGTGTTGGTCTAAATAATTTAGGGAATTCTTTCAACAGAACAGATATGAAGGCTTATTAGTATTTATTTAGTGGTATACATTCATTTCCTTCACACACTTAGCATAAGCTTTATCTGATAAATGAAGTCAATACTTTTTCAAAATTCAAAGAAGGATGCTTTCTACCTGGGGTATGTCAGAGTGATGGGAAATTTGGATCAGAGGGATGTGGTTTGCAAGAAAATTGCCTGTCCATAAAAAAGATGTAGAGAGTTCAATTCAATGGGTAAAGAAGCTCTCTGGTCCTAGTGATTTGTTGTCCTGTCCTGAGCTTCTTCACAGTGAGACCTCTTAAAGGTGGATGGCTTGTTTACCAGAATGTGCCAAACAGAAATGCAGGCGGCTCAGTGCCAGTAACTGAGGCAAGCAAAGGGTGCCTGTGTAAGGCTAATAATGTGCAATCCAGCAAATAGCTAATGCAAAAGATTTAACATGCTTTGATGTTATTTATAACAGGGATGCTCCAGCCTCTTAGACAGTTTAGAATAGATATTAATGAAGAGTTTAAATAGCCCAAATCAGGAAACTGCAGACACAGGATTTGCAGGCATGAGCAATTTCAGCATTTAATGCTGGTGTCGTAAGCAGCAACACGTATGAATATTCACTGCTTGTCTTTTCTAACCCCACAGAAAGGCATTACTTCATTCATGCCAATTATCATCAAAAAATATATTTTATTGCTGTTTAGGTAAAGACTTAGTTCTAGCCATTCCCTAATACTATCATCTAAGACTCCTTTTGCCTCCATTAAGAAAGTGTGTTTGTTCATTTTTCTTTTTAATATATCAAGGAGAAGAGGAAACAATTTTCTTTTGTTTCTTATTTCTGCAATTATAGGATACTTGCCAAAGTTGTGGCTAGCCAGAACAGCAGACATAAAAATTGCTACTAAAAATATAAGCCTTCTGTTGAGCAGAGTTTTTGAGAAATATTATGAGATTGTAGAGCTTGTCCATGTTTGCTTCAAATCAAGCTTACAGTGAGGTTTGAGGCTTTGTTTGTATAAATTGTCCTGAAGTGGATCCTGATATTTAATTAAAATGACACTAAATCACATTGAATTGATAAGACTTGGCATCTCAAACAAAGGTAATTGCCCGTATTGGTTTTGTGCAAAAATAGCGCTGCTTGGAAAATGTGCAGCCAACACAGACTGTCAACTCCATTTATAGATCAATATGTGAAAACCATTGATCAGGCAGGCATGTGTAACAGTAACACTTTGCATTTATTTGTTGTTTTTATACCACATTACGGCTTACAGGATTATAGGCTTCCTAAATATTTTGACTTCCTCATAAATATATGATCTGTTGCATGTTAATTAAATGAGAGTCTGCAGCCATTTCTAAAATTGTTTTTAGTTTGATGATTTCCTTTTACTGCTGTGGATCATATGATCTGAAAAAGGATTAGTTTCCTTCTGCATAGAGATTATTAAAGCTTATTTTAATGTGTCCTCTACAGAGTAAGACATGACTACATTTTTTGCTCTAAAAAAATTACAAAAACACACAATTATTTTCTCTTTACAAGTAGCTGATCTGTTTTTGTTGTTGTTTTAATTTTTTTTGTATTTTATGGACTTTCTCAGTGCTCAGGGAAGAATCATTTCTTGATATTTCATGATTTTGTACACCCTGTAGATAATCAATCTTTTTGATTTCCCTGATAGAACTTGCTCTTTCTCTTTCTTTTTCTTCTAACCTAGCTCTAGACTACAGGCGTCTGATGTAACATTACGTACAAAATAAAATGATCATCTCAATTACATTGCAAGGCACACACAAATACAATTTGAATTTTATTTTTCTGATGTGAAGTCTTATGAACTATTCTTACACACTGCATTCTGCAGTTAAATCTTTCTTATCTCATCAGTGTAAGGACAGTGTTTTGTTCCTAATCTTTATTGGACTATTGTAGATGACATTTGTAAGCCATTTTGGCTCATAAGGAAATGCTATGCTGGGGGACAGTGAAGTGAGTCTCTTTATAGATCCAAGACTTTGATATTGCAAAAATAATGTGTCTTCCACTGCAATTTTCTTTGTCACTGAGAGGTCAATTCTGTTGAGAAATCTTTTTATATCTGCTGTATACATTAGAAGTGCTGCTATCACCACAATATTTAGCTTTAGAGACAATATTGTAATAGTAAACAAAAAGAGGTTACAAACAGAGCAAAAGTAAGTTGCAGTGACCTAATATGCAGTTGAAAGATTACTAAGGTGAGTAATTCAGTGGGGGCCGCTTCTTCAGGAACATAGATGAAAAAGTTTGCTAGCCTCAATTTTGACTTTTAGATGATCTTCCCCAGGGGGAAAAATCTTCAAAAACCTCCTTTCCTTGTCCTTGCCACCCTATTCCACCTCATGCTGTGAAAAATCTTTAACTGTTTACCAAGCACAGAGTAGACTGCCTAAAGATGCACAGAGCTGACCATGGCATTATAGAGTCTAAACCTCACAGAATGAGCCAGGGCTTTCGAATTCACGGAAGTGGCTCTGCTGTTTCCATTTTAACTTGAGCATGGCTAAATTTATTTATAATCTCCTACTGATTGAACATGGTACTGAATGTACATGAGAGACATTTTTTTAAGTTAGTCCTCTGATTACTAATTTGAATCCAAAACTCTAACCTTGTTAGCATCTGGACTTATTTCCATAATAACAACCCCTTCAGAACCTACAAAGTAATGAATAATTGACAACAAATGAAATGTTTTGATAGTTGTCGGCACAAAGCATGTTTAATGTTTTGTGTTGCTTCCTAGCTAATTATGTAGATGACACATTTGTCAGACCTTGACTGCCATTAGAAACGTGTTTCCAGAGGGGAGAAAAACAGGCTATTCATAGAGTAATTAACTAGAATGCTCAATGACCTGTGAGAGATTCAAATCGCTGCCAGTTCAGACATTGTTTTGTTACAGAGCAGAGGGGTAATTAAAATTCCAAATTACAGTCCTATGATGGAGCATTTGTTTGTTGACAGTATACTCTTACTCTAGTTTGTTAATTCTTTTTTAAATTGCTTCTAATCCATTTTATAGCTTTCGGAGTTCCATCTTTGAATTTACTGACAACTAATATTATGGCAAATTGTACTTCAGTGGAGTGTTGTGAGCATCCTCGTTTCAAAGGAGCACAAAGTGGTGAGATGTACCCTTCCGGAGACTGATACATCAGGTGCTGGCACGAACAGGGAGCAAGCATCTTGTAAAATGCTGTTTTCAATTGTGTATTAGAAGAAACACTCTGGTGGGCATGGAGAAATAGAGAAGGGGAGAAAACAAAGTGAAATAACAAAAAAAAGAATAAAGAAACCTAACCCCTTACAAGAAATGACTGATAGAGTGTTCTGGTACTCCAATTAGGAGAAAGGAGTTAGAGGTGGAAGAGCTGGATTTAAGTGCAGGGCAGAGGCTGCAACTGTGTGAAACATTGCTCTTGCTTGGAGTAAATGTTTGGCAATCAGAGCTCTCTCTCAGGTGAGTGAGTGACATACCTCAGCATAAAGGGTATCAGGAGAGTTTCCAAGGAAACAGTTGAAGAGTTTTGCAAATCTAGAAGGCTAAAATAGTCTCAAGTTTCAGCTTCAGTGCAAAATTGCTGAAAGTGAGAATATAGTTTTATTAAACAGATCTGACAGAAGTCGCACGGTGTTTGATGCAGGCGAGCTGACAGAAGCATCCAGCAAGCACCGATTATCCCCAAGTCACTGTCAGCTAGGATTGATTTTCACTTTCTCCGTTTATGTAACAGTTCCTGTAATACAACTGACCCCGAATCACGTTACCTTGTCATTTCTCTGCATGGATCAAGAAGAGATGAGCTGAAAATAGCTAGACACTGACCTTGAACTTGCCAGAAAAGTGAGAAGTGACAGTGAGGGTTTCTGTAGTTCATGTGCAGCTAAAGGCATGCTGTTTTCAGTCAAGTTCACCATAGCAGCACAAGGGGGCAGAGCAGTACTAGGGATTACAGGTAAAAGAACTTGAGCAGCCCACAGACAGAAACACTGATGGAGAACCAACCGGAGGTCTGATTTTTACATCTTAGTGCAGACATAAAGGAGAATTACTGATGAATCAAAATCTCAGGTCCCATGATGTTCATAATCAGTAATCTAAAATTGTACATTCTAATTAGAAGAGCTTACCTAATACTCTGAGTGGCAGCAGCTATGCTTTTCCAGTGAATTAGTTGCAGTTTCTCTTGTTTTATTCATCAAATCCTCTCTTCACTCCCCAAAGTAACTTTAAACCATAGTCAATATTATGAAGAGTTCTCTGGCAAACTCTCATATTCTTGTAGGTCAAAATCTATTGGAATATGGGGACAAAGTGCTTTTTTCATACTCTTCAATGAGGAGCATCTCAAAACTGCAATCCCAGAATGTTGTAAGGTAAATCAGAAGTTAAGAGGATATTGTTTGTCATTGGCTTCCAGCATGTCTACCCCCTTGGATATTTTTGTTCCATTTTCAAAAATATCGGTTAGAGATTGTCATTACAGATTTGATTACCCTAAAAATGTTGAGTATTGTTCCTCGCTAACATTTATTTAAGCTAAAGTATTGCTGCTCTGAGGGTGAATATGTCTTATAAAAATCACCTAACCAATTCACCAAAAGCAACAGAGAAGAAAAGCAAGTCAAGAAACAAAAGAACAAGCACTGATTCAATTATTTACAAGCTTATAAGTGCCCAACTTAAGGTTGCAATAACGTCTTTGAATGTGTGCTAACATGATAATATCTCTGTAAACCTACACAGTAGAGCTCTGTGTGTCTATACATTAAAGTTGTACATATCTACATTTTAATCTATAACACAGATGAAGAGATGGGTGTATATAATATGTATTTGATCTTATTTTATATTCCAGATGAAAACATATACATAGATTTACAAGTGGAAATAGCAACATGGCCTTAGGAATCTTTTGTAATTCAGTTCAGAACATACTGATAATATTAAGTTCTATTTTAAACGAATATTTTTATTTATTTCAAGAATGGAATAAAACAGAGGCCATTCTGTCAAAAGGCACAAATATATTTAAAGTACTTGTGTCATCGAGAATTCTATAAAACAATGGCCAGGAGTTTGGCTTAGTGCTTGCATGAAGACCCAGGTTTGATTTCTCAGTACCACATACACAGAAAAAGCCAGAAGTAGAAAAAGCCAGTGTGACTCAAGTGGTAAAGCTCTAGCCTTGAGAAAATCCAAGGACAGTGCTCAGGACCTCAGTTTAAGCCCCGAGTTCAAGCCCCAGTACTGGCAAAAGAAATAATCATTCTTTGTCCCCTGAACTGGCAAAAATAATAAAAAAAAAAAAGAATTTTGTAAAATCTAAAGTTTGGCATCTAGGAGAAGAGTACTTTCAGTACTCAGACTTAGAATTGACACTTGAGGAGGCTGTATATCAGGGGTCATTGGTGAATTTGCAGCTATAAAATTCATGTGGCTAACGTGAAGGTCTTTGAAGACGGTTCTGTGGAATAGATGCATTTCCAAAATGTCAAACAGTGATGACATTCTTGCACCTCAGAGAATGTAGAAGACTTTCAGGTACCGTCTCCTAGGGGACATGCTTGATTAGCCTTCTTTTCTGAGGTCATAGCCCACATAAAGGTGTTGGCTCTTAAAACACTTCCCCAGAGGTTTTGTGGTCCCCCCAACCCTTTCTTCTTTTCCCTCCCTTCTATGTATGGCTTTTAATAAGGGACTTAGTCCCTGATGTGTTCAGATTTGGTTTATTGTTGCCATCTGTTTAATTACCCTCTCAGGTTTGTGTTAGGAAGCATGAAAGTATTTCATCCAGCCTTTGAATCCCTGTGTTCCTAAAGAGATGTGGGTAAAGTACATGTCAGTTTTCAAAGAGCATATTAAAAACTGATAAGCAAAACCACCTCCAAACAATATCATGGAAGGCAAAGACATTATTTCCTACATTAATGCACATTGCAACTAATTAGCAAATGTACAGAAATGTGGCATTGTCATAGGCAGGATACCATTTTCTTTATGTGCAAAGGCACACACTTTCCTATTGAGGTGCTGGATTTTTATGGTTCCTATGTTCTTCTAATGCACTGACAGTATGTTTCTTAGGGGAAGAGAGATGGAATTGGGTGTGTAACATTATGTATGATCATTATATATGGAGCAGATCAAATGACATGATGAAGTAAATTAGAAACCTTATATTAAAAAACAAAGGAGAGCATCTTTGGGGAAAGCAAGAAAACAATAGGAATCTCACAATTCCTTCCCTTTCCTTCTTCCTTCCCATCTTCCTCATTAAAATTTTACTGGGGGCTTCTATAGCCCCCATTGTATATAGATATTATGAACATTTTTCCACATGCAAAAGCCATTGAAAAAATATTACTCAGAAGAACACTCTTCTCAACAATCTATAACAAAATTAGTTAGATATCAACGTTTGGAGGGACTAACATAAAATGTAATGAGTGATATGTAAATATCCAAAGTTTGGTCACACACAACCAGGAAATCAAAATAGAGAGGGGGATAGGATTAAGGCTTTTACTTCCCAAATCAAACAAAGAACTCAAACAACTATGAATCTTCTCTTTCTATTTATCCCTTATGAAGTGATTGGGATAAATTAACATTCTCTTCTGAGATTCCAAGATATTATTATATTAATAGTATGTTTTAAAGTGCTCAGAAATGGTAGCTTTCCTTTTATGCAAGTGTCGTTCCACAGTACCATAAACACAAATGATCAAAGTACTGTTCTCTTTCTGTCTCTATATGAGGAAAACGGTGCTGTGCTTGCCTTATGCTCTTATATTATCTCCGTGGAGGAAGAGGAATAATGATGACACAAACTTTCCTCCACTACTTTTGGACACCTGACCTGCTTTCCTTCCCACAGGGTAAAAGAAAGCTACAGTCTTCTTATTTGCAATGAGAAAGGACATGTGTCTCCTTGCATTGGATTGTCTTAGATCATATCATGTAGCACAAAGTGACCCAATGTAGGCAGATAGGAAAACAAAGTGACAGTTTTGTTTGCTTTAATATAAACTGTGACATCAAAACAAGAAGGAATAAACCTAGAGGCCCATTGCCAGATCACAGAAATTAAATGGCCAACATTGATATTCTATACTTAAAGAATATTCTCTAATCAGCAGTGAAAGGTTAATGAGCAAGGAAGCTTAGCTTAAGTTTAGATAAACGAAGTGAAAGTATCACTATTTTTAACATCAGCAGGAAAGTGAATCTGGCTGATACTTTGATAATCCATCACATGCTATGGTCTTACCTATTGATCACAACCTGACGATGGGTAACCTTTCATGGCAACTTCCTCTTTTACCATGAGTTATTGACAGAGTTAATGTCAATAACACATGATCAAATAGAGAGGAAATAAATTTACATTTTTACATATGCTATCTTTAACTGCTACACTTTTGCTTGAAAGAAAGAAAAGGAAGGAAAAAGGGAAGAAAAGAAAGAAGAGAGGAAGTTAGGGTGGATAAAAGGGAGGATCTTTTTATTGTCTTAAAATATTTAAACAGCGTTTTTACAAAAATTAACTGTATGTAATGTAATTATTGTAGTCAATGTACTTTATGTAAGTAATGAACTATGTAACTTGAAGGTAGTGATGGGAGGGAGAATTAAGGGAGAAAGAAGGAAGGGGTGACAGTGACCAGAAAGCAGAAGAGTACTCATAACCTGATTTGTGGAATTGTAACTTCTTTGTACAACTACTTAATAATATTAAAAAAAAACTAAAAACAACAACAAAAGGTTAACAGTGTGGCAATCATATACTTTTCATTTGCAACTAAACTATGTACTGAGTAATAAATCCCTGTATTTAAGGGAATATTACTGTTTATTATGCTCACTAACATGACTAATACTCTGTTCAAAAGTCCCTCAAAAATTATATATTTAATTTTTTTTTTACTTATATGTTCCAAGACTGGGGCTTGAACTCAGGGCCTACGCATTGTCCCTTAGTTTCCCCTTAAGGATGGCAGGCTATTACTTGAGTGATAGCTTTACTATCATAATCTTCAAATCTCAGCCTCCTGATTGAAGATATGAACCATGGATCCTGACATTCCTTTACACATTCGTTCATGTTCCCAGAGAAGTTAACATCTCAAATCTACCTTAGTGTATCCTTTTATGCGTCCCTAAAATGCGAAGCAGAAACTAGATTGATTTGTGCATACACTCATTTGCCCAATTATTTACTTCTTCAGTAAGAGTATGTTACTGCATATATACCATATGGAAAAGACCACTATGGAAACTGGGGTTGTAAAATAAAAATACTCTCTGCCCCTTTGGAGGTTACCTTTATGCATTATTGAATCCTATTCCTGGTATCACCCAGGCTCAAATCTGCCCAATCCCTAACATAACCATCACCTCCAGCACTGTTCCTCATCTCAACACCAAGCTTGCCATCACAAACTTAAATAGCCAGTCATATGCCATGATTATGTGGGAAAAATAAAATAAAAATATTCTGTGAAATAAAAGGCCTTTCTTTTTCATATCCTGTAGCATGCATTTCTGTGGGTTGTAAAACTCAAATGAAGTATTTTTTTAAGTAAAATGAATTTGAGGGAATCTCACCTGATTTTAACCTATTTTAGGCTCCTTTCTTTTTTAAACATGATTTGACACATTATTTATGTTTTTTTTTTCTCCCTGGGAACATACCAGATATTGAAGCACTTTGCTCTGGGAGCAAGTAAAGTTGCTAGTCTTCTTATCTGATTCAGTTTATAATGCCTCTTTTCCTCATGATCTCTTTTGTCCCAGTCCCTTAGCATTTACTAAGTTAATAATAAACTAAATGGAAGTTGAACTAATACTTTTTAGTGAATAAAAATATTTAAATATGTATTTGATGTCTATATCTATCTGTTATTTCAATATGATAGATGTACACAAACCTAATTTAGGTATCTACAGAGTATTCAAAAAATTACTGCATTCCTGACTTTACATCTTTTATATTGAACTTACACTGGGATCACAGTAAACACTGTTATTTATTTGTTTGTTTGTTTGTTTGTTATGGGACTTGAATTCTGGGATTAGGCTTTGTCCCTGAGCTCTTCAATTCAAAGCTATTGCTCTACCACTTGAGCCACAGCACCACTTTCACTTTTCTGATGGTTAATTGGAGATAAGAGTCTAACAGACTTTTGTGCTCATGTTGGCCTTGAACCGCCACCCTCAATCTCAGCCTCCTGAGTAGCTAGGATTACAGGTCTGAGCCAGAGGCTCCCGGCCTTAATATACTCATTATTGTGGAATATAGTGAGGTCAAAGATGGTTTGTACCTGCTATAATTACTATACTTATAAAATCAGCTAATACTTTTAGTGTATTCTTGTCTCTCTAAGAGAAGTATGGCTTCATAGTTTTTTTTTTCAAATAATCAAATCAGGGTGAATTATCTTTTTTTATTAAAATAATTTTATTTTTCCATATATTTTTATTGTAATTAATAGAAGGGTTGCATTATATTTGCCAGATAGGAGGTGCATTAATTCACATGCATTGATACCCTTTCTCATGTCTTGGTGCCCATTTCCCTCCCCCATACCCCTCATCTTGTTTTCCCCCCTTCCTTATCCAATTTCAAATAACCAAATACAAATGTATCTAATATATCAGATAAGAAAGTGAGATACTGTAACAATATCTTTTTTATTTTATTATCAGGTTAACATAAAGAGGGGTGCTTAAAAGATATCATTGGCCACAATAATAATGTACACTTACACTGAAACAAGTGAAAAAATTAACCAGAGGGAAAGAGCAGAGTACACAGGCTACATTGTTAATATGAGCTAGCTTGAGATTACTCAGATGTTGAGATCACTCAGAAAAATGTTCTTTTGCAGAGAGTTAAACTATAGCAATAGCAATATAGTAATAGTCAAGTATCAAAATTATCTAGTCACTTTACAACTCTGCTTAAGATGAGGTCCTTGTTAGACTGTTCTAATGACATGAGCATGCCCCCAAAATAGCCACTGTTAAGAATATATAATTATCTATCTCCATGTATAGATAATGAGAATATTCTTGCTATGTGAATAGACAGGGAAATTTGACTTTGATTCTGGGCACACTAAAGAGGACTATTCCTCACTTTTTATGAATCTGAGGCTGCTTTTAACAATGTCCTTTCAACACCAAATCTGTTAGCTGATATAAGGTAAAACTCTAAAATCTCTAGGCTAAGCTTCCCGGAACATAGAAAACTTGCCTCCACTGTAGTTAATGTGATGCCTTGCCCATGATTCACATCTTATTTTGAAACTAGCACCTCTGAAACAAGGTACATCTAAAGTAGCTGCCATGCTAACCCATTTCTCTCCAAAGATATTTTTCAGTTTATTAGGTATGGTGTTTAACATTTTTTTTTTGCCAGTCCTGGGCTTGGGCTCAGGGCTTGAGCACTGTCCTTGGACTTTCTCAAGGCTAGCACTCTACCACTTGAGCCTCAGCACCACTTCCGGCTTTTTGCTTTGTATGTGGTACCGAGGAATCGAACCCGGGTCTTCATGCATGCTAGGCAAGCACTCTACCACTAGGCCAAACTCCTGTCCCCAGTGTTTAACATTTTGAAAGAATTCTTAGTTGAGGTGGTGGTGTCCTCTTGGGATTATTTTAAATGATCCTTGCTGAAGACATTTAAACTAATTATCTTAAAGTTCTTACATAGCTGGATCATCAGAGGTGAGGGCATAATGCAGCAAGTCAAAAAACTGACAATTGTTAGTTAGAAATATAGAAATTCAGACAGTGACAGTTGCAAGTCATAAATTTGGAAATGTAGTCTCTATCACATTTCACTGATAGTGTAAAAACAGTCTTTCTTATGTAGCTAAAGATGAATTCTCTTATTCAGATTTTCTCATTTGGATTTTATTTCAGTTTTAGACTCTTGAATTCTTATAGATTAACTAATATTTCCTTACCTTTGAGAAAGGAATATGTTTTCTAAAAATAAAATCTATATGTATCTATGGAGATGATGCTCTCTTGAGACCAAGTTATAAATATTGTCTTTATTCTTGCTGGTCTATAATTTGTCTATAATTTATTTTTTGTCAATCATGATGCTTTTTTTCTGGCTTACATCTTCTAGTAAATGGACTTCTATATTCTGGATCATTTTGACTCTAGTAACCTTGAGTTTTTATTCAAATACTACTGCTTTTAGCTTCTGATTCATAAACAAATCTATGAGATTTGTGCCTGAGGATTTATGCCTTACTGTCACTTCCAGTTAACTGTTATATAAAAATAATACAAATATTAACCTGGCAATGTCTCCTGTACATTTGGCACCATGTTGGGTATTTTGATAGAAGATTTGATTAAAACCCTCAGATCAACAAAAAGTTATTGAACTCAGGTACACATCCTAAAATGTCTGATACCAAAGTCCCAAATGGATAGTCTGAGCCACAATCTGTACTTTAGATTTTACCTAAGTAGTTCCTACAGTTATTAGACTTTACAGGAACATTTTATTATATTCAACATGGACCAAAGAATGAGTGAGAATCAGTTGTATATTTTCTCTCCTGTCTATTTAAATTCTACTCAACCAATCATTGTTAAAATTATATTTTATGTAACATAACCTCTACTTAAATAAATATATATATATACATATGTATATATATATATGTATATATATTCTCCTTCTGGTCAGAAATCTCAGATAATACCAAAAGAATCTTGTGAAAATTTCTTCTAGTATTATTTTAGTTTAAAATATGATGTGACTAGCAAAACTCCATTTAATAATATCTCTTTTAAATTGCTGAAAGAATCATCCTTGAAAACACAGAGAAAGAAAAAAAAATACTCAGAACCAAAGAAAATTTTCCAAATCTAGAAGTATTTCATACATGAACAAACAAAAGAACTGGAATAAGGATAAAATAATCTAAAGATGCACCCATGTGTGGTGGCTCATGCCTGTAATCCTAGCTACTCAGGAGGCTGAGATCTGAGGATCAAGGTTCAAAGCCAGTCAGGGCACAAAAGGACCTGAGACTCTTATCTCTAATTAACTTCTAGAAAATGGGAAGTAGGATTTGGCTCAAGGGTAGGGCAGTAGCCTTGAACTGAAGAGCTCAAGGACAGTGCCCAGGTTGAGTTCAAGCTCCATGATCCACAAAAAAAAGAAAAAAAGAAAAAAAATCTAAAGCTGCATATGTACACTCTCTTATGAAAAGTAAATTATCATAATGTGAACTAAGTGCAAAATGGCGAGCTCATTTTCTACCATCTGCTTTGTGGTTCAAAGATTATAACATGTGATCTAACGAAACCCAGGCAGACATCTATTGGCTGTTCAAGTCCTATTTTCTGAAACACACGGAAATCTCTTTATTATCCTTTACTTGTCCTTTTATTTCTACTGAGAATGAAATTCTCAAAATCAAACACTATGGTAGGAATAGTAGGGTACTTGTAGTGAAATAGGCATCATGGGAATGATAGCACAAATGTATTCTTATGGATGGAGTAGAAAGCAACAGTAAACACCTTCAGAAAACATGATGATTTAATCTGTTATAAATATATGATTAGTGTATTATACCAGACAATCTGGCTTAGAAAACTGGAAGTTTTTATGATAAGAGCCAAACACTGTTTTCTAGCATAAATATCCTAAGTAGTGTTATTGAATAAGCTTTTGAAAAAGCAAAAGTGTTTATCAAACTGTCTCAAATAGGTGTATCTAACTACATAAAGGAAGTCAGAAGCTTATCTAAATACTTAATTCAGTTCAAAAATCATCACAAACCATTTTATAATGATTAAAGTTTGCATTTTGCCACATACCA
The DNA here is from genome assembly GCF_031878675.1 of Megascapheus bottae. Taxonomy (NCBI): domain Eukaryota; kingdom Metazoa; phylum Chordata; class Mammalia; order Rodentia; family Geomyidae; genus Megascapheus; species Megascapheus bottae. The sequence continues at coordinate 34,395,815 of NC_143520.1, read as the reverse complement.
TGTAATTAAAGTGTGAACATTGGGGACTAAGTAAGTTATATGTTTGTGTGTATATATTTTGGGGTATTGTGGGGATATGTAAGTAAATTGGTGTAAATGTATGTCATGATAATCTAGAGGTAAATATTACCTATTGCTTTTAGTGAATTGTTTCTTTTCATTTTCACCATCTTTAAACCGTAGTTTATTTCCTGAAGTATATTTCCAATACCATTGACCTCTTTCTCCAGGCCCTCCACAATACCAATTAGCCTTAAATTAGGCTTCCTAATTGTATCTTGGATGTCCTAAAGCATTCTCTCATATTTCCTGGATTTGGTTTGACTCATTTTCTGTTCTTTCTCTATAACAAATAGATATCTTCAACCCCGGAGATTCTTTCTTTTGCATTGTCTAACCTGCCCCTCAGTTGATGAGTGGATCAGCAAGATGTGGTATTTATACACAATGGAATTCTCTGCTGCTGTCAGAAAGAACGGCATTGCCCCATTTGTAAAGAAATGGAAAGACTTAGAAAAAATCATATTAAGTGAAGTAAGCCAGACTCAAAGGAACTTAGGCTCAATGGTTTCCCTCATTTGTCATAATCAGTAGAAACCTTGGGCTCTTTTAGCAGAGATTTACAACAGAACAAAACCTAGATACATAAGGCCATTAGTATGACACTAAAAGAAGGGACCTTCAGGATATAGAAACAAAAGGCATATAATAAATGATTGTTTGCCTTAATGTACTATTACCTCTCAGCTCTTTTGCTGTCCCTTGGCTATCTCATATTGTTACAGTATTTCACCTTGTTATCTGATATATTGTATATATGCATATTTGGTTATTTGAAATCGGATAAGGAAGGGGGGACAACAAGATAAGGGGCAGGGGTGAAGGGACGGAAATGGGGTCCAAGACATGGGAAAAGGTATCAATGTATGTGAAGCAATGCACTTTCTATCTGGTGCATATAATGTAACCCTTCTATCAATTATAATAAAATATGTGGAAAAAACATGAGAAGGGGTATCAATGTGTGAGAAATAATGCACCTACTAACCTGGCAAATGTAACTGTAACCCCTCTATACATTACTCCAACAATAAAAATTGTTTTATAAAGTTGAAAAATATATATATATATAATTTATTTCCTATTGCTTTCCTTCTCATGGCCAGCAGATGGCTGCTTTACCTTTAATATTTCAGCTAAATTTAAGACAAATTTTAGGAATAGATATAAGATCTCTCTCTCTCTCTCTCTCTCTCTCTCTCTCTCTCTCTCTCTCTCTCTCTCTCTCTCTCTCTCTCTCTCTTCTCTCTCTCTCTCTCTCTGAGACTTGAACTCAGGGTCTGGGCACACTGTCCCAAACTTTATCTCTCAAGACAGGTATTCTATCACTTTCACTATATCTCAATTTCTGGTGTTTTGCTAGTTAATTGAAAGTAAAAACCTCATGGACTTTTCTCCCTGGGCTGGTTTTGAACCATGACCTTTTTATCTCAGCCTCCTGTGGGACTCTTAAGTGTGAAACATCTCCACCTGACTGCAATTGTCCCTTAAAAATCAGTGAAGGGCTGCGAGTTTGGCATAATTATAGAGTGCCTACCTTGCATGCACGAAGACCCAGGCTCAATTCCTCAGTCTCATAAACATAGGAAAATAAAAACAGGTGGAAGTGGTGCTGTGGCTCGAGCGGTAGAGCTCTAATCTTGAGAAAGCCCAAGGACCCAAGGACAGTGCACAGGAACTGAGTTCAATACCTAGGACTGGTAAAAAGCAAACAAAAAAAATTCTGTGGAAGGCCTACATTATGGTCTATAAGGATATATCTCTGCTGCAAAAGGGAAAAAAGTCTATTCTATTACATAGAGATAAAGGCCAATAAAAATCTAGATGTAAATTAAGAGTAAAGGAAAATTAATGGCAATCCTTACATCATTCTGATATATTTTATCTATTATAAATAGTTTATAGTTTATTATTTGATCCACAGTTAAGTTTACGAAAGCATTTGAAGCAGAAAACTCTGTCTGCTAGGAGGACAATTTAGGACATGGAAAGTCAAGTTGAAGATACAATTGAGAAATTTGTATTGTTGAGTTCCCAATAAGTCATGATAGCTTGTAAGAAATGGTTTCAGTGAATACAGATGGAAGACAAATACAATGTATTTTATACTAGAACTGAAAGGATTTGGAGAAGTCAATGAAAATGTAAATTAATTGTGCTATTCGATGTCAGTCTGGAAAACCTGAATGGATGATATTTTTCAATCATTGAAATAGGAAGATCTGAGCATCATAGAGATTTGCTGAGATAAGACATGAGCCTGTTTATACATTTTTTTCTTTTTTTTAATGGTCCTAGGTCTTGAACTCAGGGCCTGGGCACTGCTCTGAAGCTTTCTCAAGGATATCCCTTTAACCACAGCACCACTTTCAGCTTTTTCTTTGTAGATGGTACTGAGTAATCAAACCTAAGACTTCACACGTGCTAGGCAAGCACTCTACCACTAGATCACACTCCTGGTTGCTGTTTTCAGACAATGGAGGCTAAAACCTGTAATCCTAGCTATTCAGAAAGCTCAGTGCTGAGGATCATGATTTGAAGCCATCCCTGACGGGAAAGTCTGAGAGGTTATTATGTTCAATTAACTATTAAAATAAGCCAGAAGTAGAGCAGTAGATAAAGTGGTAGAGTACTATCATTAAGCAAAATGGCACAGAAACAATGCTAGATATGAAGTATAAGCTCTAGGACCTTCACAATATTGTTTAAAATGCATTATAGTGAAAGTGTCAAAGGAAAAATCAATTATGTGAAGTTGTATCATAAAGGATAGATCTATTTCTTAGAGCTATCTATCTGATATAAACCAATAATCAATGGTACTTAACGCCAAACTCCCACTGAGACAACATGTAGGCAAAGGAATAAACATAAACCACTAGATAAAGTCTATAAAAAAGTTAAAGATGTGATTCATGAGGTGAATCTGAGCCAGGAAACATTACATGTCATACTTTTATTTCAAGAAGTAAGAGATACCTGAATGTATTAAAATAAAATTATTAAAATAAAATTATTTACATGAAACACACACATATGTATACTCATTTCCTTCAAAGCCCAAAAGTACTTCACAAAAATTAAATGAAGTATATAACAAGAATACACACTAACCAAAGGTATTACATAATTAATATGCAACTATTTAAGATCCACTTTATAGTCACATAATTATTCATTGATACATAATAATAGTTATATTCATATATATGTGAATGTTTTGATAAAATATAAGCAGTATTTTTCTTTGGTCAAATCTTCTTATTATATTTTCTCCTGGTAAGGAAAAATCTCAAATTATTTTCACTTTTAATTTCCCTATAAAAGATATCACTTCTGGTTCAAGAGAGGCAAAACTCTCATTGCCACATCAGAAGAGACAGGAAAAAATCCAAACGTCTGGAAAATGAAAACTGGTTCAACATGCAAAATAAATGTTCAAAGATATAATCAAAGGGCCAACATCAAGGTAAAGATAAAGAAATAAGCTACACACGGATCATAAAGATAATATACAAAACAAAATAAAAAGCCCTCTAATTTTATCTTGAGTAAATTGAGTGGGTATTTTTGAACTTTATTTTTCATTTACAGTTTGCCCCAGGATAAAATGATAAGCTCTGTTAATCAGAAAAGGTTAATGGCATATTATTTCTTTGGTAGATTGATAACAGTTTCCGGACCACATTGTTTGTAACTTCTGTCCAACACTACTAGTGTACCTCAGCAGCAAATCTTATGAAAATGTCAACCATGTGTTTGATTTAACCTACTTAAAGAAAATAATCCCACAAGGAACATTATGAGATAATAGAATGTGTAAAATTAATCGCTTTTCAAAAAGTCTTTTGCAGTGCTATTCTCCTTGGTTGAATTCCCTCCCTGATTTAGCCCTCAGATATGCCTTTCCTTATAGGAGGAAGTGTTTGTGGAAACTGTACCAGGGCCCACTTAGAACCTCCTCCACATTTATCAAACAATTCCCTCTCACCCAAATATTCCCAATGTAATCAGGGCTAGCAATTCTCCCTTATTTGTACTCTTCATTTGTACCTGGTGGATTCTATATTACATTAATTCATAAAGCCAGTTCTGCCAGGCTCCCTATGGCTACAATTATTAAGGCTATAACTGAAACAATATTTCTCATATTGATCTTTAAGCAGAGGTTCTTATCCTGAAGCTTTTATTTTACATTAAAACACAAATGATCACTTCTTACACATGAGTTTCTAAGTAGTTACAAAACAAACTGAACTAATATACTTTGAACATTGTCTTGGAGAGTACTGTATTCTAAGGTTTTTCCCTGCACCTCAGAAAATCCTTGTATGTTCTTGTTATGTTTGGGGAACTGTGGGGGAGTTATTTTTGAAGTACCTTAAGCCAATACCTTATTCTCTAGGTTCCAAAGAGGCTCTGCTTGCCTGTAGGATATTTTTAATATTCAGTTGGGTTTTTTACTTGACTGAAGTGAATTTAAAATCCAACCAAAATCCAACCAAAATTTGGCAGCACTTTGGAATGCCTATTTGATTTATCTGATTTTGTAGAAATTAATCAATGCAGTCTTCTCCATGTCTTCAAGACAACTAAACCTCTTGACGGTTCTTTCCTTTTCATATATCCTTTAAGAAAATGTAGAATAATGACTTTATAATGAAGTCCTTACACAAATACAATGTGCCCTGAAAAAAGAATTAAGAGTATTTTTACAATTGGTCAAGAGGGAAAAAAATCTCTTTAGGTATTAATTAAAAATATTACCATATTTCACTCCCTTACTCAAAAGCTAACAACACTTCAGAGACTTTTCATATCCAAATTTTAACTCAACTTCACATGAATATTTTGGCAACTTATAAAAGCAAAATTTCATCATGGACACTGTTATGATAGATTATTCACCCAAAGAAAGAAAGTCACAGAAGGTTTGAAAGATCAGGCCTGAGCTTTTATGGGTCATTAGCTCTTTTAATGTATCTCTAGGGCTCCTGAAACAATAAACTAAGAGTCTTGGGAAGGCTTAGTTTGACCTGAGTGGAAGAAATAAGGAAGAGCAGAAGTATTAGCAAGGCTCAGTGCTATTAAAATATTCACAGAAGACTCATTTGAAAATGTATTCACCACGTAGTAAGTTAAGGCCCCTCACAGATCAAATGCTACATTTCAGAACAGGAAACAACTCATAAAAGTAATTGACTGATATTCAGGGGGGAAAGGCTGGAGGAGAGAAAGTTAGGAAAATGACCTAATAGCTCTCAAAGGCCTAGTGGTTGGCAGAATGTCCTGCTTCCATTGGTGTATCTTCCCTTAGGAAGCCAAAGAATGAAAAAAGAAAAGGGGGGAAAAAAAAAGGAAACTCTTGTGATACCATGGAACAAGGCATCTACATAGCAGAGTACTGAAAACTCTTCTCAACCACAAATGTTAGCCTCTAAAGTACTCTTCAGAAGTCACTATTCTTAAACCATCCCCACTGAATCCAGGAAAGGTGTGACAGTTTCAAAAAGTACCTTGGATGCTTATTTGTTTTTCTTTTTGGAGATGGGGGTCTCCTTGCTATATAATCCAGCTAGCCTGGAACAGCCTATGTAGCCCAGGGAACACATAGTCTTTCTTAATTTGTAAGTTCTGAGAGTATGCTAAACAGTGACCAATCAGAAAGATCTTTCAAACACACACACACACACACACACACACACACACACACACACACACACACACACACACGCACACACAAGAGCTAAGCTACTACTTCAGGCACAGCACGACTTCCAGCTTTTTCTGATTAATTGGAATCAGAGTCTCAAAGAAACAGGTGCCTGCATCACCCTTTCTCCAATTAACTACTCAGAAAAAGATAGAAATGGTGCTGCAGTTCAAGTGATAGAGCACTAGCCTTCAGCTCGAGGAGGCTCAAGATTAGCAGCCAGGCCTTGAGGACTGACAAAAAAAGCAAAGTAAAGCAAAGAAACGAAAAGAAAAGAAAAGAAAAGAGACCCTCAAAGACTTCCCAGACTGATTTACAGTTATAATCCTCAGCCTTCTAAGTAGCTAGGATTACAGGCATGAGCCACTAGTACCCAGCAAATATTGTCCAGGTGCCTATTTCTAATTATTTTTTCAATGGAAAAACAATTCCAAATCATAATCATGAAATACAATAGAAATAAAATAATGCAATATATTTAATTTATAATATATAAAACCTTGAGAAAAGCTAATATGTGATATATGTTGACATTTTTGTCTAGAGATTTATTTTTAAGGTGTTTGTGTTTAAGCAAATCATTCCACTGTCAGGGCTGAACTCAAATGAGTTCTATCATGAAAGGCTCTTCCACATCGTACAAATGGCAGAATAATCCTGGATGCTTTTGCTATGCCATTATATGGATTAACAAATATTCTTTATACAGATAAAAGTGTCAAATGTCAATTTTATAAGAGAGTGTTCTGTTGTCTAAACTAATAATTTAGCTTTTCTTACAGTTTTAGTTGTAGTTTTTGTTAATAGTTAAGGGATTAGCCAATGCAGAGGAAAACACACTTTACTAATTTAGATTATATATTTCATAGTATTTTTCAAAAAGCAATTAAGATTTCTGTATAGAAGATAAACTAGTGAAAAAAAATTATTATATGTATTAAGTAAGCCTAGGTGTAGGGAAGCAGAAGAAATTCCTTTCTCTTGACTTCTTTATCATTTAATATTAAATAGTGAAAAATAACAAAAAGAAAACTTCCATAAACATTATCTTGTACTAGTCAGTCTCTATTTTATGTGAAAGTAGATTCACATTTGCATTCTTTTAATAACAAAAGAAAGTAATTGTTTCCTTTCATATTGTGCATTTAGTTATATAGAGATGAAACAAATTTAGATATTTATTTAGCTTACAAATATACAGTTTGGGAACAGCAGGAAATCTCATCTATTTAACAGGGAAAGTTCAACCTAGGCTGCAATGTTTTCATCCATGAAATTAGAAAGTAAATATCATTTAAAGGCTCAACTACTCACTCATGCCTGTAATTTGAGGATCACAGTTCAAAGCCAGTCAAGTCAAAGGAGTGCATGAGATTCTAATCTCCAATTAATCACAGTAAAAGTCAGAAATGGGGCTGGGAGTTTAGCCTAGTGGTAGAGTGCTTGCTTAGCATGCACAAAGACCATGATTTGATTACTGAGTTCAAGCCCCAGGAATGGCAAAAAAAAAAAAAAAAAAGGTCAGAAATGGTGTTATAACTCATGTGGTCATGTGGTAGAGTGCCAGCCTTGAGCAAAAGGAGCTCAAGGATAGAGCTCAGGCGTAGAATTCCGTTAATTAATTAACTGAATTTAGCTAATTAATTAAATGCTCACCTAGACTGAGAATTGAATTTGGTGATGGCTCTAATTTCTTCCACTTGGGCTAGAAACTATCATTTCATCACTTAAAAATTATTTCACTCTTTCTGTTATAGTCACTTTCATATTAGTTACAGGCCTGCTAGTTTTAAGAGAATGTGGGTTCTTAGATAGGAGGGTGTTGTTAACATCATTAGAAAGTTAAATTTATGACATATTTAAATGCTTCTAGCCTCTACCTCTTATAGGCCCTCATTATTGATTGGCTTCCTGTTTCCTGTTAAGACAGTCTTTCTCCATAATGTTGTTTAGATGAGAGCTGGTATTCAGATGCAGGGCTCTTCTGCACAAGAAAAACCAGAATTTCAATCAAAGACTCAATTTGACTATGTCTTAGTAATCATTTTATTCTTAAACCAATTGACAGTCAAGTATGATGGGAAGGATAGTGATTTGGGTTCTAGAAGGTGTTTCTATGCTCTGACTCAAGAAGTCCATGGGGTCAAACATATTCCCATAATCATTTTAGTCTCTAGTTTGTCCCTTTAATTTAAATTCCTATTCTCATGCTTGTGCATTGGAAAGTCTTTCAGGGACTCTTATGTCATGGTATCACAATAGGTCCAGTAAATACTTCAACAAAGAAAAAATTACACCTCTTATTTTTAGCTGGACTTTAAAAGATATTTACAAAACCATAAAACAATGGATGTCATTGCTGAATATTTTGGAAGCTGCTAACTTTCATGTAAAAATGTGTTTGTTGTTGAGAATCAATGGTTTGATTTTTTTGTATATAAATTAATATGTGCAGCCAAGAGTTGGGCTTAGTGCTGGAGTGCTTACCTAGCATGTATAAAGACTTGGGTTTGATTCCTTGATATCATATACATAGAAAAAGCTGGAAGTGGTGCTGTGGCTCAAGTTGTAGAGCTCTGGCCTTGAGAAAATCCAAGGACAGTGCTCAAGCCCTGAGTTCAAGCCCCAAGACTGCCAACTTAAAAAAAAATTATGTGGATGGGGCCAGGAGTTTGGCCTAGTGGTAGAGTGATTGCCTAGCATGCATGAAGACCCAGGTTCAATTCCTTGATACTTGGAAGTGATGTTTGTGGCTAAGGTGGTAGAGAGCTAGCCTTGAGAAAGCCCAAGGAAACAGCTCAAGACCAGAGTTCGAGCCCCAGAACTGGCAAAAAAAATAATATGTGCATAATTTGAAGTGCATCACTTTAGCTGAAACCTATTCAGGAGGTCTTTATGGGACTGAAAAAATTTAACAGCACAAAGTTATTTGCAAAATATTTGTACCTAACTTGCAAATGTAGCATAGAGTAGAACATACAGAGTCTGGGCACTGGTACAAAGTGATTTTAGCCTACTTTAGAAGGAATATAAAATTTATCATAGTATAGTCATCTATCTCAGTTGTATACATCTAAAATAAATCTAAATGTCTAGAATGCAAAGGCTGTGTATTATTATTATTTTTATTAGAAATAAAACATGTAAACTCTAGTAAAATGGAAATTCCCTTTACAATTTACTTCTAATTTAGCAAAGCATTTAAGTTGATAAATTTTGATTATGGTAAAAGTGTTCATTAAAATCTTAGGTTTAAGATTTTATATACTGTCCAAAATGTCTAGTAAATGATTATAACATCCGGATTATAAAATTCATTCCTGCTATTGGGTGTATCTTGTATATATCTGTGTTTTTTTTCCGCTGTGTTTAGATGCAGATTATCACATTTTGCAATAAAGAACTGAGTACTGTTTTTATTACTTCTCTGGGATTGGCAGCTTAGTTCATTTGGTGAGTGATTTTGGAGTCTCCAGAAAAATGACACCAAAATCTTCACATGAGTGCTTTTCTGGCAGAATACATTAATAGTGCAGGCTACCTGAGAAATAGCCAGAATTCTCTAGTATAGTGATTACCAAGTTTGGATTGGACAAAGTTTTCACAGTGCTTTTAAAAATAGAGATGCTTTACCTGGGTGCATGGCCTAGTGGTAGAGTGTTTGCCTAGCATCCATAAAGCCCTGAGTTCAATTCCCCAGTAGCACACATATGGAAAAAGAAGCCAGAACTGGTGTTGTGGCTCAAGTGGCAGAGTGCTAGCCTTGAGAATAATGGACAGTTCCCAGGCCCGGAGTTCAAGCCCCAGTATAGATTCCTGCACAAACTCAGAACAAACACAAGTTATAGCCCATAAAGTTTAAGAATAAACAAGAGCCGGGTGCATTGGCTCATACCTGTAATCCTAGCTATGTAGAAGGCTGAGATCTGAGGATCAAGGTTCAAAGCCAGCCTAGGCACTAAAGTCCTTGAGACTCATCTCTAATTAACCACTGGAAATGAGCTGAAGAGCTCAAAGACAAGACCCAGCTCAGAGTCCTAGCCCCACGACTGACTAAAGACACAAAACATCAACAATAAGCAGGAAAGGATCCTTAACCTGTTCCAAATTCTATTGGAAACTCAGCATATTAAACCATTATCCCTACAGTATACAAATCAGGTTGGGTTGCATTAGAAAGCAACAAGTTATTATCTTCTATTCTTTCTTTATCTCTTAAAATCATTATATCTTTAAAACCTAATCTTGGTTTACCTGCATCTAAGAAACACTATACTGTTATATTTTCCTAAATACGCGTTTGTGTGTGTGTGTGTGTGTGTGTGTGTGTGTGTGTGTGTGTGTGTGAGAGAGAGAGAGAGAGAGAGAGAGAGAGAGAGAGAGAGAGAGAGAGAGAGAGAGAGAGAGAGAGAGAGATATCTATGGATGTATGTATTAGAAAAAGTAAAGATGACCCAAGATATGATAAGGACACCTGCTCAGCTATGTTTATCTCTGCACTATTCACAATAGCCAGGCAATGGAAACAAACCAGATGCCCTACTGCACATGAATGGGTAGAGAAAATGTGATATATATATATATATTATATTATATATACACAGTGGAATTCTACATAGCCAACAGACAAGATAAAATAATAGCATTTGCAAGAGTGGATAATGTTTTGCAAGGAAGCAAATCATGTTGCATGAGACAAGGCAAGACCAAAGGAACAAAAGGCACATTGTATCCTTAATATGTGACTATTAGATCCAAACAGTATAAGAGTGAGGCCTCAATATTTGCATACCTAATGCTATGGACATGGTATTGGAAATATAAACACAACTACATAGACATAAAAACCTATAGACATAATGTTTTATGACATAGATTAATATGTATCTATGATATACAAACTCAGCCTAATTTTGATTATGTTCTAAAAACTAAGTGCCAGTGATTGTATATAGAGAGTTCCTTCTTGAATATTTGTTTGTTAAACACATCATTTGAAATATGATGTAAAAATCAATGTTAAGAAATTCTTTAATATAAAAAGGCTTGAAATGTTTCATGTGACCTTTTCAACTTTTTAAATGACACTATTCTCTTTTATTGGCCTTAACTACAGTAAACTTAGGTTTTCAGGGGAACTAGATTTGATACTGAGGATGGAATGATCTCAGAAATAGTTGAAACTATCTGTGTGCCAGTTCAGCCTAGCAAGACAAGAGAAGAGATGGAACACCAAGTTTTAGGTGAGATGGCATCAAGTAATAATAGGTTTGCTTATGTAGCAAGTCTCCCAGTAGGCAGAAAGAAAACTGGAAATATAACCTACTTATTGAAAGAGAATGAGCAAGGTCTCAGGGGAGTCTTTCAAGTCACTAAGTAGGTTTTAGGGCATATACTCCCATCACAAGGGAGAATCATGAAACAAAAGCTAGCTGCCAGGAAATGGATGATGAGGTCAATAAAGGGGGAATACAAAGAAGGGAGGGAAGTGGACAATAATTCTCAAGTTTTGACTCAGAACTTAGCTCTAATCTGAAATAAAGATGTCATGTCAGATGGTTTATTGGCTCTGACACTTAGGAGGATCAAAAATCTTTATCCCTGAAAATAGTAAAAAAAGAGTCCTGAAAGGATCTGGTTTCTTACACCTGGCTTGCAAGTGAATTAAATACAGAATCAGTCATCACCATCTAAGAGAATCAGAGAAAGGAGAAAAACAGCTGGAATGTTAAATGTTGTCAGGTGTTGTCATTTACATATAACAAATGAATTACTTCATACTAACCAATGATTCATTAGCATCAGTCTGAAGAACCCACTTTTTGGGGGGATTTATAGAACTTCAAATAGTATTCTATATTTAAACCATTATTTTTCTATGTAAAATGAGCAATGATCAGTGATGAAAATGGAAACTATTCTAGTGGAAACCATTGAAGATATTTTTTCTTTATACTCAAATAGACATATTTTATTGTAATTAATAGAGGGGTTACAGGTATATTCACCAGACAGAAGGCACATTACTTCACACATTGATACATTTTTCTCATGTTTTTGTCCCATTTGCCTCCGCCCACCCCTGCCCTCATTTTGTTTTCTCCTTTACCCTTCCTATTTCAAATAAACAAACCTATATACAATATACCAGATAACAAGATAAGATACCATAACAGTATGAGAATAACCAAGGGATAACAAAAGAAATGAGAACTAACATAGGACATTAACAACAATCACACATTATATGGCTTTTGTTACGATGTCCTGGAGGTCCTGTCATTTAGCTTCATGCTATATGGCCTTATGTATCTAGGTTCAAATAAATGTATTTTAGGGAAATAACCCAAGTGTATTAAACTGTACAAAAATAATCAGATAAATAAGAGCAGCACACCAAAAAGAATAAAAGTTCACATAGTTTCAATAGTTTCATTCTGAATGAAAGAAAACACTCCACTTACTACTGTTAAAAAATTCTGAATATCCAGAGATTGCTGTTTCATATTGTCTTTTCTTCTTTTTTTTTCCATGCTAAAAGTGAAATGCTATCATGTGACACATTTGTTTACTGGAAGCAAAATAGACCAAAAGAAGAAGATACTATCCTTAAATTGAGGTTTCAAGTTGGAACTAGATAAAAAGACAGTCTTTATAAATCATCAAGTTGACATGGATGAGCACTAGTCAGGAATGTAAAATTGGCAAACCAGGAGTTCCTTTGCTGTGATTGCTCTTGCTCTTCACAGCTTGTTTCCTGTCTTTGACTAGTAGCCCATGGCGACTGACTCAACTGGGAGGTCAGCATCCCAGCAACCCCAGTCTTAGGAAGAAAGGACAGAAACACATAACCTGAAATGACACAAATGCTGATGTAGCTTGTTACTCTGCTAGCTTTATTTTGAAGCATATCATGTGAGGTGAATTGCAAAGAATACCCTTCGACAGGGTGAAGGGTTGCTTACGCTAAGGAGAAGGCAAGATTGTGTGTGAGGCCAAAGTCTGAAGGACAAGTGCCGTTAGCGTTAAAGCAAAGTCTGACTATATAAAACTAACCTACATTAAAAAAAAAAAAGACAGCCCTTCACAGCCAAATGAGACTTATTAAACTGGATAAACTGACTTGGTTGTGTTGCTAACTAACTAGCTTTCATAGAAATTATCTCTGAAAGGGGCCAGGAGTTTGGCCTACTGGTAGAGTGCATGCCTACCATGCATGAATACCTGGGTTTGATTCCTCCATACCACATATATAAAAAAGCCAAAAGTGGTGCTGAGGCTCAAGTGGTAGAGCTCTAGCTTTGAGAAAGCCCAAGGACAATGCTCTAGCCCTGAGCTCAGGCCCAGAATTGGCAAAAAAAAAAAAAGAAAAGAAATTATCTTTGAAGATACTGACTCGGAACAGGCTGAACTACCTTCTTTATGTGTATTTCCATTGCTACAGTAGCTAGATGAGAGATAATAGAAGAGCAGGTTCAACTTTGTGGAAAATTTGTGGAAACATTGGGATCATCATAGAATGGACTAAAAAATAACTGCTTACTTAATATATTACACATCAGTTTAGGAATCATTTATGCCTATGTAAGAGACTGATTTCACTAGTCAAATGATGCCTTGGATATACCTATAAAAATGTTACTTTCTACAAAAGAATCTTGCCTATTTACCCAGTAATGTTTTGTTTTGTTTTCCATAGAAACTATTCAGTATTATTCATTTAACTAAAGATCAATTTCCTAATCTTCCAGATGGATCAAATAATTTCACTTACATAATCCAATGTGGCTTTTTTATTTTGGGGATAATGTAGAGAGGGGTTACAGTTACATTTGTCAGGTACTGGGCACATTACTTCTCACACATTGATACACCTTCTCATGTTTTTGTCCCTGTTTCCCTTCCCACCCACTCCCAATCATATTGTTTCCAATGCTGCTTTTGCAAAAGAGGAAAACAATTAAAACTAAAATGCTCTTAAATACTCTTACTTACACTTTTATATTCAACATAATATTTATTTTATAACTATTGTATGCCAAATACTGTTCTGTTCTAGTCTTTATTTTTACCAGGATGAAGTGCATGTGGTCTCTAACATTAAGGAAATATGTGGTATCTCCGTAATTCTTCTTGACACTGGTGAAATATTATTCCATCACTTCACCTAGTAACACATAGATTGAAGTTGACATACTTAGATATTTTCCAATATTTTTTAATTGCAATCTCTTGGTTCCTTCACTGGTTTGTCTGGGATCAGGATGGGATCATGTCTGCAATGTTTGGAAGATTTTTTTTCTCCAAATTCAGTATTCTCTAAGATTCTGTAGTGTTTACTAGGAGAGAAACCTAAGATTAAGTAATGGAAGTAAGATCAGAAGTCATTTATAGGTGGGCTTTCTTTCAGGTGGTCTTGAAGTTCTCAAAAACATATGAAGAGTATTGCTTTAGAAATACCCTTTTTGTGGTTAGAACAAATTTTACCACCTCTGCCATGCCTTGTACCCTGCCATTATGAACTACTATTGTGAGAAATCTATTCTTTGTCAGTATCATAATGAGGGCCTCATAAATCAGGTGTAAACAATTTTTCTAAGCTCAAATTTTATTTTATTTTTAAAATTTATCTTGTTTTGTTATAAAGGTGATATACAGAGGTGTTACAGTTGCATAAGTAAGGTAATGAGTAGATTTCTTGCCAAACATTGATACACATTCCTACATTTTTCTCCCACTATTTCCCTCCACTCTCTCAGTCCCCCCAGACTGAGTACTAGAATCAAAACCAGTGACAACTGGGGTGCAGGGTAGATAAAGAAGTTGATAACATTATATTAAAAACAACATCTGAAAAAACACCTCTATTCCCATATATTGGAATTCAATTAGCATCATTTAATATGGTTATATGTATATATATATACATATATATACCTATTGAGTTAATGTGATCCTATGCTAGGACTATCCTAGACATGTATTAATTATTACTAATGAAGGAAACCATGGAGCTTATGTTTGTTTGGGTCCTCAGTAGATGAATAGGTCAAGAAAATGTAGTGTATATACACAATGGGATTCTATACTTCCATCAGAAAGAAAATGGGGAGACTTGGGGAAAAATCATATTAAGCTCAAATATCAAACGATCCTTCATAGTAAGAAAATGAATTATTTCTTGTTAAGTTGACAAGAAAGTTATAAGCTGAAGTTTTAAATTTTTCTTAAACCCAAGTTCATCAACTAAAGTGAGTCCTGACAGCTCTCTTCATTTTCCTTTTCTTCTTTAATCTCAGATGCAAAACCATCTTTCAGTAACCAAATGGGAGATGTTATGCACCCAGAGAGAAAAAATAGAGTTATACAAGGTTCTCCTAAAGAATGGTTTATAAATACTTCTTATATTTCTTCAGAACTTTTCCATAAAGCCTCTGTTGTGTTCATGGCCAACATTTCAAAAGTAATCCTTTACTTTTCCTTTGTTTATTACTCCTGAGTTGGGTGTGTCTTTCACTGTGGCCAGATGAAGAAAATCAAATCAGTGGTCAAGCCACAAATTACCAAAGAAACTAGAGAACAAGAAAGAGGAACAAAATCGTATTTCTTCACTTGTGATTAAAATATAGGAACCTCTATTTAAATCTTCTCTACTTATAAACATCAATTTTTTGCCTCTTGTGCTATGAAAATTTTATTTTTTAAAGATTTTTATACTGAAGTTTTGCTCTAAGGTCTAGCCATACAGTTTTCATTTTAGGGGTATATTTAAAATACTAAATGTAACAGAAATATTTTTACATATGACCTCAATTATTGGGACTTGGATTTGTTTAAATCTCTTCATATTCTATCATATAAGTGTCAAGTTCTTTATTTCGAATTGCCACAGATTTCAAATCCCTATCCCCAAACAAATATAATGACCATTGTATATTCCTTGATTTGCAAAACATTCCCACTTTGTCCTATATTTTTTATCAGCTTTCACATTTCCTTTAAAATATCTCCTAAATGAACCACAGAGGATTCTTCCCTAAATGCCCAGGCTCTCAATTTGGGAATTATTATCCTGTGTGACTGATTTCTCCCCAAACAAACACTTCTATCATTTAAAAATGATAGCCCTCGCAAAGAGCACTAATGAGCTAACTCATGCATTGTGATATGTACACAATGGTGGGTAAAAATGGGCTCAGAATTAGGCTCCTTTATGCATCCACGGGGAACTTTATTGAAAGGGTTATTTTTTTTAAATATAACTATTTTGGCAGATTTCTTTGACTTAAAGATAAGAAAAGATTCAAGGAGGTGGCTAGTAGAAGGGACTTCCCTTTTTCTTTTGTCTGATGTCTATTTAAAAAAAGTTAAAGCATGAAAATCTTTCTATATACTTTACAAAGCCAGAAAACAACATCCAAGAGATTATTTCACAACCTCCTCCAGAAAGCTAATCATCTTGTTAAATAATATTATAAATTTTTATTTTCAGGTGTGATGTTGAACATAAATGCAAATTATACTTTTTGGCTATTTTCTAATTATAATCATGCTTGCAATTCTTTTTATATTCAACTAGTATTGAAAAGTAAAATAGGGAAGTGTTGCTTTTCATGATGTTTACAGAATACTGAACATTCCCACTGGATATTTATCTGGTTAGGTATGAGATTAGCTTAGTTCTTCTTTCTTTCAAAATTATTTGGAGGAAATTTGCTCCTCTGTTTTTTATGTTACACAGTTTGCAATAAGTATTTATTTTACCAACTATTCATAAAATTAAGGCTTCTGTCTGCAAAACATTTCATTAAAAACAGCCCTTCTTTGGTATTCCTATCTATTCAGTTGTTTCACTTTTTGAAAGCAAACCCTGTTTAATGGTTTGAATTACACCTTATTTTTTTTCTATCATATGTGCAGTATTTATCCTCATTTATCTATAGTTTAGGCATTCTGAATTTTCTTTCTGTTATGAAGGTTTCATATTATCATTTTATTCCCCATACCATTTTTCTTATCTTTATGAAACTCTTGCAATTTTACTTCACTGTTTTTTCAGTAACTAGTTGACATTACTATAACTTTGCATCCAAGTAAGGAATCACTGAATAATGTTAACATCATCTATTTTTAGCTTTCTTTGTAAGAGTTTATATTTACCTTACTTATTAGTTTACTTGTATCACACATGTAGTTAATTTTTCAAACAATGAAAAGTTCCTAATTTTTGCCAAGAAATGAAACATTAAAGGACATGGAATTCTTACTTTTTCCAAATATTTGTTCCACTGCTACCCATCGTCTTCTTTGATTTCGATTGGAAGTGCTATATTGGCCAAGGATGAACTTCTTGTTGCCATTTTCTTCTCCTTCTAACTTTATTTCAAGTGCTCCCTTTCTGTTATATCTTTCATTCTACTTCCCAACAAGGATGCAAAGGAAAATAAATATGTCTTAACATATTTCCCTATCAAGATGTTTTTCATTAATGCTGTCATTTGACTGATAATTTAATAAGCTATTTAGTTTTAAGTAGGCAATGTTTTCTCCTCAAAATTAGAGACATTTTGTCAGGCTCACTACCGTAATCCTAGTTACCCAGGAGCCTGAGAACTGAGAATCATGGTTAAAAGCCAGCCCTGGCACTAAAACCCGTTAGACTCTTATCTCCAATTAACCACCATAGAACCGGAAGTGGCGCTGTGGCTCAAGGGGTAGGAGATAGCCTTGACCTGCCAGAGTTCAGGGACATTCCCCAGGCCCAGAATTCAAGCATCACAACTGACAAAAAAAAAAAAAAAAAAAAAAAAAAAAAAAAAAAAGAGAGAGAGAGAGATGTTTTTCTAGACTATACCAGTTCTACAAAATCCAATATCCTTCTACATCCCATCCTTCAGTTAGTTATTCCCTACCCCAACTTTCTTTACTTTTGAAAGATTTTAGATGATTTTCTTTGTTCTCCATATTCCAGAGTTACATAAACTTGCTTATTCACTTATTTTAATGGAAAATTATACTTCTTAATAAAATAATCAGTGGAACCTTACACTCCTTTCTCATTCCTTCTCTCAGAGATTCAAGAAGAAAAAATGTAATGCTACATCCAGGTCTTAGAGCTTGGTCTTAGGACTTGAACTCTGGATCTGGGCCATATCCATGAGCGTGAGCCTTTTTGTGCTCAGGGCTATGTCTCCACCACTTGAGCCACAGCACCACTTCCAGCTTTTGTAATGCTGAGAACTCAGCCTCCTGAATAGTTAGGATTACAGACATGAGCCACTGTCTTCTTTAGCATAATGAATAACTCCAAGGATACTTATTAGGTTCTATCAATTTAGAGGTGTCATTCATAAAATTCATAGATCTTCTTGCATACTCTTGTTAATATTTCCATTTTCTTTGCATGTGTGTGTGCCTTTGCACTATCACTATCACTTTAGCCTGTAATGCTAGCTACTCAGGAGGCTGAGCTCTGAAGATCACGATTAAAACCAGCCTGGACACCAAACCAAAGTGCCTGAGATTATTTCCAATTAACCACTCACCCAAAATAGCCAGAAGTGGCACTGTGGTTTAACGTTGTAGAGCACGCACGTTTGAGCTGAAGAGCTCAGGGACAGTACCCAAGCACAGAGTTCAAGCCCCATGACCAACAACAACAACAACAAAAATCTCATGGACTTTCCTGACTGGGTTGGCTTTAAACCCAGATTCTCAGATCTCAGCCTGAAATTACAGGCATGAGCTATTGGGCACCTTCCTTCTGTTCATTTTCAAAATATTTTCTCCTGAGGCCAGGAGTTTGGCCTAGGAGTGCTTGCCTAGCATGCAGGAAGGCTTGGGTTCAATACCTAGGTACCACATACATAGAAAAAAGCCGGAAGTGGTGCTGAGGCTCAAGTGGTAGAGCTCTAGCCTTGAGAAAGTCTAAGGACAGTGCTCAGGCCCTGAAGTTGAGCCCAGGACTGGCATATTATGGAGATTTTGCTCATCCAGAATGATTTCACAGCCATTATATCTATGGTTTATCTTGCTTCTCCCTAAGATTTCTGACTTGCTTGTTATCATCTTCCTTCAGAGTTTCTATTGATATTTTAGATTATATACTTATTTATATTTTCTAGTGCCACTGATTTTTGTTGTGCTCATTTATGTAAATTCTATATTTTCTTCTGTTTTTCAGATATTGTTAATACTTCTATTTTTAAATTTTTACCTTTTACTAAAGTTTTAAATATTTCTGCTTATAAGCCACTCTTTCCCTGAGCCACATCCACACTCCTCTATATTTTCCATGTTTTTACTTTGATAATCTCACTGAATTTCACAATTTTTTCCTAAAAGTTTCATTAAAGCAGTAATCACTTTATCACCTAAAATTGTGCTGAGTGCATTTCCTGTGTTTAATGGTATGTCTTTAATTACAATTTAGTAATTTAGTTTCAAGTAGTTTCTGTCTCCCTATTCACAGTATTTAAGAAGACACTGAAATGCTGGTTGGAATCTCTGCTTGGAGCAGGGACACTGGTCTTGTGTCTGATAGGCTTCTCCATAGAAGGATCGCATGGTAAGACCATTTTTTCAGTTGAGGATATCCAACTTCAGTTCTGTAGGACATTGGAACATTCATTCTGCTAGAGAAGACTGTCAGTCGTCTGAATGAAGTATACATTTTTCCCTTTGGAATTTCTTGGAAAAGAATTGAAAATGGAGGCTAAGGGCCTCACAGAATATTAAGAAGATTTTAATCTCCTGTATTACAGTTCCACTCTCACCTCTTTCCTTTGTAGTTCCCAATTCCCTTGAGTCTCAGTTCTAGAGCTTCCTGATTTATTTATTCTTGTTTCATGAAGACTGGAAGTCATCACCTGGCTATATGCAATAGGTGAATGTTACCTAGATTTAGCATTTCTTCAGTGCTGATTATTGTAAAGCTCCTAATTGTGTCTTCAAGAAGAATAACAGATGCCCCAGGTATGAGATTCTGGGAGATTAGGTAAGGAGAACTTGTTAGTCTGTTTATTTGTTTCCTTTTTTTCTTTTTCTTTTGCTCTTCCAGTGCTAGCACTTGAATCAGGGTTTGGTCCTTCTACCTTAGTTTATGTATTTACTTATTTATTTATCTACCTTAGCTTATTTATTTACTTATTTATTTATATTTAATCAAAGCTGGTCCTCTACCACTTAAATCACAATCTACTTCTAGCATTTTGGGGGTTGATTAGAGATAAGACTCCATGGACTTTCCTTCCTCTGCTGACTTCCAACCCAAATCTTCAGATCTAAACGTTCTGAGTAGCTAGGATTACATGTATGAACTACCAGTAATGGCTTTTGTTGATCTTTCCCTGTTATCAGAACTCCCTTCCCCCACAACAGTTAAATATTGGTTATAACCATTTTAAAAAAGTGCTTGTATAGATTCTTTGATATCTGTGGGCATATGGTAACAAGGGACTTCAACTGACCAAAAATTGATGCTTGGAATATATATTATTGGGGACTATACTGAAGAAATCTGATTATATTCACTATAATACCATCCAAGTGACACTATGAAAATTTGCTGATCAACAAATCAAAACGTCATGCCGCTATTATCATTAAACTTAAACACTTTAATTTTAGCAATGGCTTGCATGACTATTATTCTCTGAGGATATGTATTTTCATACAAAAGAACAAAGAAACACACAGAGGATTGCTCAATGATTTAAATCCAACAGAGGAGGATGTAGGGCTGAGGGAATGCACATGGAAATTTGAATAAAGAATGTTTGCAAAATTTCTTTTGGTTATTATTTTCATTTGTATATTTTATTGTGCTTTTCACAAACCATGTGTAATAGATCAAGGAATAAGTCAGATTAACTATACATTGCTCCCATACACAATTTTATCTTCCAAAAATTTAGGTCTATTATCTTTTGTTCAGGTTTTTATGTTCTATGGCTTTGTTAAGATATTATTTGTTTAATTCCCTTACTACTAGTTCAAGACATTGCTGAGAGGTAAGAGAAATTGAGTACAATGAACTTATAATTTTCTTTTTTTATTAAAGAGTTTATTAACATTGATTTTTATATCATATTTCAAATGACATGTTTAACAAACAAGTACTCAAGAAAGGAATCTCTATATACAATCATTGGCACTGAGATTTTAGAACATAATTAAAATTAGACTGAGTGTTTGTATGTCATACATACATACTAATCTATGTAATAAAACATTATGTCTATAGATTCATAGATTTTTATGTCTATATAGCTGTGTTTGTATTTCCAAAACCCATGGCCATAGCTTTGGATATGCAAATATTGATTCTTTGCTCTTGTACTGCTTGGATCTAATTACCACATATTAAGGTTACCATGCATCTTTTATTCCTTTAATCTTGACTTGTCTCACTCAACATGATTCACTCTAGATTCATCCACCTCCCTGCAAATGCCATTATTTTATCTTGTCTGTTGGCTATGTAGAATTCCATTGTATATATATATATATATATATATATATATATATATATCACATTATCTGTACCCATTCATGTTCAGTAGGGCATCTGGATTGTTTTCATCATCTGGCTATAGTGAATAGTGCAGAGGTGAACATAGCTGAGCATTTGACCTTATCATATCTTGGGTTATGATTGAACCTATGATTTTCTATTAGAGGTCTTACCATCTTTTCTTCAGCACATAAATTATCCACAATGGACAGATAATTACCAATATTCTTCTTGAATCAACAGGTTGGAAGGTCTATAAAATATTATAGTGGATTTCATGGCAAATAATACATATATTTAGTCTATGTATCTTCTTGACTATGAAAGTATTGCTGTAATTATTTCCTCTTAAATAATATTATTTTTGTGGGTCAAGTTCTGGTTCTGGGGCTTGAGCTCAGGGCCTGAGGACTTTTCTTTGGCTTTTTATGCAGTAGACTGTGTTCTACCACTTGTGCTGACATTTTGGGAGCTAACTGGCAATAAGAACCTCATAGACTTTCTTTTCCCTGAAATCCTCGAATCTAATCCTTGTGATTAGGTGGATTCTAAATATGAATCACCAGTACTGGTTCAGATAATATTCTTGATGTCCATATACATATCAAATATGAAATATACAGAAAATGAAAATGCATACCTAATTAGTTGTATAAGTACTTAATAATAACAATGAATATTATTACATATCTCTATAAATAAATTAACTTTTTAATCAACCAATAAGTATTTGTTGAATAACTATTTTATAAAGCAATAGAATCAACATCTAAAAGTCTTGAATAACAATGCAATACTTCTGAACTCTGTTAATTTAGTATTTCTGGTTTTGACTATATCATAAACAGTACCTATAACTTGTTAAATACAACAACTAACTGAAGAACAAAATTGTTTAAACTGAGTCATGATCTTGCTTCTTAATATCCTGACCTCAGTTAAGCAAAACTTTCAAATCTAGAATTAAGTAGTTTAATTGACAAGATATTGTTTTTGGATAGATGAGAAGATTTATAACTTAGTGCTGATAGTTTCGTCTTTCAGTCAGTGCTATATAAAATAGGATAAACTCTCAGGCATCAGGGAAGGAGAGATTTTTTTTTTTATGTGACCAGGATGCAACTGAATGATGACCAAAGTAGAGACTAAGACAAACAGAGAAGACAATCTTAGGATTCTTGGGGTTATATGACCAGTAATATAATATCACTTCATGTTTAAAGACTTGTTTTCTAATAAAATATTTCCAAAATGTCTTATAATGCAATAGGTTTCTTCTTCAGAAGAAATAAATCATCTCTTTAAAAGTTCAAAGCAGGAATTTTGTAACTGCATTTTCTAAATGTGAAATATCCATTTATTAGAATGCATTTACTCACTTAGTGGAGTGGTGACAATAATAAATCCTTACCATATTCTCTAGGTTGTGCATATAATAAACTCCTTGTCCTTAACTAAACAACAGTACACAAATATGGCATACTTTACCATTGAGGAAATGAAGATACTAGAAGACTAAATATTTTCTTCTGGAGTGTATTCTAATGTAACAATTGTGCTATATTGCAACATAATATACACATATATTTCCTATATATGTTTCCATAACTGTGTCTGTTTATATATACAACAGTATATTTTATGTTTACTTTTTGAAATACAACTCAAACACAAGCATTATGAATTCACTGATCATGAAGATCAGGGAACTATTATCTAATGAATGTATGATACTTTAATTATAAACTAACCAGTAGATAATTTTGAAAGTTCAACTTTATTTCAGGCAGAATAGATGTAAAATCTCATATGAGAATTTGTAGGAGTCCATCTGGATTAGACTTTGCAGCTGACCTATGAATATGTTTACAAGATATTTTCAGACTAAGTTAATGGAGGTGAATTCGGTGAATAAAGAACTTATATGTATAGAGAGCAAGATGAAGTTTAAGTGCAACAGACCGTTAATTACAGAGGATAGTAATATTCAGCTTCGTATTTGAAGACTAGTAAAACAAGGCTTTGAACTTCAGAAATTTATTGATTCTTGTATTTGAACACAAGTTACCCCAGGAAAATCATAAACCACAGCATGTAAGCAGATGAAAAATTTTATCTGACAATTTTTTTTTGTTTTTTACTAATGACTCCAGCATTAACTCCAAATTCCAATAAATACCCACTGCTTTAAAAACTTTACCAACTTCTTGAATTAGTTTTTCTTTAAAGAGAAATTCTGCGCAACTTTTGCTAACCCGAAGGTCAATCAGGAAAACAAGATGAGAGAGACTCATTCCTTTTTAATGAAAATGTGCTGCCTTTAAGAATTATTTTGGACAGAAAAATGGCATTTTTTCTTAAAAACCGTATGTTCTTACATTTCTGATATCTGGAATTAGCCACTTGCCAGAAACATTCCCTATTCAATGCCAGGATACCCCATGAAGGTGTCCAAAGAAGTCTGTACTGATTACTGAAGATGTTGAACTAGTCTTGACTTCAAACAGTAGATTTTTCCACACTTTAGTGGTATATGACAGCTCTATTCATTCCACAATGTCAAATTCTTTGGTTTTGGCCATTGGGTATTTATGCATTTCTGGCTAAGGAAGCAGAGAAGCCTAATTTGATTCTGGAGCCAAAAGTTTTTAGGCCCTGTTCCTTTGGAACTTGGACTAGAAGATTTTGGCATTCTATAAAGACTGGGACAGATCAAGTAGTCACACATAACTAACTGACTCAATAGAGCATATTCAGAGAGAAAGATCATGCCTACACATTGGATAACCATTCTCCAAGGCAGACTGACAACACCCTGAATTCAATCACCCTTAAATAAACACATGAGGAAAACACAGCTTTAACATACCTTCCGGCACTGCTCTACAATGCTGCCTGATTGGTTTTAGTGCCCATAGGCCAGACTGCAGATGTAGCCATTACTGTTGTTCTTACTTATGTCTGTCTGCTGTCTGCTAACAAGCATTCATATGCTTTGGATCATTAAAGTCACAACCTCCTATGCCAATCTATTCCCCTCTATGGATTTGCTGTAGATTGGAAAGAGAGATGCTATTTCTGTTCCTCTCTTTCCATTAGGCCTTACGGTCAGGGCTATTTCTGAGGTCTGATTATCGTAGCTTGCACCGTTGGCCCCATTGAATGTATGAATTGTGTTCCTGTTAAGCTTGTTCCTTTTGCCTGATTTATTTTGTTTGCTCTTGTATGTGCCTTTTCCATGTAAGGCAAGTGATTTGTGTTGGAACGGTAACAAACAATGGTGCTGTAACTTCAGCTACTTCCTGGTGCCTCGGCTGTGTACAAGGCTGCTGAATTACACCCATGGTAAATGTCTTCTGACAGACTCCAGGTGGTCGAATTTTCACAATTCACCCCATTTAAGTGTTGGAACTTGTCATTTGGAGCCCTGTGAATTCTCCTTTTTTATTTTCCAGTTAATAGCAGGGTGAGTGCATTTGTACCTCTACCTGCTTGAGGCCATGTATGTCCATAGGTATAATCAAAGGTGGAGAAGCACAAGTTTCTCTTTCAGAAAAGGCACAGAGGACAGATACTGCATGGAGAGAAAAAGAAGAAAAAAAGTCACTTGTAGTATTATGCAGGCTGCCCATCTAAACCCATCATTGCCTGGCACCTACACACTAAGGGCAAGGATCCAGCCAACTTGTGAGTGGGCACCATGCCATGTGAGCAGATGGGCATGGAAGTCGGCAGCCAGTAGACCATGTATGTGCATCAACGGTGGGTGTTGAGGGCACGATTCCCAGAGGAGAATGTCCTAACAGCTGTCTGGCCTGAGCCAACATACTTACAACCAAGGAAAAGTGCCATCCTTCAATCCTGCTGAGTCGGATTAGCCTTCAGAACTAAATCTGCTTTTGCAGCAGCAGAAGGTGAGTTTGTGGTCTCTGTAAACCTCAACAAATAGATGAAGAAAGGAAACTGCAAAGATACAAGTATTAGGTATTTACCAAAGATGCTGAGGGTGTTTGAAATTTTCCTTTTAATTATTTGACTGAAAGATCGTTAGTTCTTGAATGAGTGAGTGCATTAGCAATTAAAAGCTTTGCCTTCTACAATGCTTTCAAAATTGGCCTTTCAACAAAGGCCAAGGATTTTCCACTTTAGAATTAAGAAATGCATTTATTTATTTATTTATTTATTTAACTTACCAGTAGACAAACCAGGAGACTGTGGTTAAGTATTTTTGTAAAATTTTAGTTAAGTTGGTTTTAGATCAATGAATCATAGCATCCCAAAAAGGAGAGTAAGTGTCTTCCTCACTGATTGAACATACACATAAAAACATGATTTGTCAGCCTAAGTCCTTCTACATAATGAAATATTTCTTTTAATCTGTGAGTAAAAATAATGTTAATTTGTTGAAAATTTTGTATAGTTATATATCATGAAAATAAATATAACCAAGTGATTACGTACCAATGGTTTGTTTCATTTTGTTCATGATAAGACATTTTCATACTTGAGTCCAGTGTTTGGTTGCTTACTGGGTTTTATTGTTCAAAAATTATTATAAGATAATATTATTTAATATTATCTTTTAAATCTTTTGATTTAATATGCCATGTCATTTTCAGTAGTAGAAAGTGTTGACTGAAGTATTATAACTGTCCAACCTACAGAGTAATATGTATTATGCTATCATATAAATATATGTATAGTAGAGTAATACGTATTCCATTATAGGAAGTAAAAGAAATGACTTATTTCCTAATGCTTGAAATCACAGATATAGTATGTGTGTATACTAAAGATCGGATAATATTAATTGTAATGTGAATAAAATGAATTTTGCCTTAAGTTTCATATTAAGTCAGTTTAGAAGTCCATGCCTGAACATATGGACTGAATGTATGTGTCTTTGGTTGGATAACTGGATAAAATAAAATATAGTATAAGCTGGGAACATAGTCTAGTGATAGAGGGCTGCTCGAGCATGCACAAAATCCTGGGTGTGATTCCTTGGTATCACATATCCAGAAAAAGCCAGAAGTGGTGCTGTGATTCAAGTGGTACAGCAGCACTAGTCTTGAGAAAGCTCAAGGACAGTGCTCAGGCCCTAAGTTCAAGCCACAGAACTGGCTTGTATATTTATATACATATGTATACATATACATTTGAATATTAATTTTTACAAAAAAATTCATTTGTGGCAACATGAGTGAAGCTGGAGGATGTAATTTTAAATATTTCAAGTATAGAAATACTAATACTGAATGTTCTCACTTCAATGTTGCTAAGATTTATCCCTTAGGCATTTTAAAGGTATTTTCGTAATAGTACTAGTGAAAGGCCGTCTAAGAAGATGGAAGGTCTTTAGATCCCTACATCTATGCCAAAGAGGATGCTGGGACCCTGTGCTTTTAAAATTTTCTTTCTTTTATTATTACTGATAAATAGTTCTTCTTTACTATGCATTCCTACCATCATATGGCTCTTAGTACAGGAGTAAAACAACAAGGTCAGTTGATCATGGATTAGAAGTACCAAAATGAGGACTTTCAAGTTTCTTGTCTCCAGTATATCATTATAGTGATGGAAATTCATGCACACATATGTGGAATTTTTTTAAAGTTGATTTTTTTGGTAGGGAGTAATACAGTGATTTAAATAGCCTGACCTGAGTAAAGAGGAATTAGCAGAGGTAATAAAAGATGGTGATTCATCATCACATAAGTGCAGTTGGATAGGTGAATATAACAG
Organism: Megascapheus bottae; assembly: GCF_031878675.1. Lineage (NCBI taxonomy): Eukaryota > Metazoa > Chordata > Mammalia > Rodentia > Geomyidae > Megascapheus > Megascapheus bottae. The sequence continues at coordinate 34,368,783 of NC_143520.1, read as the reverse complement.
GATTTTTAATGTCTTCAACACAAAGACCTGATAAATATTTAATGTAGAAAGCATATGAATTATTTCATGGGATTATTCACATGGTCTATTTATATTGGAATTTCATAATGTTTTTACCAACAGAGCATTTAGGAAGTAATTTAAAAGAATGGGATTAATATATATATGAAATTCCTATATAAAAATTAACAAATTACATAATTGAAAGAAAGGTAGAAAATTATTTTTACACAAGTATCTTTGAATTTCTTGATTCTAGTATTTCTTAGGAACCTATTCAAAGACCAAAAATGTGGTATGTTCTGTTTCCATATGAATGGAACTTCTCTTTTGGAGATAATCCTTGGAGAGCAACATTAGGCTGAGAGTATCTGATAAAGATGTGAGAAAATTAAAGGAAATACTAGTCATAAAAAAAAGCAAATGTGCATACTGAGACTGAACTGCTTTCTTCTTAGAGGAGCACCTGTGTTTAGGCCTCAATAAAGCAAGGAAAAGATATGAAGTAGTTAGAATTATCCAAAACAAGTGCTTTCCTCTGGCTATCTAGGATATGAGAAGATGTGGTAGTGGATGAATCCAAGTCGACTCATTCCAGGACTATTAGTGCATTACATAACACAAATACTGATCACACAATTACTGAAGTGTTCCTTTTATTTTCTATATGGTTTACAAAATATACTCTATAATGTCAGTTTGAAAGCATACAATCAATATATTCTTAAGGAAGACAAAAATAGTGTGTAAACAGGAATGGGGGCATTTGCTTATAGATACCAACTATGAGGCATGAATGGTCTAGTGCACAGAGGATGGAGGAAAGAATAAAAGTTAAATAATTTTCTTAGCTTACACTAATAAAATAGACCACAATATTTTTTTTCTGTTTTGTGTAATGAACACTCATTAGGGCTATGTAAAAATATATTTAACTAGTATCTTTTCACAGTTAAAATTAGATCAATTTCATGATAAAGTGAAATGTTCCAATCACAGCTCTGCTTTATTCCTTCAAAGCTATCTACTACATAATTTGGTTCATAAAAATGTTCTCTTTTAAGATGATAATTATTATTTCTAAACAACTAAATCATTACAAATACAAGAAATATTGGCCATGTCTCTGCATTCCAAAACAAAATACTTTCCTAAATTTCCTTAATTTCTGTTTGAGAAAGCTCTAAGAATTAGAATTTGCGACACAATTGAAAATTTGAATTGGGATATACCAAAAAAACTTTGAGAAACTGTGAAGATAAAAAAACTAAACTTAACCACAGATTTACTTCTGTTTTTCATCCAAGTATCCAAGGAGGTTTCTAATGGGAGGTATGCCTCAAAAAAATGCACATGTCTGTGAAAATGTTGGAACAAGCTAATGCTTTTCTTCAAGTGATTTTATTTCAATTCTAAGCCACAAGATATAAACTTTCATCAAAAATGGTAATCTATTTAAAATAAGAGCTATGTGGAATGTTTCATGTTTATGTATAACTTTCATAGTAGACCCGCCTACACTAAGAAAATAATATGCCCAAATTCTGTTATTTTTACAGTGTGCAATATATCACATAGTAATCTCACCCATTGGTTTCATGTATTTTAAATAGATAAAAATGAAGAAAAAGAGGAGACGGTTTGAAAAAGTGACTTTTTTACTTCTCCTTTTTGGAGGAAAAGATCTGAAAATCTCAAGTATGATGCATATGCTAATAAGAACAAAGAGGAATTCAAAGGCAAATATGCATTACATATTCTGAATACTTTATTCTTCATTTTACTTTGCACAATTTCAAAGCTTGGGGGGGACATTGTAGGAGTGTAAAGAAGAGAATACTGGGTAAGGATAAAATGGAAAACACATAATTCATGTAAAATCATTTTAGACACATAGATTAATCTAATACTGATTCTTAGAGAACCTAATCTAATATTGAGTCTTAGAGAACCTAAGCTAGAAGATGCTTATATTTCATTTTTCTTTCCAATGGTAGCTACAAATCATTCTTTATTTGTATGGCATCACTGCAAAAAGGATTAGCCACAGAAACAAAGAAGATGAAGTCTGATATTATATGTTCCCCAAAGTTAAGGCTTACCACCAACCTAATTATTTATTATCAAAACTTAGTTGCATAACATCCAGACAGAATACAATCTAAGACATAATTACATCAGCTCAAAAAATCTTTAACGTTCTTAATAAATAGGCCAGAGAAACAGAAATGTTAAGGTCTCTTTTTGTAAGAATGTAGTGAGTAAATTGAGAAATGGGATACATAAAAGCTTCAAGGAGGAATCATGAAGGAATACTGAAAACAATATTTACGAGTATCACAAAAACTCTTACGGGTATCATAACTACCAAAAGAAATGAGGATTCAAACCATTAAACATGTGGTCAAGATACACATGTCTACTTATGCTTATTTACAAAGAAAAACTATATACTCTTTAAGAACATTTGGAACCTAAAATGAAAGAATATTAGTCACCTTATTAGTATAGTAAGTATATATCACTGAAAAAGTAAAAAAAAACTTATGCATGAAAATACTATAAACCCTCCTCGAACAAGTGCTTTGCAATTGAGGGGAAGAAATCACTAAAATAAAGTCAAGTCAGGATACTATTGCTCAAATTTTCAAATTTTAATAATTATTTAACAATCTATTAGAAGTAAAAAGGATCCAGAGTATTGTTGCTAGATTCTGAAACTTGGCTTAAAGTAAGTTGCAAACTAAAATGTCCATTTTTGACATTACAGATATAATTAAGTCTGACTCTTCTTCAAGAGAGAATTCTTTCCCTCTTGAGAAAGAATAAGACTACATAAAATGAAATTCTCATTTTGTAATACTCTTAGAAGACATACATTGAGTATCTCTTGGGAGGGAGGTATCTCATAATGAACTGTAAAAATATTTTATACTAGCAAGGTATTGATAAATATTCAAATAAGTACAATGAAGTTTTCGATTATTTATAGAAGAGCCATTTTTACCTTCAAACTTACCACTTTGTTTTTCATAGCAAGCACTTTTATTTAAAGTGTGAACGGAATATTTTATACATCCCAACTAGGCATTTGTTTTCTTTATACCCAGTTTCAGCACCTATAACCAATCTTGAATCTATTATCCCCACACTAGTTACCTCAGGATGATTGCCTTGAGAGCCCTGTAGTAGTGGATGCCATTATTTCTAGACAGAATTTTCTTATCAGAATGAGAGTGCCAGTAAGGTAAATTAGTAGACCATAGTAACACAGAAGAACCCACCAGTAAGACAAAGTGCCAGATCATCATACTTAAACTCATAAGGATCCACAGCCTTAGAATGAGGTTCTATAACCATGACCAGTGCATTTCATTCTTTTTCAGATATTTTTGTTTATCCACTGGTTGTTGGTTGACCATCCCACATTACTCTTACTACATTACTAATATAACCTTGCTATACAATATGAAAATGCTTTGCAAAACATACAATGGTTACTAAATACAAATACATGATGAATGATAGCAAAAAGCATCATCTTTTTATGATTTCTAAATTCTTCTTGATAAGTTCAAGGGCTCAAAGAGCCCTTTCAAGAGAAAAGTATGTCCTCAGTAAGTAGTCATTTTTGATCTGAAATTTTATTGATAAAAATTTGTATCTCAAATATTCATTTACTGGGGTAGTAGATTTTTTCCATATTTCATGTCATACATTAATTATTGAAATCTATTACTGTAAAATTCTGTAGATATTAAATTTAAGATTGCATGAGTTCTAATAATATTTTGTGCACAACATAGTTTTAAATGCTGCCTTAGAAGCTTTCTACCAATGCTTAGAGAACAGTAGGCCACTATATCTATAAAAATCCACTAGCACAACGATGTTCATTGCAGCACTATTTACCATAGCAAAGATATGGAACCAACCCAGATGCCTTTCAGTTGATGAGTGGACCAACAAGATGTCTTATTTATGCACAATGGAATTCTATGCTGCTGTAAGAAAGAATGACATTTCCCCATTTGTAAGGAAATGGAAAGACTTAGAAAAAAATCAAATTAAGTGAAGTAAGCCAGACTCAAAGGAACATAGGCCCAATAGTCTCCCTCATTTGTCATAATCAGTAGAAACCTTGGGCTCTCATAGCAGAGATTTACAATAGAACAAAACCTAGATACATAAGGCCATATAGTGTGATGCTAAATGAAAGGACCTCCAAGATATAGAAACAAAAGCCATATAATGAGTTATTGTTGTCCTTAATGTACTATGTTATTTCTCATCTCTTTTGCTATCCCTTGGTTATCTCATATTGTTACAGTATTTCACCAGGTTATCTGATATACTGTATATATGTGTATTTGGTTATTTAAAGTTGGATAGGAAAGAGAGGAAAACAACATGAGGGGCTGGGGTGGGTGGAGGGAAATGGGGACCAAGACATGAGAAAGGGTATCAATGTTTGTGAAATAATGTACCTTCTATTTGGTAAATATAATGTAACCCTTCTATTAACTACAATAAAAATATATGAGAAAAAAATTTTAAAATGTTTATAATTTTGGCATGAGAGGGTCATAAAAAGAAAAATAAGATGGACAGATAAATAACTAAGTGTTCACGTATCAATACTGCGGAAACAACTCATTTGCACAACTTCACTAATACTTAAAGTTTGATGTACTTTGCATGTCAGTAGAAGGATTTGTACCCTAAGATTGGAAATCTAGTTGTATTTCAAAGAAATTAACTAAGAAAGATATCTAAACTCTAATCTTCCACTCTTACATGGTGAACTTAATGTATTGAATTAATCAGTGGAGGTTACAAATGATAATAAATATAGTAGTAAAGAATAGTATACTTAGATTATATAAAATGAATATATAAAATGAATTCATAATTTTTTAAGAGTTTGAGGCTCTTTCTCCCCTGTTGAGAAGCAGAAACATCAGTGGATAATGAATGGATTTTCTAGAATCCTTTTCTTTAACTACTTTTGTTCTTAGTTTCACCATGACATCAATTAGCACCATTTGTGATTATCTGTTTCAGGGAAATGCCAAAGATCATAAGATTGTTTAGAATATATGATTGGTTTACAAGAAATTATTTCTTCCTTATAAAATAGAATTCTGTTTCCTACAAAAATTTATCACTGTCCTTTAATTATAAAATTATTTAAAATTTAAAACATTTGATAATGAATAAAAAAGTGAGATTTCTGCAGCAGGATTTGCTGCTTTCAGCAAGGTGACTGGGTCTCAAATGCTTCCACCTCCATCTTCTTCTTTCTGTAATTTAACTTTTTCTCCTGCGTCATATATCATCTGAAGAATAAGCACTTAGTGGAAATCAGCCTTGGCTTTAACCAGCCAAACTGTTTCTGAATATATTTTATTGGTCTAAGCTAGTTAGATGGCTAGAGTTATCTAAAAGTTAGGCTGAAAAGATGGTCTAAATATGTGGTTCAGAAATAAGCCAAACAAACTACACATATATCCTAATATTTACCATCTCATCGATAGAATTCTGTGATGGAGGTCTCTAAATTCTCCATTTAATAATATCTATTATATTATTGATAGTTTAAAAGGTATCTGAATTCTTCAACCAATAATATCTATTATATTATTAGTAGTTTAAAAGGTATGTGAATTCTCCATCTATTAATATCTAGTACATTATTGATAGTTTAAAAAAGTAATTAAGTGGTATCAAATATCAATATATTTTCAGATATCTCGACATAGAAGGAATCATTCTCAACATGTCTTGAAAGAAGTCATTCCTCCATTGGAACAACTGGTGAGTAATTGTCTTTCTGCAATACTACTGTGTGCTTTGTTTGACAGCTAAGAAATAATTATCCCTAAACTAATCAGTGCACACCTGTATATCTTGCTCTCTGAGTTAGGAATCTAGGCATGGAGTTTCAGGTTCTTCTAGGTCAGAGTTCTTCAAGGGTTGTAATAAAAATGACACCCAAAAGTAAGGTTGCCTAAAGTTGCCTGGGGAAACATGAATAAGGTCAAAAAAACAGCACTTTTTTTCTCTTGTTATTCTTGAGTCTGGAATCTCTAAAATGGAGTAATAGAATTGTATCCTCTACCTTCTTGAAGACTGTCAAGCTCTCATTGGTTCATCATTTGGCAGAGAGAGAGAGAGAGAGAGAGAGAGAGAGAGAGAGAGAGAGAGAGAGAGAGAGAGAGAGAGAGAGAGAGAGAGAGAGAGAGAGAGAGATTTTGTGAGTCCCTTTCATAAGAGCACTAATTTAACTTATGAGGTCCCATATTTAGGACCTAATTGTGTCCCAAAGCAACATTGGCAGTTAAAATATCAAAATATAAACTTACATTGTAAACACATCCTAATACTAGTCTTTCACTCAAGATCCTCCATGGTTTCTAGTGTGTTAAATTTCTCCAAGTTATGCGTTGTCATCCTGTAGTCCACAAGCATTAGAGGTCCCAGTGACTTGTCATGTCATCTCTCCCTCTTATCCTGGCTCATTCTGTTCAAACAAGTTAATGTCTAACTTCAACAGGGTTATTCTTTTGCTTTTTAATCTTCCTGTTAGTGTCATTCATTGGAGCCCAGTAATTTTCAATCTCCTTTAATTTGCTATCCCCTTTCAGTAGTATGTTTTAAAATGAATTTCGTCTAATCTCCTTAACAAAAACAACAACCACAATACGTCTTTCTAATTGTTGTTTAATTTTCTCTGTAAATCTTACCACCATGTACTATGTATTGCATTTGTGTGTGTATGTGTGTGTGTGTGTGTGTGTGTGTGTGTGTTTGTGTTGTATTTGATGAAAAAGCTAGTTGATAAGGAAAGGGAACTCCTATATTCTACAGACATTGAACCTCTTATATACAAAACACTTTCTGTTCACGGTCATATTCCTATGAATATATTACTATACTGTAGAGAACTCATAAATATGCATTGTGAAAAGTTAATGGCTTTTTCTATTTGCAATCTGGTAATACACAGATCTATACTTGAGCATTTTTTATTTTATCTTCCTATACCTTCAACAGTAGTCATTGGTGACATGATTTTTCCCCTCAGTTACATCACAGAAGTGAAAACTCCATATCAGCAACTCCTACTCAGTCTGATTGCCCTTTCCATAGAATTCATCTCTGTAAGGAACAAACATCTGTAGAGGCTTAGAACACACTAACTGAATTCTTTATTTTCTATATAGCTCTTCAACAGATCATAATTTCTCTTTAGTGACTGTGGGGTGACTGGGTTAAATCTTACATGTGTGCACACTCTCATCCTGGCTTTAAAATGCTGCTATTCTTAGTTTCCAAATCTTACATTCTCCTCCTTCTTTTAAACAATTCCCTCCTCATTTCATTTTCGTGTCAAAACTTCCAGTGGTTCCTTCTTTGCAATGTTATCAAGTACATTGACCTTTGTCATGATCCCCAATTTATAATATTTATTGTCTACTCTTGTAAGTGTATACCCTAAAGCCAGAAGCAGAACTATGATTAAGACATGGCTCAGCTCAAAGGAGCTTTGCTTTCTTTTTCTGGCAATTATGCTCCTTCATCTCAGCACATGCTCATGTACTGATTGTGTTCTGTTCATTCTTACTTCATGACTAATAGACTGGTTCCATGGTGGGACTGTAAAAGCCTTGAATTAGAGGCCATGACTTGTATTTTCTTTGTGGTATCAGACTTCCACTTACATTGCTTTTGACATTAGCACTTGTTCACTAAAGACTTGTTTGTCAATTCATGTAAACCATAAGGTACTAATGGTTAACTCTAATAATGTTGGTAATTGCAAGTATTAATAAATATCTACCTGCTATTTGTAATGAAGGCCAGTTTGTCAATAATATAAAAAGGTCTAAATTTTACAAATTTAAAGTAGGTAACTTTTCATAAGTCAGCTTTCCAGAGCAAGTCTTGTCTCTCACATTAACTAAATACCTAGGCCTGACATGTATTTTCCATTTAATTTATCTTATAAACAGTGCCTGACAGGGTTTCTCTTTTATCTTTATTTCTCTCCTTCCTTTTCCTCCCTTCTTCCTCTTCCTCCTCCTCCTCCTCTTCCTTCTTCCTCTTCCTTCTTCCTCTCCCTCTCCCTCTCCCTCTCCCTCTCCCTCTCCCTCTCCCTCTCCCTCTCCCTCTCCCTCTCTCTCTCCCTCTCTCTCTCTCTCTCTCTCTCTCTCTCTCTCTCTCTCTCTCCTCTCTCTCTCTCTCTCTCTCTGTCCTGTCTCTGTCTCTCTCTCTCTCTCTCTCTCTCTCTCTCTCTCTCTCTCTCTCTCTCTCTCTCTGTCTCTCTACCTCTCGCTCTCTCTCTTTCTTGTTGCTTTAGAAGTTTAAGTTTAAACTCAGGATCTAATTTAAACTAGGTCTAGGTCAGTGTTCTAAAAACTTAGCACACAACCCAGCCCATTTTGCTTAATTTCTTTTTAGCAAAATTGGGCTTAGCTTCAGTATTAGCTTCAGACTCATTTTTTTACGAATTCCCCCACATAACTGGGAACACAGTTTAGGGCTAGTGCTTCATTGCTCAGATCTGGTCTCACTAACTGTGCTTAAGCTAGTCTAAAAAACATTCCTACTAATCTCAGCTTTTCATATAACTAGAAATACAGATGTGGACCACCATATTGGTCCCTTAATTTGTTTTTTTGTTTGTTTGGTTTTGGTTTTGGTTTGGTTTGTTTCTTTTTGCTAGTCCTGGGCATGTACTCAGGGCCTGCAACTACTGTTCTTGGGCTTTCTCAAGGCTAGAGCTCTACCACTTGAGCCACAGCACCACTTTCCGCTTTTTTTAAATGCATGTGGTACAGAGGAATCGACCCTGCATCTTTGTGCATGTTAGGCAAGCACTCTACCACTAGGCCACACTCCCGGCCCAGTCTCTTGAATTTTTATTTCATGTTATTTTAAAGGCAGAAATTCACAATGGTGAAGCATTCTCATAGTAAGTATAACACCTTAAAAATACATCTCAGTCATACTGAGAGCAGACAAACCGACAGAAATTCTATCAGTGTTCCAAAACTCTTATAAATATTATCGGTGATGGTCCGGGAGAGTTTCCTAATGGTAGCATGATCACCTAGCATGCAATGAAGTCCTGAGTTCCAATTCCTGGAGCCACATACACAGAAAAAAACCAGAAGGGGTGTTGTAGGTCAAGTGTCAGAGTGTTAGGCTTGAGCAAAAAGTGTCCAAGTTCAATGCTCAGGCCCTGAGTTCAAGCTCCAGGTAGCAAATAAAAAAGTATCCATGATGATGAGATGCACCAAAATAACCCTACTCCCCCAAACACAAAATTTTTATTAATTTGATACTGTTTACTGCTATTTACAAAATTTGAAGTGTTGTCTAGAATCTAGAAAGTTTTCTTCACATGTAATGAATGTAACTTTACATTCTTTTTATTGACTCCATATACTTCTCTCACAGTATTGGTGTTTCTCTATTCTGTCCAATCTCTCCAAGCCTCACTGCTCATTGTTTTCTACAAGTCCTCAACACTGACACAACAGATGTTGTTGATTTATACTTCAGCTTTCACATATGAAAAATTTACTAATGGCTTTACAGTCTCTTTGTTTGATGTTATTCAGTACTTTTTTGTATTTTTTATATTTTTATTAATACAAGGGTTACATTATCTTTGCCAGATAGAAGATTCATGACATAACAATCATTGCTACCCCTTCTCATATTTATTTTTATTGTAATTAATAGAAGGGTTACATTATATTCGCCAGATAGAAGGTGCATTAACAATCATTGCTACCCCTTCTCATGTTTTGTCTCCATTTTCTACATCATCCCCTCCCCTCATCTTGTTTTCTCCCTTCCATATCCTATTTCAAATAAACAAATAAATTATAATACAATATATCAGATAACAAGGTAAGATACTGTAACAATATGAGATAACCAAGGGACAAACCAAAAAGATGAGAAATAACATAGTACATTAAGAACAACAGTCACACCTTATATGGATCTTGTTTCTATATTCTTGGAGGTCCTTTCATTTAGCCTCATCCTATATAGCCTTATGTATCTAGGTTTTGGCCTGTGGATCAACAAGATGTGGTATTTATATACAATGCAATTCTATGCTGCCATCAGAAAGAACAACATTGCCCCGTTTGTAAGGAACGGAAAGACTTAGAAAAAATCATGCTAAGTGAAGTAAGACAGACTCAAAGGAACATAGGCTCAATGCTTTCCCTCATTTGTCATAATTAGTATAAACCTTGGACCCTACTAACAGAGGTTTATTCAATATTTTGTCATAGAAATCTTTAAACTTGTTTCTAAAATGTGCTGCAAGATAAGTTAACATCCTTCATCTTCTATATTAATGAAACTCTACTGAACTATTTTGTAAGAATCACAGAAGACTGTGGTTATGTACAATTTTCAAACAGCTATGTCCACATATGAACTTTGGAGGAAACGATTCATTTTCTGAAAAAAAAACTTCATTATAGTCAAGTCAATGCGTACTAACCCCACATAGGAGAATCATTTTACCTTATTAATTTTCTCTTTAGTAAAGATGACTGTGAGGGGCCAGGAGTTTGGCCTAGCGGTAGAGTGCTCGCCTGGCATGCAGGAAGAGCCGAGTTCAGTTCCTCGGTACTACATACATAGAAAGTTGGAAGTGTTGCTGTGGTTCAAGTGGTCGAGCTCTAGTGTTAAGAAAACCCAAGCACAGTCACTCAGGCCCTGAGCCCAAATCCAGGACTGGCAGAAAAAAAAGAAGAAAGAAAGAGAGAGAGAGAGAGAGAGAGAGAGAGAGAGAGAGAGAGAGAGAGAGAGAGGAGAGAGAGAGAGAGAGAGAGAGAGAGAGAGAACTGTGATCAACATGCTTAAATAGAGAATTGAGTTTCCCTTTAATACTGCCCCCAAAAACATCTCTAATTGTACTCCAAGTATCTGATAACAACTACGGAGGTGACAGACACATGGTATGAAGATACAGACTTTCAATGGAAGAGACTAAAATTGTTTTCTGAGAATCTGTGGGATTGCTTAATAAATGCTATTCACAGAAAAATCTTTATAAACTGAAAACATCAAATATAGTAACATGCATTGTTTCCTAATCTTGTATGTGTCATAGTGCAAGGGTTAATGAATCCCAATTATTTTCAGAGCAGCTTCCTTTATCTCCTAAAGAAATATGCAAGGAAATAACCCGTTTATAACATGTTAAATTTTTATCTTTTTTATTTTTATCAAGAGTATAGGACATGTCTATGAATAACCCTGCAGAGTCAAAGCCTGTGGCAGGTTTTAGAGAATCATCTGCTTCCTCCTGAGCTGGGAGGATTTTGAGGACAGAGCTCAGGAAGTTGCCATACATAGCTCATGGGCAAAGCAGGCTTGTGCTGATAAACCTAAAGTCATGGATCCTACCTTTCAGAGCTAGATATTATTTAATGGACTAATTGATACTTGTGAAAGGTTTACGATGAAAGATATTTTGAGAAAATTGTTTTCTTATTCAACACAAAGAACAGACACTTTAGGGAACTCATACTTATCAGAGTAGTCCTTCCTTCCTTCCTTCCTTCCTTCCATCCCCCATCCCTCTCTCCGTTCCTCCCATCTCTCTCTCTCTCTCTCTCTCTCTCTCTCTCTCTCTCTCTCTCTCTCTCTCTCTCTCTCTCTCTCTCTCTCTCCCTCCCTCCCTCCCTCCCTCCCTCCCTCCCTCTCTCTCTCTCTCTCTCTCTCTCTCTCTCTCTCTCTCTCTCTCTCTCTCTCTCTCTCTCCCTCCCTCTCTCTTTCTCTCTCTCCTTTAAATCTTATTGTATTGATGTACAGAGGGGTTATAATTTTATAAGCCAGGTAATAAGTGCATTGCTTTTTAAACAGTGTTACCTGCTCCCTCATTTTCTCCTCCCTTTTACCCTTTTTCCCCTTCTCCCAAAGTTATAAAATTCATTTCCAACATAGTGTCTAGTGAATATCATTTTTGAATTGGTTCATTCTCTATCCCACAATTTCTGTGACACCCCTTCCCATCCCTAAATCAGATAAACCTAGATACAAGACAAATGGTACAGAAATCAAAAACAGTGACAAAGGGTTATGATAAGTCAAAGGAGAAAAAAAGAAGAAGAAAATAACTGCAAAAAATACAAGAAGAAAATTTTTTATTTCCATTTATTTGAGTTCATTTCAATATGCATTATTTTATATGGTCACGTTCACATAGCATTTGACCCATTGCAATCCTCTCCTGAGAACATTATCCTTTGTTATTCATGTACAAATGTAATTATTTGTTTTTAAATATTAATTGAATTAACTTGTATTTTTTAGACATTCTAATTATTACAAATGAGGGAAACCATGAAGCCTATGTTTCTTTGGGTCAGGCTTTCTTGCTTTAATGTTATTTTTTCTAAGTTATTCTTTCTGATGCAAGCATAGAATTCCGTTGTGCATATTTACCACATTGTCTTGATCCATTCATCTATGAGGCCTCTGTTGAGTTCATATCCTGCCTATGGTAAATAATACTGCAATGAGCATGGTAGCTGTAGTGTGTGTTAGTTTGTAGTCAGGAGTGGGATTGCTGAGTTATAGGAGAGCTCTATGTTCAGTCCTTTGAGGAACCTTTATATTGCTTTCCAGAGTGGTTGAACAAGTTTATATAGCCATCAGCAAGTAGTATTGTTCCCTTTTGGCCACATATGTTATGATTAGTTTTCTTGATAATGGGCATTTTAACTATCATGAGGTAGAATTACAATGTTGTTTTGAGCTACATTTCTTTTATGACCAGAGATGTTGAACCTATCTATCATGTGGATGTTGGACATTCTTTTTCTGAACCTTTCTTAATATGTATGTTGGACATTCTATTTCTGCTCCAGAGAAGTCTCCCTTTAAGTCTTTAGCCCACTCATTAATGGAGCTCTTGTTTCTTTGAATATTTGTTTTTGGAATTTTAATTTTTTAGTTCTAAATATATTTTAAATATGGGGCCCTTGTCTGATGCACAGCTAGTAAATATATTCTCCCAGTTTTTGAGCTTTCTATAAATCTTCCTTGCTATATCCTTGTCCATGCAGAAACTCTCCAGTTTGATGAAATCCTATTTATTCAGCTTTTCTTTGAACCAGTTTGATGAAATCCTATTTATTCAGCTTTTCTTTGAATTGTTTGGATTCTGAATCTTTATTTAGGAAGTTAGTTTCAACCTGTGCCAAAGAGCCCTAGAGTTTCCATTATACTTTCCTCTAATGTTTTCAGGGTACGTGGTCTTATGTTGAGGTCTTTGATTCTTTTGAAATGCATTCTGGGGCAGGTTGATATGTAAGGATCTAACTTCATTTTTCTGCATGTGTATAGCCAATTCTGCCAGAACCATTTGTTGAAAGACTTTCTTTCTTCTATCCTGTGACTTTTACCACCTCCTCTAGTCATGTCCAACATCCATAATTCTATCATCTTCTAACAGTCTGTTCAGAGTTTGAACACATCTACTGACAAGATGAAATATGCACTAGAGTAGGGCTCTAATTCTGTCTGAAAATGCTATCTAGGACTCACCTAGAATTGAATTTTGGTAATCTTCTTGGTATTTCTCATCCTAAGTAATTTGCCAATTAGGATTAAAAATCACAATAAGATATCACATAATACAATGGGATTATTCCATAGAAATCATCCATTTTCTACACCAGATGATTTAAGAAGCTGATTCCAGGTAGAACTGATTTTCTCCAAAAAGCACAGAACCAGAACAAAGGGAAGAGAGCAAGAGTTTACATAGGTCAGGGATATATAAATATTACAAGGCAAAAGGAGTATGTGGGTCTGGACATGTGACTTTGTGATAGAGTGCTAGTCTAATATGCACGAAGCCCTGGATGCTACTCCTTGATATCACTAATACAGAAAAATCCAGAAGTGGTGCTGTGGCTCAAGTGGTACAGCACTAGCCTTGAGAAAGCTCAGGGCAGTGCTCGGACCTGAATTCAAGCCCCAATACTGGCAAAAAAAAAAAAGAAGAAGAAAAAGTTTATGGTTCTAGTGTTAAAAGCCATAATCTTCTCATCAAAATCTACCTGGAGTTTCTGGTTACCTTCTTTCTATCTATAAACAACTCTGTGGTAGACAAAGATATATGGAAGCCTATTACAAGTATATCAGAGAGCAAGAAGGCTTCATATAAAATTAAAATACTGCAGTATCTACACAAAGTGTTACAGGTTAGTCTTCTGCCTCAAATGTGAACATTCATGAAAGGATGTCCTTTTTTTTCTCCCCTGCCTAGTCTGTCACCTCTAATGTAGGGTGATAAGCAGATGACTTCTAGAGATGCCAGTCATTGTTTTTTCTTCTCTAAATCTCAGCACAGAATATGCTCACATATTATCAATGACGGAAGAATGGCTGGCATCCAATCAGGACAAATTGCTGATCTTTTTGCCATGTAGTATTAAAAGGGGCTTCTAGCCACATGAGACAATTTTCTCCAGAATGTACATTTAGGTTCTAAAGATTATTTGACATTTCTTAAGCCTGCATAATTTAGGAAAACTACAACTTTAATTTAAAATTAAGAATTTTAGTTTGGCATAGATTTTGACATGTAGAACCCAAAATATAAATCTACAAATAAATATAAATTTGCAAATTACCTAAGACAAGTCTATTTGAACTCTTGATGACCTAAACACTTCACTGCCATGTCAACTGGTCATGGTCTTTTCAGACAGAAAATTAACAAATATAATTAGAAAATTAGTAAAGTAACATATATGTGAGATACATAATAACCTTCTAATAACCTGTGTACTCTAATCTTTCAGGTCAATGTGAACATCATATAGTACCTAATTCCTGGTGCCTCGATTGTGGTGAAATATATTAAAATATGATGACAATAAATTCCAAATTATCCCAAACCTACTCAAGAAAGCTTACAAGCCTGGGACTAAAACAAAGCAATGATGTCAGTTTAGGAAGCCTAATTAGTTTTCTAGATTAAATGAGTACCCAAATTGTTTAGAGGGCTGGAAACATTGTTCCCCATAATAAAAAAGAACTGACAGGGGTTTAATTAAAGATGAGTATACGTGCCTAAATTAAAATGTTTCACCACAGAGAACCAAAATGATAAAACTTACATGAAATAATTTCATTTTGGGAGTTTTAGACAACCGGAAAAGACATTAATGTAAAAAACATATTCTGGGCATGTACATATATGAAAAACACTTTGCAATGAACATCATAAACCATTCCTAATATAATTTTCAGTAAAATAAAATAAATATATTAAATAAATCAATTTATTAAATATATCTTGAAAACTAAGAATATAAAAATTAACAATAAGAGAACAAATTTTTTCCATATATTTTTTATTGTAATTAATAGAAAGGTTACATGATATTTGCCAGATAGATGGTGCATTAATTCCCATACATTGATACCCTTTCACATGTCTTGGTCCCCATTTCCCTCCCCCCCACCCCCACCTCTCATCTTGTTTTCCCCCATTCCCTATCCAATTTCAGATAACCAAATACAAATATGTCCGATATATCAGGTAACAAAGTGAGATAGTGTAACAATATGAGATAACCAAGGGACAGCAAAAGAGATGAGAGATAACATAGTACCTTAAGAACAACAATCCTTCATTATATGGCTTATGTTTAACAAACAAATGTTCAATGAGGGAATCTCTAATAAGAGAACGAATTTTGTAAAAAGAATTATTTTGGTTTTGTTTATTGCAATATTAATGTTTGGACTAAGGTTTTGAGTTTGATAGAAAGTACGCTATCATGTACACCATAACTAACTTCAACTTTTCATTTATGTTGCAAATAAGTTTTGTTTTGTTTTGCCAGTTCTGTGGCTGAGACTCAAAGCTGAGCACTGTTTCTGCTCCTCTTTGTGCTCAAGACTAGTGCTGTACCCCTTAAACCTCAAAACTACTCCAGTTTTTATTTCTGAGTAGTTTATTGGAGGTAAAAGTCTCACAGAATTTCCTGCCTCAACAGCCTTCAGACTGCAATCTTCAGATCGCACCCTCCTGAGTAGCTAAGGATTACAATGAGTCTCCATCACTTGACTCAAATAAGGTCTTAAGCTTATGCAATCTTTCTATTTATTCTTCTCATATAGCATGGAAGATAGGTATGTAACGCTGGGCTAAATTTGCCTTGAACCTTGCCTCTCCTTATCGCCACTTCCCAAATAGCTAAGAATTTAGGTGTAAGTCAGTATGCCAACTTACAGATGTGGTCCCATGCAACTAAGCAAATGCAGCCTGGTCCGATAGGTATCACTGGTGTGAAAATGCCACAATGAGAATGGAGACATGGGACAGAGTTGCCTAAACATGATTACAAAATGAATTATGAATAGATTTTCTGATTAAAAAATACATATTGAATTTTAATTTGAAATAAATTCCATTTTTTTTTGTCAGTCCTGGGCTTGAGCTCAGGGCCTGAGCACTGTCCTTGGACTTTCTCAAGGCTAGAGCTCTACCATTTGAGCCTCAGCACCACTTCTGGCTTTTTTCTATGTATGTTGTACCGAGGAATCGAACCTGGGTCTTCATGCATGCTAGGCAAGCACTTTAACCACTAGGCCAAACTCCCGGCCCCAAATTCCATATGTTTTATGCTAGAGGTAGATTATTACATTCCGGAGCATATGTGCATATGTCTATTACTGAGGAAATGTGCCCTTTGGCTGTTAAGTGATTTTATTTTTATTTTTTACTTTTCTCACTGGCCTTTTTCTTTTTTAATATATTTATTTTAATATATGTTTACTGTAATTAATAGAAGGGTTACATTATATTCACCGGTGCATTACTTCACAAACATTGATACCCTTTCTCATGTCTTGGTCGCCATTTCTCTTCCCCCAGCTCCGCCCTTCATCTTGTTTTCCCCCCTTCCTTATCCTATTTCAAATAACCAAATAAGCATATATGCAATATTTCAGATAACAAGGTAAAATACTGTAACAATATGAGATAACCAAGAGACAGCAAAAGGGATGAGAGATAATATAGTACATTAAGAACAACAATCAATCATATGGCATTTGTTTTTTTTTTTTTAATTTTAGGATACACTACTAATGACAGTGAACAATTCACTATCAGTGAAATGGTGGAACATTTGAATAGGCTTGAATGTGAAAAGTTGAGGCTGGTAGAGGAGAAATAGAGCACTAAAATATTAAAACACCTGTATAGACTTGGCTGGGAGTCCACACATGATAATTCAAATTGACATTTGTTTGAAAGTTCACAGATACCTCTGTGGAGTTATACTACATTGTTGAGTCTTCCACTCTGTTGCATTAGCAGTAAAACCAATACAAACAAATAGGGAAACAAATCATTATAAATCATGGGGGAAGACAGCAAGGAGGTAGCTAGTTGATAAAAAGTTCATGGTTTATTTTAATTATTTTATTTTTACATTTGGGGGCTTGAAATAATGCCCTAGATGTTGTCCCTGAGCCTTTTCTTTCAAGAGTAGCACTCTATCACTTTGGCCCACAGTGCTACTTCTGGTGGATAATTGGACATAAAAGTGTCAGAGACTGAGATTACAGGTGTAAACCATGGGCAATCCACACAATTTCCTGTTTTAAAGGCTTTTTAATGATTCAACTGATTCAGGTCCCTGGATCCATTGAGTTCTTCTTTTGTTTGATCTCAATAGATATGGAGGAAATTGCAAAGAAAGAAGTCATACAAGGATGATCAATAAAAGTAAAGAATGAACAAAAATTTTCTTTGTTTTAGCATTTGAATCAGTTTTTAAGCAAATGATCTCATTGAACACAACAAAAAAATGAATAAAGATGTGTCACCATTTAACCAAGTCTTTATACACCTGTTCATAATCTGTCTTCTGGATATTTAACAGCATGTAATGACTGTTATCTTGCAGGAACTTTCCATAAGTTATTTGTGCATTATTAATAACATTCTGTAGTTGAGCTCTGGTGGCTCATGCCTGTAATTTTAGCTACTCAGGAGGCGGAGATCTGAGAATCGTAGTTCAAAGTTAGTCCAGGCAGGAATCTCCTTGTATTTTTATCTTTTATTAACCACCAGAAAACCAGAAGTGGTGCTGTGGCTCATATGATAGAGCAATAGCCTTAAGCAGAAGATCTCAGGGACAGTACCAAGACCCAGAGTTTAAAGCTCCGTGAAGCTAAAAATAAAATAAAATAAATAACATTCTGTGACTGGAAACTTCCAACATTGAAATGTCTCCTGGAAAGCATAGGTTCACTGAAAGTAAAAATTAATAGGAGTTTCTCAGAGTTTTAATATATGCATTCTTCTTGCAGATGGTTGCAAAAGAAGGTTATCTTCAAAAAGCTAAGATTGCAGATGGCGGGAAGAAACTAAGGTAATAAAAGTTCTTCACCCGGATCTTATATAATTATACTAGTTACTCATATCTTCAACTTGTGTCACTGTTGTCTGTGAATCAAGACTCTATGAACAAAACTAGAATATAATAGTCCCTTCTGCTACCAAAATGATTTGCATTATTCTTACTATAATTTTTCAAAAACATACTATATTCCCTATTGTTGCACAAAATAAAAACATAGATAATTTAAAGGAATTTGATTCTTAGTATTCTAAATATGCCATGTACATATATATATATGTAAACTTGATGCAATATATTACTAAAATTTTTCATGAAAAATCAAGAACTGCTCATAGTTCAAATGAACAAAAGTCATTTGAGAAAACTAAGATAAAATAAAACCATGAACTCAGTGTAGGTGAAAAAAATATAAAAAGGAAACAAGAACTCCCATGGGCAAAAGCTGTCAAGAAGAAAAACTCAAAGATTAGTTGGAGAAGCAAGAAAAATGATAGTTATATTACTTATAGTACATTTAGAAATAATCATCTCAATTATGAAATTGTTGATTTCTCAGAGCAATCCCATTCTGTATTTATGTTTAACATTATGTAGGGTACATTCACACTACAAAGGTATGTAAAAATGTTCAAATTGAAAGACAAGGCATTTACTCATGTGTGTATTGATAACAGTTAAAACCAACTAGGATAAATGTACTAATTAGTTACACAATAGCACACCTGTTAGTAGTCTAGTAACATTAATACATAGAATGACAGTATAGCTAAAACTAGAGAATAAAATATACTTTCATTTGATGCTATAACTGGCTTTGTTTATATTTACTTACAAAAATAAAAGTGATGGGAGAAGATCACCCATAATCTCATTGCTTAAAATTCAAGACTGTTTTAGCCTATAAACCAATAAGAAAATATGTTGAGTAGTATGTAAGTGATCACAAAAGTATTAACTGAAATATGGTAGATTCAAGGCTGATCTCAAAATAGTGTAATTCCTTAGAAAGGCAAAGTCATGGTTCAACAAAATAAATATGAAGAAATGGGTACATGCAAGAGCGTTGGTGCCAAGGACAGAAGGAGAGATGAAAGAAGCAGAGAAGGGCAGGAAAATGTAATTTAGAATTCAGTGATGCGTCAAAGGACAAAGGATAAACCAGTGTGACAATGATATTCTCATGACAATATGTCCGAAATGAATTCTACAACTTGGGAGGAGTGAGGGGGAACTAAAGTGGGAGAAAAATATGAGAAGGGGTAACAATATTCAAGAAGTAATGTACCCACTGTCTATGACTATAACCCTTCTATGCATAATTATGATAACAAAAAATAAATAAAGAATTCAATGTTTATACTACAAAACTAAGAACAGGAGGAGGTAGGTCAGAAAGGGTAGGGGAAAAGGCTAAAAGGGATGGCATTGATCAAGTTGCCTCATATTCAAAAATTGCCTTGTTAAATGTCAACAAGTTCGAACAAGATATAAAGAAAACAACAACAATAATAATAATGATAGCTGATTTTAAAATACTGGGATGCTCTCCACTGCAGTAGAGATCTGACTTGATGGATAGGCTCTGAAAAAGGAAGGGGTCTATGACTTTAACTACTTCAGGCTGCATGCTCTCCTCATCCTAAGGCTATCAACTCACAAAGATAAGTGAAGATGAAGTAACACTTCTCCCAAGATGAGTAAGTCAAGACAGTTTCTTCACCAACCAGGACTTTTACTGCAGTATTTTTAGCCCATTTTTGGAAATTGTAGGAAGAAGCTAATGAAATCACTCGTCAGTCTTATCTTCGAAACTCATACAATGGAAGCATCAATATCCAAGAAAACAAGATGAACTATCATGGAGTTTGAGTAAATTATCCTTACATACGACCTAGCTTCAGCCAACCTTGCCTTGCTAAGAAGGTAGTATCAAGAGGAAGCAGTCACAGAACCCTTCACATAGACAGAAATACAAAACTTTGCATGGTTTCAATGTATATATATATCACCACGTGTTTATCTTATTCGCAAAACAAATGCAATCAATTTGAATATAGTGTCTCCATAAAAAGTATGTTTATTTAAACAGTATATACTATTTCAATAGTATTTCAATTTGCATATGCTATGCATTATTTCAGTCTTTTCCATTTAAAGGTGCATAAATTTTAGCTCTCTTTAACAATCACAGGTTCACTGAATTGAGCTAATTATGCCTTTTGGTGTTTGGTTCTATGTTATTATCATTTAGAGCCTATGGCCTATTCCCTAGTGGGTAAAATTTCATTTCATTTCAGTCAGTACCCAACTTCAATATAATACCCTGTAGGAAAAAAAAAAATATATATATATATATATATATATATATATATTGCACGTCATGGGGCTTAAATGGCCTGGGCAGTGTTCCTGAGCTCAAGGCTACTACCTTACACTTGAGCCAAGTCCCACTTCCTATTTTCTAGAAGTTAATTGGAGATAAGAGTCTCAGGTCGACCTCACTCCAGTTAGAATGGCCATGTGGCCAGGAGGGATCACTACTACACTGTTGGTGGGAGTGCAAACTCATTCAATCACTATGGAACGCAGTATGGCATTTCCTCAAAACATAGAGCTCCCCTATGACCCAGCAATTCTACTACTTGGCATTTATCATTCAGAAACAGACATACTAAATCCACTAGGGCAATGATGTTCATTGCAGCACTATTTACCATAGCAAAGATTTGGAACCAACCCAGATGTCCCTTAGTAGATGATTGGATCAACAAGATGTGGTATTTATACACAATAGAATTCTATGCTGCCATCAGAAAGAACGACATCACCCCATTTGTAAGGAAAAAAAATCATATTAAGTGAAGTAAAGCAGATTCAAAGGAACATAGGCTCAATGGTTTCCCTCATTTGTAATAATAAGTAGAAACCTTGGGCTCTCCTAGCTGAGGTTTACAATAGGGCAAAACCTAGATACCTAAGGCTATATAAGATGAGGCTAAATGAAAGGACCTTCAGGATATGGAAACAAGAGACATATAATGTGTGATTGTTGTTCTCTTTTGTTGTCCTTGGTTATCTCATATTGTTACAGTATCTTACCTTGTTATCTGGTATCTTGCATATATATTTGTTTATTTGAAATAGGATAGGGGATGGGGAAAACAAGAAGATGGGAGAGGGTGGGGGAGGGAAATGGGGATAAAAGCTTGAGAAGGGGTATCAATGTTTGTGAAGTAAAGCACCTTCTATCGGGCAAATATAATGTAACCTTTCCATTAATTACAATAAATTTTTTTTAAAAGTCTCAGGTCCTTTTGTGTCCTGTTTTCTAGAGATTAATTGGAGATAAGAGTCTCAGGTCCTTTAGTGCCCGGGCTGGCTTTAAACCTTGATCCTTAGATCTCAGCCTCCTGAGTAGCTAGGATTATAGGCATGAGCCACCATGGCCTGCTGAGATGATATGTTCTAATTGTTCCTTCTTAAAAGTTTATATTTTTCAATTGCTATCCATTTTGGCATAGTGTGTATTGACCAGATTTTACTTACCTGGTCTCCCAGGATTAAAAGCTAAGTTTCCTGTAATTCCCCCTACCAAAAACATTGTTGCAATAAATCATGTTTAAACATATGACAGAAATTCTCTCAAGGATCCAGGAGTCTGGACTCGTGGTAGAGTGCTCACATAGCATGCACAGAACCCTGGGTTCAATTCCTCCGTACCACAAACACAGAAAAAGTCAAAAGTGGTGCTGTGTCTCAAACAGCAGATTTTTGGCCTTGGGAAAGCCTGTCAAAGACAGTACCTAGACTCTGAGTTCAAGCCTCCACACTGCCAAAAAAATAAATTCTCTCCATGACTATGCTAGTGTATAGAATTTCTTGGTCATTTATTTATAAGCCTACTAAGTGCCATTACCTGATTTTCTCCTGAATAAGGATACCATTCATATCATTTTACTCTGTAATGATAAAAGAATCTCATTTTCTCTATAATTCTATCAAATAGTAATTTTTGTATTAGATATTATAAATATTTCCAATTAATATAGGAAAGATACATTTATACATTTTTCATTATAAATACAAATTGAATATTGTAGGTATAATAACCACTTGCTAAATTGTATTATACTAAGTCATTGCTACATAACTTTTCACTTTTTCTTACACTGAAAATTTTTACAATAAAAGAAATATCACTGCACAAAATTTTTCAATTCTTATTAATTTTCCTTTTGCAGTTTATTTTATTGTCAAGATAATGCATATTGTGGTTACTTATATTGTTCTTGCTTCACATTTGTCAGGTAGTAGGTACATCTCTCACGGTTTTGTCCCCATTTCCCTCCTTCACCCCCTCCGAATCATCTTGTTTTCTCCCCTTCCCTTCCCTATTTCAAATAAACAAACAAACATATATACAACATATCAGATAACAAAGTCAGATACAGTAACAACATGAGATTAGCCATAAGAGCAAAAAAAGAGATAGTATATTAAGGACAACAACCACACAAGATTCTAGTTTCTAAAGGTAAATACCCATTTTAGATATAAATGAGAATTGCCATTTTTAAATGAATCTCACAGTTACTATGTTGCTTGCCCAAAGAGTCTGTATTATCCAGTAACTAGCAACAGAATGGTCACTGTTGCCATAATCTTGAAATAGTAATTTTTATCCCATTAGTGATTTCATAACCTGTAATTAATATAACTTAGTTCATGTTACTTGTATGTCATAGGTGAAATTTTTTCCAGATTCCAATTGTTTTCATACTATTTTAATAAGTTTTAGTGTGTTAATGTATTCTATGAAATATTTGGCTAAATGTTTTCCAAATGTTTATATAATACCATAATGAAGACTTTATTGCTATTTTCTACTGTACACATGGAGAAAAAGTTACCTGTATTAACCTCTATCAAATTTTATTGTAATTGTAGATAATGATAAAGAATTCAATCTTGTTCCTGAAATATGGATGTTTTATTGTTCTTGCTTTAAGCAGTTTGAGGCCAAGAAAGCAAACTTGTTTCAAGCCATCACCAGTTACAAGAGCTTGAATTGTCACATAGTAAATATTATTTTAATAATTTCTATGTTTCTAATCATATTCATTCCAAACCATCCATATCTTGTGTTGTTTCATTTTATTTTCTTATATTTTTGTCTATTTTTTCATTTCTTTCTTCTCTACAAGAATTAATTGACTTATCTCAATGTGAAAAAGACAAGGTGACAGGAAAAGTGGTTACTTATATCTGACATTCATGAAAAGTCCTAAATTAAACCTTATTTTAAAAAGAGGTTATACACATTTCCCCTGTGACTCACTGACAGGCTTGAAAGCAGAATGCATTCAGCATTCTACTTTAATAATTAATTATGAACATTGAAATTATGCCACAGTTTTTTCTTATGAACCTTAGAAATCTTTTGATTTGGGGAATTCCTTTCCCCAAACCGTAACTCTGGCCTCTCTGAAATGCCAGGAAACCTTAGTGAAAACTTATCAAAGCTTAAATTTACAAATGGCTCTTATGTGATTATATTACTTCAATACCTCACACTTGACTATGCTGTTTCATTGGTTCTTTTGTGACTTTACATGTAGTCACATACACATTCTCACTCTCATCTTCACAGGGGCATACAAGTACTAGAAATAAAAATATGAACAGAGGAAGGGTGTGAAAAGAAATGCAAATGAATGTGTTGAAGTGATCATGTCTACTAGTACCTCCATTCATCTAAGGCCCCAAGTTTTTAGACATTTGGCTGTGTGTGTGTGTGTGTGTGTGTGCGTGAGTGTGTGTGTGTGAGAGTATGAGTGTGTGTGTACGAATATAATTCTGAATTTATGTCCTCTATAATTTGATACTGTGATGCTTTGCTCACATGAATCCATTTTCTTTTAATGTTTTCTGGTCAGGATGACAATATGTTTAGGCAGGCAGGTGGAAGAGGTCTTTCTCTGTTGTCTTGCCACAGATTCAGAGTTCTGTTTGTAAGACTGAGTACTCCTTTGATCATCCTTTTGGCAATGCTTAATTTTAAGAAATATTTGTATTTGGTTATTTGAAATTGGATAGGGAAGGGGGGAAAACAAGATGAGAGGTGGGGATGAGGGGGAAGGAAATGGGTACCAAGACATGTGAAAGGGTATCAATATATGTGAATTAATGCACCTTCTATCTGGCAAATATCATGTAATGCTTCTATTAATTACAATAAAAATATATGAAAAAAACTTAAAACAGGAGGTAAAAAAAGACAAAAACAAACAAACAAAATTCTCAATTTTCAGACTTACCAATCTGAGAGCAGGTAAGAACACTGAAGGGTCTGAGGGACTTGGTGTTAAACCCTCAGATACACTACTCCTTCCACTCCTGTAATTCCCTTCCACTCCCAAATCAGGTAACAAAAGAAGCAAAAAAGAGAGTGTGAAATTTATGAAGTTATCATATATATATATATATATGTATATATTTCTCTGATATTTTGGGTTTTCAGTACGCTATTACCTACAGAAGACACCGGAGTTCAGTACAAGAGATAAAGCTTAGCTATGAAGCATAAACAAATCTGTTAAAGCTAGAGCTCAAGCTCAGAGACCTTTATAATACTAGTGAATATTTAAAGGCCATTTTCCATCAAGGCTTCCCAGATTAGCAGTCACAATCAGAATTGTTGTTATTATGTGCTGCCATCCGGTGTCCATCTTGTGGAATATCAAGCTGATTTTTGTGTTGAGCTCTTTTTTGTTGTTTTGTTGTGGTTTGACTTGTTGTTGTTGTTGTTGTTGTTGTTGTTGTTTTTCTTCCCTCTCCCAATTTCACAACTTGGGATTTGTTTTAGGAAAAGTCTGTGAAGTATTCCAATCATTTAAAAATGACACCCACACCCAGAGTTCAAGTCCCACAACCAACAAAGAAACAACAAAAATATAAAATAAAAATGTCCCAGTAATTGCACATGTTAAACATTAATTGTAGTTAGCATATTCATTTCCCTATATAGGTGTCCTAATTTGTTTATCAATAAAATAAGTAGCTGAATATTTTTTATCCCATGATGTAGATTTGTTTTTGTTTTTTGTTTTGTTTTCCATCAATCACTAGCATCTTACTTTCCATTGGCTATTATTTGTAAATCTATGAAGGGACCTAGGCCTGCTTTTTTCTAGAACCTCTGAGATATTGAAGTTGAATATTTCCTGAAATTTGTTTAAAACTTTTAAGCATACATATCTTGTGTAGAAAATAATTATCCTGTGTCTGTTGTGGGAAATGTGGTGGAATTGACTCCTATTGATGGATGATCTTACCTATGAAAGAAAGAAGGCAGGTCAGCTTTAAAGATCACCCCAGGTTAGCATAACCATTAACTTTACATCAAGGATAAAAACTATTTAGTACTTATTTCACAACAATTCTTTGTTCCTATCTCTTAACTCCTGTCACAAAAACTCTGCAAAAAACATAGTTGATGTGATTGGAGGAGGAACATTCTACAGAAAACACGTATCTTCAGTTGATCATGGGGTTTGAAGTCAGGAAAACTGGTCTGAAAAGTGGGTGGTCAGGCCCCTGGTAAGGCATGCAATATAGCCTCATGAAGTTACAGTTTTCTCCTCAGAAGTCCATGTGTCTCTATCATCCACATCCAAGTGCTATTCAAAATATTTGTTTCTACATTTATAGTCTCATTTCCTCTGGTTAGAAAATCATTAAAGATACTCTTATCGTTCCTTATGTAATCAGCCCTTAGAACTGTGTTTCGCTCATGGTAATTTTTTCAGCAGATACTTGTGGCTGACTTAGCAATTAAAATGTGTGTTGCATATTAAATGCCAGGTGGTATACCTTGTGCAGCATGGCAACCAATACAACATGATAGCTCAGATTATTGACATATGTTGAAGAAGTCAGGAAACACTCTGGAGAATGCTCAGGTATCACATGCTTGAGAATGCTGTTTTTATCATTTCTTCTACGAAGTATCAAATAGAATTGTCAATAAAGACAGCAGATGGCTAGATTTGTCACAGGCTACTCAGGAGCTTTTATAATTCCAGGATTTTAACTAAAAGTATGTTGAAATCTGACACTGATGATATCCTTATCCAAGTTAGCACTATTTAATCCTTTAAAATGCAGTCTGAAGTAATAAATAGATTACAGGCTTTAATGTCAGAGAAATTAAATTTCAGTGTAAATCTAAGAAAGTTACCTGAACTCTTAGCCTATTTTCATACTAGTATATAAAAAAACATTAGCACATTCATTCCTTTTTATATGAAAAATCAAACCTAAATAGACAAACATACTATTTACTCAAAAATTTTATGCTCATTATTTTAAAATAAATCTTGAAAATAAAAAACAAACATTTAAAAGTTTGTCAATAGCTTCCAGATGCTGGTGGCTCATGCCTTTATTCTTTTTTTTTGCCAGTCCTGGGATTGAGCTCAGGGCCTGTGCACTATCCTTGGACTTTCTCAAGGCAAGAGCTCTACCACTTGAGCCTCAGCACCACTTCTGGCTTTTTTCTACGTATGTGGTACCGAGGAATTGAACCTGGGTCTTCATGCATGCTAGGCAAAGCACTCTACCACTAGGCCAAACTCCCAGCCCCGTCATGCCTTTATTCTTACCTACACAGAAGACTGAACTATAAGGATCTCTATTTGAAGCTGGCCAGAGCAGGAAAGTCCATAGGACTTTTATCACCAATTAGCTTCCAATAAGCTGAAAGTGGAGCTTAAGCTCATGTGATAGAATCCTAGCTTTGAGGGAAAAATAAAAATTAAAAGTACCCAAGAACAATGTCCAAGCTCTGAGTTCAAGCTCCAGTCCTTGCACTGCCCTCAACCTCTACAAAAAAAAAAAAGGCTGACAGTAGTACTTTTTTCATTTGAAAAGAAATTCCTTTCAAGCAATATAATTCAACTTTTAGAATAACTTTACTTTCATTATAACACAATAACAATAGTGCTTGCTGTTTATAAAAGCAAGATAAAATAGCATTGTTTATAAGGTTTCAGAATTCATATTACTAAGCTTCCAAGACCTGCAGTTCTTACCCACTTCAACCCCTTTATCTGGTTTACCTAACAGGGATCACAGTTTATGACAGTTCAAAGTCCTAAGACAGAACAATGAGATAATTAAATTTCACACAATTTCAGTTCTAACCAGTTCCAGTTCCAAGCTTACGGAGGGGAAGTTTTGCCAGCAGGTTCTATAAACGATCAACATCTGAAACATATTCAAATCAGAATCATTTATCCAGGAATTTCTATAGATAGGAAGCAAATAAGGTATAGTATCTCTTTGCCAGAAGATGAAAAATATAGTGAGAGATACAGCAGGCAGGTTAAATATGGATTTGTCATGTGTGAGGGTGTTCCATACTCCCTGACCACATATGGTCCAAAGAAAGATGGGGATGAAAAAATGCCCAGCAATCCTTTTTGTGTTTCTCTCTACCCTGGTTAGGGATTTCTAATATTAGATGACCTGCATAAGAAGTCTATTATTGTTTCTATTCACCACATTGCTGCTAGGATTTACAAAGAAAAATAAGCACTAAGGCGGAGGAAAAGTATCCTTTATTAAAATTTTTTCATGATTTACTTAAAAAATTGACTGTCCAGTTAAAGACATGCACCCAAACACATAGTATTTGTATTTGTGAAAAACCCAGGGGTGTGTGTGTGTGTGTGTGTGTGTGTGTGTGTGTGTTTAACCTGTTGTCCCTACCCCCTCCCTTAACTTACTAGATTATTATTTAGAAAACATCAGGCATAAAAGGATATCTTATGCTTTTTGTAAATATTAACCTTACATAATCAAAACTATCCTTTCAATCAAGACCATAGATTTGAAGAGGCAAATTACACAAAGACGTTGAAGTCATTTTTAACATTTTTGTGTGGTTTGTCTATTGACCTGAATGAGGTTTTACTGTAAACCTCATTTTCACTGTATTTAGTAAACTGAATTCAGTGTTAAAAAAAAAAGTGCAACAACAACATAATTGCATGCGTAAAAAGTCATGTATATTCTCCTTAAGGCTTTTACCATCCAAAAAAGAGTACATTTTTTACAACAATACTGACAAATTCAAAATACAGAAGTAATGAAGGCTCAATGCAGGAAAGGTCGTAAGTACTAAGAAATACAAATGAAAATCAAAAGCCATGATTTTTCCATCTGACAACTCTTGTTATATTTGAGGATTTCTTTTCTGAGCCAAAGTACAATCATTAATTCTTTCTCTCTCTCTGCATATATGTATCATGCAAATATATATACATATAAATATATAAAATATATGTTAACTATATGCTTAGTACCTCAATTTTCCTAGTTGCTATGTTAGGCTCTGAAAATACCTCTGTGAGGTTGAAAAGATTATGCTGAAGCATAGAACCCAAGTCTTCATGCATGCTAGGCAAGCACTCTACCACTAAGCCAAACTCTCAGCCCATGATAGAAGTATTTTAAATAGGGACCAGGAGTTTGGCCTAGTGGTAGAGTGCTTGCCTATCATGCATAAAGCCCTGGGTTCGATTCCTCGGTACCACATATACATAGAAAAAGCCAGAAATGGTGCTGTGTCTCAAGTGGTAGAGCTCTAGCCTTGAGAAAGTCCAAGGACAGTGCTTAGGCCCTGAGTTCAAGCCCCAGGACTGGCAGAAAAAAAATAAAGAAAAAAAAGAAGTATTTTAAATAAACTGTACTGTAAGATGGCTAGCTTCTCAGACTAGAGTATGCTAAATCAACAATAGAGGAAACGATGGAGAAAGGGGTCAGAGTTTCTAGCTTTACTTTGTTACTTTTAGCTTACTGGAGACATTTTGTGTAGGGAGGTGCATAGATGAACAAAATCTTGCCTAGTAGGTGAAAATGTTCAGTAGGATTATATACATTGAGTTAGTTTTAGCCAAATAGCACAAATTTCAAAATTAAACAGTACTTGAACTATTAAAGTTCTCTAATACATAGTACTTTTCAGAGAAGAATTTTGTCCACATTTGTTCCTAAACTGTTTTTATAAATGTCTCCTTTTACTGATGATTTTTTCCATTTTATTTTCCTAAGGAAAAATTGGTCTACTTCCTGGATTGTTCTTTCTACTCAAAAAATTGAATTTCACAAAGAATCAAAGCAACAGGCTCTGCCCAATATGGTAAGTGGTTTTGATTTTCCACCCTTAACATATTTCAGAAATAGTGTTGAAATAAATGTTTGGTTTCATCAGAAATCTCATTTAAAGCATCCAAGTTATCAACATCTGAAAGCAGATGGTGAAAATGACTCAATAAACTTTTAATCAGATGAAGGGAAAATAGAACTTAGTGTCTGTTTTATTAAGTGGTGCATTTGAAGAATAATCCCAAAATGAGATTAATAGTGAGCAGTATCTAGTAATGTGAAGGTAACTTTAAATTAAGGTGCCATTTATAAATGCTTTATTCTTATTTATGAAATAATCACTAAGTGCACCTACTTGCTCAAATAATGTATTATAAAGTATGTTATAAAATGCATTAGTAATAAATGCTTAACAGATGAGAGTATGGGAAACTGTTTTAAAGAATATTATAAGACATAAATCGTATTAAACCATGTATGTGCATCTTTAATACATGAATTTAAGTTTCTATCTAGCCTGCTATAAAGTGCCTCACATATCAATAAATAATAATAAACTGTTTACAAATGGCACCTTAATATAGGGTATAACCAATGAGGAAACACTCTCCATTAACAAAGTGATTTTTTATCTTAGTCTAATGGTGACATTCACTATATCCAGCTAACCTTCCTGAATAGTTCTATGACTCCATCTAATGGAGCTAATACAATTTCTGTATCCTGTAGTTATTACAAAGTGAAATTTGTATTTTCATTGTACCTGGAGGAAGGCCTCACAAGCCTACAGAGATTTGACAGTGATATTAAATAGAAGCAATTTGGAGCTAGTTACTTGGGGCACTTCTAGGTAAAATCTTGCTGCCCAAACACAAGAACTTCCACAAGATATAGGAAATAGTAGGAAGGAAATGTTTGTGACAGTATCCTGATTAGGAAGGTCTCCAGGCAGGAACCAACCTGCCATAGCCCATTGGCCTGATGGGCGACAGAGAAAAGGATGGTCAGGCAGAAGCGAACCACAAAGAATTAATTTCTATTTGGCAAGTAATGAAACGGTGGTAAGTTCTTTGCTTTCTAGCCACTAGTTGTATTTGCAATGAAATCCTATTTAAATAGAAAATAGAACATCATTTGCTAAGAGATATCTTTTTAAAGGAGAAAATTTTATTTGGAACAAAAGGTAACATTTGGCTTGCTCCTGATAATTGCAATACCCTTTATTCCCAAGTAGCTTGCTGATTTGGTGTGTCTCGGTGTGGCCTAATCTATAAACTAATTATGAATAAATTAAAAATATATCTCAGCCTTTTGTAGTTTAAGCTGCCTCAAAAATGGTGTTTTAGGGTTTGTTTTTATTTTTACTTTTTTTTTTTTAAACTATGTAAGGTTGAGATAATCTCTTTAAGAAAAATAGCATACTCCTAAAGGCCAAGCACAAAACAACTCCTGTTCACATGCAGGGCCTTTGTCTTTTTTCTGAATAAACTCTAAGAGGAAATCAGGAGGGAGGGAAGTCTGTGCCTAGCTTGCTGTGTTTGGCCACTGAGAAGATGATCTTCATCCTGCTGTGTGAGAAGAATTCCATTGGAGTAAGTCTATGTGTATGTGCTGAGAAAATGGGAGAGATTACATTCCACATTAAAGCATTTGGTTTACTTTTATTTTATTATTTGAATTTCCTCGTACCAGGAGATATAATTGTCAGCTGTTTAATTATACACAGGTGAAAGAAAACTCACTTTGAGATTACAGGCAAACCTTGGAAATTAGCTCACTAATTGTATGCCTTCAGTTCAACCTTCAGAATTGTTACAAAGTGAAAATAGATTTGAGTTGTAGAAGAAATCCGTTAACATTTATTTGGCAGTCCCCATTTATTACTTCTGGCCCCATTTTCAAGGCTCTTACAGTTTCTCGCAGGCACTCATTGTCTCAAAGTGAATTCAGGGCAGGAACTAACTGTTTTGTGGTAATGGGGAAGAGAATTACAGATTCATGTTTGTGCTGCAGGGATTGTCTTGCTAGTCCACTTCTTGGATTCATTTCCAACTCAGCATTAAAGGCCTAGTGGGATAGCCCATATTTACCAATTGAGCCTCCCCCAAATGATACAATGATTGCCAGACTTTGATGAAAGATGTTGTGGTTTTGTTTTGAAAGAGGTTTATGTCAAGTTTCTCAATTTCCCTTGCACCCCCTTAGATGTGTCCTGGTATTCATTGTGCACCCGGGAAACACCTTGTCATTTCTTGGATGGGGTCAAGAGAAACTGCCTGAATCAGTACAGAATGTAGTGTAAAAGAGCAAACAAAATTTCACTCATTATGTTATGATCTTTGAGTGTTAGTGCAGCAGTGAAATAAAACAGCAAAGCAGCTAAGGGCAAGCTTTGAAGTGGGAACTCAGGGGACACAATTCTGTTTTTGCCTGTTAATAGGAGAGAAAGTTATTTGATTTCTTGGAGCTTGGACTCCTCACCTAGAATGTGGAGCTAGGACTAGTGACCAACAGATTTAGGAGGGGAATCAAAGCAATGTGTATTAGTGCTGTAAACAATTATTAATGGCCTATTCAAATATATTCTTCAAAAATATATAAATATACTAAAGTATATAAGATGTAACATAATTATAACTGTCATAATTATAATTGCATACACATACTTGAAGTGGTTCCACATATAGAAGACAGAATTTATGACTTCAACAATAGTACTAAATGTGGCATTATGAAGGAAAAAGAAGAAGCTAGGCTAGTTTTGAGAAAGGAAAAAAAAATGCTCAGGAACAGTGCACAACTCTGAATGAAAGTCCCAAGGCAGGCATACACACACATACACACACACACACTCTCTCTCTCTCTCTCTCACACACACACACAGAGAAGAAATAGGAAAATGAGTGGGAGTAGAGGGAGGTAGAGGAATCAAAGAACGACATACAATGTTTTAGCTGCATACTTCTATTTTTTATCCATAATCATTTATTTTCTAGAGCTTATTCCATTGGGTCTCACTTTCCCCTCCTTCATATTTAATACAATGTGTCCTAGAATGATGTTCATGATCTTACAGGTTTTGTGTGATTGCTTTCTCACTGAAGTGCTTTTGGTTAATACCCATCCTTTTCAGGTAGGGATGTTGGCTAGCTTAAACAACACTCATATTATTCAGTTCTGAAAACAGCAAAACCCAATGTCAAGCAACTGGTGA
Organism: Megascapheus bottae; assembly: GCF_031878675.1. Classification (NCBI taxonomy): domain Eukaryota; kingdom Metazoa; phylum Chordata; class Mammalia; order Rodentia; family Geomyidae; genus Megascapheus; species Megascapheus bottae. Next base: position 34,335,963 of record NC_143520.1, on the reverse strand, counting down.
ATCTGAAGTCTACATGAGGCTACACTGGCTGGAGTGCATTTGACTGTCTTAATCTAGACAGAGAACAGAAAGAAAGAATAAATGATCCTGTCTCTTCATATCTAGGCCTGCCTCCAACCTTCTAATCCCCACCTCCTAATTCCATCATGCTGAGATTCAAGATTCAAGAGATGTGGTTGGGAGAACACAATGACAATATTCATGTCACATGTTTATGAAAGTAGTCTTTCCCTGAACATAGGCAAGAATCCTCTCACTTTTTCCTGTAGACTAGTTAGTCACTAGCTCTGGGTCCTTGGTGATCTCTTAAAAGTAAAAGGACTATGGTTTCTGTTTGTGTCCTTCCAAGGGGACGTTATTGTATAATCAACCAGCTACTGACATCATTTCACAATAAAAAGGACATTATGAAACACAAACCCAAAATACAAGAAAGAAAAATTTCCAGAATAAAGACCCTCTCTACAAAGAAAGACAACTCATGCATCCCCCTTGCATCTGTATACAAGATCTCCAATTGTTGGCTTCACCATGAAACAGAGCAGGATTGTTTCAGAGGGCCTGCTTAGTACCAGCAATTGAAATTCGCCTGTTTCTCCAGATACACATTTCCTAGATACTTATTGTTAGGTTTAAATTAGGTAGCCAATGAAAGAGAACGCCACATGGTATTTAGTCAGGAGAGAAGAGTTTATTTTCTAACCTGCAGGCCCCAGCCGAAGTTGGAGATTGCAAGTTGCCTTAAGGGGCAAGCAGCTGGCATGCCATGGTTTATCTAGAGAGGGGAGAAGAGCTGTGGCCAGGTGCGAACAGGTGGGGGAAGGTGTGGCCACTGGGGATGGGGAGGTGACTTCTGAGCCAGGAACCCTCCCTCAGTCCGATGGGAGAAATGACTTGGGGGTTGGGGGGGCGGGGGTCAGTCTGGGTGTGACATCATAGAAGGGGGCGGTGACTGCCACCAGTTCTGAGAATAACCTAGGTGACACAGGTACCGGGCAGAGACTTAACTAGGAGCAGGGCGGTTCCTGCTCGGTCTTCCTGACAGACTTTACGCTTCTCTCTTTTAATAACTATACAAAAAGGGTGCAGATTCTTTCTGGCTACTTTCTGCTGGACAAGGGGCTTCGCCAATAGTAGTGCAAAGTGGAGACATGGTCCTCTCCAGGTGAGGGCAGCAAGCAGCATCTGTTCCTTCGTGGGGGTGGTGAGTCCCTGGACAAAGTCTGGAAGAAGTCTCCTGAGGCAGGGCCAGTAGGAGGAATAGGAGAGAGCACACAAACTGCAAAAGCGTTCACGGTAGAAAATAAACTGGATGACTCCTGCCTCCCAAGCTGTCCTGGGGTTGATGGAAGTGTCCCTAGCTACTTCTGCCATCTAGCGACTAGGTAAGGGACAGTGTGTTACATTGGTAAGCAGTCAGAAGCTGAGGCTGACTGGATTGGAGTGTTTAAGGGCCTTAGTAGTATGGGAGACCCAGGAAGCTGCCAATGGTAACACTTATGGCCTTCTTTTCTGCTCCAGAGATTGCCAGTAATCTACATTTTTTCTTTGTTTTATTGCCTTCAATTATTATTTTCCCATCTCTGTATATCTTTTGCAAATGTAATTTTGTATATCCATTTCTGTACTTATATGATTGCATGTTGTTGTTGTTGTTTTAATTTTTCCTTCTCTAGCTTCTTTGGCTAAGCCTGTCTTGCTTTTTCTGTTCTCTAATGTTTATCCTTCCATCTATTTCTCAACTAGTTTGGATGCGATATGCTTGTTTTCTGCTCTGTTAGTTGTTAGTATGAGATTACAACATTGATACTTATAAAGGAATGAATCTTCTCAAACTCTTTCCCCCTTTCTAAGATACTACCTTAGAATATTTAAAATATATTTCTCCCCCTATAATGTATGTTATTAATGCCTAATATCATAATTCTACCCTGTATGACATCCTATGCCCTCTTTAACAGACAGGTTTGGTTGATATTTGCATGATATCTGCAGACTTCTTTGCTATTTCCTTCTTTCAGTATCTTTGAATTGTCTTCTAGGTAAAATATATTCTGAGTGTGTTCTTGCTATTTGGCCTTGGGAAGAGAACCCATCTCAGGGCCTGATTGGAAAATGTCTCTATTTCCACTCATTCTGGAAAAATATTCTTTAAGGTATAAAACTTTGTGTTGAAAGGTAATCAAAATATCATTTCAAGCTGGGCATCAGTGGCTTATGCCTTTAACCTTAGTTATCCTAGAGATTGATACAGGATTATGTTTTTATACCAGTCCAATCAGAAAATTTTGTGAGATTCTTATCTTGAACAAACCACCAGAAAGTTAGAGGTATATTTGTGCCTGAAGTAGTAGAGGAATAGCCTTCAGAAAAGAAAGTCTCAGGACAGTGCCTAGGTCTTGATATCAAACCTTAGTACATACATGAGAAAGAACTACACATACACACATGCAGATTACATATACCTCTCTATACACACATATATCTGTATTATCTACATGTAATTTTATTGCTCTTAGTCATGGGTCCTAAAATTCACCATGCGGATGGATAATTGGTGTTTACTGCTCCAAATATTTTTCTCCTTACTTTGTTAATAACCACATATTAAGTTACTTTTATTTGTCCTGAATAGATTGTTTATTACTGTCATTAATATATTTAATCTATCCTTTCAAATGTAGCCTGTTTTCTTCTCTCTCTCTCTCATACCCTTTTAAGCCCATGGGTAGTTATACCTGTATACAATGTTCTTGTTATATCTTCCAAATATTTTCAGTTTGTTATATTTTTGTTTTTAAGAGAATTCCAATTGTTTTTTATTGTTTTAGTGTTGTTAAATAATTCTCCTTATAGAATTAAGTTTCTAATTTCATTTCCTCATATGTATGTTATTTTTATGTAAATTCAAGGTGTCCTCTCATATATACTTAATCAGTTCCTAAAAATGTTTTCAAGAGCATATTTAATATTATTAAAACTAAGAGGCACAGGTGTTTGATAATCTGAGTCTCATTATTCTAGCACCTAATTTCTAGGTCAATTGCTTTCCTACTCAAGTTTATGTTTCCTGGCTGATGAATTTTTGTCAGTGTGGTATGACTTTGCCAGTGGTATTTATGACTTAAATATTACTACAAAAAGTAAGAATCTAGGGTAATTGTGTCCCATTCTGGAATGCTTTACTTTTTTTTGTTTAGAGCTTTGGGGATGTGCTTAGTGACTGATCATCTCAGATCATTTTATGAAATTTTGTGGCTGCATCTTCATGGTTACAGACGAACTTCAACATATTTCTGACACTCTACCCCTCAACTTTCTTTTTATCTTTTACATTTTATCATCTTATGTTTCATAGGATTCCCCTAGATTGGAGAAAAAATAAATTTAGTATTAGTTTTCCCTTATCCTTTTTCCACTTGTAAAACCTTGGAAAAGGCTTTGTTTCATTCTAATTTGAGGTTGAATGAACAAGTATATAATCTAAATAAATGACTTCAGTAACAAAATATGCTTAGATTGCTTTCCTCCCTAGGTTCAGATTCACATCTCATTAACAATAATATCCTGGCAGTCTTCACTCCCTTTTTAAACTTTGAATTATTTGAGGTACTTCTCAAAAGCAGTCTTTCATCCAGCACTTGTCCTTGTTTTCCTTGGGAAAATTGATCCAAATAACATAACTTCTCATTACTATCTACCTCACTTTGATTTAAGTATGCATTTGGTTAATCAAGTTTGTGCTATTTATATACACCCTGGTGGGAAAAAACTTTGTAAGAATATGTATTGAAATCCTACAGTGAACAGCTTGCTCGTTAGGGCTACATATAAGGCATAAAGATATAATCAAGATACAGTCTTTGCCTTATGAAACCCATGCCAAAAAAATAGAACAAAATGAAATGGCAAACATAGTAGAGTTTTGTTTTTGTTTTTACTTCTGTATTTTTTTAAAAAGATTTCAATAAGGAGAACACACATCTGTGAAAGATTTGAATTGGGCCTTGAAGGATGGTTATAATTTCAGTATGTGGAGGTTTGTGGGCAGGGAGCACTGGGAAATGATAAACATGAACAAATGATTGAGAATGAGCAGAATACATGTGTTACAAAGAGAAAAGAACTTGAGTTCAGTTGGAAGATAGGATAATAGAATCCTTGAGGAACATGCCAAAAGCTGAGATTTGCCTCCAGCGGCAAATGTTCAGTAGATTATGCTGATACTCCCCAGGTGTCTTCCTCCTGGAATAATCTAGCATCAATTTTGTTTTCATTGTTGTTAAAAAAGACCTACTGGGCCGGGAGTTTTTCCTCGTGGTAGAGTGCTTGCCTAGCATTCACGAGGGCCGGGATTTGATTCTTCAGTACCACATACATAGAAAAAAAGCCGGAAGTGGTGTTGAGGTTCAAGTGATAAAGCTCTCACCTTGAGAAAGTCCAAGGACAGTGCTCAGGCCCTGAGCTCAAGCCCAGAACTGGCACACACAAAAAACAACATATACTGCATATCAGTATGACCTTGTGTATTGTGTCCTAACAATTAGGTCTATCGTATGTCTGGAGCAAGTGAAAACATGTAATCTCTTAGGGTCACAGATTCCTCTCATTCATTCTGGGAATAAAAACATTTGCTTCAAAAGCCCATTGTTATTTGTTTGATTGCTCCATGACAAATCCTAAAGAATAATTGTCAGTTTGATTTATCCTCTTTGCTTTGACCCATGCCACTAGCCTTTTTTCAATATACTTCCTTATTTTAGTCTCTAAAATATTTCAATTGTCTCCGGAACTTCAATTGCACTTACCTCCTAAGTACCTGCTGTGTTTTGTGATTTAAGTGTTTTATATGACTTGTCCTTATGGGACATTATAAATTTGTATTCCTAGTCAAACTAAACCAATTGATTGTTTACCTTATGGAGAGAGGTTCATTAATTTAGATAATCCATTTACTTATGTATCACATACTTCTTAAAACACAAGAGAAATTCAGCTGGAAAATATATGATTCCTGTTCTCAAGATGCTTTTGATGTGATAACAAGACAGAAACAATTATTATCATATTATAGTGATTTTATTTATATTAACTTGATATACATAATTTATTATATATAATATTTTGTTTATATGTTTTAAATTATTTGATTTATGATATATGTATTATATTATAAAAGCTATAGTTAAGTTATAAAGCTATAGGAAAATATAGTAGAACAAGAGTTAGGTACAAGAGTTCTTTTTTCAGATAAACTAGTATTCTTATGTAATGATCAGTCTACATATCTGTTTATTCTCAAACTTTTAATGAGTAAGCTCTTCAGTTAAGCCATTTAGGAAGGTATTCTATATGAATCCATATGGCTAGCTCACTTACAAAATAGTTATTGGTAAATTTCTGTGTACAGCAGAATATTCATAGCATCATTGTACGAATATAAGACTGAGGTGGAAATAGGTCATATGTCCTTAATGGTAAAATTGTATATGATGATTCCACCATATAAGTAACAGACAAATAAAAACCAATGTGATATGCAAGAAAAAAAAAAAAAAAAACAGAAGAAAACTCAGATCCTTTCCCTAAATGTCTAGGAACAAACTTATTTTGTCTTTGAAGAAGGAAGTCATAAATATAGTCACTAGTAAAAAAAAAACAAAAATGAACATTGGAATTTGTTGTACAATGCAATGAACAGAGATCTGGGCTGGCTTAATGGTATCGCAGAGTGAAAATCAATTGCTTCTAGCCCAGAAGGTTTCTAAACATATTCTTGGAATTACATTTTGATATGTTTTTGAAATTTGAATATGATTTTGATGCAGAAATGGGGGAAATTTTTATGTATCAGTAAGAGGGAAAGTAATGAAGAAATATAGGAAAATAATTCCTTAATTGATTTGTTTATTTCATAGTATTGATCTCTTGCCTTCCTCCATGCTCTGAGGGGTAGTTATGCTTCTGAAAACATTTTAATGGAAGCTTGATTGTGCACCAGTCCAGACTATTTTGTGTTTCTTCTACATGTTGCCTGAGAGCAATGCCTGTGAAAGATTATTTCCTTCCTATTTTCTTCCTCCCTCCTTCTTATCTCCCTATGTTTCTTTGTGAATAATGAACTTTGAACTCAGGGCCTACACCAGCTAAGCAAGTCCATAGGTATTTGTCATGGATGTTGATATTTGTCCTACAATACATAGTCCATCACTTGAATTATTCTCTTCACCCTTTATGTAATAGTTACTAATTGTCTGATAGTGTCTTGTGTTTTGGTGCCTGTTCCAGCTTCAATCTTGACCCTCGTATACCTATGCAATTTTGCCTTCGGTCTATCTGAGATTATAGATGGCATCACTATGTCAGGAGCTTTGTTTTTATTGATAAAGTCTCCCCAGGCTAGCCTTAAACAATAATCATTCCAATTTCTCATTCCAAGTAACTGGGTTTGCAAATGAGAACCACTATATCCAGCCTGTAGGAATACCTTTAATCAGAAACATTTATTTTTTCAATGCTAGATATCAAACCAAGAAAGCTATTCATATATGTGTGACATCTACTCTGTCTCTCACCAAGCTCTTCAATCATACTTTTAAATTATCTATTTATGGGCTATAACATGATATTTCAAACATACATAAATTGTGAAATAGTAGAATAATTAACATATCTATCACATTGTATACTCATTTCTTTGTAACAAGAACATTTAAAATATACTCTCCTTATAGTCTTCGAGTACTCAATACATTATTGTATGTGCATATGTTATGAAACAGATTTTGAGAACTTCTTACCCTTTACCTAGCATCTCACCACACTGTACCTCCTACACCAAAGCCTTGCTTACATTCCATTATTCTCTACTTCTATGAGTTAACTTTATTATTGCTGTCTTTTCCGTTGTTCAGTATGAATTTAATTTACTTCTAATAATAGAAAACTTTCAAAGTTTATTCTAGAAAAGAAAAATAAAATACTATAAAAAGTATCATTAAAATAAGTTTTTTTTTATTTTTAATGCTTTTTTTTGAGTTTGCATTGTAAATAATGAGCACAAGCAATAATGCTATCCAATACTCATTCACAATAGTACAGCTGTAACAATTAAAATGAACATGTCTATACATGTGTGTGTATGTATGTGTGTGTGTGTGAAAAGTGATGTGATTTAAGAAGATGAAAAGAGTTTCAATCAAAAAGCTGTTTGAGGTAGGGTGTGGTGGTTCATGCCTGTAATCCTAGCTACTCAGGAGGCTGAGATCTGAGGATCAAGGTTCAAAGCCAGCCCGGGCACAAATGGACCTGAGACTCTTATCTTCAATTAACGTCTAGAAAATGGGAAGTAGAGCTTGGCTTAAGGGTAGG